>NC_048595.1:287551059-288812725 GCF_003668045.3 Cricetulus griseus | reverse complement strand
TATCCATCCTGCCTGCACCTCTAGCGCTGACCACAATCCGTTTAGGCACGGTCACAGGTGCGGACATGACGGAGAGTGGTTTTAGGTCTGGGGTCGGGGCACAGGTGGGTCTCTTGGTTCCGGTCAGTTCAGGTCACAGAGAACAGCCTCGGTGCATCCTTGGAGAGGGAACTTAAGGTGGTCATCTGTTTCTTGTGTAAGTGCCTTCTCCCTGAATAAAATTATATTAAACTATATTGAGCCTAGTCCAGTGAATCTTGATCCGTGTATCCATAATGAGTATTGGGACTTCCCACAAAAAGAAAAATGACTAGGACTGGGACTGTGTCTCAGCTGACACACTGCTTGCCTAACATGTCCCAAACCTTGGGTTTGATCCCTAATACCACATAGACCAAGTGTGGTTGCCCACACATGGACTCTCTGCACTAGGGAGATAGAGGCAGGAAGATAGAAGTTCGAGGTCATCCTTGGCTACATTGTAAGTTTGAGGCTAGCCTAGGCTGCCTAAGACCCAGTCTTAAAAGGAAAAAAAAAAAAGTGACCAGGTTGGACAAGGCAGAGAAGGCTTCAAGAGGGGCATGCCCTTGACCAGCCTTGACCAATGTTCAGAATGTTAGTGGTGTGGGCCTGAAAATGAGCTAATTCCAACCAAAGTCAGGGATAGGCTGACTCACAAGACCTTACTACAGGCAGACAGGCAAACTTCAGCATTTCCAGATGTGGCAAATGCCACACGCTACACGGCTGTGCTAGGAAGGTGTCTGGTTTCTGTCCTCTAAAGATGTCTTTTCTCCTGGAAGCCTGGCTGCCAGCAGTGCTACCTGCTCTCTGTGTTGTCTTTGCTGCTACCCCCAAAGTCAGGGCCCCTGACACATGTGCCTGGCCTGCTCTATAACAGTCCTGACTCCACATCCAGTATTGTGCTACAGGCCAGCTGCTAAAATGTCAGGGATTTTCCAAGTCATTATCAAACACTGCAGATCTGTGATACATCATACAACCAAATCAATGTTCAAGACCCAGCACTACCCAGGTAGCTGACTGCATTGTACTATCTGCAATCCAGACAGTAGGCCTTTCCCCCCAACTTCCCATTCAGTAATTTCCTTCCCCCCTAACTTCCCTTTCATTAATTTCCTTCCCCCTTAACTTTCCATTCTATAATTTCCTTCCCCCTAACTATTCATTCATTAATTTCCCCCAACTTTCTTTTTTTTTTAACTTGGTAATTACTTTATTGTATATAATCTTACTATGTTAAAGCTATAACCTTCTTTTTATTTTATTTTTATTAGTTCAAATTAGGAACAAGCTTGCTTCACATGTCAATCCCTTCTCCCTCTCCCTCCCCTCCCCCTCACCATCCCACCTGCCCCTAGCCATCCCCCCTTCACTCCCCAGGCAGGGTAAGGCCCTCAAAAGGGGCTCCCCAAAGTCTACCACATCATCCTGCCCCCTAACTTTCTATTCAGTAATTTCCTTTCTCCCACTTCACATTCAGTAATTTTCCTTTTGCTAGCTGCCTCTACCATGGTGGAAATATGGAGATTGGCAAAGCTATTTTGATGGCAAATATCGATTATGAACTTGACAGGATCTAGAATTGCCCAGGAGCATGTGTGTGTGGGGGGTTCTAAATTGGGCTCACTGAGATGGGAAGACAACCCCCCCCCCCAATGCAGGCAGCTCTATTCTTAAAGGCAGGTCCTGGACTGGGTAGAAAGGGGAAACAAGCTTGGCATCACCATTTATCATGGTGGATACAATGCCTGATGGACAGTGCCCTTCCTTGAGTTGTTTTTTCAGGTATTTATCACATAATGAGGAAAGCAGCTAATATAGATCAGGTGCTTTTGTCCTTTCTTCAAGACTCTCTTAGCCAAGGGTTAACCATCTCCAGTATACCATTGTGTGCCAGCCCTGTGGATAGCTGCAGCTCTACTCTAACCTGAGCATGTGGTTCTCTTATAAAAAAGCAAAGGGTATCAGACTGATCCAAGACCCCAGGCTTCACAGAGGACAGCTGAAGTGAGAGAGGGGCCACATAGGTGTGTCTTTGGGTCTCGGTAGAATACAATGTTCTGTGGAAGAGGTGGGTTGGGAGCAGAGGAAACCAAGATGACCCAGGGACCCTGCCCTGAATCCAGCTGTGGTCCAGTGGGAGAGCCGTCCCCTGGCTGATGCTTATGAGACCATCCCAGCATCTGAGGAGTGTGGCAGAGCTGACCACAGAGGCTCTTTACTGTTTGCATAGAGGAGCAGGCTATGTCTCAGGTGTTAAAGTGAGTCATTGTGCTTTCTGGATAATGCCTTCACTGTGATGCTTATGATGGTCCTGAATATATCCTGGAACTCCCTCTGTAAACCAGGCTGGCCTCGAACTCGCAGAGATCCACCTGCCTCTACCTCCCGAGTGCCACAACAGCCAGGCTTCTTAAGCAGAAGTCAAATGTCATATTGGGTCTGGTGGGGTGTGTGTGCAAAGGGTGGAGGAACAGACCACTGAAGTTTGAAGCAGAAGCAGACTTTATTTCAGAAAAAGAAAAGAAATCACCACAGGGCACAAAACGCTTGTCAGCTATAACTGAGACCACAACCAGAGTTTGGGCTTCTGAAACTGTGACAATCTGGGCAGACTCTGAGCTCCCCTTTTATAGTAAGAAGTAAGCATTAGTCATGGACAAAAGAATTTTTACATTCTCAAGGCAAAACTTAAGTACAGATTTTTTTTTTCAATTTCCATTAACAAGGTCTTTGGCTAAGTTAGTGTTTATGTTAGCCTATTGTTCCTCTCATGCACATTTAATGTTGTTTACCAAAAAACGCTAAACTTCCCTGGCAATTGCTGGTTTACCCAAGGCAGGGAAGACTATGGAACAAAGTAACCAAAAGTCACAACTCAGTATTAAAAGTTACTTTAGTTCACAGCAGTTGCTGTAAGTGGGAGAGAGTTATCTGATAGTTAACCCAAAAAATACTAACCTTTGATCAGAGACAGAGCTACTGGTCCGTCATAAAGCAAGGTACACGATTGTTAAAAGTTTATTGCTAACTGCTGACAGGACTGGTGACTGTCAGCTCTTACTTTTTAAGCTACAAATTTACATTCCTATATTTCTATATTCCTAATCCTGGGTCCTTTACTTCCATATTCCTGTTTCTGGACCCTTTGGTTATGTACCCATGTCTCCGACTGGAGCAAACTATGATCAGTGGGATCACCCACCGGGACAAGACCTTCACTTTTATACTGGGTTACCCTAAACAGAACCGGACCTCAAAGCATAGGAAAAGGCATGTACAATGCTGCAATTGGCTTGAACGGTCCTGCACCGAATGTTCACCTGATGTCCAAGCATGCTCAAACAATGGAATAAGCTTCTAACCCTTTCAGTAGACATTCAGTGAGCACCCACTGTTAACACACACCGGCATTGTGTTTAAGTGCTGGACCCAGAGATGACTGGTGCCGTTTTTCTGTCTTGAGGCTACAATTCCCGGCCCCAGCAATAGGCTTTGGTTACAAGCAGGATAGCCATCTTGTCTTTCCACGTCCCACACCTGTTCTTAATCCGTATCTCCCAACACCATTCCTCATTTTCTCTGCTCTCTGGGATGTCTCATGGCAGAGGCAGGCCAGAACAAGGACATGCCTTAAAGGAAATAATGCAAGGAGTGGAAACATCTGAATAAGAAGTACAGCATGGGCATGGCATCAGCTGGAGGGAAGAAAGAAGTGAAGCAAAACCTGTGTAGGAAGGAGGACTGCAGGAGATAGAGTGGCTGGCTGGGTCATGGGCAGCCTGGGTGCCAGAATGATGCATGTGTGTCCTTGGGCTTCCACACCAGCAGCTTAAGGAGCAAGAGGGCAGGGATGGTTGTGTGTGTGTGTGTGTGCGCGCGCGCGCGCGCGCGCGCACGCGTGCCACCCCTTCCACTGATGAAGCTCGGGGTAGGAACTGGAGAGGGCAACACTGCAGCCATCTGCCCTCCTGAACTCAGGAGAGCTTGCTGCTGAGATCCTAGAGACGCTGCCTGAAGAGCATCGGCCCCTTGATCTGTGCGTTTATTCTCACCCAGCCCACAGTGAATTCAGTGAACTCAGAATTCTGAAAAAGAGACATCGCCAACTTGTATTTGTGTCCAAACATGTCACAACCTTCTTTGTTAGACTGTGAAGGAGCCGCCTTGTCAAGACGGGAGGGAGGCAGCCCTTGGCAGCCTCTGGGGTTTGGCTCTCACTGAATGGCAATTTTTATTTGTTTTCTCTAATCCCTGTCAACTAGCTGCAGAGCAGCAGAGAGAGGCGAGCAAGCATTCTGAACCCAGGCAGCTTCCAGTTCCTGGACAGAGAACAGGGCCCTTCAAAGGGGAGGGCATGGCAAAGCATTGCTTGTGAGCAGTGGCTGATGAGACCTGTTGCCTCTCCTCACTGTGGCATGTGCCTCCATAGGCACTGCTTGGGTAGGCATCTCTACCTAAAAAGGAGAAGTGATTGTAGCCTGGGGAGACTATGCTGGGACTTTTGAATCTCAGCTACCAACTCAAGTCATGGGTTTTGTTTTTTTTTGAATTTTTGCAGCTAGACTTTTAATATGTAACCTTACAATGATGGCCCCAAATGCTGTTTCAGTCTCCTGCTGCTGGGATTACAGGTGTGTGCTGTGCCTCCCCCCAATTCCCTCCCACCCCTTATTTTCTTTTTGGGGGCCATTGTGTCAAATGAGTCATGCAAGCAGACCCTTAGCTGTCAAAGGACTTTACTATTCCAGGACATACAGACTGGAATACCTGCCAATTGAAAACACACAGTCTCCGTTCATCACAGAGAGATGCAGGCAGTGCTCACACTGAGCATCCAGACTGTTAGGTGTGATGACAGAACTGGACCATAACAAGCCACTGCTGTTCTATACTCACTATTGTGAACATGTGCCGCGACAGTTCAGGAGTGAGGGTGGTGGGGATGGAGTGGGCAGAGTTCAGGGAGTTTGAGGTCCAGCATAACATTGCCCACTGGGGTCGACAGACTCTCCAACCCACACAAAGGCAGAAGCCGTTTGCCAACTAATAACACATTAGAAGCTTGGCAAGCAGTCATATGTGGGAGTGGGGCCATCAGTTAAATAGAATAATTAGTGTCTCTTGCCAAATTGGGAAGACTGGTTGTGTAACAAGTGTTAGAACTGTACTCTGGCCTGTAGGAATGAGAAGTGGCTATCGAGTGTCTTTGGAGGGTTCAAATATCACAGGAGCAGACAGGCAACAGTGTCATGCTGAATGTGTACTTCTCTCGTTGGAAACTAGGAGCCCTGTTGCCTTTATCTTAGCCTCATCTAGGTACAGCTGTAGGACAGGTGTGGAGGCCACTCTTGAAGTATTCCTTTTAGCCACTGTGAGTGTATGGTGTGTGTTATGGTGTGTGTGTTATGCTGTGTGTGTGTGGCGTGGCGTGTATATGTTGTGTTGTATGTGTTGTGTGTGTGGTGTGTATGTGTGCTGTGTGTGTGTGTAGTGGGGTGGTAGCGGGGGCTTCTGACAGCTGAGCTCGGCACAGCACATTCCTGCTGGCCTAATACTGAATTGAGTCTTCCATATCCTCTGTGGCTTCTCTAGGCAGACATGTTGCAGGCAGGCAGGCAGCTCCCAAGTGATACCTAGGGAGGCATGTGAGACCAAGTGTGGTGGTTTGAAAGAAAATGGCCCCCAAGGGCCATTGGAAGATGTGGCTTTGTCGAAGTTGGTATGGCCTTCTTGGAGGGAGTATGTCACTGTGGAGGCCGGATTTGAGGTCTCTTTTGCTTACCCTTCGCTCAGTGTCACAGTCGATGTCCTGTTACCTGCAAGATAGGACTCTCAGCTACTTCTCCAGCATGCCACCATGCTCCCTGCCATGATGATGATGAACTAAATCTCTGAAATTGTAAGGGAGCCACCCCAGTTAAATGTTTTCCTTTTTAAGAGTTGTTGTGGTCATGGTGTCTCTTCACAGCAATGAAAACTCTAAGACACCAAGGAAGTGACTTTTGAATTCGACTTACTGCAGGTAGATGTACCTGGTGACCTGAAGGCCACAGGCTAGCCAGGCTGGGTCAGGTTCCCACACAGGAACTGCGGCTCAGTTAACTAGATGAGTCTCCATCAGTTCTTGCCTTATACAGGCTCGTGCCTGAATTTGGTCTCAGACTCACCATCTGTACATACATCTTGATTTATTTCATTCACTCATTTAACAAACATTTGATCAAGACCTTATCAAGCCATACCCTGTTCTTGGAGAAGGGCACACAAATGAGGACATACTTTGGGCTTGTATCTCTGTTGGAGAAACCCCAAGATGTGAACTCCAATCTTCCTGTAGCTCGGTGGCTCTCAACTTTCCTAATGCTGCATCCCTTTAATACAGTTCCTCAAGTATGGTCACCACCAACCATAAAATTATCTTCGTTGCTACTTTATAGGTGTATAATTTTGCTACTATTATGGATTGTAATCAATGTAAATATCTGAATGCAGGATATCAGATATATGACGCTCAAGGGGTCACAGCCCATAGGTTGAGAACTACTGCCCTGTAGCTGAGGGACTCCTAGGTCTTTAGGCTCAGATAAGGAGTCTCGCTGATTTTTGTTTTGTTTTGTTTTTTCGAGACAGGGATTCTCTGTGTAGCTTTGGAGCCTATCCTGGCACTCGCTCTGGAGACCAGGCTGGTCTCGAACTCACAGAGATCCACCTCCCTTTGCCTCCCGAGTGCTGGGATTAAAGGCGTGCGCCACCAATGCCCGGCGAGTCTCGCTGATTTAAGCAGCCAAAATAAACTTGGCTGAGCTCCCTGGCTGTGGCCTGCCCTGCCTGGCTCTAACTCCTTCCAGCCCTGAGCTTTCAATCTTGCTTCTGTAGGTTTCAAGCCTTCCGTGTGCCCTAGCTGTGGGGCAGATGGAGCTTAATATGAAAGAAAACCAATAACCTCAGCCTCTGCCCCCTTTGTTAGAACTATGAATGCATTTGTAGTTGAATTGGGAAACCTTTCCCTGGGCTGGGATTATTCCTCTGTAATGAGTGGTACCCAAACCCTCTTCTGTGGGGCTGTGGTCCACATGGCATCAGGAGCTGTTACAGACTGTGACATGATGCCAGCAGAAAAGGAAGCAGACCTTGGTGGGGGCAGTCTTTGGGTTTCTTTTCCTCTTCTCTCTTTTTAGGGCCAGTACAACTGAAAAGAATGCTGAGATCACAAGTGTGTGTGTGCCCAGGCCTGGCTAAATCTCTGAGTTTCTGCTTGCTCAGCTCTTCCTCAGAGGGTCCTGGCAGGAGGGAGCTCCTTCCCCATGCTCTACTTTGAGAAATAATGCATCTCATCCAAGGACCAGGGAGGCATCTCTCTTTTACACTGGGTGGAAGTCCAGCTTTCCCTATTGGGTTACATTTCCATTTTCTGTTGTGTGTGAGTCATTTCTTCCTGATTCATGGGAGGCCGTGTATGGTCTGGGGATTCCCTTGAGGGTGGGTCCATCCTGTTCTTAGATACCCCCACAGTGGTGCTGACAGCATCATTCCATCTTATCATGAACAATCCTTTCCTGTTGGCTGGCCACACATTTATCCTGTCTTCTGCCTCAACAGTTACAAATTATGAATGAATGAAGCACAAACTATGTTTTATTGTGCCTTATGCAAATATTTGGAAAAGTATTATTTTCTTATTTATTTGGCTTCCTTTTGACTACATTTACTATTCCATTTCTTTATTTTTTCAGCATCTATGGTAATGAACATTAGGCCTTGAAAACTAAGTGGGGAATGATAGCTTTTTTTTTTTTTTTTAAACTAAGGAACTCATTGCAAACATCTTCTATATGCTGTTGCTATTGTTTTTAAATGAATTTAAACCTAGGGAGATGAGGTAGTCATGTGACCCATTATATTTTGTCTCAAGTTGAAGCCTGCAAATATTGTTTAACTGCTGCTCAGCTACATCCCAAGCCCTATGACTTGGTACTTGTCTGGCCATCCTTCCAATAGTTGGGCTGTTCTGAGAAGAGACAAGTAACTGCATTTGAAACTGTACCTGGATGGAGATGGACTTGGCATTGGCTGTGTACCCCTGGAGGTGTTGCTCTCCCTGCTTGTGATGGTTAATATTTGCTGTCAGCTTGACAGAGTCTAAAATCACCCAGGAGACGAACCTCTGGCACACCTGGGTTAGGTTAGCTTCTGTGCATGCCTATAGGGGATTGTCTTGATAAACCAAGATGAGAAAATACAGCCTAAATGTGGGCTAGGGTCCTGGACTGAATAAGTTGGAAACAGCAAGCTAAGCATAAATAACCACCTCTCTAACTATGGGTACAGTGATTCCAATGCCATGAATCTCCCCACCCTCATGGATGGTAGCCTAGAACTGTAAGCCAAAAGAAACCCCTCCTTGCTTAAGTTGTTTTGGTGAGGGGGTGGTGTCATTTGTCACAACCATGATGCAAGTAATGACTTCCTTGGCTAGCTGGACTACTGGCTGAGCTGTGGTACTGCTTGTGTTTGATGTAGGGAGAGAATATTCTAAGCTTAGTGTCAACACAGGCACTGGAAGGAACCTTGAGGCTTCCCCTTCCATGGTCTGGGCACATTCTCACTCTGGGTTCTACTGCTGACTTCTCTTGGCACAGGGCGCATGCTCGGCAGGGCACACATCCTAGCACCTGCTCTGGGGTAACCAGGAGAGCCCTGGGTGGAGGCACAAAGGCACACAGTATGGGTTTGGAATCAGTTTTGCCCACTGGGTTCTGGGTCCTGTGATTCTAGCCAAGCCATCATTACTATGCCTCTCAAGCTTCAGGAGTGGCACAGAGGGGCAGTCTACTTCCTTTGCTCTGTCACTAACAGTGACTTTGAAGCCCTGTTTTGAAGGCTGTTTAACCAATAGTGCCACCAAGTTGTCCATACCAGTTTTTTTTTTTTAATGCAATCACCTTGGTTTTTAAAACCACAACTGAAATTACCCTAAATCTGACCTAGAAATAATTCCAAAGCAGTCAGTGGGTGCAAGGGACGAGAACTGTCCAAGCTTTGCTCTCCCCAACATTTGTTGCATTAACTACTTTTCTTTTTGCTGTAAGAAAATACCTGACAAATGCAACGGAAGAAGGAAAGGGTTCTGTTGGCTCTCAGTTCAATGGTGCAATGCATCATAGTGGACAAGTCATGGCAGCTCGTCGCATTGTATCCACAGTCAGCAATGAGAGGGATGAACACTGAGCTCACTTTCTCTTTGCTGTTGAGCATGCCAGCCCATGCTATAGTGCTGCCCACATTTAGGTTGGGTCTTTTCCCTCTAGTTAACCTTACCCAGAAACTGCCTCACAGGCATGCCCAGAGGTATATCTCCCAGGCAATTCGATATCTTGTCAATAATGGCCGTCACGAATGTTCAGGTGTGGGACACGCTTTCTGCCCCTCATCAACTCACCAGAGTGTGGTTCCTCTGCTTGGCACCACAGCATTTAAATTCTGTGCTGCTTCTGATGGCAAGCAACTGTAGATCAGCCTTGATTGACACTTTGTTTTCCTTTTAAGATTTAATTAGCATCTGTAAAGTTTCAGGGCGTTAAACTTAATCATGAGATAATGGGATAATGAGAAAGAGCTTTTTTTAGTTAATTGTCCTCAGCTGAAGGACAGATGTCAGGCTTCACGTGGGGGTTAAGTAGGAATTGAATTATTTATTTACCTTCAAAGGAGGAACTGGTTATACACTAAGCAGTATAAATATTAATTGGAATATTATTAAACCCAACAAAATACCAAGTGGCTGAGTCAATCGAGAAGTATTTTGAAAGCTCACTGAGGCGTAGAGTAGAGGCGTCTTGAAAGTTGACTGAGGAATTTTTATCCAGGCCCACCAGCACCATGTGTTCAAAACAGACTTGTTGGGCATATACACTCCATCTATACGGAAAGATAAGCCAAAGTAATGGATGAGTGGGCCCATAAGCTCCTAAGTGTTTATTAATGTGAAGACTCAATGTATTCCACTCATCTGAATGTAAGTTAAGGGTTTTTAAACACATTCCTGACTGTGTGTTTAGACTTGAGAAGGTCAAGTCCACTCAAGAGGCCACTGTTGTAACAATCTAGAATCGGCGTTAATCCTAAGTGTCTTTGGCTGGAGGTCACAGCCACTCTTCTAATCCCTGTGACTATTTGTTTATGCTAATGCTATGCAAGTACTTGTGTTGCAGCAGCATCCCTGGTAAATGTTTTCCTTTTAAATTTAGAAAGTCAAAAGAGGGTCAGGGTGAAATAGAACAGCTCTTCAAAGAATGGGGAAGACAGGTACTACCCATGGTCAATAGTAACTCTGCTGCAGGGCTGCAAACTAGGGGACCTCAGGAACTTCAGCCAGAGAGAACTCACCCAGCCAGATCCCACCAACCATGATACATTTATTATTTGTTCAATAAACATGTTGGGTGCATATCACATGCAAAGCCCTGTACTATCCACTGGCTTTCATACATTGAGTGAGGCGCTGCAGACTGTCCCAGAGAGTCATTATCTCATAGTCTAAAATGTGTGTTTAGGGTAAGAGCAGGCAAAGGCATAAACAGACAATGGAGAATGTGTTCTGGTTCCTAACCACTGTGTAACAAATTATCGCTGCACCTGGGGGGTTGAAAGCAAGCATTCATTCTGTCCTTGGATTCTCTGAGCTTGGAAAGAGACTGGGGCCCACTGGACACAGCTGGGGTCTGCTCCAGGTTGCCTGGTTTTCACTGGAGAATTCTCTGAGCTGTGGAACAGGAATCAAGACTGATGTCTTTATTCCCAGGCCTGGCAGTTGATGTCAGCTGCCTTCTGGGGCCTCACACAAGCTCATCAGTATGGTGAGCCTCTTAATCTGGTTGTCCCAGGCTCTGAACGTGGGTGTCTTCCCTCAGAGGATAGGGGACTGCTACCTTTTATGACCTGTCCTTGAAAGTCGACCATTAAGGGTTAGGGGCATAGTTCAGCATGTCAAGTGCTGGCTGCCCAAGCATGAGGAGTCCTGGGACCCAAACATCCATGTTAAATGCAGGTACTGTAGCACAACCAGCACTGGGACAGAGACAAGCGCATCCCAGGGACTCATGATCTCCTGGTCTAAGTTCATGGAGAGACACTGTTCAAAAACTAAGAGGTAATAGCTGAAGATCCCGGATGCCCACCTCTGGCTTCCATGCTTGTTACACATGTGTCACCCCCCCACCAACACACACACACTCTCTCCTACTTTATGTGTACGATTGTCTGCATGTACATATGTATACCATGTATATGCCTATTGCCCACGGGGCAGGAGGGGTCATTATGTCCCTTGGAACTGAAATTACAGACATTGTGAGCCACCACCGTTGGTGCTGGAACCTGAACCCTTTGGAAGAGCAACGAGTGCTGTTAACCTCTGAGCCATCTTTCCAGCGCTTCCTCTTTCATTCTTGAGGAAGCCAGCTACCAAGCCCCTTCACATTAAGTGGTCTTGAGGAGCCCTTGAGAGGATGAGACATTAATATCTACAACTAGTTGTTGGACATTGCTTATTGGCCTCAGTAGCCCTAGCTAGTAGAGTTACTACTAGCCCTAGCAGTAGAGTTACTACTTGACCATCCTTGTCAGAGACCCAGTGCTGAACCATGCCAGTCTGAATTCTTGACCAGCAGAGATAATCCGTGTTCACTGTTGCTCTGAGCCTTCATGCTCAGCAGCAGGCAGCCAATGTGTCCAGCTGGGCATCACAGCGTGGAGGACTATGTCCATTCAAGGTGTGCACATGAGAGCATCAGAACGTGAGAACTTCAGAAATAGGAATTGTGGGGAATAATGGCCCAAACCTAGATCATTGTCCATTCAATGGGGCTTCCTCCTGGTCAGGTTGGAGAATGACTGGAGTCATTAAAAAAGATGAGGCCTCGTTCGGGCCTTAGGGACACAATGATCCCCTTCCTTCTCTCCCCCGTGTGTCTCTGTTTCTGTGTGTGCCTCTGTCTCTGTGTGTGTGTGTGTGTGTGTGTCTTAAATCAGCCTTGGCATCACCCTTCATCTGCTTTTAAAAAAAACAGACTCAGCTGGGGAAGATGACTTAGTTGGTCAACTGCTCAGGCCTAAGTTTGATCCCTAGAATTCACATGACAAAGTTGGGTGTTGTCATGTGATTGAAATGCATCACTGGGGAGGTAGAGACAGGTGGGTCCCCAAGGCTTGCTGGGCAGCTAGAAAAACTTTCACAGCAAACCCCAAGTTCCAGTGAGAGATCCTGTCTCAAAAAAATAAGGCGAATTGTGTCATGAGGAATGACACCCGAGGTTGACCTCTGACCTGCACATGCATGTACACACACTTGTACCTGAATACACATATACACATATGTCCGTATACATACACACAGATACAAAATGCAGAGTCTCAGGCAGTTGTCCCTGACCCAAGGCTCTGCACACTAGCACGGTCCATGCCTACAGGGCACATTCTGGTTTGAAAAGCCCCCCTCCGAGGGTGGAGTTTTAGGTACCTCCCAGGAAGTTCCTGCTAGGGGAACCGAGATAACAGCCTTGAAGCCAGAAGTGACTAATAAGAGAGGCAGAAAACTCAACATTTCTCCTGGTTCTTATAAATGACTTTCTTTCTTCTGCATTCTATTTTTAACCCAAAGCGCTCTTTGAATAAAAATAAGACTAAAAAAAAGAGTCAGTTGGTCCCTGTAATTTCCTTTTCTTCAGATACACCAACATCTCCCTGGGGACCACAGCTCATTAATCCAGTCCCAGGGAAAACTGTCGTTTGTCATTAAAGACTTCTTAACCTTCGCCTTATCTGATCTGATCAGGTACAGAATGGAGTCTACCTGGACGAGCCTCAGTGCCCCCCACCCCCACCCCTTAGCACATTTTCTCCAGAGGGGAACTGAACCATCAATGCCACAGGGGAGCCAGAGCAGATCAATGGGATGCGATTTCCTTGTCACACAGCTCAATTGTAATGACTTCTTGGCTAGCTGCTGTATGGGTGGCCAGAAGTTTGGAGCTTCCAGCGGCTGCTGATGGAGAGATCTCCCAGCTCAGTCTGGGTTTAGCACTATTGGCTGTGTAGTCTCCAGCCTCTGGGGCATAGACGTGTTGTTTTGGTCTAAGAGCTCAACTTGTAACCTACACTGTGGCAGGGACCAATTCTTCTGTGCTTTTGAGTTTGGACAATCAGGAATGATGGGATCTGGGGGTATGGTACGGCAGTAGAGCACTTGTCTACAACGTACAAAGCCATGGGTTCAATTCCTTAGCATCATAAAAGCCAGAGGGAAAAAAAATAACCCAAGAGTCTGGTGCTGCCTGATGGTCACATGCCAAGTGGATCATGTGCCAGATTGCTTCAGGAACACCTGGATCCTCACTGGATCTAAGCATGGAATTTGTACCTGGTCCATTACCTGGAGCAGGTAAAGGGCCCACACCTGTGGTCCATACCATCCACACACTTGTCTTCTCCTGGGTCAGGGCCAGATCTGTTAGACACTGTGCCAAACTTCTCACTGATAATTAGGGTCTTAGCACAAAGATGTGAAGATACAGTGGTATACTAAGAGAAAACTCCAAGTCTAGACAGCCTACTCCATTATTTTTTTGGCTTGTAAACCCCTTCCTGTAGGGTCGTTTGGCACATAGAGCTCAACTTAAAATATTAATAATGTTCAGTGAATGCAATCAATGCCAGCATTGGTTCCCTCTGTTCTGTGCTTCCCATCGAAGGAGCATGTGGCTTCATTGCCTGCCTGGAAGGACTGAAGTGGACTTCCCATTTGCCTTCTGTCCTTCAATCTCTCGTTCCATCCCCAACTGACCCATCTATCCTCATGCCAAGTCTGCTCCTCTAGAAATATACTCGACATCCTTTCTTTTCTGTCCCCCTTTCTCCATTTTCTTTCCTGTTGTTCTGGTCATGCTGAAGGAAACTTCTAAACTGCAAGCTAGCATTGGTCTAGGAGTCCAAAGAACATAGCGTCTTTACACAGAGTTATCACACTGGTGGGAGGGGGTAGGGATGCAACCCAGACAATTTCTCCATCTGGCACAATGGGCATGGCCCTCATTCCGTACCTCTCAGGCTGCTGCCAGTGTGGGCTGCTCTGTTGGCCAGGCTTTTAAAGGGTCACTGTTGTGTGTTTATTGGTGTATGTGTGAGGATAGAACCACAAATTGACCCCTTTGTAGCAGCGCCCACGTTAGTACTGTAGCCCAGCCAAGTAGGTAATTCTGCTGCCATCATACTAACCATGGCAAAGCGCCCACTTGTGGTTTTTAACCTGACTGTTGGCCACACTGGCCTGTGCTTTAGCCAAAGAGAAAGAACTGTGTTTCATACAGAGGAGGCGAGGGTGTGACTCAGAGGGATGCTAGCAAGGTAAGAGCACCTGCTTGCCGAATATGCTCATGGTGCCATGCGACAGCTCTTCTATGTCTCTGGAAGCTAGACCCAGTGTTGCATTGTGTCATTTATATAGGAAAGACCAAGAAGCCAGTCATTTCTCTGTAATTAGCAAACTGGAATTCTTTAAAAACCTGTGTCGTTAGGCAAGCCTGTTTCATGCAGATGTTTTCTAACAGGCCAGTGACAAATGGTTAGAATTAATGGAGAACATCTTTCTCAAAGACACATGTGACATGCGTTTCTCTTAGGGATGTCAGTGGAGTCTATATTAGCAACAATTCTGGTGTATGTTACTTTAAGGGTTTTCTACAGAGAGTTCAAATATGGAATCCTAGATAACATAAGCAAGTTGCTTTTCCTTCTAAGCTATACTCTTGTATTCATTTAAAAAATAATACACAAGGCCAATCCCCAGCTTAACATTTACATGCTTGGCTTTAAAAAAGGCCATGAAGCAGACAATGTCTTAGGCACTTCTCCCATGACAGATGGGGAAACTGAGACAGCACGAGGTTAAGAAACAACTTAGAGGTATCGTAAGTAGTAGATGTTGGTGCCAGTACACAGGGCAGAGTGAGTAATTTGCAGCTGATTGAACCCCATGGGGGTATATTGTGCCTGTGTCTCTTCCTTGTGATGGTCAGTAGCCATAAAGCAGATTCCCTGTGGTAGCATGGCAGACATTTGATGCTGTGTGATTGCCATAGGGACATTGTAGGATGCTTGTCTGCATTCCTGAAGTCCACCTGCCGGTGCCAGCAACACCCCTCCCCAGGTGTGACAGCCTAAAGTATCTCCAGACATTGCCAGAATGCCCCCAGGGAGGGGATGCCACCAGGCATGGGGGATAGCTCTTGGCTGAGAGCTGTTTCCCAGACTTTGAGAAACTGTTTGCTGATTAGAACAGAAAGCCACACTGTTTAGAGTGGTTTCTTATATTTAGGAAACAATATTTAAATCGTTTTTCTTATCTAACTTTAAAACCGAGAACAAGAAACACAAAACTCTTTGACAGAAAAGCCTATTCCAGTTCCTTTATTTTTAGAGTTAAGAGAAATATTTTACAATACAAAGCAAAAGAACCATGCTATATTTTGATTGAGAAATGTCCCCTGCAGGCTCCAGTACTGGGGGTTGGTTGCCCTGGTGACGGGCATCAGCCCCCTGGTGAATTTATACTGTAGCATTGTTGGGAAGCAGTGCCTTGTCTGAGAAGGCAGCTCATTGGAGGAAGTTATTTTGTCTCCCATCCCTTGACTTTTTGTCTCTTCTGATTCCTGTCTGTGCTGAGGTGAGAAGCCTCCTGTATCTACTGTATAAAACCTTTCCTCTAGACTCTCTCTTGGGGAGTCTCCCTGGGATGTCGGTTTTTTGTTTTGTTTTGTTTTGTTTTGTTTTGTTTTGTTTTCCTGTAAGGCATTTGCCACCTCTTATCCTACAGTCTCATCTCTTTCCTGAGACTCAGGGTTCTAAGAACATGGACTTTGTCCGGGGCAGTTTAGACACCCCATCAGGCTTCTAGAACAATGGCTCCATATGAACAGGAGTCAATGTTTACTCCCCCAGACATCGGGCTTGCTGCTGGTTCCCCAGGGTGGCCTCTCCACACTTTTGGGGGCTCACACAGTGAATCTGAACATGACCTTAAATTCTAGCTTTCACCCCATGTTGCTTCTGGCCTCTTTGGAACCCTAGGTTCCCACTCCCCCTAACCCTTCTTCTCTGGCTTAACTGCCTCACCCAGATCCCTATTTCATCTTTGATACCACTTCTCTGTGCCATTTTATACACATTTCCTCCTACTTCCTTCTCAGTCTCTTAGCCAGTTTTATGACATTCTTCCTGACTCCACCCCCCCACTCTTCAGAACCTTCCTTCCTTTTTTTTCTCTCATCTTTACTAATTTTTTAATTGATGGATTGACCTTGGAGATGGGTCTTCCTTTTTTTATCCGGGTTGCCTTGGAGCTTATTATGTAGTCCAAGGCTGGCATCAAACTTACAAACCTTCTGTGTTGGGGATACAGGTGGTGACACCACACCCAGCTTTGCTTATAATTCCCAGTGTTGCTCTCCAAGCAAGGACCTGACACATGCACCTCCTGTCTTCCTGGGTGGTCCCCCACCACCATCTCTTTCCACTTTGCTAGAATCCTGAGAACAAACAGGCCAAACCATTCAAGGGAGGCATCAAAGTCAGCTTTCCGTTTTCAACCGTGATAGCAGGCCCCTTAAATTATGTTAGTTCCTCAAAGTCCAACCCTTTGTAGGTTCTTGAATGCCAAGTGCAACAACTGTCACTTGTACAGCTTTGTGAGAAGCTGCTAGGTGACCACAGAAGGGTGAGGTGAGTGCCAGCAATGCCATTATACTTAGGAAACAGATAAGCCTTAAAACCGGAGTCTTGTTTGACCCCTCAAGGCTGGAGGGTTGACCTGCCATCCAAAGGCCAGCCAGCCAGGACAGGACATAGTGTTTGTGGGTCCTCCTTTCCTGTCTCATATTTCTAGGCATGAGTAGTTTGAGATCTGAGAACAGGCTTTCCTGCAATGTTCCCTCCTGGAATTTCTCCTCCCAGGGTGGCTGAGGCTGCCAACGCCCTGCTCAGCCTGTACTGTCCACACCCTCAGGTTTCTCTCCTGGGCCACTTGATGAGTTTTGTGTCTGATTTCTCTGCACACATCACAAACATGCCTGGTCAAGGGTCATGTCAGGTGAGTGCACTTCAAGAGATCCTTTCAGCCCTTACACTGGCCCTTCTGCCCTGCAGGACACGGCTTCTCCCAATCTCAGGGCCACTGTGTTTCCAGATAGTTTGCATGACCTAAATTCGCCACATAGCTCAGCACCAGTGAATGTTTGCTTAGGTGTTTGGAGTCCAGCATGCATTCCTGTCCAGTTGTCTGTGTGTTGGCTCTTTCAGGATACTTGCATCTGTGTTGCAAAGGGGAAGTTAGACTTGCCCTGAAGACAGAAGCCATTTTCTTACCTTGAAAGCTTCTCATAGGGTTAAAATAAGTTATAAATAATGTTGTTTAGACAAATAGCATGATTGGTGTTGACCTAGGTGATGGTGAAGGCTTCAGAGGCTCCCAGAAGCAGCTGCCTTTGTTAGGGAATTGAAAAAAAGCGAGCAAACGTGCATCAGGGAGTAGGCAAAATATCTCACCCTTTGCCGCTTGGTGTGAAAGCCAAGTGCCCTGATGGCCAGACCCCAGGCTAGGCAGATGGCCCAGGGCAGCCCTTAGAGGTCAAGGAGGGAAGATCATGGAGGCAGTAGGATGCACAAGTGAAGGATGACATAACCAAATCCAGAGTGTCACTCCGAGAAAGAGCCCAGAATGCCAGGGTTTGCTGGAGAAAGATCCTGCCACGAGAAGCCATGGCTAAGGAGAGACTGTTCTCTCTAAAGGTCATGCATATTGATCTAAGGAAATGTGGCCTCCATTCATGTCATAAATGTCTAGGTCCAAATCTGGTGACAGAAATGAGTAAAGCAGGTTTCTTTCTTCAAGTAACTGTTCTATGGAGGAAGTATGTACGTGAACATACACGAGTACTGCAGGGGGGCATGCATGTGAATATACAAGAGTACTGCAGGGGTGCATGCATGTGAACATGCAAGAGTATTGCAGGGGTGCATGCATGTGAACATGCAAGAGTATTGCAGGGGTGCATGCAAGAGTGCCACAGGGGTGCATGCACGTAAACATGCAAGAGTACCGCAGGGGCGCGTGCACGTGAGCATGCAAGAGTAATGCAGGGGCGCATGCATGTTAGCATGCAAGAGTAATGCAGGGGCGCATGCATGTGAGCATGCAAGAGTAATGCAGGGAGTGCATGCATGTGAGCATGCAAGAGTAATGCAGGGAGTGCATGCATGTGAGCATGCAAGAGTAATGCAGGGGTGCATGCATGTGAGCATGCAAGTGTAATGCAGGGGGTGCATGCATGTGAGCATGCAAGTGTAATGCAGGGGGTGCATGCATGTGAGCATGCAAGTGTAATGCAGGGGTGCATGCATGTGAGCATGCAAGTGTAATGCAGGGGTGCATGCATGTGAGCATGCAAGTGTAATGCAGGGCACATGCATGTGAGCATGCAAGTGTAATGCAGGGGCGCATGCATGTGAGCATGCAAGTGTAATGCAGGGGCGCATGCATGTGAGCATGCAAGAGTAATGCAGGGGGCGCATGCATGTGAGCATGCAAGTGTAATGCAGGGGGTACATGCATGTGAGCATGCAAGTGTAATGCAGGGGGGTGCATGCATGTGAGCATGCAAGTGTAATGCAGGGGCGCATGCATGTGAGCATGCAAGTGTAATGCAGGGGCGCATGCATGTGAGCATGCAAGTGTAATGCAGGGGTGCATGCATGTGAGCATGCAAGAGTACCGCAGGAGTGCATGTATGTGAGCATGCAAGAGTGTCGCAGCAGTGCACTTACACAAGGGAGGGGGAGAAAGAGAAAGAGGAATGGCAAAACCAGGCCAACAAAGGGGTCAGTGACAGCTCATGAGGTCTCTGTGAACTTTATAGCTGTGTCTTTTTATTAGTTATTTATCATGTTTATACATGTGAGCATTTTGCCTATGTGTATGTATCTGTACCACATGTGTGCCTGTGGTGGTCAGAAGTGCAGATTCCAGGAGGTCAGATCTCCTGGAACTGGAGTTAGATATGGTTATGAGCCTCCATGTGGGTGCTGGGAACCAAACCTGGGTCACCTGGAAGAGCAGCCAGTGCTCTTAACACTTGAGCCATCTCTCCAGCCCCTATTTTTGTATCTTATATGTTTGGACTGATCAAATTTCAAATGCTTGGCAGTCATATGGCTGCAGCTGCCATACTGGGACAACTGGGGACGGTGGCAGCAAATCCTTTTGCGTGGGGGAGTCAAGGCTCAGAAACCTTACCTACCATCAAGTGGGACAGACTCATTTCCAAAAGTGTTGACACCTTAGGGTATTTTTCCCTTCATCTACAAACAACTTGAAACACTGGGTAACATGCATTTAAAATTCTTTTTAAAAGAGTTAGAGTTGACAAGATAAAAAGGACATTCAGGTGAAAATTCCCGGGAATTTGTGAACCTGGAGACTTAGCACACTACATTGGAAGCATGATTGAGAATATGTCCTGCGGCAGTGTGGGCATCTGGGTTTCCAGTGCCATCCATTCAGCACAGACATGGGAGCTAGAGCCTGCCAGTGGTCAGATGGGAGATACTGACTACACAAAACAAGACCCCGAGTAGCTATAATGTCACATAAAAGTGTGTATGTGTGCACGCTAGTGTATAGAGGTCAGAGGACAATTTTTGGAAGTCCATTATTCCTTTCCACCTCTTGAGGCAGGGGTTCTCATCGTCCTACTATGCTTTGTACTCTAGGCTGGCTGGCATGTGAGCTTTTAGACAATTTTCCAGTATCTGCCTACCATCTCTTTACAGCAGTACTGGGGTTTCAGATCACATCACTGCATTTGGCTTTTTATTTATTTATTTAATTTATTTATTTATAAATAAAGCATGGTTTCTAGGATCAAAAGGTTGTTAGGCTTGTTCAAGCACTATTACCTTCTGAGTCATGTCACTGGCTCCTAGGAAGTAAGTGTGTGTGTGTGTGTGTGTGTGTGTGTGTGTGTGTGTGTGTTTAATTATTCTTTGCATTTTGAATGTTTTTTGTTTGTTTTAATGAGCAGAAAAAGAAAAAACCCTGTAGAAATAAAAAAATACTAAATTAAAGAAATTCAGTGTCTAGGTTTGCTGTCAGTTTACAAACACATGAAACCAAAACCGGTGAACTAGAAGATGAATCAAAGAAATGTACAGAATTTGACAGAAACACAGAGATGAAAAAAACATCAGAAAGTATGAGGAAGGAGTTGGGTCTGTCTAATGGACTGGCCAAGAATTTTCTAGAGCTGATGAATGTATGACTCCAAATGTTCAAGAACTCAATGACATCTGCGAGGAAAAGAAAGTCACATTAAGACACATTGTAGTAAAATTATAGAACACCAGAAATACAAAAGAAAATATTAAATGTAGGCAGGCAGAAGACAACAGATCGCTTCCCAAAGAGTGTCAGACGATGCAACTGTGCCTCTGATGTGTGAGAAAAAAAAATGAAGATGTGTCACTTGACCTGACACCTAAGCTAGTCAGTCAACCTCCCCGATGGCACACTAGCCCTGACCCTAACCAGTGAATCAACAGTTTCTAGAGTGTAGTTCAGGTGGAGGCTTGACCAGCATGTACAAGGCCCTGGGTTCAATCTGTAGTACCACATAACCCAGGCATTTCAGAGCTAAGAGCACTAGCATCAGAAGTCTGAGCTAATCCATAGCTATGGTAGGGAGTTGAGAGCCTGGGCTACATGAGACCCTGTCAAGGAAGGAAAGGAGGGAGAAAACAGAATATAAGAACAGCTTGTTTGCCCATGATCATTTGGAAAAGCAGCCCCTTGACTACAGAGTCCATATAAACAACAGAGACCTTGGTTTCATTCTGCATCCATGAAAGGTCTCTCCTGTAGCCACATTACTGGCTGATACGGCAGCATGGGGGCGGTCTTCTGGCACACATGGTCGACATCTGAGAAAATCTTTGTCACTGACACTTTAAGTATCAGTCTACAAAAGTCACACGCTGTAACTTAATCTTGACTGTATTCTTTTTTTTTTTTTTTTTTTATTTCAAGTTAGGGAACAGGCTTGTTTCACATATAAGTCCCTTCTCCCTCTCCCTCCCTCACCCCCATCCCTCCTCCCCCACCTCCAACCTAGCCCCCCACCCATCCACCCACTACTCCCACTGTATTCTTAACCTAATTATTCCATCCATATCTTCTGGGCTATGACAGGTGAGGGACCAGTGTGTGCGTGTCACCTCTAGTCTGGTTCTGTTTTCTCCTATCTCAGAACTTCAGAGAGCAGCTAATATGTTGGACCTTTTCCTTGATTCCCGTTAAAGAAGCCTGGAGGTTGGCCTGCTTGGCCTAACTTAACATTCAGAGAGGCTTCTGTGGCAGTGTTTATATCACAATAGCACGGTTGGGAGGTAAAAAAAGAACTGAGAGAAAGGAAGCTTTGTAAGAATGTCCTTAAAGGATATGGAGGGGCTTCATGAGGCAAGGGGTTTGTCCTTTCTACCTGTTTATACCATGACTCAGAGTCCAAACAGTGGGTAGGAGGAATTGGAGCAGGTGGCAAGAGAGTGAGTTGTCGAAGGCACAGAAGTGGGCACAGAGTGCTGAGGGTGAGTACACCCCCCCCCCCATGGCTGTGGCCTCTAGCCGCCTGGATCCACTGTGTGAGAAGGACACAGATCATGAAGTCTTGGCTTTCTGTGGCCTGTGGCAAGCCACTCACACTGTGAGCCTCTTTCTTCATCTTTTAGAGGAACATGAATCCTGACAGGCAGAAATGTGTTCTCATGTGACCTAAGCCTTGTCTACTGTCTACAGTGTTTGGCCATAACCCTTGCCTGACTCCTCGCTGCCTTCCTTATGCCTTTATCCCATCAGCACCTTTACCCGGGTCCTGGTTGTCCCCTCCTCCAGTGTCACTGCTGTGCTAGCCCCATATGTCCAAGATTCCACAACCTCAGATTGAACATTTTGCTTGTTTTCCATACCAAAGGCCAGATGGATGACCACAGAGGTCCACACCCTGACTCCTGGTGTCCCCCGGGCTGCCAGGCCATAAGGGTTTGGACAGTCACTCATAACTTCACTGGCAAGCTCAGACTAAATATCGGGCCCTCTGAGAAGGCGGCGTGTAACTAAAGTCTGGAGTTACTGTTCAGACTTACTAATGTGCTATAAACATGTATCCTGCCTTCGCACAAGGCCAGCAGAGTCAGAGGGCAGGGTTCTGGGATCTCAGCAACTCGGGACTGCCCATGTGCTTCCCTGGACCCGTGTTGACTTTGGGAAAGCCTCATCTGTAATTTGAGGTGTGGACATCTATCTCTCCAAGTGCTGTTGGCCACTGAAGGCCCTCCTCTGCTGTTGGATGCTGTTCACCCCTGAGAGGTTACTTCCCCATCCTCCCAAGCTATATCTGTGAGTTGCATCAGGGCTTGTTGCCATGGATACTGCTGGGCAGATGAGGGCTCAGATCATCAGACTTAACAAATAGAAACTCAGGGCACCAGCCACATTTGAATCTCAGGCAAACAATGAATAATGTTTTAGTGTTTAGTTCCACTGGTGCATGTCTCATAATTTATAACAAATATGCCTTCCATTTGATGGCACATGGTCATACTTATGTGAGCAAATGATGTGCAGTTTATGAGAAATTAAAAGTTAGTTGTATGCCTTGTGTTTGACCCAGTGACCTTATTAAGGGGACAGAAAGTCACCTTTTTACCAGGGTTGAAGATTTCACTGGCAACAACTGGTATCAGAGGAGGACCTACAGCTGTGTGTGGGAAGGACTGCAGGACTACGTGGAAACTTCACTGGTCCCCAGTCTGACTGAAGAACATACAATTTATACCTTTTTCTCCATAGTTAAAATTTTTATTACATTTATGTAATTGCATGTGTATTTCATTTATACTTCTGTTATTTGCATATGTGCTTGGTTGTGTTCACGTCATGCATATTTGTGAAGGTCGGAGGACAATTTGTGGAAGTTTATTCCTTCTACCATGTGAGACCCAGGGAAAAATTATTCATGTTAGGCTTGGTGATAAGCACCTCCTAAGCCATTTTGCTGGTCCTTTCTACGTAATTAAGTGGCTTTATTAAAGGTTCTGTGTTCCAAGAGAGACAGAACTGGATATCGCAAGATCCCAGCCTAAGGAAAGATATCTCTTGGGAAGAAATGTTTCTAAAAACACTGTTTCAGTGCAATTTCAGAACTATGTAAGGAGGCCACACTCACTATTCACATTTCTCTCCAAATCAGTTTTGTAGTTGTGTACACTTTAGCATCTTTTTCTTCCTTTCAAAATTCTGATAAAGCTGGTTTGTGTGTGTGTGTGTGTGTGTGTGTGTGTGTGTGTGTGTGTGTGTATACACATGTGTAAGTACATACATTCCTATTTCTGAGTAATGAGCTTGTATTTTGAAAATAAATCTTATTCTTTCCCAATGTGAACAAAGTAGAAAAAAATTAAAATGTAAAGCAGGTATTTCTTGTGAAGATTTAAATTTTAGTTTTAACATTCCATAAATGATACTTAATTGATGTGGGAGAGATTACTCAGAGGTTAGGAGCATTTCCTGCTCTTCCAGAGGATCTGGGTTTGATTCCCAGTACCCGTATGGTGGCTACAACCCTCTGTAACTCCAGTTCTGGGGGATCTTGAGCCTTCTTCTGGTCCCTACAGGTTCCAGGCATACACACAGTATACAAACATACAGGCAGACAAAACACTCATACACACATTTCTTTTCATTGAAAGATGATTAATTTATTTTTGTTGTTTTAGGATGCAGTTTCTGTAGTCCAGGCTGATTTCAAATTCATGGCGATCCTCCTGCCTCAGCCTTCTAGGTACTGGGATTACAGATGTGAGCCACCATACTCAGAAAAACTGGCAATTTCTGATGTTGTTTTTAGAATATTTTCAAAGGCCTTAGGACTGACCCATTTTATGTTTTTGTTGTTGTTTTGTCGTATCTACTACAAGATCTTGATTTCAGCCCAGGCTGCCTTCACACTTGCTCTCCACATGCCTGAGTCTTGGGGTAACAGGTGCACACCATCATGCCTGGTTCCTTAGTTGTTATTATTTCAATTTTTTAATTTAACTTTATTTTATGTGCATTGGTATGAAGGGGTCCTGGAACTTGAGTTATGGACAGTTGTGAGCTGCATGTGGGTGCTGGGTATTGAACCCGGATCTTCTGGTAGAGCAGCTGGTGCTCTTAACCACTGAGCCATCTCTTCAGCCCCCTTAGATGGTTTTAAAAGAACATTTAAAGGATATTGTGCCATCTAGGCTTACCCTGAGCTTGCTATAGCTAGGGGTAACTTCAAACTTTTTATCTTCTTGCTTCTATCTCCCAATTTCTGAGATTACAAGTGAGCACCATGCATGGCTCCTTAGTTGATGTCTGTTTCCGAATAATTTAGCTATAGCCAGGTTGTTGGTTTTCAGGGCCTAGGAATTCAGTGTGCTCCCAGGAAGTCTTAGTCGGGGATACACAGTGGCTGAGGAGTACTGTGCCTAGCCTGTGGTAAGGAGCCAGTGGAAGGGCGTGCCTGCATTCGAGTAGCAGCAGGTTGTGAAAACCCAATGACCTTGGAGACAGACAGACTACATAGAAAACTATCAAGAGATAGTGAGAGCCACCATGAGGCTGGACAGTGTCTTAGTCAGGGTTTCTCTTGTTGTGAAACAACATCATGACCACAGCAACTCTTACAAAGAAAATATTTAATTGGGGTGGCTTACACTTTCTGATAGGACTCCAGCAGAACTGCGCACATCAGTAGACACAGGCCCAACTCAAGAGACAATGGTGTGTTAATCATTCATTTCAGCTAATTTTAATACACATGTAATTACATAGGTAATCATGTGCTATTGGTGACACAATGAGTATGTGTAATTATATTTTACAAGGTCCTTTTATAAGTTAACTTTTAACTGATGATAATTTAGATTAGAAATGAAACCTCTCCTCAAAATCCCTTGAAATGCAAAGCATGCCTGATGCAGGACCGTGACATTGTCTCCCAGTGCTAAAGACACAGGTGTCCCTTGCATTTCCCCGTAGTCAAGAAGAGACAAACAGTAGCTCTACTGTGCACAGAGCCATACCACCACACTAGGGCTGGCTCACAAATTCCATACTGGCTCCATGCTCTGACCAAATCTGAAATCGGAACACAAATTCAGTTAGTGGGACCTGAGCAAACAGAAAGGCTTGACTGAGGCCTGGCTGTGTACCCAGGATGGCTGTCCCCAGTGGGCCCTGACAGTGGGGCAGAAGCCAGAACAGTGAGCACAGTGCATCTGTGTGTGTCTTGGTACTCCAATGAAGAGTCTGGAATCTCCCATCCAAGATGGGGCGCCACCTGCAGGCGCTATGTGTAATCAAAGGTCTCTCATACAGGCACCTAAATTACCATTTGCAGTCCCCAGACAACTCCAGAGGATTGAAGTGGGGACTCGCCACCATCTGTCATACCCTGGCACCCTGCCCCTCATCTGTCCATATTCTCACTTCCACCTTCTCAGCCAAGCCTGACGCCCCTCTCACAGGATCCCTAGAGGCCCAAGGAACTATATTCGAATCTCGGTCCTCAGGGACACCAGGCCCTCCTGATACTGTGTGGCTTTATTTATTGGGCACCTCCTCTTATTGTATTTTTTAAAAAATATTTTTAGTTAATTCAGCAATACATATTTCTTTCTCATGACTACATTTCTATGTCACCAGACTGGAAAGCAGAGTAATGTCTGTGACATTTCTAGCCCTATCCTGGGATCTCTGGAGTATCTATCTACATTTCCCACTCAGGTGCCTGGACCATAAGGTGAAACTGAGGCAAGATGACTGAGACTAAAAAGGTGGCCATTGGAGGGAGCTTCTGAGAAAGCTGGGCCCTTGCTCTGTGTGTGATGGGTTTCCCACTCTGAAATTCCTCACTCTGACTTCTCTATTGAGCCATTTTCTGTGTTCCTGAACATTCCAAGATATATCAAGTATTTATGATGGGGTGATGTTGTCCCCAGAAGAACAGACAATGGTAAATACACAGCTTTATCTCAAATATATACATTATAGTATATATATGAATACACACACACACATATACATATGTTATATATATAATTTATTCTGGAGCCAAAGATGAGTGACCATAGCCTGGGAACCCAGATTTAGGTTACTCCATACACCATGAGCCAATGCAGTAATGGTTTCATGAAAAAAAATTAAAGATAGATTTATTATCTATATGTAATATAAACAAACATATACAAGAAGTGTGTGTGTGTGTGTGTGTGTGTGTGTGTGTGTGTGTGTAGAGGGTGTTTTGCCTACATGTATGAATGTGTTCTGTGTGCATGCCTGGTGCTTGCAGAGGCCAAAAGAGTACATCAGATCTGTAGGAACTGGAGGCACAAATGATTGTGAGCTGCCATGTGGGTGCTGGGAACTGAACTCAGTTTCTCAGTAAGAGCAGCCAGTGCTCTTAACTGCTGAGCCACCTCTACAACCATTGTGTGAAACTTTTATAATAACAGAACTAAGAAAATCGTAGACCAAGATACTTTAAAATGCTTTAGTGGAAGCATCAGATGGATGGAAATCCACACACTGGGAAACCTCGACTACAGGCTTCTGACGCTATCTGATGACATTCTGAGCCTGGAGGTTAGTGGTGGCCAGGGCTCCATTCTTACAGTCCCCAACGGACTTTAATTGACAGTCACACACTGGGAAGGGCAGTACATAATTATCAAAAGGAGCTAAAGATGGACCAAGATACTTTGGCGCTGGACCTGCAACATTCCAACTCGATAAACCAGGAACCAGGGCTAGGGCTGGATACCAGGTGTTCTGAGAAGGGACAGCTGTCACTCCTCTGTTCCAGGGAACAGCCTAGAGAAAACTGATGTGGAAAGCATGGGGAAAACAGAAACATGAGGAATGAGAGACGTTTTGAGAATTGCTGCTGACTGCTGAGAGACCCTGAATGCTTTCCCGTCCTTCCCACTGCAGAGAAAGTGGCTTGTGGATAGAAGTAGGGGCCACAAAACAAGGCCTGTGCCTTGTTTCTAGTCATCTGGGAAAATGGCTGAAGACAGAAGCACTGTTAAAGGCAGCCAGCTAGGCTAAATGTGTGTCAGATGCTTCGGCCCCCTCCAAAGCTTGTGCCTGTGACCAGTGATGCTCAGGCTACCAGGAGGCTCTTGATAGTGATCACCAGGCTGCAGCTCTGGTCACGTCATCCATAGGGCTTCTGCAGAGCACAGAGCATTCTTGTCCTGGCGCAGTGCTGCAATGGAGTGATTCAGGCCACAGAATCCAGAGGGTTGTGAAGGGAAGGATAGCAAGAGGAGGAACAAAGGAGATGGAACCTAGGTTCCTTCATGGATGATGGAAGAGTTCTTTGCTTGCACAGTAACCTAGTCTAGAGGCGCAACCCTGGCAGCCCCACCATCTCAAGTTTACTGTTGTCTCGGAGAAAGCAAAGTGAAGTGATGTTGGGAGGGTGGCAAAGGCTTGTGATCATCATTTTGGCCCAGCTTGGGTACCAGCATGAGCTGTAGGGATTAAATAGGAAGAACTGGGGCGGGAGCCTGAGGTCTGCATGATGAAGGAACCCCCATCAGACTATGGTCTTGGCTCAGCATCTCAGGTGGTTCTGCAAGGTGGACCTGGAGAGGGAGGCCCCATTGCACCGGACAGTCCCACTCCCATTAAATGAGGGCTCCTGCTTGGGGTCAGGGAGTGATCTATAAGGCTCTGTGCTCCCAGAATCCAAGGTGGCTGCAGGGTTAAATGCTGGCTAGAGACTTTGAGGCACTCTGGGAGTGGGTGCTGTGCAGGACATTGTGGACGCTGATAGTGACATGTCAGTCTTATCTGTTCCTTCATGCTGATGTCCCATTGTATTCAGACAGATACCCCTTCAGTGATGGGCAGGACTACCTGCAGAGCTAGGCAAGTCTGTCCCAGTGATTTAAGACAAGGCAGACAGATACAGAATGGAGGCACTGGTGCCAGGTTTTTATCCTTTTTTTTTCAGTTGCCTCTTGAGACAGCATTTTCCAGCAAAGGCATTTTCTAAGTGCTGGAAGTATTAAGAAATTCTGCCTATAGTCTCATCAAATGGGATTTATTTATTGAAAGGACAATGAATGACTCACACTAAGTGTCTAGCCAGTAGTTCTCAAAGGAGCCAGCCCTGAGGATTTGAAGAAGGTGAACTAGGATGGCTTCTCACCTGTGTGTGACCCACCTGACACTGTCCCATGCCTGACTCCTATTTCCAGAACAAACTAACCAGCTACAATGGAACCATAAGTCTCACCCACAAAGTGGGGCTATATCCTACCCATAAGCCCATGGGAATGTGTCAGATGGCTCCCACGTCTACAGTTACAGCAGAGTCAGGCTTTTGACCTGCCTTTCAATAGGACAAAGGCCCAGGGGGAACTGAATATCAACAGTCAAGGGAACTTGGTGGCTGTTGGTGTCATTTGAAATGCCCAACTCACAGACTGAGCAAGGGAGAACTGTCTTGGTTATTTCAGTAGAGTCAGTTCATGGGGGGTGACCGGAGGTGACAACAGATGCGTCTCTATGGTACAATATGTCTGTGTAGTCTTCTACCTTTTTTGTTTACTGGACTTGAGGACAGCAGGTCCCCACCCAGTGACTTAGCCTCAGGTCACAGGAGCATGCCTTTGGCAGTGATTAAAGGTACGGCATGGAGGTCAGCAGGATCGGTGACATTCTCGTGACCTGGCAGCTTCTGGCATCTCCCTGGTGGCCTTCCAAAGAAGGAACCACAGTGGTCCTGCAATTTTTACAGGACCCCCTGAGGCATCCATGCCCCAAAGACAAAGACATAAAGACATGACCGAACCATGGGGTTAGTTTATATGGAAAGCTGCAGTGTCACTGCTTAGAAACTAGACTATGAAACCTTCTAGATTGTTCTAGTGCTCCATATTCAGCCTCCAGTCTGGGAGAGAAAGGCGTCTCCATGGCAATCAATGTCAGATCCACTTGTCTTTGTGGACATGTAGAGTATGGGAGCCCTCTACACAATGTGTATCCCACTAAGCAGTATGAGCAAGGGTGCAACCTTCATGGAGAAATCATATAGCACACACCCAGCTACCAAAACCTCCCACTCTGAAGGGCCACTCAAGAAGCTGTGTCTTTATTCAACTCCATCATCTATTCCCACCATACAGTCTTTTTCCGAGACCACCAGCCTCAGAAAACTGGCCGCATAGAATAAACGTATCACCCAGGAACACAGTCAGATTGTTGCCTGAAAACAATTCTTAATTTTCACAAGCCCCTCCAAAGAATATGGTAATCTTTTTGTTGAAGCCTACATCATGACAGCTCTGACTCACTGAAATGGAGAAACTTGTGCTCTCCTCTACAGTGGTTGCTGCTCATTGTGGATGCCAGCAGGTATCACGAGAGGGAGAGGAGCTGGTCCACAGTGTTCTTTGATGGAGTTTAGAAGCATATCAGCTAGCTGTTTTCTAGAACACACATCATCTCATGCTGTCACCACAAGGACATGGATGTGGGTGGATCCAGACCTGATACCATTTCCAAATTACTTTGTCAAGAGCTATGAAGGCTACCCAGAAGTCTCTCCTTCCCTGAATACTGTTGTGTAGGGTTTTGCTTATTTATAACCCTTCTGCTTTGAAACCCTTTCAACATCTGAGTCCTGGCCGAAATGCTCTGCTACTTTAGCCTTAGAAGCAGCTTTGTCTTGTAGCATGGGCCAGGAAAGCAGACCCAGGACCCCCAGGACAGTGATGTAAATATGTGTGTGTCCTTGTGGTTTGTTGCAGAATTGGTGATGCTTCTGGAGTGGTGGTCAGGCACGGAGTGCACCATCTACACCGATCCGAGGTCCTCCCCCCACTATGGGAAAGAAAACGCCATCGTCGTTCTCAATCATAAGTTTGAGATTGACTTTCTCTGTGGCTGGAGCCTGGCTGAGCGACTTGGGATCCTGGGGGTAAGTGGGTTATGCCTCACCCTTCACATTTTTCTCTGAGTTAGATTTGTTGCTGCTTTTATTTGGGTGATAGAGGTGAGATAAGACCTTGCTGTGGAGCCCAGGCTGTTCTAGAACTTGTTCATTGCCTCCCAGAGAGTTGGGATTAAAGATAGAGCTACCATGGCCAACTTTAGCAAGGTGTTCTTTTGTTTGTTTGTTTTATTGTGATTGTTATTATGATTGGTTTTTATAGTATGAAAGCTTTTGGAGGCTGTCCTGGAACTAGCTCTTGTAGACCAGGCTGGTCTCAAACTCAGAGATCCACCTGCCTCTGCCTCCTGAGTGCTGGGATTAAAGGCATGTGCCACCACCGCCTGGCCGAAATGCTCTCAAAAGCTCCTTGTATTCGTTATTTTTCTCCTTGCTGTGACAAAATACCAGACAAGAGCAACTTGAGGAAGTAAAGGTCCAGTTTAAAGGCATCGGCATTCTGGTAGAGAAGGCTGGCAGCCTGAGCTCCAGGCATCCAGTCAGGCACATTTTTTCTGCAGTCAAGAAGCAGAAAGTTGAAGGCTTGTGTTTAGCTTGTTCATCAGTTTAACCCTCTAATTAATCCCGGGGCCCTGGGCCATGGAATGGCACTAATAGTAACAACGATGCTCACCACAGTAACAGTGGTCATTCCACCTGTTGTTCTAACCCAGGCAATGGCTCACAGATGTGCCTGGAAGCCTGTCTCATGTGTGTCTAGGACCAGCCAACTTGACAGTATTGACCATCATGATGCTTGTCCTTCTTTCTTAGACACGGGGTCATGAGCGGTACCATGTACCCAGCTGCACCAAATGCCAAATAAGTTTTACTGTGAATTTTTTTTATTTTTTAATCCCTATAGAAGCATTTATGAATGGATACACACCACCATTCAAAAAACACCTCAGTGAGAGAGTGCTTCTGTAGGCTTCTCAGGACCACCCAGCTGTAATTGGATTTGAACTGGAGCTTGTCTAGTTTGTCCCCTATTCCTATTCTTAGTTGCTCAACTCACAGGCAGAATTCACCTGATTTTAAATTGCTCCAGGCTTAAGAATGTTGAGTCTCTAAGTGGCAAAGTTTTAATAGCAGAATTTGGAATTATTCCTAATCTCTTTCCCTTGAATTAGTCTGACTTCTTGTTTGCAGTTTCCTTGCTCTTACTGGGTGTCTTCAGTTGGCTTTTGTCACCTTTGGCACATAGTGGTGTGCCATGCTTGAGCTTGTACCACATCAATGACTCAAAGTCACCAATGGCCTTCAGATATTGTAATGGAAACAAATGTGTTTTGGCCCCAGGGTGGAAAGGGCCCCAGAAGTTTTCATGAGACCTTGGAGGTGTAGTTTTGCATTTGTAATGATGGCCCACAGACAGGTGGCCTGCTTAGGGAACACTTGGTTTGGTAGCACATGAGCACAATCCGTCATGTTTAGAATACTGAGCTGTGACCAGGGAGTATAGGAGGGGTCAGAGAATTTGTAGTTCAGCTTCCTTCAAGCAGGTGAAGAGCCTTCTGTCAACAGCATCGTTTGTTTTTCCATTTATTCTTCAGTGACTGGTGTGTGTGTGTGTGTGTGTGTGTGTGTGTGTGTGTGTGTGTGTGTGTGTGTGTGTGCAGGCTGGGAGGCAGGTTTACCTTGCAGTACCTCCCCAGCTCTGGCCTCTCCTAAACAACTGAGCTGAGAGGCAGTGAATCATTCACTAGCTTTCTCCAGAGAAGCAGACAGTGCCATCGCTGCAAGGACTGCAAGACTATGGGAGAAAATGAGGAAGAGGAGAAGGGAGATGAGAGGGGGAGAGGAGGAAGAAGAAGAGGAAGAGTGGAAGGAAGTTTGGGGGTGTCTACTTTCACAAGTGGTTGCTGCTGGACTGTGTCCTGCCATGAGCCAAGGCAACTTTGCTGTCCCTCAGAGGTGCTGTAGCCACTGAAATGCTGGCTGAGGTGCCTGCCTCGTCCCAGAGCGACCTGTGTGATTCCCACTGCTTTTGAAAGGACAGGGGAAAGTATCTGTTTAAACGGATTACTCTCCAGACTCTTTTGTCTCCAGTGACCTTTAAAAACAACAACACCTTACCCATCTTTCTGCCTCTCCTTGTATAACATGGTACTGAGAACCTTGAAGGAAATTGCTTATTTTAAGAGGAGGGATTGAGGGGTAGAGTGGTGGAGGGAGATGACACATGGATGGATGGATGGATGGATGGATGGATGGATGGATGGATGGATGAATGGAGATCATATCAATCCTGATGGCATTTTTTTTATCACCATCTGGAATAGCCTAAGAAGAAATGAGTTTAAAATAAATGTAATTTACAGGAATTTTTGACATTGACTATGAAGGACAAGGGATAAGGATTTTCTTTAGAAACAGGTTTGACCTTTTGAAAATACTGAACCCCCACTTGGGAGGCCAAGGCCAACCCAGCACCCTGCCCTGGAGGCTCAGGTTCCCCTGAGGCTGGGCTATCATTACTGGATGGGATCAGGGTTCCAAAGGCCATGATGAATCTCTCAAACACAGGCTGAATTTTCCTCTTGGGACTAGTGTGACCTGGGAATAGCTAGGGAATGTCCCACCATTCAATGAACCTACAACTTCTGGTCCTATTTGCTATGTCTTTGCCTGAGTGAAGCATGACTGTGTCAAGGTTGCGATTGTACAGTCTCTGGACAGTGCCAGGCTTATAACCCCATTAATGATGTGGTACCCTGCTGCTGTTACCAGAGCTCATCTGCCCCCCAGGCTGTGGCATTTGGGCTAACTCTGAGGCCATCTGGGAGATTTTGCTTCAGATCCCTAATGAAGCTATGTGTCTTAGTCATTCGTGGCAGTGTGTGGTCTCCGAAGTGAGCAAGTTAAAGCACAGGCATGCAGACTAGCAACTGCCGGCATTGTTGGGAAGTCAGGCACCAACCAGCTGGGCTTCCAGAAGAGAGCTAACAAGGCTGTGGTCATGTGGTTGCCAGAGTGATGGTCTCATCTGAAAGTTTGGCAGGTACTGGCTAGCCTCCAAGCTAGTCACAGGCTTATTGTCCTGCCTGAATCCCTGACAGACCGGTCTGTTGTAGGGTTTCCCTGGACAGGGTAGCCCCTTCTCCAAAGGTATGCAATGTCAAAGAGAGCAGAAGCAAGCAAGTAACCAGGGCAGAAGTCACAGCATGTGTGATGGAATCTTGTATCAGATTCCAGTTGTTAGGGGTGAACTTGGAGCCCAGCCCACATCCAGGGAAACCTCTAGGTGGTGGGACCATCTCAGAGGCCGCCCACCACACCCTGGCGTTTTGTTTGAGACCCTCCCTCATGTCTTCCTCCTAGTAAATATCAGTCAGGTGCTACAGGGCAGCATGGCCTGCAAAGAGGTTAGAATTTGTTGAGTTTCTCTGTGCACAGAACAAAAGAGGAGAATCCTTCCTTCCTCCCTCCCTCCCTCCCTTCTCAAGACAGGGTTTCTCTATGTAGACTGTCCCAGAACTCCATCCGTAAACGAGGCTTGGCCTTAAACTCACAAAGATCTTGCCTTCCTCTGCCTTCAAAAGTGCTGGGATTAAAGGCGTGAGTCACCACTGCCCAGCTTGTTAATTTTTTTTTAATTTTTAAAAAAATTTATGGATTTTTTTCATACAATGTATTTTGATCATGTTTTTCCCCTCTTCCTCCTCCCCACCTCCCTACCCATCCAACTTTATGTTCTCTTCATACACACACACAAAGTCAAAGAACTGGCAAGACAAACAACAAGGAAATGCAACAAAAAGCCCACCCAAACTGACATGAAGTCCATTTTGTGTTGGCCAGCTACTCCTGGGCACGGGGCCTGACCTGGAGTGTGGTTCACGTACCCTGTGACACTCTGTAATTGAAAACTGATTTCACTTTTCCAGTAGGGATCAATTGCACATGGCTCTGGTTAGGGATGGGACAACCTCTGGGATGCTGTTAGGCTTGAACATGTATAAGTCACTCTGGACTGTGGCTGTTAACCCTTTGTGTGCTGAGGAGAGTGGCAGCTCCTTAACCCACCTGTGGGGATAAACTGAACTATTTTAAGTAGCCTAGCATTTGGATGTTTAGGAGCCTCCTGGGGACTGTCAAAGGGAAGCCTGGAAAGACTGGGTATGACTCTAGGAAGGGACAAGAGGTCTAGGTGAAGGGACCCACGAGGGAACCCAAGAGAGTGGACGCTTGAGAAATTATAAATGGTATACCCATTGGTCCAGGGACCACAGTAGCCTGGGTGTGACGTCTGAGGTTTCCCCACTACCGTAGAGCTAAGTGTGTATATTAGGCCCCACCCCAACCTCTAGTGCTCAATTCATCATGGGATGACCTGGGACTGGATGTTAGTGAAGCTGTTTGAGCCCCGTAGAGAGATGATGTGGAGTGAGTGTCCAAACCAGCCTCTTTCTCCTACAGGCTGGAGCTCGAGTCAGAATCTATGCTCTTCTTCTAGCCATTTCCTACTCCATCTGTGCAGGATTCTCACTCCTAGCTAATTATCATCCTGGGGCTTGAGATTGTCCCTTCTTCTGATGGCGGGCTCAGTCATGAAGCAGACAGATGGCCTGCAACTTCTCAGAGCTCTGAGACTGCCCACCAGCCGCCAGCTAGGGGAGAGGGGCCTAGTACTCCTGCTTGTCTTTGACTCTCTGAAGGACTCTGAGAGCACTTTGTATTGAAAATGGGCCCTAATAATTAATTCCTTACATCTCAGCCAAGATTAATTGGTACCCTAACTGCAGATTTCGGCAGATTGACTGGACAGATTTGCCACTTGAGGTGCTGATCGTTTGTTCATTCACTGAGTCGGGGGTGGGGGGAGTGAAAACCTGATGTTATATAGATAGGGAATCCAAGTAAATGGTACCTACAAGGTGACCGAGTGAATACTGGGTAGAGAAAAGTTCCAGGCAGCTCACAGAGGCACGGCCTCCCTGAATACACTCCTGAGCCATCCCTAAGCATGGCCCCTTCTTCGGCAAGCCAGTTAAGTTTGCCTGTGCTGGCAAGGAGTGAACCAAGCAGAGACTAGGTTGCCTGACAGCAGGGCTGGTCACAGCCACCTCCTTCTTGTGCAAACAGCCCCAGCCAGTGACATCTGCTCTCTACAGTTCTGCTCCCCACTAATTACCCCCACACACCCATCTGTTGCTGCCCAGGGCCCTCCCTGCACACCTGCCACTGGAACTCTTTCTGTTGGCCACACCACCCGGCACCTGTCAGAACAAGGCATCCCATTATCTCCTGTGTCTGCCCCTGTTTTGCACCCCACCCCAACCCCACTCCATGCAACACCTCCTGCTTACTTCCCAGATGCTCTGGCCTAAGGCAATTCTGGAAGCATCCAGGCTAGCCTTTCAAATCAGTAAGAGGTGGAGTGACAAGGGGTGGGGGCAATGGGAGTGGTGAGTGTAGGAACCTCCTTTTTTATCTTTTTCTGTTGTTGTTCTGGTCACCACGGCTCCTCAGAGAAGAGCCTGGGTGAAAAATACCTTTGCTGGTCTCAGCACACTTCTTGCCCACCAAACACCAGTCCCCTCCCCACTACACTCTGCACACCTGTCAAGTCTAGAAAAGCCTGAGGGAGATTGTTCAGGACCGAACAAAGGACCTCGAACACCGGGCTTGATTTTGATAAACAACACACGGTTATTTTCCAGCCCCTGAGAGATAAATTCTTAGAGTGCTTTTTGTTTCATGTCTGGCCTGTGCATTTCCCTGGTGGCTGTGACTAATTGTGTAACAGGGTCCTGTTTTGTTTGGAGACTCTCTTGGGACTTTCTGGTAGGAAATTCTGCATAGCAGGGCTAGCACCGTAAGAGAGGTGTACCACCTAATAGAGTCTCTCACTTTGATACCCACTGCTGCGCCCACCCAGTTCAGCATTCTGAGCACTGGTCTCATCTTTGTCACATCAGAGCTTTCATGTGCCCGTTGCTCTCACTGGAGGGCAGCTACAGGGGAAGCTACTCAGCCATTCTCCATTGTGCTACCACTGTTGGCCTACCTCAAGGTCACAGTTCCATCCACCCTTGTGTCCCCAGCACTGGCACCATGCCTGACCTAAAGGGGAACCTTGCTAGAGCTCATTTGCATGGACTGGTCAGTTTGAGGTTAACAATTCCAGGAGATAAACTCTCATGTCACCAGTGGGTGCCAAGTCTGAGTGTTGGTTGGCTTGCCCGTCCTCTGTTGAGATCAGGCTAGGCCTGACTCCGTGGCAGTACCTTGACAGACTTTGGTGTTTGCTACTTGTCTCCAGTTTGTATGCAAGGAACATGCTAGAAGTGTGGCCCTTTGACCTGCTTACTTTTTAAAAAACATCTCACCTATTTCAAAATTCCACTGAAGTGACCTCATTTTTTGTTGTTGTTGTTGTCTTTATTTAAGAACAAAATGATGAATGACAGGCTCGTAATCAATGGCACCACTGAATTTCAGTAACTAAAACATTTTAATTGCATCTATTTATTTTGTGTGAAAATGTGCAGGGGTGTGTGGAGGTTGGAGGACAGTACAGGGTTCTGTCCTCTCCTTTTCCATGGGTCTGGGAGCTCTAACTCAGGCCACCTCTTCCCACTGAGCCATCATCTTGCAGCTCTAATTTTTATATATTTAGTAGAAATAACCAACCATGGCTAGACCCAAAGGACTAACTGATTAAACCTTCAGGAATGCTTTTGTGTTTGGAAGCTAGTAAGGTATTAATTAGAGCACACCCTTGACCAGGATCCATCCTGCAAAGTGACCTCAGTCCTTAACCTCAGTCCTGAACAGGTTTCAGCCAGGCACTAGTTTGCATCCTCCACTGGGCAGGCCACTGTCTTGGACCTAGAAAGGGATCTTGTTTGAAGTCTTGTGAGGTAAAAGCTACCAAATCTGAGGGTTAAAATGCCTGAGTCCCTATGCTATTTAAAACCACTTTTTCTACAGCCATCTGGTCATATGCTGTGCTGCCTTAGTTGGAGATGCTAACTTCTGACTGAGAGATGGGTGGTGTCCTCCCTGGCTGGGTGGGGCACCCCATGGTAGTTAGATGCTCATCCCTTATGACCCAGTAACACCCCTAACTTTCTCATCCCCCTGTCCTCCCACCACCAGAAAATTTCCTGAAATGTTTGATTGTAGGATGGACTGTGACCTAAAAACTGGCCAAGGCAGACACTTCAGCACCTGGTGGCTGTGGGTTACCCTATAAAAATGTTAGGTTTCCCTAGACATGTTTATGTCTTACTTTTAAAATCGTTTCCAGTCATAAATGAGTTAGCTTGTGAAAGAGGTTGGTACCACAACCCCGGATCTCATCTATCCATCTCCTACTTAGTGTAACAGGACAATTTTGTATGGTTTGCTGTAAATTAAGGGTTGACCAATTTGAGAGTGAGCATTTTCAGCCCTGTGGACTGCCCTAAGGTAGCAGCTGCATTGCTGCTACGTTCAGGTGGATGCTAACTCCTGTGCCAGTAAAACTGCATTGACACCATCGGGTGGCAGAGAAGAGTGGCCCTTGGTTTGCAGACTCACCTATTACCATTATATATTGTCTGATGTGGAGTATACACTGTGGTCAATGCTTTTACTGTGGGACAGTAAAGTGGCTCTTGCTGATAAGACAGTGATGGAAATACAGGCCCTTGAGTCACCCCCTCTAGTTGAACCCCTGGATACACAACCCACCAGGGCAGCCTTCTCCACCATTTACCAAAGCCAAATGCTAACACACACTTGAGTCTCTTAGGAGAACAAGGAATAGGAAGTGCACCTGAGAACACAGCCATGATTGGCTACGCAAGACTGACCACCCAGCCAGCCCAGTAGCTTGGATGTTAGAGCCCGTAGAATCTGCGGGTAGCAGTGTGGGTCATCCTGTAATTCCTGAGCACTGCCATGTGTAATTTTTGCAAGATACAGTACACAGAATCTTAAAAATAGTTTTTAACTTCCAGAAAGATGAGCTTAGTCTGTGGAACCATTAGTTTGGTTCTGTTAGCTTTCATTATAGCAATCTTAAGTTGGGAGGTGGCAGAAACAAGAGAAGGTGAGAGCCAGTTGGAATGTCCCTCCTTGTCACAGACAGGAGCTAGGGGAACTCCAGGGTCTGAAGTCTAGTGTGGACACAGGGCAATGGGCTCCCAGGGAGAACTGTGACCCCAAAGACAGTTTGGTTTTCAGGGTGACAGGCATATGAGTAGGATCACACCAGCAGTTTGTTCCCCCTTCTGAGGCTCTAAGGTCGCTCTGCTGAGAAGAAAAGCTGGGTGTAGATGCAGGCGAGTCCTTTTTAGAAGCCAGCCTAAGGGTCCCAGAGCAGGGTAGAAATGCTGACAGTATGAGGAAGCTGAGAAGCCAAGAAGAGGGGATGGGGAGGGGCTGTGGAAGCATGTGCCCACCCCTCTCGGCAGACCAGGCTTAGGGCCAGGACTAGACAGATGCTTCAGCTGTCCACGCTGCCAACTTGGGTATCATCTCAAGAGGCAGGGAGCATCTCAGGCAATTCCAAACTGAAGGGTGATGGTGAGAGGGGAGCTGGGGAGGTGGCTGATCCTAAAAGTGAACTTCCCTAAAAGTCAGACACATAATGTGAGTGTCTGTAATCCCAAGGCTCCTACAGTGAGGTGAGAGGTGGAGATGGGAGAATCCCCAAACACATGTGGGCCAGCTGTCCGGGAATAATCAGTAAATAACATGGAGCCTCTGCCCCAAACAAGGGGGCTGATGTCTGAAGTTGTCCTCTAGCCTCCACATGTATGCCATAGCACATGTGCCTGCATTCACACACACATACACAGCCGGGGTGGGTTAGGAGGAGGAGGCAGGCGAGCAGACATATGATCCAGGTTGGCTTCCCAGCCTCCCCTGTTCCTCATGCCAGCTATGGGGCTTCTCTAACTCTGCTGACCTCCCCTGCCAAGTGAATTTTGCTGGCCTTGCCTGCAGAACTCAGTCGCTGATGGGTTCATCTGTGGGACAGAGTAATACAGACTTGCCAGACAGAGCTGCAGATGGGCTTGGGTTGCACATGTCAACTACTTAGGAGGGCTCTGGTCCACACAGCCTCTCTACCCTCAGCGGATAGCTGGCACTTTCACAGACTCCTGATCACGGAGCAGTCCACCACAGAGTGATGAGTATGATCTTGACCTCAGGTCAATGCAGTGGGAAGGGTTCCAAGCACCAAGGGTTTGGTTTGCAGCCTTTGGTCTAACTGGTCCCTCCTCACCCCTAAGATCTCCAACAGCCATGAAGTAACTCCTGTCTGGACAGACACCCTGATGTTCTTCCTCCATTTCAGAACTCCAAAGTCCTGGCCAAGAAAGAACTGGCTTATGTCCCAATCATTGGCTGGATGTGGTACTTTGTGGAAATGATCTTCTGCACACGAAAGTGGGAGCAGGATCGGCAGACGGTCGCCAAGAGCCTGCTGCACCTCCGGGACTACCCAGAGAACTATCTGGTATGTAGGCTCAGGAGCAGTGTGCCGTCTGGCTCCTGTGGCCACCACACTTAGGAGTCACTTCAGGAACATGGGTGAACCCAGAACTGCGTGTGACCTGAAATTGTGTGTGACCTTAGGGCTGACCTGGGTTCAAAGTTCAACCTCTTTGGGACTGTGGCCTCTGGTTGACCTTGGGGTTGTGTGACCATTTCCTTTGCTTTCCAGTTCCTGATTCACTGTGAGGGCACACGGTTCACAGAGAAGAAACACCAAATCAGCATGCAGGTGGCCCAAGCCAAGGGGCTGCCCAGCCTCAAGCACCACCTGCTGCCTCGCACCAAGGGCTTTGCTATCACCGTTAAGTGCTTGCGAGATGTAGGTAAGGATGATGGCAAAGCAGGGGGTCTTCGAGGCTAGGTGGAACTTGTGACAAGGGGCAGGTGCAAGTCTGGCTGGGCCCCTCATATTTCTGCATCCCAGTGAGTAACTCCCCCTTCTGGCCAGTGGCATCACTGCATGGAGCATGCAGAAAATGCTGGGTCCCTGGAGGGCAGCTGCGATGGCGGAGTTGCAGGGTCTTTGAGACATTTCTTGCTTGTCTATTGCTATCCACCACCTGCAGATGACCTAATCCATATATTATGGCAGCTGACCTGTGAGTCTTGAGCCCCATGCTCAAGGTTACAAACATAAGAAAGCAGTGGTAACTTGCCTCTGGCATCCTGCTATGACTCTCCCCATTTATTTTTGAACCCTCATCTTCAATGTAAAACATGTTTTCTTGTTCTCCTATGTGCCTTTCTTTCATCCCTGCTCCCTGGCCCTTGGGCTCCGAAAGAGGTTTGATGTCACACCTGGGCTGGATAGGACTTGACACATCTCTAAATGTGAAGGCACCACAGGGTTGGACAGGCCTTCCTAGAGCTTTATGTGCCAGGATGCAGACGTCATATCCCGGTTTTGTGGCTGCTTCATTGGGGGGGTGATGCACATAAAGGTAGTTCATATGTTCATAGACAATGTTACACCAGGGCTGGAGCGATGGCTCAGCAGTGTGCTTACTGTGCTTGCAGTAACTGGAATTTGGTTCCTATCACTGCCCTCTAGTGGCTCACAACGGTTTGTAAATCCATCAACAAGGGATCTGACGCCCTCTTCTGGCCTCATGGGCACATAGACCCACATGCACACATCCACATAGTTAAATAAATCTTTTACAATTTTTACATTTAAAAAAAGTAAATGGTTAGAGTTCTGTAACAGACATGGACTTAGATGAGTCTAATTCATTTTCTTCCCATATTTGTCCAAATATCCACAACTGCTAGCCACAATAGGCTCCGCCTACTCGAAAGTCACCTATTATTGTTACTGTCAATCTAGTTCTGGTAGCCATCACTGCTTTAAAGCCCACTTGACCACAGGAGTTACTGTGATGACTAGCTTACAGCTGGCTTTCTGGTTACAAAAGATGATTCCTGTCCAATGTAGAGCAAGTGAATAATCTGGAAAAACCCAGGAAGGGATGTCTAATCCCACGAGTTGTTGGTAGATGGGTTACAGTGTACTTATGTCTTCCAGTGTGTGACTACCAAGCAGAACCAGCCTCACCTGCTATATACTGCCTTGTGTTTGTCTTGTCTTATAGTCCCAGCTGTATATGACTGTACACTCAATTTCAGAAACAATGAAAACCCAACGTTGCTGGGAGTCTTAAATGGAAAGAAATATCATGCTGATTGCTACGTTAGGTAAGTTGGCCCTGCTTCCTTCCTAGATGAGGGAGAGCCTGTTCCTAAGTACTAAGTCACTAAATGTCACCTTCAGAAATCACAAAAGAGCAAGAAGGGACGTGTTTTCAGAGGAGCTTACAGGGATCTTAATAACAGGATGTCTTTAGCAATGGAGAATACTGCCCCACCACTAAGCCTGTGATGGTCAGCCTAACAGTCGTGGCTGACAACATGCTATCCCAGCTTCTCCTCCGAACCCCTATGACATGCTGGGTTAATCTTTGAAGTTTCTCCTCACTGAGATATTTCTGAGCACACTGGGTTATGAAGTGTCCCCATGGAAAATCGTGACAAATACGGACACCCTGGAAATTTCAAGAGGCAGTGCTCCAAGAACATAGAGCACAAGAGACCTGGAAGCTACTTCTCCCTGTTGAGATGGGCTCTTTGCTAACAGATAAGCTCCCACCCTTGCCAGTCACAGCCTGAAAGCTACCCAGGAAATGAGCAGCCACTCAGGGGCAGAGTAACTTACCCAGATGCCCTAGCCTGCGGTGCCTGAACTTCCAGCATCTGCCTTAGTGTAGGTGTACCTCAGCAGAGACCAAAGGAGCCAATCTGTGAGATAGCCCGTCAGTGCCATTCCTGTTGGTCCTTGGCCGAAGAGAGTACTAGGGTCCTGTCCCCTGTGTGTGGATTCTGCACCTTTTGGACTGCATCACATAGAAAATAAGGTGGTGCTTTCCACTTTGGGGAAAACAAGTGTCAGGTTTGGGGAGGTGAAGGATGGAAAAGACAGGTCTCCACTCATGACACCATCTTTGTGTCATTGACTTGACCCTTACTTGACTGTTTGGCCATGGCTACATTTTGGGATTTCCATTGCTGTGAAGAGATACCATGACCACAGCAATTTTTTTGTTTTTTGGTTTTTGTTTTTGAGACAGGGTTTCTCTGTGGCTTTGGAGGCCATCAACCATGGCAATTCTTATAAAGGAAAACATTTATTGGGTGGCTCACAGTTCCAGAGGTTTAGTCCATTATAGTTATGGTGGGACATGGCAGTGCACAGGCAGAAATGGTGTGGGAAAAGGAGCTGAGAATTCTACATCGTGATCTGAAGGCAACAGGAAGTGAGCTGAGATTGGGTGTAGTTTGAGCATAGGAGACCTCAAGGCCCACCACCACTACAGTGACACACTTCCTCCAACAAGGCCACACCTCCTAATAGTGTCACGCCCTGTGAGCTTATAGGGGTCAATTACATTCACACCACCACACCACCCATGGACTGCCCCCTCTCCCTGCGCAGCCAGAACTGTCATCGGAAATGTGGATTGGGTGCTCAGTGTGGCTCTCTCCTTGCTAGCTGTTCTCTGCTTTGACAGGAGGATCCCTATGGAGGACATCCCAGAGGACGAGGAGAAGTGCTCAGCCTGGCTACACAAGCTCTATCAGGAGAAGGTGGGTGCAACTATGGGGTTTAGGGTGGAAGATGCCACTTGGATGGGTGGCCACAGGGAGCCAGTTGTTGGTTCCCCTAATGATCTACATGTCAAGCAATAAAAGAATGCAGCAGAAAGTGATACTATAGTTCGAGTTAGTTAACCAACAGGAAGAAATGGCTGTTCTGTGTGGTCCAGACAATAAGCCACAGTAGCTGAACTTTCAAGTGGGTGAGAGCTTATGGGAGAGCTCACTTTAGTGACAGATGTGGTCTTGGCTGCTCCTGAGCAAGCTATTTGGTGCCTCTGTCACTTGGAAGTGAGACCTGAATAAGAGTGCATCCCTGGCCCAGCTCTCCAGCTTGTGCTTCCTTAGTGTCCTGACTCGGTCTAAGGGAAGTTGTCCCAAGGAAGTGCTGGCACCTCCTGTGAATAGTACCTTTGGGACCCCTAGCCTTTGTCATCTAAGCTCAAGGACTGCAGAGAGGCTGCAGGGAATGTGGAGGTTGAGAGACCAGAGTGAAAGTGTGTCCCTGGTTGTTTGTGGGTGAAGTTCAAGAAACCTTTCATTTCTCTTTTCTTCAACCTGTCACCACTGTCCCGCTGTGCTTCCTCAGTGCCTGAGACTCCTCCCTCCCACCCAGGCAGGACAGTAGCAGACAGTCACTAGCTATGTGACACTAGAGGAAGGGGACGTTAGACAGCGTTGAAACTTCCCAGCAGCTGCCCACGGAGCGGTTTCTGTAAGGTTTTACCAGAGGCCCAGTAGGTACCACCTGGAACCCAGCACAGTGGGTGTCTGAGGCACTTTTTCTGTCCCCCAGGATGCCTTTCAGGAGGAATACTACAGGACAGGGGTCTTCCCGGAGACGCCCTGGGTTCCCCCACGACGGCCCTGGGCTCTGGTCAACTGGCTGTTCTGGGCGTCGCTGCTGCTCTATCCTTTCTTCCAGTTCCTTGTTAGCATGGTCAGCAGCGGTTCATCAGTGACGCTGGCTAGCTTGGTCCTCATCTTCTGTATGGGTGAGTAGAGAGCTAGAGGCTCAGTGGGGGAGCATGCTGGGTGGGTGCCATATGTGTGCGGGTATTCCTTGCAGGCTGTGTAGCATCCACAGGGGCCAGGCTCACAATGCTGTCTGGGGTCTAGAGGTGTGCATGGAGCAACCCCTCAGCCCAAAAGTGTGACTTGGAGCTGGAATTCCTCACACCCCTAAAACTCCTCCCTTCCTTCTCCAGAGGAGAGCATGGATAGAGTTGCAAGCTTTTTCCTTTGGACACAGGACATGGGGCCCTCCCTCCAGGACTCCTCCTGAGACTGGGCTTGGGTGAGGAAGCTCAGGAAGTGCCTTCTTCATTCTTCACAATGGTGTACTTCCCCGGTATTGTTCAACTCCATCAGGTCCTCTTACACTATGCCTGTGTGCACACTGCTCCGTCACTGACCTGTGTGTGACAGGCGTATGCCAGCATAGGCAGCTTCAACTTTTCCACTACTGAGGAAAAATGGCATGGGGCCAAGGCCAGGAGATTGGTGTGTACTGAGCCAACAGGCTGGCTATTTCTGTGAAACATATAATACGGTGGTCACTGGGCAACATCACTGGGCAACACAAAGGGCTTAAGCAGGAAGTGTCTCAGGATGGACTCCCACTTGGAGCCTGGAGTTGACGGCCATCTCTCGGGGACTACTGCATTCTCAAGCACGAAGGCACACCCCCTGGGCACATCCTCTGGACACTCTTCTCTCTTAGTGACCAGTGAGCACCCCAACATATCTGTGTGCACCAGGGTGCCGGGAAGGGAGGCTGGCCAGGGCTTTGCGGGCAAGGGAGAAATTCAATTCTATCTCTGCTTGCGATGGCAGGAAGGACAGCAGAGGCAATGCCCTTCAGGGGGGGAGAGCTACACTCCTTAAAGATGAAGAGGGATGGGGAAAGCCATGCCCAGTGGCCTGAACACTCAGCCTGGGGTACTGTGGTTATTTAGAAATGTTCTCACACCTGATGGCTGTGTCCTGGTTGACACCATAGTCCAGTTTTCCTCCCTCCCTGAGTCCTTTGGACCAGAGTCCACATCTCTGATAGGTCATCAGTGTCCCTCCTGCCGACAGGGTACTTCACCCAAGTGCCACGAATGGGACAGAGCTTATGTCTCAGCATTTCATCAGGTGTCCAAACAGACAACTCTTCATTTGCACAGGCTGGCTTCCCTGTCCCTGTCCACTGCACAGTCTTGAGTAGCAGGCTATATGGATGGAGACCATGACACCAAAGCTGCATCTGCTCTCCCACTCACTGTCCCCTAAACTGTGTTTGCAGGCTGTCTGTCCAGTCATTAATATGTGGCCTGGCACACAAGGAGCTCACCAAGCTCCTCTCCAGAGGTGACTGCTTAGCTTACATGACAGTTTCTGAGCAAGTTGCTCGATAGGTCCCAGCACCTTCTGTGACAGCCACAGCTTCAGAGAGCAAGGGCTTTCTTTCACTGAGGGCAGTGATTTTGCTCTTTGCTATCGGCCCAGACAGTGGTGGAGTGTGTGGGTATGTAGGACCTACATGTCCTAGGCTTTGCCTGCACCCTCACAAAGCCGCCCCCTCCACCGTCTCCATTGGACCACCTTTGTTTGCCTTGGAAAGTGTTTACCACCACTATGCAAGGGTAGCTCTTCCCACCTCCTCCTCCCCCCAGAGCAGCCCTACCATTGTCCTTTTAATGTCATTTCAATGTGCAGAGGAATGCCCAGAAACTGTGGTCAAATGGTACCCCAGAGTCACTTGTATTTTGCAGCCAATGGCCTCCTGTTGGCAAAGCACCCCTAGAGTGTGTTCAGAGGCTTAACTGCTTTTTCCTGTCTCTGCAGCCTCCATGGGAGTTCGATGGATGATTGGCGTGACAGAAATTGACAAGGGCTCTGCCTACGGCAATATTGACAACAAACAGAAACAGACAGACTGACCTGGGGATGTCACCCTCCAAAGGGAACCTTGGGGAACTGTTGGCCTCTGCCTAGTCTTCTTAGGGTTCAGTGCTGGAGACTGGAGAGCTTTGCTGGGACGAGCAGAAACCACAGCCTCTCCATTCACAGAGTTTGTCTCAGCGCTGGACGGAAAAGGAAGACGTCCTTAAACCCTTTTCCCCCGTGTGAATTACTGGGTTTGGTTATCTTTCTTTTCATTTGCACACGTGTTTTTGTGTGTCCGTGTGTGGGAGAGCAGAATGGTTGCGTGTATGCTTGTGACCCTGTGACATTGGGGTCTATGAGGCTGCAGGGAAGGGTGGGGCTGGGGTGGGGTGGGAAGATGTCCCTGTCATCCTGTGGTGCTGCATCTTCTCTAACCCTCGATTGCCAGAGACAGAGTGAACAGTGCTTTAGACAGACAACTAAGTTACGCCTCCAAGTAAGAAAATTAAAGTGTTTGTCTGGGTTGTCCGTGGCACGTGTTTACACAAATGTCCCACCTCCCCTCGGTCCTCAATCTGGGCATTCCAGATGGCAGTCACTCACCAGCTGTGCTCTATGGAGGGGGCTGCCAGGGCCTTGACTCAAGATTCCCACAAGACGTTAGTTACTGAGACCCTCCCGCCGCCACATGACCTGTCAGGCTAACAAAATGCTGAACAAAATCAATGTCAGGAAGGTTTTGTTTTGTTTTTTGTTTTTTGTTTTTTGTTTTGCTTTTTTTGAGACAGGGTTTCTCTGTGTAGCTTTAGAGCCTATCCTGGCACTCACTCTGGAGACCAGGTTGGCCTCGAACTCACAGAGATCCTCCTGCCTCTGCCTCCCGAGTGCTGGGATTAAAGGCATGCACCACCAACGCCCGGCTTGGGAGGGGTCATTTTGACTCACAAGTCTGTCACCATGGGGAAGTCACAGTCCAAGTCAGAAAGTAGAAGAGATGAAGGCTAGTGCTTGCTCCACTCTCTCATTGCCTTGTTCAGTTCAGGACCCCAGCCTATGGTGAGGGTGGGTCTGCCCACCTCCATTGTTCTAATCTCAATTACCTGCACAGGCATGACCAGAGGCTTGTCTCCTAGGCGATTCTAGAGCCTGTCAAGTTGGCAAGCCACGTTAACCGATATGGTATGCCAATGTAGGATATTACTATAAGAGACATGGGTACCGTGGAAGCCCCCTCAAGTGTGAAGATGAAGGTGCTAGGACACCAACTGAGGGATTCCTTGAGTCACAGAGAGGGATAGTAGGTGACGCTTCCAGTTTCCCAGTCTTGCTGAAATGGCACCCAGTAGTCTTGAAGGACTTAAGCCAATTTTGAAACCAAAATGTTATGAAAATACCAAAAACAGTCAAAGGAACGAGTCCTAGAAACAAGGGCAAGGTCATTCACAAAATGATACTATACTCCTTTTCAGCTTGTGTGGGTACCTACTAAGAAGCCACATCCCACAGGTGAGTCCAACCTAAGGTCTCTGCTTACCCCACTGGGCTTTTGGTTGGCTCTCCTGTACCTTCAGCAGTCTTTGGAGAATGGTGCATAAACAGACATCTGCAGACTGAGGGCAGTCAACAGAGGCCCAATAGAGGGGAAAAAATGGGCTCCCTCTGGAAGAGATCAGTTATACACTAGACAGTGTCCTCTTAGAGCAGTGGTTCTCAACCTGTGGGTGTCGATCCCTTCAGGGGTCACCTAAGACATTATGATTCATAACAGTAGCAAAATTAGTTATAAATTAGTAGTTATGAATTAGCAGCAAAATAATTTTATGATGGGGGTCATCACAACATGAGGAACTGTATTAAAGGGTCACAGCATGAGGATGGTTGAGAACCACCGCCTTAGATGGAGAGGCCAGTGACACCTGAACTGGGTGTGGGTACACACCATCTGGTACAAACCCCCACTTAGAGACGCTGGTCTTATGGTCCACCAAAGGCCCATCCTCTCCAAAGTCACTGGAGAAGGATGTTTGTGCAGCAAACTAAATGGCATCCACATGACTTACCTTGAAGAGTCAAGAAGTGACCAGAGTTCTAGAGCCCTTTACATTTAAGGCACAGCAACATACTGTCAATACAAATGAGCCTGAGTTTGCAGAAATCAGACCACCACATTCTGGCTTTTGTGGGGCAGAGCAGAGCGCCTGGAGGTCGAGTTCCCAGTGTGCATCTACCTAGCACAAGGTCCAAAGATGCCCAGAGGAGAATGGACATTACTCTTCAGCGGAACCCGGGTTGCTGAGGCTGCTTGTGAATATCTCTGTAGGCCTCCCATGGACCCTAAGGCCACTTTACTGGGACCTGAGCTAGGTAGGTGCTCTGGTGCTTGCACAGCTAGGTCACATAAGTATTCGATCCAGGCCACCCAGCCTATGGCCCTCCCTGAGCCCAGGTGACCTTCTGTAAAATGGGCATGATGCTTAAGGGTACAAAGACACACTTTGAGAAGGTAGAATAATTGGACCAATCAGGTGAAGGAACGGTAGGCTGCCTCCACTCGGCAACTTCTCCAAGTACTCAGAAAGAGCTGGGCAGTGCTACAACTCCTCTTTGAGACCTGGCCTTTGGTGCCAGGTTACAGACATCTCAGGAACACTGAGTGGGCGGTGGCATTCTGAATGGCCTTACACCACCAAGTTGACCTCCATGAAAAAAAGTGCTGTGTGCCGGCATGCCTGGCCCTGTTCCTAGCCTGTTCCCCTGGGGCAGAGGGGGATGGCGGTGTTCTCTGACAGAGTCTCGTCACAGTGGCCACAGAAGAACCGAGGCTCACCAGGAGTCTATGCCATTAGGTTTTCAGACAGTCAAATTTCCACATGCTGACACAGACCTGGAATACATTTTGACTGCTTAATTTCTAAATTAAAACCCTGCAAAGCTAACAGGATGTTCAAAACATTACATCTACATCTTTCTTGATGCTCACTGTGGTCTGAAAGAGTGGTACTGTCCAGCTCAAACTGGTCACAGGCAGCTAACAACAGTGTGGCCAGTCCCCAGGCAGTGTGGAGCAGAGTGGCTTCCGAGCTTGTTCATAAAGAGACAACCATGGACAGAGATGTCACTGGGTTCTTCGGGATGGTCCCGTCTCACCAAAGCACTGGGAGTGTTACACATACCTGCCAGAACAAGGGCTAGACCTGTGGGGCTGCAGCTGTCCTGAGTAGTGCTGAGTGCCGCACAATTTGCATCTACACTGGAGTTTGAAAGGGGAAAGATGTACCTCCCTCCTGGTATCTGAGGCTGCCTGAAGTTGCTGGGGTTCTCTGCCTTGAGCATTGAGGAACACACTCCCCAAGTCCATCATCTCACGTAGTTTGGAGTGCAGCTTCTGGAGAGCAAAGTCAGGCAGACGTAAACACATGGAGCTTGTTGAGGAGCTGGCACTAGCTCCCTCTGACACCCCAAGGCCTAGTCATGGCTCGGTGCACAGCACAGAAGAGAAAGCTGAGCTGTGGCAAAGGTGCTGCCAGTCACAACTCTTCAAACAAAAATGTTCCGAAGTCTACTGCCAAGAGAGCCCCGTGCCCCCTGCATAGTCTGCAGTTGGCTATCCTTTCAGACACCTGCTGTGAATGAAGGGTGTTCAGCAGTGACAACTTGTGACCTCTCAGGCGGGACCTTTCTTTTTGCCTCTTCCAATCATTCACGTATGAACCTGAGAAAGACCAATGGCTTGCAGTTTTTGTCTGGATTCTTCCCCGTGTACATAAACATCGAGTGTCTGAGGATATCAGAAACTGTTGCCGGTAATACAGCAAGCATCTAAAAATGCTTCCCTAGACTTCATTGGAGACAGTTTCCTTTCTGATTAGAATGAACGAGGCTCCAAAGTAAGTCGTAGAATGCATGCTGGGTAGAGGGTTATGCTAGCTTTATAGAAACAATCCCTCTGGCTCTCCATAGTCAGACCATTCAGGTGGGTAAAGGTAAGGTGCCACCAACTCCTCATACGCACCGAGTGATCATGCTGGCCAGCCCTACCTAAATCACATCTTTATGCACGCACGCGCGCGCGCGCACGCGCGCGCGCACACACACACACACACACACACACACACACACACACACACACCACCCACCCACCCACCCCACTCTGGCTCACGCAGTTCCTGATTTGAAATTTAAACAAAAGCCAAACCATGCTTTGGGTCTATGATCTATCATCGGACATCTCACAAGAGGAGGCTAAAGGCGTGAGGTCATCAATACCATTCATGGCATCAGTCACCAACTGGCAAAGTACCCGTTTTGTGATATTCAACTGTTCAAAATTATTTTGGTCAAGAACAAAGCAAACACAGACATATCACCATTTTGGTACAGTCTCTTTAGGAGACCGTCTGTCTGGGGCAGGGATAGCTTCGAGTGCCCACAGCCTCATCAGCTGGTCTTGTGAATACAGGCTACTAAAAGAGGGATGCAGGCTTAGAAACGGAACCAGAGATTGCCCATCATGTCAGCATTTGCCTTCCCAAAGTGTGAAGGCAAGTGCCTTAGCATGACTACGCTGAAATAAATGAGTTCTTGGTTCAATGCCAAGTGTTCTCCAGAGCATGAATGGTGACAAACAAGGCTCCTCCAACTGCAACCTGCTCCTGGTTAGTACAGAGCTTCGAACTGACTACAAGGCTGGATTCGCTACCTGCTTTGATCTTTCCAGTGTCCAGAAGCATCTCCTGTGGCTGTGTGAAAAAGGTTTTCATTGGGCATGGCTTACAATTAGATCTTTAAGATAGGTGTACTCCACATGCCACAGTAGACAGTTTTGAAATTTCTGGCATTCATGCTATGTTCGACATTCAAGAGGTAAGAGGTGTGGATACAGTGAGGGTTATTTAAGTGTTAATTCCTTGGGATTTCTAAAATGAGTCAAATTGTATATGTACTGCTTTCCCTTTTTCTATTCCCTAGGGCTGATTTTAGCCAGGTGTTTGTCAACCCGGCAGTCCCCAGTGGTGTTTGAGGTGATGTTCTACCCAAGCAAAACTTTGCAGTGGCTTGGGCTCTCAAAGTGAATATAAAGAAAGCTGCAGCCTGCTGAGCACTGTGCTAGAGACAGGCCAAGGGCTCAGGGAGGACGGGAGAGAGACACTCCCAGGCAGTGCAGCCTCCTGCACGCACAGGTGTGACTGATGTAGAAACTGTGCTTTCTGGACTGCTTTGCTTATCAAGGAGAAAAGACCCGAAAGGGAGGACCAGGGTGAGGTGTGCAGGTCAGAATGAGGTATTCTGGGTGAGCAATGGGTCGTTCAGGCTCAGGGGTTACTGAGACCCACTTTGGGATGATCTTTAAGGAAAAGGACTGGCGGGGGGAGGGGGAGAATACCAGGAGAGGAGAGGGAAGAGGCAAGAGGAGCATGAATAGGCCCTCAAAGATCACAGCATTCTAGGAGGTCAAGCAATGGATGACTCAGTATTGGCAAGCAGTGGCGCCTGCCACTGAACTGAGCAAACACACTTGTCAAGCACAATCTCAAACCAGGAAACCTGATCTTCTTCAGCCGAGTATCAGACAGAATTGCAAGTGTACCAACAATGTGTGGCTGGGCTTTAATACAAAGACGGTAACGGGGGCTACAATGAGCCATAGCAATCTTTTCTTATTGTTACTGAGCAAAATGGGCTGGGCAACAATAAGATTAATGAATTGTCGACAGACAGCAGTAAGAGGCCCACCTTCAATGGATGGGATAAAATAAAATAAATTCTTATATAACATTTCAATTTGAGAAAATGGGGTTGGCAAGATGGCTGAGCAGGCAAAGGTGCCTACCACCAAGAGACATGAGTCAGTCCTCCAGATTCATGCGGTGGAAGGGAAGAACTAGTTCTCCGAAGTACTACTCTGACCTCCACACACTTGCTGTGGCACCTATGTAGGCATCCTGCATGTCCACACAGTCACCATTTGCAGTATTTACTTACTGCCTTACAGCTGTCCTCATACCACACTGCAGAGCTGAGTAGCTGAGCCCATGTGACCTATAAACCAAACATCAGCCCCTCTGGACCTTTCCAGACAGCACCTGTTACGGTAATACCAGCAGGCAGAAGCTGCCATTTAAACAGCCTTGGTGCCTGTGTTACAACTGATTTTTCTTACTTGGAAGTTACCTTAGACATAGGCTTGATATGTAAACTACTAACCAAAGTAGCCTGGCAGATCATTTTTACCAGAATTTTGTCTTCACCATTTTCTACTCTTACAAATTTGTGAAAGACGGGCAAATTAAACTCGAAGTCCACAGAAGGAAAGAAACAATAAAGATCACTACAGAAGAAACAGAAGTCAGAAAAACAAGAGAAAACACTAATGATGCCAGAAGTGACTGATGAGATAGACAGAACTTTAGCAAAGCAAGAGGGAAGACAGATGGGTGTGAGTGTGATCAGAGAGCAGTCATGCAGACACCAGGTGTGATGGGCACCACCATCTGCCGAGAAATCCAACAACTTGGTGAGATAAAGTGAAAACTCTAAAATCGATTCAGAGAAACTTAACACAGCCTTCCACGAAGAGAGGCCCAGCCCCAGCAGCTGTCTGAGTGAGTTCTATCCAAGACACGAGATGAAGAGAAACACAACCCATACCACCTCTGAGAAAAAGAGATTTCCAATTTGCTCTAGGAAGGCTACACCACCCTGATAGGGAGTCAAAGGCATCCCCAGAAATGAAAACTACAGAAAAAACCACCTGAAACACAGAGGGAAAAGTCCTCAAAAAATATCACCAATGAGTGCAGGGGTATATAAAAGGAACACACTCAACTGCAAAGTAGATTTTACTCCAGAAAGAGGGAACTGTCCTTGCTCACACATCTCTGCATATGGATGAGGTCTACAAAGGCAGCTACAGCGATTTTTAAATGAAGTCAGCAAGGCCACATGTTAGAAGATTGAAACACACAAACTCAATAATTTGTGTCCATGTGCAATGAATAGCTGAATGTGAATTAATATGTATTTTCAGTCACAGCACCGTGAAGAGAGAGCCACTGGGGAAAGAAGTCTCTTTAGCAAAGAGATGCATCAGGACCTTTGACAATTATTTTATACAAAAATTAACTGAAAGAGAGGGAGGCCTAGTTTAAGAGCTAAGATGATAAGTTAGGCCAGGTGGTGGGCACAAGCACTAAAGAACAAGATAGTGAATAGCCTTCTAAAAATAAACTTTTTGGTTCTCATAGACACTACAAAGGAAATAAAAGATCACACCACAAATTGGGTAAAGAAGGTTTACTCAAGAACATGAAAAAAAAAAAAAAAACAAAAAACCCACAAAACTTGCAACTCCGCAGGATGACAAATAACCTAAATCTAAACTTGGCAAAATATTTGAATAGACATTTCTCCCAAAAGCAGATAGAAGGGCAGCCAGCAAGATGGCTCAGCAGGTAAAGGAGCCTGCCGCCAAGCCTTCTGACCTGAGTACAATGCCCAGGGACCCATATGGTGGAAGCAGAGAACTGACTCCAGCAAATTGTCCTCTGTTGTCCACATATGTGCTGTGACATACACAGATGCAAACATATAAAGTAATCATCACATAAAGTAATAAATGGATATATATATACACACACACACACAAAAGATACACAAATGGCCAATAGTCACTGATCAAAAATCACCATCATTAGAGAAACACACACCAAAACTACAGTGAAGCCTGCTTCACCATCACTAGCAAGGCCACTGTCAAAGAGTGCAACAGCAGGGAGGGTATGGGGACCAGAAGCCTCATAGCTGCTGGAGGAAATGATACAGTCCCTTTGGGAAAAGCTCAAAAGGGTCTGAAAATATGGGTAAAGAACTTACCACACAGCCCAGCATTCCTATCTCCTGAGAGACATGAAAACATCCATGCAAACACCTGTGTGTTCAAAGCCAACATCCCGACAGGGTGCGGTCTACTGCCATCAACAAGTACACTGATAAAGATAGCAGGTGGCACTCGTGTACAGTGGAAACGGACTTTTCAATGACAAGAAGCATGTGCCGGCACACGCTCTATTGTGACAACCTTACAAAAACACCAAGTGAGAGACCATCACACTGTAAGATCCTAATTACACAGAATGCCCTTGGCAAGCAAGTCCCAGGCAGGGAAGTGATTTAACAGTTACACAACGACAGGAATGGCAAATTGGACTGAGTTTTTCCTGTGGGAAATGAAAAGGTAGTAGAATTAGATTATGAAACAGCTCTACAGCTCCACAACTATGATAAAAACTACTGGTGCACAATGCAAATAAGTTATAACCTAAAAGATTACACAAGAACACCTTAAGTAAAATCCTAACCCCCATTCTCTGGGCATTCGTCTCCGGGCAGAGGAGACCAATAACACTCGATAACCCAGCTGTGGTTGGCTGCTGTGTGTAAGGAGAAATATATGATCTACAGAGACTTGGGGAAGCTTTATGGTCAAGCAATGAAAAAACAACAGTACAGAGAAATGCCAACAATGACAAAACCTGGCCATTTCAGAGTCCTAGCTGCTGAGAGTCAGGTTATGCTCTGAAAAGATATTTGCCTATCAAGAGATCAGGCAGCATTGTCCCCACCTTCTATATATCAGCAACACCAGGGCCAAGCCTCCTGTGCCTATGGCAGGAGGCCTCTGCCATAGGCACCTTCATCATTAGCAGCCCTTATGTCACGCCCTTAGCTTGTCATCAAGCTGACTCTAGATCAGGTGTGCCCAATCTTAAACACTGTGATATGCTGACATCTACAACTGTACTGAGCCCCACTAAGAACTATCCCGAGACACACACAGCTCACAGGCTACCAACCAGTAGGACATACCTGGCTTGGTGTCCTACTGGGCAAGCTTGCCTGAGCTGTTTCTACTTAGGAACAGCAAGTGACAGACCCCCCACACTCTGTCCTGCTAGCTCTTAAGCTTTGAGCCAGTAACAGACGCTGACTTAGCTTTCCTAAAATAAACCATTTATTGAAAAAACCTTTTCTTCAGTTTCACTTACGAGCCTTTGCATAACAAACTTGTAGCTTGCCAACAAGGAGGTTTCACAGTCAGAGCACTCAACAAACAAGAGAGTAAAACAAGGTCCTGGACACCTGACAACACTACATTTTCTTTTGAACCCCAGAAGCTCAAAAACACTACACTGATGTCACGGTTCTCAGTCACTCAAGGAACGGAGGAGACAGAGGCGATGGTCCGTGTACAGTAGTAATGGCACTTAACATGCAGCGTCTTTAACCTCGTCAACTGTCACTCAGGAGGGTCCTGTGCTACAGCAGACAACGGAGCAGCAGAAGTGAGGCTTGTCACCTGTGCAGTGTTCAGTCTTGGAGGGTTAAGAGGCTGCACTGCACTCGGCAGTCTTCATGTAAATATTACATACAGTAGTGATCAGGGATTCTGTTCACACACTACTAGGCCACGGACTGGTTAGCTTCACTCTTCATCTGTGCAAACCTGTGAGGAAGCAAGAGAAAGCTGAGCCCCTGCTGCTGCAAGCATATTTGTGTGTATGTGCGCCCATGTGCCTATGCTCGGCCTCTGGCCCACAGACATGACATAGTAGCCCCGTTGGCACCAGCCCCCGACATGTGAGGGAAACCTCAGGAAATAGACGTATGGCAAGTCTTCCCTGAAAGCAGACTACAAGACAGCTTCTTCAAATGTGTATTCCCAGGGCAATGGATCTCATCTATTGTACAGCTGAGAAATGCTTGTTCCTTCATTACCAGTCCACGTGCAGGAGCCCATGCTCTACCTTCCAGACTTCCACACAGGGTCCTGCTATGCTGCTTAGTGGTATGTTCTCTTCACCATCACCACACTCCTGCCGCTTCCCCAGCAACACAATGTGCCCATTCTCTACTAAAGTCCACTGTGCTGTGGCAATCAATCTCTTGCCTGCCAGCCTGAAGCAATCAATACCCACCTAAAATCCCAAGGCAAATGTTTCAAGCAAACCTTAAATTGACCTTACCAAAGAGACTGTCAATGCCTAGGCTGCCCTTTGGCTCTACTTTGGGAGATGCAACCTTCATGATTCAACAAGCCAGGAGATGGCAGCACCCTCGACACCTCTAACTCATTTTCATCTCTAACCTGCTCCTGAGCCTGGGCCACTCCAATTCCTCAATAGAGCCGGGAGCCACACTCTGCTAGCCTGTGGCACAGCTTCCTTGAAGTACTTTGTGTGAAGGGCCATCAGCCACATTATGTCTATGCTAACTGAGACCACTCAAGTGCTGCTCCTGCATCTTCTCCAGCCTTATCTTCTCCCACTTCCAATATCTGTGCTCCCTCGTAGCTGACTTAAGAAAAGCCTTAATGGCTCTGCTCCCCTCAGCCTCTCCATGCCTGACACTTGGTCTGTCCTTCCTGCCTATCCACACCCTCTCAGAGACTCCAGGGTTCCAGTTCTAAATCCTCTTTCACCCTGCAAGTCACATCTGTCTCCATCACATCACAGCTCTTAATACGACGACAGGGCCTAGCTGACCACACATTCTCAAGGACAAGAGCTATGCGTGTCTCTTTAAAATCCCACTCAGTGTCCTGACGGATCCAAATCTGATAGTTCTTGTCCATTTGAGGTATCAGTATTTTGTATTTAAGTTTCCAAATTTCTGGTGCCAGATGTAAAACCAAGCTTAAGTGTTTAACCCTGAGGAGGACAATTTCAGCAATTGGCCAAACCTTGACAAAAGCGTGGTCGAGGAGCTGGCTGGCTGTCCATCTCATCTTTGGGTCACTTTCCAGGCAGTGCGAGAGGAAATCCTTTCCTTCAGGGCTTAGCCTTTCAGGGATCGGTGGCTTGTGCCCCATTCCCACTTTGTACATAATCTGAAAGTTGTGTTCGTACTCATGCCACGGCCGCTGGAAAGACAGGAAAGAACCAGGCTTCAGGATACATGGTCACAGCCACAAATGCCCTCTTCAGATATTTCAAGAATGCATCTGTCAGGGCAGCAAACACTTGCTGGAAGGCTTAGAGACCATGTGGTGTCTGTCAGAGATTCAGTAGACTCACATTAAGGAGTGATCCCAGGAAAAAGATTCAGAGGACAGGAATGAGGTCTATATGCACCCTAATTTACATACTAGTCTTCCGTTATTTCTAACAGGTACTCTCCAGCCCACCTGTTTTCACATGCTTGACTAGAGTACAGGTGTCACAAGCATCCTCCCACTCAGATGCTAAGGGAAGTGGCAGAGCTCGCTCTCGCCAAGCTCTCACTGTGCACTCTCCCTGCAGCTGCAAGGGAGGCTGAGGAACAGCCCACTGTCTCCTAATATCTGGGCTTCCAGTCTTGTGCTGCATGAATAACATCAGACAGTAGCCGCATGCTGCGCACACATTTGTGTAACCACTCTGAAATGCACCACACACTTGTGTACTTATTCATCAGCAGGTTCTTCATCAGAAGCAAAATCCCCTTCGTTTTAGGGTGAAGAATATTTAAGTTTCATCGGTATGAAAACTGTTCCCTAGAGCATTCTTCCATTTTGAATTTCTGTCTGAAACATATGTCTGTTTTCTCACACCTCTCTTAAGGCGAATATCACAGATCTTGTGTTATTCATGTGCTAAGAAAAAATTTCACTTTGAAATGTACTATTCTGGTGATAATGAAGATGAGTGTGTGTTTCTTTTTAGCAACAAGGCTTGCTTTCTTTGTGCATCTTAAGGTAATAGAAAACTTGACCGGAAGGTGGTTGCACCACACACACCCTCACTTGCCTTCGCCTCCCACTTTCACCTATTAGCCATGCGTTTTTGCACCCGGTGAATCCATGTCTACAATGTTGGTAGTAAGCCTCTACCATCAGGGCTGGCCTTCTGTCTGGTACATTCTGTGGGTTTAGATAAGAGTGTGATGAGAATCCATTACCTGGAGTGGTTTGAATGTGACCTGCCCCCTCACAGGCGACTATGTTGGAATACCTGGCCCCCAGAAGGTGGTGCTGTTTTGGAAAGTTGTGGAATCTTTAGTGGGTGGAACACTCGTGGAGGAAGTAGGCCACAGGGGATGGGGTGTTGTGTGTGTGTGTGTGGGGGGGGTGGCCTTGAGGTTTTATGGCCTGGCTCCATTTTCTGTCCCCTGCTTCCTGACTATTGGTATGATGTCATTAGTTGCCTCACTTAGCTGTAGTTTGAAGATCTTTGTCACCACTGTGAGAAAGCCACTGATGCACTAAAGGAGAGGTTCATCATCCCCAGAATCCCTTTCCTCTCTTTATCGCCCTTTGCTTCCTACTCTTGTAACCACGAACTTTGGTCAGTTCTGAAACAGGGTCTTGACATGAAGGCCACGCTGGCCTCAAGCTCATGACCCACCTAGCTCAGCCCGCCATCTGCTGTGAATGCAGATCAAGCCTGGATCACGGATCTCTTTACTATAGCTCTGCCTCTCACAGTGCTGTGAAGACCTCACACAATAAGCAGCTTCTGCCTCCCTGTCTTTCCCGTTTGTTTTTGTGAGTAATAGTCACTTGCATGGCTGTAACATGGTTTGTTAACCCCTTTAATTGGGGAGGTGCAGTTTGCTGAGCCATGCATCTACTGAAGGCACCTTAGCTGCGTCCAAGTTCGGGCACTCTTGAATAAAGCCACCATGAGCATTCACGGGCAGGTTCCGCGAAGATGTTGGCTTTGGACTTCATGTGTCCTTCTGCAACTGCATACTCCCCCATCTAACTCCCATCGCAGCATTTCTTTTTCACTCTCCTACTACATGTGTTTCCTGCCTTCCCTACTGCTTATCCTTAAAGTCCCCTTTACCTCTTCTCATGGGACCCTTTCTAGTTTCCTGGTACCTATATCCAGCTACTCCCATATAAATATGTATATATTAAAATTAGAAGCTAGAACTTGCATATGAGAAAGAACAAGTGATATTTACTGTTCTGAGACTGTGTTGCCTCAGTTAGTATTTTCTGGTTCTATCCATTTTTCCTGCAAACTTCATGAAAATGTGGCTGAACACTATTCCACATTTTCATTATCCTACTCATCTGTTGGTGGTCACCTAAGCTGATTTCTTTTGTTGATACTGTGAATGAAGCAGTAAGAGGGGCAAGGGTCTCTGTACAGGGCACACATTCCTTCGGCCACACTCCTGGGAGCAGCATAGCTGGATCATACAATAGACAGTCTGTCTCTCTGGAGCCTCTACACTGATTTCCATAGTGGCTGCACCAGCTTTTTTCCTCACATCCTCACCTGCATTTGTTCCCTTTGGTTTTCTTGACAGCCATTCTGACAGGTGCCTTGGAGCAGCTTTAACTTGTATTTCCTCCATGGCTAAGGATGTTGACCACTTCCTAAAATATTTATTGTCACTTATTTCTCATTCTGAGAACTCTCTGTTCAGCTCCTCGCCTCTTTTTTGGTTGGTCTGTTTGCTTGTTAGTTTTTGAGGTCTTTGCGTATTTTTGTATTTACCCTGTCACATGTGCAGCTGATAGACTGCTGTCCAGTTCTGCATGCTACCTCTTAACTCAGCTAACTATTCTCTTTGCACTTCAGAAGCTCTTGTGTATATACATGTTCATGTGGGTGTGTGCATGTATGTTTGTAGGTTCACATACACAGGCTAAATGTGCATGGTGGTTGCAGGCTGACAAAGTGTCTTCCTGTATTGCTTTCCAGCCCACTTCCTGTGCCAGCCTCTCTCACTGAACTGGGGACTCATTAGTCTAATTATGCAGCTGGCCATCGAGCCCCAGACATCTTCCTATCTGTGCCTGTGCAGGTTTTGGGGTCACAGACATCCTCCTGTCCATGCCTATGCAGGTGTTGGGGACACAGACATCCTCCTGTCCCCTGTCTGTGCCTGTGCAGTTGTTTGTTTGGGTTACAGACATATGCTTTCGTGATCAGCTCTCTTTTTTACATGCATGCTAGAAATCTGATGCTTGCATGAAAGGCATCTTTCCAACTACACTGTCTCCCTAGAACCTGTGCAGAAACACTATGATCTCATAAGGCCCCAGATCCTGAATAGTGCCCCGGCTCTGTTGAATCTGCACACTTTCAGAATTCTAAGTAGTATGTGAAGGATCTGACCCATCTGGAGCTGTCTGGTATGAGAGACAAGGATCTGATGTCACTCTTCCATACATGGCATCAGGCAAACAGATTGTCTCTTCTCCATTTGTTGGCACCTCTGTCAAAAATCAGGTGTCTACGGCTGCATGGGTTTATACTTTACTTCAAAGCTGAAGCTATGAATTCACTCAGAACTATCTATGACATGTGCCTTCAGACAGGTGTTCCTCAGCTTGTCATTTCTACGAACCTTACTGTACCTTTGGAGTGGCCTCACTAATCTCTAATGAGCTCAAGTAGGAGGAAGGTGTCCACAGCACTTGCAATAAAACCTCAGTTCTGTGCTCGACGTGGGAGAAGTCTTCCTCCAGGTGCACAGCATACTTACCTTGCCAGTCACCATCTCTATGACGACACACCCCAGACTCCAGATATCTGCTGCACGTCCATGGCCTTCTCCTTTAGCTCGGGTAATAACTTCAGGTGCCATGTAAGCTTTACAGTCAAACATGGTGATAGCAAGGGTTAACAGCAGTACACAGTGACAGCACCAAGCAGTACATTCATCCTGAACAATGTCCTTCCCCCAGTTCTTGGCAGCCAATATTGAAAAGTTACATTCTCAAGTTAACTTGACAGATATTTTAGGAACAAAATTCTCTTTTAAAAAGCAACTCTAAATGTCAAAATTTGCAATGAACTGTAATTGAAACAGGAAGCTTAACCTGACAATGGTCAATAACAGTGAGTAGTTACTGTAGCTGTGGTTACTTAAACCAGCACAGTTCCCATCTACCACTGTAAGCCACCAGATGTCCTGAGAGGGGAGGAGGCTTCCTCAAGCCAAGCCCAGAGGCCAGGTGGAACAGTCCTTACCTGCTGTTCCCAAGGTGCTGTTTACCTCTCCAGGCATGGTCTGGGTGTTGTTTTTAAGCTTTACTGAGCATCCAAAATCTCCCAGTTTGATTAGTCCAGATGACGTGAGGAAGATATTGGCACCTAAACAGAAACAAGTAGTTGCTGAGCAGGCTATGAAACACAATGTGGGCACCTCATGATGTTTTTGTGGTAATCCAAGCTCCTGAAAACTGCATCCACAAACTAAATAATACCGAGTTTTGGAATTTCATTTACCATGTGCAAACACAGGAAGATTTATGGACCACACCTACAAACTATTGCAAATCAAGAGACACATTCTGAATTGAAAGACACACAATTCATTAAAAACTCAAGACATACTTACAGAGAAATATAATACAAAATCAGATGTCTGTGGCAGTCAATGAACATGAGACTGTTTGCCATGGGCAGTTTAACATGAAGGATGCACAGAAGAGAGCCTGCACACACTGGGAACTTTAAGAGACACACACTAAGACCACCTCTAAGCCCATTTTAGCAGTAACTGAAAACAGTCCTGTATACTTTTCCATTCCAACGTTCCGACAAGCAATACACATGTATCAACTCCTGCCAGAACCTGGGGTTACTGCTCATCTCCCAGGGTAGCCTAGATTATTACAGGCAAGATGGCACTGCTGTAATTAAGTCACACAATACTCTTTACCAAGTCCCACAGTATCACACTGGACACTCGGCTATGCAGTGAACTTCTGACATTCTGTCCATAACAGCTAGAGCCCCCCCAGACGCAGCATCAATAACAGACTGCACCGTGGCTATTTTGAAACTGTTCTCACTATTTGATGAGGATACCAATGAGCTAAACTGATTGTAGGGTTCAGAGGTTATACTGTGAGGGTAAACAGAGACTGAGTGTGGTGTAGGAGGCAGGACAACTGGTTACGGGCACTGACAGGTCAGCAAATCCCAGTCTGACCCAGCACAGCTATGTGGCAGACAGGCAAGGCAGCCATCAAGCTGGCACAGACTGGGGGATTCAGGGTGAGGCACCCAGAAGAGAACATAAACAATTTTCAGACCTAGGTCAAAGCAGCTTCCAGTCTAGTCCTTAGTCAGAAGGCAGGTCACTCTTGAATAACTGTTTGGCCTAACCTCAGAATACAGGCCAGGATGGAACTCTGAGCCAACCAGGTGTGAAAGCACTCTCCTGCTTGAGATATCTCTCAGACTCCTAGAAAGGTCATCATCATGGTGTGGCTCAGGCACTGACAGTGTGAGAATTCTGAAATGGGAGCATGGCTACTCTCCTGAGACAGAAAAGCATGGGGGACACAACTTCCTTTCAACTCCAAAGCCATAGCTGTATGTTCCAGTATCCCAGGCATTGTGTACTGACAACACGCATCGGGACATGAATGCCTCACACTCACTCCATGTACTGACAACAGGCATTCAGACATGAATGTTCACACCTGCTTCATGCACTTACAACATGCATCTGGACAAGAATGCACAAAGACCTTGACATGGGACAGGCAAGGGAGCTTTGTCACAGTGAGCACAGACTAAGCTACACCAAAAGCAGTACACACACTTCATTTCCAGGAAACCAACTTCTCTAAAGTAGAAAGTAGAGCAGGAGACAGCAAGGACTTTCTACTCATGCATGGACTCCTGGGTTCTCTGCCAGTTCTTGGCTCAAGGCCCACTTTAGAAGTGCTTAAAGCAAAGGTGCATCCACCTGAAGAAGTAATAGGTGGGCATGGGAGCAACCATTGCTGAACCTACTCTGGGTTGGACACCTGGGCTGTGGAAGCCAGGTAAGGTGTACCTTTGATGTCTCGGTGAACAATGCCGTGGTCGTGGAGGACGTTGATGGCAACCGTGATCTGCTTGGAGTACAGCCTGATGACATGCTCCTGAAGCCCCAGTCTTGACACCTCCTCTAGCGTGCCCTCGTCACAGTACTCCATGAAGATGTACATCTCTTCCTGGGGAGGGAACAGAACAGGACTGACACTTTGTATTTCCTTCCGTGAATACACGGAACCCCAGGACCCACTCGGAGGAATCTGTGTTCCTCATGGTGGGGTGTGGACTCCACCCTGAGTGCTGAGGGAGTGAGAGGCACAGCTGTGCCTAACTCTCCTGCAGTGGGCTGCCTGCCTCCTCGCGGGGATTGTTCATCCTAAGACTATCTGCCATGCAACCTTAGACAGGATGTGACAGCTGTGCCCACGGGTATTACCAAGCACTGAAACATCCTTGTCAACCACAAATCCACTAGTGAAAACAGACAATGATCAACCCCCGGTGGTGCTGACTCCTCACCAGCATGCTGCAAGCTGTCCTCCTTCCCTCTCTGTCTTAACACTCCACACACAAATAATCCTCGGTCTCAGGTTTTTCTTATCCCATGCAGGCTTATTAACAACAGAGGGAAGAGTGGGTGTCTAATAGTTGTGACAATTGGCACAGCAGCAGGAAGGGCACTTGAGAAGAATGTCCCCCTGCCAGGATGGCTGTCAATGCTCATGACATGGGGCTGATGCCTTGAGCCTGCAACTCAATCCCAGGAAGAGCACCTCTGGTTTCGGAGAGAAGGCAGAAGTGATGTAGTCATGGGGGTTCCCTGACAATCAGGCAGTTAGTGCTCTGCAATAAGACCTGTGACACAACAGGGCTGCAATGCAGCCCACTGACTCCCCACATAGTATGACTGCAGCCGGCTTACTCTGTGAAGCTCCACACCAAAGTACCGAACTAGGTTGGGGTGCTTGATGCCTTCAAATATTTTCAGTTCGTCTGCAGTTTCCTTGATAGTTTTATGGTCATTAGGCTGAAACCGAATCTGAGAAGGAAAACTATGGTTACTGTGGATACTTGTTGAACACGGAGGGTGGGAAGCTGTCGCCTGACATGTCAGTTCCTAGCCTACAGGACCAGAGCCAGCATGTAAACATTAAAATCTAAGAGGCTGATGATATATTTGGTCAATTTGGAGCAAGGCTGGCAAGGGCAAGGAAAAAAAAAAAAAAAGCACTGAAGTTCAGTGGTGACTGCCAGCTCTGCAGCTTAGCTGGTCACCAACACTCCCCCTCACCCCTAGTCCCCCACAGGCTGGAGGCCTCTAGTGGCCATTCCTCAGCTTCCCCCTGCTCCTGCCCATCCTCACTTCTGAAGCTCACTGTCTTTTCCTCACAAGTATCCACAGGGGCCAGTGGTGGCTCCATCCCTAAGCTTTCCTCAGGACTCCCAGCTGCCTCCATAGGGCACACCCACCCACTCTGCATTGCAATTCCTTGAGACCCTGCTCTCTGAAGTCCTTTCTAGTGTCACTAATCTTCCACTAAGTCATCTCAGGAGAGCTGCCAGCTGCTCCCAAACATCAAAGGCTAAAACACAGGACTCGGGCTAAGCAACTCACCACTCAAGAGTCCTGGGGCCAGCTGTACACACCAGGGCCACACACAGGGAGGCTTCCCTGAACCTAAATCACCCAGATTTACGTGACACAGAGGCCCAGGGAACCGTGACTCACCTCCTTCATGGCCATCAGCTCCCCCGTGTCGACGCTGATGCAGGTGTACACTTTCCCATACTGTCCTTCTCCTGCCAACAACACCAACAGACCACTCTTCCAGTCATACAGACAGTCGTCAATGCAGCCCACAATAATCTCTAACTTGTATGTGGACAGAGCTACCATTATGCTCACTCTAGTTTGCTACTTCAGACCAAAGCAGTCTTAGTGTTTCCTGACATCCAAAGTTCTGGGCAATCACTTGACTACACATATCTTATCTGCAAATGTCATTGTGAAGGAGAAGAGCTTTAGGGAACCCCAGGACAGCTATGAAGATAAGTAAGTGGTGTGTTGTTCCAGAACCCTTCTGAGCTCCTGTTCCCCTCAAGAGGCCTGGGCTGCGACTGGGGCAGAGGGGAGTAGCCAGCAGCATGTCTGTACCCTCTGGCCACACTGCTACAGAGCCTCAAGTGTGAGGGAAATCTTCCAACACTACTTCTAGGACACTAAATGAAGGGACATATTACTGAAGGAGAACAAGAGCTACAATTAAGATGTTTTATAAATTATTTGATTGTTTGGTCATGGATAGTACACCTCTAGTTTCCTGGGGTTCACAAAATTCTTACAATGGTGTTTGCCTCTCAGACTTAATGTTTGACAGATACATGTATTTAAGTGGGAGAAGTGTCTTGGACATCATACTCTATCACTAGTTATTTTGTTAAGAGTTAATTCCACCTAGAAATCAATTAGGGCAATATTTGTCCTGTCCTGATTTATATCTAATCTCTCTTCAAAGATTCTTGTAGGAATAAAAACACAGATGAACAAGAGGGCAGATTTCAGTATTTCTCAGATGGAAACTTCTAGAATTATTGAACAAAACTAGTCAGTTTAGCCAACTACCTAAAAGTCTTTCCTCAATTTTCGTTTTAAACACAGCTTAGAAACAAAACATCAAAACGAATCACCCACAACACACTGGGCAGAGAGCTGCTTCTGGTGAGGCAACCCTCAGCCTCCTCACCTATTTTGTTTCCTCTCTGCCATTTGAACGTCACCTTCCTCAGGCCAACATGCATGATATTGTCATAGGATTTCGGGGTATCACAGACTTGACCGATGATATTCTTTCTCCTCATTTCTCGATATCTCCTCTCTTCAAAGAGCCGGACTGACTTCTGGATAGCTTCTATGGGCCCCTGCTTAGAGGCAGAGTCTGCAGGGAGACGTGAACTCATCAGTCCCAGAACGTAGGAAAGTTGGTTTCCAAGAGGACACAAAGGAAACAGCAATACATGATCTCTAACTCCATCCGTTTCCCTGGCATGACATAATTTCCTTCTTAGCCAATGCACGGTACCCCATGGTATGTGTGCATGCGTGCACACGCACATGTGTGACATTTTCTGTCATATCCTCTGCTGATGGACACCACAGCTGATCACGCTCAGATGTTCCAGCTATTACGGGCTACGACTGTGACTTACAGTGATGGAGTGCCTCAGCTTTGTCCAGCAGACAAAGGTCCTTGAAGATCTGGATGACGGTAAGGTTCATTTGAAAAGTGACATTCCCAAAAAATTTATGTTTCAATTAGTTTATTTTGTTTTCTTCCTTTCTACTATAAGCATTTTTCTTTAAACCTGGAAATCTAACTTGTTTCTTTTACCCAAATATACAATACTCCAGGTTTGCCTGGACAAGTTTTTCACAACTGTCAGGCCATGGACCCCAACCGTCAAAGTATCTGTGAAAAGATTGCTTAATTATACACCAGTGAGCCTCTCTCCGGAAGACTTGGACTTTAACATGTCACTGGAAATTGCAGCTTTTTAGAGGGGGACATAGTCCCAGTGGGTCCCAATTTTACCTGACCACCAAGTACTTGTTTTCAAAAGCAGGACAGAGTCATCGCCACACCGTGTCCACAGGAACTACTGTTACAGGTGGGCTGACACAGAGACTGGTTCCCATATCCCTCAATATGTATGAATATGTATGAACCTGCACAGGGCTTGACAACTGTTGCACCAAAGCCGACCTGCTCTGAAAACCTGTGTTAAATTAATCTAATCCTCCCATGAACCTGAATCACTGTACTGGAATTCTAACTAAGCCCCGTTTCTCCCCTAATTCAGCTGACAAGACAACTTTCTCAGAGCAACTTCCAAGTTACCACTTCCCACCAGCCACGGTTCCTTGCCCCAGTTTCTTAGCCTGAAGAGGAACCGAGGAACCATGCTACTTAAGGGTTGAGTATGCCCAAAGGCTCTTGTGATTTATTGTAAGAAACAGAAAATGTCCAGAAAGGTCACGGCAGCAACTATGATGTCAGAGGCACCGTGAGATCACAGATGCAAGACCTAATGACTCAGAGCCTGAATACGGGTTTCACTCATACCTTTGGTCTGGCTAATGAGTGTTCGAAGCTCCCAACTTCTCCGTGTTGATCCACTTGAGTCACTTCGAGGATACGCTGGCTCTGGAGGAAAGGTTTTCATACAAATTAAGATTTACAAAAATATTACACTGTGCTGTGGTGGTGACTGGCGACAATCACTCCAATCTGCTCTTATTGCTGGCTCATTCCCAGTGACTCTGATATCCTCTATTCGCTTCTAGAAAATGGCACTTCATGAAGCAACTGTTACATCGTTTTGACCCTTCTATAAGCAACAGACAACAGAACACATGAAGACAACATTCTGGGAGAACCCGATCTGAGAGGCAAGTTTTGGGGACTGCCACCACACTACAACACAGTAAGTAACACTTGTGTATTTCTAAAGTGATAAGAAGAGTACTTAAGAATTAAAATGCCAAGAGGGATACTGTTTGTAGAATACAATCAAGAAGACTTTGAATATGCAAAGCTGTACTCAAAGGCTTAGGCTCCCCTAAAGCTTGGTGGCTCCCACCAGTCCTGTTCAAGGACTTCAGAACTGGTGGGTTAAGATGAACAGGTAGGCTGGTGGAAAACATACTGACACTATGACACTGACCTTCTCTCTCCTCCGTGGGACTCGAGTGACGACTCAGGGATCTGAACTGTAGCTCTGCAGCTATGGATGCCAAGCGATCGTTTTCTGGGACACTGGAACCTCTGTTTCAACATTAAAACAACAACAACTGAGCTATCAAGTAAACAGAGAGTAAAATGCAAAGGTCTGTGAGATTTTTCTAGAGTTCTGAGTCTCAACAGGACAATACTGCCTGGGGGATCATGACAGTGTCTGTAGACACTTGTGCTAACTGCTGATTTGAAGATGCAACTGACATCTAGGGGGCAGAGTATTATCCCTGGGCAAGCCCTGCAAAATCTACCACTCAAAAAAAGAAAAAAAAAAAAAAAAATGGAGCAGCCATTGAGACTGGGTCTCCCCAGGGACTGACTGTAGGGCACTTGGCCCCAAAGTTTGTTCATTCTACATTAACAACAGAAACACGAATAAAGCCCATCTATTTAAACGGCAGTGCATGGAAAGGTCTACAGATTAAGCCTAGCATGAATAGAGGGGTAATAGACAAATGAGGTGATATTTAAGGTTGCCAGCAAATTATATTTAGATTAACTATAACAAGAGTACTAAAATCAGTACATGGTTCACAGATTGCAAATGTCTAGCAGTAAGAAAGGTGCGTCTAATGATTTCTCAAGCAGCAGCAAGCAACAGAGAGCAAGAGAGGTTAGTCAGGCAGCTGCTTTCCTGCAACAAAGTGAAATGTTCACAGAAAAATGAGCTCACAGGGTAAGGCTGTGATTAAATTCAGAAGTGCTAAACCGGAGTCCACGTAACCCAAGAGCACGTGCATTTGAGCAGGGCCCAGGGTAGCAGGGTCACTAGCCATGGCCTCAGTGCAGGCTGCTCTGAGGACACCGGATGCAGGCAGTGCTGCTGCTGCTGCCTGTGGCTCCTTGGAATAGCTCTGGTGGCACTTGAGGGCCAGGCCACTGACAAAAGGGAGGACACAGTCCACTCTTAAGCAGGGCCATATCTGGGAGGCCACAGGGGTCACTTGATGTCTCTACCTTCTTGCTTTCTTGAAGGTGAAATAAGTCAATTTCGTGACTTTTAGAGATTTCTGCCAGGGTAAATGACAAGAAGTGTCCTTGAAGAAGCAGTGTATTTGTGAATGGGAGGCAGGGGAGTGGGGTGAGTTACAAAGTTCACCCATTTCTTGAATCTGCTGAAAATGAACAGGTGGTTCTTAAGCAGCCGTAGATGCTGGCTTGGGAAAGGCCAGCGCTGCAAAAATGCTTTGTTTTCAAATAAATACTGATGGCAGAATTTAAGCCCAGAATAGCTACTTCCACAGTCAACAAAATGAAATGTCACTGAACACTGTCTCTGGGGCTGCCATTTTCAGGCCCATGTTGCACCAGGACTTGGGTTCTCAAGTATATACAGAGCAGGCCTGGGCAGGAGTGTGCCACCCAGCAGGCCCTCATAATACTCCTGGGATTGCCACAAAAGGGAGTGGTGCAGGCAGGAGTCTTGGACTCCCACAAGCCTTTGTGGGACTTCACTTGTTTTATTGATGTTCACAGACATATTATCTCAAAGCAAACCCTGTTACTTTGCATTTAAAAAACAGGAATAAAAAACTTCAAAATAATGCTGCTACTCAAACCTCTCGAGGTCAAGTGGATGTGAATTAAGAGCCTGACCTCCACAGTGCCCCGTAAAGGTGCTGGCCAACACGAGGTGGCTGTGGCACGGCACATGCCCCGCAAATGTGAAGACATGTGCCATGGTGTTCTCCAAAACTAAAAACACGCAGTAAATGGGAGTTGCCTTTAATATTATTTTATTTTATTGTTAATGGATTAAGCTGCAAAACATTTAACTTTTAAGGCTACAGACATGATTAAAAATTAGGACTGTTAATTATTTTAATGAGTAGCAATACTAGAAATGTCTGTAGGACATTTAATTAATACCGGTCTGTAGACCGGTATTAAAATCAGTCCAACAGCATTGTACTCTTTTGAGCCACAGAGCCTTATCATCCTGCTTCCTTATTGCTTCACCCTAGGTGCCCCACGTGGCACACTCCAACAGCATTCCTGTTTTGGTTAAATCTCTCCGATACCACTACTCTGGGACACCCCCTTTCTTGCTGGAAGAATGCTGGCAGACACTGGGTTAAGACAGAACTGCTTTGCTCCTATGGGGGAAAGACTGCTAGGCCCAGCTTGGAGTCCTCTGGTGTACTAGGGCAAAGACCGGCAGAGCCGCGGTCATTTTAGCCAGTGCTGGCTCCAAAGGAGAAGTGTTACCACCAGTAAATGGTCTATTTCTGTTGCTTGCTCCCAGGGTCTGGAGGCTGTGACAACCCAACAGGGACCCCCAAGCACCATGCCCATAGCTGTCACTCTGTGACACAATGCTAAGAACCCAATGGAAGTGTATGAGGGGCAATAGGGTGGGAGACACTGCTGGTGTGGTGGGACTACCTGGTTTCAGGGGCAGTGTTGACAGGTTTGGCCGGCGCAGGGTCACCACCACCTGGGCCAGGGCGGCCAGTGGCAGTGGTGGCGGCGGCAGCAACAGCAGCAGCAGCAACAGAGTTGCCATGGTTCCGAGCGTCGGAAGGCACGCTCCGAGTGCTAAGACGAGAAGAAAGGCTTCAGGAACACAGGTAGGAAAGGGGGTGGAATGGCACATAGTACATGGGTATGAAGTGAAAAAAAAAATCTATAAAAATATAAAATGTACATCACTACTTGAGAATTCTGGTCTGTGTGGGGGGAAAGAAAATAACAGAAACTAGTGTCAAAGATCCTTATTGAGAAAACGCTACCACATAAAATTAGCTTGCCAAAGGGATTAAAGTGAGAAAACGAGGCCATTCGCTACCCCGGATGTGCAAACGCCAATCCTGGAGCATCACTGTGGACATGCGTGTGCTTCTGGACGGTCAATTTAATTCACAACTATACACACTCAAGAATGTCAACAGTGGAATGGTCACTCCAGCTTCCTCCACTCTTAGAGAGACACTGAGAACTTTCCTCACAGGTTCACTAATGCTTTGCATGCTTAAATCTGCTTTCCTAAGGTAATTTTTTCCAAGAAAGAAAAAGAACTACTCCAAAGCCAGAAAGCACCCAGTAGCTGGGGTTATAAGGAAGCTGGGAGCCAAGTCATCTTGAAAGACTCCAGCTGTCTTTTTTTTTGCAACTAAGACACTGCGGAATGTCCTCAAGACAGTGTGAGAAGAGATCTAGGAAGCATCTAGCTGGTTAGCAGGAAAAACCCTGCACTCCACAGCAAGCACCCGCTGACTCCAGAGCATGAGCAAGCACAGCAGAGACGAGTCCGTGATGCAGGAGTGACAACAACATACCTAAATCCCTCTGGGGTTGGGATGATGAGGTGTGGGTTGGGAGGGTCACTGTGGCATCGGGGCACCTTCACAGGACGGGGGCTGTTCCGATGAATAGCTGCAGAAAATGGCAACAAAGGAAACCTGTTGAACTTGGCAGCAGAACACTGCCAAGCCAGGCCACTAAGTATAAATGGGATGGCAATTGACTTTGTCAGTGACCAAGACAAATTCACTCACTGGGTGTGGAAAAAAAAAAAAAACAAAGCAAATATTAACAAATATGCCACCTTCATAAAAGTTAGCAAAGTTATATTACATACTCAAACTTTTCTCCACCGAAACCATGCTTTTGTAAACCCCAGTGTGAACACTCCGTAGCAATTGCTGAACAAATGACTGGCATCCGTCTGGACCCAGTGGTTCACTGAGGTGTATTTGGCAGCTTGCCAATAAAAAAGGAACTCTTTGTGCCACCCATGTGTGAAGATTCCACATGTGGACGTCTGTGAAGGTTCTGAGTGGAGATCTCTGCAACTCAAACACATACAATAATGCACCACTACTTAACACCAAACGGGGCCAGGGATGGGCACAATTTCCCTGGCTTCTTCCTAGAGTAGATAAAAGTCTTCTCTTCTCCTTTTAAATAGGCTAATACGAGACTAACGCAGACACAATTTAAGATAAAACTAAAATTGAAAAGCCATATGATATTTAGAATTGGATGTCATTATTACTGACAAACTTGACAGTGCTGGGGACTCAAGCCAGGCCCAGCACACGCTAGGAATATAATCTATGTCCCAGTCCAAAAATGAGATGAAACTCAAAGGAAAAATGTAAAACCAGTGATTTTCCTACTAGGAAATGGACATAGTTTTTCACCTCCCCAGTAACTACGTGGAGACAGTGACTGACATGCCACCGTCAGTCTGTTCTAACATGTCTCTCTCTTACAGTTGCTTTTAGTCCACATATAGTTCACCCCAAATGGAAATCCTTGTGTCAATGCTCTGTTTCTTCTTAGTAATGTGACACACACAGTGAGACACATCAAAGCGGAGAGCTCTGTAGCTCCCTTGCAAATAGAAATTAAATGCCCATCAGAGGGGTGAGGCTGTCCGTGTCTGTTTCGTCATCTCAAGTCTCACAATGCCAAATGGAATAAACGTCATAATAACATGGGAGAGAGGCAAAAACAATTGATGGAGCTGATGTCATAAGCCAGCAGACACTGGCAACTGCTCAGTCAAAAATTACAAGAATTTCCCACAAAGGTGTGAAGTGAACAGTACAGTTAAAACAAAACAAAACTATGCAAAAACACGTTTAACATTCTCCATGCACAAAACATTTAAGAGTCTCTTTTCTCCCCCTCCCTGTCTCTGCCCCCCCATGTATGCATGCATGTATCTATGTATCTATGTATCTATGTATGTATGTATATATGTATGTATGTATGTATGTATGTATGTATGTACATATATATGTATGTAGTGGGGAGACAAAGGATAATGTAACAAACAACACAGAAGGAACCTAACTGTCTACAGCAGTTTAGAGGAGCAGGCACATCAGAAGCCTTGCATAGATGTCCCTGGTGATTATCACTTAGTATGACGACAGTGATAGCGTTTATATTCTCTAACTTTTTACACTGAAAGTTTCCAGAAATGTCCACCTTCTATATCTTTCTACTTTATAATTGTTCTATAAAGAAATTTCTACCTGAGCCACCAGGATGGCTCAGTGGATAAAAAGGTGCTTGCTGCCAAGCTTGACAACCTGAGTCAGATTTCCAAGGCACACTCAGGAAAAGAAGAGACCAACTCCTCCATGTTGCCCTCAGACCTTCACACATGCACCCTGACATACATGTATATGTGTGTGCTCAGGCACACACACATAATAAATAAATAAATAGATAAATAAATAAATAAATATGCAATAATAATTTAGAAATAAAAGAAATTGTTTTAGATAAAATATTTTAAAGAAGTAATTTGACCAGGTTACTGATCATGTAGAAAATCTTTTAAGAAATCAGAAGATCAAATTCTATTGATGCTATTGGACCCAGTCAAGAAGAGAATACAGTGCTCTGTGAAAACATGCTCTTCTCTATAAATGAATGTGAGTAGTTTTACAATAGCAACTGTCACTTTCATGACAGCCTTGGGAAGAAGGATAGTATATAAATCATATGAATGTTATATTCTAAAACAAAAGCAGTGATTAAGGCCTATTCATATACTAAATTTTTTGTGGCCAGCAAGTTATCTTTTAACCAACACAGCTGATGTTTGGCAAATTTACCATTTCTGAACTACTTTATACAATTTAAAGTTTCTATTTTGGAGTGCTTACGGCATGATTATGACTTTGTTCTATTCACAGACTGTATCAAGGATGACACACTCTTAATAAATATTTTCTTCTCCTTCTTCTTTTTTATTTTTTTTTCAAGACAGGGTTTTTCTTTGTGTACCCCTGGCTGTCCTGGAACTGATTCTGTAGACCAGGCTGGCCTAAAACTCTGCCTCTGTCTCCCAAGTACTGGGGGGCATTAAAGGTGTATGCCAGCACAGCCCAGCTAATAATTTCATTTTTAAAAATTGAAACCAGAAGGGCAGTGGTGGCGCATGCCTTTAATACCCCAAGCACTTGGGAGGCAGAAGCAGGTGGATCTCTGTGAGTTCAAGGACAGCCTGGTCTACAAAGCAAGTTCCAGGGCAACCAAAGCTACACAGAGAAACCCTTCAAAATTTACTCAAGTAAGTTGGAAAAGCATGAAAAAAACATACATCCCTCCTTCATGAGATAAGGGAGGATCAGAGGAACCCCTCCCTGTTTGTCCTATACACAAAGATTTTAACAAGGAGAGCAGGCTACAGTATTAACACCAGACAAACAAAACCAGTTCAAATGTACTGATGCATTTTAATCTTCCTGTAGGCTTTAGAATGATGGCTGTGGAGTTCCTGGATAAACCTCTTCTCTGTCACCTTCTATTTTTAAATATATCTTTTATTATTATAAATAATGTCAATCCTAAGAGAATTTGCTCATCACAACCAGTGTGTGCTGTTCTCACAAGGTACAAACCTGTGACAGGGCTGTGTGGCTTTCCTATGACGTGGCCAATGCACTCATTCATCAAGGCTTGCAAACTCTGGAAACCAAAGAAAAATCGGAAGAAGAAAAAAAAGTCTTAATTCTGTAAGTGGCACACTAGGCTCAGTTTATTTGACCTTAGGTATTTCCAGTTTAAAAGACAAAAGATACAATGATAAAATGGATGCAAGTTAAATACCATTTAAATACTATGTGATACATTCCAGTTTCACAAACAAAAGCAACTCAGCAGACTATTCCCCCATGAAACAATGGCATCCATAAGCAGAGATCAAGTGCCTCCATGACCAGAGGGCAACAAGAGAGAATCTACATCTGTGCAGCAGCGTGGCCATCTGATGTGACTGCTCAGAACGGAGACAGCCTGTGGCACTGACACTGCACTCCGATGATGGCACTGGGGGGGACACAGTCAATCCTGTTCTTCAGTAACTTCTGAAGGGCAGCCCATGAGCTGGCAGTTGGTAAAATACAGACACTAGCATCTATTTCACAAGTGTGAGGGTGGAGAATCTGCCAGTCAGCTACGCACAGCCATGAAAACTGAACAACACTGGAAACCTTGCCACATTTTAAGGGGAGCTTTTGTGGCTCAGTGTCCTCATGTCAATGACAGGACGTGCCCTGAGAAACAGGACTCCACAGAAAATACCCCACGCAGATGGAAGGGACTGACAGAAAAAGTATTCAGAGTATGTCCTACCAGGAAGTCATCTTCTGGTAAAGCTGAAATAAAGGCAGGTTCAATGGCTTGTAGGAAATCAAAGCCTTGAGTGGCCCACCTGTCACATGAAAATATTTAACAGTTACATAATAGCTGGGGAAAGCTGCAGACTACACAATACTAAAATTAGTGTAAAAGTAATTGGAAACTTACTATCTAAGACAAATGCTTGGAATTGGGGGGAGGGGGAGGGTGCCACTGTACAAACACCTGAGCAGCACAAGCTTATAGTAATGGACAGGATAGCTTTTTAAAGTCAATTGAAGACATGTAGGACAGCAGGCACACCTAATCATCTAGGAGCCTGTCACCTCAGATTCTAACTCTGAGTTTCACGTGTCTGCACTGCTCTGACTTGGAAGTGGCTTCCAAATGTCCCGTTTGCCCATATGGATTACAAAGTCTGGCCACATTTCACTCATGCTCAGGGGCCACTTTATGCTAGTGGAACAACTGCAGAGTGTTACAGACAGGGACAATTACACACGTCCCTGCAGGTCCCTCTCAGGAGGCAGGTCGTTCAGGACACATTAAAGATTTTATTTCCTCTATTATTAGTCACAAGCTTCATATACACCTACTGCAACTTAAAAAGTACTGACTGGAACTGTGTTAGAATGAGTGATCTTCTATGATCTGCTTATGAATGTCACATGGCGCAAAGAAACAAAATACTACCAGCCCCACATGCCTCCTATAAGAACTGGGTGTGCTTCTCAGCTGTTACCTGGGTCTGGTACCTCGGCCACTCTCACATTTGGTCAGGACGTAATTCATCCATTTCCGGGCAAAGCTTATGTATTTGTCTCCTATTTTCTGTCTGAACTCTCCAGACATCAAACGAACAACTTCTTTATGATACTGTAAGAAGATTTCATGTATATCATAATTAACAAAACCAACCTAGAGATATCTATACACAATAATGCTGCAGCTACCTAAAATGTCTTTTTCTAAAAATGAACAGCAAAATCTAATTAGTACATATACTTTGAATAGCCCATAGAATTACAAAATATAGTAACAAAATATAGTTTGGTAAATACTTTATTGGTATTTAAATTAATTTAATAATGTACTTTTATGATATTAAGTATCTTTTAAAGGGAGTTCTGAAATATAGTAGAGAGCTGTGAGTAGAAACTAAAACCCGGGCAACATCTGACAGTTTAAAAGGAAACTGACATTTTGGACACTTCACAGTAGGGTGACATTCCTGACAATGCAATTGACTATAATCAATGGAAGACTTGTCATAGAGAGTCCACAATGTCTCTTGTAATCCACAAAGCAATTTCTGGAATGTGGTGTTCCTTCACGCCTGGTACCTACCTCGAACCCAAAGTTGTAGCCCTGAATCATTGCTTCTCGGTAGTACTGCTGCAGCGTGGCAGACTCGGACTCATCCACCTCAGCATCGAACTCCAGCGTGAACATGTGATCCACCCGGTCAATGGCATCACTCACTCTGTTGCACAGCTCAAGGGCATCATTCTGAAGGGTCCCAACCACAATTAGTCCAAGGAGAAGCAAATCGGCACTACCCACAGGAAGACACCACACTCACCACAGAGACCACTGAGGCACTTCAAAAATATGACAGAGAAATCCTATTTCACCAGTGTTTGTCTGAGATGTTCTTTAACACACACGGAGTGAAAACAACCCACATAAAGTGGCTGCACCTAACTCGCCTTTGAATAGGCATTGATGTCACTGGCACTTTTGTGCATTCCACGAGAGATCATCAAAACAAGAGGAGGAGGTAAGGCCTACTGTCACCTGGTAGGTAGAGACCAAGGATGCTGCCAAATATCCCACAACACACATGACACGGCCCTTACCATCTCAAACAACAGAAGACACCAGCCACACAAAAGGAAACACCCTACCATCACCCCACAGAGCAGAAAACACCCCCACCACCCCACATAGCAGGAGACACCTCCACCACCCTATATAGCAGGAGACAGCCCCACCACCCCACACAGCAGAAGAGACACCCTATCCCTCCATACAACAATCACTGGCCCCAATGTCAACAGGGCAGTGGCTGAGAAACAGATCTTAGTTTAAGCTCTTCTGTGTGCAGTATCATGCTGGCTCCAAGCATATCCTCTTTGTACCCATCTCACACCCTGTATACTGGGAATCGATCACCCACATTTCATTGCAAAGCATTCTTCAGAAATCTCCCAAACCTCCGAGGCTCAGGAAATAAAATTTGGTATTTTTCAACAAACCAGTCTGTGTTGCTGACCTGTCACCATTTAGCTCCTATATTATTCCCCACTTTATGTGTGCACCAAGCCAGACTGTGACGCACTGACAGCAGATCCATAACCTTGATCCATGGACATCGATGCCCAAACGTTTCTTGTATCGGTTACTCCCAATCCTTCCTATTTCGAAACTCTCCGGAGCTATGCTACCCATAATGTGATTTCCAGATGCTGTGAGGAGGTGCTGACCAATGACCTCTCAGTGTGACAGTTCGTGCCCCAGAGCCAGTATGCTCTAAATCAAAGTAAAATCAACACCTCACAACAACTTATGCTCTCCAGAGTGCCCTGGCTTGAACTAAAAGAAAAGACAACAGTCCCCCTTGCCCTGGTATTGGGGTGGGGGGGGGGGCGCGTCAACAGTTAATAAGAGATGTATCAATAAACTGGATTGGCAGAAGAAAACCAGACATTCACTGAAAGATTTGTACCTTCCAGGAGCCTCCAACAAGCCACAGCTCTGTGACTACAAAGGCTTAACTGACGGAGAAAAGCAGGGCCCCAGAATGCAGCATCAAACACAGCAATGAAAACAGAAGAATGGGAAGCTACAAAGCTGTGAGGCTCTCATGTCTGCCCACAACTTGGCTGAATCATGTGTGAAACAACACAATAAATACTTTTAGACCATGCATTATCAATAAGGAACACCTGCAGCAAATACTGGACACTGCTAAAGGCAAGAGAAACTTACGGAAGTAAGACACCTAGCCCCAATCTCAACTTTGCTAAACAACCAGCCCTGCCTGAGACAGACATACACAAAGTCAAGGAACCATTGGTTTTCCATCCTTCCCAGTTCTACGGCTCAGGGAAACACAGAAGAAATGTTTCATATATGCATGCACACACGTGTATACTAGGAAGAATGGCGGCCACGCTCACAGCCCTCCAATGGCATCACCTCACACCATGTGACATCTCCACAGCATTATACCCAGAGGCAAGCATGGTCAGTACCTTGAGCTGCTGCAAAGCTTTGGCAATGACCGGCTGACTGGAAGTCTGCTCGTGGCGGAGAGTCATCAGTCCCTCAATGGACTGCTGGAAGGCTTTTCTCTGAATTATGAGATGAGCAGACTCCATGACAACCAGGAGAAGATTGTCCACCTGGAAGGAAAACCAAACACGACATAAGAACAGATCAATGGCCGTTGTCCCACTCTTGCAACTGCCATCCTCAAACGGCACCACCCTCAAGACTACCATGCAACAGCTAGCCACCTGACCAAGGTCACCAGTAGGCACAGCTCCCATAGACCAGGGCAGCAAGCACTGGTGACCCAGCGCTTCAGCAAAGGAAAGAAAACCCCCACACTCCACTGGAGAAGGGCGTGGGCCAGCATGCAAGGATTGCATGTGTTGGAGCAGCCGTGGAGATGGAAAAGACAGGATGAGAGCCTTGGCATCAATTACTAAAGCATCGAGGCTGTATGGTTTTTAACCTTCAAGAGACTGAGAGTCATGGCAGTATTTAGGATAGAGCTACATTTGCATGCTGATATGCTTACTCTCCAACAAACCACAAGCCAACTGGAGAACTGGGGGAGGGAAAGGGGCTTGAGGCAGGAAAAGTACAAACGAGAAAGACAATTGTTCAGGAAAGGCAACAACGCCTGAGCTGTGGCAGTGGCCCTGGGAACACCAGACAGATCATTTGCTGAACACACGTCTGGCTGCCAGGCTGGTGATTAGCTGGAGGAGTGGGAGGGCACGTTTACATTCATCTGCTGCCACGCTTCTGATTTAGACAAGTGAGTGGGCAGGCTTGCCTGAGAGTGCACAAGAGAGAAGGGGTGGGCGGGTGGAGGAGACAGCAGCTGGGCCAGCAGAACTCCAGGTGCCCGTGAACACCTGCCTTCACTGCCCCTGAGCTGGACACACATGTGAGGAGGATCCTGACTGTGGTCATCAGTGAGTCTCAGAACCTGCCCAGGACCCATGAGGTGCCCTTCACTATGCAAGTAAAAACAGTTTTTGTCCTTTGGGGGGCACTCTAGGACTGGGCTGTCTAGAATTAGGACTCATCAATGAAATGACATTTTCTAAATCTAACTCACTGAACACTAAAAGGTATATAGCAAGCATACAGGCTATTTCAAACATTCCAGTATAGTCTGTCACACTTAAACTTGCTGGGATACTTCTAGTACAATCATGCTAACAATTCATATCATAAAGCATACAGGCCCATTTGGGGGGAACATACACTTCAGATTATTAGGGGTAACATCTATAAGCTGCCAGAGTCCGTTTCATAAAAGAATTCCAACTGCCATCACAACTGAATGGCAAGTTCACCTACCTGCATGCTTCTCAGGGTATCCACAGTCTCCACCTGAGGCACGATTTTGACAGCCCGTGATTCCCAGGTGGCCCAGCCATCTTCTGAGTCACGGGCTCGGTCCCCATGCTTGGTCAGAAGCAGAAAGGCATCAATGAAGACATCATCTGGATCTTTTGAACAGTCCTTTCCTGTGGCAGCATTGAGTAACTGCAGAATAATTCTTTTCTCCTCTGCAAGGCTGTCTGGGACAAACATGTGCAAATTCTCTAGTCCGGGAATCTGTACCTAGAAAGCAAACAACCCAGTCTCAAGCTAAGAAATATGAGACTAAAAGCAGCCAGGCAGAGATACATGTCTGCATTCCTAGTACTCAGAGGACATGAGTTTGAGCCCTTCCTGGGCTATATAGTGAATTCACGGCCAGCCTAGGGGTTTGGGGGCAGGAGTGGATAGACAAGCAGGTTCAAGGAAAAGGCTGTGTGGGAGAGAGGCATTAGTGTCAACAGCAAGCTCAACTGTGAGTGGCTCAGCTATGGGAGGTTGAAGGAAGAAGGACGATGGGCTGGGAGGAGACTGGGGGACAGTGCTGAAGTTTCTCCAGATACAGGGCACCACTTCACTATCCCACATCCAACACCGCATTCTTCACGAGGGTGCCTGGAAAAAACTCAGTGCTAGGTACCAGGAGGTGAGGATCACTTAACATGGAAATCAATGCCATGACAGCTGCAATAAAATCCAGGCCTACTTCACACATCCCTGGGGTTGGTTGGTTTTATGTCAACTTGATATAAGCTGGAGTCACTGGAGAGGAGAGAGCCTCAATTAAGAAAATGCCTACATAAGATCAGACTGCAGGCAAGCCTATAAGGCATTTTCTTAATTAGTGATTGATGGGGACGTCCCAGCCCATTGTGGGTGGTACCATCCCTAGGCTCATGGATCTGGGTTCCATAAGAAAGCAGGCAGAGGCTGAGCAAGCCATCGAGAGCAAGCCAGTAAGCAGTACCCCTCCATGGCCTCTGCATTAGTTCCTGCCTCCAGATTCCTCTTGCCCTGTTTGAGTTCCTGTCTTGACTTACTACAGTGATGAACAGTGATGTGAAAGTATAAACCAAACAAACACTTTCCTCCCCAAGTTGCTTTGGTCATAGTGATTTATCACACATTAACAGAAACCCTAACTAAGACACCAGGGCTTGGCATGCAGTTGACAATGACATGTCATATGCAGGTCCCAAAGTGATAAATCTCAAACTTAAAGATGTGTAAAGATGGGCCCAAGAAGTAACTACAGTGACAACTAGGATGCATTGCCAAAGAATCACACAGAGACCTTGGACTGCAGAGACCTGCGGGCAAACGCTAAAATCGATACAAAAGTCAGTAATATCGTTTGTATCCACTATTGTAGTCACTACTTTAAATATGCATAACTAAATTAATAACCAGTGTGCACTGTGGTTGATTCTTTGCCTGCATTTATAAGAAGGCTAACTTGAAAATGTGTGTTCTTCTGGGAACATGTCCAGTCAGTGTGCGGCCTCCACAGCCTGTTTAGAATGCAGGGACACGAAGGGCTCCAGGAACACCATGGGATTCACCTTGACATACTGCTTTGCTTTCAGGACGTCCAGGAGCTCTTGGACCGAGGCAGACAGTACGAATTCTGCAGCTATTTCCAGGTCCTAGGATCACAGAAGAGAAGCCTCTTAGGATCGGCTTTAGGATCAAGATGAGAAAGGCAGCAGCAGCCAGGCTGGTGGACTCACCTTCCTCAGCATCTTTGCAAAGCCCAGCGCCTTGGAGGCCCTCTCCCGGGCTTCGTGGAAGAGCTCTTTGAGTGCTCGGCTGATCTCTATGACAGACCTCCTGCCAGGGGTGAAGTTCAGTTAGTTCACGTGGGGCCACCAGAGTTTAAGCACAGACATGCTAGTAACAGACATGCAGCAGATTTCAAATCACAACAACAAATAGCACCTGTTAATTTCATCAATGGGAACAAGCAGTTACCAGGATTGTGGCCACAGTACTGGGAGCTTGATCCTCCAGGTTTGGCAGAAAGGACTTGAATATTCCATATATACAGGGAACATCAAATACCCCTCAAATCATGGTATGTTTAGTTTTCTAGACATTGCTGTGACAAGTTCTTGGAGTTTAAGAGCTCATAGTAATTGAAAAAAAACACACACCCAGTGTAGTGAATACAGCTAGTACCCCTAGGACCACCTGGAGGCTCGTGCTGACTTGTGTGGCACAGTGCTGGTCACAGAAGTGGGACACCATGGAGCAGGCCTGGTGGCACACAAAGGCCCTTCCACATCCCTGGCATATGAGGGGAGCTATCAAAGAGCTGCTACCTAGTTTACTGCCTCCATTCTTTAAGTCTCATGTGGACTTTACATTGTAACTCAAAATACAAAGGCTCACTGGGTGTCTCAGCCATCAGTGTTTACCAGTTTGGTGGGAACGTCTATATACAGATGTTCTGAAACCCAACTGCTCTTCACCAGATTTTGGTCAGTGAGTAAAATGCCTTAGCTCTGAACATGCACTGTACAGACTGACCAGTGTTGCACCTGATAGACAGATGGCCACAAAATGGTTCTATGGGCAACACCTTACAACACAGACAAATACACATACAGATATGCACAGAGAGACACACAGATACACACAGAGAATACACATATACAGACACACGCACAGAATACAGACAGATATACATAGAGATACACTCACACAGACAACACACAGAGACACATCAGACATCATACAGACACACACTGAGACACACACTGAGACACACACTGAGACACACACACACACACATACACACACACACACACACACACACACACACACACACACACACAGTGGGTGCAATCCAATGGATCAGTGGCATCTGCATGACACTGGAGGGAATTCCACAGGTGAGTCATGGCTCATGCATTTACCCGAATGTTCAACAGAAGGGATAAGCCAAGCATAAACAACAGAAAGGTGCCAAATGGCATTAAAAGGTAGCATGTGCTACAGGAGTTTAACGGACAAAAACGTAACATTTAAAGACACTCTAGGAAAACATGGGTACAGACTGTTGCTATGGCCATTTTCAGTTAATATCCATTATATTTTTATCATGTTAAAGTCGAAGTTTGTCTCTAAAGTTTTTCTTTTTCCATGTAAAGGCACAACCAGGAGACCACTAACAATGCCTCCTCCTCATGTCATTCGTGTCCCCACTCACACCCCCAGAGGTCCATCACAAACCAGTCTGAACAAAGATCTCTGGAAGCCCATGGGGAAGTATGATTCCTGCAGTAAGACAGAAAGCCAGTGTGGTGCCAACCTTAGCTCATCGGCAGCACTGTTGTCATCGGCACTGGTCCACAGCTCTGCACAGCTCTCCTGCAGGCCAGATTCCAGAAAGCTCCCTGTGGATTTTAGTAGCATCCCTGCAATGTCGCTGGGGGGACGGGGACAAACAGCAAAGCAGAAGGAAAATCAGCTGTCATCGCAACAGTTCCAAATCAACAGGAGTTTTCTCTTAGCACATGACAGATGAGAAACAGAAACCTAGATAACACAACCCACCTTTGTTCTATTACATGACATTGAGTATAAACCATAGCGGCAAATTGTATGCAGTAGCTATGTGATTCTACATTGTTATTGCTTAAATGTTCATGATGGTATGAAATGCCTCAAAAAACCCAAATGATAGGCTGGAAAAAGCAAACTCCTGAAACACAGATGGTTTTAAACTTCCCCTTGAGGTTAGCTCTTACAGCTGTTGAAGACAAATACTCCACACCTGAATTTCTCAATGAACAGACCATTTAAACACTAGTATTAATGAACAGACAAGCACACAGAGTGAGGTAATGACTGTGATAAACCTTCACTATTGATGAAAGGTAGAGAAAGAGAGTGGTAAGTATACAACCATCAAATGGTGGGGAACACAGGGTATCAGATGAGGAGACCAAAGCAAGCTGGCAGCAAAGCCTCTCATGGGCAGAAAGCCCTGATCCTGGTAAAGACTGAATGTCAGCAGGGTCATCCAAAGGGGAATGGGTGGATCTTCAGAGAGAAGACAGGGGGTGGGGGTAGGGGGTTCTAGGAAAGACAAGGAACTTGAACTGGACTAAGGTATGAAGGCACACCTGGAAAAAGCAAAGCATCTGACCTGAAAGGAGCAGAGAGAGTTGTTCAGGCTGCAAAGCCTGAAGAGACTCCGAAGCAAATGAGGTCAGGCTGTACTCTGCAGGGCCTGGCTACCATGATAACTAGTTTAAGCACATGGCCATCAAAGCAGGTGGGCTGAGTAGGAAGGAGATTTGACCAGAAAAGGATTTTAAGAATATTATATAAAACATCAGGATGCATTTATTTAAAAGCTACTGGGCAGCAATGAAGTTAAGAGACAAAAGCCCTTTACGGATAGAAGAAACAAACAAAAAATGAAATCCTGAGTGGGTAAGAGCTTCTGAGTGTGATAGGAGGGCAGCACATGGACAAAGATCTGCAGGAAGTGGGGAAATGAGTTAGTCATGAAAATCACTGGGACGAGTAGTCCATTTGGGGCAGTGAGCTTCACCTGCCCAGCCTGTGAGCATGGAAGGGACTGCTGTGGCTACACAGTGTGCAGTCCGGGAGATGAGGACACACACTGGATGAGAAGGCCGACTGTATGCAGCCCCATCTCCCACTGCTTGGGTGTTCTTCCTGACAGGGGGCTGCTGAGCGTTCCCCAGGAAACAGTCTGACTGACAGACTGCCTAACACAGCTGATGCTGAGAGTAAGTGGGGGTAGGGGATCTGGACAGGAACAGGGGACTGAGAGCTGTGTACACAAGGAATGATGGAGTACACAGAGAGATGGAAAGGGGACAGGAAATCCAGACCAGGGGCATCCAAAGGCAAAGATGAGGAGCACCTGTGCCAGCTGAGGAGGAGTTTCGTGGTTCCACCCTGCCTGAACCTGGAGTGGAAGTGGCTGCTCCAACTCGGGGGATGGGAAGAGCACGAAGCTAGGCCAGCGGTGGCAGTGAAAGGAGGGCAGCCACAGAGCCCTGGGAGCTGTTCACAGAACAAGGGGCGCAAAGGCCAAATCCAGAGATGGCTTTTGCACAAGTAGAAACATAGACACAACCGTGACTGGAGAAGTGAGAGCAGAGTGAAACTGAACACCAGGACAGACTGACACTAAGTGGGACCCTCTAAATGTGGAGACAGAAAACACAAGGGATATCCCCACAGCCTGAAGGGCTGCAAAGCCAGCAAGCTCACTGCTAACTCAAGATGAATACGCAGTGTAAGAACCAAGATCCACACAGGAAAGTGGCACATGCTTCTGAGACATCAAAAGAAGAAAAAAGGTAGACTCAAAATTCTGACACCAAGAGAGGGCAGAGAAGTCCTGTAGCCCAATTGTTAGTGATCCACTCCTCACAGGGAGAGATGCACACCTGAGCCTGTGCACACTCCTCACAGGGAGGGATGCACACCTGAGTCTGTGCACACTCCTCACAGGGAGAGATGCACACCTGGGCCAGTGCATACTCCTCCTTAGGGAGAGATGCACACCTGGGCCAGTGCACACTCCTCACAGGGAGGGATGCACACCTGAGCCTGTGCACAGCCTCACAGAAAGAGGTTAAAGAAGTAAGAAGAGGAAGAAGGGGAGGCATGGCTCAGCAGCACATGGGCCACGGGTCTACAAAGCACATGGCCTCATCCTGCTTCAGTGTCGGAACTCAGGGACCTGCCAGAGGCTACAGAGGGCCTGAGCACAAGACGCTCATTTCCCACAATAAGCAGACAAGTGTCCTGAGCCCACTCCTATTCCTCCACTGTATAGAGTTTATAAAGAGACACAATTCGATTACATTTGCAAACCACTCAATGAGAACTAAAGACCTAGGTTCTGGGGGTCCCCACCAAGTTCAAACACACTGCTCTAGTCTTCCCTTCCAGGACCCAATGTCTCCACCCATTCATTAACAACAACAAAACAAGAGAAAGAGGCCAATTCAAAGGATCTCAGGCTCAAGACCCACACTGGAGGTGGATCATTTTGTTGTTGCCCGGTGCTGGCAGTGGAGCCGAGGCACTCTGCCCTCTGTGGCTCACATACTAGCACAGTGCCCTTTCCCACCAAGATGATAAAAACTGTCTCCACACACTGGGATTGTCCCAATGAGGGCAAAACCACCCAGGTGAGAACCTGCTCACACAGGCAGGACCTGCGATTTCACCTAACTGACACTCCTATGTACAAGGGGAGGGAGGGAGGGAGGGAGGGAGGGAGGGAGGGAGGGAGGGAGGGAGGGAGGGAGGGAAGTGTTTCTGAGCACAAGGTTCCTACCAGAATAGCTTTCCGGCCTGCGCTTCTCCTCCTCGGATGTAGTGAGTTATTTCTTTGGTGAAATTCCATTCCTCTTCTAACAGATTTTTTAAGCTATGGGAAGCCTGGGGTAACTGTTGTAGCATTTGGATCCAGCTTCTCATGTAATCAAAATACACCTTAAAACAAAAATACAAAACGACATGTTTCAGAGAATCCAGCAACTCATAATTTGACCTATTAACACACATAAAATGGAAGGGTGAGACAGAGCGACCATGGAAAACATGGCATGCTGGGGAACAAGACCGCAGCCAACTGGTGCCTAAACGAGGGCTCTCCTTCAACTGCATGAGTCTTCAGCAACACCAGTTACCACCTTCCAGACTCCTGTAAAATAACTCATAGTCACAAAATACAGGAAAGCACAGTAACATAAAAGATAGCCCTTAAAAACGTTCATCGTGAGCATGGACAAGGCTCCTTTGAGAGGTTAGCATTTTACTTTGGTTACTTATTCTAGCTGGAGAGGGTTATTAGTACCAACCCTTCTTGATGTCCAAATTTGTGACATGAATTTTCCAAGGTTTCTAACATACAAATCATGGTACATGGTCAAAACGCCCAGGTGATCTGAGGTTGAGACTCTACCCACTACAAGCTCTAGTCTTCCTAAATTCCCACCTTCATTTCTCTATTGGTGTGTGATGCTTAGAATTAACTGTCAACTTGACAGAACCAATAGAAACCTCAGAAAATGGGTCCCTAACATACCTGTGGAGGATTCTTGACTATGTTACCTCAAGTGGAGGATTGCCTTGTTGGTGTTAACTGAGGCAGGATGACCAGGACACTATGGGTGGCACCATTTCCTGGCTGGGATCCTGACTATGTAAATGGAGAAAGAGGGTTGAGTGGCTACAAGTGTTCACTGCTCTTTGCTTCTGCACTGTGAATTTGATGTAACCTGCTGCTTCAAGGCCCTGCCATCTTGGCACCCCAGCCATGAGGACTGTACCTGTGGCCTGTGAGCCACAAAAAGCCCTTTCTCTCTCAAGTTGCTTTTTCCAATACCAATTTATTCTAGCAGCAAGTAAAGAAGCTAAGACAGTGTTCCACCAACAAGCAGTTTCCCCTGAGCAGGCTGTGAAAGGAAGGCTGCTACAAAATATGCCACTGGTGCGTTTTCTGATCCAATGATGAGATGACTGAGTAGAAAATATCTGAGCCATGTTCTCCACATCAGAACTGTGGAGAGACAGCTCCACATTCCCACACTCATTGTGATATTGCCATGAAGAGATTGTTGTCAGCCTTGATGCCAACTCCCAAGTACTCCCCACAAGGAATATCCTTCAGCCAGCAGACTATTTTATATTTATTTCCAGGAAGTTTTTCTGTGCTATCTTTGATTGCTCTGGGTCCTGCACACTGTAACCTGTGGCTCAGGACCCGGTAGGCCCAGGTTCTCTATGATTGGAGCTGTACACAAGAACCCAGCCTTCATGGATCCCACACTATCTTCCCTGCTGCAACACGCCCCTCCAGGCCAGGCCCAAGGCTGACCTTTCACTTCTAGAGGCATCCTTGCAAGCTGGCTCCACTCTCCCAGTAGGCTCAGGGAGTGACTGCCTACTCAAGGTCAGCAAAGAGTTGGCATCCTCTTGTCTTCACTGTTCTTTAAAACAACCACTCTTCCATATCCTTACTCATAAAAGCAAAACTAAAGCCATGAGCACACAGCAGGAACTTCATCTTGCCTTGAAGATTGTGTTACCACCTCCACTATGAGGCCCTTTACATTGCCATCTACTGAATTCAGACCTTGGCTGTCTTAGGGTCAATGTAAGAACCCTGCACACAAGGCAGCAGCAGGGACAGCAGAGGGGAGCAATGCTATGATGCCCCTACCTCTGAAACTGTACGTGAGCCACCCCAATTAAATGTTTTCCTTATAAGAGTTGCCATGGTCACAGTGTCTCTTCACAGCAACAGAAACCCTAACTAAGACAGCAAGTATGGAATCTGTGAAGAAATAAAACGCAGCCTGCTCTGACCAGTCGAGCCACTGTGAGTCCTTGAATAGGCTGGTTCTGGAAAGAGACCTTGACCCATCTCTGAAATGAAGCGCTCTGTGGACAATCTGAAGTTGAGGGGTCCCTGGCTCAGCAGACTTCCACAGCCCTGGACACGCAGGAATGGAAGCGGCTCTTGTAGCCAGGGCCACCAGCGGTGTTCTCCTTTTCTCCAGTATGTCCTGAGCTATGCAAGGCCCCCAGCACCCATCTCAGGAATTGTAAAAAGGGCTACTGTTTGGGGGTTAGACAGAGTAAGAAACAATTTTAATTCTTTCACTACCCTATAATTAAACAATGGACTGGATTAAGGCTAGTCCAAAATGTCAATTTAAAAATCATTGAGAACTTTTTAAAATATGGTTTTGGGGAGAAAAATGTCATCCACTGCCATACAGACAAAAGCAGGTCAGACTGCCCCTCCCCAAAACTGCACACAGCCCGACAACCCCTCGCTCACCATCAGCATCTTCTGCAGGTCTTCCTCAAAGGCATCCATGTTGCAGTCCGTCTTCTCCAGGCCGTCCAGAACCTCCTGCAGCATGAACTGGTAGTACTGCTTCATCAGTAGCCCCCCCTTCAGGACCTCTTTACACTCTCGCACTAGCTGCAAGAGAGCACACACAAAAGACACAGCTGTCACCAGCATACCCTGGCCACACAAATACCCTCACAGAAGCCCCAGAGGGACCTCGCTCTGAGGAACCTGAAATAGACTGACTCCTGAGATGCTGTTTGTGTGTGACAATTCAGCCATCTGTAACATATGATCACACAGTGAAGAATCACACGACAGCCACTGCTCAGCTGTCTACAGATAAATTCATAGTGAAAACAAAACTCACTTAATCAGGCCACTTTTACCAATGTATACTGTAAGACAAGAAGCAGAAGGGGGGGGGAACCTCATGAAATAGGAATTTTAATCAAAACCAAGATTTAAATAACAAACCACAGAAAACGTTGGCTTCTGAGTAATGTAGCATAGTTTACCTTCTGCAGGGTATGGCTTCATTTACTATGAAAAGCTGCAAATCAGAATTCAAGGGAAACAGAAAAAGATGGCAATAACTGCACTATACTGGCATAGTAGGTGATGTGTGGCGGAAGACAGGGGTGAGGCAACCTAGAAAGCCCCTTCCATGATCAGAGCTGGAATATGACACACTCCAACTACAGTCCCAGGGACTGAGGACAGACCTACACAGCCACACTAATTTGTAGTGGCAGCAACCACAAAAGGAGTCCAGAGCAGTGGCTCGGAAGCGAAGGCTGCAGCTTTCCAGACTCTAAGATGGGCAATGCACTGTTCACCACTACACTTGTGGCCCAAGATATAATCAGAGATGCAAAGGAGACTTACCCGTGTGTGTGTGTGTGTGTGTGTGTGTGTGTGTGTGTGTGTGTGTGTGTGTGTGTGTGTGTGTGTGTGTGTGTGTGTGTGTGTGTGTGTGTGTGTGTGTGTGTACGTACCAGGGGACTGCTGTGACCATTTAAAATCTGGTTTTGATAGAATATTTAGAGAAAAGTGGGAAGGCTTACTTCCCACATGTGAACACACATGTACAACACATACACACCAACTCTCTTTCTTACTGGTTGGTGTAGGAAGTGTGTGTGCAGGGAAGACAACTGAATGGAAACACACATGCTCTGTGGTTATCTCTTGGGTGCCAGGAGAATGGGAACTATTTTTGATTTGTGTTATTTTCTATGCTTTTGCAATTTGTCTAAAACAAGAACTAGGTTGCTTTTATAGACAGAAGCCCTTGAATGTTTTTAAAATAATTATTCATGGTGCAAGAACTATAGCTACAAGCCAAATGTCCTAAAAGTGTCTATGTCAACTTTTCTGTATTAAATGCCATGTAGGTATTTACACTGATCCTTAAATCTTTTTTTTTTTTCTTTTTTTGCGGGGGTGGTGTTCAAGACAGGGTTTCTCTGTGGCTTTGGAGGCTGTCCTGGAACTAGCTTTTGTAGACCAAGCTGGTCTCCAACTCACAGAGATCCACCTGCCTCTGCCTCCTGAGTGCTGGGATTAAAGGCATGTGCCACCAACACCCGGCTGATCCTTGAATCTTTTTTGGGGGGGGGATTTGGGGGGGGTTCGAGACAGGGTTTCTCTGTGTAGCTTTGGAGCCTATCCTGGCACTCGCTCTGGAGACCAGGCTGGCCTCGAACTCACAGAGATCCGCCTGCCTCTGCCTCCCGAGTGCTGGGATTAAAGGCACGCGCCACCAATGCCCAGCCATGATCCTTGAATCTTTATAACAGAAAATTTCTTTTCTCTTCTTTCTCTGAAATAGTGCATCAGCCCTACTACTGTTGGTCACTGTTTGAAGTGCTTTCACATAAACTGTTCCATTAGCAAAGTGGACCCCACCCTGTCTCACAGGGTTGTATCTCAACTATCTGATGAGGAACAGAGATAGGTATTTATTTCACTAGCGGGGCTGAGCTGCCTACTGCAGTACATAGAACAAGATAAAACTATGGCCAGGTAGCCCAGGAAGACAGTAAGGAAAAATGACAGTGTGAAGGAAGTAGAGACAACAGCTGTGGCTGGTGCAGAATTTCAGATGGAGTGACAAGTGACATGGGGCCTACTCCCAAATGACTCATTAGTCACCCTAATCTACACTTGACCAAACAAACAGACACATATTCTATCTGGACCTGCTGTGTGACCTGATTGCCCTGTCTTTCCTCAACCGCACTGTCTTATGATTCACAGAACCACGTAGCCCTTCAGCCTCTAGCAGGTGGTTGTGAGGGCCTGAAAGACTATGCTATACAGTTCATGTCAACATGTTAACAGCACAAAGCCTAAAAGATACTCCTCAGCCTTCACTCTGTCCAATAAAACTGTTTCCAGTCATTCCGCTGCTGCTCCTGAAACACAACCCACTGAACGAAGACCACCCTCTGAAACTCACAGCTCAGAAGGAAAAAGCTGACCCTACCGCTGAATCTCCATGGCTACTTATGCAAGCACAAAGTCCAGATTATCTCCAGTTTCCTATTGACACATGCCTCCAACACAATAAAGAAAGAACCCAAATGGACTTAAACCATCTTCTAGGGATAAATTTTTAAAGCTGGAGATATAGCTCAGTGACATGTCACCTGGCACGTAAGGCCCCGGGTCTGAACCCAAGTATTACCAAAAATAAATACATTTTTAAAGAGAATTTTGTTGCCAGACATCAAGATTGACAGAGGACTGACAGAGTCACAACACACCCTGCTTTATGCTTTTCAGAAAAATGAATGATAAAAAATCTGAAATATACTCTTATCTTTGACGACTACAGGTAAAGAACATTCTAGGTTGTCCTTTGGGAGTAGTAAAAACAAACACTAAGACAGACATGTTCTTTTCACTGTTCATAGTAACTGAGGGAGGAGGCAGCAGTAATGTGGTGACCTCTGCCTGTTAAAGTGTTTGAAACAAACCTGTTTGATGCTCAAGAGAGAAGGCTCCCCAGCAGGCCTCTGCTCCAGCCGTAGCTTCAGACATTCATGTATAACGTTCAGCAGGACTCGGCAGAGCACTAGGAAGGCAGGTTCAAAGGAGGGCAGGTCCATGGCCTTCAGCTCTTCCCAGGACACAGGGCTGCACTTCTGCTCTGAGGAAGGAGGTGTCCCCGACAACTGCACATAATCCGAGCCCCACATGGGACCTGGAAAGTCAGAGAACTGCAGCAAAAGTTCAAGACAGATTAAAACTGTGCACAGGACGCTGCCTGAAGCTGTGGTCATAGGCTTTGCTACAACCTGTTGATGTATCTACAAGGTTCTCATTCTAAAATGAAAAAGGATCTCCAAAAATCCAGCATTTACACAGAGCCCTCAAGTCCCCGCGTGTTAGAAAGCCAACTTACACTTCAAAGGCAGAACAATGAAGTTTCTTTTAAAAAAAACAAAACCATCGGGACATATTACACACAGTGCTATCAACAACTATGTCTAGACTGGGAAATCAAGGACTTGTTAAAATTACAAGAAAAAGATTACAAAACTCTTAAACTGTTTTTGTGAAATAAATGACAGAGTTCAGCCAACCTTGAGTTCATTTGGAGTCACACTTCCTCATGCTGCAGAAGACTGTTGCTTCCCACAGCAGCCCTCAGTCACCTGTCACCTCATACAGCTGGAGGTCCTGCTGAGTGTCCTGGGTGTCTTCACCCACTCCTCCTTCAGGTGTCCTCCTGTAGAGTTCTTAAGCTTTTCCCCAGAAAATAGAGAACCTGAAACCTTCTCCCATCATTCTTAAGCCTCTGACATCACCACCACCACCAACTCCTCCTCCACCTCCACCATCACCTCCACCTCCTCCATCTATCACCAGTATTAAAAACCCTTGAACTCTTTTATGAAGTGAGGTCATCAAAGTTTGAAAGTCTCAACTTTCTGCATCTCCAACTGCAGCTCGTTCTGCGCCTATAGTATCATCGGTGTCTGTCCTTCTTGTCACTTAGGGAACCCTTGGTTGTTCTCCACTCACATCTTGACCTCATTTGTTCCTCACACAGGAGCCAAGCTCAAAACATACTCAGAGGACTCACCTGATGGTATCTAAACTATAGTCTTAGCCAGAATCTACAGGATCCAATGTCTGTATCAGGCAAAGACTCTCCTGTCCCTTTCAAGTCCACCTTCCATCTACCAACTAAAGCCTTGGCCTAGCTACCACCCTCCTAGATGGCCTCATCTCTCCTCAGTGCTCCCATACAAGATTTCTTTGACCCTCACACATGTGTCCATCTTTGACCTTGGCCTGCGCTGCTTGCTCCTCTAGGAATTTCCCTACCTTATTCTAATTTCCAAGATTCACCCAATGGTACCTTTCTAAAGATTTCTTGCACCCTACAGCATGCCAACCTCACTATCCCTTGAGATCATTTTGACTGCCATCATAGAATATCATAGTTCAATGAGGGGGAAAAAAAAAATCAAGGTTCAAAAAGTCAGAAAGCCTAGATTTAGGTCATTTAATTAGCTCTATTCTGGAAGCATCAAGGAGTTCCTCAGACTGTTTCTTTATTTTAAAAACAGACATGGGATGGAGATTGTAGCTTAGTATAATGTATTTGCCTAACCTCAACACACATATTCTCTCTCTCCCTTTCCTTCCTTCCCTCTCACTCACTGTCCATCTTACACAGATTAAATACAGCAACCTGCAGAAAGGGTACTTATAAAAACCATTTGTTTTGCCTCCTATTCTGTTGCTTTGGAGCAAATGGAGGCAAAGGCATCTTTTTTTTAAGATTTATTTATTAATTATGTGTATAGAATTCTGCATCTATGTATGCCTACACACCCAAAAGAGGGCACCAGATCTCATTATAGATGGCTGTGAGCCACCATGTGGTTGCTGGGACTTGAACTCAGGACCTCTGGAAGAGCAGTCAGTGCTCTTAAACCTCTGAGCCAGCTATGCAGCCCAGGCAAAGGCATCTTAAGTTAGGTTTATGATGTACATCCTCAACTACAACTTTCCAGGGCTCAATAGCTGACTTACAATAAACCTTGGCTTCTGACTTGATGACTCATGTCAATTACCCTCTTCAAGATGGGTTCCTGTCCCTGTGTTTCTCCTGTTTCCAGTGCATATGGCTCTCAGCCACCTTGGGCCATACATGAGTTCTGTGAACTCTTCCCGTCTACCTTCTACACATCTGAGCTGGTTTTCCACAGCTTCTCCAGATCCTGACATCATAACTCACGGACCCTGAGCAGTCCCACATGCCTCTGTTCTCAGGCTTGCTTGCCCTTCTAGTTGAAATTCAGTGCACACTAAGTACCTACTTAGCCCAAAAGTCTGATATCCACACACAGACTCTGACTGTACCAACCATGAAGGTTGGTATAAGGTCTTACACTGTGTTGACTACAGCAATCATGCTATGTGAATCTGCACAGGCCAATCCCTGACAAACAACTCAGTCTCCTCAAGAGGAGGCCTGAATGCCCACCTCCGGCAGTTGTCTGTGGCTGCCTCAGGGAGCATGTTTCTCACAATCTGCATGTCTTTCAGATGTATGCTTAGTTACTCAGTTGTATCCAGCACTGTGCAGTTATCTGCCTGAATTCTTCCCTGGTAGAGCACTGGTCCTGAAGAAAAGACTGTTTATCACCAGCTAATTACAAGAATGCTGAACCAATATTGGTCTGAGCAGTAAGTTAATGGAGAACACTCCCACAAGAACCCACCTCGATTCTTCTCCAGCTCCTCCAACGGCACCATGAAACATCTGACCCCCAGACCTCCAATTACAGCAATTACAGTAAGTCCCTGGTTCTCAGATTTGTTCCTGTGCTACGTAAGGATGCCATAACAAACTGAAATTTCTATGGAACCAAGCAGGCAGCAGACAGGGTGTACTGGGGTGGAGGTGGGAGGGGCTGAGGTGAACTCACTCTTATGCGGCTGGTCAGCTCCAGCCAGCAGTCCCTGTGTGGGAATGAGGCCCAGAATCAACAACCCTTGTGTTCCAATGGAAAACCCCAGCCCAGAGTTTCAGATGAACTCCTCCCATTTAAAATATTAGCCACTAAGTTAAGAAGTAGTATTGTGTGTATAAGATCAGAATATTATCTTTAAAAGCACATGAGGCAAAAGGTTAACTCTAGGAGGCAGTATAGTATTGCCAAGAACAGGCACAGCTTAGCCAGACTTCTGGACTCGTATCCCGGTGCTGCTGCAAACAGCGTGTGCACCCTTGACCAATTACAGCAATTACAGTAAGTCCCTGGTTCTCAGATTTGTTCCTGTGCTACGTAAGGATGCCATAACAAACTGAAATTTCTATGGAACCAAGCAGGCAGCAGACAGGGTGTACTGGGGTGGACCAAGTCACTTGACTCTCCTTCTCCTCAGGCGCAGGGTGCTACTGGCTCTCTTCTCTCTGTTGCTATGCTGTTACCATAGTATCCAGCTCTTCCCATGACTTCCATCCAACTCCAATTTTACTCTCAAGTCTGATTCCACTGGCTCACAGCTGTCAAACCATGTGGCAGAGCCTCCCCCCATGTAAATCTGTTTTAAAACAGAAAACCTCCAGGCAAAGGAGCGAGTATGTGCTTCCAGCTGTAACTCAACCAGAGTTCTTGTAACTTTACTTTTGAAATCAGACAGGCAATGACAGAAGCAAATAAGTTACCCCCAGCAGCTTCACACTAATGGATGCTGCACTGGATGGCAGCGAGAGGATTACCTCAGCCTCCTTGGTGCTTGGAGTGCCAGACTCAGAACTGCACTGGGCTAGACCACAGATGTGTTCATGATTCATGTCAGCCCTGCATTCAACACTAGTGGATTCTAGCTTGCTATCCAGGACAAGCAGTGGTATGTGTGTCTAAAGCTCTTCGGGCAATGCTGATGTGTAGCCAGGCTTGGAAACCAGGCATGTTTTAAAGTCAGATAGCTCAGGTTCCCCTAACAATCCACAACACTGTGATTCGGAGAAGATTACCCCCTCTCTAAGCCAGTTTCCTCAGGTGTAAACTAGAGAAATGACACTGAGAAATGACCCTGCCTGGCACCTGGGAAGACTAAGTGGCAGTGTAGTCCCTGATGCTGTGTCCACTCTAAACATAAAGAAAAGGCAGGCTCTTCAGGTTTCCTGTGTTACAGGAAAGATGTCAGAGTGTTTAACTGTCAAAGACAAACAGTATTTTACTGGCCATTAAATATATAACTACATGACAATTTCTAATGTAAGAAAGTAATCAAGACATTCTCAGTATTTGTGATGATACAGCAAATGCAGCCAAGTAGTGTCAATATCTAATACACTGTACTAAAACAAATAAAACCTCCCTGAGGAGCACTAGGAAAGTGCACTAACTATGAAAGGACAATAGCAAAGGGAAATACTTAAACGTGGTGGCTCCAGGTTTAGTCTTCACAGGGTAAAGGAGAACAGGTACATCAGACAGGTTCTCACCAGGAAGAAAAAAAAAAAAAAAGCTTAAATATGGGGCAAAGAGTTGGTGGCGCGCTAGCACCATAGCAAGAGCATCCTCCCTGCTGTAGGTAGATGGACAAGTAACTACAGACCCCTGTGTGTGCGGAAGACATCCCCAAAACAGCAATGACAACACAGCAGCCATGCTACAGGCACTGTTGGGAAGGCGGGGTCACTGTACTCAAAGGCAGTATCCCCAGAAAGGCAGGCCCTGGAGACTCAAGCACTCTGCACACACACTCAGGGAGCCCAACCTGCTGTTTGGAAATGGCCACCAGACATCTGGGGATTCAGACCACAGAGAGGTGAGACGAAGCAGGGGGCCCGAGGGCCAAGCAGGCTCCATGGAAAAGGAGCAAGACAACCAGAAGATAAACCAGGAAGCAACAAAGACCTCAGGGTAGCTCTAGGTGCAGAGGGGAGAAGGCAAGAGTGTCATCCATTTTCTCCCTCTTACATTACACTGTCCTGGATTTAGGGGAGATTCTGCTGGCATTATGAATCTGTCATACAGGCTTAAATGCCTTTCCTGTGATAACCTGAGAGTCTCTCACAAAACACTCTTCCAGATGGCAAACAAGTGCCTTATGCGGGAACTCTGACAAGTAAGGCATCCACTAACCGGAGCGAGCCTGTGGAGTCAGGGTGTGTCCTGGGGAGGTCAGTCTGCAGACCAGCAAGCAACAACCACAGAGTTCACACAGGCCATTAACATAGATGCTGCTCATGTTACTAAAATAAATGAAGCAGATGCGGAACATTTCTAGCTTGAGATTCTTTTAAATTATACAGTAAAGCTTTAGAGGACACGTATTTTGTAGAGCTTGTTTCCAAAGAGTGATTAAATGTCATTTACAAACACTGCTTACACATAATTTAATCTTAAGGAATAAAGATATAAAGTCATACATAAGAAAAAACCAAATATCACAAATAAATGTTCTTTCTTTTCTATAAAGTCCTTCAATGGCATTACCCCAGAAACCACAAAGACAAAATGCAATTACAGGCATGCTCAGCCCTGTCTGTGGCCTGAGCCAATCTGGAGGCTGCCAACATTGAAGCAGGACCACATGGGCTTGCATACTGTTGCAAGTACTAGGGCTCACCCCTCACAACCACAAGCACATTTCACCCCTAAGCCTCAGATGCCTCCAATGTGCCATTATTTAGAAGACATTAAAGGGAAAACAACATTTTAAAAATAAAGAGAAGTCCACACTGATTTATACTTAGCTTTGGTTAGCTAAACAAATAATGTAACAATAATAATAATAATGGAGGAGTTTGTATCCAACACATAGAGATTCTACCATATGCACAAGTATCTTTGGGGCCCTCAACTACTCTGTGGGTAGATAGGAAGGGATTATTACATGTATTTCCCAGACAGAAACAAGTCTGAGGATCAGAAAGCCTGAGTCAGTGATGAGTAGAGTCACTGGCTCTGGCCAGCTGCTCACACAACTGCAGCAGGCAGCCAGCCCCACAGGCTGCCCACTGCTGGTTCCTCTTGCTCTCTCCTCAGCCTGCTTCCCTCACTGTGGGCTCCACTCTTTCTCTGGAGCCCCTTCCCTCCATGCCAGCTTGACTCCAGTGATGTGTGCTCCCCTTCTCTCTGCCCCAGCCTCCTCCTCCAGGCAGCTGCTGGGACTTACAGCTGGCCCACCCTGGGGGTTTTCTTTGAAACCTTAATGAAATTGTCCTCCAGCCCTGAAAACAATTTGGCTCTTTCCCTGAAATACTAAGAAACACGACTACGACAAAATAAAGTCTGGATGAGTGTATACACACATATAAGCACATGTATGCACAGCACACACTTCATACATACATGCACGTGGCACACATGCACGTATGCCTGCACTTACAGGCATTGTATTCCTGAAGTGGGGATGAAGAACACAGACTCTTACTTTTGCACCAAGTTAACTGTGACCTCAGGGCCTCCTCACCTGTCAGTGTGGTTGGCCTGGGCTGCAGGGCTCCAGCTGTACCTGTGACTCTTTGACTATCTGACACTGTACGAACCCAACTGAAACAGCGGACGCTTCCTACTTCAGCCATCTGAAGGTTAATTCTCATTCAGCCTTTGCCAATTGAATCACCTCAAAACTAACTTTTTAATAAAATAAAATAAAATAAAAAACCAACCCTGCCTTGCCACATGTGTCTTGATGCCCCTATAGATTAATTCCTAAAGCACAGAATTCACCGTGTGAAATCAGCAACAAATCCTTATTTGACATCTACAGTTTTGCTTTGTGAAATCTGCACGATGAAATCGTATTATATAATGACTCATGTGTGAGAAAGAAAAACACTTCATTCGCTGTGTATGAGCACTTGACCTGGTTGTGAGGATGCAGACACAAAGCTGCAAACCCTGGGCTCTCTTCAGGTGTCTTCTGATTTATGAAACGCCTTCTGTCGTTTCTGACTCCAAATCCAGCCAGATTACACAATGAATTAAATCTTAAAAAATAAAGTGGTAAGTATATCCATATATGGCTGCTAAAATTGGACTCACCAACCCACTTAGGAACTTGGAATCTCAGAGGACTCAGACCTGTGTTGTCAGCCATGTGAACATGTAACCTCAGGAGAGAAAAACTACTTCTTCTATTTTAGACTCTAGATCAGTGCCCCACAATACGGCCCTTCTTAATTTTACCACCCTCAACAACAAGGACTTTCTAAAGAGTCAAGCTTCCAAAGTCAAATCACGACCTTCTTCCTCTAGCGGCCATGCTCCAGAGCTTGGAAGATGCGCTTAGTAACCAAGCCCCTCTACCTTCACAGAGCAAGTCAGCCTTGACCGGCAGTATGTGAGTCCCTCGTGTGTGACTTTCACACTTCTAACTCTTTAAAATCCAGTCACCAAAACTGGGCTTTGTTGCGTAGTGTGGCGGTAAGCTACTTCCAATGCTAATTCAGAGCTCTCTGGTGTTTTGTGTTTGTTGTTTTGCCATGCTAGAGACCAAGACTACATCCAGGGCTTAGCGCTCAACTGCATCCCAGACCAGAACAAACTTTTTCAGAGAATCCAAATAGCTAGAGATCCAGCTCGGTGGTGGAGTACTGCCTAACATGAACAAGGCTCCTCAGGACCAGGGTGAATGAATGAGTGAGCGAGCAAGTGAATAAGTGAGTGAGCGAATGAGTGACTGAGTGAGCGAGTAAGTGAATGAGTGAGTGAATGAATAAATGAGCGAATGGCTGATCTGTGACTCTGAAGGCTGTGTCCATTTTGAAATACCTGTGTGTGCCACCCACTTTATTCCTGGCTTAGCTGCGGCCTGTGGTTACCCAGGACCGCCTCCTCACTGTACGATTAGCTCACCCATTCTAGACAGTATTTATATGGTTGCCTTCCATCCACACACCACCTTCACTTCGTTCACTAAACCTAGATGAGCTTTTCATAGCTCCCCTTACCATAATACTTTATGGCAATAATTACACATGCGACTCATATCTGCCACTTAGGCCTTGCAACGTTAAGACTATTGAGCCCTCTATGGCTGATACTGCCCAGTAAGTAGGGACTGAAGATGTGAGTGTGGTACAGTGCCCACTGAAACCTACCTCCACTGGATGGTCACTCTTCGCCAGAGCAACACGAGCCCTCTGTAAGGAGCCGTGCATTAGCTTGTGAAGTCGTAAAATCAGCTTTCTTAGCCCCATTTGCTTCAGGGCTTTGTCCACAAATGGTCTATAAATAGAAGTCAAGCAATGCCTACTGAAGCTGGCTTCGGTGCCACAGTCTGCTGCTCCCCAGCCTGCAGAGTCCTCCTCGGACTCGAGCCTCTCGAGTTTCCTGGATATGCAATCCTGTGAGTGGATGTCCAAAACATTGTCTGTGGAAGGCCTGAGCTCTGGAACCCTCGGGCTGGGGGTTCGCTCTTCATCACTCTCCTCGGTCCCGCTCTCCAGTTCTTTCAGCTCTCCCTCTGTGTCCTCGCCCTCATCTTCTGGCTCATGGCCTTTGGATGGCCGAGGGGAAGGGATCTCAAACACTGGCCAGCCAATGTCTGATAGATTCTTGATTCCCAGAACAGTGCCCATAATCCTCAGCTTCTGATTTAAATCTTTCGTGATGTTCAGCCACAGACAGAGCGCCTGCACCCTGTCCTCGAAGTCTTTGGCGGCGTATCTCTCGTAGTCCTTCTGCAGCGCCTGCAGTGACGGATAAAGTGCTTCTATGTACTCCAGCAGCTCCATTATCCGCTTCACCTGCTCAAAGGAGACCCTCTGGCGCTGGAGATGCTCATGGTACGTTGAACAGCCCGTACTGTTTGTCCCGTGAGGGGTTCTGCACTGCCCTTCCAAGGAGGTGCCATTGAAACCAGCTCCGTTTCTGGCAAAGGCAATGCTCCCATAATTGACTTTGAACGTGAGGATTTCATTGATGATATCCGGGATGGCTTGGCGAGCCGTGTATAAAAAGAGGTCCTGGTCATTGATGGTGCGACCTGCATGCCAGGCCTGGAGTTCTAACCAGATCAGTTCGTTTGATCGGTTGAACCAGAAAGCAGCCGTGTTTTCTTGTCCCCTCTGCTCCCTGTCCTTCTTCTTCGAGACTGAGGTAAGCTTTAGCAAAAGGCGCAGTGTTTCAAAGAACTTTAAGCGATCCGCTGGGCAGTCACTCCGGGAAGTCTGCCGTGCAGTTCTGGCTATAGGCATGGGCATAGAGACCGGCAGCTTGGCATTGCTGCAGCCGAGGCTGAGGTAAGGCTTATTGAGATCCACGTCTGGAATCGATTTTTTTGGCAAAGACCCGGCTACTGAGTCTAGCATGAAGGAGCACTGAGCGTTCTTCTTATGGTCTCGCTCTGTGGTTCTCAGGGTGGCTCGGATCTTCTTCTCCTGCTTGTAGCTGTATTCTTCCACAGTCTCTACTCCCTTCCCTGCATCTTTGTGTGGAGACTGATTTGGTGTGTTCATTTTTTCTATTGAAAAGGAAAAAAAAAAAATCAGCAGTATGAAACTCTAAAATATAAGCTAGTCACTGTTTTAAACCAAACTGATACTCACATGTACTTCCACTCAGGCTATCACTGTGAGAAACACAGGTTCCTAAGCTGAAACTTGAAAGTCATCAAAACCTAGCACTTGGCAATATTTTAATGCTTGTATTCATTTTTCTTACTATATACTTGTGTTCTTTTATACTCACAACCACTGAACAATCTGTTGAATTCAACACTACAAATGTACTGAACCCCTCAATTTGATGTAAACACCTTTGACTTTAAGAAGGGGAAATGGCACAGGAAGTGTGACAGAAACTGAGTTCAAGAGAACAGCCAATTGATGCCTTTGTCTTGCAAAATGTCTTCATTTAGAGGCAAACTATTTAAATCTCCTGGTAGAATGAGGTGATAAGACATGAGAACCTGAGGCACCAGGCTGAGGAGATGCTCAGTGGGTAAGGTCCTTCCACTCAAGCAGCCTGAAATCCTAACTGCCACATCAAAGTCAGGTGGACTCACGGCATCTGTGAGCCCAGTGCTGCCGGGTGGTGGCAGGAGGATCCGACACCTGCTGGCAGGTCAGTGCCGCTGAACTCCAGGTTCAGCAAGAGACCCTGCCACAGAAGAGAAACTGCAGAGCAATCAAGGAAAAGCCCAGTGTTGACCTCTGCCCACCACGTGAACCGACTCACACAGTTTAAATAAGTTAAGCAGGAATTTAAAAAGGATGAGGCAGCAATCACAGTGTCACAGGCAGTGTGTCCCCCACAGCTGGAATTATGCTGACACCCTTGCTGTGGGCTTTGTCAGTCAGGATTTTGAAAAACTCACATACACAGCTGGAGTTGGTAGTGGTCTATTCCTGACCAACACCAAGAGAGACTGTAGCTTCAGCAATGGGTTTGAGTTAGCTGCCTATGAAAGCCTTCATACATATATGGTGTTAACACATCTTGGGATGAGCCATTCTAGGAAGAGAAACTTCTCAAGTGTAGGACAAATCCTAGGTTGGTACTTCATTTTATTATTCTTTTTATTTACATGTGATAGGTGTGCATGTGCATGGGTGCATGTGCCTGAAGAGTCCAGGAGAGGGTACCAGATCTCCAGAACTGGGGTTAAAGGCCGCTTGTCTGATGTGGGTGCTGGAAATTGAACTCCCATCTTCCAGAGAGCAGCAGGCACTCTTAACCACTGAACCATCTCTGCAGCCCAGGTCAGTGTTTCCTACCCTTTTCTGGGTGACAGACTCCATCTGAGAATCTGATGGTAACTCTAGGGCTTTGGAGTCACCATGGCAGTGGCACAAAGAACACTTGCAGACGACTTGGCCTTTGCTCCTGCATTTTTCTCGAAGCTGTTTTCCGAAAACACTGTGCTTCAAGCTGTTGGTGTGCACACATCATGGTTTAGATACACACTATGTCAACACATGGTATTTATATTGGACCTCCTTTTTCTAACAAATTTCACACTACCTTTATGTAACTGCAATCATCAATTCCCCTTAGGAAACACAAGCAAATTTGTTGGGTGGTGGTAGCAAAGCACACCTTTAATTCCAACACTTGGGAGGCAGAGACAGGTGGATCTCTATGAGTTCGAGGCCAACCTGATCTATAGAGCAAGTTCCAGGACAGCCAAAGCTACACAGAGAAACCCTGTCTTGGGGAAAAGAAAAAAAAAGCACATTTAAACAGCTAAAAGCAGGCTAGCAGAAACTCAAAACATTAATAATGTAGAAAATACAAACAAACAAGGCTTTCACATACTGTGCTAAGAGTAAAAGCAAGAATAGTCCTACCAAGGAATGGCCTAGGCACTACCTACCAACTTTAAACACACACACTTTGCAGTACAGCAGATCCATCACTAAGTAGCTAGTCTCCAAAATAACTCCACAGTGTACAAAGACACAGAGGGGGGCTTATTTGAAAATATGGGAGAAAACCCCTAAGGAAAATGGGTCCAAAGAAAACATGAGTTTAAATGTGCTGACAAGAATGGCAGTCACCCATCACACAGCAGGAAATAGCAGCCTTCACCTGCACTGCATGCTCTAACAACTAAGTTTTAAAGCATCGTGACAGTGCAGCTTTACAAAGCACAGCTGGCCTGCTAGGATGCAGTGCTCACCCGATAGGATGCAGTGCTGGCCTGCTAGGATGTAGTGCTGGCCCAATAAGATGCAGTGCTGGCCCAATAAGATGCAGTGCTGGCCTGCTAGGATGCAGAGCACCTCTGGGATGCAGCGCTCACCAGCTAGGATGCAGTGTTTGCCCGCTAGGATGCAGTGCTCTTCTCAGTACCAGTGTCTCACCTCTGATGTCTCCTGTTTGAGTTTACCATCCCAGCACATTACTGACAGAAATCCATTGGAAACTCTGCAATTCCACCAAATAATTTCAGTAAGAGCCAATCCTCTAACCCCACAGAGATAGCAGAGCACCAGTGCAGCAGAAAGGATGCATCAAGACTTCCAAGACAGAGTCTCAGGAAGCCTCAGAACCTCTACACTAGACTCTCAAAACCCTTGCTCTGAGAGAAGCCACCTGCCATGTGAGAGGTTCAACTCCTCAGGAACCAGGACACCTGCACACATCCAGGCCAGCCACATAAACTACCACATAGAAAGTCGGCCAGCCCCTGCCTGGTCTTGCTACCTCAGCTCAGATCCAGATATGAAAGCAAGGGAGGCACCTGGGACATCTGAGACATGGCAGATGCCACATGGAGAAGGGCTAAGCACTCAAGTTGGGGCTCTAGCCAAACCACGCCATATTTCCAGCCAGTGGAACTGTTCGAGCTAAGGCTCCAGACAGCATGGGCAGATGACCTTCTACTTTGCCTAAATTCTTGCATGACAGAATTATGAGCAATGACTAGATACAATGTCACCCAGAGTTTCAAGGTGGTTTATAAAGGGCAATAGATAACCACAATAATGGAAATTTCATCAGGTACTTATTTGTCCAGTGAGTCTAACTTTGACTACAGTATGACTCACAGAGCCACTGGAAAGCAGGAGGAATGCTCTAGTCCACAGACCATGAAAAGCTCTGAAAAGAAATCTGACCAATCTGATTGATTCTAAGGAGCTCTTCAAAATACCAAGGGACCAGCAGATTGTTATGACTCATGCACAAGTCTGAAATCGTGCTTTCCCTGACTCAGCCTGGCCACAGCACAAACACCATTTGTTCCAGAAGTCTTCCAGCGGGTCTTCTCAATGCCCCTCCTGTGCACCCTTGATGACCTCATGCACCCTTGATGACCTCATGCACCTGACCACACTAGTGTGCTGCCTCTGAGCTGTGGGCTCCCTGCAAGAGATGGACCATGCTTATCCATCATCTAAAACAGGATGTATCTGTGGAGTCAATGGAAAGAATGAAGGAGAAACACAAGACAGACATGAGGAAAGGAAGAAGGAGAAAGGAAGTCTAAACAGCAACAACAGCTACAGTCACAACTGTAGGAAGAGGATGCAGGAAGAGGATGTTTAGGAAGAAGATGCAGGTAAAATAGCCATATGATCACAAACAGCTAGTCTTCATGTCCTAAAATGGGGGTTGCCAATTAATAAGATATATAAACAATATAAGATTTTAATTATATTTTAAGAGAAAATGAAGTGTTGAAGGAAGTGTTTTTAGTTTAAATAATACTGACAGTTACCACATAACCCTCAACACACTATAAAAAAAAAAAAAAAAAAATTTACAGATAAGAGAATGACACTCAGTGGTTGCACACCTTGACCATCCCAGAGCCAGACGAGAATCCAGACAACCTGGCACCTGTGTTTGGACTCTTGTGTATCACACTGTACAGCTACTGTGTTTGGACTCTTGGGCATCACACTGCCCAGGTAAGTTTTGAGGGTGAATGAGTTCTAAGGGGCTACTGTACTATTAGAATACAAATGCCTCATTATTAAGATGGCCCACTTGCCCCAGATGGATGCCTCATTATATCTGCTCTAGGCATTTATGAACAAAATTTTTGACAACAAATAACTTACAGGATGACACATGTAGGGCTACATTCTAACAACCCACAAGAACATTTGAAACAGAAACCCAGAGGCTCAGACAAACTGCAAATGACACTGCAGAGCCAGGAGCCAGGAGCCCAGGTCACTGAGGCATGAGCACCTCAGGAAGTATGAAGCATAGAAGCCAGCTGTCAACAGTAAACAGTGTAAAGACATGCAAGCAGATGGCAGGCTGATAGGCTCAAAGAGCTCATTTTTTCCCTATGGTCAGTATGCTTCTGTTTGTGTTTCTAAGCTTCACAACCAGTGTATAATCCTCTGCAGTAAGAAAGAGAAGTCACTAAGGTCCCTATGTTCCTGGACTCAGATTAGACAGCTATGACTCTAAAGGCCTGAGAGCATCAGCTGCTTCATTAAAAACAGCAGACGTGTAGGTAACTAAGACCCTGCCATCCCTAAAACTCTATAATTTTATGAAACAAAATAATTCAAAGCAGTTGAGAAGGAAAAGGCAATTTTTTCTTTTCCATCCATTCTCTATACAGCAGAAAGACAGGAGCAGGAAGTCGTGAAATAAATCCAACTGGTGCCTTTGGTTACACTTAACTCTCTGTCACTCAACTGGAGATAAAAGTCAAAACCAATTCAAAGAGAATTAGAGACAAAATCAGGTCTTCTGCTTTAAATCCCCTAGGCTCCTAGTCTGTAAGATGGGGAGCTGATGCCCAACTCCTGTGCTGAAGAGCATAGCCCAATGAGCAACGAAAAGAGGACATACTACAGACAGTTGTCCCCCACCAAGCAACTGACTGAACACCAGACTCAGCAGATGCCCCTTCTCTGACACTTTAGGTCGGAAACCCCAGTGCACATATGAGAGATTTCTCTGAGAAAATGGACAGAGACAGATTTTCAAGGTCACAAACTTGTTACTAGTTTCTAAACTGTAGCTGCAACAAAAATTCTACTGTAAATAAACACTTTAAAAGGGAGTTTAAAATTAGCTATTTGTAAAAAAAAATAAAAAATCATGGTGGGGGTGTGGGTTGGGGATGGGAGGGTGTCACAAATTTAATCCCAGCACTTGGGAGGCGGAGATGAGAACTGACCAAGGAAAAGAAAAAGCTGGCTGAGGACAGGGAGAGAAGAAATGACCTAGAGGTCAACCGGTGAAAACCTCAGCTGAGGTGAAAATGGACCCAAATCTACACAACAGGTTTCAAGAAGCCATGGGATCCAACTTGAGAAAAGCAGTTTGCTGAACTCAACAGAAAACTCTAAGCGCCAAGGTTTCAGTGGCTGGGCTGACAGGCCGCATTTGGCAGCACAAGGAGGCAGCATCTTGCATAGTTCCACTCACCCGCCTTGGGAAAGAGCAGTCAGGATGAGCTCTGGGGAAGTAAAAGGACAAAGAGCCATGTTATCAGCTTCTAGGAACAGGACATAGCTGGGCTCTGAGATCGTACACAAAGAGAAAGGGGAAGAATAGGTTCCCTCAGTGGATCCCAGATCTGGGGTACCATCTATGTCTCTTTCATGATCAAACATATGGGGTGCCATCCAGTTTCCTCTGTGGTTCCCAGATCAGGGGCACCATCTAGTTTGCCTCCATGACTTCTGGATCTGGGATAGCATCTCATTTCCCTCTGTGGCTTCTGGTTTTGGGGGTCCCATCTAGCAGCTGCTTAGCAAGTGTGGTGGTTTGAAGGAAAATGGCTCCCATTGGGAGTGCACTATTAGAAGGTGTGGTGGTATTGGAGTAGATGTGGCTTTATTGGAGGAAGTGTGTCACTGTGGGGGTAGGCTTTGAGGTCTCATATGTTCAAGCTATACCCACTGGCACACCCTATATAGCAGGAGACAGCCCCACCACCCCACACAGCTCCTCCTCCAGCACACCCTGTCTGCCTGTGTGCCGCCATGTCCCGCCACTACGATAATGGGTTAAACCTCTGACATCGTAAGGCACCCCAATTGCCATGTTGTCTTTTCACAGCAAGAGAACCCTGAATGAGACAGCAAGCAAGACCCCTACACTCTGTATCACTGGCAGTAGACAAAGGCTTTGGCTAGTTCCAGAATTCAGGAATCCACAGCCTGGCTGTCTCCTCCCACCCCCCACCTTTACCACAGTTGGAGAGAAGACTTGGAAACCCCAGGCAAGAGATAAAGAGTAATTGCAGGCCATCAATGTAGTATTGGGTTTGTAGGCTGGCACACACTGACTTCAACCACAACCCAGGACAAAGCTTCCTCTACTGAACAAACCACCTGTCTCTCTACTAGCAACACAGCTATCAGTGATAATTCAAAATAACAAACTCTACAGATAACACTGAGGTAAAGTTTAAAACAAAAGAGTCATTAGCACTGTCAAAAAGACTTGTCAATTGATACAGTCACATAAAGGTGACACACTGCCCCTGACACACCCCCTCTCAGGTGCATCTTTTAGATCGCAGGCTCACCTTTCAAATTTGACCGGCTGGCCGGCCTCCCTAGGCTGTTCCTCTGGTGCTTGGTTGACAGGCGTTTCATCTGCCGTGGCGTGCTTGGGGGTGAGGTGCTGTAGAGGTTTTCTGTATTCACTTCATCAGAAAAATCCTCTGGGTCAGATTCCAGGCTCTTGCAAGCTGACTCTCCCAACATGCACTCCGGCCTACAAGAAAACAAATGGAGAAAGAGCCTGTTAGTCACACAAGAACTGCAGTCACAGCTTTCTCTGAGAACGCTGCAGAACTTCTCCACCTGTGTCTCCTCAGGATCTTAACCCCTCCTCCATAACCCTTCAAGGGAGCGATGATGGTGCTCATGGCCACATTGGGAGTGCACTGTCAGGTGCAATGTGGGCACAATCAGTGCACCATTTCTGACACCTTTGGAGCTCTTTCTAACTGACTGAGCTTCAAACCGAAAACTACAAACTGAAGAGAAAACAGCAAAAGACTAAGAGTTACAAATCAGACAGAGCTAAAAATAGACCCGTGCACCAGCTTTGGCAAGTTTGCAATGAGGGGGCAAGCACAGTCCCGCCCTGGATTCCAGGGCCTCACCCGACTCTTCCTGAAGGGCACGGACTGAACAGAAGCAGGCAGCATTTCCTGTGGCCCACGTGGGAGGCAGAGTGCTGGCACAGAACAGCACCCAGACAATACTAGATGCCCACCCACCACCACTGAGCCACCTAAGAAGAGTTATGACAGTGACACTTGCTATCCATGCTTTAATTTGTCAAAAATGTTGTATGAAATTCCCAAAGAACAAAGACATAGTTTTAAAAAATCTTTTAAGTCCCAAACAAAAAGAAATGCAATTGAGTAAATACAAACCTCACTCAGGTGGAGAGGGAGGAGGCATCATCAGAAAGAACTGCCCTGCTCCTCCCTGAAAGATTCAAGGCTTCCACAACTTGTTTTCTGACATCACTGCCTGCTGTTCTCCACCAGCCAATTCTCAAACAATACCACGATTTTGACAAATTTCCTTTCCTGCGAAACTCACACAGTAAAACCCAGTCATGCCATGTGAGAGCTAATCTAATTCTAAAGCCTCAAAGCGGGGATAACGGTAACTAATGTCCTCATATATACATCACAACAGCCCATCTGTTTCTGAACGCTGCCAACAAGATAAGCTTTATGTACATCTGAAACACAACTCCAAAACTGTGTCCAATACAGTTTTCTTTCTAGTAACTTATGTCACAATATAAAATCAATGCTAATCCAAAAATCACAAGGAAATAATGTGTGACATCACCATTATTGAACTCGAAAAATCAAAACAGAAGCTATCACCTGAAAAATAGGGATTGGGGGTTGAGGGGATGCTCCGCATGTAAAGCGCTTGCTACACAAGCCAAGAGGACCCGAGTTCAGAGTCCCAGCACCATGTGAGAAGTATGGCATGGTGGCTTATGCCTCAAGTCCCAGCACCAAAGAAGCAAGTGAATTGAGGAGAAATCACTGGGCAAGTAGTCTGGCAGATAAATGGTGAGCTCCAGGTTCAGTGAGAAACTGTCTCAAAAAAATAAAGTAAAAAGCAACCAAGGAAGATCAAGGAAGATATCACATCAAGTCGTCTCTATAGACATGTTCATGTGCTAGCAGGTAAACACACACACACACACACACACACACACACAGAGAGAGAGAGAGAGAGAGAGAGAGAGAGAGAGAGAGAGAGAGAGAGAGAGAGGATAAAATGGTGTGCTATCTCTCAAACACGCAGGCCAGAATAAATGCGACTGAGATGGATGTTCACAACATACTCTACCAAAACAGACTGCAGAGCTGCAGAAGATGATGCTAATACATACTCACTTAATTCACTGCTGAGGATTCAGAAGGAAATGACCCCTGCTCCATCCGACCAAGAAAACTGAAGAAGCAAAGATTAAGAGCAGTAACCACACCTGTGGTGAGGATTAAATGAGTTAAGCAGTACAGCTAATCGAAACAAGTGAGCACTCCATGGAAGAAAAGTAAAATGAAATTGGGTGCTGGCCTATGGAAATTAATCCCAGGTGGTATAAAGATCTACATGTCAAATAGGAAAACAGAAGCTTTTAAACAGAACCCTGAAGAAAATCCTCATTAACTCGCAGGAGAAGAAAGTTTCTTAAGGGAATTAATCAAGTAAATTTTAAACCACAAAATTTCAACTGAGACAACAGAGTGAAAACCTGAGCCAAAGCAGAAAATATCACACATAAACAACAAAGTCCAAAATACAGGTATCAGAAAAAACAATGCACTTAAAAACTGGCAAAATATTTGTGCAAACCTTTAAAGAAAACATTGGGCTAGGGATATAGCTCAGTGTACAGTGCTTGTCTTGTATGCACGCACAAGGTTCCTATACTACAAAAAAAAGTCTAAGACTCGAGAAGTAGTACCCAACTTTACTATCAACAACAAAAAACCAACACCAAATTGGTGAAAATTGAAACTTATTAGGATGAAAAGATAATGAGAAATAATCACTGTAACTACTTGTACAAGTAATACCTTGCACAGGACAACACGAGGCCAGTTTTGGATTGCCTGTGGAAACTAAAGCCACACAAGGGCTACTACAGATCAGCAAGTTAATCCCAAGGCACATACATATACTAAAGACAGGTAGCAGACATGTGCACAAAAGGCTCCTAGTCATATTATTTGTAATGGTCAAAACTCCAAACCCTGTTCCTGCAAGAGCAGCGTCACTATGACTGGAGGAACAGCATGTTATGATATGGGCAGGCACAGCAGAGCTCTCACTAGCCAAGACTACTATAGTCCTTGTTGTCTGTGTTCCTTACATGGGTTTTGTTAAACTAAGCAAATCAATGTTTCATATCATTTTTATAACTAACACGGAAGAAAATAAACCATAAGCACTTAACTAAAAGGTCCAATGTAATACACCATGTGCCTAGCACCCAGTAAGTGCTCAATGAAAACTACCTATTGCTGAGAATATAGTGGTGCACACCTGGAATACTAACATATTGGAGGCTGCGGCAGAAGGCAAGCCTGGACTACAGAATGAGATCTGTAGTCTCTCAATTGACTTACATGGATACATCAAGCAATTGGCATTCTAACACCTGCATTTGCCCACATACACTTTAAGAGGTCTGCACACTGTCACAGAAGGGGTAGGGCTCATGAGGGCCCTTCGTTCCCTGAGGCGTTGTACAATGATGGATGATATGGATGATGGGACCGAAAGTCTTCAGTGGCATAGCCACTGGTGAGATGCCCAGGTCACATAAGTAGCTCTAATGAAACTCACTGGCTCACACAAAAGACAAAGAGGCTATGGGGGAAAAGGAAACTAGGGAGTGCGAGAGGCTGGGGAAGGGACCGTGCATGTGATCAAGATACATGTAAATATGTGTATGAAAATGCCATAAAACCTACTGTGTATAACTAATATGCTAATTAAAACTTTTTAAAAGATTAATAAATTCCATCAGCAAGTTAAAACTGATTTTCAAGTGACTGTACTTGTACCAGACCACTCTAGGTCTTTCATAAAAATGTCTACAGAGTCCCAAACATGTATACACAATAATACCCTGAACTGTAAGTTTCTAAGGCCCCTACCTATTCACTAGGCTAACTAGGTTTATCATTTAAGTAATATAGCAAATAGCTTATGTATTAACTTGGGAACTCTTATTTCCACTTTTGTACTCACTGAAAAATATTAACTGTCACAGCTACACATCTCAAGGTAATTTCTTTCTTTTCCACATGTTATTCATCAATAGTAATAGTTCTGGGATAGCACAGCAGATCAATGGTACAGAGGTGGCCTAGTATGCAGAAGGTTCTGGGTTCAACACCAACTACAAAAACATCACTAAGTAAGGTAATCCAGAAAGAAGACATGTTTTTGTCCATTAACAGATGTTAGCTTTCAATATTTAGACCTATGTATCTCATCTGGAATACCTACAGAGGTCAGGAATTCGCAATCTTGGAGAGAGGAGGGAATCAAAGAAGGGGAGATAGACTGCAATGACATAAGGAAGGAAAGAGATAGTGAACAGGGAGGGTTAGATGGGGTGAGGGGTAGGAGGGCAGGGTAGGAGAGGGAATACGAGGGAAAATTAACCTTCTGAAAAGGCACATGAAAAACTACTACTGCAGAAGGTTTCTAAAATATAAACATACAGCCTAAAAAGAACTTAAATGCAGTTGCCCTGTATGGAGCAACAACACCGCTAGTTGACAGCATATCACAGACTGACACACAAAAAGGGCAAAGTCAAGAATGGGTTACCTCTACTGAAGTTGTTGGTCACTGAGGTCCCACAGACCCCCAAACATTACAGACTATTGCCACTACTCTTGGTTACTCTCCAAAACTTGATAGTAAGGCCTTATTGCTGAATTCACCAACACTTGAGTCACAGAACATGGAGATATCAAGCTGTTGTTGACCTAGGAGCTTCATCCCTACTGGCTAGGTTTTCACAGTTCTAGATGGTGCTATATATGCTACTGGAGAAAAGTAGTCACCAATCTTATTCTGCTATGAACTCTACAGTAATGACAGGTCTGGCAAGATATGCCCACTGGTACAATAGTGGCACAAATGTCATGGGAGTAACCAACTACATTCTGAGTGAATTTAAGGCCTGATCCACGAGATGGAACCCATACCTGGCACAGTTACTGCATTCAAGAACATGTGGCTAGACAGCTCATAACCCTTAGGAAAGAATCCACTACAATTATTCTGCCAACAGCACATGGTATTAAACCAACTCCTAATGATTTCTCATTATACGCATCTATCAGTGTAGCTGTCAAACCTCACAGGGAAGATCCTGTTTGCAGTAGATGGTGATTAACACTGAGACCTACAACTGGCCACGATGCAAGGTATTAAGTGACTGAGGGGGGCTGAGCCCTAAATGAGACATCTGTGGCACACCCTTCCTCTTCTCAAGGCTCAAGGATATTGGTGGAAGAGGAGCAGAAAGTAAGAGCCAGAGGTGATGCATGCCTGGAAAGAAAACACAACAGGGAAGTCTCGCATAGGAACTCATGGAGGTTCGTGAGCGCATGTACAAAGACCTGTACAGGCTTTAGCCAGACAGAGTCCAGGCACGTAGAGGGGAGGTGGACAAGAAGTCCTACTCCTAGCTGAGGAGCTGTTGGCAATGGAAGTCTGCTGGGAGAGGAAGAATCGGTTTTCTCTAAGGGTGTGAGTCTGGCAGGACTAACATACTCCAGCACATGGCCCCACACCTAAAAATATACAAGTAGCACGAACGGGATGTAGTGGGTTCTTAAGAAATGAGGACACAAAGTTGGGTGGGTGTGAAATAGGAGGAAGAGGTCATTTCATACACACTCACATATACATGAATACACATACCAATACACATGCACGCGCACACACGCGCGCGCGCGCACGCACGCACGCACGCGCACACACACACACACACACACACACACACAGTCCTCATTCGATCTACACATCATGGCTTTGAGCCATGAGCTATAAACAGAAAGCACATGTGAAAGAACTCTAGTGGACACTATGACTTGAGCAATCATTATTTGTGGTGTGCTCTCTTACATGGAAAAATTCACTTGCATTCACCAAATAAAGAATACACTCTTTCATTAAATGCCCTCCAATGATAATGAGATTGATGACTGACTTATATGCCATCCTATAGCCTTCATCCAGCAGCTGGTGGAAGTAGAAGCAGACACCCACAACTCATCACTGAACTGAACTGGAATCCAGTTGCAGAGAATGAGTGATGGGCAAAGGGGTCCAGACCAGGCTGGTGAAACCCACAGAAACAGCTGACCTGAACAAGGGGGAGCTCTTGGTCCCCAGGATAATAGCTGGGAAACCAGCATGGGACTGATCCAGACCCCAGGAACATGGGTTTCAGTGAGGAAACCTCAGAAATCTACTGGGCCTCCTGTAGTAGTTCAGTACTTATCCCTAGCATAGGTGTGGACTTTGGGAGCCCAATCCACATACAGGGATACTCCCTGAGCCGAGACACATGGGGGTGGGCCTAGGCCCTATCCCAAAGGATATGATAGACTCTGATGACCCTCTATGGAAGGCCTCACCCTCCCTGGGGGTGGTAGGGGAGGAGGGAAGGGAGTGAGAATCGGGATTGACATGTAAAACAATCTTGTTTCTAATTCAAATAAAAAAATTAAAAAAAAATACACTCTTTGAATAATTCTATAGAAGTTGGTAATCTCATTTTCCATTCTACCATTAATTAAAAAACAAAACACATTGATTTTAATTGGTACCTCATATGGTTACAATAAACTGCAAAAATCAAAGAACTTAATTGACTTAATTACTATAAAAGCAAACATTAAAGAATCACACTGAAGTATAGGTGAACATTGTTATAAACAGCTTCTCTTAATAACACAAAACACCCTTCCTCATCATTACACAGCACAGAAAAGGCATTAGGAAAGCCACCCCATGAGCCAGCCAGCCACTGCTCACAATGCATAACTAACATGAAGGCTAAAGGCCACACCCTGTGACAGTGAAGCTCTGCCACTGTACTTTCTTAAAATGCATTTAATTTGGTTGAGACAGTCTTCACCCTGATTAGAAACGTTATTAGTTTACAATTCATCCAGGAAACGCAGCAACTTAACTACACATCAGGACTAAGTCTGAAACAACATCCAATACCCAAAATACAAAACCCATGATTTCTGCTAACCTATCAAAGTTCATAAAAAAGAAAATGTCACAAAGAGAAAAGCCAAGGGGGGCAGTTCAGAAGTGAGTGACACAGAGCATGCAAAAACGAACACTAACCCTGAGCCATAAATACTTTGGAAATAACAGCAAACTGGACATGGCAGGCAGAAGAGGCAGCAACAGAAACCATCCCAGCTGGATGAGATCCAAGGGAAGAGGGGTGGGGCTTAGCAACCAGCAGGCCCACATCAAGAAGTCTAATACCCATGTTGCAAGTCCAAAGCTAGAGAAGCGGGCACAGGAAAATCCGAAAAGGAATGAGAGCTGAAGTTTTTCATATAGAGCCAACAAACTTCAAGAACTACACTCAGGGAAAGCTATGAAGAAAACTGTTTTATTAGGCATAATTTAATATGCATATCATAAACAATTTTCTGGAAGTAGGTACTGAATTTAAGGCAGCCAAAGAGAAACAACTCATCTGAAGAGCCTTTGCTCAAAAGTGAAATTTAACAGAGGAAAGGTATCAAACAAGCTTACTGTTTTCTTTTAAAGTATGTGTATACAAAAAGCCAGGAAAATAAATACTAGTGCTGTGTTCAAAAGAGCTTGCATCACTTCAGTTGAGCAACCGCAAGCATCCCAACCCTCACTCTGCAGCAGCACACGTGAGATGAGCTAATGTGCCGGCTGACTGGTGCACAGTGTTTATTTACACAATACCAGGCAGCTGAGATTGGAGAGCAGTACAGGAGTCTTCCTGAAATGTTTGCCTTATTTGTGCCTAAAAACCTACAAATGTGAGGTGTCTTTCCAGGACCAACTTCTGACAGCCACATAAATCAATGCTTCTCTCTAACACAAAACCCCATTAAATGCCATTCACTTTACACTAGAACCCAGGACAGAAAAGTACATCTGGAACTCAGTCCAAGGGATTTTAGTCTTTTAATCAAAAATGTGGAAAAAGAAAACAAGACACAACTTCAAAGACCTTGGGGTTAAATAGCTCTGCTGTGACACACAATGCAAACTACAACGGTGCCTGAGTGAAGCGCAATGGGGTGAAGCAAGTTCAGAAACATCTGGGGTTCTGCAAACGCCCACGGATTTTCATCTCCAGCATGTCCTTTGAAATTAAGTGGCATCTGATTCACTAGCAACCACAGTGGCTCACCTGTGTGTTATTCTGAATAACACAGTAGCAAAACGGAGTCCTGCTACTGAGGGAAACTGCAGGGTGTGATCATTTCTTTTTCTTTCTTTCTTACAGAATTTTTCATCCATTTGCAAATGCCAGTTTGTGGGAGGGAGATGGAAGGACAGGATAAAGGAGGGACTATGGGGAGGGATAACTTAAATGAAAGGCATTTGAAATGTCATTCTAGTGCGGCCCAGCAGTTGTGGTGCAGGCCTTTAATCCCAGCACTAGTTCAAGGCCAGCCTGGTCTACAGAACGAGTTCCAGAACAGAGAAACCCTGTTTTGAAACACCAAAAACAAAAACAAAACAACTAAAACCTATTACTGTAGAAATTCTCTGAAATATGTGCATATATGAAAGGAACTAAACTGGAATCACCGTATTGGAGGAGACAATGCCCCAACTAAATAACGTATGCCTCAGTGCCAGGAATGAGTTATAATGCTGAGTGACTGGCCAAAGGGAGCCCACAGACAATGCCCCTCCCCAACTCCAAATCACAGGCTATTGTAAAGGTTATTGGTTACGCTCCACAACTTGATGGTAAGGCCCTATTGCTGAAAACACTGCTTACTTAGTCATCAAACAAGGAAAAATCGAGCTGTTGCCCAACTAGAAGCTTCTCCCTATTAGTTAGCACTCATGGTGCTGGAAGGTACTTTGCACGCTACCAGAGGAGAAAAGTAATGCACCAGAATCCCAACTCTAATGTCAAAATACAAAATACACTAGAAATTATAACTAGGAAGTATTGGCTGTGAGGCTGCTATACACATTTCCACTCACAACCCATATTATTTAGACATTTTTGTGTGGTGAATTCCTATCTAAATACCATGCTCTACTCATCCACCCTCCCAGGGTTACCACTTCTCCTCCAGGAGCTGAGCACAGAGGCAACTCGGGCTCCTCAACAGCTCTGAGGCAGTCTTAGAGACCAGTGCACAGCCCCTCCTGATACAAAGGACATCAGGGAGATGTTAAAAAGTATCTGGGCTACTTACTATTACAGCTTTCTATTTACCATCACAATAAAATTCAATTCCCCTTATAAACAAATGTAATCCCTGTAGGAAAATTATTTTTAAAGAGTAAATAAGGATACAGCAAAAACTTGTGAGGTGGGCTCTAATAGGATGGGGCCTGAGAAACATGGTGTCTATCATTCATCCTGGTGGCAGAGGCAGACCTAGGAAGACCCAAAAGTAAGTCCATGGCTAAAACCAATAAGCAGACTTTATATCTGTGTTTTTAATCGGCTCTGTAATTGGTTACACAAAAAGAATAATTTTTATTAGGTTGGTGTAATTGCTGTCATTATACAGTGAGCACTGGCCTCTGCTAGGCAGTCTGCCAAATGCCACACATAACCGAGGTTAATCTTTACCAGAACCTTTGGGGCCACTTTGAGAAAAGACCCTTTGCTCAGACTGCCAGTTCCAGATGGTTATCTGATGTGTTCACATAAGAACCTTTTCCAGACTGGCACCCAAGTCCCTAGATGGAGCTCTGCCTACTGGGTAGTCCCGAGGATCCTACAGTTTTAGGAGAATTCTTGAGGCACTGGATGGGCTGCTGACATTTGCCTAGCTGCTTAACTTTATGTCTCATCCAGAACTGGACTAATCCAAATGACAAGGCTTCTCCCATGGTCGCCCTTCACCTGAGTCACTAGGTGTTTTTATTCTGGGGGTGGGATTGGGGGAGCAGACAAGCAAGGTCCCTTCTACCACAGACTGTGGTTTGAGGGCCACTGGCTAGAGGAACACCACAGGGATGGAAGAGAAGGATGGACTGCCTGAAGCTCACAGAGCTAACTGCCTGGCCAGTGTTAGGGCTCATGGCTGGCAGAGTGCCTGCTGGGATTGACATCCTCATCAACAGAGATATGACAGTAGACTAAATCCAGGTGGAGGAGACTCACACTGACTATGCTGTGAGTGAGAGGAAAACTGAGGTTTTGCCTACTGATCAAAGGCCCAGTCATAGGCCTAAGGCTAACCTCTCTCCCTCAGATAGAGCAGACCTTTCCCACCAAGAAGCCTGCACAATCGCACAGCACAGCATAGCACCTTTAATGGGGCAGTGGCACAGCTTGGTCCATGCAAGCTGTGTGTTATACCTAAGAGGAAAAACTGGCCCTGAGAGGGATGGAAAAACAAGCGCTCCAAAAATCTGAATTAACACTAACCTTTTTTCTATTGAAGTAAGGGTTCTTTATAAGACAGATGGTAAAACTTTTAAGATGTTATTTTCTGTTGGTCATTTCTATTTTGTTACTTGGGCTTCACTCTAATTTGTCTGCAGTTGAAAGTACACACTCACTGTTGCACACCCATCATATGTACATAGTATGCACCGTCCAATTATGGGTCAGCTCTTTGGGGGCAATGCCGAACTCACCAAGTTTAGCACTGACCTGATTGGACAGAACTTGAGGTGAGAAAATACAGTTCTGAACAGAAGAACCACTCTTGCTGTTTTCTTGGACTTCAGCACAAAGCTAGTAGAGAGGCATGCACATGCCTTTAGTCTTAGCAATTTGGGAGGAAGAAGCAGGTGATCTCTGTCTGTTTGAGGCCAGCCTGATCTATATAGAGAGTACCAGGCCAGCACGGTTACATAGTGAGACCCTGTCTCCAAAACAAAAACAAAACAATAAGAAAAATCCACTCACTCCACATTAACTACACACCCAAGAGTTTAGATTGTAGTTAGGGCTTATGTAACCAAGGCAGATCATAGGGAACAGACAGCCATGACAAGATGCTGCCAGAGAAGATCCAGAGAACTGGGAGGAAAACAAAAGTGTCTCCAAAGAATATTTCAATGGAGACTTCAAAGCTCTGACCAGAAGGGGCTAAGGGTCTAGGGAGCGCTGACACAAAGAACAGCACGTACAAAGGACCTGAGGCTGAAGAAAGAACAGCTCTTCCTTTGAGAGGCCAAAAGGGGGCCAGGATACACTACAGCAAGACGAGCAGAGAAAACCAGGGCACTTAAGGAAGGCACAGGGCAGGCATTCTGTGTTTCATCCCAACATAAAATGAAGGCATGCACAGGGAAGAGAAGCTTGTGAACCTGTCTCCAAAGGACTCAGCCTAGCACTCTGCTCCAGTAGATAGCACTCTGCTCCAGTAGATAGGCAAACAGACATGCAGTTGCCCGACACTACTTTGATTTTTGATTTCTCCTTCCCATCTCTAGACATGCGTTCTTCAACATGGGGGGGGTGTTTACGTCCCAGCAGGTCCACCACTAGGTGATTTTGTCATTGTGCAAATGCTATAGAGCATGCAAGCCAGTCACTGGACAGACGTGGACTGATCTCAGCACACGTGTTGGGGATATGACAGCTGCACAGCAACACATTGTTCACATAAGTACAGTTCTCTCTCTCTCTCTCTCTCTCTCTCTCTCTCTCTCTCTCTCTCTCTCTCACACACACACACACACACACACACACACGTATGTCAGTAAAGGCACAGCAAACACACTAGGCAGAAACATGTTTGCTATCATTGTCAAGTATTATATACTGTGTATAGTTGTATGTGCTACACTTTCTGACAGCTGGCAGTACAATGGGGTGCCACAAATATGACAGCAACATGCCAGTGATGAGGTCACTATGCAACAGAAGGTGTGCAGCTCCACTGTACCCCAATGGGACCTTGATGGTTCAGAGTACCACTATGGGTGAAGCTAGCCCAAGTACCTATTCTGTCCATAATGCTCCAACGATAATGCCAGTTCACCTGTCGGGACAACAGAGGAAACACAACTGTCTACTTGAGAGAACAGAGAATAACACCCGAAGGGACTGTAAAACAAAAGAAGGTTTAACTCATTGACACAACTCTTTACAAATGAAAACTATGTAAACTGAGGCAAGTTTAAACACAAGTTCAGGCTTCCAGATAAAAACATACAAGCTGGTATTTTTAATTGTTTTCCTCCATGGGAAAACATAACCCCTAAGTGCAACTGAACTCCCAAGACCAACATGGAATGTACCGGCAATGTAGATCTTGAGGCCTTGTACATCCCAGACACAAAAATTACAGGCGGCTCCTGAACTGCTTTTCAGTATGTAATCAACACGTCCAAGATGAAGGTCACGCATGAAGAACACACGACTTCCTAGCTCATTCATGGTGTCTGTGAAACTCCTCGGTGCATACTTCCCTAATACCTATGCCATTTTCCTGACTCTAGTCCACAGTTCTCATCACATTCTAGAACAGTCTGTGCCCCCCCCCCCTCAAAGGCTAAGAAGCACTGACATAGGTAAGATTTAGGCTTTCTTCCCAAAGTGTCTCATCCTGACAAATACAAAAGGACAACACAATGATACAGATGCCAGATGCAAAACAAACTCAAACTGGATGTTCACCCTACAGTTGCTGTCAAAACACACACCCATACACATACATACACTTTATCCTTGAAAAATCACATTCAAGTTAAGATGTTCCCTAAGGAAGATAATTTTCAATGTTTTATGACATTGTCTAAGACGTGGTAGTCCTCCCCACACTCCAAAATAAAGTGCAAACTAAGTAAGCTAGCACTGAACTAAGTAACCATTAAATAAGGATAATTACAACAATCCTCCCAAGGCTAAGACTAAATATAACCAAGAGAAAGCTTTTTAAGGAAACAAAAGGAAAGATTTTTAAGGAAATATAAGAAAAACTGATTTGGTGAAGGATCAAAGTGGAAGTGGCTGTCAGAGCTCTGTGGGTAGGAATGTAGGAGGAAAGCCACCAACCTCACTCACAGGGCTGACAAACACTGAAAATACAGACCCACAGAGACTTCACAGTGACTGGCTAGTGCTCGTGGGGGTGCCTATGCTTTGTGAAGCCTGTGCATGAAGCCAGTTATTTAAAACACTTCTCACGGCCATTAGTCCTTCCTGCCTGTTTCCTTTTGCTGTTCATTTCTAGAACTCAGTTGCACACACCACGTGAGCCAGGTGCCCAGTGCCTTCCTCTGGCCACTCTCTCTGCACCACATGTGCAGTTTCTATTGCTGTGATCACAAGTGCACAGACCAGTCCTTACTGGGCCGACCATCCCTCTCTGGCTGTCACTGCAGATGGCAAACCTTTAGTCTCAGGCAGCTCTAGAAGAACCTTCTGCATTTCTTAAACTTTTCAACATTCATGCCTTTCTTTAGATATTTAAAGATAATTATCTATTTTAATAGCACTTCCAGCTCCCGCCAATACTTTTTACATTTCTGGGATTGTCACAGAGTGCAGATGTTCCCCCAGCTGTGAGTCCTACTTTCCTTCTTCTGGAATGACTGGTTTTATGTTTCTGTTTTGTTATAGCCACTGGGTCTGTCTTATGTAGCCTCCTGCCTCAGCCTCCTTAACACTGGTATTTTAGCCATGTGCTACCGCACTCACTGTCACTTTTTATTGGATACAGATGTCATACAGTTAAGTGACGTTTCAATTTTGCTGCTGTGTTTTAGAATCTCAGGTGAAGGCTGGATGTTTTCATTGTTTCTAACTCCCTTCACCCATGAAATTCATGCTTCCTTCAGTTTGGCTAATGGCGGAGAAGCCCTTCTCCAGGAAGTCTGGCCCGCCGCTAAGAGAAAGCTCCAAGTCTACTGTGTGCTCCAAGACCAGCACAACAGACATCTCCATCATCACCACGCTGGCCTCGAGCGGCTGCCGTGCCTCTGGGAACAGCGCCTCAGTGGCAGACTCACCCTGAGAAGTCTGTACCGGAACCAAGTGTGTCTGTCCTTACAAAGGCCTGACAGACGCCTAAAGCCCCTTTTCTGCATTCTTCCTTCTTCTCAAGTACTGGCCCCTCAACCTCCAACTGCCTCAGTCCCCAGAGTTCAATCCACTCCTCCACCTGATGCCTGGGGTTGCCCTTCCTGCACCTCAGCCTGACACAGGCACCCAGGAAGAAAGAGGCTCCCCAAGTCTGCTTCCTTTCTTGGGACTTAGGATCACATTGCCTGGCACTCAGTGTCCTAAGCAGCCACTCTACACTTAAGTTGTCTCTAACTGTATTGGGATCTGTTTGTTGTATATCACTGAAAAACAGGACATTCATATTTTTATAAGTAACAACGCTATTTTTTTTTCTGTGTTAAAGTGAGGCAATATCACTTAATTCACCACATGTACAGAAAAAGCAGTATTTAACACATCTAAAAGCTTCACTCATAACAGGGACTACATACGGATTCCTATAGGGGGCAAAACAGATGGGAAATTTTATTCAAAAACAAATAAATTTTTACAAAAGGGAAAAATCATTCAGTTTTGGAAGTGAAAATATTTACAGCTAGTCCAAATTCAACATATTTGTTGGTACCAATTAACCTCATCTGGCCCTGGCCGGTGTTTCAGATTATTCATGAGAACACCGAGATTTTCTGAAGATTTATTTCTTAAGGAAGATTATAAAATATCTAAAATTTAGAATTTAACTGGGGAAACTAACATCATTTAAAATACCCAACTACGAAGAACAGAAGAAAACAAGAAAGAAGATACCATAATAGAGGGAGACATTTTAGGTTTACAGAGAAATCAGGCACTAGGGAAATGTCTGGAGATCTACAAAGATGACACCAACTAACAATCTAAGCAACAGAGGAGAGGCTACCTTAAATGCCCTCCCCTGATAATGAGATTGATGACCATCTTATATGCCATCCTATAGCCTTCATCCAGCAGCTGGTGGAAGTAGAAGCAGACACCCACAACTAACCACTGAACTAAACTAGAATCCAGTTGCAGAGAAGGACGAGTGATGAGCAAAGGAGTCCAGACCAGGCTGGTAAAACCCACAGAAACAGCTGACCTGAACAACGGGGAGCTCTTGGTCCCCAGATTGATAGCTAGGAAACCAGCATGGGACTGATGCAGACCTCATGAACTTGGGTTTCAGTTAAGAGACCTCGGAAATCTATGGGGCCTCCTGTAGTAGATTAGTACTTATTCCTAGCATAGGTGTGGACTTTGGGAGCCCAATCCACATAGAGGAATACTCCCTGAGCCAAGACACACGTGGATGGGCCTAGGCCCTATCCCAAAGGATATGACAGACTCTATGACCCACCCACACCCATGGAAGGCCTCATCCTCCCTGGGGAGCAGAAAGGATATGTGATAGGTAGGGTTTTACTTGGGGGAGTGGTGGGGGAGGAGAGGAGGGAGAGGGAACTGGGATTGACCTATAAACAATCTTGTTTCTAATTCAAATAAAAAAAATTGATTAAAGTGAAAACAAATAAAATAAAATACCCAACTACAAAAAATTGACATATTTCAGAATACAGATGGTTCCTAAAGACAAACAATCCTTCTGACAGTTCATATGCTTATCACAAAATCATTATGTAATTCTAACACCTATCTTAAATTTGACTTTCTGTTATAGTAATAAATTCCTCTTACGAGGATAATTTTAACTGTACTGAGTCTAACCATTTCTTTGGAGCTTAATCCCAAGCTGATTAATCACTAAGACCTCAGCCACCTTTTTCTCTCACCCAATGCACACAGGATCTTTACTGAGGCAATACACATCCTGATACACATTGTGGACAGACTCTACCAACATGGAAAGGATGAGGGACAGAGACATTTGTACTGTGTTCACGTAGAGTTGCAGAGAAGGGAGACCAAGGCAACCCTGGAAAACAACAAAAACGAAGCATTTCCTTTCCCACTTTCATAGCTTACTCATAGCTTTGCGAGCCTTGAAAGACATGATAACACAGAAAACCAGATGTATTGATCAATGGAACAGAACTAGGTCCAGAAATAAACCCATTCTAATGGCCAAATAGCTTCAGCTGAGGTATCAACATCATTCAAAGGGAAGAGTTCTCAAGAGACTGTGCAGCAACAGCCAGCTGAAGAAAAGGGGATGAAATGGAGCCCTGAGCAAAGAAAATTGATTTGAACTGGAGCAATGGAGAGTAAGAACTAAGACATTTTAGCAGCCAACAGAGCCTCTACAGGATCTTAGCTGCAGCAATGCAATCTTACTACTACAAAATCCCTTATCAAAGAAAGAAACAAAGGCCAAGAAACTGGTAAACTGTCATCAACAAAATGTCAAACTTTTGTACAATTATGATTAAGAAGGTAATAAAGCTTATATAAAGGCAGGAAACATTTGCAAGTCATAGATCTGGTAAGAGACCTATGCAAAAGGCACAATGATATAAGACACACAATGACCAACAGGCACATGAAAAGGTGGACACCATTTAAAAAATGCTAACATCAAAGTCCACTGAGGAGCAGTGCATACCCAGGAGGACAGTCTAGAAGTCCAAGAATAAGTGTTGGCAAGGATGTGGAGAAATCAGAACCCTCTACACTGGTGGTGAGAATGCCAAACAGTGAGGCCATGCAGAACAAGTGATTAGCAATTCTATTCCTAGGTGGACACAGACTAGAAAACTCAAGTCACGTCCATACAAAAACTACTACACGTACGGCCACGAAACATTACTCCTAACTGTAAAAACGTGGCATCCCAAAGCCCACTGCTGAAAGGATGAACTGCAGTACATAGCTTGGTGGGGCACTTCTCAGCCACACAAAGGAATGGAGGACTGTACACACCATGTCATGTATGAAACTTGAGAACAATATGCTGGTGATAAGAGCTAGTTCAGATCACATACAGATTTATATGTATAATGTCCAGACCCAGTAAACACATGATGTCAGAGGCAGACTGGTGCTGACTGGGGGCTGGGAGGGAGGGGGTCCACAGGAGTGGGGACCAGAGAGGAGGCACAGGTTTCTCTACATGGTGATTGGTTGTACAACCCTTGTGTGTTCACCAAACACTGATGCAGAATCACTGAAGAGTAGATTGTATGGCATGTGAAACAACACCACAATGCAGACAAGATCGCTACCCCTAGTTCTCTTGTTCTCCAAGTAACCTCCCATCCAGTTTAGAGCAGTGATGTCAGGGATGGAAGGCTTTCAGTGGTACAGAATTCCAATACACACTTCACAACAGGTACAACTTGTCAGTGCTCCAACACAGAAGAGTGCCTCGCCTGTTCCTCTGAGAAAACAAAACAGCAGTATGTTTGGCAAATCAAGGGACAGGGAAGGACCTCTGCCAGCCAACATAGCCCATTTTAATCACCTACTATTCCAATCCTGAAAAGCAATTCAAAAGCAAGAGAGCTGTATTTGAAAGGAAGGCAGTTCTATTACATTAAGACAAGAGGAAATAGGGACCTTACGACAGTCTCTGCATTAGCTCTCATTCAAGTACCACACTCAGGAGGCTCTGTCCAAGTACCGAAGGTGTGTGACTCAACTGTGCCAACAGAACAAGTCTAGCATGAGGAGCCGAAAAGGGAAGTGTGCCTTAGTCTTTATTAGTTCTACTCATTCATTTACTTTTCATTCTCAGAAAACATGAACATGTTGAGAAAACAAAAGGCAGTGTGCTCCACGAATCGGTAAAGGCACACAAGAGGCCATGCATGTCATGATAACTCAGCAGAACTTCACTGCTCCACCGACAGAAACTACGTACATGCTATAAGACTAAGTGAAAGCACAAAACGTGAGCAACGCAGGCGCATCACAAGGGCTTCGGACAAGCAGGTGAGCATTCTCCCACCATGTCCAGCAGCCTTCCTTCTTCTCTGCCCATCTCTTCCCAAGCTGATCTGGGCCATGGAGTTCTATCAAAGCAGCAGAAACCCCAGGACAAGCCCTCACTGGGGCTTCTTTCCACTGCCCTCACTAAAAGCACGTCCAGAATCTCACACTGGTAAAGGGCCACAGCAAACGCACCCGAGTCTTTTCAGTGGCAGCCTCGCAGTGTGAGAAAGACCACACAATTGAAGCACACTGGAACACTGGAATCAAAGGCTAAAATGGGTATTTTCTCATCAAGTACTATGTCCACCTATCTACAATACTGTACAATTCTTTTCAAAATATTTTAAATTTCTCTTTTGTTTTTAATTACATGACATTTTCACATACCTATCATTTTATTTTGCTTATGTCTGCAACCTTGTTATTCTCCCAACTCCAAACAGAATCCCTCCTGTTATGTTATATATAAGCATATATGTGTATATCTATCTGTATGTATAATCTAGGTTCCAGCCGTGAGAGGAAACATCCATTATTTTGTCTTTCTTTGTTCCCATTATCCCCGATCTCCCTCCTCCTCCCTTCAGACCTCTTCCTTCCCCTTCATAGTCACCCTTCTGCTTTATGTTTTTAACTTTTTAAACGTGTCATAACAATCTGAAATACTGTAGGAATTCCTCATGGGCATCCAAAACACCCACAAAAAAATCCACTTGCTCATTTACAAATACCCTGAGACCTTCGTGTGACAGGGACAGCAACATTTGCCACAGGGATGCTAAGAGCGTCTGATGTGACAGGCACTACCCCAAGTTCAGTGAAGACAGACATGTAAAGACTTTCAAAACATAACAAAGAAATGTAAATGCTGATTAACACATGACAAGTGTTACAAGTGATGCGTTAGCTTATTTTATTATTTTTTTATATTTCATTTTTATTTTGAATAATGTGTTTGTCTAGGTGTGGGTTTATGCAGAGTGAATGCAGTACCCATAGAAGTCAGAAGAGGGCGTCAGATTCCCAGAAGCTGGAGTTAAAGGCAGTGTGGAGAGTAGAGGAAAGGAGTAGCAGGGAAAGAGAGTGTGTGTGTGTGTGTGTCAAGAGACAGAGTAAAGAGAGTAGGCGGAGCCAGGCGTTGGTGGCACATGCCTTTAATCCCAGCACTCAGGAGGCAGAGGCAGGCGGATCTCTGTGAGTTCGAGACCAGCCTGGTCTACAAGAGCTAGTTCCAGGACAGCCTCCAAAAGCCACAGAGAAACCCTGTCTCAAAAAAAACAGAGGGGGGGTGAGAGAGAGAGGTGAGAGAGTTGAGGGTACACATAAACCGTTACACACATGTGGCTAGAACAACGCTGTAGAGTGAATTCTCTCCTTTATGTGGGCTCTGGGAATCAAGCTCAGCTTATCAAGCTTTATGTGGTTAAGTGCCTTTACCCACTGACCCATCCCCCAAGTCTAATAACATCTTAAAATCATCACCATAATGCAAGAATAAACTCAGGGGTTTGTAGTACAAACTAGACAAATATTCTGAGCATTTAGCAACATATAAAGTTCTTTAAAAGTGGGCCTCTACTACATACAAAGCAATAGAAAAACCCTGTAATTAAGACAGATCATACACAAATGTTCTCTGAGATAGATTTCCAGGATTTTACTTTATTAAAACACCTTGAATATACATAAAGACTAAGCTGAAAAAGATATATTTAACGAAGTTTATAATAGCAAAAGAATCTGAAGCATCCAGAAAGTTCAAAAGGACTTAAGACAAACTGTGCCTCCAATCACACACTGACTGCCTCCTGAGAAATGAAGGGCGCTCGCTGTTCAGTGGCCACACAAGTTCTCCTGGCAGATAAAGGTTGCACCAAACACCACACAATAAAAACCACCATATCACACTTTCTTCTGCCCTGTCCCACTTTCTCCTCTCTGTGACTTTATCAAGGCCATGTAAAGGAAGCCAACAGATTTGCTCTACCATATACATACCCGCCAAAACTTCAGTTAAAAGCAAGACTCAAAGCCAAACTTTGCTGATTTTTAACATGTTTTTTCAACATTGTAATCGCAGATCTTTCCCTACATCCTACAACCACTGTTACAATTTAATGATTCTTAAATTTTAATGATATATAAAATTACAATGTATCTTAAAGATGACAGATCTGACAGCTAAAGAAGTATCTCCAAAAGCTCAATTTCCAAATGAACAAAGACAGAAATGGAGTCTAATCACTTTTACAGAACCAAAGCGATGGCTTAATGTATGAATGAAGCCTTTCCATACAGAGTTTCAAGGTTTGTAAAGACATATGTCCAGAATCCTTAGAATCAGATAAGGGGTTATTTCCTGAGCTGCAGAGACAGGTCAGCAGTTCAGAGCACGGTCCACTCTTGTAAAGGACCAGGATTTCATTCTAGGCACCCACAGGGTAGCTCACAACCGTCTGGAACTCCAGCTCCATGGGACCCAACACCCTCTTCCGGCCTATTCAGACACTGAACACATGTGGTGCACATACATATATGCAGCCAAAACAACATACACATAAAATAAAAATCAACTGCTTCCAACTATTTGATCCAAATGAAGATACTTAGCATTACAAAGAGCTCAGTGAACTGGACACATCTGAGCTCTGAACATAACAGACAAGAAATGTCTTTGTGCTCTGGCCCTGTCCTGAGAAAAACCTCACCTTCATCCGTCTACACTGATTCCCAAGTCATGTTTCCTCTTCCTTCTCTACATGCTCATCAGTGAGTGCTTCCTCCTTACACCAGCCTAAATAAAACCACCATGGCCATGCAGTTTACTCTGGCACCGTGGACTGCAGCTGGGACTTGACTTCAGGATGCCTGCGTGGGGCCTGCAGTCAGAGGCCAAGGCTGAATCTGCCTCCTCCTATGTCCTGCCCTCACCACTGACCTACCAGTAAGGGGCAGATGACAATTCTCTGTGAGAGTCTGTGGGTGTCATGGTCTGAGCATCTGCTAATTGCTATAAACAAATGAACAGGTAACAGGTCAACATCTCTTTTGAGAGAAAGATGACAGAGCACAGGGTTTTCTGCTTTGTCTACTGACTCATTGTGATTTGATCACAAATCAATTAGGGTTCAAGCCCACAGGCCCAGATCGATGAAGCGGTGGATGTTGTACTCCTGTGCTCATTCTTAATCATAGCTAAAATGTTTTAACTGGGTATGTAAGTTTTTACTTCCATGTCTGAACCTCAGGGCCTTTGCCTCTCACTACCATTTCCCACCTCTAGACAGCTACCCCAAAGTAGGTTTCAATGTGTCTTACATCACTAAAACTGCCAAAAATGAAGGAAAATGGATCTTTGCTTAACATGAGGAGAATAAGGAAGTATCTTCCAGAAACTAAGTCAGAAACACCAAGAATTCAAGTTCATAACACTCAGGCAACCCTCTGGGAAATGAAATGAATTTGTATCATTGGTTAGTGAGAACATTTGTTCTTGACTTTCCCAATTAAATTATGTAGAGGTTTCTGCTCTAACATGCACACACCCTCCCTGAACTGCAATTTTACTAGCTGAGAAAGCCAACAGAGAATATGAATTCACACTTAATCAAGGCGAATCACCATCCTGATAAACTATTATAATAATACTATGTGGCTAGATCTTTATGTATGTGAGTATTTTGCCTGCATGTATGTGTATGTGCACCAGGTGCATGAAGTGTCTGGAGAGGCCAGAAGAGGGGGGTCAAAGCCCCTGAAAATGGAGACCCAGGAGTTTGTAAGCTGCTGTACAGGTGCTGGGAGCTGCACGCAGGTCCTTAGCTCTATCCTGTCAGTTTACGAGCAGCCACTGCCCTTAACAACACAGCCATCTCTAACTGGTACTAAACTAAGTTAATGTCTGGCTGCCCACTGGATATACCTAGACCGTAGTGTGAAAACATTAATTATTAAACATGATTTAGGTTTATAAGCCTCTGTTTATTTTTATATGCCACAAAAAGGATACATATACACAAATATGTTAATGACACACACAGTTACAGAAGGGAATTTTGTTTTTCACAGTCAAAGCCGATTTTTCTAAATTTTTGTTGTTGTTGTTGTTTGGGAACTAAGTTACATCCATGCAAAACTGTGTGTTACCGGGAATAACCGCCTATGCCTTGCACCCTGGCTTACTGATCTTACATAGATCCCTAACTACATAGGAAAGCAAGTCTCTTTAGTTCCTTTACATGCCACTTGTGTATGTTGACATTTTTTAAATTCTGTTGTACTTTGGTTGAGTATACAGCCAACGACAGTTCTTGTCATCCCACTTGCAGAATCTTCCTTCTCCAAACTAAATTATAAATAAACCTTCTGCACCCAAAACTGTCCTTGAGATTTCCCAGAAAGCCCTTGGAAAACCAGAGATTTGGTCTGCTGCCTTATTTTAAAATAACTGGGATAGTTTGACACTACTTTTCATGGATTATCCAATCAAAAGACACATTTACACACACACACACACACACACACAGCTGTCCCAGTTTAAATCTGTACCAAGTCAAATGTAAATATTTTGGGCACTGCTTGCTTTAGAAGTTCCAGTGACTGAAGTGTCAATCCATTCACTGGCTGTAATACATTTTCGGTGCCCTGGCACTACTCTGTTTGATATTATCAGTCATAATTTCAGATATGCTTTTAAATGCTCACTTGGGCTCAGGTTCTTCTATTTGAATGTAGCATCCTCTAGACCAGTTTTTTTTTTTAAGACTCATAACTTATCTCTGGATTTTTATTAATATTCAGAGTAATTGAGGCATAGCTTTATTTGGTATTTTTGACAGATTCTTAGTGTAGGTAGTCTAATATATGCTTAGACTGTCTTACATTGCAGCTAAACGTTTTTCTTCCATAAAGACCATGTGTCCACTTTGGGAAACTAGATCCAATAGCCATGCTTCCTTCAATGCTGATTTCATCCAGAGCTTTCTGGTTTGACTTTTATCTTGTTGGCATGTGGTAAGAGCAACCGAACATCTAAAACAACTACCTTATTCTGACAAGCAATCCCCACTGGGCCCTGAACACTTGAAACTATCAGCAGTAAGCTGTGAGCCACTCTAAGTTTCTGCAGCCACAGATTCAATTCCCTTTTCCTCTGCTGCTTCCTGCTGGCACCTGCAGCCAGCCATAGGCCAGGGTACTTGTCTTCCAAAAGGGCAGGCTAATAGGTACTATGCCAGGTGCTTTTGGGTACAGGTTTCTGAAGGCATGTTTGAACAACTCTGAGAAAATACCAGTGGACTTAGTTGGGATTTCTGGGATTCCCAGATGGGTCCATAAGACTACTGACTGAAATCAAGAAGAGGAAGAATTTCTGAAGATGGGGGGAGGGGGGGTTATGGGTTGTTTGAAGGATTGTTGAATAAAGACCATTCCCTAAACCTGTATACTATGCCATGGATATTGCCTGTCTCCACAGGTTCATGTGTTGGGAGCTTGCCCCTGGAGTGACAATATACAACCTTAACCAGCAAGACCTAGTGGGAAGTCCCAAAATCACCTGCAGGTGTGCCCTCAACAGGGATTAAGGCAGTTCTCTCGGGACTCCAGTTTCACTCTGGCTTCCTGTTTGGCAAAGGAACCTCATGCTCACACATGTCCCACATCCCAGCCACTGCTATTTGCCATGAAACACCAGAATGGGCTGTGCCCAGAGCTTGTGCCGGGATGTTTGAACTTTTGACTTGCAGAAGTTTAGGCCAAGTAAACTTCTTCATAAAATTGATCTGGCCCAGGTATGTCATTTACAGTAATAAAAATAGACTAATACACTATCTACATAACTCCTAAAAACTTAAACTGCTTCTGTACTTGAACCACCCAGTGCAGAGTCCTTCACACCAGAGTGAATAAAAGTAAAGGTGTATCTCTATGCAGCACATGTTTCCCGAGCTTTGAAATTCTACATTAGGAACTAGACGTTTACCCTTAAAAACTGCAATACTAGAAGATGCACACTGATATCTGTATCAAGCCATAAAAAAAAAAAAGTTACAAACTACTGGTAACATAAATATGCTGCAACATAATCCACGAGTCTGTATCGTGTAAATAAGAACATGCCTGCCATTGTTATGCCACAGGGAATGAATGGCATGATGAGTTACAAACCATACAGACAAGGGAGCTCACAGACCTACAAGACAACCCAATGTCAGAGAGTGACTGTTACTCATCATTTTCACAATGCCAAGGATAAGTACTGAGGTGGCCTGACGCAGTGGCGGCTGAGTCTTTGAGCTTGTCTTATCTTTCTACAATGGACTGGCACTGCCTTTCTAACTGGCTACTTTAATTAGTGAGCAGTTTGCTACTTTAATGTACTTTTCTGGGAAGGAACTATATCAATCTGAAGAAATAAATTACTGCTAAATATAGTGTATAACATCTAAAAACGGAAAAGCACATTAAGCTACATAAAAACATGCAGTGAAATGGAGAACTGAGAACTTCCAAAGAAAAAGCTGGCTGTCTCACCTTACTGCAATAAGACATTTCATCAGTAGTCACACCATGGAGTTTAGCAACAAGACTGAGTTCCTGCCAAGCACCTTCCAAAATTCCAGGCTGGGGGGGGGGGTGCACAAGTAACAACTAGAGACAAAGAGGGGCTATGGAAAAGCTGGGTCTAAAGGTTCAATTTTCTCAGCCTCTGCAGATGGGGGCAGATTTCTAGTTTCAGGGGGTATTTGATGGATGGCTTTTAAAGACAATTGCAGTGGGCTTTCCCACTTCCTTTTACCTTAAAGCACAAAGAAACAAACCAGAAATTTAATAATGGCACTGACACTGAGCACTCTATAGACAAGTCAGTAACAACCCAGGAATCCCTGTCATTACTGCCTTTGCTTTCCAGAAGAAACTGAGAAAGAGGTTAAATAACTGTCCCCAAATCATAGTGAGTTATCAAAGGGTCACATTCAAAACCTACACTCTCAGCAACAGGGGCACTGTGGCTCTCAGCCAGAGCTATCAGTGGTAGCAAATCGGCTCCCAGCCAGTAAATGAGATAAGGAAGCGACAGAACTTCCTGTCCTGGCCCTCAAGGAGTTTCATGTTTATTTACAGCAAGCAACAATAAACCAGTGAGAGTACGGGCACACAAGTGCAGATGTAACACACTATCACAAAGAACTAGGGAGCTGGAAGGACACACACAGAGGGACCCTAATCTAGGGCAACAGAGATGCCAAGGGTGACCCTGAAGTAGGCAGTGCTTGAGAAAGGGTGAAGGCAACACTGCTGTATCCTGATCTATTCCCCCCCCTCCCTTCCTCCTTCCCTCCCCCTCCCTCCTTCCCTCTTTCTCTCTCTCTCTCTCTCTCTCTCTCTCTCTCTCTCTCTCTCTCTCTCTCTCTCTCTCACACACACACACACATCAATGAAAAAATGAGTTCCAATTTTCATCTTTAAGGGTTACACTATCTGAAAAATCTTAAAACACGTGTCAGTGTTTTAGAGAAAGGTGAATTGGTCATCTAAGGGACTCATATATTCCAACCCAGTGTTACTTTTTGAAATGAATCCTAAATTTTAAAGCAGTCTCTAGAGCCATCCTGCTTCAGGGACAAACAGCATGAGAACCACCTGTTCCACCAGATACAAAAGCCTGACCTGTGTACCAACAGTGAGTGACATTGCAGTATGAGATTTTGCCTATTTTCCTCCAAATTGTTTTTGGTCCCCACTCTGCTTGCTAACTTTTCTCATCAAGGTGACCATATACCTGAGAGAAGGAACTTAATGGGGAGTTTGGTTTGGCCCCCAGTTCAGGGAATACAGTTCATTATGGCAGCAGAGGCTTGGGGTAGGGTTTAGTGGAATCTCACTGGACAGGATTCAGAGCTCCACACACAAGGGAAGACAGCCTAGAGCTTCAAGCCCAGCACCCATAGCCTACCCTATGCCTGCCAGCCAGGCCCCAGGCCCCAAAGTTTTCACAACCTCCCCAAACAGTGTCACCAACTGGGAACCAGCTGTTCACACACCAGCTGTGAGTCTGCAGAGGAAATTTCCCACTGAGGCTGTGTAACAGTCTGCCATAGACCCTACAGACACATGGCCATTCATGATGCAGAACAAATCTAGTCCATACTTCAAAATGTCTCACCGTCTCACAGTTCCTACCCTGCTTGCTCAAAAGGCCATTTTGTAACTCCGACCCCTGTAAAATCAAAACACGTACTTACAATATAAAGCAGTACCAAGTAAAAATCCCCATTTCCAAAGAGAGGAACAGGAGGACAGCAGGCAAAGGCTGGCCACAGCAAAGCAGGAGCACAGCAGGACAAGTGGGAAGCCTGGAGCACGGTGTCCATACCTGGGGCTCCTGGTGATGTTCTGGGACTGCAAAAGGGCTGTGCAGCCTCACCCCTACGATCTTGGTGCCTGCAGCACGTGTAACTAGTCACCTTCAGCTTTCTCCCAAGGGATCCCACGTTTCTGACATCTTTGCACACTGGAGTCTCCAGTGCGTCTGAAACTTCACCTTCACAGTTTCGCAGACAGCCTACTCAGGTGCTCCGCACAGGGAAGCCAACCCTGCTGCATACACACTGCCTAGCTCAGCTTGGGACCTTGGTGCAAGCCTCCATGACCTCACAACTCTTGCATGTGCTGATCCGCACACGCAAACCCAGGACTAGATGGATGACAACACCAGGGTCTGCCTGCACACTTCGATTAGTTTACACCACAGCTGCAGTGGCCTCCAAGTCCCTGCACAGCTGGAGGCAGGGAAAGATTTCTAGAGGTGACCCTGTTGGAGCACAGCACCCTAGAGACACTTCCTGTGCGCCCCATATGGAGCATACATACCTTCTTTTTACTTACGGAAATGGCTTCCCAGTCATCACAGCTTTATTAACTGCATTTCTGTCCAAACTTTACGCTCACTCACTCTTTTACTTCCAAAGTGCACACTCGTCACACCTTTCTGCTCCACTCTGTAAACCTGACCAAAAGCAGTAACAACAGTGCAGCACCTTCGATGCCAGGCTGCACTAAACTCATTGCCACCAAATAAATTCACTCACTCACTAGCTTTGAATCAGTCTCACTCTAATTTGTTCCAGGAACCCCACATTCCTGACCTCGTTAGCACACTAGAGTCCCCAGTGCACAAACAGCCATGAATGGCCACTAGCCCATCTCTGACAGATTCCTGTCCTTCACTGAAACCTCCGGAGCCCACCCTTCCTGTCTATATGCACACTGATATTCTGCTCTTCCCAACTCCAAGCACAATGTGAGCTCTGCTCACAACGTTCTAGAGCTTTTGTGCCTACAAGTTGAAACTTTTCCACAAACCAGTTCCATAGACCTACAGGCTATGGTCACAGTAATGGCGTTATAGACCACACAGTCACAGTAATGACCTACAGACTGCAAAGTCATAGTAATGGCCTTACAGACTATAGTCATAGTAACAGCCTTACAGATCATACGGTCATACTAATGGCCTTATAGATAACACGGTCATAGTACCGACTTTACAAATCACAAGGTCATAGTAATGGCCTCACAGACCACACAGTCACAGTAATGGCCTTACAGACTATGGTCATAGTAATCAGCCTTACACAGACTATGGTCATAGTAACAGCCTGCAGATCACATGGTCATAGTAATGGCCTTATAGATCACACAGTCATAGTAATGGCCTTATAGATCACATGGCCATAATAATGGCCTTACAGAGTACACAGTCATAGTAAGGCCTTATTTCTGAATACAATTTCTGCCACTGTGACAAATACCTGACAAGCAATATAAGGGAGGAAACTCATGGTTTTGACTCAGGGTTCAGGGAACATGTCCCACCACGATGGGGAAGTACATCTGTGGTGAGGGGGAGCTTGAGGCAGAGCTTATTTACATCTTGTCAGACCAGGAAGCAGAGAGTTCTACATGGAAGTTCAGCTACCTATAACTTTCAAACCTTGACCCCATAGCTCTTTGGGGTCAAGGGTAGGCCTAATGCCCAGAGGGCCCACAGCCTCCCTAATATCACCTACAACAGGACCAAGTATTCAAACATATAAGCCTATTGAAGACATTTCTCCTGCAAACCATGACACTCTTAATGTCCTCCTGATTCAGTTTCAAGGGACAAAGCAAAAAGCACAATGGCATCCCTTTTGGTTTTAGTACAACCATGTATTTCAAAATCAAAGTCACAATCCATTTGTAAGTTTTAAAATAAATTTAGCAGGTCACAATGAACGACATTAAGTACAGCAGATAATTACTATAGATTACATATTACAGGGTCAAGTGTTTCATAAATGCACTTCTACCATACAGTACATTCAAACTTCTGCACAATTTATTACTGTAGGTCACAATCCTACTGGAGTTCCTGAGCTACTGCCTGCCTGTTGTAAAGACAACCTGGAAAAGACCAACCACTGATGTAAAAATCTTTTGCACTCTAGCATGTGTATATCCTAGGACCAACATTTTCATGGGGGAAAAGTTGTGTAAAATGAGTTGAAAAGGGGTTTCTTCTCTCATCTTTTCTTCTCTCTCTCTCTCACTCTCTCTCTCTCTCTCTCTCTCTCTCTCTCTCTCTCTCTCTCTCTCTTCCTGCCTCCCTCCCTCTCTCTCTCTCTCACCTTTTTTCCCTCCCTCTCCCTCTATCTCAATCTCTCTTTCTCTCATTTTTTTCCTGAATAGAATATTCCCTCTAACTGATCCTAGAAAGCCTAACTGATCTACCCAGAACACATAATGGCCAAGGGCCCTGCTCCCGTGGGTTGAGCTGAAGCGTGGCTATGTGAGTCAGGGGACTAAAGAGCACCTTGGGCTCAGGGTGATAAAGGGAGCAAGAAGCAATTTTGGAGACCTGGTCCTGAGTTATAACCTGGTACAACCACAGCCTCTGTCAACTTTTTTCTCTTCTTACACTGAGAGGCACAACGTGTGTCCTACTCTAAACTCTTCATGGCTGGGAAGTTGGATGAAATGAATATTAAGTGCCTACCACCCCTGAGACTTGCCTCAGTAAATGCATAATTCTTTATTTCAGGAAAAACCGTAGAACAAATTATTTCAAAATTTTAATGAGAAACTCAAGTTATATTCATCTACATTTTTATCAGGATGATCACATGCAAAGAGGAAGAAATTATTAAGACAGTATGACAGAGCAATGAGAGAGATGACTATGATCAAAGAGCATGGGAACATGCAGCCATTGTGAAATACATTATTCTGTATTAGAAACATGTGTTAATAAACTTAAGAACTTAGACTCTGGTAGCTAGGCTATAGTTCAGTTGGTAGAGTTCTTGCCTAGCATGCACAGAGGCCTAGGCTCAATCTCCAGACTGTATAAACCAGACATGGTGGCACATACCTGTAGTCCCAGCACCCCAAAAGAAAGGCAGTAAGATGAAAGACTAGAACTTCAAAGTCCACGGTAGACTACATAGGGCATTTGAACCCATCCTGAGCTACATGAGAACACAATTCATTAAAAAAAAAAAAAGAAAAAAAAAAAAGGACTTCAGATTTTAAATGTTTTAAAGGTTGTTTTCAAAATTTCCCCTATCAAAAGACTAAAAAAGGTTAACAATTCCTACTAAGTTCTCTAAGCTGTCTTCTAGCAACCCTTCGTCAAAATTCCGAGCACATCATCTTCAAACAGCTCACAAGCAAAGAGCTCCCTAAAGCGGCAACCTGTCAGCTTCATAGCTCAGTGTTCTCATTTCTCTACAGACGGCTTCATCCTTCTGAAATAGTGCGGACATGAAATCCATTTATGAAACACTTTGACAGAATGCCTAATATATTCTTAATAGGACTCGATGCTGCTTCATCGACATGTGCCTTCTGTAAGATCAAGGAGATTAACGCGTGCACTGAGGTCCGAAAAATGGGACAAGGGAATGCACTTGCCTGTGAAAAGCCGGCCTTCACTCGGCTGCCAGTGAACACACACTGAAAAGCAAACACTGCTATGGGAGGTTGAGGTCTGCAGAGATCTGAGAACACGCCGACCACACCCCTGCCAGCAGAATGATGGCCCTCTCAAATGAGGCCATCTCGGATATGCCACTGCAAACAGAGGACGCTTTTCACAAGACACACGTGCTGGGAGCATAGTTAAGGGCTTCACATAAGCTCTCTATAAATATGAAAGACCATCAGAACACCAGCCCTTTCTTTTGCTTCCACTCAAGTACCCTCTAATAGAAGATGAACTGAACAGTTAAAGAAAACCAGCTTGCTTTAATCAACTTGGGTAATTCACACGCACCAAAAATTAATAAAATAAAATTTAAGTTCATTTAAAATTCAGTAACAATATTCTCTTTGTGTGGTATATGGAAACTCATATATTTCAATTTTTTAGTAAAAATTCAAAATAAAGAGACTTAAAATAATAAATGTAGTAATTAAGAATTTGGGGGCTACATATCAGATCACTCAGAACCGACTGTAACTCCAGCACCATGGAGAACCAACGCTACCTCTTGGTCCCCACAGGAAACTGCACACAAGCGGCAGACACTCTTAGACACACATGTACAGACATATGAATAAAAATAACAATTTTTTTAAAGAATAGAATTTGGGGGCTAGAGAGATGGCTCAGTGATTAAGAGTGTTTGCCATGAAACCAAGAGGACCTGAGTTCAGATCCCCAGCACCCACGTAAAAGTCCAGGATGACTACACAAGCCTGTAACCCCAACATTCCTGGGGCCTGTTGAATGGCCACCCTGGCCAAAATGCTGAACTTCAGATTTAATAAGAGACTCTGTCTCAAGAAAGAAAGAAAGAGAGAAAGGAAGGAAGGAAGAAAGAAAGAAAGAAAGAAAGGAAGGAAGGAAGGAAGGAAGGAAGGAAGGAAGGAAGGAGAAAAGTAGGTAAGGTGGAAAGCAATTTAGGAAGATATCTGATATTCTCCTCTAGCCTCTGTAGGAACATGCATTGGCACATGTACCTATACACATATGTGTAAATACATGTACTACACACATATACACACATACATACACACAGATCTAAGTCCTATCATCATGTCTTATTTTAAAATAAACACAACTTGCTCATTATGAAAAGCTTTAGAAAAAATGAGTGTTCCTGATGTTTCTTTCTGTGTGTGGTTTTTAAAATGAGAACAGACTATGTGTTAGGATTTTAAGACACCTAATCAAATTTATAGTTTTAAGACTAGAGAATTTAGGGGCTGAAAAGAGGGTTCCATGAGTAAAGTGTTTGCTCTACAAGCATAAGGAGTTGAGTTCAGATTCCTAGCACCCACATAAAGGCTAGGCATGATGGACATCTGTAACCCCAGTGCTGAGGTGGTGTGTGTGTGGGGGGGGGGGGATACAAGGAGCTCATTAGCCAGCCAATCTAGCTGAAATGGAGAACTTTAGGTTCTGTGAGGAACTCTGTCCCAAAATCTACAATGGAAAGCAAGAGATGATACTCAACATTGACCTCGACATTGATCTCTAGCATCCACATGTGCACACACAGGTGCATGCATTCACACATACATACACACGTGAACACATGTACCATACCGGAGGGAGGGAGGGAGGAAGGGAGGGGGAGGGAGGGAGGGAGGGAGGGAGGGAGAACTTATTAGGTTACAGGTCAAAGCAAGAGCAAGGGAGAATCCACTGGGCACACAGGGAAATAACTTGCCCAAGACTCTTCCAGTCTCCACCTTTATCTGGGAGTTTCCATCACCATCTGAAATCAAACCTCTCCAAGGCCAGCCACAGCTTTTGGAAGTTAGCTCTCAACTCGACTTTACATGATGCATTTCAATTATCAAATGGTTATTTCCTCTCCCCAGCTCACAGTCTGGTATGGAGTCTATTCCTGCAGGCAGAACTCTGCAAGAAGTGGGCAGTGCTGAAGGGTCAACGCAGGGAGGGGGGGTGGTTTCAGGTGGGGGCAGGAGGAGGAGAGCTGGGAGCTGAGCAGCTCCTCACTCAGAACTGTCCTTTACAAATCCTATTGGTAATCCACTTCCTCCACTGGGCTCAAAGGAGGGCACATCGGACAGTAGAGGCATTTGGGGATCTTTCTAAAAATAGGCAGTCAAGACCCACCAGAGAGACTTGCTCTGTGAGCCTTTCCCATGTCACCACATGTTCTTTAACAACATGGGTTTTAATAGCTACAGAATTCTAATTAACTTTTAAAATGTGGACTCAAATCCAGAAAAACCACATATTATCACGATCCTTTATGAAGAGCACAGCTAGGAAGGCAGCTAGGAAAGAACCAAGCACGGACATCCCCACCACACCTTGTCAGAAACCATTCTAAAGGACTCCTTGAGAGACGGGGGAATTATGAAGAGAAAAAAATACCTATCCTACCATTGAGGGTTTCCTAACAAACATGTGTAAGGACATTCTATAGCCCAAATTAAATCAGAAAAAAACAAGGCTGCCATAATCTAATTAAAGTAAGACTAAAGACTAAAAACAAACCATATAACCCAATCGAGGGAAATCTGTGACAAGGGGTGGGGAAAGTAGCCCATGTCAAGTCAAAAAAGAGGAACACCTAAGAGAAAGACCCTTGTCTCTCAGAATGCAAGCAACGGCTGTGCTCAAGAAGGGCAAGCCTACCTCCCCAGCCTGTTGGCGTTAATTACATACATACATACATACATACACACACACACACACACACACACACACACACACACACACACACACAGGCTAGAGATACAGTGAGACACTATGTCCAGCAAGCTGAGACCCAGCACCTGGACCTGCTTGTTGCCAATATGGCACCAACCTGGGAAGAGCTAGAACAGTAACCAATCTCCTGTCCTAACACTGCGTCCATTTTTCCTGTGATAAAACTATGTCCTATAGCCTGCCGACTTGTAAACATCATTACATGGTGTCCTTAAGCAGAATCCATGCCACCTGGGTCTAATGGGAAGATGGAGACAGGAGAATGCTATGAGCAGATAATCTGTGAGGAATGAGGAACTAACTAGCAGGAAGTTAAGGTGATCTATCCATTAAGTAGGCAAGACCAGTGTATCCCCATTTTTCGGTAAAGTTCAGAACAAGATTTTCAAGGCACCAAGAGGATACACAAGAAGGAAATAAAGTGACCTCAAGAAGTAAGGAACCAGGGACAGTCAAGTCATATCCTCGCCGGAACATAGCTTCTGCCATTGCTGGAGCCCTAGGTCACTGCTGCCGGTTGCCTGCTCCTTCCTCACTGTCTAGAGCTGCCTTGCGAAGGCATGGCACATTGGATGCCAAAACAGTCTGCAGTTTCATAAGAACAGGTGACATTCTGAGTTGAGACAGAAACAAACAAGTTCAAGGTAGGGATTCCAGATGACAGACAGCTAGATCAGACTGCCTGCTTTTTAAGAAGCGAATCCTATTTCCACAATTAACTTAGAAGAAAGCCACATGACATAGAGTAAATAAGAAAGCGGCTGGCTAGAAAAAGGTGTAGTGAGATTTATTGGCATGTACTTAGGAAGCCAGTGAGTGAGAACAATGAGGCCATACTTAATGTAACTATTTTAAAGCAAAGGTTGCAATAGCCAGGAACATTGTATCAGACTTAATATCAAATTTATTCTGCTTTGTAAATGCACAAATCTAAAAAAAAATCACAGAAGTTGCTTCAAATTAATTCTAATAGTTCTCCTAAGCAGTTTCGGGATCTTCCCAAAACTGACCCAGATGCTTGAAAAACAAATAGGAATGCTTTTTCAAAAACTTAATCTCTAAGAACAATTAGAATCACCTTTGAGAATTCTTCACCAAAAATAAGGGTCAGAATTACCCAAGGTGGACAATAAGCACTAACTATGACAGTGCACTGTCAGCTGGCAACCTGCTTTGTGTTCTTCCATCATTGCATAACTCACGAGTCAGGAGCGAAGCGCACCAACAGCAGACGTCCTGGGCGCTGGCATCTGCCAGTGGTGCACTTGCCATACAGCTTTGGAGGCCAACATGTACAGGCCTGACTCCTACAAAAGACCTGTGCGCTAATACAGCCTTCCTGATCAATGACACACACGTACAGCAGATGAACAACAATGCCAGAAGCTTTATTCTGGTCTGTCAGAAAGCCAGCTAACCTGGTATCACCAAGAACACGTGAGTGGTCTCCATTGTGTTAGGAAGGAGGTGCTGAGCATATTCTCAGTGTACACAGTGAGCCCTCTTGTAAATAGTTAAGAATTGGACTGCATATAAACAACTGGGGATCCCCTGCAACACCACTTACCACAGATCTACAGTAACCGTGCCAGAGGTCACCCCTGCCTATTGAAGAAGAGGTCCTGTTGATCACTGCAGTGAAAAGGCAAAGCAACAGCTTTACCAGGGAATCGGCTTTACAGATTTGCTATTGTAAAATCAACTGCAATGTTGCTAAGAAAAAATATTTCAAAGATCGTCTTGTTCTGTACACTGCTGTTCACTTAAAGTTGGATGGAGCCCATCATCCTGACCTATTTTTATTACAACAAAGAGACAGAACCCTGGCCAGAAAGCAAGGCTGCTTTGTCAATAGGAAAGTGGCGTTTTTACAGCAGATTTTTATCCCTCTGCCCTATCCACATCTACCTGACAACATTCAAGTCCATTTCTGCACCCCCCCCCCAGCATACAGTTACACAGAATTATAACGTCGGGCCTGTGGATATGAAATCATCCCTCCTCCTCGTGATAATTAAGGCACAAACTATGCAGCCAGACCTGTGTTTATTACCAGCTGTTAATCTTTATGCATGCTATTTACCTTTTGCCTCAGTTTCTTCCTATGTAAAGGAGATGACTAGCAGAATTAACTCGTAAGACTGTAGTAAAAATTAAATGAATTAAAAGAGGTGATGGGTAAGTGGCAACACTTGAAGCATTAAGAACTCAATTTATTATTTCTAAAAATAACGTGTGCAGGAGTCAAAATAGCTCAACCACTCCACCCATTAAGAAAATCATGCACTTTCTGACACAACTTCTGAATAATCCTGGAAGGAGTCTCCTAGCACTCTGTCTTAAGTCTTTAAAGAAATTGTCCCTTAAGATGTCACCAGACTGCAGGGCGGTGGTGGTGCACGCCTTTAATCCCAGCACTCGGGAGGCAGAGGCAGATGGATCTCTGTGAGTTCGAGACCAGCCTGGTCTACAAGAGCTAGTTCCAGGTCAGCCTTCAAAACCACAGAGAAACCCTGTCTCGGAAAAAAAAAAAAAAAAAAAAAAGATGTCACCGGACTATCTTGGAATTAAGAAACATAAAGCAGTGGCTTTCACAGCTTTGAAAAAAAATAATAAAAATTCCTCTCAGGCAACCCAGTGGTGACAAGTAAGGATGACAAGTAACGGCCCCTGTGTCCAGGTCTCAAAAAGCTATAAATTTTCTATTTCTTCAAGCAGGAAAAAGCAGAGCTATTTAACTGCCTTCTTCCTGGGATTACAGGGCAAGACCGTAACCGGGAGGAGCTGTGGGACAGTTTTCACTATAGGGGACAGGGGGCAGCCAAAGCTTATCCTGGGATGCAAAGGGGGGGAGGGCGGATTTAAACACAAAAACAGGGCACGGTGAGTTTACCTCCCCATTAAAAAAATTAAAGACTTCTATAAGTAGTTCACAGAGCTTCTATGAGAGAGAACGCAACAGATAATCTGGGCACCAAAGTTCCATCCTGGAGCTTCCTGCGGCAGCAGCAAAGTTTCACACGTTAACCCTCAGTTTCTACGTGCGCAATTCTCCGCATCGGGCTGCCGCTGAGGGACAGTGAAAGAGACCTTCTTAGCAAGGAACCCTGCCTGCAGTTTTAAGTGCAGCTTCTCCCTAGGGACAGCAGGCTGGGAGGCGGGGTGCGAAGGGGCGAAGGAGCGGAGGGGCACGACGCCTCTCCTTTCCTGGAAGGAGGAAAACGAGGGACCACTTTCCTTCCGTCAGATCACAGAGCCCAGCCCGCGCTGCGGCGGCGGCGGCGGCGGCGTCTGGAGGCAAACGGGGGAGGTCTGCAGCAGGGCCCCGGAGCATGAGCGCCAGGGCCGGGGTCGCCGCGGAGCTTGGCCTCGGTGCCCGAGCACGGGGTCCCGGGCTGCACCACGCCACTCCCGCCGCTGAGGTCTGGATGCTCCGCGCCCACCTGGCGCGCAGCCGAGGACCCCACGCCCCCTTCACGCGCAGCCCGGCTCCCCCGCAGCAGCCGCTGCAGCCATGCACTCACCTCGCCGCCGGGCAGCGCTCGGGCTCGGGCTCGGGCTCGGGCTCCGGCGGCGGCCGCGGCTCCTCCATGGCGGCTGCAGGGGTGACGGCGAGGGCGGGAGGGGGCACCGGTTCGGCGATGGCGTCTCTCATCCGTGCACCGAGCCCCGCATGGCCGCGGCGGTCGTCAGCTGCAGCCCGGTGCGGGGGACCCGGAGCCGCGGGGTGCGGGAGGGACTCGACTCCGCCTCCGCCTCTAGCCCGCCGCGGGAGCCGTGCGCGCCGCGGCCATCTTGGGAACGGCGGCCGGCCGAGCGCCGGGCTACGGCGGGCAGCGAGGGACACGCCTAGGCGGGCGGCTGAATCCGCCTGGGCGGAGCAAGGAGGGAGGAGGGGGGAGGAGCACACTGGCCCACGGTGCGTCAGGTGTAGCCGAGTGGCCCCGGGTGGCCGCCGGAGGTCCTGAGGCCAAGGGCTCCGGAGACACTAGGAGAGGCAGGGTTATCTAGACGAGCGGGGATGCTTCCTAAGGTCGACGGCCGCGCTGGATCCTGCCTTTCGGAGTAAGGATGATGTCACCCAGACGCCCACGGCTCTGACATGGAAGCACCGGCCTTCTGCAGACTCAGATCATTGGAGTGACATCAGCCGGGCAGCAGAGGACACCGTCCTCACCCCGGATCCCAAGGTTAGAAAACGCATTTCCAAAAACTTGAGCTGCACAGTTCCTGCACTGAAGGTTAAAAAAAAAAAAAAAGTAAGATTTCAGAACTAAACAAGTTAGCTATGCCACAGAAATGCCTCTAAAAGAGTTGCCGCATTCATTCCCTTGTTGTTGTTACAATAGATTACATTGTGTGTATGGCCTGCTAGTGCTGAATTTCTGTATTCAACAACGTGCCGTTCAACAAGTATTCGGTGTACGTATTAGGACTTCGGAGACGCTAAGGATGCAGCAGCGAGCAAAGTAAAAGGTTCTTTCCTGCATGGAGCAAGTAGCCTAATAAAAGGAGAAAGACAAAGCAAATGCAAGCATTCAAAGGAAATGAACTGATTCTCTCGTAATAAAAACTACATAATTTTTACATGACTCATTTCCATTGTGTGAAGAAAGCTCAGCAGAGCATTTTCCACTTCTCTGTAATTCTAATTATCTATTTCATTTCCCTCTACACGTTGCTGAGCCTGAGACCTCCTTAGAATGCATATTGAAAAAAAAAAAAAGCAGATAATGAAGTCGGACTGCCTGGAAATGAGCAAATGGGCACACTTGTGCCTCCCAATCACAAAACACTTGACAAACATAACTCAGGAGAGCTATGACTATGTTTTCTTCATTTTCTGCTGGGTACTGTATATTCTAGAAGGAGCCAAACAAATTTACGTTCCACTCTATCATACCAAGCAGTGTGCATAGAAACCTAAATTACTTGGTTCCTAATTCTCTGTTTGTATGTGGGGCCTTTTTGCCTGCATGTGCAAGATTCACTGTTTCTCTGATTGCCCCTCCCCCTGTAGCATCTCCTGTGCCTCCAGGGATCCAGGAGAGCCTGCAGCATGCTCCCCTCAGACTCCCAGAGGTGTTTCTTTACTTCTAGAGTGTGTGTTCCTTCAGAAAAGGTACCATTCTTGGTCCTGTATTCTACCCAGCCACCAGAGCTCAGTGCTGACACATGGTAAGAACCTAGTAAATAATGTTATCTGAAGGTGTTGAAGACAAGCCACCCATCAAAACATGACAAGTCATCCCCTTGCTAATTTCCCTCTGAAATCCCTTTGGGAGGAGCTATTGGTCTACTACCTTCCTGCAGCAGGACAAGATTCTTTGTGGGAGGACTTACTTCTCAGAGCAATACCTGAGATGCCCTTACTCTCTGGAGACTGGTAACTGAGAATTCTGTAAACCTAAAAAAGCAAACATCTTACTGGAGTCCCTGCACCCCCCACCATCTCTCTCTTTCTTAATAACACCCCTAGAATTTAATACTCTTTCAGATATAGACTGCTCCTGCCATTTCTTCACAAAGTTAATGTTCTTTGTCTAAAATGTATAAAAACATCATGGTTGGTCATTTTGAATTCTCCTCTTTTGTGAATATCCTAGGAAATTAATAAAAATTCCATAAAATTTTCTTGTGAACCAGGTCTTGCATTCATTGGGCTCCTCAATCCTGAAAAGCCCACAGAAGAGATAAGTGACATTTCATTGGGTAGGGTGTTGTTGCTACATCAGTAACTGTTGTAATTTCGCACAGTAGGAAGACACCATACTACAGGGCAGTGGAGGGTTTTTTTAATTGGGGGAAAGTGAATGGGGGAAAAGGGGGAGGGGAGAGGGGAGACCTGCCCCTGAGAATAGATGCAGAAGAAGAGAAGAGCAAGGGGAGAAAGAGACGGGGGGGGGGGGGGTGGAAAGGAGGAAGGAGGAGGATAGGAGGTGGGCAGGGCCCTTTTTAAAGGAATGTAATGAATATGCACAGGTGGTGCTCTTAGTGGCTGCAGCTGAGGGCGTATCCTATCAAGACCCCAAGGACAGTCCAGTACAGATGCCTAAATACTAACAGTAACTCCTATTGTCATTGAGATTTTAATTTACAGATTAAAATTACTGTTCAGCACATGACTGGTGGCATTGCCTTATCATGTTCTTAAGCCAGGCAGTGGTGGCACACGCCTTTAAACCCAGCACTCGGGTGGCAGAGGCAGGCAGATCTCTGTGAGTTTGAGGCCTGCCTAATCTACAGATGGAGTTCCAGGACAACCTCAAAAAAGAAATACAATTACTACAATAATAATAATATGCAACGGACACTTTATGAATTAATTTTGAAGACACAGAGAGATGATTTCCCATAGATTTTGATGTCAGTATTTTTACAAACATGTTTTTGTTGTTGTTGTTGTTGTTTTTTGGGGGGGGTTGGTTTTGTTGTTTTTTTTTTTTTTTTTTTTTTTTTGGTTTTTCAAGACAGGGTTTCTCTGTAGGTTTGGAGACTGCTCTGGAACTTTCTTTGAAGACCAGTCAGGCCTCGAACTCATAGAGATCCATCTGCCTCTGCCTCCCGAGTGCTGGGATTAAAAGCCTGTGCCACCAACACACAGTTTATTATTGTTATAGTTCAAACATTACAATGTTACAATTCAGAGCTAGGGAGATGATGGCTCTGGGGTTAAGAGAGCACACTGCTCTTAAGGGAACCTGTGTTTTGTTCCCATCACCCATGTTGGACTCTGCTCACAAATACCTGGAACTCTAGCTCCAAATAATCCACTCTAGAGTCTGGAAGGCACTGCCTGCACTCACATGTACATATACCCAGACACAGATACACACAGTTCAAAAATAATCTAAAAAGAAAAATTCTAGTAAGACTAATTTTATGCTAAGGTACATAACACTCATACCTTTATTTACCAGTAATTTCTAGCTCAATGGTGATGCACACACAAATCATTCATGTGTAAACACTTCTGCTTCCCATATACAGGTAACAAACTATGGACACATGTCATCATGCTTATGGACTTCACACTGTTGTGTCTGTATATCTTACACACACACACACACACACACACACACACACACACACGGGGGGGGGTGGAAAAATGGGTTTGTAGGGGTTACTATGGTAGCATCTTAGAATCCTCTCTACAGTAATTCATTAGTCAAAAGTTTTTACAATGATCCAAAAAGAAGTTTGTGTCAAACTATACAATAATTTACTGTTTCAAGGGACCAAACTTCAAAGCTGTAGGTTTTAACAGCATTGCTAGCATGGTGATACATTTTACTTAAAATAACTTTCTCCCTTCCTGGTGGTATTTGTGAACTCTGCCAACCAGCTTCCTGTGTGACCTTTCCGGAGACCTCAGCAGCCATGGCCATCTCTATTGCCAGTGGCTCCTTACAGCTCTGTCCAGCTCTGCAGAGGAAAGAACAGGACAGACTTCCCAATCTGCACCTGGTAGGAGGAGGCTGATTCACAGTCACTTCAGGCTCAAAGAGAAAGGCAGATAAGGGATAAGGAGAGAGGAGGGAGGGAGGGAGGGAGGGAGGGAGGGAGGGAGGGAGGGAGGGAGGGAGGGAGGGAGGGAGGGAGGGAGGGAGGGAGGGAGGGAGGGAGGGAGGGAGGGAGAGAGAGAGAATAAAAGCCTCATGCCAAGTAGGGACAAGGACAAGGTAAACTGAGCCCCTTTTTGTCCTTGATTGATACAAGGACATTTATATCTCTGCTTGCTAACTAAAACACTCAATCACCGGATGCATATAAAATATATTTACTTGACTATTTAAATGTCCATTATAACACTAAGTTGCATACTTCTGAATAGTGAAAAGTTAGCCGGAACCTTCAATTTGGGGGGATTTTGGGGGGGGGATGTTGTAGTGGATTTTTTGTTTATTTGTTGTTGTTTATCTAAGAGATTTGTTAGTTTTGTTATTTCTCCACTGGAATGCAAACTATCCTTTCAGACATTTGCTTCTGTACAAAGTATAAACTGAGTTTCTATCCTCATTAAACATAGAATAAAGGCGGTTGCATACTTTTAAAAAGTTAGGTAGATGGAGAAATGGCTTGGTAGTTAAGGGCAGTCACTCTTACAGTAGACCTGGGTTCACCCACATGGCATCTTACAACCAACCGCCTATGACTCCAATTCCACATGATACAAAACTCTCTTCTGGCCCTCTCCTGCATGTGTGCCGTGCTCATAAACTCATTCAGGTGTACACATATACACATAAAATTACCAAATCAATCTTGTTTCAAAGGTTGGAACTGTATGTCTTATTCAATGAAGTAAAACTTAAGGAGAAAGGAAGTGGCCTCATCAATGCAGAGTGAGAATACAGCCTATGGGGAGTCCCATCGTCTTGGAAACAGACACCAGACGCTTCACTGTCGCTGAGCCAGCCAGAACCTTGCTCTTGGACTTCCTGGCCTCCATAACACGAATAGTGACTTTATACTATTTACAAACCACCCTGTTTCAGAGCACGGATGACTAAGATGGACTTCAACATGTCTCTCTGAAGGACACACGGCCCATAATACCACGATGACCATAGCTCTGGTAGTTAATCAATGTCAACTTGATTGGATTTGGAATCACTAGAAGACACATCTTGAACTTATGATCCTCCTCCTTTTATTTCAGAAGTGTTAGGATGACAGGCATCTGCCACTGTGCCAGTTTTATATGGTATGGAGCCTCAGGCAAAGCACTCTACCAACTGAGCCACATCCCAGCCCCTCTCTCACCTCCTTTATAAGGTCACTGGTATCATTTGTGAAGGCTCTGACCTCAGAATTTACCACTTAGAGACTTTACCTCTTAATACATGGATTTTGGAGGTGACACAAACGTTCAGGTCATAATAAAGCAATGGCCCCAGTACCCGTGAACTAAGATAAGTTCATACTGGAGTAGGATGAGCCTTTCTTTCAAACTAACGGGCACCATTTTTTGCTGATGTTTGGTTATTTTGTTGTTTTGGAAAGAGCCACAATATGGCTTATTTTAATGCTTTTAATCCTAATACTTCTTAATTCTACATCATAAGTGTACTCCTCGGTACTGAGTTTGGAAAGTGGCATTCTTCTCAGAAGAGACTGCTTTCGACACAAGCATAGAAGGAGGACAATATACGACCAGGAGACACAGGTAGAAGTGGCATATCCATAAGTTTCAGTGGCAACACTAGAAGCTAAGAAAGAGACCAAGAAGGAGTGTCCCACAGAACCTGCACAGGCAGCTCGCTCCTCAGATGCCTTCTTTTCCTAGGCTCACTCCCAGAACTGAGACAGTACACACTGCTGTCCTCGGCTGCTCAGTTGGTCTATGGCTTTTTATTATAGAATCCCTGGGGTCCACACCGAGGATAGGAAAAGCACCAGCTTCCCTGGAAATGGAGTATGATCAGCAGGAAGCTATGACTGGTCATCTAAGAAAAACATCCCTAGAAATGGGGAGGACATCAGGCCACCAATGTCACATGACACAGAATGCCTTCTTGTCTGGGAGGTTGGATATGCAAATGCACTCACACAGCAGTACAGGGGTAGCTTAGAAGATGTCCACATCTTACTACAGAAATCTATTCATGTTGAGTTTGCACAGAAATTATTAAAAAGAGGCCGATGAGTGGTTTATCAGGCAACCAAAGGACCAAGCAATACCTCCTTTAAAATCTTCAAGATCCCAGGCAAAGAAAGGTCTGAAGAAACACAGATGCCAGATGCTTGCCTCTCACCCTCCCCCTACATCTGCATTTAGCTGGTCTGAAATGCAGTAAACATCCATGGGTTGCAAGCATCCCTCCGGCAATCTGATGTCCAGCCAGGGTTGAGAATCACTGTTAAAGATCTAAACCTTCAGGGACAGGATCAGCCTGGGAGCCACAGTGCTTCTTAATCATGTGCTTAGCACCTAAAGTAAGCAGCACCGTGCAGATTGAGGTTGGAAGTTCTGATGTCTAGATTGCTAAGTACCAGCCCTTATGGGAAGTTCCTCCCAATAGGAACCCCTGCTCTTCAAGGGCAGAGTTTCCATAGTTAGTTTTGATAGTGATGGAGGGTCCCATGGATGCTGCCCCACCCATTGTCTGCCTGCTCTTAGGGTTATAGACCTGCGTTGCCAGTTGTCCAGTGTCTGAAAACAACTGCATTTATTGCATCCAACCATTGACCTGCGTACCGCAGGTAGACAAGCTAGGTTATTAGAACAGTCCAGACAAAGCTCCACAAATTGGGTGACTTAAAGCAACAGACATTCATTCTTTCACAATTCTGAAGGCCCGAGTACAAAATCAAGAAATGACAAAGGTGGGCTCCTCCCCCGGGGATTCTGAGGCACAGCCTGAAGCTATGCCTCTGCCCTGGGTTCTGACAGTAGTAGCTCCTTGGCATTCCAACTTCCTAACTCTAAGCTCTGTCTCTGCCATGGTATGGTCACCTTCCCTCTGAATCTGTCCCTGTGTCTCTTTTTCCCTTCATCAAAGGACACCAGTCAGACTGGATTAAGGGCCCACCCTCTTTCAGAATGACCTCATCTAAGCTAATTACATCTGCAACAACCTTACTTCTAAATATGGTCACATTCTGAGGTTCCCGGAAAGACATGTGCTTTAGGGTGACACTATGCAACCCAGGACAGTGGGTCACTGTGATGCTGTTACTCTAAAATAGAAATTTTCACTTAAACTGCAAACTGCTGGCCAGAGGGTTGGTTTTTATTATTAGGAGGAACTTTTTTAAAAAAATAGTATTCTAAATCAGAGTAATTTAACAGTGTGAGATGAACTTGGGTCACAAAAAAAAAAAAAAAAAAAAAAAAAAAAAAAAACAGCCCAGCCTCCTATACATACAGGTTCCAGGTCTACACAAGCCCTGAAAGGACCTAGCCTCGAAAGCTTCAGGTGAGGAACCTGAATTGTACAGTGCTCCTTGGACCATCCCAGCAAACTCCTACCTCGTCTGCGCACTGAGCATTGGGCACTGCACTGCACATGAGTCTCCTGTATTTTGCAGTGAGGAGCTGAGTTCAGTTCTTATCAGAGACAGTAAGTCTGAGCTCTCCAGAGGAACAGAGCCAGTCGTGTGTTTGAAGACACATAGAGATATACTTGACGGAACTGGTTTATGTGATGACAGAGAGGTTGACAAATTCAAAATCTTCCAAGTAGGCTGGCAGGCTAGAGACCAGGGAAGACTAGGTGCCCAGCTACAGGTGGGAGGCAGACTGTTCAGAGACTACTATGATATTCAGGGTGGAGGTTCTGTTTCCTGTTTTAGTCTGAGCTTCAACTACCTAGATGACACCCCCAGCCCACCCCCACAAACACAATGGAAGACATCAATTTGCTTTACTCAAAACATACCAATTCTGATGTCAATCTCATGCTGAAACATTTAGACACATCCTGAATAATGTTTGACTATGTGTCTGGACACCATGATCCAACCACACTGACGAACCCAGTCACCCATCACACGAACTCTCACCATTTCCAGCATTGGAAGAGACACAGTTTAAGAAGAGCAACAGGCAGGAGAGATGAAACCCTTCTTTCAATTTTATAAAGTTGGGAGTCTGGCCCTAGATAACTGCCTTGGAGGTTTCCATGGAGACACAGATCTTTAGACCCCATTGGGAATCAGTAAATCTGGGTATGACTGAGGCTTCTACGTAACAAATCAATTCCTTCTGTTATATTTAGACATTCTAAGTGTATGTACAATAATTTCATACATACATCAAGTGCAGACATACTTAGTAAACATACACAATACATTTCTGTACAAGAGCAAATAATTATCTACAAATCTCAGATGGAAACCTGCTATGTAAATACTACACAAAGGTGTGTTTGTAGGTACACTAGAAATATGTACATCCAAGTGCAAAGCAGAGTCTAGTGTCATATTAACTCTTAGCCTTTCTTTGTATCCTTGCTTGCAGTGTCTAATTCTGCACCTGGTGCAGGAAGGTAGACATAATTCATCACAGTGAACTACCACAACTGTCCAAAAGAAATAGAGAAGGAAAGACCACTTGGAGAGGCTAGTTTCAGGTGACATTTGGGCAGGACATAAAAGTGTCACTAAGCTGAGAGGGAAGGACATGAACTGAGATGGCAGGGGTGGGGGTGGCAGAAAGCAAAGATGCAGGGTTTGGGACAGAAAGTCAGATTCTCTGGGTGACAGGGTGGAGATCTGGGTGAAGGTTGGACACTGAAGATTCCTCAGAGCTTGTCTGCATTTTGATCCCCAGCTGCCCTCAAGTTATACTGTTTGGAGCCCTAATTGTAGATGTTCAGTATAATGCAAATTGTCATAACAAGAGGGCAGATTTGGGTGATTCCAAGACAACAAGGGTTCCCTAGAATGAGGAATCCACCTAGAGATGTCCAGAGAGTCCCAGCCCCTTGAACCTCTAAAAACCCAAAGATCTCAGGTTAGAGGTGATTTCTCTCTCCCCCTTAGCGATTTCATCCCACTCATTCATCCCAACAGGAGTATCCCCACATCCTCTCTGGGGGTTCAGGGTCACATGAGCCCTAGCAGGGTGCGGTATTATCAGTATTTCAGATGAAACTTCCCCAGGTCCCCTGCTGCCTGCGAGGCCTGCAAGTCTCCCAGAGTCAGTCATCAAGGTGTTTATGAGCTAGCAGGATGCCTGGCCCATGGGAGTGCAGCTGTGTGAGAGAGCCAGAAAATTCCTCAGCCTGGCTTCGGGATTTGCTCCCTTTTCATCTTAGAAAACAAGAATCCAAGGTGTTTCTAACATGAAGCAACAGTTGCTGTTGATGTGTGAAAATAGAAACAACATATCTGTGTGAAGACAGTCCCTGTTTTCTAATACAGTGCCCCCCTGCCTTTGTTTCTTTACTTAGAGTCCAAAAGGGAGCTCTGTCACTCGTTCTTTTTTTGCCCCAGTGCACATGTTCACAGAGAAATCCCTCTCCCTGGGTAGAGGGGCCTATTGCTATTAGGGCCCCCAAATCTGTGACCTCCCCCAGTAGCCAAGCCCTCTAGAACGCACCTTGCAAAGCAGGCCTTTCCCTTTTTAGAAACATCTTTTAGGTTCTTTAAAACAGGATCAAAGTTGTTGTTTAAAAAACAAACAAACAAAAAACATGCTGGGTTTAAAAAAGAGCATTGTGTGGGTCAGGATTGTGGCTCAGGGGTGGAGTGGTGTTTCATGTAAGGTCCTGGGTTAATTCCCAGTATCCACAAAACAAACCGTTGTCAATGTAAGAGCAGAAGGCACAGAGCCATTAAGATTCCCTGCATCTGAAGCATATACACAGGGGTATGACGGTGATAGAAAGCACGTTTTCACTAACATTAACAATTGCAATGCATGCCCCTCCCCTCTTTATTTCTGAATATGTCACAGCCTCATTTTTCAGATGTTTGTTGTTCACTGGCTGTAAGCATGGCTGTGTGCTGGTCATGGAGGGAAAGGTCACCAGGCAGTATGTAATCTAGGTGGAGATAAGCAGGCATACCTACGCATTTAATGACAGCCTCGGTCAGTTAGTGTCTTCTGCAATCTGTGCCACTGAACTCTCCACCCACAGGGATCTAGCTCCAGTCCCCTGCTCTGTGACAAGGTCTCAGCCTCTCCAGATAGCTTGTCCTTTTTCTAAATGCCAGTTTCAAAACCCAGGAATCCACTTCCGCGGTGTTCACGGCCTTCACTGAAGACTTAATGGTCCTGTCAGTGTTATGTCTGTCCCTTCAGCTAGGTTGAGGCTTTATTTTCTGAGACCACTGGTGGGGTGAGGGAGAGTAGGTAGGCAATTTCATTCATTTGCATTCTGTCATACAAATAGCACATGGAGAGGATCCAGCAGTCCCCAGATAACACCTAGGGCTTAGACTGAAAGATTTGCACTTGCTTTGAACCATGTACACAGTACCTGTTTAGCCCTCCAGGAGTTCAGACAGAAGCATGGGCTGTCTGGAAAGTCTTAACTTCCCAGAAAGAGGCCAGTCACAGGCAAGCCAGCTCTGACGTTATCAATATCCTTTCCATAGTCCTACGTAAGCATTCTTTTAAAAATCAATGCTCATCTCAGACTGAGGTACCTAAGAGCCACATTCACGTGTGTATATCAAAGTGAGTCACAGAGGTGCAAGTGGCGTCTTCTAAGGACTGATGGAAACGTATCTGCATGTTGTCCTCAGCATCTTCACAGAGGCAGCTGTTAGGAACCACCGCCATAGCATCGTGGTGGGAGAGCCTTCACTTCCTCCCAGGCTTCAGGTTCTGAGCATCAGTGATTTTCACTGAGATGTCTGTGGTTTGTTGAAATGAATCAACCACAACACCTTTGAAGCTTCAAAATCTAGCCACCAAGATCAGAGAACTGTCATTATGGAGGGTCCCATGTCCCCCTGGGTCTCCAGAGTTTACTAACAACATATCGTGTGTGTGTGTGTGTGTGTGTGTGTGTGTGTGTGTGTGTGTGTGTGTATGTGTGTGTGTGTCTCCATTAACTGGAGAGGTCTTTTGGAAACCCAAGACAGCCGTGTTGAATTAGAATATAAGCAGTGCAATCCAAAAGCTTAACATTCAAAACTCCTGTTCCTGCAGGTGTATGTCATCAGTGCCTGGGGAAGGGCTTAGCACAACTGAAACCATTTCCTTTATGGTCCTGGGCCTGTTTGTGAAGCCAAGAGCAAGTCTCTTGCCCACTAGCTTGTTTTCTCAAACTAACTCCTTCAGAAAGAAGAGCAACTCCACCTCTCTTGCCTCCTGCATGTAGGGTCTCATGCTACAGTTTGCCAAGCTGTAGTTCATAACATATATGTAATTATGTAGTATATAATATATATGTAATATATAATATACTATATAACCCAAGCTTGCTTCAAACTCACAGAAATCCCCCTGCCTCAGCCTCCTGAGTACTGGAATTTCAAGTGTGTGCAACCATGCCTGGCTTTGTATGTGTTTTGAGTGGAAGGAATGTATTGAATCCTATGAATCTGGAATCTAAAAGCTCTGTGCAGACCACTGTTTCCAGGAACAGAGCCACATTTAACACATTGCTGTTCAAGCAGAATCCCTAGGGATTCAGTTTCCCTTAGCAGGAGCAAACTCAGACTAGCCCAGGCTTCTACAAGCATAGCCTAAGGAATGGCTTACAAAGATGGTGCTTCCCTGCCGTGCCCCAGTGTACCACACCTCGGGCTGAGAAGAGTGTTAAGACCATTCACTCTGCCCAGTCTTGGTGTAGATGGAATCCCATTATGGACTCGTATCCTGTGCAATAGCATACACATATTTAAATCGCTTCCTCCATTTTTTATTAGTTACCTTTATAGCACCGTAACAGAAATACTTAGCAAAATAGCTCAAGATTAATTCAGTTCAGGATTTCAGATTGTGTAATCTATCGGATCAAGGAAGATATGGAAGAGTTTGTGACAAAAGGAGAGTGTGACTAGACTCCTAACAGAGCAGTGGACTAGGAAATAGAGTCAGACTGGCTGAAACCAGGGAGGGTCCTAATTATCTAAGGCCAGCTCCCAGTAACCTACTTCCTGTAGTCAGACTACACCTCCTAAAGATTCTAGCATCCTATCAAAATAGTGCCACCAGCCAGGGAACTGAGCCAGGGGTGACAGTTCAGATTCAAAGGTAACAACAGCCTCAATAGCTGTCATTCTCTCTTCTGCTCTCTGCTCTTGAACCCTCAAATTAAATGATGATGTCCTTGGCACCTCTGGTAACTTGTATTCAGAACAAGACACATGGTTTGTTTTGTTTTGTTTTTAAACTCATGATTTAGGATTAAAACTTTCCCTAAATTCCATGGTTTCTTTCTTCTGATCTCAGCTGGGAGTAAAGGGCCAGGAGTAAGAAGGCCAGTTTCCTTACTCCATTTTGCACATTTATTGCTCATAAAAAAAGTTTGTTTTTTTAAATAATTTATTTAACCTTTCTTTTATGTGCATTGGGGTGAAGATATCAGATCCCCTGGAACTAGAGTTACAAACAGTTGTGACCTGCCATGTGGATGCTGAGAATTGAACCCGGTCTTCTGGAAGAACAGTCAGTGTTCTTAACTGCTGAGACACCTCACCAGCCCCATAAAAAAACTTTTATTCTTCATAACCTTTTAAAAAATATAATCAGGTTAAAGACAAGATGTAGTTTCTACAAAACTCTTGAGCATTTCAAGGCCAGTTTTTAGCCATAGCAAAAGCTGTATCTTTTGTTATTCTAGCTCAGTTTACCTTGGCCCAGCATGCCCCAGGAAAGCCAGGTGAGACAAGAGTTGCACGTGGCTCTCTCCAGTACTCATGCTGTGTCCTGCCTACAGACACAAATTATCTTCAACCTGTAGGTGACAAAGTGCACAGACTTTTAAATTCTTGGGCACTGTCAAGACTGGACAGAAGCACAGGACAGATGAGCAACAAGGGAGTAAAGAAATGGATACATTCTACGTCTTCCAAGGTCTTCCATCTTATTTGCTGGCCCCTCACTAGAAGGTACCACCAACGATGGGGGGGGGGTGATAGATGTTTTTATATCTTAGCATCTGGTATTTGGAAGTTTCTGGTTCAATGTATGAAAAATCATACAAGGCAGAATATATGTAAATAAATCAGTATTATACTTGGTATACCAGACATTTAATGGTTGGCAGTTATTATGGTGACTATTGCCCTGGTTGCCAGGAAATTCTCAGCTGGATTTGGTGTTCAATTACAGAAATTTTCTCATCCTGAGTTTCTTTAAAGTTTCCTGCTCTACCTCCTAAGTGAATTTGAAATTCTTTGTTCCCTTTGAATGATAATCCCAACAATTGACTTTTGTTGGCAATAGTGAGTTGTCCATCATTCATTTGTGCCAGGCACAGTGCTGTGTGATTTCTGTGTATCCCACATAAAGACTAAAACTTAGACTAGAGCCTAGATCACATTCCACAGCCCTGACTTCCAGCCACTCCTGCCTTCTAAGACTTCTGAAAGACACTGGGTACCACTTTGTACTGGGAGCTTCACATCCTCTCCCTTCTGCTCAGCCTCAGAGGACACCTGCCATGCAGTGATCTCTCTCCCATTGCACAGATCAGGGCTGTGCTCAGAAGTCATGTTGCTTAATCAAGGTATAGATAATGACATCAGAGCTGGCATGTGAACTCAAGAGCTAAACCCAGTCTCAACTTTGCACACTGTGCTTCAATCAGCTTTAAAAGATGAAATCCCCATTGGAGATTAACGTGTTACAATGTTACAAATTCACTCACTATCCTCTAAGCTCTCTTTGCCAGCTAGCCACTGCCTCCAAGGCTGAGAAGAGACAGATGGAAAAGACAGAACTTCTGAGCTTTGGGAGCTCACAGCAGACGAAATAGAAAAAAAAAAAAGGATAGAAAGAAAAGCATTACTCACATAACCTGGAAATTACAAGATTGTGTGTTGCAGGAGCTAAAAAGATAATTTCAAGTAAATATATCTCATAATACAAACTAGGAAAAATAGGGCAGAGCAATTAGAACTCTTGAGTGTGCAGCCTAATGGGCTGGCGTTCGCTGCTACTGGGATGGTTCATCCTCTAATGGTAGCACATGTCTCTGTAATGTCTGTGTGCATTCTCATCTGCTGCACACACGACAAAATGCCTTGAGAGAAGACAACCTCATTGTCTTAGTACAAACTTAGCCTCAGTTCCATTAGCTAAATTGTCCCAGTGGCTTTTACAGTTCATGAAAGAGAATTCACAGGTGACCCCTTGAATGTCGGCCAGGGGCTTACAAATGCAGGCCATCAAATTTGATGGGCTTGTGTTCCTAACAAATGCATGAGCAAAAGGTGGTCTTGTTTTCCTTGGAGCTGTCATCTAGGGTTTTCTTCCCAACATCTGAGCTTGGCTGACTTTGACAGCAAATTAAAATTTTGCCTGCATAATCATTACACTTTACTCCATTACTTTTTTTTTTTTTTTTTTATTCCAGGCTGGTAATGCTGTCTTCCTATGGCCACTGGAGAAACAGGCAAGGAGATAGAGAAACAATTTGCAAAGACCATCCATCTATCTAAACTTGGCAGACTGTTGCTGGTCCACCAGTTCTCTGTTCTCCATGCCAGTATTAGATCTAACTCTATAAATATCAGTCTGAAGCCTAACCTTTGAGTGGTAACTTGTCATGCAATTGTGTTTCTAGTCATCTCTCTAATGCCAAAGATCTGGAAAGTGTTCATTTCAAAGAGATCTGGACACAGGAGAGTCATATTTCCTGGAGAAGTATGTGTTTTCTGTGTGCTTGGTACTAACAATTTTCTACACAAGCTCTTTTGGTTTCAAGGGGCAGAGGCATGGTCCTACAACTCAGGAAAAGCAGGGGTTCCTCACAGGACCCAAGTCAGACAGAAATGCAACCTGAGCTAGAAGGCAGGCCTCCAGCCTCTGCCCCATGGTCGGTCAAAGTGTATGCCCTTGACTCTAACTTCTCTTCAGCTGCCACCCCAGCATTTACTAATCCCTATTCTCAACAGAGTCCACTCATTGGGCCCAGCCACTCAAAGTGCCCTGCCAGACTTTGGATCTGTTTTTTTTTTTTTTTTTCCTTGAGGTAGATGCACAACTCTGATAAACTGGGGATGAGTTGAGTGCTGGGGGAGGTGGGAGTGATATACCATACATGTCTTCCTACCCAAAGGAGCGAGGCTGAGTGGGAAATGAATCTTAAAGTCTTTCTATTTCTGATACTTGAAGGCCTGTCTTGCACAGCACAGAGACAGAAGCAAAACCTCATGGCATGAAAACCAACAAAGAAACATCTAGAAACCAGATGTCATGTCAGGAACTAATAAAGAAAGTAAATTCAGGGCTGGAGAGATGGCTCAGAGGTTAAGCGCACTGGCTGCTCTTCCAGAGGTCCTGGGTTCAATTCCCAGCAACCACATAATGGCTCACAACCATCTGTTATGAGATCTGGTGCCCTCTTCTGGTGTGCAGACATACATGGAAGCAGAATGTTGTATACATAATAAACAAATAAGATCTTTAAAAAAAAAAAAAAAGAAAGAAAGTAAATTCAGCGGGCAAAAATTCACATATATTAGATATACTGCACCAACCACCATGCCAGTATTTTATATGCACAGTTTTACCTAAGTCTTCCAATTCCAAATTCCTGCAAGTGCCACTGCCCCAGTTTTATTTATAGCCACTAAGGTTTCAGATATTCACACAGCCATTGAATGATGGAGTCAAGATCTGAACCCATGTGCACTTAACTTCACTATGTGCACTTTTCCACTATAAACCATGAAAAACCAGGAGGATAAATGTTGATGTCACTCTAATCTTCCTGCCAGGAAATGATAGCATAGATTTAGTTCCCTGCATACCTCTGGCTATAGCTGGACTTTGCCCAGAGTGGCATGCATGAATAAAGACCAAGAGGTGACTCTGGGACTGTTATAAAATCATTAACACAAGTCACTGGATTACAACAATGTGCGCACTTGCTCCCTGGAAAAGGACCAAGCCCTTAAAGTCACTCATCTTAACCTGTCATAGAAATGATTCTTTTAGTACAAATACAAGTTAACCCAGCAACCAACTGAACCAGCTTATTACTGTAACTCTCGTTCCTGATGTCTTCTACACTGAGCTCAAGGAAATGGAAGTGCTGACCCAATCACACTTTCTTTCAAAAGTTTATATCATCATAATATTTAATGGATCACATTAGTAAAACACTGTGTTAAGCACTGAGACTTAACTTGTTAAGACCTCAGAAGGTGCAGCCAAGCTATGAAATTAACCCAATGTCCACCAACATGTGAGGGGGTGAAGAAAATGTGGTATATATGTACCGTGGCATTTTTATTCAGTCATGGAGAAAATGAAACTGTCATTTTGATGGAAAATGGGTATAAGAGATTATCATGTTATGTGAAATAAGCCATACTCAGAAAGACAATTTTCACTCACGTGTGAGTCTTAGATTTTTAGGTAGATCCATAAAACCATTTTTATATATGCAAGGAGAGAAAACGGGGGAAGCTGGAACAAAGAGGGAGAGTATAGAGAGAGGAGGGAAAGAGAAAGTGTGTGGGGGCGAATATAATCAAAGTACAATAAATACTTCAAATACATTAAATACTGGCTGCTGTGAAAGCCAGAGTAAAGTACAATGGGTATATTCCATTAACAAATGTAAATTAAAAATCTTAATTTATTTTTTTATTATAAGGAAAAGAGACTCGGAAGAGTTGATAAGACAATGGAGCAAGAAGTCCAGCATCTGCAGGCTGGTGTTCACTGTAATAGGAGGAAATCCTACTTCTTGAGTAGCTAAGGGAAGAGATATAACTGCTCATCATTTTTTCATCCCGTTAAAAACTAATGTTATCAGATTGAGACAGAAATGTATTCCTGTTAGCCAAATACCTTTGCAGAGGCAACCTGAAAATAAGTATCAGTCTCAGAGTGTAGGTTCAGGAACAGAGTTGTCACACCTTCCTGTCTTCCTGGGAGTCTATCTTCTCTGTTCAGAGCATCTTTGGACTTCAGCTATTTCTGTATACAAAATGAGGTGTCACAGGAGCTGATGTGACTGACTGAGTTAAAATGGAGTGAGTGAGTGACTGTGTGACTGTGTGTGTGTGTGTCTGTGTGTGTGTGTGTACAAGAATGTTGATGACATCAGTATGCAGAAGAGCCACACCTGAACTCAAGCCAAATGACCATGACAGTGGGCAGGTGATTCCTGGTGTGGATGCTTGTCTGTCTCAAGGAGGATGGAGCATGGGAAACACCATGCACAAGGAGGCTCCTTCCTGAAATTGTTAAGCCAAAGCACCTCAACAATCAAGGCATCTGCCTCATCCACGGTTCAAACCTCATGATGCAGCCAGAACTCAGCTATGAGAGGGCTTCCAAGGAAGTCAGAGCAGGAATTACTTTTGAGCCATATGGACTTGATGCTGGGCATGAAGAGAGTTTCCAAGGTCTTGTTTTTTGATGTCATGAGAATGACTTGTTATTTTTTTGTGACAAGTGGTCTAGTTCCATTCTTACAATTTGTGCATGTATGCTAAGTATGTTACCATTTCATACAAAGAGTACCAGGTGGACAGGGAAGGTACAACTATGAAATCTCAACAACATGGCTGCCTAGATAAGACCTGAACAGCGACAACAGCCAATGTGTCAGCAAGGATGAGGAAATCTCACAAAGCCCAACCCCAGATGAAGAGCTACAGGCAATTAATGACTCATGAGACTTAGTCTTCCCCAGGGATGAGTCCCATAATTGATTATCCAGCATCAAATGGACCCCATGTATATGACCATACTACCCTGAACATGCCCAATTTCATTCAATACCCAACAGCCCTAAAAATGCTCACATACAGGCAACACTAAATAGATTCAGCAGGTTGTTATATATGTGTATAGATATATAGTTATATAATGATAACAAAGAAGAAGAGACTGTGAATTTGAGAGGGTATGGGGGTGCATAGGAGAAGTTGGAGGGAATGCTGTAAATATAGCATTTATATATGAAATTCTCAAATTTTGAGAATAAGTAATGTGTTTTTTTGTGTAAAAGCAAGGTTGGGGGCTTCTAAATAGAGCAATGCCCACAAGAATGTCCTGGGAGGAGCCTGCTATCCATCCATAGACACCACAGCTCACAGCCCATTTCACTCTCACACACATTGTCTCCATCCTCAACACAGCAACACCCTCACACACATTGTCTCCATCCTCAACACAGCAACACCCACTGATTCTAATTCTGACACGGGGATGCACAACTATGCAGCAGAATATAGTTTGGGGGCTGGTGTCTTGTATTTTTGACTCCTATATTAATTAGGAAGTTACATGGAGACTTATAATATAGGAAGGGTAAGTAAGTCTCAGTAAGTAACCAAGGGCAAGGGTCTTCCACCACAACCATACGGCTGGGATCTCATTCATTTGATTCTTATGGACTTATACCTAGTTCTAGGTGTGTAGAGTAACTTAGATGTTACCAACTAAGTATTTGTTTTTGGAAATGTCTAGAGACAGGCACTGGGTCTGAGTCAGAGCACAGACATGAGGGAGATCTGCTGGTTGCTGACAGGCATGCAAGGTGCTGGAGGAAGCCATTTTGGATCATGAGAATGGTCTGTTGCAACCACTCTCCATGCAAACTTAGCATAAGTTTGGATTCACAGAACTGTTGTGGAACTTATGAAGAGAGTTCCCGCCTGCCCCACAGTCTGCCTCTCCTCTCCCGAAAATGTCTCTTTGGTTCAGTCAGCCAACATGGATGCCTCATTAGTAACTGAAGCACACACCTTGTTCAGATTCCTAACATTCTTTCTTTGTATTCCAGAATCCCATCCCAGATTCATGCTACATCTAGTCACCATGTGTCCTCAGGAGCTTCTGGTCTGTCTTGCTGTCTCAGGCCATCCCTGCTTTTTTTGTTGTTGTTTTTGTTTTTGTTTTTGTTTTGTTTGTTTGTTTTGTTTTAGGATAACAATTTTAAGAGACAGCAGTCATGGATTCTGTAAAAACTACAACAGTACCTGAAGGTTGCCAGGTGTTTTTCTAGTGTTTAGATTAGGATTGTAGGTTGAGGAAAAAGAACAAGAGTTGAAGTGTCTTCATCATCTCCTATAAAGAGCAGTGAACTTGTTGGCATTAACCTTGGCCATCTGCCTGCACAGTTTGTCAAGTTGTTCCACTGTACAGTGACCCTATTTTGATGTGAGCTCATTGGAAAGAGTGAGGGTGTGTGTACCATCTCCTCGAGGTGGGCAATACCTGCCTAAACTCCCTGGGCCTTTTTAGAACAAGAGCTTTGTATTCATTTTTTAAAAATATCTTCTCCCTCACTAAGTTTTGTGTTCCAAATAGTCAATCTGGTACTGTGTTCTGATCTTTTTTAAAAGGCTATATGTATAGTTGTTTCTTTGTATAATAAGCCATAAAGACTTGATAAGTTTCCTGTAGTCTTTTGTGGTTGTTGATGTTGTCCTCTGTTTTGGTGTTTTGATACAGGGTCTCACATAGCCCACATTGGCTTTGAACTCTGTAGCAAAGGAGAAGGTAACCTCGAACTCCTCATTCTCTGTGAGTCCACCCCCCAAGTGCTAGGATTCCAGGAGTGCACCACCATGCCCTACTTCCTGGGGTGTCTTGAATCTGCACCCAAGTGCAGCTTATGACTGTGTACTAGATGTCAAGGGAGGGCACAGACACTTAGCAATTTCCAAAGTGGGTTTTGATTATACCAATATTTCAGATATTTCAAACATTTGATAGCTAGCATTTATGGAAACTACTCAACTTACAAAATTTTAATTATGATGACATGAACACAATCTTTTCCAGAATTAATACTGAAAGAAAAATGAGTACACAAAGTTACCACCCCCTTGGCAGAGGGAATGTAATAAGTCATTCTTTCAAGAATTACAGGTTTGTGTGCTGTGTTTCATTTCAGCTTCCCATGGATGTGAAATCCAGGCTGTCATTGTGCTACCATGGATTGGGAGCCACTGCCATGGCAAAAATCTTTTGCCATATTCATGTGATAAGAATATGCCTGTAAAAGCTTACTGGCTTACCTATTTCTGAATAAATTCCAAGTTTTGCACTTGAATCAATATATGCTGCTTTTTCTTTCTTTCTTTCTTTTTTCTTTTTTGGCTTTTCAAGACAGAGTTTCTCTTTAGCTTTGGAGGCTGTCTTGAACTCATTCAGTAAACCAGGCTGGCCTAGAACTCACAGAGATCCACCTGTCTCTGGCTTCCAAGTGCTGGGATCAAACGCATGCGCCACCACCACCTGGCTGTGCTATTTTTCTTGATGTATATTCAAACTGGTTAAATCACACTGCCAACAGTTTGTATGTGTCTGTATTTTCTGCGGTGCTCCTCATAGGTGAGAGTAGCTGTTTCAGACTTGAGGTACACAGCTCTGCAGACATTATCCTTAGAGCCGGGGCAGATCCCCAGGGCACACATTAGGGATTGAGGATAAGAAAAAAATAGGAGTGAGAAATAGAAAAGCAATGGGGTTTAGTTGGTAGAATGCTTTCCCAGCATACATGAAGCCCCAGGTTGATCCCCAGGACCACACAAACAGAGCATGGTGGTGCACACCTAAGATCCCAGCTCCTGGGAAGTGGAAACAGAAGGATGGGAAGTTCAAGGTCCTCACTAGGGATTCTGAAGCTAGCCCGAGTTAAATGCAACTCTGGTTCAAAACAACAACAAAGCCACATTCAAAAGATCAGAAAAGTCAGAGGTCACAGTTATAGAAAGTAAAGGCAAGAGAGAGAGAGACAGGCCATAAAGCAAGATACAATCAGGACGGATCCCCCAGTAGAGACATGCTGGGACATCCCCCCCCCTTTCTGTGGGCCTTCACTATGCCCTTAGAGGTCCTGAACTTGACAGAGACTCCAAGTGACAGACACCTAGACTTCAGTTAAAAACTTAACCTCAAACTCTGTTGATCCAAACCCCTTCCCATGGCAGTAAACTCTACTCACTGCAACAGGCCTCCCTCCAGATGCAGCAGACGCCTGAATTCTTGGGCATAAGTGGTATCCTAGACACGAGAGGAATCTTAGAGAAGACTTGAAAGGTTAATAAATCTGCTGGCCACTTTCCAGCCTTGGGTGACAGAACCAACACAGCTGAATTTTCAGATAAGAGGACCCATTCTTTTGCTGGCTGTCATCTCTGGGGACTAACCTTTGATATTTCAGACTTGGCTGGAAATTAGTTAATTGCTAGGCCTACTCATATTACTCTTTGGAAATACTGTTTGAAAATAGCCCCCGGGGCAGCATGTAGAACTGTGGGGCTTTGAAGACGAGTGAGCTGAGGTGTGCATCTAATGAGCTAGTGTTCAACGCCAGTCTCATTTGACTGGCATCAGAAGGCTTCGTGGCACGTTGACGCCTTTGAAAAACAGAACTGGTATTCAGTCGCAATAATGAAGAGTCGGGAGAGCTGGGTGGGTCCCCGTAAGTGAAAATTGTTGGGTTAAAGGGCAGATCTGAGCTTCAGCATGAGTACTGAAGCTGTTTCATTTTCCATTTCACCCACTTCTAGTGTTCAAACCTTGAAGGCAGAGCTTTTACCTTCTTCCTACTGCTAGCACTCTGCTGCTCAACCAGCAGGACGCCCAGCCTTCAGCTACTCAGTGGCCAAGTGGACTGTGTACTTGACAGTTTTCTCTGACTGAGACTCCCTCAGTTCTAATCTTAGGACTGCAATGTGTAAAAAACAACAACAAAAATGCACGATTGGGCCAAGACAGGGGATTTAGCACACACATAACACAGGTTTCTTTTCACATTTTATTTGGGGACCTACACATGCCACAGTGTACATGTGGAGGGAGTCAGTTTTCTGCTTCTACCATGTGGGTCCCAGGGATTGAATTCAGGTCATCTCTGCTTGACAGTAAGCATCTACCTGCTGAGCCACCTCATGAGCCTTCTCATACAGTTTTTAACAAAGCACTAATGGCAGATCATAAGTACAAGTACTTCTATATAGCATTTGGAATAGATTTGCCCAAAGGCAAGGCATAGGAAATGGAGTAATATGGGAATTGACATTATTGCTATATAAACATTCTAGAGAGTCAACAAGTCTCACTTTCTTGTTAAGTGAACTCAAGAAGTCTGGCCCAGTGGACACTCCTAGGGCTCCTGGCAGCCATCTGCCTCTGTAGGGTTGGGTGACAAGGAAGCAAAGTCGTTTGGTTTAAGGAAACGTGTGTGTTTCTGTTTTTTTTTTTTTTTAAAAAAAAAAAAACATTGGAGGAAGTAGAGAGTGGGGGGTCTATAAAGTCCTTTTTGTCTTCCTCTTTCTTCATCAAAAACACCAATGATATCACAATCACCCTCATTTAGTAGTGCTGTTTTCCTAGTGTCTTCGTTTGGGTTTTTCTTGCTGCGAAGAGACACCATGATCATGGCAAATCTTACAAAGTAAAACATTTACTTGGGTTGGCTCAATTACAGTTTAGAGACTCAGTCCATTATCATCATGGAGGGGGGCATGGCAGCATGCAGGCGGATATGGTACTGGAGGAATAGCTGAGAGTCCTACATCCTGTAGGCAACAGAAGTCAACTGGTGATCACATGGAGAGTGCAAAATAGACCTCAAAGCCTGTCCCCACAGTGACATACTTCCTCCAACAAGTCCACACCTACTAAGCCCCTCAAACAACACCATCAGTTGGAGATCAAATATTTGAATATCTGAGAGTGTGTGTGATACAGCTCTTCCAAACCACCACGCCTTCCTTGACTTTCCCACATCACGGTCACCCCTTCCCACAGGCTCCTGCACTGGCCCCTTGCCATGGATGACACTGGAGTGCTGCAGGTCCTCACCTTCAGTTGCTTCCCTGTGTACCCCACTTTTGAGATAGTTTCACTGGCTTACGTGAGTCCAACGTCTTTACCCACAGATGTACTCTGAACAGCTGCCTCCTCCCAGCCTGAGCCCTGGCTGTCACCAGAAGGTTTAGATGATGCCTAATAAATGTCACTGACTATGCTCCTGAGAGTCAATAAAAACACACCCTACCTTTGACCTCTTTTGTTTTAGCACCAGCATCATTCTTCCAGTTACTTCAGCCCCAAACTTAGAGGTTGTCAACATCTATATCTCAAACTCTAGAGTCATCTTTGATCACAATCTGCCACCCTACCCACAAGATATGTTTGAGGCTGAGTAGGCAAGGCGTTTGGCCTGAGGGCACTAAGGAAAGCAGCAGCTGCATCCTGCTGGTTGTGGCTCCTCATGTCCCAATGCCCCCTTCATGAGTTGCAGTCAGATAATCCCTGCTGCATCAGAAACTAAGGCACCAGGTGCTTTCTGAGCCACATCTCATCCTGCTTCCTCAAAAAAAAAAAAAAAAAACTCAGCACCATTACAATAATCTGTTTTATGTCCCCCTCCACTCCTTTGTAAGCTTTTCCAGAAAATCATGGGAAGAAATATTCTAAAAAGACATTGGATCCAGTACGATTTGGAAGGGGGGAAGGGCCATCTTATCTCATGAATATGCTACTGCCTCATAAATATCCATAAAACTCACAACAGAGCACCCAGCGTGCAGCTACTGGAGTTAGTCTACTCCAGTCTCTCCCTCTGGCATGTACTATCTATCATCCACTTTGTTCTGCTGAGTAAACTTCTGCTTAATACGTGTCTCTCCATTTACTCCTTCCCTTTGCAAGACAAGAACCAAGAAGAAGCCGGGCGTTGGTGGCGCACGCCTTTAATCCCAGCACTCGGGAGGCAGAGGCAGGAGGATCTCTGTGAGTTCGAGGCCAGCCTGGTCTACAGAGCGAGTTCCAGGATAGGCACCAAAGCTACACAGAGAAACCCTGTCTCGAAAAACGAAACCAAACAAACAAACAAAACGAACCAAGAAGAAACCTTCACCTAGTAACACAGCGACACGGAAGCACTTCTCAGCTACCTCACCGCCCTAGCCTTGGTTCAGCTACCAGGATCATTCCAGTGACACCTTCTACAGAGGCCACCGCCCCAACTTCCCAGTTCTCCCCCTGGGCTGTTCTTCACACCTTGGCCTGATGAGTCTGACAAAGATCAGTCACCAACTGCCATTTCTCTCCTCCAACTCCTCCCAGCCTTCTCCTCTCCTCCTTCAGTAAAATCAAAGGCCCCTGGTAGCCCAGAAAGCTGAGAGAGATGAGTGCCTTGGAGCTCTCTGACCACCTGTCTACACTCTCACCCACTTACCTACTTCATTCTCATGGTCTCCTTGTTGTGCTTCAAATAGGCAGGCCCGGTGCCGCTTCAGGGCCTTTGCTGTGCCCATTGCAACACTCCAGATGTCTGCAAGACTTACTTCAGTCTCTTCACAGTGTCAGCAAGGCTTTATCTGAATTCCCTGTGTCAAAGAACAACCCTGCTGTGTCCAAGCCCTCTCACCCTGTTTCAGTTTTCTACAACCTGACTTGTGGTGTTTGCTTCTTGTCTGTGACCCTGCTCTGGTAACAAATTTTCCATGAGGACACAGGCATCGCCCTCCAGTATTTGTCCCATGAATAACAAAGTCTCTGAACAGCAAAAAGAACATTCCCCTGGAGTTCAGGGTACTTGTGGTCAAGGCAGGTTACCTGCAGCCTGGGACTGAGCATGTTTGCAGGTGTTTTACCTGTCTTATGGGACATGACACAAGGGCAAGACACTGAACATCTAAAGCAACAATAAACATGAAGTGTGAGCCCTACTGGGTAGACAGAAGAAAATGTCCTATACCCAAGTGCACGTCTATGGAGCCACTACCGCTGTAGTCTCAGAATAAGCCCAAGCAAGGGGGCCAAAGGTCTTCCAATAGGACATGGGACATGAACAATGTATGTCTGCTTGCTTATGTGTCTTAGGTCATCAGGAGAGCCAGGATCATAAAGCCAGGCATGTTTACTTGATTTATGTTGGCGTCATCAGAGTGAGCCACAGTCTTCATGACCAGCCTGCATATCCTTACAAGAGCGTCTGTCAGACGCTTGCTTATTTTCCCTGGTCTGATCCACACCAATTGTCTGGAGCACAAGTGCATTAGTAACGGAGTTACAACAACCATAGTTACAGCTAGAGTCATAACCCAATACTGTAAACAAGAGTTTCTCAAGCTTGTTTTAAGACTAGAGATAACAACACATACTTTCTTCTCTAGTTCAGTTGTCAAGAGTAAAGCACCCCTAGGAAGTCACAATAGATGGAACCATGGGGGAAAAGTACATCAAAGTGAAGCTCAGGCCTCCAAGAGAAAAGGGACTACTGTGTGCAGAATGTCCTGAGAGCGCAAAGAATTTGCCTTCAACATCCTTTCAGACAAAGGCACATCTGAGCTCACATTCTTTTCTCTGGGGCATAATGATGTTTTGTAAAGAGAGGAAACATTTAAGAGCTGAGTCAGTGCAGGGCTTCTTAGGGACAGACAAGCCTTGGTGGCCAAGAGTGAACTGGCAGTGCACACTGAGATGCTGGGTGGGGGTGGACTCAGGGAATACCAAGTGTACTGCAAATGAAGGGGTCTATTTCTTAGCCTTTCCTCTGTGGAACTGTTAGGACTACAGGACAAGTTCGAAAATGCCCAGACCGTGCACAGCAAATACCATGGATTCTCTTTGATTTAGTGAGTCTACCCAAATCCAAGCAGTCACAAAGCAGGTTTACAGCAGGGTTACCCCATGAGCTTTTTGTTTCCATGAAATAGTCAATAATGGTGGCAACAGATTACTGTTTATCTCTTTTTGACTAGACCTGCAAAACACACCCCCTTCTCAGAAAGTGTTAGGACTAAGCAAGACCTGAGCAGTTTGAGCTTTCCAAAGCTTTAACTGTGCTCACAACACAAGAATGGTAAGACCCTTGCTCAAGACCCTAATTCTGGCAAGGACAGCAGTAAACTCAGACTCATTGTCATGTAGAGCTCTGGTCTACATGACACACACACACAGACATACACACACACACACACACACACACTCATACACACACAGGCACTCATTCATGCAACTAAATTGACAACGTATGGCTGATTCCTACTTATGATCTGAAAACTGAGCTCATGCCTTTCATTTGTCTCTATGGATGACTACAGAGTGCCAGGGCATCTGCTGACAGAAGGTAAAAACACCATCCTTGATTCTATGGCTGACCACCTGGTAGGGAAGACCGAGAATTCAGGAATGCATAAATGCCCTGGACAGTATGACATGTGATGGGAGTGTGAGCATTTGGTGACAGGTTTAGAGAAAGCCTTCACTGTCACCTCCCCTCGGAGTAGACCCCACTCCTCGATTCTCATCTTCCCGTCTCTACAGTCTGCTACACTAGAGTGCTGCCATAGGTTTCATCAGTCCCTCCCTTCTCACACTTAACCAGTCACTGAGGTCTGCCGTTTCGAAGCTCATGATCTCCATCTTTCGGCTCTGGCTCTCTTCAATTCTAGCTGTTCCCAAACAGTTCCACTAGTGGGGACCAAGTATTTAAATGCATGAGTCTATGGGGGACAATCTCATTTAAACTGCCACACTGACATAGCTCTAAAGTCAGCCCTGCTGCCTTTGCAAGCCTCTCCCTGCCGGTCCCCATTCTTTCCTGTTAATGCCCCAAACCACAACTACTGTAGCTCATCCAGGCACTCACTTCACATATTGTTATATGGGCTTGTCCCTCATCTGTGCCTGCCCTTCCTTTGGCTGCATGCTGCTGTTAACCCTTTCATACACTCCATGAGTCTTTCCTCACATACTCCTGCCCCCAACAAGCAGAGCCCCATGCCCTTCCACTGTGTTCTCAAGAAAGCCGTGGTGTGTAGGAACATTTTCATATTGCAGCAATTTTGATAATTTTTCAATGACTCAGTTTCCCTCTCTTGACTTGTTGGCCTTATAGAAGACAAAGATTTTCTCGCCCTTGCAAGTCCTCACATAAAAAGGAAGGGTATCAGCCCACATTTGTTTCGTGAAAGAAGATTGACAATAATGTAAAATGTAATAATTCATCATACCAGCACTAGATATGATGATGTGGGCAAGTCAAATATGAGATGTTGGTTTCCTGAAAGGGAATTACTCAGTCCCTGGAAGTGTTTATTGTGGCTGATATCTATACCTAGTGTTGTCTTCAAAATACAATGGCTCTCACTGCCTCATTACCAAAGAAATTAGCACGTACACTGCTAAATTATTTTAAGAGCTAAGTGGATGGCACAGCCCTGGCCCTGAGTCATCCCTTAACTTGTTTCTAGAATAGTCTGAGGTAAACAAACTGGGAAGGGCTGGCACCTGGGCTGGTTCTGGGAGTGAGACACTACCTGGTTATGTCATCATTCAAAGAACTTACAGCAAGATCACCCAAGGGACATGCATTTACCTCCAAATGCCATGGCCACATGCTCCTCTCTCCTAAGCACAGCTTCTCCTAGCTTTAGAAGCAAACCCTATTCTGAAAACACAACTAAAAGAGGTCTTTGGAAACAAAGAAAGCCCAGGAAGTGCCCAGAGGGAAAGCAGAAGTGAGCAAGCTTTGAAAATGATTACCAGAGATAGCCAACGGCCTACAAATAATCCACAGAGTTTGCAAAGGCAAATGGATGCCCCATCTAACCTCATGTACTCTTATAACTTGGACATGCAAACTGTGTGATGGCTATAGAGTTCATAAAGACCTTTAATCCCTAAGTATCTTTGAAGAGAGAAAGAAATCCTGTGACAGAAAATATCACGCGTGCCACTTCCCTTAATGGCTCATGTACTTTAAGCTTAGCCCAGTGCCTATTAGGGACATTTGCATATTTCAATTGTGTTTATTTATAACCTTTCTGGATATGGGGCAAAATACACTGAAGACTTCCATAGGAGCCTTGCTTTTCTGCTCCAAACTAATTCCATGTTTCTTCTCAGCCCTGACTTTGAAAAGTACATCTTGTCACATTGTGATAAATTGTCACTGGGGTAGCAAAGAACTGGCTAAGTGAGCAGAAGTTGCTCCCCGGTCCCCCATCAGCAAGTCCTCTATGTAACAAATTGAATCAACTCTTTGTAGCTCCCTAACCTTGAAAGAGAGGCTCTGCAAAACAGCTGGGTTATTCCCATGAAGTCTCCACCACAGTTTTAGAAACATCTTAAGATGAAATATTGCTGTTAACTTAAAAAAAAGGAAACTGTATAGTTCAGTGCAGAACCTATCTAAAAATAGGTATTTGGTGAACACTGAGGTTGTATGCACACACCCATACGTGCCCCATGCTACACCACATTAGGGGAAACACTACCAGTTCAGAAGAAGATTCAGAAAGAGGCCTTTGGCAAAGTTCTTGGTATTATTTAAATTTTAATTTGCCATCATTATCACTGTGCATATGTGTGTGTATATGTGAGTGTATATGTGTATGTATGTGTGTGTATGTATGTATGTGTGAGTGTGTGTGTGAATGTGTGTATGTACATGTGAGCATGTAGTGTGTGTGTGTGTGTGTGTGTGTGTGTGTGTGTGTGTGCTCAAATTCTACACTGTACATGTTGTGAGAAGGCAACTTTGGGGAGCTGGTTCTCTTCTTCCACCTTTATGTGGGCTGCCAGGATGGAACTCAGGTCACCAGGCTTGGTGGCAATCCCCTTTATCTGCTGAGCCAACTTGCTGCCCCTGGCAAAAATTCTTTAACAAAAGGTTAAAATTTAAATGTTTGTTTGATTGCTTTCTAGAAAATCATATGTGTAGGGAAAAATGACTATAATTCACAAATGACAAAATCTAAAAAGCATAGAAAATATCTAGAAAAATGAAAAGAGCATTTTATATCTGGAATAGAAGCATTTAAAAATGTTTTGAAAAATCCAGTAGACCAACAGTGGTTGAGAAAAATTAATAGAATATTACCCTAAAGAAGGATCTCAAAGTTTCCAACACCAAGAAATGGTAGATGTCTGTGTGACAGATAACCATCTATCTGGGGCAGGGGGAGGTGCTCCATTAAAATATGAATTAAAAATTTACAATGTTATCAATATGGATAAATATTTTCCACCTTCCTTCTGGACATGAGTACAGAACATAATCTGGTTTGTAGGTGCATGTAAAATACCATAGTTTCCATGGGTGGTGGTGGCACACACCTTTAATCACAGCACTCAGGAGGCAGAGGCTGTTTGAGGCCAGCCTGGTCTATAGAGCAAGTTCCAGGATAGTCAAAGCTGTCACACAAAGAAACCCTGTCTTGAAACACCAAAAAGAAGAAGAAGAAGAAGAAGAAGAAGAAGAAGAAGAAGAAGAAGAAGAAGAAGAAGAGAAAGAAAGAAAGAAAGAAAGAAAGAAAGAAAGAAAGAAAGAAAGAAACCATAGTTTGAACATAGCCTAGTCAAATAGTAGTCTTTTGATTTGGGAAATGCATTTGTGAGAAAGCCGATAGATTATATATAGCTTTCACAGTTGTACAAATGTATTTGTAAGATTGCAGATAATTCTGCTATTCAAAACAAACTGACAGTTATATTTTCCACCAAGTGCAGTGACCAGCTGGAACAGCTTATGGCAGGGAACCTCAAATCAGTTTTTATCAAAACTACATAAAACAGTTCTCAGTGGTGTTTTCTAGACATCTCCAGGGAGTTTGTTGCCTTTGAGTTTCTTCTGAAAGGCAGAAGGCCAAGCAACCTGCTGTTAACTATACTTTAGTCTCTTTCTATTTATTATCAAAACTCACCCTTTCATTTTAAAGTGGGGAGCAGAAAGAAAATATGTCAAAATGGGGCAATAAATAAAAAGTCTACAAAGAAACAGGAGCCTGTGCTGTGCGTGTGTTCAAAGACAATCTCCACAGTGCGACTGTTGAAAAGCCACAGTGAAAACAGTCAGGTGACGATGAATAACAGGAATAAAGAGCACAAGTGAGAGCAGTCCCACTGGCCAGTGCAAAAGAATGGACCACATGAGCAGAGAGGAGGAGGAAAGAAATTGCTCATAAGTACATTTTTTAAAAGTTTATTTATTTGTATTTTATGTGCATTGGTGTCTTGCCTGCATCTATGTCTGTGTGAGGATGTTGGGTCCTCTGGAACAGAAGTTACAAACAGTTGTGGGTTACCACGTGAGTGCTAGGAATTGAACCCAGGTCCTCTGGAAGAAGAGCCACCGTGCTTAACCATTGAATCATCTCTCCAGCCGCTCATAAACAATTTTAAAACAAAGGGAGTGACTCTTTAACAATTAGGGAAAGAGAAAACATAGTTTGTAGTATCTTCTAATTTTTTGAAAAAAACAGTAAAGAGCAGAAAGAAGTGATTCACTCATTGTGGCCACACCGAGAAGAGGGATAATTTATGTAGAACAGAAGAGTCCAGCCAAGTGTGGTTCCCTGCCCTTTACCGTCTCAGCTCCAAGTCTCCCCTGCAAAATCATGTGACAAATTGTCAGCCTCTTTCAAGGAGACAAGTTCCATCTCTAGCCAACAGGGTCCTCCTCTGATTGTCCCCAGGGCTTCAGTCATTTCTTTGCCCAGAGGGAGACTCCTGGAGGTCTGGCACCCAGCTTACTGCAGAACCAAGGTTGAACTTTTGATTCTCCTGTCCACCTCCAAGGTGCTTAGATTACAGACTGCACCACTGTGCAGTTTCTGTGGTGCTAGGCACATAATCCAGTGCTCCATGAATGCTAGGTAAGCACTCTACCAATGAATCCACATCCCCAACCTATTAACCTATCAAAAAGAAAAAAAAAGTTACATTGCTGAAGAGACATCAAGAACCAGAAGATAAAGAAGGAGCTTGCAGAAATGATAGCATCTGTGTTAAGAGTGGACCTAGGATGGCTGAAGATGGGGTAACCTTTGCTTTCTTTTTTTTTTTTTTTAGTAGTTGTTTTTTTTAAGATTTTATTTATTTATTATGTATACAACATTCTGCTTCCATGTATATCTGCACACCAGAAGAGGGCACCAGATCTCATAACGGATGGTTGTGAGCCACCATGTGGTTGCTGGGAACCAAACTCAGGACTTCTGGAAGAGCAGTCGGTGCTCTTAACCTCTGAGCCATCTCTCCAGCCCCTTGATTTCATTTTTGGAGGCTGGGTCAGAGCAGATGGCTACGTGCAATAAGACAGATAACTGTAAACACCGTCTATACCCATAGAAAAACCATCCAAGCAACAAAGCAAAGGTAAATAGTGAGAGTCTCCACCTCACCATCAAATGAACATTTTTAGATCCCTGTGGTTTGCTTGTTTCAGTTCAAGAATTGCTCATGAGGCAGCAAACTCCTCTGCTACATGGATGATTCAGTTCAGGTAAGGCGCTTTCCTTCGGCTTTTCTAAGAGAATGGCTGCCCCAAGTCCATGTTGACAGATTTCAAACACTCAGGGCTAAGCACATGCTTCCTTTGGGTCATGTGATTTGCTGGGTGGCCACTGAAGTATGGTGCTGCCCAGGCAGAACATACCTGGTAGGCTTGCCTTATGCTCACCCAAGGTACAGCTCCAAGAAGTGTCCTCTTCTGGGGTGACACTAGCTGTCTTTAGATTCCTTTTCATCCCTCAGATGAAACTACAGAACTCGGAAGCAGGAGGGAGCCCTTGCATTGTCAGAGAGGGCTATATGTGAAGAATCAGACTTGCTAGGGAAAAGTTCCACAAGGCCATTGGTAATTTTGGCTTCCATGGTAAGTATAAGGATTTGGTCATGAATGCTATTATTTCAGTGACTTGCTTTGTTAAAGATATTTTAAGTTCATAGGCCAAGGTATTTATAGGCTTTTCTACCCACAGTTGCTATATGTAGTGAAGCTTGGTAAGAAACCACTTGGCATATTTTTATCTCAAGAAAGAAAATGAGTTTTCTCCTGAGTGCTGATGTTTGTATGACCAAACCTTTGTTCACTGTAGAGGGCGAGAGAGTCTGTTCACAGATAGACCTGTAACATCATACTGTACTTTCTTCCCTAACTCACAAATATCTTCCTGTAAACGTGGACACACTTCCCACTCTTGCGGCTTCAACAAACCTGTGTCTAATGTCTCCCATCCTTCCTGTGCTAATTTTATATCAACTTGACACAAGCTAGAGTCATTTGGGGAGAGGGACTCTTAACTGAGAAAATGCCTTGGCCTATAGCCAAGTCTATCGAACATTTTCTTGATTAATGCGGGAAGGCTCAGTCTACCGTGGGTGGTGTCAGCCCTGAGCAGGCGATCGTGAGTTGTGTAAGAGAGCTGGATGGGCAGCCACGGGGAGCAAGCCAGCAAGCAGCACTCCTCCATGGCCTCTGTATCAGTTCCTGCCCTGACTTCCCTGGATGATGCACTACAATTATAATCTGCGAGGTGAAATAACCCTTTTCCTCACCAAGTTGGTTTTGTTCATGTTTTATCACAGTAGAAACCCTAAAACTAAAACACTTCCACTCAGGCTGCACCAGCACCTGTATCTTCTTGGATGTCCCTGCACTCAAGTTCTCCATGTCCCCACCTGTTGTCCTTCCTATGTACATTGACACCTTTTTACAATCACATCCCTGGGCTCGGTACTGCACCCCTCCCCACTCCTTGCCTACTGCCTCCCCAGCTCAGTTCCACCTAAGTCTATCCCCAAGCTACCTCCTTCCAGAGGTAGTCACTACCATGCTTCTCACTTTGCACTTGTATTCTTCCAACAGCCTCTTTCCCAGGGTATTGCCTGCTTATATGCAAATCTAACATGCTGTAAAGACTGCCACGATTGGCTCTTGGCTAACCTAACCTCATTAGTTTTGGCAATGGTTTCATTACAGTCATTATCGGTGTGTTTACCTTCCTTTCATGTGACCATCCGTTAGCTCTGGGTCTTTGCTAATGCTCTCAGTCTGCTTCCATCCTTCCATCCTCATGCCCTAATCAATCATCACTAGGTTGGTCTTTCTTCAGATCTCAATCTACAAACAATACCAGATGTCTCCCAATAATCTGGCTCTTACCAATGGTTCCATACTTCTTACAACTATCCTACATCCCATATTTCCCCATCGTGGATTTTATCACATGGAAGTGCAATGGCACTCACCGGTGTCCCCCGCTTACAATGGTCATTCATGATTGTCATTGTTTAAATTTCATCCCAGACCCCATGAAGTGATGCATACATGTTTGTTGTGTGAATAAATGAAGGTGTATCAATATTGTATTGCTTTCCAGGTTAACCTGTTTTATGCTTTGGCTATAGTGGCCCCCTAAGAAGGCTCCTGCATTAATGCTTTATTACCCAAGGCCATATTCAGAGGTGAGAAGTCAGTGGATCAAATCCACTGATAGATTTGCAGTTGGATGGACTATCAGGAGACTATAGAAACCAGAAGATGAAGCCTGGCTCGAAGAAAGGAGTAGATCACTAGGGACATACCTTTGGAGGGTTGATTGTCTCCAGCCTTTTCATCTCTCTCTCTCTCTCTTTTCTCTCTCTCTCTGCCTCCCTCCCTCCCTCCTTCCCTCCCTCCCTCTCTCCCCTTCCAGACTGCCCTCAGATGCACACCTCTGTTTCATCCTAGCGTCTTTCCCTATCAAGCTGAAATAAGTGGAGCCAGCTGACCAAGGATTCAAACCTCAGAAGTCATGGGGCAGAACACATCCTTCAAGTTATTTTTTCTCACAGCAATGAAAAACTAACTGATATGCCTTTTAATCATTATTTTTGCCTTTTAATGTAAAATTTTCACAGGCTAAGTCGTTCCCAAGATTAATGAATGTTTTTTGAAAATGTTGGGAGCTTTCGTATTCATCCAACATACCCATCTCATTCCTTCTGCCATTGATGAATGAAAAGAACTACCTTTATGCATGGTGCCCCAAGAAGAGATCACGGGAGAGAAGCCACTGTCTCCTCAGGGTTCTTCCTTCAGACAGTCTACTGTGCAGGCTTCTGTATTGTTTCAATACTTTTCAATGTGTATATGTGTTCATGTGTGAACATGATGCATGGAGGTGGGGGTCACAATAGTATGTAAGCCATGCACTTGTGTGGAGGCCCAAGGTTATGATGGGAGTTTTCCTCAATTGCCCTCCACCTTATTCTTTGGTCAAGGTCTCTCAACTCAAGCCCAGAGCTTGCTGTTATGGCTAGTCTGGCTAGCCATCTTGCTTCTGTGATCTCCTGTCTCTAGCTTCTGAGGCTGGAACTGGGGGCAACTCACCATGCCCACCTGTCATTTACGCGGGCCCTAGATCTGAACTCTGGTCCTCTTGCTTATGCAGCAAGTGCTCTAACTGTTGGGTCATCTCCCCAGCCCAGGGCTCTAAACAATTATTACTTGAGTCAAGGGGCTGCCGTTGGAGTCCAGGTAGATCTTGGGACAGAATTTTGCTAAGTTTAGCTAAGTGGAGCTGATCATTCAGTTTGTTAACAATCATGAAATAAAGACTTGGCTGTTGAATGATCTACTGTGCACTCATGCTTAGGAAACAGTCAGAGCAGGCTGATGTGAAAAGCAGGGAGAAGGGCCGGCACTAGGCACTCCCTGACCATAATCGTTCCACCTTCAATTTTGCAGCTTTATGATGGTATGGAATTGATAATCAGAAACTGGTTTCTGAACATGATCACCCCTGGCCTGATGACATGTGGCACCATTACATGTTCTCACACACTAGACATTACCAATGGCAACACATCCCACGTAGACACTGCGTCCTGAGGGCAAACTGTCGGTGCACCGCTGTGTTCCTAAGTGAGGATGCTGAGGTGAGGTGAGCAAAGGCATTGTCTTTTCATGCTGTTTCCAGCTGGCCATGGGCTAGGGCAGTGTAATCCCATCCTAGGTGGGGCAGCAGCTGTAGTAGACAGATGATCGGAGGCAGAGAACACTGCACTGAAACTAGCCCCTTCTGCCCTCTCAGCTTCTTTCTGCCTTTCTCTGAAATCGTGGTAGCCATGCTGTGCTCAGTGAGTGTTGTGGGCGTCAGACATCTTGTGCGAAAAGGCATGGTGTCTGGCAGCTGAGCAGCTGCTGAGGAGTCAGAAGGTCCACTGCAAACTGACTTGCCACTGAGGCATTGCAAAGAAGATACTCATGCCAGCATCTTGCAGAAAATGAAGAGAGGGGCGAGACTACAGGGACTGCAGGAACAAGTCCTTCGTGGGTGGCATATTCTTTAGGCTTAGTTCCATTTAGTCCTTACACTGGTGACTCGGGAGACAATCACTGGGAGGAGTAGAGCATTTCTTTGAAGCAGGTTGGAACATGAAAGTTCACAACAAACTGCTGAGGAGAAAGCTAGCAGACAAATAAAATCTCTGATGACTGGGAAAATAGAATGCAAATAACCATGAGGAAAAAATGTGTTGCATAGAATGATTCCAGATGATGAAAGAATTGAGAATCACAATAATCAAATATGTCAATCTCTGATTAGATCCTGGCTAAAGAAAAAGTAACAGTAATAACCAAGGCATTCTGTGGTCAACTATAGATATTAACATATAGCCAGGACATTATATAATATTAAGGATTTTTTTCTCTTTTTAAAAAAAGATTTGTTTTATTTTTCAAATGTATATGGCATCCATGGTGTGTGTGTGTGTGTGTGTGTGTGTGTGTGTGTGTGTGTGTTCAGGTACTTGCAAAGTCTAGAAGAGGATGTCTAATGGCCCAGGCTAGACATGTGTCACCCAGTGTGAGTTCTGGGAACAGAATTCATGTCCTCTGGAAGATACTTCTTTTTAACCATTCAGCCATGTCACTGACCCCCAATTTTTATTATTGCTATTATAGTATAATAGAATATGTACTTTTATGTGAGTATTTGGCCTGCATGCACATATGTGTGCCACATGTGTGCCTGGTGCCCACAGATGCTGCAGAGGGTTTTGAATCCCCTGAAATGGACATTTGTGAGCTGCCATGTGGATGCCAGAAACTTAACCGGTTATCGGCAGGAACCATGTTCTCTTAATTGCTGAGACATCCCTTCAACCTCAGCCCTGAACTATTTTTAGCTTTTAGAAAGCATATTGGAAAAAAAAAAAAGAAAGCACATTGAAAGGTATTGTAGTCACATAAAAGAAAATTCAGATTTTTATGAGACAAAATGTCAAAATATGTGTGTATATATATATCTTTCTGATTTGACATGTTTGTATCTATGAATTATGCAATTTTTTGTGTGTATATAAAATAAAGAGGAAGAAACTGAAAGACAAAGGTTATCCTATAATTAAAGTGTCAGTTATCAAAGATACAAAAAATAGTAACTTATATGTACCTAATAGTAAAGCCCCTGATACAGAACACTGGACTGGTCTGAAGGGAGGAACAGGCAACACAACAACAGTAGAAAACTCTAACTCATCACTCGTCACACAGTTACATCACCTAGACAAAAGTCAGTAGGAAAATAGTACAACCAACAACCCTGTGGACAAATGGACCTGATAGATGTGTGAACGAGTATTTCACCCAACACTAAAGGACATCTTTGATTCTCAAATGTCCATGGCACTTTCCCCAGGACAGATCAACACAGTAGCTTATAAAAGAAATCTTGACAAACTCAACCATTCCAATTATCTTTTCTAATGACCAAGGAAAGGAGCTAGAAATTGATGGAGCCAAGAAATCAGAAAAACTCCCAGATACCTAAGGACTAAAACCAGCAAGCTTCTTCACAGCAACTGAATTAAAGAGAAATGAAAAACACATAACCAAGCCTCCTGCTCTGGTAGTACATGCCTGAATTCCCACCCTGAAGGCTCAGACAGGAAAACCCCAAGTTTGAGACCCTGCATGGACTATGGTAAGATTTAGGACATGACAGCAGATGTTGAAGAGCTGTCATCTAGAGGAGAAATGAAGCCTGCCCGGAAGGACTGTTGCTGTGCTGGTGGTGGTCACTGTCATTGAATGGACCACAATGGCTGCAATGAATTTCTATTCAGCTACATCAGATGTTATATGCTTGCTCTCCAATTCTGGAAGAAAAACTAACAACCCAGTGATCTGGACCAAAGGGCACATCCCGTGTGCCAGCACTTAGTGGATGCTGTAAGATTATCCTTCAAGCCAAACCATCTCCAACTTCAGGAGTTCAGCTGTTCCTGTTTGTGAAACATCCTCCACGCTGGGCTTTCTCACAGTAGATGTTCCCTCACAGAAGGAATGTGTCACGGGACCTTTGCCTGGTAATCCAGCCAACCCTCCCAGCCAGTTTTATGCAATTCTACACTAACTGCACATGGCTGCAGGGTCTTTGGGAAGGGCCAGGTCTAAAGTGTACAGGCTGGGAAGGAAGAGGACAGGAGCTTCGTCTGCACAGCTGTGTGGAAGCCATCATTCTTGCTGGGTACAGACTTCCCAGTGTGGCTAACTTGGAGTTACCCACGTTCCTGTCACTAGCCCCTCACTCATGCTCTATGAGAAAGCCCGTTAAACTCATTGGTTCCCAAGGCACAACTTGGAGGAATCAAAGTTTGGTTTGTCCCCGGGCCCGTAGAAATGTGGGGGAAGGCTAGGAGAAGGGTAGATATTGACTAGCCCCTCTTCCCTTAGGACAAAAATTCTCTCAGCAGTAGGCTAGAATGTTCACTGATAAGAGAAACTTGTTGCTTGACCAGATTTCACTGTTTTTGTCTTTGCTGGCTATCTCATGGGTCTTTCTAGGCCATTTCAAAATGGACAGGCATCTTGCCATGGGGGAAGATCTAATGTACAGCACTAAAGGGCAGTTCATTAAGGGACTCTTACTGCTGCTCTTGTCATAGGTAAGAAAAATGGGCAACTACGTGAGACGATGCTTATGTTGGTACACCACTGGAGTAGTCATTTCCCTCTAAGTGTACTCTCCACTGTGCTAATGGTCAGTGAAGGTGTCCAGGTTTAAGGGTCTCTCTTTTGGCTTTGTTCTGCTTCAAGAAAATACTTGGCTGAGAGGCAGTTTCAGGGAGGAGAGGCTTACACTTCCCTCTTACAGTCCCTCACTGAAGAAAGCTGGGGCAAGATCTCAAGCAGACCTGGCGACAGATCTACGTGCTGTTTTACCTCTAACCTGGGAACTAAAAGCCAAGAAAATACAACAGGAACTTGGGAGGAAGTTGCTTCCTGGTTTTGCTCACTGGACCATTTGCCTAAGAAATTGGGCCACCCACAGTGGGCTGGACCCTCCCAAATCAATTAACAACCAAGGTAGTCTCCCCCACCCCCACCCCACTGACACAGACACAAGCCAATCTGATCTCAGCTTCCCATCAATTGAGGCTCCCCTCTCTGGTGATGCTAGACTTCCTGACTTAAGCCACTGCTCGTCTTTGTCGTCAGACTCCATAACACAAATTGATTTGGGAAGCTTTCTAAGAACAAATCCACAGTCCAAATCAGCCAGTGTCCGTAAGCAGACACTGCCTAAGATTGGGTAGGCTGAAGTGACAGAACTTTTTTTTTTTTTTCTTTTTTTTTTTTTTCTGAGACAGGGTTTCTCTGTATTGCTTTGCAGGTTGTTCCAGGCTGGCCTGGAACTCACAAAGATCCGCCTGCCTCTGCCTCTGCCTCCTGAGTGACAGAGCAGATTCCAGGTGTTCTCAGTTTTTTTTTTTTTTTAATTTTTATTTTTGTCTCTTCTTAATCCAGCCTTTATTCTCAGCACTAGATCCAATCTGGAATGACCCAAACATGAAGGTCTTCTCCAAACCTTCTCCTAGCCTTGTCATTTTTCAAGAATTTGGAGAGCCAGGATAGGCTCCAAAGCTACACAGAAACCCTGTTTCGGGGGGGGGGGGGGGGATTTGGAGTGCCAAGCCTGTTCTTGACAGCCAGGAGGCGAGGCTCTCATTTCTGGCAGACTGTAGGCAATCCACCTGCCCATGTCCAGTCTGGAGCCTCTGGTGGGGGTGAACTTAGTACCTGACACACAGGGCAGGTTTTGCAAGAGAACAGCCAAGCCTCCTGGTATAGTAGGCGACTGTCCGGCTCCTACTTGCCCTGCAGGGTGTGGACGCTGGCTGCCCAAGGCAAAGGCGTGGGAGGGAGGGAAGGAAGGAGGAAGGCCACCTGCACGTGTCACCTCGACACTACAGGAATGCAGACAGCTGCAGCTTTGGCAGGCCGCTTCCCTCTCGCCAGCAAAAGCATAAATAACAGGAGAACTGGTCACGTGCTTGCACCAGCTCCCAACCCCAGCTTTTAGACCTTTCTCTCAGTCCATATTCACTCAAGTTTCGCAGTTTTAAAAGGACTTGAATCCATTTTGCTGCCTGAAATCATTGGGAATAATCGTGCAACCGACTTGCAACCTGGAGTTTCCAGTAGCCCGCCTGCAGAAAAATGTGTGGTTTGCCGCCCCCTGTCGGCCATTGTGGTTATATGCTTTTGTTTAAAAACCTCTCAGCCATGTTCCAGAAAGCCTAACATTACCAGACAAGAGTTGCTGAGGATAAAGTTTGTAAATGTCATGAAAGAAAAGGGGGAGGGGGTTGTTTTTTGATGTAGCAATAGATCTCCCCAGCTCAGCCGGCACCTCTGTAGGTTGGATTTAATTCCGAGTGCGTCAGAGGAATTGCCTCCAGGCCCTGCGATCCTGCAGAGAACGTGGTTCCTGGATGTTCTGCAAAGCCAAGCCCTTGGGTGAGGCAACCTTTGTGCATAGTGCGGCCGGCCTAAGCTTTTTCACTTGTGATTTTCCCATTCTGAAAAAGGAGGCCCAATAAGGAATGTTGGGTGAGCTAATTGGTTTGCCTATGAAATGGACACTCCTAAAGGCATGAATAATAGATAATGAAAAAAAAACAAACTAAACAACAACAAGGACAACAACAACAAAAGCAAACAAACAAAAAACCAAAACAACAACAAAAAACAAAGAGGGGCACTGCACTCATTTTAACAGGCGTTTACAGGTGTAGATTAGGGGACACAAGATGGAATGGCTCTTCCTAGAACTTAGCTCCCATTGGATGACATCCCTGTTAACACCAGAAAACCAACCCAAAGCAACCGAACAAAAAATACCCTGCAAGCTGAGAGCAAACATCGGAAGGCACAAGCCCAGGCAAGTCCTGTCATCTGCGGTCTAGAGTAGGCCGTGTGCCCCCTGGTGGCTCGTAGTGAGCATAGCAGGCCAAGGACACCGGTTTGAATTCGGCTCTTTGCACTCATTTCATTGCTTGGCTTTGCCTCTCTGGACTTCCAAAGGTTCTACAATAGTGTAGGTACTTGACAAGTGCTTGACTGGGTCCTGCCACTGATGGCTGTGGCAGCGACGTGACTGGAGTGCTCTGTGGTAGCAAGGAATGGGGCTGAGAGGCATGGCATGGGTGCTAATAATCCCTGCTCCGGCTGGTCTCACTGGCTGTGCCACCTCGGACAAGTTACAGACATTCTAGAGGCTAATCTCTCTCAGTCAGTAATTGTGAATCACAAGGTTAGTAAGTCCCTTATAGTTTCAGGATGATGAGTAAATAAAACCCCTACAGCACAGGGCCCAGCGTTATCACCTCCCCTTCCCGGTAGGAAGCTGCAATGCCATGGCTAAAGGGAATCCCTTGGAACGTGGGCATTTGGGTCAGAATGTGCTTCTATTGGTTTCCGCTGGCATGACTTTGGGTGAGCTTCCATGCCTTGATCTCCAAAAAGGCAGTGACAGTAAGGAGAAAACACTGAGCATAGCATGACGTAACTATATCTTGGTCATGTGTAGCAGGGAGCACAGGTTTGCAGGATGCAAGTCTTCAGTGTGCCTTGTGCTGGCAGAGAGCCAGCAAGCCCCCCTCACTATCATGTATGATTTATTTATTTTTAAGACAAGGCCTCACCGCATAGCTCTAGGTAGCCTGGAACTCATTATATAGACCATGCTGGCTTTGAACTCACAGAGATTTGTCTTCCTCTGCCTCCTGAGTGCTGGGATTAAAGGCGTGCTCTACTATACCAGGCTATGACCACTATTTTCAAGATAATGGAATGCTTAAGGCAGCCACTAATGAATGAAATCCATCGGTCATTGTCCCTATAAAGACAGGCTTTTTTTATTTTTTTTTTTATTTTTTTTTTTATAGCACCTTCCTCTCTGCTGGGAGTTAAGAGTCCTAGTCTGAGGCTTGACTTTTAATGTGCTTGAAGCCATAGAGGCTAAGAATTCCTAGGATTTGTGTTGTGTAGCAAGGTGGGGAAAGGAAGAATTTTAAGGAAGACATAAAAAAAAAAAAAAACCTCATCCTTTCACAATTTCATATATATGTATAGTACGTGCTGGTCACACTCACCCCTCTCCCTCTTATCTTCCACTTACACCCAGGAGTTCTGTCCCTACCCAACCTTACCAAGTCCCTATCCTGCCTTTACATCTTTTTGCTTTGTGATCTACTGGGTTTAAACAGGTCTGTCCAGGTGGACAGTTCCTGCTGAGGTCCCAGGGACAGCCGGGGTCAACACAGGTCAGATGAGCAAGGAAGCTGTGTAGCCACCATCTGTCTGCAACTTCCTGAGACTTCAAATAACAGAACTGACCTGTGGAGTCCAGTCACCTCCCATGAGAGATAAAAGAGCCACTCTTGTTCTAAATCAAGTGTTTTGGGATGACCCGTGTCTCAACAAGAGGTGACTTGTACAGATCTTTCCCAGCCTCCAGAGGGGCTCTGCTGTATTGTGTTTATTAGGTCATACACTTTTGTAAGTATATAAAAATTTGAAAATTTTAAGCCCGAATTCATTATAATCTGCCTATTATCCCTGTCTTTGTGCTGGGTGATGTTGGAAGTGGTGTGTAGAAAGCTGTGCAGCAAGGGGAAATTGAGTTGACACTCATTTAGTTGGACCCAGTGAGCCATAGGAATGGACTGAGGAATGACAGCACAACTGCCGCAGTGGTAAAAAGTCTTTGAAAATTCTGAAGGTCCACTATACCGTCTTATCTGGCAGTGTAGCTATCCTCAGATTTCAAAGGTCTTTGATGTAACTGCTGTGTTTTTGTCCAAGTCTGACCTCCTTGATATTGGACAGTGGGACCCTCATCACACTAACGTAAATCCCTCCATTGCCTAGAACAGGGCACACCCATTCTATATGCTTAGTGTACACATCTCCTCTTCTCTTAGCCTCCTGGTGTATCCTCATCTTCCATGGGGATCTCTTTCCTTAGAGACCCCCCTTCCCACACTGGACTCATGTCTGACACACCCCAACACTCCAGCACTCAGCACCCTGATGTGCAGCATGCCCATTGAAGAACCATACTGAAAGGAGAAGTACTTGCCATAATGGCTGTTGTTGGGGGCTATCTGTAACCCCTGACCCCCCCACCGTCACACTCAGACACTGGTGTGGACTTCGGAGCCTGGGACCTGGCAGGGCTGGGGTGAGAAGAAGGGAAGAAGAGTCACAACCTGGGATAATCCAGTGGCAGTGTGGGAGCATATTTCACTGTGTCCCAGATGGGTCTGGACACTGATGGGTGTCTGAAAGACCCCCAAGGTGGAAGCAAGATCGTCCCAGGCACCCAGTTCTGAATGTGGGAGTAGAAGCTGCTGCCCAGGCCACACAGACCAATCCTTAAAGATCATCTGGCTTCCAATCAGGGGAATGGGGAGGTGGCAGGGGCCTCTCTTCATAGGGAACAGCTGTGTGAGAAATTCTGTAACTTTACATGCCCCATCCCCCAGCCTTCTAATTACAGAATTTCCTCTAACTTGATACAAGTACTCTTAGATGCTCCTAAAATATACACATATATATCCAAATGCATACATTTTTTCTTTGAATTAATTGTGAGCACATTAGATTTTATAAATATAGCACTAAGAGGTCCCTGGTACCCATCATCCTGCCTCCCACAGCAGTAACATTTCATACTGTGTTCACTATCACAGCCAGGAAGCCACAACATCATGAACTAGGTGTTTTCTTAAAAGACTTCCATGGTTTCTTCTTGCCTGTGCCCCCCAAATACTGTGACTATGTGATTTCTTTTTGTCTTAATGAGTTTGAAGAACAATGAAAGAGAGCTGATTAGTCTCCTCTGTCTCCATGGAGACCTTGGTCCTGGGAGCCGGAAGTGCCTGCTTCCTAGCTCCACCCCTGATGCGGGGGGGGGGGGCCGGGGGGCCGGGGAGGGGGGCTTCCAGGGCTGTGTTCTTCCCTGTCAGGGTTATTTTAAACACACAGCAAGTCTGTTGGGCAGGTGACAGGGGAGACTAAGGTCTTTCAAAGATGAGCAAATATGTGGCCTTCCAGAATAACCAAGTTAAGGAAACTGGACACCAAAAGAGTTCTATGGGCCGACTCAGAACATTTCCCTCATAGTTTATATTTTAACCACTGTGCTAACTGGGCAGCCTGTAATCTCTTTCCAGGAGCTGAGGGCTGATAAGATTCTCTCTCGTTATGTGGTTTTGGGGGCTGGGCAGCAAGGCAGGCATATAGCTGCCTCCAGATGAGCTAGAACTGTCCAAGAACCTGAAGGCTGAAAAGGGTGCTATGTGAGTCCTTGCCTGATTGGTAGACATCATTTGCTTTATTGTGTGTGTGCACGTGAGAGTTGTTGGTAAAAGTGCAGCCATGTGTGTGCCATAGTGCATACGTGGAAATCACAACCTTGGGTGTTGTCTCTCCTTCCACCTTCTTTGAGAGTTCTCTTGTTTGCTGCAGCATACATCAGGCTAGCTCACCTATGAGCTTCTGGGGATTCTGTCTTGACCTCCCATCTTCTCTTAGAACTATTGTGTTTGGCTTAGTGATAAAGCACAGGTCTTCACACTTGACTAGCAAGTGTTTTACCCACCGAGCCATCTCCCCAGGTGTTTTAATTTTGAAATGACATGTCTGATTGTAGCTCTTCAGAGACTTCCTGGGATGGAAATGTCTTAGAATGACAGCTCCCACTTGGCAGAGCCTGGAGCAGGAGGAAGGTAGACCCCTGGTGTGGGATTGCTGGCAGGTGTAAACCTCAGACCAGTGACACCATGTTACCTCAGGATGCATGAGTGCCTGGCACACCTTTACCTCAGGTGAGACTGCAAACCCTACTGTCTGAGTTAGAATTTCTATTGCTTTGATAAATGCCATGACCAAAAGTAATTTGAGGAAGAAAGGGTTTATTTCACTTTATACGTCCAGGTCATACTCCATCACTGAGAGGAAGTCAGGCAGGAACTGAAGCAGAACTATGGAGGAATACTGCTAACTGCCTTGCTCCCCATGGTTTGCTTAGCCTGCTTTCTTTTATATCTTAGGACAACCTGCCCAGGGTTGGTACTACTTCCCAGTGGGCTGGGCCTATCTACATCAATCATTAATAGAGAAAATGACCCACAGATTTGCATATAGACATTTTCTCAGTTAAATTCTTTCTTCGGCTGAGTGTGGTGAGTTACACCTTTAATCTCAGCACCCAGGAGGAAGAAGCAGATAGATCTTTGTGAGTTCAAGGCCAGCTTGTTTATGTAGTTTCCAGGCCAGTCAGGGCTATGTAGGGAGACCCTATCTCAAAAACAAACACAAACAAAACCAACCCAAACCAACCAAACACAAACAAGCAAATAAACAAAACCAAAACAGCCAACAAAACAAACAAAAAACCCAAAACCAAAAAAAAGAGATTACCTCTTCCCAGCTATGTCTAGATTTATGTCAAGTTAACAAAAACAACCAGTACATTGTTCCTGTGAGGTTGGGTTGACTGTTTCTTGTGTTTAAGACATTCCTTGTAAGGAATATTCCACCCCAATATGAGGATAGACCAGAGAATTCTTTCCCCTCTCAGAAAACAGGAGTGATTCTTGCCTGAGCCCATGCTGGCCAGAGCTAAGGCGGTTAGGTTTGTCTTCCATCTTGCTTAGATGTCCTCTTTTTTTCAGCTCCAAGAAGAGCAGACTAGACCCATAGCTTAAATGCAGAGCTCTTTCAGGATGGGAAGTAGAAACAGGCAAAGACAGCACCATTTATAGAATCCAGAACAATTCAGCACACTCTTGTATGCAGTAAGCGATCAATACTTAATGAATTAACTAAATAAGGATACATAAATCTCAGAATGTATGCACCCTGATCGTAACATGCTGACGCTGTTAGACCCTCTTCCATAGTTTCTGTCATTCTCTCAGAAGGAAAATGACTTATTTTGAATAACTTCTCCTTAAAACCATGGGCAGAAATCGCCTTAAGAATTGAATGTGAGATTTCTGTGTGTGATCTAGAACATTCCATAGCATTTTGCTCACCCTGTATTCATGAGGCTAAAGTAGGGCTCTATGTGGAAGTGTGTATGCATTCACACACACTGATAACTGAGTAACACCCTTCCCCACTTTGCTCTCCTCCTCTCAGGATGTGGAACCCTGTGGCACCATAGCAGTGCTATGAGCTGCCCATGTGTGGCTGTCATACAGGTAGAAAACAACATAGAGTCACAAGGCCATTAGGAGACGAACTGATTTACAAAGTAACATAGTAGAATTAAGTGCAAACTCCTTCCAAGGGGGAGACAAACAATGTTTCCTCCTCCTCCTCCCCAAGTCCCAACAAGTGAGGCATGATTCCACTGAAGTTCCCTGTGGGGAATGAAATGAGTTTACTGGGCTTCCTTATAGAGCATAAGCGAGGGGCTTCAGGGGTGTGGGTGCGCCTCCAAAAGGCCAGAAAATCTTTATTCAGCAGGATGATGGCTTTCCCACAGTCACATAGATGGAGGCCTCCCTTCCCTAATCTCCTCTGCCTGTGAGAGCCCCTCTCAAAGGCCATGTGCAGTTAGGACAGAGTTGCATATAGTAGGTAGTTGGAAGCAACTAGATACTGAGGCAAGGGTCTCAAGACCCTCCTTCACTTTCCAAAGGGAATACAAACATTTGACAAGCCTGGCTGGATAACCTTTTGGTAAGGGGGCACGTAGAACATCCCAAGGCGACCGTTGCAGCGCTTAGAGCACAGTCACACTCAACAGGCACATACCAATGCTACCTGTATTAATTTTTTCTCTCATCACCGGACAAAATATGTGAAGAAGCAGCTTGGAAGGAACATTTGCTTCCACTCAACAGCCCTTTGCTGGGTAGGCTCCTGTCTGCTGCTGCAAAAACACTAGGCAGCTTGCTCATAGCCGAGAGGCCTACCAGAAACAGACTGGGTGGGACTATACGGCGAGGGACTAGCAGGGAGAGACTATAACCTTCAAGGCCTTCCCTACAGCAAACCAGGGGCACAATCTAGCCCCCACCTCCAAAACATTCAACAAACTCCCAAAACGGCATCACCAAGTGCTTCAATTATGAGCCTGTGGGAGGCATTTCATATTCAAACCTTTAATGTCACTCAAAAACAAAACAAGAGACAAAAAGTTGTGTGGGCCTACATTTCTGATAACATTCTCATGGTACTTGGTGAAGGAGGAGGAAGGCCAAAATAAGACTTTAAGTGGAAAAGGATGCTCACTGGCACACCAAAGCTATTATATATTAGAGGGATCTGCTTTTACTTTCACCAAAGTACGTTTGGAAGGGGAAAACAATCTGCTTGTTACTGACTTTTGAAATGACTTCTAATTTATTAAACTGGGCCAACAGGTTCAAGGAAGGGGAGATGAGGTCAGTGATGAGTGTGAGAGAGGAAAGCTGGCTGACAGAAACTCAGGGCATGCTCACACTCCAGGTGTTCCCTGTCAACCAGCTGTGTGAAGTACCCCTGGGGAGGTGTGAATAATTGTTCACCCCCATAGGGCACACATGACAGACCAAAGAGAACAATTCCAAGTGAATCTAGCTGGGAGAACCAATGAATTTACAAAGGTTGCTTTACAGGAACATGGCTAACTCAAAGGCAGCTGCATCACAGGTTGTCATCTAGAGCGCTCGATTGCAGGTGGCTCCACCAAGGAGGAGATTCTCCCATGCCAATTCTCTGCTGCATAAAACTGAGGGAGGGCCTTGTGAATCGTGTAGTTGACTGAACCCCCTACAGTTGTCAGCTTCCAGAGTCTTATGAACCTCCTTCCTCCCTCAAAGAGGAACGGTACACAGAACCACATGGTGCCCACCTCTCCCTCTGCTTACTTTTTACTTCTTCCCTTTCTTTCTTTCTTTCTTTCTTTCTTTCTTTCTTTCTTTCTTTCTTTCTTTCTTTCTTTTTCTTTCTTTTTCTTTCTTTCTTTTCTTTCTCTCTCTCTGTTTTCTTCCTTCCTTTTTCTTTTTTCCTTCTTCTTCTTCTTCTTCTTCTTCATCAGCATCTTCTTCTTCTTCCTCTTCCTTTTCCTCTTTCTTGCACAAGCTTTAGTCTCATGGAATTCTGTAGAATGTTCTACCTGAGGCATCTGTATGTTGTAGGAAGGATTTTGTAGCCAGTAAAGAACAGTAGCTGCCTTTTGTCCATACAATCATACTGAAATAGAAGTCAGTTTTATTTCTAAATATCTTCAAATATTAAAACAGTGGTTTTGAAGCATTCTAGCCTCAAGCCAGGAAAAAGTGGACTCTGCAATTGCAGTTGAGATAATCGCCAGAGAGTGACACACAGTTCAGGCAGCAGAGACAGGAGGATCACGGTGAGTTCCAGGCTAGTCTAGGCTACAGTAGGAGACTATTTCAAGGCAACAAGAACAAATGAACAAGCCCGGCTTTGGTGGCACATGCCTTTAATCCCAGCACTCGGGAGGCAGAGGCAGATGGATCTCTGTGAGTTTGAGACCAGCCTGGTCTACAAGAGCTGGTTCCAGGACAGCCTCCAAAACCACAGAGAAACCCTGTCTCAACAAACGAACAAATAAACAAACAAACAAAAAGAACAAAGAACAAAAAGATACTCTTGCAACTGAATCCTATTATTTTCTCTAAATGCTGTGAGAGTGTTACCATGGTACTGTGAGTTCAGATGGAGGAAAGGACCACATTGGAAGGATATTATGAAAGTGGAAGTGAGAGATGATTTCAAAACGTACGTGTGTGTGTGTGTGTGTGTGTGTGTGTGTGTGTGTGTGTGTGTGTGTGTTCTCAAAACCCAAAAGAGGACATTAGACCCACCCCCTGGAAGCTGGAGATGCCAGCTGTCTGATGTGGGTGCTGGGAATTGAACTCAGGTCCTCTGGAGCAGCAGTAAGTGCTCCTGATTGCTGAGCCATCTCTCCAGCCCTCAATGCGATCTCAACACTGCCCACCTGGTTAGTGGTACCTCTCCATGGTACAGTTCTTGTCTGGCATGCTGAGTCTCACCCTACAGGCCGATCAAGAAATAAAACACACCAGGAGAGAGGCTATATGGTGCTTAAATTCAAAAGGGATGGGGATATGACAGCTTTGTAAAAATAATATAACTTAATCCACTGATTAGTTCAACAGCAGGGCTGGAATACAGGTGAGGGATCACCGGAAAAACAACAACAAAAAAACAATGGTTACTCACAACATAAAAACTGGAAAACAAGTTCATAAATATTATGTAATACATGCATTGAGACACCACATGCTATCCCAGTCCCTCATCTGGGAATGGAAATGGGAACAGTGTCCAGCTGATTGCTGGGAAGGTCAAATGAGGTTGGGTATGGACCATTTGCCAGAATCTGGCTATGGAAGGCACTCAGCAAACATACGTTATTTTCACGATTTCCTTCTTGAAGGCCAAGACAAGGAAATTGAAGAAGAGGGAAAGAACCGAAAGGAAATGGGAAACATGGTGGCTGGGTGAGGTGACCAGCCAAGGAGGAGAAAGTCAAACAGTGAAGAGCAGCAGAGTGGGGGAGTTGCCATTTTCACCACCTCTACATCTGCTGCGGACTCCACACTCAAACATTTTGTAAGCGTCCTATTCGAGGTAATGTTTGCTCCTTCTGCATACAGTGGCAGGGGCCTCAGAGAATCATTAACCCCATTGGACTATCTTCCTTGTCCATGCCTTTGGTCCCTTTTAAGCCAACTGGGACAGTTTTCCAGGTGCTGTTGGCCAGTCCCAACATGGACCACAAGGAAGTAGTCCTTCTATTTCTCTTGTTTCTGAGATCAGGTAAGATTTGATGCGTGGTTTTGTTTTAACCTTTAAAAAAAAATCTAGCCATATATTAAAAATAGGTTCGATATGTCTTTATGCGCAATTTAGTTGAACTATAGGGTTTATGAGATTTTTTCGGTTAAAAATCTCTGACTGAGGAGTTTGACATATAAATTTAATTTTCCTGTGAGTACTGTTGGAGTGGGGAAGGAACAGGCAGAGCAAGCCACAGGTTGCTTTTCAAATCTAAATGATGGAAGATTTTAGCAGTGATGCATCTGATTAACAACTCTAAAGGTAGTTATAGGGGGATGTAGCTGAGTGGTAGAGCATTGGCCATGTGTGAGGTCCTGGGTTCAATGTCTGGTGGTGGTGGCAGTGGGGTTAGATGGTTAGCACAGTTTTCAGTGTGACTGACAAAAATGGTTTTTGTTGACCTGTCCTGTTCTCCCGGGGATTTTCTGTTTGGTTTAAGGAAGCCTTTGTATAGGTACATAGCTGCCTCTCATGCCTCCATGAGTCACATGGGTCAGTTTAAAAATGACAAATGTATACAGTAATTGAACAAATACCTATTTAGAGGTCAGGGTGTGCTAGACACTTGTGTGCTTTTGAGTGTGTGTGTGTGTGTGTGTGTGTGTGTGTGTGTGTGTGTGTGTGGTGTATATGTGTCTGTGTGCATGTGCAGTGTGTATATGTGTCTCTGTGTGTGCAAGTGTGGTGTGTGTTTCTGTGTGGTGTGTGTGTGTGTGTGTGTGTGTGTGTGTGTGTGTGTGTGTACTGACACTAGCTTACAAACCTGATGGCAGAGGGATAGCATGTTTTCCTCATTATGTAGATGAAGACTTGGGAAAATCATGACTAGGGCTTTCCAAGAAGAAATTCAGTGTTCTCTGTTTTTCAACTTTGTTTAAAGCTCTTAAAAATTCACATTCTAAACATGATTGGTAATTTTCTCTTGAGTAGTTTTACTGACATGACTCCCACACTGTCAGATGCACTGTGAGGCACACAACCTGATGGCTTTCAGTAACATTCAGGGGTGTTCAACTATCACGATAAAAACTAGAATATTTTCATTGCCTCCACCCCAAAGAAACACTGCTCCCCTGTGTGCCAGCCCTAAGCCCCATTCATCTGGCTTTCTGTCTTTATAAATTTGCTGTCTGGGACATTTCATATCAAAGCAATCATATTTCATGCCAGCCTTCTTCATGCTAACAATGTCAAGGGACTTGAGACTTAATCTGTAGACCAATAAGGTTTTATAAATTGCACTTTATGGTTAAATACATTTTAATTTAGTGGACAGTACTTAGAGACAGAAAAAATCCAGAGAGAGAGAGAGAGAGAGAGAGAGAGAGAGAGAGAGAGAGTGTGTGTGAGAGAGAGAGAGAGAGAGAGAGTTTGTCTATTTCTCTGTTTTTCTTCTCCTTCCTTTCCCTGTGTGTGTGTCTGTCTCTTTTCTTCTTCCTTCTTCTCTCTCTGAGTGTGCGTCTGTCTCTGTCTGTCTGTTTCTCTTTCTTCTCCCTCCTTTCCCTGTGTGTGTGTGTGCGTGTGTGTGTGTGTGTGTGTGTGTGTGTGTGTGTGAGAGAGAGAGAGAGAGAGAGAGAGAGAGAGAGAGAGACAGAGAGACAGAGAATATCCCACTCTTGCCTGTAGAATAAGCTCAGGGGTCACACCCAAAGGCTAGAACTAACTTCTTTCAGCAGGTTAACTTATATCTCAGCCAACTGAGGGGGGATTCTTTCATAAGCTCTTTGTGAAAGTATTCACTCTCATTTTCTGTGGAAATGACTTGACTTTCATTTTCTTATTGCATTAAAATAGCTTGGGAAAGAGGGGGTGGTAGTGAGGAGAGAGGAAGAGAGAGAGATAAAAGCTTCCACAGCTGTGAACAAACTACTGGGACTTTTTTTTTTTTTGAGATAAAGTCATATTATATAGACCTGGCCATTCTGGAACTTGCTATGCTATGTAGATGAGGCTAGCCTTCAACTCTCAGAAGCATACCTCTGCCTAAAAAGTACTGGGACACACACACACACACACACACACACACACACACACACACACACACACACGTGATGAAAAAGGTCTCTTCACTTTGATGCTAATACACATCTATATTTAGGCTCTAACACTGAAATAGTTTTCCTACTAAAAGGTTTGTTTTAAGTCCTCATATTAATACATTATATTAAACCTCATTACTACATGAGCCCCAGAGGTAAACAGAAGAGATAAAGACTGGAGAGACATTTTGAATATAAAAGAAAAATTCACTCCTCCTTAGGGACATGTCTTTGGAACATCAGCTCCTTGGGTGGATCTCAGTAACTGTATACCATGAAACACGAAGTAAGACACAAAGCTGATGACCCAGAGAGCTCGCTCCTCTTTATCGTTATCTGAAACCTAGCTTGCACACTCCCCAGAACTCTTTGCACAGGTTAGCCCAAGTCTGTCTATCTAGATACATGGCAAAGAGTTACTATGCCTCCTCCAGACCACACACAGCTCTACAGATATCCAAAGCACAGCTCTTCTCAAAACGAGGAGTTTGAGTTAAAACAAAACACAAGCCTAAAATGTCCATGCCTCCATCAACTTTTATGCTTAGGCTAAGTACTTTGACGATTGAAAACATTGTCAGCTAGCTTTCTGCTCTTTAGTCAGTCTTCCAGTTTGGAGCATTAAGGAGGGATAAAGTCACCAAGGAAGGAAGGGTAGACTTCCAGAGATGAGTCTGCATTCATCAGTTGTCTTCTCAAGTTTTTTCACTTCCAATTCTGGTCACTCTTTAACCTGCTGGATCTGGCTTTGGTCCCCACAAGCGGTCAAGGTTTCCATGTTTGTTGCCTAATCCCATGAAAACTTTGCTATGTTCATTGACCTCTTTGCACACTCACCCCCACGGAAATCATGAGTATTTATACTGAAGAATGGTAGCCAGGCATGGAGGGGGGATTCAGAGTTGTCTAAGCTTAAGCCAGCACCTTAGTCAAGGGGACACACAACAGCTGTGACCACACTCTATGGCAACAAGAGGGAAAGAAACTGATCCTGCCTCAGATTACATTTCATACAAAAATCAAAGGCAGGCCACACATGGGGGCACACACAAGTAACCCAGTACTTGGGAGGCTAAAGCAGGAGGATTGTCTTGAATTCTGGGCTAGCTAGGGCTACACAGAAAGACTTTGTCTCAAAAAAACTGTGAAGCCCAGTATTTGTACCAGGCTCTACTTTTTATTTCTTTTTTGTAACTTCCTCTGAAATGCCATGAAGAAATAAAATTGTATTTTTATTGGAAAGCATAATCACTGTCAATCAGGCAGCAACTTCCACATCCTGCTCTCATTCTGGGAAGACCCGATGAAAACCAAATTGTCACTGATGGCACCATACTGGCTTACCACAGTTTTCTTCTTGTCTTTTCCTCTCAGGCCAAGGGCTCTCCCTGGATGGCTATGTAAGCACACAAGGGGCTTCACTGTTTAGCCTCACCAAGAAGCAGGTAGGGGCAGGAAGCATAGAGGACTGCGCAGCTAAATGTGAAGAGGAAACAGGATTCATCTGCAGGTATTGGCATTGCCATTGTCTCAAGCAGAAGAACCCTGTCTGCCTGACACAAGACTGTTCTTCTGAGGAAAATAAATGTATTCATCCGTTTATTAACAAAAGCAGAATTCAGGAGCGAAAGGGAAGCTGGCAAGGTGGCTCACTGGGCAAATGTCTTTGTCCCCATATCCCTAAGGACTGGAGTTTCATCCCTAGAGCCCACATAAAATTGGAAAGAGAGCCCCAAAGTTGTCCCCTGACCTCTATGTACATGCCACAATACAAATGTGCCTGCATTCACACATGATACACACACTAATAATAATTTTTAAAAATTAAAATTAAAATTAAAGGAAATTTAAAAACAAAACCAAGGAAAGGTGGGGCTGGAGAGATGGCTCAGTGGTTAAGAGCACTGGCTGCTCTTCCAGAGGACCCAGGTTCAATTCCCAGCACTCACATGGCAGTTCACAACTGTCTGTAATTCCTGTTCCGGGGAATCTGACACCTTCAAACCAATGCACATAAAATAAAGTTAAAATAAATTATATTTTTAAGTGAGGAAAAGGGAATTACAGGGCTACATTTTGCTTATGATCTCTAAGGCCCACAGTAACAAGGTCTTATTAAGGTTTATTAATGATCCATTAAAAAAAACCTGAGAAGAAGCTAGAGAGATAGCGCAGTTAGAAAAACGCTTGCCTTGTAAATGTAAGGACCTGGGTTTGATTCCCAGCACTTGTAAAAGAAGTGACTGTCATCTTAGCACTGGGGAGAGAGAAACTAGCAGATCCCTGCAGTTCATTGGCTACCCAATTTAGCTAATGGGGGGGGGGTTTCTCCAGGTTCAGTGAGAGACACTGCACAAAAAATAAGATGGAGGTGGAGGAGGACACCTGATGCTGGCATCTGGCAGAGAGAGGGGGGTAGAGTGAGGGGGAGGAAGAGGAAGAAGAGGAAGAAGAGGAAGAAGAAGAGGAGGAAGAGGAAGAAGAAGAAGAAGAAGAAGAAGAAGAAGAAGAAGAAGAAGAAGAAGAAGAAGAAGAAGAAGAAGAGAAAGAAAGGGAGGGGGAGAGAAAGAATGAAAACACAGAAACAGACCAGAGGAGCAAAAATTCATACATACACAATCTTGTGTCTGTCCTTTTGCATTTATGCAATAGTCAGAGGAACCACTAATCATGTTAAAAAGAATAAGACAGCTACCATGAGGCATTGCTTGGTGCAAAAGCAATGTACGTTCTATAGAAGAGAATACTGTGAGGAGTTGAGAGAGTGGAGAAAGCAAGAGATTCACTCATTAGTGTCTTCTTGGTAATTACTGGCACCCATCTCCTGCAGATCATTCCAGTACCACAGCAAAGAGCAGCAATGTGTGATCATGGCCGAGAACAGCAAGGCTTCCTCCATCATCCGGATGAGAGATGTCATCTTATTCGAAAAGAAAGGTATGTCCATGTCCCTCCTTCCCCTCCCTTTTTCTCTTATATCCTCAATTTATGACACCAGAGACTATCACAGAGACACGGAATGAAGACAGAATTTGGTTTTGACCAATAATGTCAATGTGAGGCTGTTTCTTCACATCCAAGGACTGGGTTTACAAAATCATTTCTATCTGTGGCCTGAGGAATAAGAAACTTGGTTTTGTTTGGAAGGGGAGACATAGAATCTAAATGTTCTTTATGATCTTGGCTTCTACTTCTGTAGGGCAACCATGCCTTTGGGCTCCCACTTTTGAACTAACCCTGGGACAATGAACAATGATATTTTCAATTCTTAGTAATATTTAGGTATGGACAAACCTCACGTCTATTTGATTTTCTACTTCTTTCGTTCAAGGGTTGTATTTGAATTTTGAAGATGCATGAAATTCGTGATTTCTTTTCCAATTTCCTTTACAACAAACCAGAAATCCCATGGCTTAGGGCCTGGGGTGGCCAGGACTCAATGGATTATCTTTTTATGAAGGCACAAGAGTTTTTAAATGTATATGGCTATTTAATTTATGCCATTTAAAAAGCCTCTCCTATACTCTGTCTCTGGTTGGGTAGGTCAATAAGACCATTGGTAGAAACAGTTTAGCTCTCTGAAGATTTTGGATGAGGAGTGCTGACGAGTATGAGAAATGCCCAGTTTCCTGTGCTTTCAACATTACAAAACCACAATGGTAACTCTTCTTTCAGGTTGGGATTGTTTCCCCAATCAATCCACCTTCTTAGACTTAATGAGAGGTGTGCCTGGTATTTTCTTCCTTGCCTCTGTGTATCTTTAATTCTTGAGAGCCAAGTGTCAACTAAATCTAAACCTCATCAAGTGAAGCATTGAGCTCTTATATATCGAGGGAAGAATAGGACAAACAGACTTGCCTACCATTGCCTAGATTATTATGAAGAGGGGATGGAGTAGCAATTCTTTCTACGAATTGCTAACACTTAAATATGACACTTGTAAATCGTTAACCAGGAGTAACATGAGGGTTGAGTTGCAAGGCTGAAGTCTGAAGTTTGAAGGCTGGTTTTGCTTGTTTTCAGTGGGTCAAAAGGTTATATCCACCATTCTGGGTACAGACAAACAAGAGAGGAGGAAAGTCAGAAGGCAGCCCCTTTGGCTCCCCATTTCTCTACTGTGAATTGGACTGCTTGCTAGTTTATCAGCCAGGATTTTGCTAAGATCCATCAGTGTCAGGTAACATTACACCAGCTGCTTTGACTCTGTCGCCATTGCCACCCCTAGACCAAGCCACCATTGTATTGGCTAGTGCCTCTGCTGTCACTGGACCCCTGGTTGGGGCTTTACACATGAAATGGTCCTTCCTAGCTGAAAACTATTCCTGGTAAAATTTTACATATTTATGGGGTACATTGTGTTAATTCAAGGAGAGAGAGGGAAAGAGACAGACAGACAGATACACACACACACACACACACACACACACACACACACACACACACACACAGAGAGAGAGAGAGAGAGAGAGAGAGAGAGAGAGAGAGCTAATCAAAGTGGCTACATCTGAGCACATCCCTTCAAACATACAATAATTTCTATGTGTTGGCATTTTCTCTTTTAGCTCTTTTAGAAATAGAATAAACTTCCTGGTGCTAGTGGTGCACACCTTTAATCCTAGCACTTGGGAGATAGAGGCAGGTGGATCTCTGTGAGTTCAAGGCTACCCTGGTCTACAGAGCAAGTTCCAGGACAGACTCCAAAGCTACACAGAGGAAACCCTGTCTCAAAAAAACCTAAAAGAAAGGAAAAAGAAAAAAAGAGAATAAACCATTCCTGCTCTGATAGAGTACTGTTTTTCAAAGTGTTTCCTGGCCCTGGGGCCTCCCTTGCTCATCACACTTCAAGTTTATACCTTTGATAGGTGGGGGCCACTCCTGTTAAGAGGCATACCAATGAAACTACAGTGCAACTCTTGTTTACAAAGTTATGAAGCTCTTGGTTTGTTAAAAATACTTCCTGGGGGTTCATGAACCAGAAACTAGGCCTTAGTGGGAAATCTTAGCTGCACAAATGCACTGGAAACACTATTGTGTGCTTTTACTGAAAATCCAAGCTGGCTTGTGATGTAGGATGGAGACCTTTTGCTTGGGGCCCCACTAGAGGGCTCTCTGCAGTAGGCTCCAGAGTGTCATTTCCAACATTGGTCGCCTGATCTTGAAAGTCTTGGTAACACACTGATTCTGCAATACCTTTAGGTTTTTATAACTTTCCCCCTCGAGCTCATGTAGTCACTTATATGGGTGTTTTGTCCTCATGAAATCCGACAGCAATTTTAAAATGATTCAACTCTCCTACATCCTTCAAAGTATTCAATCTGGGGCTGAGGAGATGACTCAGTCTGTAAAATACCTGTAGCCCAAGCCTAAGAACCTGAGTTCAGATCTCCAGAACTTGCATAAAATGCTGGCAGTGGTGTACCCCTGTAACTGTGGTGTTAGCCGGGAGGCAGAGCCATCTCTAAAACTCATTGGCCAACTAGTCTAGCCAAATTAGTGATCTTCAGGTCCACTGAGAAAATCTGGATGAGAGAGATCAAGACACCTGTTGTCAACCTCTGGCTTCCGGTTGCACACACATATACATGCATGTGCATCCCTACCTCATCCTAACAAGTACATACAGTACACACACACACACACACACACACACACACACACACACACACACACACACAAAGTTCCCAACTGGCTGGTCATGGAGGCACTTGCCTTTAAACTCACCACTCAGGAGGCAAAGGCAGTTGGATCTCTCTGAGTTCAAGGCCAGCCAGGCTACATAAAGAGCTCTAGGTTATTCCTAATACTATATATTGAAACCCTGTCACAAACAAACAAAACAAAAAGGTAATTAACTTGTTTTTTAAAAATGAAATGTGAACACTGTTCTTTCCACATTCATGTACCAGCTTTGATTATAACAAAGCATCACCAAAATGGGATAATGGGACATTACAAACAAACTATGCCTGGGACCCTCACTACTGTTTGGGGACAGAAGTAGGTACACACTAGAAAGGACCACTTAGGGAGCCTATCTATCACTTGTAAACCACAATGGCATCTGACTGTGTTTTAGAGACAGGATGAGACCCATTGGACACTGGTGATTGGGATAAGTGGAGACTGGCTGGAGTGTTTATCACAAACATTTTGTTTGCCCTGTTTGGTTCTTTGTATATTGAGAGTTATACAAAAAAATGAAACACACAGACTGGTTGGACTCTTGGATCTGAACAGACTGCCCTCTTTCCTACCTGAAAACCCCCTTCTTTTTCTGTTGCTCTGTCTCATCACTGTGCTCCCTTACATGATGCTGTGATGTTAGATCATTTCAAACTGTTTCTCTTAATTCCTTTTGTTGCCATCCCAACTCCACTAGGGTTTATGCTCCAGGAGAGTGGCCTGTGCCTGTTTTGTGTTCTGCTGTGTTCCAGCCCTGGCATGGATTAGACACAGAAGGCCCAAGGAAAGAACTTTTAGATAAACGTAGCTGTTCTAGTTTCATTCTAATGCTGTGATAAAACCCTATGACCAGAAGCAACTTAGGGCAGCCAAGGGGGTATTTGGATTCACAATTAATTCTAGGTCACAGTCCATCACCGAGGGGAGGTCGAGGCAAGAACTCAAGCATCTGATGGAATCATATCCATAGTTAAGAGCAGAGATGACATGTTCATTCTTGTTTTCCCAAGGCTTATGATCAGTTTTCTCCATTCTCAGAGTTCAGGGACAAACTCATGAACCTGTGTTGGGGCTAGACAGATGGTTCAGTGGTTAAGAGCACTGGCTGCTCTTTCAGAGGACTGGGGGGGGTTCAATTCCCAGCACCCACATGGTAGCTTACAACTGTCCAGTTCCAGGGGATCTGACACCCTCAGATCAATGTATACAAAATAAATTATTTTTTTTTAAAGAAATCCTTTCATAGACATACACCCAGGGCAATCTGATGTAGATAATTCCTCAATTAACACTCTTCCCAGAAGTTCTAGGTATGTAAGGTTCTAGGTATGTCAAGGCAACAGTTAGAACTATCACAGGGTCAATGTCAACCAGCAATTGCAGCAGTCCTTCATAGGGTCCACCTTTCAGAATAGAGAGATGACATGACATGGTAAGAGGTCTTTCCCATGGTGAGACTGTGTGGAGCACACAGCTACAACCAGAGGTTGTATGTTTGGACTTTGAGCCACTGTGTGGGGATCTCTTTCAGTCTATCTGTCAGAATGTAAGACTGGCATTGGGAAGAACTACAGAGGAACCATGTCCAAGACGAAGAGTGGTGTTACCTGTCAGAGATGGAGCGCCACGTCCCCCCACATACCCAAGTAAGCCCTTCCCACTTTCCATACCCTGCTCTTTCATGTTGGTGCTCATGGATGGATTTAGAACAGTTCCATCATTTCCAAAGCAAACATGAACGTTGAGCAGATAGAGAACCTTTTGATGCAGAACAGCTGAATATCTGATAAAAATATCAGGGCAAAAAGCTAACTCATGGGGAAGGGGGCTTATTTTAGATGGCAATTACAGATTGTAGTCCATCATTAAGGGGAAGCCACAGCAGCAAAACCTTGAAACTGTTAGTCACATCACCACCACAGTCAAGAACAGAGAAATAAATACATACAGGCTTATTGGTGCTCAGTTTCTTCTCTGTACTTATACAGTTCAGGATATCCTGCCCAAGTGGGCTGGATCTTGCCACATCAATTAATATAATAAGACAATACTCTCACAGGCACACACATGGTTATCTAGAGATTTTCTCAGGTTAATCTAGTTCATGTGAAGTTGACAACTAAACTAGCTATCACAGAGGCCGAGTACCAGACAATGATGGATGTTTAGAGATAGTCTGTTTCAGTCAGATACCAATTTAGAGCTTGCATTACATGCCCACCTCAACTCGATCACTCAACCAGAATATAAGACGTGAAAAACAAATAGAAAGTTTTCGACTTGCTTATTATTTTAGGGCCCTTCTGTTTGTGTCCCCCCAGTGTAGCATTAGAGGCTTGCTTATGAGGCAGCTAAGCTTCCTACTCAGGTAGGAGTTCCCCCAAACAGCTACTCGGAAGAAGCAGAAATCAAACTTGCTTCTTTAGACCACAAGTTCTCGAATTTTTTTATCTAGTTATCTTTGCAGTAACTCTCTCTAGAATGGAAGATGAGCTCAGCTTTCCCCCACCCAGTCACTCAGGCTGTGTGATCCGACAATGGACTTCATAGTCTTCACCTGCCCCTTGCTGGTTAATCAAGCCCAGACACCATCTGCTTCTGCTTATTTCACCACACTCCGGAGCATGGGGTAATGACCCCATTTTAGTAGGGTTTTTCATTAAGGGCAAGTGACAGAATGTAGAAGGAGGTTTCAGTGGAATGCCAAGGGCAGAGTTCACACAAACAAAAGAGTAATCATCGCCATGGATGCATGGGTCAACCAGAGAAAGCCTGGGTTTGGAAGGAGGCAAGGATTCCTCCGGCATTTGAGACCTTGGTGTTCTACTGCTTACTCAGCACACATGCTTTGGCTAGACTTCTGAGAGTTAGCTGGCCATAGAGCAATGATGGTAAGATGAGCTGTTTGATCCAAGTATCCCATCCACAGAGAAATGAAGATGTGACAGCCAACGGCTAAAACACATTTAGATGACTTAACTGAACCCCTAGACAGGAAGCATAGCATCTCCTGACTCACTCACATGAACCATAATTAGAACTCAGCCCTCCCCCCATTCCATTTCATTCCCTTCCCTGCAGCTACTCCCCCAGCACGCACCCCAATGAGGGACTGGAGGAGAACTACTGCAGGAACCCAGACAGCGATGAGAAGGGACCCTGGTGCTACACGATGGACCCAGACAAGAGATTTGACTACTGTGACATCCCTGAATGTGAAGGTAGGTGTGGATCTAGAAAGCCTCCTCCAATCTGCTTGTCACTTGGCATATGTTATCAAGCCATTTCCCACAGAAATGCCATTAAAAAAAAAAAGAAAACCTGATTCATGTTTTACATTACAAAATAGAGTAATGGGCTCATCTCTTGCAAAGGAGTCCAGTTCAGACCTTAACCAACTTTATTAAGACGTTATCTCACCATGTTCATGTGTATAGCCAGATACAAAACATGGGTACAAATTTCTTCGGTTAAAACCCACACACAGTGTAGAACTCCAGACATGTTTGGAATAGCTAAATTAAAACCCACAAAATCTACAAGATTCAAGCACGGGAGAGGAATGATTTAATGTAGGCCATTCTGTTGTTGGGTGTTAAGTTAGGCAACACACCTGTTTTTTGTGTCAGCATGCCTTCATTCTAGCAGGTCTATCAGTTTCACAGAGAAAGTCAAAGGTCGATGCTAAAAGCATGAAGACATCAGCCTGGGAAAATGGCTTCATTTCCTATTTCTAGGTGTGTTTATTAGAGCAAGACAAAAGAGCCAAGTGGGGGTTACAAGGCAATGTGGGCATGCTTCAGGTACCAACTTGTTCTTTTCAATACCTATATGGACAGAGGAGCTCCTGTATTTGGATACGGATGGTCACAGTTCATTTGGTCTTTAAGTCCCATGAACACATACTTTTTATATCAACATCACAGCTGCTTTTTATGACCCCATAAAAATTCCAGTTATGTGGTATTCCTCATCAACATGGGATTTTAACAAATCCAAATCAAAGTCTTAGTTTTTAAGTAAATTAAAGAGCAAAAAGGAAAAACATGACAACACTCAGTCCACCCCATCAGTTATGCTTCTCAACAATACACAGACGCTTGGTCAATTGAGGTGAGTAGATCCTCTTCTAGTGAGGTCACTGGGGACTAACAACAACAATAAAATCCAGCAGAAAAAATCTGAGATATTTGTCAGTCACCAAGTGATCAGAATAAATTCATGGAATTTTAAAAGATCATTCTAGAAATGATGTGCACTATTTAAAAATTAAAGTGGAGAACACACAGGCTTCTAAGAATATGTGTCCTTCCCCATGCGTGCCTCCAAGTTCAAGCGTGTGTATGGCAGTTTCTGAATTTGACTATGGGTCACCACAGACCCAATGCCACCTCAGAAACTGAAGGGGGCACTGACTGCATCAGAACATTCCAAGTCTTTTACTGCCAAGTGGTTATTCGAAGTCAGGTAGGAACGGGTGGCAGCAAACATCAGAGGCCTCGCTAGAGGATTCCCATCTACCCTCTCCTGGGCTGCATCTCAGTCTCTTCCTTTTTCTCTTCCCTGCCTCCCTCCCGGCAACACACAGAAGAATGTATGCACTGCAGTGGAGAAAAGTACGAGGGGAAAATCTCCAAGACCATGTCTGGACTTGACTGCCAGGCCTGGGACTCGCAGAGCCCACATGCTCACGGATATATTCCTGCCAAGTAAGTCTTGCAGCCACGGCTGAAGCTCCTTAGGCATGCACTGCCCTTCACATGTGTCTGCTTGCTTCAAGAATTGAAGGCTCCCTTCCCCTCATAGGCTGTATATGAAGTGTGTGTTCTTGCTACCCATCACACGGGCCAGGGGCATCATGGGTGCTTGTTAGAAATGCAGCATCCCAGGTCCTACGAATCGAATTTGGGCTATAACAAGACAATTTGTGTTTATGTTAAAACTGAAAGACACACTTAGTTTGTGTATGCCCCTTTCGCTCCCCTCCTTTCATTTTTACACCAGTTATAGTATAGACTTTCTGACTGTGATCTATGAATGAATATCAAGGGTCTTGCAAATCCCTGATATTTTATGTGTATTTACACTGGGTCATTCACAACTTCTACCGAGTTCTCAAAGGTGACTGTGAATTTAAGAACAGTACGATGGAGGGGTCTTGGGGGGGAGTGTCCCTGTTCCAGAACGCAGTGATGGTTTTCTGAACAAGCACCTATGAGGATTCAAGCTCACATTTTGCACAGGATGCCATGCTCTCCCCCCCCCCCGTGATGACCCCAGTGTTATTTATTAATAAGGATTCTAAGACTCAAGGTAATGTGGCTAAGCATTACCCTGTCCTTGTGGAAGATGACATCACTGAGTTTTTGCACCTCTCACTCCATATAGCTTAAATATGGTTCCTGCCATTGCCTTCCAAAGGCAATCACAGTAGTGTCCTCAAATTGTGACTAGGCCAAATCACCTATAGGACACCAGAAGAGGGGAATAAATTGACTGCTGCTTTTCTCTTTGTCCTAAGCGCTCAGACTCAGAGAGGAACCAGGAGCAGAGACAATCTCCCAGCTAAATCCCTGCGTTCCTGCCAAGGAGGTCTCACTGGCCAGGTGCTTGTAGGCACATAGCTCCCCCACCTTGCATTCTTTAAAATTCCTGTAGTGGGGTGGGAGCCTGGTAGACTAGTAGGATCAGGCATCAACTTCCAGCCTGTACCATGTTGCTGTCCTCAGGCAGTGAGCACTTTGTTTTTTGAAGATTGCTATTGTTTGTAGCTAGATAACCAGAGTTTGTTTACTTTAAAATGCTGGATGGTTAGAAAGATACAGTTTCTTGCCCTCTTCTGTAAGCCTTGCACATGGAAATTTCTAGAAATAAAGTCCATGGAAGACTGAGCCTATCATTCTTTCTGGATTGCTGACAGAGGACCATATTCCTCTAATTGCAGGTGCTAAATTGTAGCTCATTCTCAAAGATTCTCATGTAAAATTGTTTATTATTGCTATTAAAAAATTCTTCCTGTCCACCCAGATTTCCAAGCAAGAACCTGAAGATGAATTATTGTCGCAACCCTGATGGAGAGCCTCGCCCCTGGTGCTTCACCAAAGACCCCAACAAACGCTGGGAATACTGTGACATCCCCCGCTGCAGTAAGTTCAGTTCATACCCAATACACTGAGAGCATCCTCTCTGCCCCTTTTTGGAAATATGTTGGTGCTGAGTACAGGTCTGCAGAGTATTCTTGTCCAATTTATTAGCTATTTAGGTAGCTGATAAGAGCATCCATTTGTTGATTTTTTTCCCTCAAACTTCTGCCTCTTGTGAATATTATCAGTTTTAAGACAAAACTCCAGCTCTAGGGGCCTTAACAGACTGAACTTGACACCCACGCCAGTTTGTCCATCAAAGATGCAAGAGTGGTGAAAGACACATAAGTAAGCAGAAAAAGATGTAATCAATGTGGCCACACTGAGAAGTACAGATAAAGGGGTTCAGTGATGCTAAGTTCATCTCTAAGAGGTGGACAGAAGCTCTGGGACTTTCTGGAAAGGGAGAAACAAAGAAAGGACTTGGCGTTCACACAGCTGATGCAGCAGGTGTCTTGGTCATGGGTGAGCTGTTGATTATTATGTCAGCTATGCTTATGCTGGAGAAGCTGTTGTCATCATCATCATCACTTGAGAGGAGTGGCCTGGTTCCTAGGAGAAGATGGTTCTCTGTGATGCAACCTCACCATCATGCGTAGCTGCCTTCATGTAGAGATGATCTGTCCCAAGAGGTTCAGTTTCTAGGGGTAGTTTCACTCTTGTCATGATCCAGAGGCTGATGAGATAGTTCTGTAGGTAAAGTGTTTGTCCCACAAGACTATCCTGAGTTCAGGCTCTAGAACCCACATTAAAAACAGCAGCAGCAGCCACAACTGAACGTGGTGGTGGTAGTTTATAATCCTAGTCCTGGGGAGGTGGAGATAGGCAAAGGCAGGAGTAGACAAGCCAATCCCTGGGTCTTGCTGTCCAGCTGGCCAGTCTAGCCTACTTGGTCCTTCTAAGTAAAAGGTCCTGTTTCAAAAAAAGTGAAAATGTCCTCTGGTCTCCACATGCATGCATGTGAACATGTACACATGCATGTACACACACACACAGGAGAGACAGACAGAGAGAGAGAGAGAGAGAGAGAGAGAGAGAGAGAGAGAGAGAGAGATATGGAGAGAGAGAGCTGTTTATCCATCAGTCCAGTCATTCCTCAAATCCAAGGTCACTGCAGAGCCAAGTGACCCAGGAAGAAAGAGTTAAAGAGGCAAAAACAAGAGACAAAAAGACCACACGGAATTAGTTGGTCATAACCCTTCTTCAAAAATACACTCAAATTCAGGGTGGTGGCTCTGCCATCCCAGCTTCCCTGAGCTGAAGGGAGCCCACCAGCATAGCTGTTTCATGATCTTCATGACCAGCCAGAGTTTTTTCTAACTGTTGCTTTGTTAACACATGTCTATGAGATGTTTCAGATGTCTAACTTGGAGGTGCTCAGGGGAAGTGACACACATGGGAAGAAGCTATTTCACACTGTTCCTTCATGGATAATTGAGATAGAGACTCTGAAACTGTAGAAAGACCATGAGCAAATGCTAGAGAGGACATGCAGGAGCAGCCTCTCCTTTGCTTGGCCATCATTGAGAAGCAGAGATCCTTAGGCAGTCTTCCTCCTTACAGCAGTTTCTCTTTTTTTGTAATTTTTGTTCCATCAACAATGCCTTAATTTTTGGTTGAACACTTTTCCTTAAAGATATTGGGTTAGTGTTGTTTTCTGTATTTTTATTTTATTGGTGATTGAGAGATGGGTGGTTACATATCTAGCTTTTACCATGGATTAATCTGCTTCTGAACCTTTGAAGCTCTATTGTTAAGATGCATATGTATCAAAGACATTTACCCTTTCCCATGGGCTCTTTTCCAGTTGAGTGCCCTTATGGGAGATGAGTGCTCCTCAGTTGTGTTTACCCAGTGAATCACGTATTCTTCATAAAAGGGCCTGGACCACTGGCATGTGTAAGGACTTGGGGTGGGAGAGGACTTACATGGATTCTTGCCATGCCTGATGAACACAAAACTAGAGAGAGAAGCATCTAACCCAAGGGTCCATTTTTAGAGCAGTTCCTGAAGAAATGGACTTATAGATACAGATGCTACTAAACTGAAAACACAAAGCTGTTCCCAAGTATAAAATCCCAAGAGAGAAGACAGTCTATGGCTCCTCTGACAGTGGAGCCAGTCTTTATCCCTAGAGCACAAATGGACTTTGGGAGCCCATTCCCTATGGAGGGGTACTATTGCAGCCCAGATACAGGAAGGAGGGTCTAGACCCTCCCCCAAACAGTATGACAGACTTTGAAGGTCCTTGGTAGAGGGCCTCACTATGTCTGGGTAGGAGTCAGGGAGGGGAGTAGGTTGGGGTGGGTTGGGTGGGGAACATGGGAGGAGGGGAGGGCGAGGGAATAGGGGGATGGATATGTAAATATGAGTAATTAAAAATAATAAAAAAATTTAAAAATCCCAAGAGAGGAGTAAGAGGGTGTGGCAGAAGAGGGCGTGGCAGAAGATCTTGCCTCCACCCTTCTGTAACATCTGTTGGTGCATTCTTCATAGAAAACCATTCATGATCAGTTCTTTCCCCTATTCAAGCAACACCCCCACCTCCTTCTGGTCCAACCTACCAATGTCTGAAGGGAAGAGGTGAGAACTACCGAGGGACTGTGTCTGTTACTGTGTCTGGGAAAACCTGTCAGCGCTGGAGTGAACAGAGCCCTCATGAGCACAACAGGACACCAGAAAATTTCCCCTGCAAGTATGTCCCTCCTCTTCTTCCCCTACCCGTTACTGTGACCTGTGAAGTCCATTGACTCCACCTTGGTTGTACTATAAAGAACTCAAGAATAAAGACTGATCAGGACACATGAAAGAAAAGTAACATTTAGCAATGTTTTTCACCTTACAAGTCTTTCTCAAAGTGTGTCCCACCAATACCATCAAGAATTTACCAGAAATGCAAAGTCTTGGGCTCTACTCTAGAGTAAGTTTGAGACTCTAAGGTCTTTGAGGAAAAGTACTCCAGCATACAGCACAGTGCCCAATATAGAACTAAAGACCTCTCCAATTACATGAAGACAAAGAATAGATTTTAGCCATCAATTCTTCTGGGCCAGAGTCCATGACATGCTATGTGATGCCTAAGCTCGATTTCAGCTTTGTTCTGCTCTCTGTCAGCCATTCAATGTGTGAGATTCTGGAATATTAGATATGCACAGCACCCCCTATAACAAGCATGTACACACCTTGCTTATTAAACTCTTTGAAGAGGGAAACTCATGTTTCTATTCTAGAAATTTGGAAGAAAACTACTGTCGTAACCCGGATGGAGAAACTGCTCCATGGTGCTATACCACCGACAAAGGAGTGAGGTGGGAATACTGTGAAATTCCATCCTGTGATTCCTCTGGGTCATTGCCAGAACTTTCCGATTCTTCAGGTATGGGTGGGCCACGAGAGCTCACTGAGAGCCCAATTGTTCTGTTTGTTTGTGCTCCAATGGCATCTTCAGAGAGTATCGGTGTGCAGTACCTTTGCTTCACTTAATCTTGCTGTGGGTTAGAGTGTCGCTTGTATGATTCCAATCATAGTGCTTCCAATTTGTTGTTTGGCTAGTGGCTCAGGGTACAGTCTTGGTGAGTGTTTCCTGAGCTCTTGAAAATGTGACTTTCTGTTGTGCTCACAATGTTTCTTCTAAAAGTCAACATGAGCACATCTTACTAGGGTTCTTTATTCCTGTTGAATCGCTTATATGTGCAACTTTAAGAATAGATTAGTCTCTGTTTCTTTTGTTTCTGTTAGCCTTCTGTATTGGGAAGCTCTGTTGTGGGCACATACACATTGAAGATGTCTTTATCTTCCTGATGGAATGTCTCCTTTTCTGATTGTATCTTATTGATGTGAAGGTTTTGCCTATGCTAGTGTTTGTGTGACTTATTCGCCTCCTGAGATGTTTGCATTCATGTAATTGTGTGTGGTTGGCTTTAAGTCCACCGTTAAGGTAGTTATTCTGTCCCATTTCATTGCCACATGGAACACAATTACCCAATACATTTAGGTTTACTTGTTATTCCCTTAGCTGTGTCGCTTACTGATCAAGACATTGAAGGGATTCTTCACCTCTGATGCTGCGGGTTTTGCTGTTTGAATTTCTATTTTGTTACTGTTTTTAGAAGTTTCTACCTCTGCTGACATCCCCTCTTTTATCCATGCATATGATCATCTTCACCAGAAGATCCGCTAACAACTGGCGGAGATTATTTCACAATCCCAACCTGATAGTGTCCCATTGTGGTCATCTCTGAGAAGCAGCAGCTTCTGTCCCATCTCCAGAAGCTTAAGGCTTTGGTGTCCTGTGATGAAAAAAGAGTGTCTAGGGAAGTATGCAAGTATTTAGGGTCTGTCCTTCACCTAATCCCTCCTGCCTCATCTCGGAGCATCCTGCCCTCTCGTTCTCATGAACACCTGGAAGTAACTCATAGAAATAACTTGTACACAATGACATTTCCAAGTAGCAGTACGCTGACCTATTTTGTTCCTCTTTCAAGGGTTTTATTTTCATTCTTACAGGATGTTCTACAACACTATAAATCTTGTGTGTGTGAGTGCATTGTGTGTTTAATGTTTATCCACCTGTTAACAGGGAAAAGGAACAGTGGGGATTCCTCCACAGCTTTACTGTGTGTGTCATAAATTAGTGCCCAGGTCTGTCTGCTCCAGGCCTTATTTGTCTTCATTTCTTCTGCTTTGATTTCAGTTCTACCAGAGCAAACACCTGTGGTCCAGGAATGCTACCAAGGCAACGGGCAGAGCTATCGGGGCACATCCTCCACCACCATCACAGGGAAAAAGTGCCAGTCCTGGGCATCTATGACTCCACACCAGCATCAGAAGACCCCAGACAAGTTCCCAAATGCGTATGTCTTTGATTTTAACCATGAGAGGATCAGTAGCTGACTTAGGCTTCCCTTACGTCACCCATGCTCTATGCTGAGTCCTTTGGACTAGATTTCTCTGAGATTGGCACAGGGGCAGACTATGTTAGGAACTTGGCTCTCAAAAAAAGGACCCGAGTGAAGAGAAGCCATTGACCGGCTCCCTTCCCTGAGAAATTTTGTGGAAGCAAGGACTGGTAAGGTCCTATTGGTGGAAACCTTGTGAAAACAAGTTACCACAAAGCTTAGAAATGGTACCATCACCCAACCTGCGCTGAAGATCATGCCGCTGCCTCTCAGCATTGGATAGTCACTCCAATGCAAAGCCCTGGAGTGGTCCTTGAGTTTGCCTTTGTGCTTGGTTTCCAGGCTAATGTTTCTAGCTGCATCTGCATCTGTTTGTCTTTCAGTACCCTCACCAGGTCTGGAGCACAATGCTCTAAAGGGGTATGAGTTGCCTGAGAGCACCAGTGTTGGTAGCCACTTCGGTATGACAATGGGAGGAAGCAAGGCAGTTAGGAAGGGAGGAGGAGAATGAGGGAGACAAAGAAGGAGCAGAGAGACAGAGAGAAGAATGGATGGATGGATGGATGGATGGATGGATGGATGGATGGGGGAGAGAGGAAGGAAAGAGGGAGAAAGCAAGTTAGGAGGGGAGGGAGGGAAGGATGGAGAAAAAAGAGGAACAGAGGAAGTTAGGACAGAGGGAATAAGGGAAAAGCAACTTAGGAAGGTAGGGAGAATGGGAGGAAAGAATGGAGGGAGAAAGGAAGGGGCAGAGGATGTAAGGGAAGAGGAAAGGAGGGAGAAGAAAGGGTGTGACAGGAGGAAAGGACAGAGGGAAGTAGAGAACAAAGGACAGAAGAAGGAAGGCCCTCAAGTTTTGAAATGAAGTACAGCCATCTCTATTCGCAGGGCACATGACTAATGGATACAGACAGTCCTAATGTCTGAGTGAATTTGCATGTCCAAAGAGCAGAAGGTCTATATGAGGTTCACAGACAAGCCATCAAATGTCTATACTAGCTACACTTAACTGAACAATGAAATTCTAACATAGCAATGATATGAAAATCATTAAGTACTTAGTGAAATTTTTAATATGGCATACCTAAGATCTGCATACTGTATAGCTTAAACATTGTTAAGGAGAAAATTAAAAGCTAAATAAAGATCCCATATATTGATCAAAAGATTAAATATGTATCAGTCCCTTATCAAGTTAGGCTTTGGATTCAGCCCACAAATTCTGTTTCTGAAGAAAGCAGCAACATTTAGAGGCAAATGTCTCAGAATCATCTAGGTAATGTTTAAATGAAGGGTTCTGGAGGGTTGACACTGAAGTCCACAGAAGCACAGTGATCGAGACATGGTAGTGTCATGGTGTCGACAGGAAGGGACACAAACAAAGGAAATGGGGACAGTCCAGAAACAAACTCTGGCTCATAAGGACAATGATTTTCCAGTGCAGGTGGGAAAGCAACTCAATGCATAAGCGGCATCTTTTTGCAGAATGGTCCAAGAATAGCAAATGCCATGTATAAAAACAATGCCTCCAACCCAAACCCCAAACAAGGCAAGATATTGATATATTTGTGCTTATTTTTTAAAATATAAAGTTACATTTCAAGATCTACATTGTGTAAAAGTATTTAGCAGGGTGTCAAAGGAGAATATTATGATGCCTGCTTTTACATTTATACAATGTAAACACATTGTGCATTTTAATATATATTGTACATTATGATATATTTTACATTGCTACATTGTAAACACATTATAAATGTATACAGTATAAATATATTTACATTGTCTGGGTTTGGTTAAGAGTTCCATTTGTGAGTAGGCATGTTAGTATCTTCAGTGGGATGTTTCAAAGGTACCTCACTGACACTTGTGTTGTAACAAAATTGAGGAGCTGGATTCCTCCACCACTGCTGACCATGCTGTCTTGGGATTTGCAGTGGCTTGGAAATGAACTATTGCAGGAACCCAGATGGTGACAAGGGCCCTTGGTGCTACACCACTGACCCCAGTGTCAGGTGGGAATACTGCAATCTGAGGAGATGCTCTGAGACAGGAGGGAGTGTTGCAGAACCGCCCACGGTCCCCCAAGTTCCAAATGTGCAGGATACCTCTGAACCAGGTAAGGAGCCAGTGGCCAGATGTCTGTGGGCAGATGTGGACACTGGACACAGGGGAGGAAGTGTTACTGATCTGTTGCTCCCACATTGTGTGGGACACCAGTTTAGGCTGAGGGTCTGCCATGTGGAATGAGCCTCAGTGCCATCTTGGGGAAGGTAGGGAGGTGATTGCTGACAGAAGGTGGGTGGGCAGTTTCCTAAGGCACGCTGTGAGCCCCCCAGGTGTTCTAACTCTTCACACTGTTGTATAGCTGGGTGTTCCTATGTTCTAGCCTGAACTCCCCTTCTAAAACAACCCACTAATGTTGAGATCGTTTCCAGGCAGACATTTCTGTCAACTTAAACTAAATAGCAAGTCTCGTTAATTGTCAGCATGTCAGTGTTTGCTGCGACACTAGGTCTGTCACCAAAGAGCATCCCAACATATTAGAGCCGAACCCTTTGGGGTCTAATGACCCTTTCACGGGGTCACCTAAGACCATTGGAAAAGACAGATATTTATATTATGATTCAGAACTGTAGTAAAATGTGTTATGAAGTAGCAATGAAAACAGTTGGGGGGTCAGCATATCACAGGGAACTGTACTAAAAGGCCACAGCATTAGGAAGGTTGAGAACCACTGTATTAGAGAAAGCTAACACTAACACATTCATGTGGTATCATGCTTGGACTACCCAGGGACACATAATCTCCTTCTTCCTACAGACTGCATGTCTGGGAATGGTAAAGACTATCGGGGCAAAGTGGCCGTCACTGCAGCTGGCACTGCCTGCCAGGAATGGGCTGCCCAGGAGCCCCACAGACACAGCATCTTCACCCCACAGACAAACCCCCGGGCAGGTCTGGAAAAGAACGTAAGCCACTCTGGTTCTGTTCTGCATTCTCCTGACCAACTTTTGAACAGATTCAGTTTGGTGTTACACCACGCTGGCCAGGGCTGATCTTTGGTGTTGAGGGAAAAGTAAGGGAGGGGAAATTTGGAGCAGGTTGAAGTGGGGAGAAAAAGCCAAGGCCACACTTGGGTGTCCTACAGTTTGGCTCCATCTTGATATGGTCTGGGAACAGGCAGTATCTCATGGCTCCTCGGATAACTACTGTTAAGAGGTGTGGTAGGCACTGCATGGAGAGGGGTGTGGAGAGAGGAGGAGTCTTGACTTCTCTGGGCATATCACTCACCAGCACCCCATAACTCCTGGGAATCTCTTTGAACACATGTTTTTTTTTTTTTCCCGGAAGCTTTATTATGTTTACGTGGTTAGTATTGATCTTTGGTGATCAAAGCAACCTTCGGGCCCTCTCCTTCTGTCATGGGTCCCTGTGCTTTGCTCACAGCAGGTTTGCTGAATACACTCCACCCCGACATCCCCAGCCCCTCCAGCGTTCTCTTGGTCACTTCATTAGAACAAAGTATGCTCCTGTCAATCGAGGACATCACAAAGGCTTTAAGGAGCTGTGTCTGATGCTCCTCTGGATACAGTGTAGGTCACAGGAGTCTAAAACCATCAAGCAAAGACCACGTTTGTATTTATTGCATCACACTATCAGAGAAAAACATTGCTCTTCTGCCTTGACCCATGGAGGGTGCAAACATTTTTATTTTTAATCAACAACAAGGCTTACTGAAGCGAACCAACAGACAGCCAGTAATGCCCCACGGTCCCTGATGTCTGGCTCTCTCACATCTGGCCCAGGGAGTGGCTTCCTAGCTGGAACTTGGTTTGGGCAGAAACGTGACCAGTGACAGCCTGAGATTGAGGCTTTAGATATACCCTAAACCAACTTTATCAAAAAGCAAGAAGAGAAGAAAGCAAAGGGACACCCTCTTCCTTCCATCCCTCAAGAAGGTTTATGTCTCTATATCTGGATCCCCCTCTGCCCCAGGGGAGCCTCCTCTCAAAATGCCTGTCTCTTTTCAGTACTGCAGAAACCCAGATGGTGATGTAAATGGTCCTTGGTGCTATACAATGAACCCCAGAAAACTTTATGATTACTGTGACATCCCAATGTGTGGTAAGTTTCTTTTGTTTCCCTTCTCTCTCCCTTCCTCTCTTTACTTTCCCTTTCCTTCTTAACTTTTTTTTTTTTTTGGTAAGAAAACTACTTTCCAATACATAGATTGACCATTTTCTTCATGAGGACTTACACATAAGCCACCACAGACAGGCTTCATGCCAGGTGCCTGAGGTCTAAATGGCTGCCTCTTACCCTGAGCCATCTTTCATAGGAGCATCTGGAACCTGGCCTATTATTGTCCTTGCCCCATATCAACTAAACTTAATATTAAACCCTTGAAGGGTAGATGGGAACTAACTAATCAGCTCCAGGAGGTTTCCCAGGAACTCTTCCACAACTGATTGGATATAGACACAGAACAAGTTCAGAGGCGCTGGAATACGACACACATTAGCTGTTTTGTTGCTGCTGTGATAAAATACCATGACAGATAACAACTTAAGGAAAATCTTAGGGCTTACTGCCCCAGGGATCTAGACACCCACAATGTCTGAGGCTGCAGTATCATGGCAGGAGCCGTGGCTTAGGGACCACATGAACTGCATGAACCCAAGGAGGCAGAGAGTGAACTGTAGGTAGGCTGGGGTAATGGACTCTCCAGGCCCATCCCTAGTGATGTCCTTCCTTCAGCAAGGCTCCACATCTCAAAAGTTCCTGGACCTCTCCGAACAACTCCACCACCTGGGGACCAGGTGTTCACATCCATAAGCCCTTGAGGAACATTTTCCATTTAAAGCACCACAGAAATTTTCCTCTTCAGCACCAGAAAAGGGGGAAACACACACACACACACACACACACACACACACACACACACACACACACACACACACACACACACACACACACACACACACACACACACACACACACACACACACACACACACACGCAGAGTCTACAAAATAACCTCCTCAATTTTCATGGAAAAGAATGCATATCTTTCTGTTAGCTCCATATCCCTCCCCACCAAGATTTCCTAGTTGTTAACCGCCTAACTTACAGATGGCATGTTGGGTTCCATCATTGGGGATTTAAGACTCTTGGGGAGGAAGAGGCTGGGACCTGGGAAAGGGAAGTTGACATTAGTTCTTGAGCTTGGGATGGCCAATGGATGGCTGTGTCTGCAGGCAAAGCTGATTCTGTTCTGTGCTCACCGACTTTGCAGTCGGAACCTGTCATTGTGGACTCCTCTCTCTCTCTCTCTCTCTCTCTCTCTCTCTCTCTCTCTCTCTCTCTCTCAGTGAGCTAGCCTGGGGAGGGGGTGTGGCTGGCACTGAAGGGAGGGGCTTAGCTTGCAAAGCTCTTCTGGGGCCTGCCTCCCAGGTATTTGGGTGTAGTGGTTTAGGGCATGTAGGTGGCTCTTGGCTGGAACAGGGAGAGGATGGAGAGGGGATGTTGATGGGCTGGGTTCTACTTGCCGGTGTTACTGTAAGATAACGCAGAGGACTCTAGAGTCAGGGAAGCGGTAGTGGCCTTTTTCTCCAGTGGGGCCTTTTGTATGTTTAGAAGAAAATGTCTGGGTAGCCTCTTTACCTGGAAGTTCCTAAAGTCTCAGTGTCTCTCAATCTCTGCTCTCAGTTTCTAGCCCTTGCATGCCCCTCCCCCACTGACTTTCCCTGCCCTGCACAGGCTGCCCCTAAGTGGTGCCAGGCCTGGCATTCAAATCTTGGGCTCTGTGTCCTGGTTTCACAGATCCACCTCTGATTTCCTCTGGAGCAGCCTAGAATACCAGAGGGTCTTTCTCAGCATGAGTCAAGCCTTGGTATCCAAAGCCACAGCCCATGGTGCCAAATCCCAGCTGCTCTCCATAATTCCTCCATGCTTTCAAAACCAGTACCACATGGAAGATGCTTAAACACAATCTGCCAACTTCTGCTGCCAGCTTGATGGGCAGCTTCACCCCACCCCCACCGTCTCCAGGAGGCTCTACCTCAGTGATGCTGGTCTCTTGTCAATCACAGCTGATTGTTCAGCCCCAGCTGACCAGCATCGATTATTCCAGCAAAGCAAAGGTTTTGCTTCACAGATTCCTAATTCAAAATATCATATACACAGGGTCAGTAGTGTCTTCGAGGGACTCTCAAACTTCCCTCTGAAATGTCACAAGCCAGGCCTTCAGTTTTCTCAACATTCTTGTCTTCTAAGCTCCTACCCAATAGCTCCTTAAGCTCCAACACAAATCTCCAAAATTCTTCCACCTACCACAATCCTCCCCAAAACGACATGCTCAGGTCTGTCAGTGACAACTCACTCGCTGGTACCTACATCTGTTAGTTTCTCTGTTGCTGAGATAAAACACTATGACCCAAAGCAACTGGGAGAATAAAAGGACTTGTTTGGCTTACCTTTCGTACCACAGCCCATCACTGAGGGAAGCCACATAGGAGTTCAAGGCAGGAACCTGGAGACAGGAACTGAAGCAGAGACCAGGGGGAGAACACTGTTTACTGTTTACTGGCTCAGCCTTCTTGTACCATGCAGGACTACCTGCCCAGGAGATGGCAATAAGCACAGTGGGCTCAGCCCTCTCACACCAATCATTAATCAAGAAAATGCCCCACAGACTTGCCCAAAGGCTTATATGATGGAGGCAATTGCTCAGCTGAGATCCCTCTTCCCAGGTTGACTGTAGTTTGTGTCAAGATGACAAACACTAAGCAGCATGCACACATGTCTGAAGGCACAGTGGTAGTCACTGAGATGAGTTTTAGAGAGGGTACTCCCATCACAACACAGCTCATTTGGAAAAGCCTTCTCTACATAGATTCTCAAGACAGGCCATGGAAAACAGAAAGTGGAAAACTAGGGTTCCACTACTCCAGAGTGTGACTCTCTGGTTGACTAAGACCAAAGGAATTTCTTCTGGGGAATGCTATGGGCGATGCTAACCCTTTCTGAAGACTTTGGGGCTGCAGGTGAAAAAAAATGTTTGTGAAAGTCCCCTGCGCCCCAGGCAGTGGTAGTTACCAAAAAATGGGATGCAGACCCTGGTCTCCAGTTAACTGGCAGGCTGGCGGGTGAGAGGGAGTGTGCATGGGAGGTAAACAGAGAGGAAAAGCAGGTGGGCATGTGGATTGATTTTTAGTGGTTGATTACAGAAGGCATGCAGGGTGGGGTGGGGGAGGGAGGGTTGGGTCTGTGCTGAGACCAGCAGAGAAAAGCTGGGGGAAATGCACTTACTGTCTACACATACAAACAGGGACACACACACACACACACACACACACACACACACACACACACACCACTTACCACCACCACCACCACCACCACCACCACCACCACCACCACCACCACCACCACAGAAATTCACGAGGAAAAAAAAAAATACTGTATTGTCTAGAGCTATAGCCTTCAGGAAACCTTCCATAGTTCAGGAATTTTGACATTGCAACAGGATGCTGTGTTTTAGAGATGTGTTGGGCCACATTTGGAGCTGTTCTAGGGTTCTTGTGGGCTGTTCTAGGTTGCAGGCTGGGCATGCCACATAGGTGGTGTTGGCAAGCAAAGCTTGGTGTTCCAAATATAATATATTGAGTACATTTTAGATAACTATATTTGTCAATCAAAGTCCATAAAGAAGTGCTCTTATTTTACTCTGTGCTACACCAATTTAATTAAATAATTAGAGTTAAGAGCTCCTTCAGAGGATAGGGTTCTGTGCTGTCTGCCATGGGTTTTAAAACTCAGGGGAACTATCCCAAAGGTGGCTTCTGACTCTGGGGATGTCACAAACTCCGCACCTGGCCACAGGACATGAATTCATCAGGACTGTTTGACAGAACTAGTCCACTTGCCTCAGTGTGACCCTCTCCTCTTATGTCATTCCACAGTACCGTCATCATATGAGTGTGGGAAGCCCCAGGTGGAGCCGAAGAAATGCCCTGGGAGGGTGGTGGGTGGCTGTGTGGCCCATCCACACTCCTGGCCCTGGCAAATCAGTCTCAGAACAAGGTAAGAATCTGCAGAAACATTTCCCAGCAGTCTATGTGAGCCTCACAGAGCTGTCATGCTAAACCAAAGCTGCCGAGTTTCACCACCTTCCTCTATGTCCTTCCTCCCACTGAGTAAATACAGCTACATAACGTTTTAAAAGCTGTCTTCTTAGGTTCCCTACTTTGAAAATGACCAAGAATGGTATTTAAGAAAAACAAACAAATAAAGAAACCTCTGGGCTGCTGCCATTAAGTTTGGTAAATACAATAAACTATGTGAAATGATGACATTCCCAGAGAACATGGAAGGTGCTTTAGGGGTTCATACTGGCTGTTGTAAAATGAAAGGAATGTTTTCACAGATGTAACACCATACAGGTGGGTGCTCACAAAGGAGCTTCCCTGTCAGAGATGCAGGTGTTTGACAATAGTATGTGTCTTTTTGTGACCCCCCCTCGAATTTAATATAGAGACTGTGTAGGGGAAGCTATAGCCACGCCTACTTAGGGGCTGGCTACAGGTGTGCCTGACCATGCTTGTGAGGGTGGTTTCACTTTTGGGCTTGCATACAGACCGCTGCCACGCCAGCTGGCTAGGTTGCTCTGTAAGTAAGGCTTTTCCCTATTAAATACCCTTATATTTCTACCTGACTCCGTATTAGTAATTTCCCATTATAAGACTGCTTATGCATTCAGGAATATATGAGCAAGCCAGCTTATGGCTGCCTTGGTTTAAGAGCAACACATCTGAGCCTGTGGAAGCAGGGCTGCATGTGGCAGAAAACATCTGTAATCCTTAATTTACTTTTCTTGGGCATGGCTTCCAAAGAAGACATGTGCAGCAGGCTCCCTGGCTTGCCTGGCTCACTGACATACCTCGGTGCATGCTCAGTTACTATCCACAGTCCCCTCTGTGAGCTTGCTGAATGCCACTGACAGATGTGGGCACAGTTACATGCACTCTGTCTGTTACTGAGTGGCTTTTTTTTTTTAGATTTATTTTTATTTTATTTATATGAGTTTTTGCCTGCTTGTAAGAATGTATACCATGTATGCCTGGTGCCCTTGGAGACCAGAAGAGGGCAGCAGATCCCTTGGAACTGGATCTACAGATAGTTTCGAGCACCATGTAAGAGCTGGGAACCAAACCTGGATCCTCTGAAAGAATAACCAATGTTCTTAACTCTGAGCCATCTCCCCAGCCACAGAGTTTGTTTGTTTGTTTTTTGCTGACCTGATCCTACATACTAAGCTATTTGCATTCTAGCCATTACACTGTGGTTGGGAGTTGGTGATCTCCATATCCTGAATTATTGCTCTTGGGGTCACATTTGGCTCCTCAGAGGATGAAGACCTTTTGTAAAGCCCTAGCTAATAAGAAATAAAGACAGCTTCAAGGGCAGGTATTGACAGGTGGTGTATGTTGGGGTCCAGGGCTAATACTTCACACTGGAGCCACTGCCTCTGCTCCATGGGGACAGGTGGCACCCAATACTTTCCCAGGTATCTTAACAGTGGGCTAGATAGATGTCGCAATATTGCTGCCATTCTATACAAGGGCTAGCAGTCCTTTCTGCTGGGAATGAACTTGTCTTTCTGATTTTTTGTGAGATTGAATGAAACAAGACATCTGGCCTAAATGGAAGTTCTTGCTTTCCCCCCTAGATTTAGTGGACAGCATTTCTGCGGAGGAACTTTAATATCCCCAGAGTGGGTGCTGACCGCTGCGCACTGCTTGGAGAAGTACGTTTCTTGGGTGACTGGCATGAGGTCTCCTTCTAAAGACTGGCCCCATCCTCCCCTCCCTCCCTCCTCTCCTCCCATCCTGCCTGCCTGGCTTCCCTGGTAGTGATATAAGGGACCAAGGAGTGTGTGTGTGTGCGGAAGTCCACAGCAGCCACTAGGACAACCCTGCAAAAAGAGAAACAGTTCTAAGGAAGATCTGCAAAGGACCCAGAGCAGGGCCTGGGTCTGGAGAAACAGATCTGCTCAGGGGCAGGCACTGGTTCTGTCCATGTCAAGAACATCACAAGATCCAACAAATTGGGGAGTCACAGATTCTGGTGGCTGCACATGCTGAGAGGCCTTGAGAAGTGTATTACACAGGTAGGCGCCAGGGAAAGGTCTGGACTATGCTTTGCTCCCAATGTTATCATCTCTTCTAGATCTTCAAGACCGGCGTTCTACAAGGTTGTCCTGGGTGCACACGAAGAAGATATTCGTGGGTCAGATGTTCAGCAAATAGAAGTAAAGCAGCTGTTCTTGGAGCCCACCCGAGCTGACATTGCCCTGTTGAAGCTAACCCGGTATGGTTTCCCTGGGGTTTGCACTCCAAGCTGAGTGAAGACAGTGGTTTATGGCTGGGTCATATGAGCCACAGCCATGTGTGGGATATGAGAAGTAATGTCTAGGTTGCAAAAACATGGGGGTTTAGGCGAAATGGGCAAATTTCATCAGAAAATGAGGATTCGGCTTAGTTCTGCACACCCACAGGTATGTTCCTGAAAAGAGAATCAGAACTCAGTTTCCACCTGTGAGGAAAGATTTAAAATGTAAAGTAGCCTATCACCTCAGCAGCTCCCCGACCTAGAGCTCACTAGCTTATGGGCTTTTACCATCTGTTACCCCGACTGACAAAGGGGTGTGCTGAGAGAATCAAATGAGATGATGTATCTCAAAGCACTTTTAAAGCTACAAACATGTGCCTGGCATGGTGGCACATGCCTTTGGGAGGCAGAGGCAGGCAGATCTCTGTGAGTTCGAGGCCAGCCTGATCTACAAGAGTGAGTTCCAGGAAAGCCAGGGCTATGTAAAGAGACCTTATCTCAACAAACCAAAGCCAAAAGCAAAAACAAAAACAAAAATAAAACCCCACAAATGCAGGGGTGCTGGAGAGATGGCTCAGCAGTGAAGAAGGCATGCTGCTTTTTTCGGTGGTCTAGAGTTTGGTTTCCAGCATCTATAATCAACAAGATCTCAAACACCTATAACTTCAGCTCCATGGGCTCTAACACCTTCTTTTGGCCTCTGCTGGCACCCCATGCAAGTATGTGCACACACATATATTCAAACAAACAAACAAATAACGAACAAACCCACATAGGCAAGGGCAGAATGAAATAAGAAACAATTCACAAACACAAGTTCTATCACTGTTCTTTGACCCTATTTTCCCTGCTGAAGTGTGTGTGTGTGTGTGTGTGTGTGTGTGTGTGTGTGTGTGTGTCTGTGTGTGTCTGTGTGTGTGTCTGTGTGTCTGTGTGTCTGTGTGTGTGTTTAAGCCTGACATTGGGTAATTAGGCTTGTGCCATAGAATTAGGAATGTTTGGAAACAGGTCCCCTTGGACACAGCTTCCAAACAGTCAGCTATTTTGAGAAATACTCATTTGGGAACAGTCAAGCAGGCATGTGGAACACATCAGCTGTGCCTGATGGGTCCCAGACGACAGAGAGATGATTCTGGAAGTGACAGGACCTGGTCCAGCCAGTACAGGTCCAGTCTCAAACACAGGGCTATGTGTGTGGGATGTAAGCTGAGAGGTGATGTCTTGGGGTGTTTTTTGATGCTCTAGAAGGAAAGAAGGGCTTACCTCCCTCATGTCCCCTGAACCTTTCTTTGCATCCCACCAAATGAGCAAATACACGATCACCTGTCCTTGTGGTCCTCTCAGGTTTTCAGGGCGATCTGATGGCTCAAGTAAGTAATTCAGCAAATAGGAGGATCCTGTTCTCTGACAGCCTGACATGATTTTGGGGTCTTCTCCACACCTCACAGCCTGAGGGTGTTAGGCCTTTGGTGTCCTGTAAAGGAGCCTGTGAATGACATCCCTCAGAGAGGTTGGGTCTGCTTTGGTCATTGGGAAAATGTGTCTGCTCTGAAGCTAGAGACAGTGTGGATTCTCCATGAGGACAAGGCATTTCTCATTTCCAGTCCTTTTTCCTCTTGAACTCCACTAAGGGCTGAAAAACTCACTAAGTTCTGAAAAGGCGCTTGTGAATCCACGAACCTCTATACAGATGAAAACTGGGCCATTTTGCTTCTGCAAAAAGCTTACTTGGAACCCACTCTTGCTTGGTGCACACCATTTGCCTGGATTCTTATAACCATTTTAACTGGTGAGGAGATTTGGGGCCCCAAAAGGTGGAACTACTTGTCCAGGCCAAATGCCTTTTGGTTTTAGTGTAGCTGAGTGGCATCCAGATGGTTCACTCCCAGAATGGCCCCAGTTGGTAAAGTGCCTGCCACTCAAACATGGAGACCCAAGCTCAAATCTCCAGAATCATGTAAAAAGCTTGGCAGAGACAGGAGGATCCCTGCAGCTCACTGCAGCCAGTCTCACCAACTCAGTGAACTCCAGTTCAGTGGAAGATATTGTCTCAAATGATGAGCAATCGAAGAAGACTCCTGATGTCAGCCTCTGGCCTCTATCAGCAAATGCCCAAGTGTGCCTTTGGTACCTGTGTGGACACATGTGCATGAACATACATACCCTCCCATACAATTGATCATTTAGCTCACAGGGCACTGTAGGGCAGTGTGAGGATGAAGGGTTTTCTATATTGTTCTATGTCAATGAAGTAAAGAAAAACAGCTCAGAGAATGCTGGGACATTGAGACAGGTGATGCTTGGCTGCCAGGGATCTGCAGGTGAAGGGTGGAAGCCTCTCGCAGAGCAGTTGCTGTAACATTTGATGCTTACCTTTCAGCCCTGCCACCATCACCAATAAAGTCATTCCAGCTTGTTTGCCATCTCCAAATTACGTGGTTGCTGACCGGACACTATGTTACATCACTGGCTGGGGAGACACTCAAGGTGAGATAAAGTGGCTTTGACCTACAGACTATATGACAAAGGGAACAATTTAGAGCAAGTTGCGCAAAGTCCTGCATGTGAATGTGGTCCAGCTCCTTTCTGGATTTGTCTGGGCACTTGCTACATCTCCACAGTCACCAAACTGTGAGGAAAAGGGCTGCTCCTTAGACCCTTAACTTACAGTTGCAATGCAAGCATCTTTTCCTCAGGGGAGAGGCTTTGGCATAACCTGCCAATTAGCCTGCACTTTTCGTGTGACTTTACTATTTTGAGTTCTCAAATATGGAGTTAACATAATAACAGCAAAAGTTGTAGTTAAACTAATTGTCCCCCCAAATACTCACATACTTAATGTGTGTGAGAGGCAGTTAGACAGGGGACAAATGGACAGTGTGGGGAGGACAGAAAGGCCCCAGCTGTCTAGATACAGCTGATAGGGTCAGGGCTGGAAAGAAACTTCATGCAGGCCCCACTATCACGATGTGTACTTACTTTAGGGACTCTCCTTCTCTCTTTGCATATGCCTAGTGATAATTAACCCAGCAAGCTGCCTTGGGGACAGTAAGAGCACCTTACAAACGTGGCCTCCCTCTCAGGAGCATTGGGGAGTGTGCTGGCTCCATCCTCTGGAGAAGTCTTTTTTTCAAAGAAAGATTTTGTGCACAAGCAGACACACACACACACACACACACACACACACACACACACACACACACACACACACACACACGCAGACCCACTAGTCTACATCATCCCAAACCTGGCTTCCCCTCATTGCACTGATTTCTACTCTTCCTCAGCACACTTATGATTCTGTAGCACTGAGGTCAAGGAAGGGAAACCTGGGTAACTGATATGTTCCCCAAGGAAGTGCGAGGTTGTTCTTAGTGCTTTGCAAAAAAAAAAAAAAAAAAAAAAAAAAAAAAAAAAAAAAAAAAATCACTCCTTTGTGTGAATGAGGAACCTGGTGCTCAGAGACATGTGGTCACACAGCAGCAGGGACAAAGGCCTGTTCCTGACTACAGAGACCTGGAGAGGAGCCCAGGTTCCCACTCACCAGCTGTGGATAATTAGGGACATCCCACTGACAGTGTCCTAGACTGAGAGCATCTGCAGGGCTGTCGTGGGGGAAGCAGTGAGAAAGTGAACAAAGTGTTGGGTGTTCGTGCGGCATAGATGTCACTCTTGAAGATGGAGCACAGTTGTAGCCAATGGGACTCCTTCTGGTAAACCACAGAAAATGCAACTTAAGTTGAATTAAGCAAAATTAAGGGAATTCCTAATGGCCTAGGCAGTCACTTGGCTTTTGTGATGGACCAGGCCTTAGGCTCTGTCCAGCACCACCTAGGTGTCACTCTGGCCACACAGGGGATTGCCTTCCTTGCAGCTGCACATGTTGAGTCAATTTTGGCTCTGCCATTGGGAATGAAGGATGTCCCTTTTCTCCCAGTGGCAACAATTACCTGCCTAGCTTGGACAGTTCAGACTCTGGTCATGAGCTACTTCTGAAACAGTTACACCTGGCTCAGACCTATGCTACATGGTCTGGTCTAGAGCTGGGGGTGAGGACCACTCATACTCAGGAGGAACGAAGAGTAGGTCCCTCTGCAGGCCTCTGGAATGTTGGGTGAAAGACTGCTAAGGAGCCAGAAAAAAAATCAACTTTGTGATCCATCTTTACTGTCAACTTGATTAGAATCACCTGTGAGACACAACTCTGGGCATATCTGTGAGAGCATCTCCAGGGGGGTTTAACTAAGGAGAGGAGATTCACCCACATCTGGAAGCCCAGATTAATTAAAAGGGTAAAGGGAGGTAACCCGTGAGCATCAGTCCTACCCTTTTTCTGTTTCCTGATCCACCAAGATGTGAGCAAGCAGCCCCCTGGCACAGTTGCAAACTCAGCTGTTGCCATTCCATGAGAGGCTACACTGGAACCATAAACCAAAAGAAATATTCCTCCCTTTTGATCATGTATTTGCTCACAGAAACATGGAAAGTATCTCGGTTAAAGATGGATCTAAACTCCTAAGTATCTGGTAGTAAACTCCAGCTCAGTGTCCCTGTGACACTGAGAAGTTAGCTAACTTCTTTAAGAATCAGTGTCCACATCTATACTACTTTATAAGGTCATTGTGGGTGTTAATATTATTCTATAATTAATATATCATCATTACTATCATCACCACCACTAGCACCATAATCTCCATTGCCATCATCACCATCAGTATCTTTGCCTCAGGCTCATCATCACCATCACTACTACCAACACCACAACTATTATCTATTTTTTTAAAAAGATTTATTTATTATTCTCTCTGCATGTTGCCTGCAAGCCAGAAGAGGGCATCAGATCTCGTCACAGATAGTTTGAGCCACCATGTGGTTGCTGGGAATTGAACTCAGGACCTCTGGAAGAACAGTCAGTGCTCTTAACCTCTGAGCCATCTCTCCAGGCCCCACCACAACTATCATCATCAACCCCCGTACTTCCACATCACTGTTACAATTATTACTGTCACCATCATCAGCAACATTTCTGTTTCACAATCTATCACCACCACAATCATCACCGTCTCCACCATCATCACCATGGCATCACCACGGCATCACCATACCCTCTCCATCATCATTGTCGTCATTCTGATAGACACCACTCCTTCACCACTGGTGTCTCCATCACATCATCAGCATCAGCATCTCTGCCATCACCATCATCTGTATCACCATCAACATTTCCACCTCACCATCACAGGATGCCTAGCACCCTCACAGTCATCGCCTCCACCATCACCATTATCATCATCTCATTACCGCAGTGTTGGACTCAGCCATGCCTGATTCCCCAAGCCCATTCATTCACCTTTCTTCCTACCCCACCATAGATTTCTGACACCATCCCATACTAAGCTCTCTGTCATTTCTGGTCCTGTAACACATCTACTGAGAAAATGATTCTTAGATGAGTCATGTAAATCTAGCTCACTTTTCTCTGCATCAGTGACATCAAGTCAAGTGCTCTTAGTTTCTTAGATCAGAATTCTCCCTCTCTTCATGCCCTCAACTTGCTCAGGTTTTCATATTCCAATGCTGATTGGCTGTTGAGGCTGGGGACTCATCCAGGTGGCGGTCCTCCTGATTTGCAAGGGTCCCACTGCTTAGGACACTTATGAACAGCCCTCAGTCCCCTAGAGATGCCTTCTTGACTTTGGCCACCTGATGGCAGCAGATCTTCATAGATCACATAAACTTCCTGTCACCCAGAAGAGGTTTTCTTAGGGTACAGAAAGTGAACAAGAGTTGTGATTCTGCTATAGATTAACGCTGAGTCAAGTATTTTGAGAGGGTTCTGCCTCTGTTCCTGTACTTGGTTTAGGCAATGTCCACCGCCCCATCTCTTCCCAAGACAAGTCTAGTGACAGTGTCTGGGGAAGGGACTGTCCATCATTTCTTGGCTGTTCCATGCTAGCAAAGCAAAGGTATGCTACAAAACCCTAAGGAAAGCTGGGCTTGCAAACCGGAAAGCTGGGTCCTGTGCAGAATGACTGAGAAGAAACACTGAGAAGTCCTGGGACAATGGCACCTCTGGTGGGTCTGCAAGTGTTCAGTCTCAGTCTGGCACACAAAAGCCACAGCTTCTCATACAAAGAAGAAATATGAGTCATAAAACAAGGGGATGAACATCCTCTTCCCCTAATTGACAAAGAAACACACATTAGAGAATGAGTTACAATGATTTACACCTACTACATTAGCTCATTTTTTAAGCGTTACAATATTTTAATGATAGTGCAATGTGGACACTCATAAGGTTGTTAAAGACTGTTGTTTTTAGTGGGATTTTACTGTCATAGCAGTCCAGAATATAATTTGACCATACATATGTGTATATCATATCTGAGAACTGAGACTGAGACTTAAGAGAATATCATACAGTGAAAATAAACTGAAGGAGTGGAGATGTCAAGCCTTTGTGGGGGGAGGGTGAAGGGGACAGGGAGCCTGGTCAAGAAGTACATGGGTACTGACCTCATAGCCCCAAGTTCCAGGTAAACACTATGACTACATCAAGTCTCATTCCCTTAAACGCTATCAAGAATCATAGGAGTACCTAGTTCCTAGAACTAGTTCAGGAATTAAATGAAATTACACCATGCCACCAGTTTCTTCCTGGATCAGTTAATTCTTAGTAAAAGTTAGTTATTTTTTATGGTTGGTGGAGACAATAAATATGCAAAACATAAAATGGACTGTTTGAAATGCCCGTAGTTCATTTACAATGTTATGCAACCATCATCATGTTTCCAGAATATTTCCCTCATGGAAAAAGGAAACCCCATAGTCATTAAGCAACCACTCTCTAGTAAGCTCTCAGGGAGACTGTAGCATTGTTAAAATGGCCTTGGGGCTGGGGAGATGTTTCATTTGGTAAAGTGTTTGCCAGGCCAGCATGAAGACCTGATTTGGATCCCCAGAACCATAAATACAGACCTGGTGGTATGTATTTGTAACCCCTGGATTCCCAGACTCACTGCAGGCCATCCAGAATAGCCTATTGAGCCGTTTCTAGGCCAGTGAGAGACCCTATCTCAAAAAACATGTAAGGTGTATAACATTCCAAGGAATAACACCCGAGATTGAGCCCTGGTCTACACACACACACACACACACACACACACACACACACACACACACACACACCACAAACATATACACACACCACACATGTACACACATTTCCTCAGCCACATATATACAACACATGCACGCACGCACGCACGCACGCATGCATGCACGCATGCATGCAGGCACGCATGTGTGTACAAGTATGGAGCCAAAGAGATAACTCAATTGGTGAAGTGTTTACCTTGTAAGGGGGCTTAACCAGCAGGAAAATGGGATTATCTATGAAAACATGGAGAAGTTTCAGGAATGTCCATCTGGAAAACAGCATTTGATTCCCAGAGCCAATGCAAAATAATCTAGGAATGGTGGCTCACACTGTAATCCCAGTGCTGGGGAGGTGAGGACAGGGACAATCCCTAGGGTTTGTTGGTCAGTCAGGCTAGCCTGCACGGTGAGTTCTAGGCCAGAATGAGACCCTGTCTCCAAAGGAAAGTGGACAGTGCCTGAGGAATGACACCTGACGTTGTTCTCTGGCCTACCCCCCACATCCTTATGCTATAATGAGGAGGCAGAGCAGGATTTGAAGAGGAGAAATATTATACAGGTGATAAAGTGTAGAGAGCCTGAAAAATGCATAACAATAGAAGCAAATGCATTTTTCAAGCTCTCTATATTAAAGGTATTTGGTTTTTTTTGTTTGTTTGTTTTAAACTGGAAATAAAATGTGGACAAATAGCAAGGCCCCAAACACCACGAAGAAGCTGGGAATGCTGCAGCAGGTCTTGGGAATGGAACATCTTGTATAATGTTTACAACTTAAAGGGCTAAAAGGTATTAGCGGTGCTTCCTCATGCTACCCAACCACAGGAACAAGAGTTCTATAACCGCCACTGTCATTCTGGAAGTTTTCTGGAGATCCTATATGGATTTTTAACCATGTCTTTAATGTTCATTACAGGGACTTTCGGTGCTGGCCTTCTCAAGGAGGCCCAGCTGCCTGTTATCGAAAACAAGGTTTGCAACCGCTACGAGTACCTCAATGGCAGAGTCAGATCCACGGAGCTTTGTGCCGGAAATTTGGCTGGTGGCATCGACAGCTGCCAGGTAAGGAAAGAGGCCGATATGGTTTTGGGTTGACCCATCTCTACCTCTTGGAATTTCAGTCCAAGAGGACTTGACAACCTGGGGCTGGCAGAGGAAACAAGATAATACAAAGATGGCATCCCATAATATGAAGTTGTTGCTCAATCCTCATGTGGACTCTTTCCTCCTTCATCTAGGGTGACAGTGGAGGACCTCTGGTTTGCTTCGAGAAGGACAAGTACATTTTACAAGGAGTCACTTCTTGGGGTCTTGGCTGTGCTCGCCCCAATAAGCCCGGTGTCTATGTTCGTGTTTCACGGTTTGTTAACTGGATAGAAGGAGTAATGAAAGATAATTAATTGGGCAGGAAGCAGAGCAAAACATCTACTTATTAAAACGTCCTAGAAGCTGAAAGGTGGGGGAGGGACTTGTGAATAATTGACAGTAATCAAACAGAAACACTACACTGAACCACTGCCTCCTGTCAACCCTCAGCCCCTGTTTTGTATTGTTGTGGGTAAAATTTTTTCTGTCTGTGGACTTCTGGCCTTTGTGATAATAGAACAACACTGCTATGGCATTTGCTGAAAATAAACTCTACTTACTTTGCTTTGAGTTGGTTTTGGGGGGTTGTAAGGGAAGTCTTCGAAAATATCATACTCTTTTATTCACCCTAGCAATTTAAAAACAGCTGACTGCAGGGACTTAGTTTGTCTTCCTAAGGGTCAGCTGCCTGTAGGAATAAGCAGATGGTAGAGTTACCAAGAAGAGAACCTAAGGTCTCAGTAAGTCATTCGCATATTGACCTCGTCAGCTAATGACAGCCTTGACACACATTCTCAATGTTTGCCCTTCTGGCACTGAGGAGATTGTTTTCAAAGCAGCCACATGGATGAGGAGTCAGGAGAATGAGTTCTATTCTGGGGACTGAAATCTGCTCCTGTCAACTGGGCTCTAGCCCAGATCCTGGGATGTGAAGCTGAGTTGTGCCATAGACCAGGCGATGGAAATCTAACACAAGACCAGCTGAGCGTCTGGACGTTATTGTGGGTCACATCCGAGTGCACGAACAGTGCTGGGAGCCCATAAAGGAATAGCAAACCAATAGCAGAGCAATGTTTTTGTTTTTGTTTTTTTCCAAGTCTGGAGACAGTAAGCAACAGACACTGTTTCATGGGATAGTGTTTTATTGTGACACACATTTTCAGAGGGAGGAGGAAGGGATGGGTATTTTTAAAAACAGTTTAAAAATTGTTTATTGTTATGGAACACAACTATCAACTCCAAATTCGATCCAAAGGCAATAGTAAGGTGAACAGGAACTGTGCTACAGCAGCAACAGAATGGGCAGCACAGTGCCGCCTGTGCGCGCAGAGGGTGTGGGGCATTGAACACCCAGAAGGCTGTCGAGAGACGGAACAGTCACATTTGGTTCCCATGTGCTTCAAGGATCACAATGTCTGTTTTACAGTCATCACACACATGTTCTGTAGTGTTAGAAACACACATATTCTCCACAGACATACTTTTTTCCTTCCTACATGGGGAAGGCTTCCCTTTAGTGATAATGTTGCCTGTCCACAACAAGTTTGAAGCAAAGAAAAAGACCCCCCCAAAAAAAAGACCCCACAAATTCAGCCTAAGCTACATACCAAGTCTGAAAATATATTGAGAACAGCACACAATGTGAACACTGTGCTTGCATTTGAGCCTCACACTTGAAAAGTCTTGATTTAAAAAAGAAAAAGGTTCGATCCCTCATTAGTCTCTCAAGTCACTTATAAAGCGGGTGCCAACTCTTTTAAAGTGTGGACACAACTGACTTTCCCTTTAAATGAAAATAAAATCTGCCCCCCCACAAGTCAAAAGTGCTGAATTGGAATGAAAACTGGCTGTGTATGCATTTGACTCCCAGCCAGAGGCACCATTGGAACTGAATTCACAAATGGGACATCATTATTCTTTTACTATTCAAATTCTAAGACCCAAGAAATCATAATTCATGTTTTTTTCTTCCTCAGGAAAGAGTCTGTGATTACAAGGGCCCACTGAAGGAGGGCACAAAATATCGGGGTCTCAGGACTACAATATGACTTTATAATTATACAGCCAGGTTCTCACAATGTGTTGTAGATTGGTGATCTGTTATTATTTAGGGAACTATGCCTAGCCTGGGGCCTGGGAGCTCAGAGGCTGCAGAGGATGGGGGTTGGGGTGGGCAGGGACCACATGGGACTCAGGGACACCACACCTGACATGTTGGCTCTGTGAAGGCATGTGTTTGATGCTCAGAGGAAGCAGGACTAGCAGTCCTCAGACTCTTCAGAACACAGCTCTCTGCTGTCTGGATCAGATTGGCTGAGCATGCTTCTGTGCACGTTCTGGTTCTTTGTTTGTTCATCCTGCCTCTTGGATGGGGCTTTCCTGAGAACCAATTGAGGCTCTCTCATCTCTCCTCAACTCAATGGGTCAGAGGCCTTGCTCCCAACAAAAGAAAGCCTATGCAGAATCTGTGTACCTACAGGCGTTTTGCTAATAGGTCAAAGATTATGTGTTCCCAGAAGCTTGGGTAGCATGATAAACCTTACTCATCTATACCATACAAAATACTCTGGCTTTAAGGTTCCTTGGAAGGGCGCCACTCAGAGGAGCTGAAGCTCACCACAAAGGCATATTCCCACCAGGCTGTGGATGGCACCCACACAGCATCGGTCCTCCAGGCAATGTAGGGGCCTCAGACATTAGAACTGGAAACCTGGGTTTTCTTTTTCCTGCCACACTGATGCAACTGTGAGCTGACAAGACAAAGGTGAACAAGGGAAGTCCTCATGAAAGGTCATGTATTAAATTAGATTACAGTGGTTCTCAACCCATGAGTGGTGACCCCTTTGAGGGTTGAACTGCCCTTTCACGGGGGTTGCCAAAGACCATCTGCGCATCCGGTCATTTACATTATGATTCATAATGATAGCAAAATTATAGTTCTGAAGTAGCAATGAAAACAATTTTAGGGTTGGGGGGTCACCACAACATGAGGAACTGTGTTAAGGGATCCCAGCATTAGGAAGGTTGAGGACCACTAGAAGATAGGCTTCTGGCTACTCCTCACCAGCATGGCTTGTTTTATCAAGTACAACTGATCCTAACTTTCCCACTGCAAGAGAAAGAGCTCTAGGTTCACTTTGAACATATGGTCCACATGAGTGCCTTAGCATTTCTACTAAATGACATGGTTTGGAACCAAGCTGTCAACAGGGACAGAGGCCCATCCTGTCTGGTTTCAGAAGGAAGCATGCCAATAGAATTTAATAGCTGGGAGTTAGGTAGTTTTAGTTTATAATATGGGCCATCTTGATTTGTAGAACTATAAATTCTATTTGTTTCTCTTCCTTCCCTTCCTTCCTTCCTCCCTTCCTTCCTCCCCCTCCCTTCCTCCCTCCTTCCCTCCTTTCCTCCCTCCCCCCCTCTAAAGTTTAGTTTTGTTTTATATGTATGAGTGTTTTGTTTCCATGTCTGGAAGTGTATGTGTGTTCCTAAGGAAGTCAGAAGGGGGCACTGGATCCAGTGAAACTGAATTACAGGTGGTTGTGAGTCACCATATGGAAATTAATCAACAAACAGCCAAAAAAATCAATGCAGATATTCCTGCCAAAACTTGATCTCTCTCTTCTGTTGTCTGTCTATCTGTCTGTCTGTGTCTATTTATCCATCCATCTACTTATTTACTGTCTGTGTATCTGCTGTCTTTCTTATCTTTATTTCTAACTTATGTATTTACTGAGTGTTTATCTATTGTCTTACGTTTTTTATCTAATTCATATGTATCATTACTTATCTTACTTTATTCCTATCGATAATCTGGCTCTCTTTATCTGCCAATATGTTCCCATGTAGCATTGCTAGCTTCTTTTGAAATGAGGCTCCACCCATTGCTTGCATTTCCCTTTGTGGTGGATCTTGAGGAACATCTGTATCATTGAATAAGACAGACGCTCCCTTTTATCTCAGAGGGTGGCCCATGCTCTGATGCATCACCATCTTTCCATCAGTTCCTCACTGATGCACATTTGGGCGTTGACACTGTCTCATCATCAGCCCCTGGTTTAAATCACCTCTGAGTTTTAGCACCTTACTAGGAAATGCTTCTCAGTCACGTTTAAAAATAGCCCATATTCTTTTCATAGCTCTACGTTCTTCTGCATTAACCTTTTTAATCTTTTGAATGTTTTAAGGTTGAATTAAATGAAGACTTAACGTCAATTCCCTGGTGGATAATCAATGCCCCATGTCTTAACATGGCTTTCATTTAGGGAGTGTTGAATCTCATGTAGTACCTGCCAAGCTTTTCAACGTCGTCCACTGTCTCCGGCAAGGCGATGCCCTTGGTTTCAGGCAAAAGCATCACAAGGCCACCACAGACAGACGCCAGGATGCCTGCCAGAGGGAGAGAGACATGACCATCTAGGAACACACAGACTGACCCTTCCAGCCCTTATGTTCACTCCCTGACCTCACCTGCCTCCAACACCACATCCCTCTGCTTACCATAATCACCTTGTTGAGTTCAGCACAGTGCACAGTCCCTGTGCTCTCGGTGTGGACAGACAGTCAGGTGTCTTGTGACAGTAGGGACATACACTGAGAACTGTAGTGACTTCATTGTGTAGCTACCATTGATTGGAGGGGACACAGGCAAACTGCGGCAGCCATGACATCACTAGCCATGGCACACCTCACGGGTGCCGCCATGTAGGCTGTGAGGCTGCATGCCATATGTGACTGTACTTCCAGGGCACCTGGTAAGTTGTAGACACTCTAGGCCTCTGCTGTTTACTGGGAAGACAGAGTCAGTCTCTACCTGGGCAGGAGCGCCCCCCCCCCCACCTATTATCTTTCTGCGATCCCCCTGTCACTCAAAGGTTACTCTCTGCCTCAGGGCAAACCCTCCTCTATGCCTTTCTTTGGGGATTCCTCACTGCAGTGTTCAATGCACTTTCCAGGCATCTTCAGTCTGTTGTCAGAAGCGCTCAAACACACTAACCTTCTTCTTCCATGAGCTACTGACCCCATACCAACCCTGGGTATCACCTCCTTTTGCTATCCTTTAGAGCCGAACTTCTGGAAAAGCATTCTCTCCTGTTTCTTTGCCATTGTCACAGACTAACTGATGTGCTGGTAAACATCAATGACTGGCTCTTGACAGAAAGAGCTGACCCTTTGCTGTGTACATCCCCACAGTGCCAGTGCTCCTGTGTGCTCCTTTCAAGCCACCAACCGGACCTCATTGCACTAGAATAAGATGGCACTAGAATAAGATGGGCAGTGGTCCTCCAGTCTACAGTGTCCCCACACAGGATGCACGAGGGACAGAGATGATCAGGGTACATGCAGAAGTAATTTTGTATCCACTATTTTTTTTAACAAAACATTTTTATTATCAAAGCTAATTTAGATACTGAATATTTTAGGAAATACAATTAGCTTCTAGGCCCATCTTAAAATGTAAGACAATGAAGCTAAAATTTAGTCTCTGGAAATTTATGATGTTTTCATTTTCCAGTATCATAGAATACTTCCACAGTGTTTGATCTTAACTCAGAACCTAACAAAGGAAGCCGACACGAACACTGTTTATCACAACCTGTTAATGTAAAGTGACTTTAAGCAATTTAGCACTCTGAATGTAATGATAATCAGATTGGCTCTTTAAAACCCAAACAGTCATAAAAAGATGGTATGGATGTCATCAACATCAAACCCAGTGACCAATACAGGTTCTGTAAGGCATGAATAAGTGAGAGGATTTGAGACTAGAACATACACAAGTCAGTAAGAAATCTGCCAGGCAAGCATGAGGACCTGAATTCCAGCTATAGAAGAAAAGGAAAAAGCTGAGAATGGCAGAATAGTAGTAGCATGTTAGCATGGTGGTAGCATGGTAGCATGATAACATGGTAGCATGATAGTAACATGGTAGCATGATAGCATGGTAGCATGGTAGCATGATAACATGTTAGCATTGTGGTAGCTTAGTAGTAGCATGTTAGCATGGTGGTAACATGGTAGCATGATAACATGGTAGAATGGTGGTAACGTGGCAGCATAATAGCATGGCAGCATGATTGCATGGTAGCATGAACTTGTAATTCCAGTGTTGTGAATGGGTCCCTGAGACTCACTGGCTAGTTAGCCTGGTCCAATTAGTGAGTCCCAGGAGAGACTTTGTCTTGATAAACAAGGTGGATACCTCCTGAGATACAACCCCAGAGGTTGGCCTCTGGCCTCTGCAAACAAGTACATACATGCGCCTTTACATCCACATCCACAGGGACACCACCCCTCCACACGCTCGGACCCACCCCCACACAAGTGAAGTCTTACCAAAGATGATCAGAGGTAGTTCTAGCCACACAGCTGCTAGTCGAAAGAGTAGAAATGGAGCTATGATCCCCCCAAAGTCACACAAGCCTGAGCAGAGCGAAACCCCAAAGTTCCTGCAAGTTGAAACATACTTTCAGATGAATTTTTTTTAAAACAAATCCAGAATAATAAAAATATTTAGGCATACTAAATTACAGACATTGTGTCAATACTTTCTGTATTTACAGCTCTGACAGCTACTACTGCCCCGTGCCCTAAACAAGCCACTCCCATTCTGTTGTGTCTGGTAGTGAGGCTAATGAGGGGATGTCTCCAGCATTGGTGAAAAGATGTTTCCCCATCAGCAGCTCCATAACCTTCCAGCCCATGATACTCAAAGCTTACTTCGGTACCCTGCAAGGTAGGCCTGTAGGAATAGCACACCAGGCAAGACCTGAGCCATGAATATCACCTGCTCACAAAACAAGACATGTGATGATGTCAAAAAAGGCTTAGCCTCAATACAGGGTGCTGCTAGAGAATACAGACCTAACTTACAATCTAAGCAGGCACGCTAGGGTGCCTTCTGTTCCCAAGCCAGCCCCTTTCACAAATCACAGCTGTCACAGAACATACTTCTGTCATCAAACGTGGAAGGTAACAAACGGAAGCTACCACTCAAAGCCCATTGTCTTAAGGGGCTGAACTGAGCCCAGGTTAATAGAGTGACAACCTTGGAAAGATCTGGCTATAGTTACTTAGTAGAAATGGCACCATATATGCCAGAATTACCGTAATGTTGTCGGATACAACTCTGAATTTACCAAATAAACAATTTCAAAGGCCATGGTTATCCCTAGTCTTCCCAGTGTAGCAACTGCAGTCCTCAGCCATGGTATCCCTGTGAACAGAGTGTTTAGAAGGGGAGAGTTAGGAGTTTGATGACTCATTAACATTTTACAAGACAAAGAAAAGTAATCATTGGTCCCCCCAATTTAAATCCTTGATAGTTTGAGCACAAATGGTAAAAACTTTGTATGTTTTAGACAAGTTGCATTGATACCAACTCAATAGCTAACATTTAGTGTATGGAAGATGCTTTTGTGAGCAGAGAGAGACTGTACAAATACAACTAAAGAACAGTGTGCTGAGCAATCACTACACTGAAATAATGTCCCAGGCAGTGCTGTTTTAGAGAGCCCAAGTGCATTAGCCTTGATATGGAATGAAGTCTCTCTCTGTCCCCTGGGAACCATGGCTACAGTCAGATGCCCATCTTTACTCCACACAGAACCAGGAAGCTGTCATCCTCGGCTAAGCTGGTTTCCAGTAAGAAGGAAGGCTTTGAGAACTGTGGTGCTAGGAAAGGGACTTTGCTTCCGTGTTATCCCCATGGCGTGTGTCATTCATTGTCTTCATCCCCAGCCATGCTTCTTCCTCCAGGAACTTACCTGGAGAGAGCCAGATTTGTTCACAAACTGGCTCTCTTTAAAAATTAGACTGCTTTGAGATCAGCTGCTCTCCCTGAACGAAGACAAACCTCTGTCTTCTACCGCAACAATGGGACATATCAAATATTCTCTGAAATATTTCCTTTCCTTTGTTTTAAGGAATGATGGACTTCATCATTTTAATTCTAAAAAGTTAGGTCTCTGAACATCTTACAAGTTATGCAATGTTTGTCATCCTATCCTAGAGGACTAGTACGAAGCCATGGAACTGAATGGAGACCGTATCAGCTGGTTGATGCTCACACAGCTGGGACACCAGCATGTCTGGACACAGAGGTTCACATGGCACCGGATCATTCTCTTATCTCTTAGCAAAAATCGCATCTTCCTGAAGGTGTAGTTAGGCATTATTATCTTGCTGTGCTGAGGCTTGAACCTAGGACTTTATGCATGGCAGGTAAGTGCTCACCACTGAGTTAGATAGCAGCCTTTGGATTTTGAGACAAAGCCAAGCCCAAGCTGGTCTTGAAACCTCAATCCTCATGTTTCATTCTCCTGGGTGATGGATTCGAGGCATGTAGGCATACACTACCACACAAGACATGGTTTGTTTTGTTTTGTTTTTTTGAGCCAGGGTTTCTTTGCATAGCCCTGACTGTCCTGGAACTTGCTCTGTAGACCAGGCTGGCCTCAAACTCACACTGATCTGCCTGTCTCTGTCTCCTGAGTGCTGGGATTAAAGGCGTGTGCCACCACCTCCTGGCACCATAATATTTTTTTTTGTAGAAAGTAGACACAATTAAGGATGATGAACAAAAAAATTAAGCTCAGCAACATGTACCCACTCCAGGGAATATTCAACAAATTAAAAAAACCAAACTACAAACAACTGTCAGAAAGGCAAGCAGAGAAAGAGGTTTAAGAGCCCAGATCATTGCTGGGAAGCTCCAGCTAAGATTTGGTTGCAAGCTGGACAAGGACTTCCCAGTGCACTTGATATATTTGCATATGGGCACCTGCAGCTGTCGTAGCAGCAGTTAAATCAAGGAGTGAGGTCGGTCAGAGCTGCACTCATGCACCAGGCTGCCACCTGCTCAGAACACAGATCAGCTGTAAACATGTGTTTTATTTAGGCTTTGCTTTCTCATGAGAGTCAGGAGGCAACAGGAAATGCATTCCACCCTTGTCCATCAGTGAGCAGTTGCTGTTGAAGACAGAATGGAGATGGAAAGTGGAAGCTCACCCAGATGCCCTGGGTCACAGCTGATGGGTGATAAGGGCAGCCACAGAGGAAGCTGTCTGCTTCCATGGAAGCCACTGTCCAGGGTAGGTGCATCAGGCAGGGTCTCTTTTCGCTATAGCAAGATGGTTGCTGTGAGTCCCACCAATAAGTTTAAGTTCAATGTCTATTTGGTTTATAACTGAGGCTTAAATAGTTCAATAAAAAAATAAGACTAAGAAACCAAATTAAAACACATCCATGTGATGTGGTAGACTTTGGGGAGCCCCTTTTGAGGATCTTACCCTGCCTGGGGAGTGGAGGGGGGAATGGCTAGGGGCAGGTGGGATGTTGGGGGGGAGGGGAGGGAGAGGGAGAAGGGATTGACATGTGAAGACTAATAAAAGAATAAAATAAAAAAATAAATAAAACACATCCATGTTCTTTCTATACACACACACACACACACACACACACACACACACACACACACACCCCATCACAATCATAAAAAATATTTGGTTAGTTCATAAATAACCAGTCAATTCAACAGAACACAAAGTGTTACCAGTTTGACATCCTTGCAGAAAAAGTGGTGTGTGTCCTACAAGACCTTGGTCTAAAGACTTTCAGCACACTGGCACAGAGCTTTTGTTGGGAGGGGAAAAAAGGGCCCCAAAGATACCACACTGCATTAACTTGCAAGCAGTTCATTAACAGATGTAAATTATGTGTATTTATGTATGGAAATGAAAACCAAAACCATTGATTGTCCTGATAAAAGACATTTCTTTTTTGATGGTGAACACAAACCAAATTTAAAAAATCAAGGATGGAGGATGAAGCTCAGCTAGCAGAATGTTTGCGCAGTATGTACGAAGCAGTGGGTTCCATCCCCAACACATATAAAGTAGGTGTGGAGGTTTCTGGAATCCCAGCACTCAGGAGGCAGAGGCAGGAGGATTAAAAAGTTAAGTGTTGTGGGACATTTGAGCAAGCTGTGTAAAGATGTATTGTTGTTTTACCTTGCCTGCATGAGTCATCTGATTGGTTTAGTAAAGAGCAGAATGGCCAATAGCCAGGCAGGAGAGAATAGGAAGGGCTTCGGCCAGAAAGGAGAACTAGGGATGAATCTATGTGTGTGAGAGAGATGCCAGTGAGACACAGAGAAAGTTGGGCATACAGAATGGAGGAGAGGTAAAAAGCCATGTGGCAGAATGTAGATTAATAGAAGCAGGTTAATTGAAGTTATAAGAGCTAGTTGGGAACAAGCCTAAGCTTCGGCCAAGCTATAATAATAATAATAATAATAATAATAATAATAATAATAATAATAATAATAACAACAATAATAATAATAGATAATGATAATGATAATAAAAGTCTCCATGTCATTATTTGGGGTCTGGCAACTCCAAAAGAAAGAGTCCAACTACAGTTAAGGTCATACTCAGCTATATAGCAAGTTTGAGGTCAGTCTGGGCTATAAAAGATACACAATCTCCTCTCTCTCTCTCTCTCTCTCTCTCTCTCTCTCTCTCTGTGTGTGTGTGTGTGTGTGTGTCTGTCTGTCTGTCTGTGTGAGTGTGTCTCTCTCTTTCTTCCCACACATGCTCACATAGATGAAAAATGACCATGACACCTAAAGCCACTTTCCTCAGTCATGTGACAACACAGAGAAATGATTTTCCTCTACAGATGGGGACTTGCTCAGACAGCTAGAGTCTTGAAGCTCAGCTTTTGAAAAAAAGATATAGAATTTAAAAATACATAACTTTCACTCTCCTCTGGTTGCGCCATCTGCTTTGAGTCCTGAAATAAAGTTTAGAGAAAAGTCCTAACAAAGATACGTAAATTTGGGACAGACAGATAAATGCACTTTCCACTTAGAATAAAAGTAAAAGAGAGCCTCATTCTGGGAGGGAGACTTGCCCCCACTACTAGGTTTGTAGCCATACTGAGTAGTCACAATTGATGATGACAGGTGGCTGTGTGGACAGAAAGTGCTTTCTTTCCAGACTTCAGAAGTTTGCTTTCTAGACAGGGAATCTTTTTTTCTTTTTCAGATTTTTTTATTTGAATTAGAAACAAGATTGTTTTACATGACAATCCCAGTTCCCTTTTCCCTCTCGTCCTCCCCTGCCCCCGCCCCCCTAAACTAAAACCCTACCTATCATATATCCTTTCTTCTTCTATTCTTCCCCTGACTCAACCTTTCTGCTCCCTCATGACCTCTGCATCCTTCCTCTTCTTCCCTTCTCATTCTCTTAGCTCCCTCCCCCCTCTTCCCGTGCTCTCAATTTGCTCAGGGGATCTTGACCCTTTCCCCTTCTCCAGGGGACCAAGTATGCTAGACAGCAAATCTTAAGAGTTAGCCAGGAAGATCATTTCTTTTTCCCAAGTTTATTCTCAGACCATAAAAAGAAAGGTTTTCAGAGAAGTGATTTTCAGAGTTGACCTCTCCCAAAGGCTTGTCTCGGCATTCTAGCCAAGCACTGAGGTGGTGTCAAGTCCAGCTGAGAAGAAAGGCTTTCCTAACATCAATTTCACAGTCTGTCCCAGGAGTCAAGGCCAAAAGCCCTCCAAATTGCAAGACATGCTTGTGGAGGGAGGGGCTTCTATCATATATGGAATTAATTTTAGGAATCTGAAACTTATTCTGGCCCATCAGTCACAGCAGACTCATGGCTGTAAAAGCACTGACCACGGTTTGATTCCCAGAAGCCGTATGAAAAAGTTAAGTGTGGCATCGAGTATTTGAAATCCCAGTGCTAGGGACGGGGAGCCCTGAGACTCACTGGCTAAGCAGCCTTGCCAGCTTAGCAAACTGCTGACCAGAGAGAGACCCTGTCCCAAGAAACAAAGCAGAATGTGTTGAGCAAGGACATCCATGCTGACCTCTAGTCTGCACAAGGCTGTGAACACCCACATCAACACGGGCATCTGCACACACACCAACACACCAAGTGAGAGAGAAGGAGAGGGAGGAAGAGGGGAGAGAAGGAGAGAGGGAGGAAGAAGGAGAGAAAGAGGGAGGGAGAGAGAGAGAATTTCAAAGCACAGAATTTATAACATCCTTAAGTTTTCACCCTCTAATTGAAACTGTGTGCCTCTGAGGAAAGTAATTGTTTCTCTTGTTCCTTTCCCTGTTTAGTGGCCAGCAATTAATCAATATTAAATAGATACTGATGAATGGCTATTATTCAGCGTCTACAGCTCTTTTTTTTTTTTTAAACTATCTTTATTTGTGTGTGTGCATGCGTGTGCCTGTCTGTCTGTGGAGGCTGGAAGAGGGCATCAGATACCTTGAAGCTGGAGTTACAAGTGGTTGGGAGCTGCCTGATGAGGGTGCTGAGAACTGAGCTTGCATCCTTTGGAAGAGCAGCCGGTACTCTTAACCACTGAACTATCTCTCCAGCCCCAGCTTCCGTAGCTCTTAAGATATGCTATGTAGTGGGCTATTTGTGTTCCTTTGAGTTCATATTTACTCAGAAGCTTGGAATGTGATCATATTTGGGAATAGAGATCAAGAGGGAGAGTGTCACATAAAGATAGAGACAAAGATTGGAGACACACCAAGAAATGATGAGGGTGAGAGAGAGGCTAGAGATGCTACTAGTTTAGTTGCTCTGCACTGTGCTTTTAGAGGTCAGCCTGGTGGGGCGGTCTGGTGGGGAGTCCACTGTCCAGACACAAGGCTGGTGGAGATTCATTACTGCAGCCCTTGGGGACTCAGATGCACTTGAATAAAAGGAGGGAAACCTGAGTTTCTGCTTTCGTCAGCCATGGCAGCAGAATGGAACTGCCCATCATTTCCCTTTTCTGTTCTGAGGACTGGCATTTCTGTAGTATTTTTTCCCAAGTAAGGTCTAATTGCTGCTTTGGGAATTCATAAACCAGTGTCTAATGTTAATGAAGTCTCTTGTGTGTGTCTGCGTGGAGCTCTTCAACATTAGCAGTGTCTTTCCTGACCCAGAGTATTCTCAAAGACAGACCACTTCCTCTGTAGGCACAGGGACTGTGGAGAACACAGCTCCCTGCAAGGACTTCATTGCACACCCAGAATACAGAAAGAAATGCCTCCCATGCTCCAACTCACACCTTGCTGGGGGAGTCCCAATAGCTTCTTCTTTGCAGCTCCAGCTCTGTTCTCTGGCAGAGACCATCTGGGCTGTTTACTGAGCATCTAGAGTATTTTGCAATCCTGTCTTCCTCCTCCTGACCCCCACCCACCCACCAGCTCTCAGAATATTGATCTCTGAAAGGAGCCGGCCTCCTCTATCCCAGCCAGATTTCCCCAGCTGCAAGCAAGGCTCTGGCATCTCTTCTTCCTGCCATGCCCCAAACTGCTACAGGTGCGAGCAGCTCACAGTCCTTTCTCTAGGAGCTCATTGGCAGCGCCAAGGCCCTGCCATATCCTATGGGGATAGTCGTGCTGGGGCTTGACCATCCTCTGGTTTCCTCACACAGTTTCCAGCAATAACAAACAAGACTAAGTTCCTGAACTCACAAAATTTTTCACGGTTTTGGAAAATAACAGAAAGAAACAGCAATTAGTTAAGAGCTCTAACTCCTCCCTTGGGTCTACACAGTACTTCTCCCTCCCCATACCTATGTCAATTCTCCTAATTTACCACATCTTCCTTCTGTCCCTAATCTGGGATACAGCTTTGTGTCTGCAGTATGGTAGATATGGGAAATAGGTTAAACAATATCAGCCACATCACATCATCACCATGACCTAGATCTAGCGAAAACAATTGTTTTCGTCAATAAACAAACCTAATGTTTCAGCACAGAGAGGTATCTGGGTAAAAGTCTCTTCAATCTTTGCATTCATGAAACAGAAAATAGGATGACATCACCCAAGCTTGCCTGGTTCCAGGCTTTTGAAGGAATGACACCACTCACAAAGACAAGTGACCCCCTACCTGCTCAGCCATATGTAATCATTACATTTTTGTCAAGTTCTTTGGGAACTGCCAACTGAATGTGAAGGAAGACTACCTTCTGGTAAGAACGCAGTGACCAGGCACGCCACCCCGGCCACTATATTGCTTGCTGCAAAGGGAAGGCGCCGTCCAAGACGTTCAATGGTCAGAAGGATCAAGAGAGCTGCAGGCAGCTCCACAAGCCCCGAGATGAAGAAGTCGATGTAGAGGTTGTCGCCAACAATTCCCAGGCGCATGACAAGTCCTTGATAGACCACAGCACTTGTGAACCTGCAAGACACCGGCAGACACCAGGGAAGCAATGCAAAAGAGAACAGGCCCCGAGAACAGAAGGAAATGTTGGACTGTGCACTTGGCGCCGGCTTTGAAAGGCAGCCCCGGTCAACTCACCAAGCAAACATAAGAATCAGTGTGCATTTCCTCATCTGGGGAGTCCTCACAAGGTCTAAAAAGGATGGGTTACTAACTTCTTCATCTGTAACGGTGATCTAGATGAGAAAGACAGATTTCAGTAGCATTGCAGAGCAAGATACAACTGCACCTGCATAGTGCAAACTTGTGAGCTGTACAAAATTAAAACAATGTCCCTGAACTTCAGGGTTTTCACAATTGCATCTTCAAAACTGGGCACAGAAGAGTTTGTCTTCCAGCATTTTCAATAGGTCAGAACCACAGAGATATGGTTAACTCAGGTAAATGCCTGAGGATAAACCCAGGACTGATGTTACCTGGCTTCAGATCACATCCCCTTTACAGCACTATGTGCCTTTCCTCTCAGCACCCTGGCTAATATGACACCTGATCCTAGAAAACCTTCTAAACATAAGGGTATTATGCTGTTTAACTGTCGGCTTGACATAACCTAGTGGCACCTGAAAACAGAGTCTTAGTGAGGAAATTTCTAGATCATATTGGACCGGAGACACACCTGGGCAGGACTGTGTTGATGGTTAGTCAAGGTGGGAAGATTAACTATGAAGGTTGGTGGTGCCATTTCATGGGCTGGACCCTGGCTACATAAGAGAACAGAAAGGAAGCCAAGGACCAAGCAAGAATGCATACAGGCTATCGTGTCTTTACTGTGGATATGGCGTGACCAGCTACTTGAAGTTGTCTTGGCTTTCCCTAGACTGATGAACTGTAACCTGGAATTGTGAACCAGACAGATCTGTTCCTCTCTAACTGGTGTGTGTTGGGACATTTTATCATAGCATCAGAAATGTTGTAGGGTTAATGCTGGAGGAACTTACACAGACCAACCTTTTTTTTATTATATTTTCTTAAGATTTTATTTATTATGTATACAACATTCTGCTTCCATGTATATCTGCACACCAGAAGAGGGCACCAGATCTCATAACAGATGGTTGTGAGCCACCATGTGGTTGCTGGGAATTGAACTCAGGACCTCTGGAAGAGCAGTCAGTGCTCTTAACCGCTGAGCCATCTCTCCAGCCCCTGCACAGACCAACTTTGACTACCACCAGAGAAGAAAACAGTTGGGAATCTGACCCAGAAGAATACCTAGACAGTGAATACATGAATCTGGACGCTGAAATTCAACCCTGCATTTTAATTGCTATATTCTGCAGTATATAGCATACCTGTATTTTATTGGTTTAAAGTGTAGTTTGATAATTTCATTCATAATTCTCATGAATTAGCGGGAGTATAGTGCTTCTTTTTTTTACTGTAAGTATCCGATTTTAAAAACCAGGTTGGTCCGGCCGCCGGCGACACCCAAACAACGCGCCGGCGGCAGGGCAAGGAGCGCGGCCCGGCCCGCGTGTGCGGCCCTCTCTGGCACTCCTACACCGCGCTGGCTGTGCCCCGGCCCCGCCACACGCGCAGCCATGGTGGGCCGGCTGAGCCTGCAGAATGTCCCCGAGCTCGTGGACACGAAGAAGAAGGGTGACGGCGTCCTCGACAGCCCGGACTCGGGGCTGCCCCCAAGCCCTAGTCCCTGTCACTGGGGGCTCGCCACGGCGGCGGGTGGCGGTGGGGAGCGCGCTCCGGTCCCAGGGGTGCTGGAGCCAGACGCAGCGGCGACCCCAGCAATCCCGAACCCAGCATCTCTGACCCAGTCTGAAAGGTTCAGGCATTATGCTGGCCTGCCCCTGTTACCTGGTGGAATCCACTCAGGCAATACCCTGGTCAGCCCAAGGTTCCATGGGAAAGAAGTCTGCACGCAGGTGCAGAGGACCCCTTTAAAAGATAAGCCCCAGCCCCTTTACACACACACACACACTCTCTCTCTCTCCCTCTCTCTCTCTGTCTCTCTCTCTCTCCCCCTGTTTCTCTGTTTCCTGCTCTCTCTCTCTATGGCAACCGGCCATGGCGGTCAGCCATTTACCCCTGTTCCTCTTCTTAGTCTCCCCATTCTACCAGGCCTTATAATAAACTTATAGTCAATATGTCTGTCTCAGCAATTTCTCTTTTCTTCTTTTTAAACAAAACAATAACACAGTCTCTGGCTGCTTGTCTGTTCACCACTCTGTCCCCTGTCCTTTGGCGAAGGAGTCGAGTTTGACCCACTACCACCAAAGGAAATAAAGTATACTTCCTAAGTCAAGTATGACTCTGAGCGTCACTTCATTGATGATGTACAGATACCCCTGGGCCTGGCAGTGGCTTCCTGCAGCCAGTCACCTGTATCCCCAGTTGCACTTGGCGAGAAACTATAAGGCTGAGGTGCGCTTCCAGCCCCGCCACAAGGCTGCGCTTCCTCAGCACTACCATCACCTACCCCAAGTACCCCAAGACCATCTACACCACCACTCCGGATTACAACTGCCACAAGAAGCTGAGGAGATTTCTGTCCAGTGTGGAGCTTGAGGCTACAGAGTTCCTGGGTAGTGACAGTCTCTTAGATGAATGCTGACTCAAGCTAGCTACTTGGGGTTGGGCCAGCTGTTCATACACTGCCCCAGTCCCTAGACCACCCTGGACAAGCTGGGTAACATTGCTCTTGCACATCATCCCAGCCCCAGAGGAGTCTCACCTCTAAACCTAACCAGGGGGAGAAGGGGAAAAGAAAATCACTGCATCTTCTAATAGAGAAACTTGGCTTTCTTTAAAATTAAAATTTTTTCAGATAAGTTTTTTTTTTTTTTTTAAGGAGCATGTATATATATGTTCTGGTGGATTGATGCAATTTCCCCAAAGTCTCAATCTGATGAAAATAAAGATAGACAGAACAAACGGACGATGACATTGGGACAGGCTGGGGGAGCTTGTCCTCCATTTTCTGATGAAGAAAGTGGGAAAGTCTCTGGAGTAGAAAAAGTGAGTTTTAAGAATTTTCAGCCATTCATATTTTCATTGCTGGAAAAAAAAGCAAAAAGCTAGCTAGCTCTGGTAGCCTGTGGTGCCCAGGTGTGCACAATCTGTGGAGACACGTGCTCTGGACCGTTCTTTGTTTCCACCCCCATTTGTTTTTTCCTTACTCTTAGTGAAGGAACCAGCTTCCTTTTGGCAGCCATAACAGCCGAACACGTGCTTGCCATAAACCTGCCTTGGTCACGTAGAGGTCAGATGCCTGTCTCGTGACAAGGAACCTTAGTCACTTAGAGGTCAGATGCCTGTCTTGTGACAAGGAACCAATCAGAAGTTAGCTGGTGGCGCTATGCTTTACGACCCTGGGTGTGCTTTACGGACAAGCGCACGACAATGACGTAGAGAGCATAGCAACCACCCTGGGAGGGCCTATGAGCCATAACAACCAGTTGACCAATCAACACAGGGCAAGTCCTCCAAGCCTGGAGGCACACCAATCATGAGCCTGTGCGTAAGCCTGTGCGTACCCCTAGACACTCCCCTTACGCTGCCCTATAAGATCTTTGGGGAGACCTTAGGAGCCGTCTTTTTCTAGCCGTCTGCCATGGCGGGTGGGTGAAAGAACCGAGCTAACATGGGGTTAGTTAGTTAAATTACAATAAAGCCTCGTGCAGTTTGCAGCAAGCTCTCGAATCCGCCTGGTGATTGGGGTGACCGCGAACCTGGCCTGAGACCCTGGATACTTGAGTTTTTGGGGGTCTAACATTAGCATTAGCAAAATCTTTTTCATGGTATTAGGGGAGAAAAACAAAAGCCACAAAAGGACATGTCTTTAAAACATGAGCTCTCTGCCTGTGCTGCCTTTGTTGGATTGGGTAAACAGCTAGCCCAGTCTGGGCCACTGCAGCCCTCTGGTCCTCAAAGGTTGGTTCCAGGCACAGGCTCTGGTGCATCCCTAGCGTGCTTGGCATCTGGCCCAGTGGGTGCTGTACACCAAGCCGCCCCTGCTCCCCTGCTCCTACCCCAGCCCTGGCCCTTGCTTCTTAGAACCCCTGCCAGGCCTCACAGTGCTGGAGTAAAGAAAGTGGCAAACTGATTTTTCTTCCAGCATTGGAAAGAACAAGTTGTACATATTTCTTCCAAATACATCCAAACCATGTCAAGTGGGTTACAGAACCTCTGCCTTCTGTGATGTCTCTGGGTCTGTGAGGATGGCTTCCAGAAAGCAGAACTGAGAACATGCTGGCTCCCCTGGGGCCACAGCAGAGACCAGTTATCATGGAAAAGAGGTGCAAAGATAATGGCTCTCATTTGAAGACTGTGGTGTTGTGTAGAGCCACACTGCTTAGTCCGTGTCCCCTGCAGACAGCAATGCCCAGTCTGTTGGACTTTTAACTCATCCTCCTGGGCAGAGAGATTGCTGGCTTCATGGTGCCAGCTGACTAGGGAACAGCTCAGTTGGGGACACACTGGGGCACACAAGCTCCTCAGTAGTACTCTGACAGAAGCTACTTGGCTTTGGAAAAGCATTTATCTGCAAAAGTGGATTTTTCTATCTGACTTTATAATGTCACTGAAGTGGGAAACATAATTTCTTATTGCAAATACAGGGTTTTTCTGTTTGGTTGGTTTTTTGTTTTTGTTTTTGAGACAGATTTTCTCTGTGCAACAGTTCTGGGTGTCCTGGAACTCACTCTGTAGACCGGGCTGGCCTCGGACTCACAGAAATCTGCCTGCCTGTCTCCCAAGGGTTGGGATTAAAGGTGTGAGCCACCCCCAACCTCCTCGAAAATACAGTTTTTAAATTAGGAAAATCGCCAAGGCTCCCCCCCTCTAGACTTTGGTAGGATCATGTTAAGTTCAGGCAGAACATTCTAGGTATGGATGGGACCAGAACTTATCAGTAAGTAGAAGCAAGAGACTGCGGGTGTCTACTGTGGATGGAAAAGGCGTGGGGTTTATTCGATAGGTCATTTGCTAGGAGCCAGCTGTATGGAGCTGTTTTGAACCTTCTCTGGTTCTCCAGCTGCCGGCCCAGAAGCTGGGTGACATCCTGGATGTCATGGTGGTGTCACCAGCCCAGAGCAGATTCCTGATAGTTAGTAAGCAGAGTGGAAGAGGAGAGTCTTAAAACTCACTCACTTGACATTCCTAAGTGTGCATGAGGGACTGGGTGTGTTCATTAGAAAGCTGTTTATTCTTTTCTAAGTTATGGCTGCTGCAGATGCTGTGTGTTTGTTTCTAGGGAAAGGTAGTTTTCCTCTCAAACGTCTAAAGAGACTTCATTTGAACAAGTGTCTTTTCATTTGACACTTTTCCTGTTGTTAAACTTAGACAATATCAGCCAGGCGTTGGTGGCGCACGCCTTTAATCCCAGCACTTGGGAGGCAGAGGCAGGTGGATCTCTGTGAGTTCGAGGCCAGCCTGGTCTCCAGATCGAGTGCCAGGATAGGCTCCAAAGCTACATAGAGAAACACTGTCTCGAAAAAACCAAACAAACAAACAAACAAACAAAAAAAACACAAAACCTTAGACAATATTTGACACACACCAAAACACCAAAAGACCAAAAAAAAAAAAAAAAAAAAAAAAAAAAAAAAAAAAACCTTTAAAATTGTCTTTGACTTCTGTCCCACTCCATTTTTGCTTTGTGACTTTCCCACTTAACAATAAATTAGCTAAAACATAAAAAATAAAAAAAAACAGGTTGGTCATTATCCTGTGAGTGTGAGAACATGAACCCTACTCCCCAGAACCCACGCAAAAAGCAGGATGTGGTACTGTGTGTTGGTGACTCTGTTTGAACTTGGTCAATTAAAGACCCTCTCTCAACAAACTGGGCAAATGCCTTCTAAGGAATGACACCCAGGGTTAACTTTTGGACTTCAGAAACAGGTGCTCACACACACACACACACACACACACACACACACACACACACACACACACACACACACTCATGCCCACTCACACGCACTCATGCGATATCAATTCATGTTCTCACTGGAGCTGTCTTTGCTTCTGGTTATAGGCGAGGTCTGATTATTGAATGGTAATACTATCCTCTGACTGGGCATCTATCCCAATTGAGCCAATGAGGAATGGGCATGTTACTCAACCTGGGCCAATGAGAAACTTGAGTCTTAATTTGAACAAATTAGAAATGGGCATATGTCCCAGTATGAGCCAATGAGAAAATGAACCCATGGCCCAGTTTGGGCCAATGAACAAAACATTCTGGAAAAATCCTTTACTTCCCTTCATTCAGAGATACCCCCCCTCTTTACCCACACACCCATACATACCTCAAAAAATTAATGACAAAACAATGGGCCCAACTAGATTTTAGCAGACACCCTACATCCACAGGGAACTGGGTTGAGAATGCAGCTGGCTAGTCAGGGTGGAGAGAGGGGTAAGTAGGTTTAATGAGTTGCCCAGACCCTGGCTAGGATACCTCTGAACCCTGCTGGATCTAGAATTCCAGACACATGAGCCAGTGAGTGTCTTTATTGTCCAAGAGCATTTAAATTGGCTTTCTGTCACTTGAAGCCAAAAGCAGAATTATCCAAAGACTCCAACCCAGAACAATCTCTTGCTTTGGCCACTGAATATTTTAGGTAACATAATTTTATTGTTAAAATAACTGCTTCCACATTCTAATTCACTCCAGTTCCAATTCACTGCAAACAATACTTGTTTCGGTGTAAAATTCTTGAGATTTGGTACAAAGCAGTGACTCAACCCTGCTTTTCAGAAGCCCAAGTAGCCATGTTGCCTGCCAGGCGACTATGAACTCCTGGTAACAAAGGGAAGTAATTGGAACCACAACACGGTTCTTCCCTGCTCAGTGAATGAAGGGATTAATAGTACTGCCAGGCAGGTAGGTATTTTGTTACAATACAGAGCGAACCCAGCTGGGCTTTGATTTACTAGTGTCGTCTCCAGTGACGCAGATATTCTGAAAGATGACCCACTTTCTGGATGTCCAAAGACCTCGAGAGACTAAGCTGTATCTTGGATGGAGCATATTCAGTCGAGTCCTGCCAACCCATGCACGTGGTGTCTCGGCTGCTGCTCTTTTACATAACACCTCACTCTGTAGCTGTGTTTCTTTCCTATTGCCAAAGGGTACCGGACTTTTGCCTAGTCTGAGTCAGACACAAAAGACCTGGAATGCTATTTTAGATGGTTACACATTTTTAAAAAAATGCATTTTAATAAGATATGGTCTCTATACAATAAAGCCCAACAACTTAAAATAGAGCCCTCTATGAGTTCTGATTTATCTATAATCATCTAACAATTACTGTGCCTACAACATGACACATGCTAATGACTACCAGGTTCTTTCACTATGTCCCCAAATTCTATCCACTCTGGGTGAGGGTAGCCTTCATCTGCTCCCTGTTGGAACAACTTTTCTTTCTTTAGATCCTCAGCAGACATAGACTCTAGAGTGACCCCTTCTTCCACACCTCGGTTGTCACTCTACTTCATCACACCTCTATGAGTTCCAAGTGGGATGAGACCTGATTTGTGGCAAAAGGGCAGGGAGTTGCTTGTGTGATAGTTGTCTATTTAGAGGCCAGGTACCTAGCAATGCTCTCAATGAAAAAGGTATTACCCAAGTTTCAGCTATGGATGCTGGCCTCCTTGTGTCTCACCAAGCTGAAGTGCCTCTTGCTATAATCATTCCTCCACTGTCTTTCTGTTCTGCCAAGGCTGCATAGACCATCAACAAGGAGGCAGGCTATGTTAAAAGACTACTCTGATTAACCTAGTAGCCTGGCACCTTCTGATATATTTCTTCAAGGTGAATTTTTAATTTAACTTGCCAAGAAAGATGAAGGCTTTATAAACAACCATGTTATAAAAAATGATGCTAAGAGCTCCCCAAATGGAGAACTAGTTTTGGGTCAGAAAACAACACCCAGATGGATTAGACTAGTGATGTGATGTTTGGTTCACAATATGTATTTTTTCACTCAACATGTTACTGAAGCACCATGAACTTGGTTTTCTCTTCAGTACAAGGATGCTAATACTCCATGATTTTGAAGGTTCATTTGGACACTGTGTACATGTAGACACATGCACGTGCAAGCTGGATGATGCCAATGTTAGGGCTATTTTTTTTAAAAAAATAACATTTACTTGTAGGGGATAATTCGCTCACCACTTACTCATAGCTACTGCTGTCACACAAACAGAGATACTCCAAAATGTACTGTGACATAAAGTCCTTCCCAACATGAGCTGCCACCACTCATTTTTAAAACTTGCATTTCTGTGCGGTATTTTGACTATAACAACTGCATTCATATCAGTTTGTCACCATTGACCTCCCAGGCTAAAGTAAAGTGGATGTGATTATTTTAAAATGCATACACAAGCTAATGTGTTCAACAGACTTGGTACTTGGAGTCTATCAATAGCCTGCCATACCCAGGGTTCAGAAAGTACACCAGAGATCGTGGCGTCTGACATGAAAGAGCTTTATCTCATTCCTAGGCAGAAGAACACTGCCTGCTCTGCATGAAAAAAGCACTACATCAAGCTATCCACAGTCCACACTGCCTGCTCTCCATGAAGAAAGACTACACCAAGCTATTTGCAGTCTACACCACCTGCTCTCCAGGAAGCAAGGTTGCCAAGCTACTTGAGGTACTTTGAAAAACTTAGAAAAAATCTATTAAACTATAAAACTAGGGCAATAAAACATTTACTACATAAGAGCTCATAAAGAAATTTCTATATTGACCCTTATATCCAAGGCTCAAGGAACATCAAGGAGGAAGGAGAGGGAGGAGTGTAGGAGGCAGAGGATCAGGACACCTGCTGAAGAGGTATCTTCTCTATGTGATAGGGAAACCACACCCAGGAAATCTCAATAGTATGGCTGCTTAAACAAGACCTGAGAAATGACAGCCACAGTTGACTGCCAACCTGAATGGGGAAATGTCACAAAATCCCACTATTAGAAAAAGAGCTATACCCTGCCGAGAGAAGGGAAAGGAGTCTGCTCGAGTGATGGCCCCTGGTAGGTTAACCAATCCCAAGCAGTCAGCTCTAAGTCCACATATACATAAACAACACTAAGTGAACCCAGTAGTGTGTGTGTGTGTGTGTGTGTGTGTGTGTGTGTGTGTGTGTGTGTCTGTGTGTCTGTGTGTGTGTGTGTGTGTGTGTGTGTGTAACAATAATACTTGAAGAACAGGAGGAGGCCATGGATTTGAGAAGGGTTTTGGAAGGAGTAAGAGGAGGAAAGGTAGTAGGGAAATGATACAGGAGTTTGATGTCAGGGGACTGAATTAGACGTTACTGAACTTGCCAGTAGTACCCATAGATTCCCATAATCACTATGGAAACAGAAAAGCTCTCAGTATCAAAGCTCCAGAAGGTCCAGTGTCTTCAACAACAGTAGCCCTCCTGGCTACACACAGACTTCAGTTCTGAATAGGCAAATCGGGTAAGATGCTAGACAAGGGAGTGCCGTTTGGTATGAGGAGAGGGAAAAAAGCCATCTACTACATATAAAATGAAACAGCCCAAACCCACCCCATCACAACTCCTATCGTTCCTGTCCCATGCATCAGGAGCACTAAGAATTTGGTGTTTGGCCTGTTGATAAGTAACAAGCAAACTCTGCTCCCTAGCCTAAGACGTCCACTCCACCACTAGGCTTCTCTCACACCTGTGCTGGCATAGCAGCACTACAGGCTGAGGTCAGCAAGGGGAGCAGGCACTGCTCACATATCACTCAGGACAAGGGTAGGAGGAACCAGTCCAGGATGGTGTTCTCTAAGCGTCAGGGTGGGGTGTTTGTGTTAGGGGCAGTGATCTCCTCACAGGAGGGGGCGGGAAGACACTCCTCCCTTTCTTCCTGCAGGTCTTACAGACAGGAGACCCTACATTCCCCCTCGAGGCTGCCACCATATTCTCATCCCTTGGTTCCTAGTCATCGCCTCCTGTCCTACAGCTGGGGTGTCATCCCCCCAACCCTGGATCCGAGCTGGTCCCCACCAGCTCCCTTGAATTTTTTGACCCAGTGAACCCTGTTCCTCAATGCTCAGCCTTCCCCTCTGTCCTCAGTGTGTGCTGGGAAAACTGGTGGCTTCTCCACCTAAGGAAAGGGTCTTCATATTTGCTTCTGTGGGAAATTGTGTTTGAGTTCTGTCACAGTTATATTTAACAGTTATAAGCACAAATCTCCTTTGCCGTAATGAAATAGAAATGCTTATCTTCCAGTCACTGTTTCTTAATAGAACCCTCCTATACTCTCAGTAGGTTTGTTTTCCTTTTTTGCTTTGTTTCTCTTTTCTTTTGCTTTGATAAGTGCTGGCTAATAATCCCCAGTGTCTTTCGCCAGGTATTTTTGAGTCCTCTCCTCTTCAAAAGCCCACTGCATAGCACAATGAGGCTGCTCTGCTTTGTCCCTTGTGACAAGATGGGACCAGCTCTGCAAATCTGCCAATGGGTTGTTACATAAAACTACTGTGACACAACCCTCTAGAACTGTTCAGTACTCCAGGTAGTGACTTCCAGGACAATAGGACAGAATAGCCTCCGCTCTCCTCTGTGAACCTGCAGGGCACAAGCAGGAATTAAGCCTGGGTTGTTTTAAAACCTTGAAACTTAGGTGGTGTTCATGACAGGTGTAACCTAGCTTCTCCTGGTTCATAAGGAACCTATGAAAGTGATGGTCACAAAAGTGACCTAAGCTCAGGCATCCAGGGATCAGTTCTCTGCTCTTGACCGTGGGTGTGAAGCATCTGTACTGTGACTTCTCTGCAATGGTGGACTGCAGTCTGGACTTGAGAGCCAAACCCTTTCCCTGAAGTTGCTCCCATTCTGGCATTGTGCCACTGCAACGGGGTCAAACCAAGGCAGGTACAGCTCCCTGGTGACTCCTACAGGCTGTCTGTGCCCCAGCTGAAGATGGACAGAAGTGTGCACTAAAGCCATTAAGAACTGGAATCCACAAGACCAGGCGGCAGATTCCAGTTTATAAATTATGTTAGACTCAGAAATGAAAAGGGTGCAATCATGTGTCTGCTTGTTAGCTGGTCCTCAAACCGGCTCAGTTACAGAACAGATTGGAGGAGCCATTCTTCAGCCTCACCCTGGATGAAGGTAACTGTACCAGTACAGACAGGTGATGTTTAACTCCACTCTGCACCCGAGAATAAGTAACGGTCACCAAATACCCTCACAGGGGCTCCTGAGATCTCTTTAGAATCACTTCTCTTTTCAGTATTTCACTTGGGAGTGCTGAGAAATTACCCAAGAAACTCAGGTATGATCGAGGAGTGTGGAGATCCATTTACATGGTCTACAATGAACATCCTAATCCTTTGATGGGGTCTGGGACTGGCCAGCTGCTCCTCTTTCTGGGTCTCAGTTTTCAGACTACTCTGAATACAGTAACTTACTGTTTGCTGGTGCATTCTTGTTGCTCATAGCAGAAGCTTTTCTAGGGGAAGAGGAGACACTTGAATGAGCAAGCCATGAGCATAGAACCCTCCTATACTCTCAGTAGGTTTGTTTTCCTTTTTTGCTTTGTTTCTCTTTTCTTTTGCTTTGATAAGTGCTGGCTAATAATCCCCAGTGTCTTTCGCCAGGAAGTTCCCACCATCCTTGAGATTCCAGATTGGAACTGTGCCAAAACAACCATTCAGCTAGGATCTACATCCTCGCAATGTGTGTTGATGTTATGCTGTACTTATTCCTGCCTTTATGAGCAGTGACTGGATCTACTCCAACAAATACACAGATTGGCTTTCATAGTCAACAAGTGTACTGGCGGAGATCTCAATTTTAATATCTTGTGTGTGTGTGTGTGTGTGTGTGTGTGTGGTGTATGTGTGTGTTTGTGTGTGTATAACCTCGAAGTTTATTCACAAAACAACCAAAACGTGCCAGGGCTCGCTTTGCTTGTCAGCACATAAAGGTAAAACTTGCATTTGGTTCCTTTAAACATGTCTGTAAGAGAAAATAAAGTATAGTGCAATAAAGAGCAGTCTTGGGAGACAGGAGAGATGGCTCACTGCTCAATGGAGCTTGCTGCTCAATCATGAAGCCTGGACCCCAGATCCCAGCATCCCAGGTGCCCAACCTGTTACATCATTCCAATTCATCATTCCAAAGGGAGTTGGGATAGTACAATCACAGAGGCTTGCTGGATTTCAGCCTAGCCAATAGAACACAAGCTCAGGTTCAAGGAGAAACCCTGTCTCAAAGGAGTAAGATGGAGGACTGACTGCAGCAGACACCACTTATCTGGTCTCTACGTGCACAGGTGGGTGTGTCCTTCACATGTATGTATATACTCACAATATACACACTCACAATATACACATATGCACACTCACAAAACAGAACTAAACAAATCTTTAAGAACAAAAAAGAGTACTTATTGATGAGACAGAAAACAGATCACAAAGAGGATAAAAATAAATAATAAATGCAGCAATACAGTACTATAGATATTGAATGTATGTGGGGCGACAGTCTTGAGAGCAAATATTATGCAGGTTATTTTTTTATAAAATAGCATCCAACACAGAGCCTTGTAATTCTCTACTGAATATGCAGGTGAACCAGTCTTAAGAGTGTTTCAATACACCTTTGTGTCTGAGATGGCCTCCTGGAAGCGCTGTTCATCTGGAGTTTTGAGATGTGTGCTCTGTGACTCAGCTTTTAATGTGAAAAAGGTTTTCACTACAACAATCAGTAATCGGCTTGTTGAAGTTGAGAGGTTAGCTATGTTTACACCGTGGAGTACACCAGGACAGGAGACTGTCGGTGATCCTGTGTGAGGTAGTTCTGTATTTCATCCAAGAGACAATTGAGCCGTCTGCCCTGAACTGCTGAGTGAATGCATGAACTGGCTTTTAGTGAGCTGTCTAGGTCAGTTCCCAGAGATATGTTTAAGCCTTGAGGGTTCCATATGATCCTGGAAATAATGAGTAGTGCTTAGCCTCCACTTCACTCCATCTGGTAAAATTAATCAAGCCAATATCCATCCAATAAGCCTCCCCAAGGCTCCTTCATAGTGCAAGCCATTTGAGGTGTGCTGACCTTGAAGCATAAGCAGGAAAAGGAAATCAAGACATCTTTGAGAGCAGATGAAGCACTTATGAACTCTTTTGCCTGATTAACATGGAGAACTCGTCCTTGAGGCCAGTGAAGGATCAGAATATAACGAACATGAGAGTTAATCAAGGGCCCTTAGGACCCATCGAGAATTCCAAGCTAATCAAGTCCATGGGGTTTGATTTCAGCTTTTTCTAAGAACAGGTCTACCTTGAACTTTGAAGGCACTTGGAGCAAAATTCAGCAGTTAGGGAGGATGCATATGTGTGCTTCCAGGTGTCTGTGTGTGCTTCCAGGTGTCTGTGTGCGATTCCAGGTGCCCTGTGTGTGCTTCCAGGTGTCTGTGTGTGCTTCCAGGTGCCCTGTGTGTGCTCCCAGGTGCCCTGTGTGTGCTCCCAGGTGTCTGTGTGTGCTTCCAGGTGTCTGTGTGTGCTTCCAGGTGCCCTGTGTGTGCTTCCAGGTGTCTGTGTGTGCTTCCAGGTGTCTGTGTGTGCTTCCAGGTGTCTGTGTGTGCTTCCAGGTGCCCTGTGTGTGCTTCCAGGTGCCCTGTGTGTGCTTCCAGGTGTCTGTGTGTGCTTCCAGGTGTCTGTGTGTGCTTCCAGGTGTCTGTGTGTGCTTCCAGGTGCCCTGTGTGTGCTTCCAGGTCAGCAGTCTCAATCCTGAGACTGCTTAAAGTCAAAACATTTAAAGGTTGGCCTGAGTTACACTCTAATTTCTGGTTATTAGGACCATGTAAATATACAAATGCTCTAATCACACCCTGCTCCCTAGTAATTAGTTACTATGATGTTAGCCTGAAGAAATACACAATTTATGTTAACCACCAATTCATTATACAGTCCAGGCATGGATGCAAATGGCTTGTGAACCCATGTAGTATGTCCACAGCATATAGGGATCTGGTCCGCTGGTCCAGCCTCATAACCCATCTAGAGCCCCGAGGCTGAGTTTAAGGCTGCCAGGACACATACAGGCATGTGAGCAAAAATGTTACAACCACTCACCCAGGGGTTCCTCTTTACCTAATCTCTATGGCTGTTTCTGGGGAAGGCGACAAATACTTGCTATTACATGAATAATTTCCCTAAATAGGAAAAAAAGCCCTTGGTTTTGGCCATTTTCTTAAGAGTCCCTAGGTCTTTTTTTCTGACAAAGGATTTAGAGGTCTCTTAAGAGTTTCTCTATTCAGGCCCTTGGAAGAGACAATTTACTATGAGAAAAAACAAAACAAAACAAAACAAAACTCTTGCCTCCCTTTCTACGCATGTGTTAAATTGTATTTTCCTCCTTCCACTAACCCTGAATTCAAATGAAGAATGTGGTCCATATTAACTCATTCCTGGTTCTGAACCAAGTATCCCATCAGGCCCTGTTGTCATGAGCAGAAAGGACCACAATTGGTACTCACATGCTGCTGTGACAAACAATTCAGTCACTTACTCTGGGAATCTTGAACTCAATTCTCAGAGGAGAGAGGATTTTATCCCAGGAAAATAAGGTACCTGATACCTTACTTGCTATGTTCCTGGTAGACCTCTGAGAGAGGTTTTGATGTGCTTGCTCCTGCAGTGTGTAGTATAATTTCCCCCTGCTGTGTCTGCATGGTGGAAACTATTGTTGTGCCCCAGTGTTCCCTCTAGCTCCATGGAGCACAACAGATTTCACCTACTCACCCAGACACACATCTTAGGAAGAATTCATGAAGAAAGGCAGTTGTCCTGGTAGGTCAGGGAGCGAGCAAGCTGTGCTGTCATGGTAACTGCAGCCTGGGGTTGTGAGCCACTATGGAACACCCACAGAGATAATGCTGTGGAGACTGGAGACTGTTCATCCCTCACCTCCACTGGAAAATACATTCACAGAGAGGCACTGTCTCCCATGTCCTCGAAGTGGGAAGTACAGTGATTTGGATCACAGAAATGGATTTTGCAGAAAACACGAGGGCTGGCCAAGGGCACAGGAACAAGACACTTGAGAGAGTCAAATGCCTTTCTCTATCACAGTATGAGTATGGAGACTCAAAGACAGGATTAGGGTGTTCAAATCCAGAAAAAGAAAAGGCAACCACACCCCCTATCCCCTTAGGCAGAAACCCAGAATTAAAAGAATGGAATTAGGAACTTTTGCAATTACCAGAAAAAAAAAAAAAAAAGAGCAACCAAACCAAACAGAATAAAGCCACCCTGTGGCCTTCATTGATTTTGTTTTGTATTTTAGTTTGCTGGTTGATCCAGGAGTAATGGGTTGGGCCAGAAGCAGGCAGAAGCATCTCTGTGCAGAGAGATGTTGGGAGTAGAAGGGACTCCTACCCCTGAAGGACAAAGCCAAGGTTGACTATTGAAGAGGAACAAAGGGCAACCCCTGACTCCCAGATTACATAACTAATGAATGACCACCAAGTGTGCTGTCACTGCGTGGAGCTTGGAACTCAACCCACACATCTGACAGTGAGCTTAGCCAGACTGAGAGCAGAGGAAGCAGGAAGGAAAAAAAAAAACTTCATTGCCTGGCTCTTCCAAGTGGAAACTGCTCTCTATGGCCAGAACTCCCTGGAGAGGGAGTATTTGTAGTATTTTCAATGAAAAGGGCCCCATAGGCTCATACATTGGCTTGTAGGTTTCAAAAACCCACATTAGGTCTACTCTCCTTTCTCTGCCTGAGGCCTATGGATCAGGATGTAAAAAGCTCTCAGCTACTGTGCCAGCACCATGCCTGCTTGTTTCCTGCCATGATGATAATAGTCTAACCTGCTGAAACTGTAAGCAGACTTCCAATTAAATTCTTCTTTTCCTAAGAGTGAGTTGGCCATGGTATCTCTTCACAGCAATAGAATAGAACCTAAGATGCACTTAACAATAGTTCTCCCTAGAAAGGGCAGATGTGGGTTGGGGAGTAGCTTAGGTAAAGAGCTTACCACACAAGCATGGGGATCTGAGTGAGCTACATCCCCTGCACCCATGTCAAAAGCCAAGCATGGTGGGACAGACTTGCAACCCCTTCACCGGGCAGGAGGGAACAAGAAGATCCCCAGGGGCTTGCTGGCAGAAAACTCCAGGCCAATGAGAAACTCTTATCAGGAGAACTGAAAGACAAACAAACAAACAGAAAAAACAAAAACAAAAACAAAAAAAACCCAAAACAAGATGGCCCAGCTCTCGAGACATGATACCCAAGGTGGCTCTCTGGCTTCTTTGACTATGAGTGGATACACGCTTAAGAGCCCGTGTGTGTGTGTGTGTGTGTGTGTGTGTGTGTGTGTGTGTGTGTGTGTGTGTATGACTCTCCCACGGCTGTCTCATACCTTCTTAGTGCTCAGTCCTAGGCAAGAGGGAACACATGGTCACCTTACCATACTCTCTCCATGCCTGTCCTGGGCTCTGCTAACACAACCACACTCGAGCAAAGCATCTGCAGAGGTGCACTACAGTCTTACACATGAAGCTCCTTGAATGGTAATGCCGAGAGTTTTCTGTCCACAGCTCTCCTGGGTACTTTTCAAATGTCAACTAAATAAAAATATATAATAATAATAATAAAGATGTTGCTGAAAGTTGACAGAGACAAGAGAGGGCCCCCACTACATGACTGCTGGTGCACAATGCTGCTCCTTGGTGAGGTCCTGAAAGCCTGCTGGCTCCTTCAGGCCCAGGCCATGTGCATTTCTAATTCAGTAAAAGCCACAAGATGCTCTGAACTATCCTCAACTTGTCCAATGTTCTGGAAGCTGTTGGGCAGAATTCTTTTGAGTGAAAGAAAGTTATTGCTTGTCAAGCTTGGAGAAGAAGTTTGGACATCTTGTCTTACTCTGGTCATCACAGCTGATACATCTTCATGGCTATTCCATAATGATTTCAGTTAGTCAGCTTTCCTACTGTATGCAGCCGTGTCTTAGTTTCAAAAAGTTAAAGACTTGGGAAATGAAGAAATCCATGTAAACATTGTAAAATCCTGCAAAGTATTCACAGGGCTCAGACCATTCTCTAAACCTGAAATGTGTTAAGCTAATCCATGGCTAAATGGCCTGTTTTGTGCTGTGCATTATCAAGTGTCTGGATATTTTTCATGCATTCAGGAGCATGAGTTAAAGAGAGTGTGACGGTATGCGTGCTAAAATCGTCTATATCAGACAGCATTGTAGGGTTAAGAGCACTCCTCTTGGGACCAGCACTGATCACTCTGTGAGAGGAAGAAATGCAGTTAGCTCTGGGTAGGTTTCCATCAGTGTCTTTCTAATCTCTTCACTGTTTCAAGTTCACCCTGGAACTGAACCAAGACAGACTTGCAGACCCTTCAGCATTTTGTGTGAGAGTATTTGTATCTCACAAATTGCTAAACACAGCAATTAAAAACACAGTGCAGTGGCTGGAGATACAGGTCATCAATTAGGGTGCACAAATGATTTCCCAGAGGACATGAGTTTGAATCCCAGCACCCATGTCAGGTGGCTTGCAACCTCCAGTGACTCCATCTCAGAGGAATCCAACACCACCGGCCTCTACAGGCACCATATGCACACACCTCTCTCCACACACACAAAATTAAAAGTAATAAAAAGTCTTCAACAAGACAACAGCACAGAAATTGGACTAAAATACCACATAGCCCCGATGGGCTCTACAGAAACCAGAAACACTACACAGCTCTCCTTTGTAAAGATCAAAGGACATGGAGACAAAAGTTGTTCTTTGGGAGACATCTACACCTCTGAAGAAAGGGACTTCCCAAGGACTCTCAAACTGGAAGGTCCCTTCCCATGGCAACGTTACCGTCTATGCCCACAGTTCACTAACAAGCAAAAGCTAGCTCAGTGCTCAAGTGCTGGAAGTCTGTCTAGTAACAGAGATGATGAGGTTTTAACCTTTCCTGTTGGGGTCTTTGATATTCATCATGAGCCCTGTTGGGGTCAAGAAGCTCAAAAACTGTCCATTCTTGATGTCATCTAAACACACTACTGTGGGAACTTCCCAGGAGCATGTTTAGAAGAGACAGTGTGTTGATAAGCTGAAGATTGACTATCAGCAGTGAGCTTATAAGGATGTTGTAATCAAGCCTGTGGTTTGGTTGGGCCAGAATGGCATGCAAACATAACTGATGAGCATGGACCTTCAGTCCTGTGGTATTAGAGGCTTTGTTACCTGATATTGTAACCTGTTATATTCTCTGTGAATTTCTCCCATTTGGGGATAGGTCAGGATTTTGGACGGAAAAAGATCATGAGGCTAAAGGCCTTAAAAATCCCTCAGTCAAAACTGCTGCCACAGTTACTGCCTACGTGGCCCAGTTCAGTTCAGTGTAGTGGTGATGGCCATTCTCTCTGTGTGTCAGCTCCTGGTAAATAAGGTTGAGTAGCACCCATTGATCAAGGAAGTATAAACCCATAGCATTTGCTTAACTCACAGTTACAGGTAGATTTGGAGATTTCTGATTTAGTTTTGGGCAATGGTTGCTGGAGTAACTACTCCAAATTCTTTTAGGATCCTCTGGAACCATCAGGTGAGCCTGGGAATATTTTCCTCTCATCCTTGGATGAAGTACAGAGACAAGGCTCAGCCACACAAGCACATTCAAGCCCCAGCTGCACTGCACCTGGCAATCTACCACTAGCTAAATCTCATCACCCAACCCAGGCCAGAGGGCAGGCAGAACATCCCACCTACCTTGAGGTCAAAGCCCTTGCATTGGCGCACCCAGAATCAACGGAACCAGAAGTGTTTTTATCATATGGAAATGAGGGAGAAGATGTGAGCCCTTCCAAGTAGTAAGCTGACCTCCCTCCCTCCACCAAAGGCCCTCTGGAGAGCCAGATGTGTGCTGACTCCTCCTCCGGCAACTGAAACAGTGCTGCTGTGATGGACCAGTGATACCAGGGAACTTCAACTGTGTGAAGACAACACCCTCCACTCATCTCTGCAACTCACAGAGACACATTGAGTATGCTGTGGTTGCTAAGGAACAGTGAGCTCCTGGCCACGGTCTACAAGGCAGCTCACCCCAAAATGTGGCTTTCATTCTGAGATTCCCATCCAGCCCTTGTGGTAGACAGAAGAGCAAGAGAGCCGCTCTTGACGCTCTTGCTGCACCTGGCTCTACCCTCAAGCAAGTGCAGTGTTCAATATGGACACCTGACATTCAGTTCTCTCCCACAAAACTACCGAGTGTCTATCACATAAGAGTGGAAAGTTGAACTGAGTCATCTCCGGCCAGGTGTCAGACAAGAAATAGCATGTTATAAATGGTGGGAAGTAAATTCAAACTGATACCAAAGGAAGCATTCAGTTACTGGAATATGCTAGAACTTCATGAGCAAAGCAAAAGAGGTGGTCAGATCTTTTATCCAGTGGTCATGCAGGGCAAGAGGTAATCCTAAAGACATCGTGAAACCCACTGTGCTTGGCTGTGCCCATGAGTAACTACTGTAGATGCACTAAGGATTTTATTCATATTTCTAGGTACACCTTAACAGTTACAGCCTTCGATGCTGGAAGTCGGAGTCAGCAGGTCTAGCTGTGTAAGCTAACCCTTCATATATGCACTGCTCACCACTGAAAATCCTACCCACCCAGGATTCTCCCCAGCTTCTACAAACCTCCCAGTGAGCTCAAACCACATACCTACTTAGGTTTCGAGATCTGTTTTGGGGACTCAGTTTTCTGTTCCCAGTTGACATTAGCCACTTTCATTTGGATCACCTATATTTTGTGCTGAAGGCTATTTCTTCAACAAAGCCAGGGCCACCAGGAGCTTGGGGCAATGAGACAAGTGCCGTTCATTTGAGATGTAATGGAAGGCAGTTATGTGCGTGTAAATATAGTCAGACTACATGATACCCTTAAATAGAAGCATCATTATGAAACTCATTGTTTGGTACAGCAAGTATATGCTAATGAAACATTAAACAACAAATAAGAGAATGCCTCCAGAAAAAGAAATAACAACTGAGGTGATTTCCTGAATAACCCACCCACATGATACTGCCTCTGACTGAATGGTGGGATCGAAACCGAAGTAGCTAGTCTCTCCCATTTCTTCCCTGAATTGGTTTGGGGGTGATCCTAATTTGTGCTGAATTTCAGCTATCTTCTGTAATCTAGAGCATGCTTGGAGAGCCATAAGCAAGGTTCCTAAGAACCCAGCTGTCAACAGTGGGACCAGCTGGACTTGGCAGGCGGCCAAGGCAGTTCCCAAGAGGACAGAGCTGCTAAAATGCCTCTAAGCTGCTCTGATTCCAGCCATTCTAACCTTCTCTGCTCCCTATGGATGAGTCAGGAATGAGAGTAGTCTCCAACGACAAGGTGACTACTACCAAATGATAACTTATAAATGCTGGGATTCACCGAAGAGAGCCTTTTTTGGCAAATAGGAATGTGTTGTCCAATCCCACCTTAGCCCTGAACATCCTTGGGAGTATATGAGAGTGAGATGCAAGTAACCGCCGTTGATGTCTGAGGTAACTGTGTAAACAAAGTTTTCAAGGCGGTCGTAACATTGACCCGTCAACACCTATTTAAGTGGCTGACAGGTGAGTAATTGCTATCTGCCATGCTTATCACAGCATAGAAACCATGAGAGGACCGTGCTTTGATTCTGGTGCCAGAATTGCTCAGCAACCTGTGTTGCTGCTCATTGTTCCTGAGTTATCATAAGAGGTAATTTGTATGTTATTATGCTTCATGGGAGTTAAAGAACATTTGAGACAAGAGTCTGTGGTTTGTTCAGACATAACTAAGTTTAGCATGGGTTTTGTACTAAAATGCTAATTCTTTAATTCTTAAATCAGTTGATGTAAAAAGGTTTGTGAGGCCAGGGAGATGGCTCAGTGAGTAAAGCACTTGCCGCACAAGCATGAGGACTGGAGTCTGATGCCCAGCACCCGTGTAAAAACTGGGCAAGCACGACACCCTAGCTATAATCACAGCCCTTTTGAGGCAGAGACAGAGAATACTCCAGGCAGGCCGGCTAACTAGATTAGCTGGGGTGACAAGCATTTACTTTAGAGAGATCCCACCTCAGTGAATAAAACAGAAAACAATCAAGGGAGACATCTAACATCAGGCTCTGGCTTCCACACACATGTATACACACCTGCAAACACAGGCATACACATGTATGCACATGGCAAACATACACACGTAGAGTGAGGGGTGCAGAGGGCAGCTTCAATTTGAAGATGTTTCAAAACCAAAAAGAACAGGTGGTTCCACATTGGAGGCTGCAACTTAGAAGGTGACCTAAAAATGTCACCAAACTAAAAGGCAAGAAAATGCCCAGAAAGTGCAGGATGGATGGAGGATCCAACACAGTATGCCTTGTCTACCCAAGATGAGGCAAAGTGAACAGCAACAGGACGTGACTAAAAATAGCCTCGAAGGACTGAAACTTGTGTAATTTGCCAAAGTCCAAAAAATCACAAGGAGACTAAAGAATGCAACTCACTGGACACTGTTAGAAGATACTGGGGACCAATTCACTCCTGGGGAAAGGAAGAGTTGAGCATGTAGCCTCTGTTCCTAGACAACTATAAGCAAAGGCAATGAAAAGTTGGTTAGGAAACTTAATATCCATATAAATATTCCAGGAATAAATGTAGCAGTAAGGGCAAAATGAGAAGAAGTCATTTGCAACTCCTGATGACTTAATCCCCTCCCCCAGACAATGATTGTCAGTCCCACCAACATCCCGGGAAAGACAAGCAGGTGAGCAGATATCTCCAGTGGAAATGTACTGAGCTGCTTAAGAAGTAGGCTTGCCAAAAATATCAAGCCTGAACTCAATTAAACTCTAGTTCTAACTGCTAAACTTAAAGAGAATACAAAGACAGAGGATCGTGTTAATGGGTTCTTAGAATCAATAAGCTGCGTTCTACCTTTTGACATTGTGACTGCAAGTTGTCATCTTCAGAGAATGGGGCAATCAAGCTACAAAAAAAAAATCACACACAAAGCTCATAATATTTGAAGCTCACAATTTTCCCCTTAGAGGCATTCATAGCTCTCCTTTGACGACAGGCGGCCCATAGGCTACAGGTCAGACAACTTTGCTTAAATAAAAACTGCTTAAGGCTCTTCATCCTCAGAGCTGCTCAGAAAAACAACAGAAGACAAAAGAGAGAACTCTAAAAGATATGTCACCCATCACAATATCTAAACTTACAATGGCTTGTAGCTCTCTGCCATCTTAAGACAATCAGGGAACAGAAAAAGCCACCTTGCTGTTTGATATTAGATATCTTAGTTTCTTTTCCCACTGCTGTGATGAAATACCCTGGCGCGAAGGCAGTTCAAGGGAGGAAAGGGTTAATTTAACTCTCAGTCTCAGGTCTATCATGTCAAGGGAGCCACAGCAGCCAAAGCTCAAAAGAGCAGGTCACATTATATCCATGGTCAAGCAGCCAGCATTGAATCAATGCAAGTGATGAATCAGTGCCTGTGACGAAATCAATGCATACAAACAGTCTTTCCATTCTACACCGCTGGGGATCCACACACAGGGCACATGCCTGCCCACGATTAAGATGGTCTCCCCATATCAACTGATGTCATCAAGACAGCCCCTCACAGACATTCTCAGAGGCTGACCTTAATCTTGGCGGTCCCTCACAAGTATGCCTGGAGGCATGCCTCCTGGGTGTCCAGTTGGCAATGTTAAGTGCCATAGTAGGTAACTGTGTCTAATCACTTATTCTTGGAGTAATGATATCCAGGTTATGTTTCAGATACCAACACCCTCCCCATTTACTCTCCTCACGACTCTCATCCAAAGCAGCTGGATCACAGCTTTGATTATTAGCATTGAGTCTAAGTCGGATGAGTCTCTCTCTCTCTCACTATCAATTCCTCGGTGTCGGGGTCCTGAGGACAGCACCTGTGATCCCAGCGTTGAATTGATATGTTTACGCTTCTATAGCAGAGAGAAATGTTACAAGACGCAGCGCCATGGCAGCTGGGATAGCCATCCAGAGGGGAGGGAAAGGCAGAGCAGAGAAACTTCAAGTTTGCTCACAAGCCAACAATTAAGGGGTTTATGTGATATGTGGGCAGAGATTCATTAACCTGTTTTTTCCTATTCTAATATGCTTGAAAATTTCTATATTACCCCCCCCCACACACACACACACAGGGGCTAGAGAGATGGCTGAGCAGTTAAGAGCACTGACTGCTCTTCCAAAGAACTCAGATCCAATCTCCAGCTCCCACGAGGCAGCTCCTAACCATCTGTAACTCCAATCCCAGAGGATCTGATGTCCCCTTCTGGCCTTTGTGGGCATTGCATGCATATGATACACAGCCATACCTGTAGGCAAAACACACATATAAACCTTTATTTTTATTGCAACAAATTTTAAAGAAAAACAATAGGTAAAGAAAACTACCATTAGACTAAAATACAGGAAGAGTAAATGTAGCTTTGGTAGCAAAATGCTGGCAGTGGAACTGTATACCACAATAAATTCCTCAGGGAATCAAATCTGGCTTTGGATGGAAACCCCTTGCCTATTTGGCTTTAAGTGAGAACCATGATGAGTCAGAAGCCACCACATCCAAGTTCAGGATCTTTAACAAGCACAGTCATGTCGAACGCTGAGTTCTCCCCAGCTAAAATGCTCTCTATCGTGAGTCTCTGAGAGCAGTGCTGAGCCAGACAGCACTGTGTGTGGAACAGTGCCTCTGTCCACACTTACATGGCTGTAGTATTTCATTTCACTAGCCACCAGCCTGCAGCTGTTGTTTCTTAGTTCTCACAAACCTTGGTCTACATCTTATACCCCTGGGACTCTGTGTGCAGTGTCTTCAGCATGCTGCTAAATGGATGGCAAAAATATCTGCTCGGCCATTAAAAATAAAGGCTGGAGAGATGGCTCAGTCAGCCAACTTCTTGCTTTGCAAGCATTTGGACCTGAGTTTGACCCCCAGAACCCAGGCAGAAAAGTGTCAGGCCTGTAACCATAGCTTTGGAGGGTTAGTGGATTCCCGGGGCTTTCTGGCCAGCCAGCCTAACCTCTTTGGAAACTTCCAAGCCAATGAGAGACTGTCTCAAAAAGAAAGGTGATTGGTGCCCTAAGAACAACATCTAAGGTGTGTCCTCTGATATCAACATGCATGCTCCTACATCCACACATGAATGTGTGCCCCCTACACACATGTATATCCACACACCAAACCCTAACCTCAACACATAAACCATAACCTTAACACAATTGTGAAAACCTACAGTGAGATCAAAGGAGGTCGATAGAGTGGAGGATTATTTCTTCTGCTAAGAGGAATTCCCATCTCAAATATTCATTCAAAGAGTAACAAGAATGAGCAAGCCTTAGTGGTACACAATTTTTAGGTCACACTGCATCTTTGCTAAGTGCTTCAGATGACTAGACCTGTAGCCTGTTCTTAACCAGCGTGCAACATCAAACAACAACAAAAAAAAAACTAACAGTCTATTGAAGCCTTCATAAGTACAGCAGCCACTGTTTTCTACCTCCTACAAGGAGGAAGAGGAGGAGGCAAGGGATGGAGCAGAGTTGTCTACCAAGCTCCTAAAGACTCCAGAGAGGGTGATGAACAGACTAATCCCATTTTTTCTTAGCAGATTTTTAAAAATCAGAATGTTCTTATCAAAACAAATGGAATGCTATAATGAAAACAGTGTCAGCAGGCCAACATTCTTCAAGGTTTAAATCAAGATTCATGTCTTCTAAAAACTGTTGTCTGCTATTGGTCTTCTTACTCTTATCCATTTCTGTATATGTTTATTATTCGGAGGTTGTTTAAAATATGTGCTGTATCCTCAGCTGTTAATCACACCTTCCAAAGGTCAAATAAGGAGCTACTCGCTTTCTCTGTTCCTTTTAGTTCTCAAGTGGGAAGGTGGGGAGGGTAAAAGTGGGGACAAGGACAAGGACAGAGTCATCCAAAAGGCTTTTGCTAGAGAAGGAATGGAGAGAAAGAAAGTAAAATGGTTGGGGAGGAAGAAAGAGAGGGAGAAAAACATAGAAGGTAATGCTAATCTAAAACTAAAATATTGCATTATTGCTCAAGATCTTGGGTGAATAATTAGCTTTTCTAAGGCTAACTTAAAAACAAGTCTTGAGGCTACAAAAATGGCTCAGTGGTAGAGAGTTTGCCTGGCATGTGCAAGACTCCAGGTTCGATCCCAAACATGGGTGGGAGCAAGGGGGAATAAGAGCAACAGATATAACAGGACCTAATTCATTAGAGAGACTCAGATGTTGAAAATAAATAACCTTATAACCAAGGTGGCTGAGGAGACACTACATCTCTACAGTAAAGAAGAATAGTGCAAGCACCTCAGAGTAACTGTTAAAAGGTGACCTGAAATGACCAGTTAACTTCAACTGAAAATGATCCAGTCAGATGCTTAATAATTTATATGGATAATTTTAAGGAGAATTAAGCAAGAAGTCATAAAGAGTTGCTTTGCCCAATTTAACAATGTATTACCAGTGACGAGTAACATTACCTCCGAGTAATTTGGCGAGAGGTATTTCCCATTGCACTTAGCCACGTGCCTGAGGATCTGCAAAGCTTTTTCTCCTTGCTTCCGTGTGATCAGCCAGCGGGGAGATTCAGGCACCACCCTGGCAAGGAGGGAGACAATGCAGGATTCTGTCAGAAATCTGAAAGCCCAAAAGCTCCTGGGTCTTTCTAGCCAAAGGGATCATGCAGCAAGTAGCTTACAGGTCAGGACAGTTCTCAGAATTGAAAACAGACTTTCGGAAATGAACTTTCTTTGAAAATTTACAATGAATGAGAAAAATGCTAACTTGCTACAATAAGAATTCTTCACATTACATAGCTTTTGCAAGCTCAGGGAACCCCACAGTACTGTGCCTCTGGATTAGGGCTTAGTTTATATCTAGGAGAAGGCAAAGTCTTTACCTTATTCATGGAGCCTGATTTACCCACACATTAAAATTCAGTGAGGGAATAAATTACTATATTCCCCCAGTAAGAGTCAAATGCATACATCTGGAACATCTTGATAATTATTTCTCCAACATTCTTAACCTCTCATTAATCAGAGAATGTCAATTTGCTTAATGGGTTTTCTTATCATATTTAATCTGCATGGTGAAACATCAAGTTTGTTATCTCATAATTCTCATAAAAGCATCACAGAGGGTGTAAGTCATAATGCAGTTACTTCATCTGGAATTTTAAGGGGTAAGTCATAATGCAATTACTTCTTCTGGAATTTTGTATTGGGGTATTTTACTATTTGTCATGACAACTGTCAGTCAAGCAGCCAGTAATGTCCGTAAATTGTCAGAATTCTCTAGTAACTCCGGAAGCCAGAAGCATTTTGGAGACCCAGGAAATTGCCTCTATTGCCTTCATTTCTGTGTTGGTTTGGCTTCTATGCTCATGTGCAATAGGATTAATGCAGTTTTATGACCAACACCACCTTACCAGTAATAAAGGAGGAAGAGAAAGCTGGGCAGTGAGATGGCCAGCTGGATGCCCTGCCAGCTGGGTGTAAAGTAGGCAATTCCCGGTAGGAGGATGATCCCGAGGGTGAAAAACATCTGAATCACAATTCCCACGATCCTCCTTTGTTTTGAACCCACTATTTCTGTCACTGTAGGGAAATAGACACAAGAGATTAGGGGCGCTCTCGGCCAACTGCAAAACAAACAGACTTGACACCCGCTTAGTGCTAGAATGTCAGGACATAGAGGCTTCCATGTGTGCTGAACTGCTTAAGATGGCTCTCTAGATACTTAATGTGCATTTCTTCTGCTTTTTCTACCCTGGCATCCTCAGGCTTCCTCTGGGTATGGTTGTGGAGGGCAAGGAACACCTATGCCAGTTTTAGGATACCTCAACATGGCTGTTGCAAAGGTCATTGCCATTATTAAAATAAACATATCAAGCTAGCTCACCTTTCTCACTGTGACGCTAAGGATTTGAACATTATAGTCCAGCTGGGAGATTATAATCATGGACATCATACTTCACCATCACAAGACAGCTTAGATTATGAATCCCACTGTTAGACTTTTCATGTATGTATCACATCTCTAAAATCCACCTGGGAAATTTCATAGCTGGAATCCTGACCTCCTCTGCACCTTCCCACTGGCTGGTTTTTCTGTTCTCAGCATCCTGAGGCATGTTTGCTGCCTTGTGGCCACCCTAACTTCACAGTCTTGAACATCCCCATAGACTCAGGTCGTGGTAAAAATGCCACACACTTCAGTTATCTCTCTGTTCCAGCCAGTGACTCTCAGGCCCTCCTTGTACCCTCTCTCTCCTTTTCCCACCATAAAAAGAGCATCAGGTACCTAAAGCATCCCTGCTAGGGTCTCACACAGTAGTCATGGGAAGTATTGGAAATTTGAACATCTGGGACAATACTATCAGATGATCTGTCTTATTGTCTTGGTCATAAACCCTCTACCACTTAAAGTAAGTGTTTGATTTCTACGAGATCAGAACCAAAGGTAGCAGCCTGGATCAAAGGCATGTAAGCAAGGGACAGTGTCTCAAATTCTCTATCTGGTTCCCATTTTAAAAGAGCATCCGGTCTCTGTGGCAGCTGGAGACCCCCCCCAAGGCCCTGTCCTACTAGTGGAAGTGCAGCTATGAGGTCTCCAGGATTTCACAGTGGGGGGTGGTGAACCAGACCTCTCCCCATTCTATTTCTCACAGGGAAGAGTGGTTGCAATAAAACAAGTCTTACCAATCACGAAGCAGGTCATCCATGCCCCCTTTCCAAACACACCTTGCAGGAAGCGGAAGATGACAAACACAGAAAAATTTGGTGCAAATGCCACCACGACCCCTGTGACGCCAACACCGAAACAGGATATTAAGTAAATGACTATCCTGCCATACCTTTATGAGAAAGAGGAGAGAGAGAACCTTAAACGTGGTCTTCAGCATTATGGAAATGGAATGAGACAGGATACAAAAAGAAGTCAAATGTGCAAATAAATAAATAAATAAATAAATAAATAAATAAATAAAAGTATGTGTCCTTTGTAACTTAACATTTACAGTAAACAATATTGATAATGATACCTGTGAAACCAGGTGGAACTCATGTCTGGGATGACATTACAAAATTAACAGCCCACAACACGTCCTTTGAGACTGAAGATTTCCCTGTGGTGACCCTCTCTGCCATGCTGCTCTTGCACAGTTTCCCTGCTGGCCTGGTTCTGACATCTGCTGTCATCTTTGTGGGTGGCGTCTTGGGGACGTGGGGCAGAATGAAGGCAGCCATGGCACAGTGTAGAAGCTTCTGTTTCAATCTCGCCCCATCCAGACACCAGCCATGACCTTGGGTAACTCTAAGACTCAGGTTGTTTGTTCTCTACCCACCCCTTTTCTCTAGTGAGTGGCTAAAAGGAGTAAATGGGGTTCTAATTTGAAAGCTATGAAGTCCCCAATCAATGTGCATTGCTATTGGTTCCTTGTGATTTATAGAGCTACAGTTATATACCTCAGACAAAGGGGCGGGGCACTGTGGTCAGCTTCCCAGTCTGCTGTGAACTGGGCCAGGTGACTGACTGACAGGAGACCTTTGAAAGCTTCCTTCCTATGTGATTTTCCTTACAAATTTCCACCAACGTTCTTACTTCTGCATCTTTGCATTAAGGGTAGAGAAGGAAACAGCCTTGATGTACACACGTGTCTTAAAAGTCAACTCCATTTTTTAAAAACGGTTTTAGGTTCAAACAATTTAAGCAGAAAAGACAGAGTTCCATGCACCCCTCCTTTCACACATGCATGGCTTGCCCTGTCACCGATTCCCTCACCCAGTGATGCATCTGTGACAATTAATAAGCTTAAGTTGACATATCATTACACAAGTCTACAGCTCACAATACAGTTTCAGGTTTCATTTTCCAGTGCTAGGGATTAAACCCAGGACCTTGCACGAGGAGGGTAAGGGCTCTGCTACTGAGCTACATCCCACCCAAGGTCCACTCTTGTGTTGGGCATTTCTGTGGGACTCAGTCACCCTTCCACATCATACAGAAGAGTCTCGTGACCTTAATTCATTGCTAGTAGGAATGCAAAAATGATGCAACCCATTATTTGTTTTTAGTGGTCATCACTCATCACCCCAAGCAACTACAAACTTTCACATTGTCTCCACAATTGGCAATTTTTTAGAAAGTTCTACCGATTTATAAGAATGTTCTAAGATTCTGTAGGATTTGTATAGTATGCAGTCTTTTCAGACTGGCTTCTTGAACTTAGCAATGTGGGCTTAACTTTTCTCTGTATCCTTTTAGGGTTCCTAACTTTTTCTTTTTAGTGTGGAGTAATATTCCACTGTTCTGGATATAATCTGTTCATTCACTGACTGAAAAATATATTAGCTGCCCCAAATGCTGGCAACTGTGCATAAATCTGCTGCATGGTCCACAGGAGAGCCTACATGTGGATGAACACTTTCCAGCCTAATTGGGTAAATACCAATACTGTAATTTCTAGTCCTGTGCATTTAGTTTTCTGAGAAAGTGACAAGCTGGCTTCCCCTCTGCTGTGCCATTATGTGTCTTACCAGCAACAAAAAGCAGTTTCTGTGTTTCCACACATGATAATATATTATCCTTAATTTATTTAGTTTCAAAATTGCTAAGTGTATGGGTGTTTTGTCTGTGTTAGGAGCCATTACAAGCTGTGCGCATGCGCACTAGGTAACTTTGTAACTTTCCAGCCTTGGTCTCCGCCCCTCCCGTGACGTCATATGGTCCGATCAGCTGACGTCATATGGTCCGACGAGCTTCAGCCAGTCAGAGAGTAACAGTCTGAGGCGGCGGTTGCCAGCCTATATAAGGGAGGGGTTTTTGGGTGTTCGGAGTCTCTGCTCTGTAAGCTGATGCTCTCTCTCTCAAGACGCATTAAAGCTTTACTGCAGAAAGATCCTGATTGTGTCCCTGCGTCGTTTTTGCTGGCGAGACGGTTAGCTCGGGACAGTCTGCATGTAGCTCTGGACCATGTGTGTACAATGCCTACAGAGGCCAGAACAGGGCATCGGATCCCTTAGAACAGGAGTTACAGACAGTTGTGAGTTGCCATGTGGGTGGTGGGAATTGAACCTGGGTCCTCTGGAAGAGCAGCCAATGTTCTTAACCATTGAGCCACACTTCTCCGTCCTTTATCCTGTGTTTTTGTACCTGTGTTTATGAAAGCCAAAGGCAATGAGATTTTATTTTCTTTTAATATGTTCATCTGATTTAGGCAGTAAGATAATGATGATGCCACAGAATATGTTAGGGAGTATTTCTTTGCCTTTATCTTCTGAAAGAATTGGAGACAACCATGAAAAATTTATTGCCTACATGGTAAAATTTACCTGGCCCAAATCTGAACCTGGTAATTCCTGTTTTGGAAGGTTATTCATTATTGATTCAATTTATTTAATAGACACAGGCCTATTAAAATAATTCACTTTTTATATGAGTTTAGGTAAGTCGTGTCTTTCAAAGAACAGGCCCACTTGATCTCAGTTGTCAAATCTGGGGCCATAGAATCATTTACATTGCTTCTTCATTATGCTTTTAAAGCTATGGGATTTGAAACCATTTTCAAGCCATAATTAATGTGAGTCCTATGTTTTGTTCTCTTAGTTACCTTGTCTAAAAGCTTATTAGATTTGGGGGCTTTCCAAAGAACCAGCCTTTAGCTATTAATTTTCTGTACTTACTGTTTTCAATATCTTTGTTTTCTTTTTGTTCCAGTTTGTACCATTAACTTTCTTCTGTTCATTTAGGATTTAATTTGGCCATCTTGGTTGTTGTTATCTCACATATGAACTCAGATTGTGGGTTTTAGATAACTCTTATGTTCTAATAAATATATTAATGCTATAACTTCCCTTCTGAATTGTTTTTGCTACATTCACAATATGATGGATTGTTTTATCTTCACTGTGTTTAAAATATTTAAAATTTCTCTTGAGATTTCTTCTCTGTTACCAGAAATATGGATGCTTAATTTCCAAGTATTTTGGGGGTTTCCAGTTTCTTGTTACAGAGTTATTGTTTAGTTTCTTGGAGACAAAAGATTAAGTGTGGCATGACTTTCTCGTCCTTTAATTTTGTTTAAATGTATTTTTTGGCTCAGAACATAACTTTATTAATGTCTTTCATGTACTTAAGAAGAACCTGTATTTTGCTGTTGCTGGATGGAATGGTCTGTAGATGTCCAATATAACCAGTCGATTGATGGTATTGTTGAATTCAGTTACATCTTGATTGCAATATTCTGTTGGTTGGACTTTTACACTTCAGAAAGAAAGTATTAGAGTTTCCAACTACAATGAGGGATTTATCTGTTTCTCCATGTGCTTCCATCCTGTATTTTCAAACTCTGTTGTTAGGCACATATATGTTAAAGATTGTTGTGTCTTGTTGAATGATTATAACTAATCCCAAGTTTCCCTTGTGAAGTTTGTCCTTCGTAGTATTAATGCAATGAGTTCTACTTTGTTTTGGTTATTCTTAGTGTAGTATATGTTTCTGCACTCGTTTACACTTCACTGTGTGCATCTTTATATTTAAAGTGAGTTATTTGTAGGCAACATATTGTTGAGTCTTCTTCTGATGCACTCTGAAAACTTTTGTTTTGTTGTGACTGAGTGTTGGGCCAGGTATAAGCTTGGGTAATAGAGTTCTTGTCTGGAATACATGAAACCCTATATTGGACATGGTGGTATGTGTCTGCAACCTAGCACTTCTACTAGGATAGACATAGGACAATCAGAAGTTCAATGTCATCCTTGACTAAATAGCAGTCAAGGCTAACCTGGACTATATGAGACCCTGTATCAGGGGTAGGGAGGACCCTCACTGAAGCTAGAGTCTGTCAAGTCATCTAGGCTGGCTGGCTAGCAAGTGTCTCTGTCCCTGCCCTCCTGCACTGGAGTTACAGGTGTGCACCCTCATGCTCAGCTTTGATGTGAGTACTGGGGATCCAAGAGTCCCTGTGTTTGTACAGCAAGCACTTCCCCCACTGAGCCATCTCCCTAACCACCAAACCTTGTCTTCTAATAAACCCATTAACGGCATTTTTGTTTCACAGTGTTTGATCTCTGGCATTTCTTTTTGATTCTTAGAATTTCCAACATTGTTTGCATGGTCCATTTTTTTTCCCCACTGCACTGTATCTATTAATCACTTACCATATTAAACATAGTTTGAAATTTGTCTGGTTTGACAGCTCTGCCATCCTTTCCATGCCCATGTCTGGCTCTGATGTGTGCAAGCTGTGGGTTTGTCTGCTGGCATTGCATGGTTTTCTTTCATTTGCCTCTTAGGATGCCTTGTGCCTAAACTTTGTTTATTTAGCCTGTGGACAATGACATTGAGGACATGTCCCTTTTTCTGTTTTACTTTAATTGGGACATGGTGGTTAGAATTAGACTAGTTGGTGAGTAGAATGGGCTGAACTTCTGTATTTTGCTCCTTCCACATGGAAGGCTAGCACTGCCTTGAGATAGGTATATCTCATCCCTCGGATCTGACATTCATAATTCTGCAGCCTAGGTTCTAATTAAACAGGCTTGGTTTTTGTGTTTTGTGGTGTGTGTGTGTGTGTGTGTGTGTGTGTGTGTGTGTGTGTGTACTCGTGTGCATGCATTTAAAAGCTCACACATGTGCACATGTGTGCAAATGTGTGTGAGTGTGCAGGTGCACAAACATGTGCGTTTTCTGGGAGCAGGCCTTCTTGTGAACAGAAGCATGGAGGGGTTTCTCTTGATAGTCACCATGAAAACCTGGTAGACTTACAAGAGGTAGAGATCACAAACATGGGGCTGGAGAGATGGCTCATCAGTTACAGTCCTCACTGTCCTTCCTGAGGACCTGGACTCAATTCCCAGCACCCACACCAAGATTCACAACACCTGTAACCACAGTTCCAGGGAACCTGATGACCAGGTCTCCCTGGATTTTCCTTTTTCTCTCCCCTCCTCCCTTTCCTCTACAACTGATCTATCTTTAGCCATATCCTAGGGTTTTTCCAGTCTCAGAGTGGTTCACACACTAAGCTTCCAACACTTTAGCAATTCAGGTCAGGTTTTCATTACCCAGCAGCCTCTGCTCCAGTAAATTCAAGTTACTTGTATCTGCCTAGCTTTCCAATTTGGGGAGCAGCTGCTTGCCCTGTGACCTCACAGCTGGGCAGAGTTGCTGACTTTGCAGCTTGCTCAATTTCATACTTGTCAAGTCTGAGGGTGATGGAAGCTTGAAAGTCCCTATCTAGATTCTTAACTCACTCCGCCTCATTCTGTCTTCCCATGGCATGGGTATATGCCTATTGAAATGCCTCTCAGATTGTAAATCACAGGCACACAGGAAGGGAAGACACCTAACTGTGGTCAATGCTGATAGGAGGCAGGGTTACTTATAGCTTCTCCTCTCAAATCAGCTACCAGGGAAGACCCTCAGCTCCTGACTACAGCTTAGGTCCTCTACTATGTGGAGTTATTTAAGAGATATGTTTATTGATCATACAGGATAAAATATGTAAGTAAAAGCCAATAAAAACTAAAGTTACAGTAAAAAATAGCTGGCTTGATGCTGAATGCCTGCAGTTCCATAACTCAGGAGACAGAGGCAGGGTGACTGTGAGCGCTAATCTCATCTAATATGCATAGTGAGACCCTATCTAAAATCAAGAAGACAAAACCAGAAAGAGAAACCAAACATAAATAAAAATGTGAAAAATGCAATCCAAACTGTTGCCATTGAGGAAAGAAATGAAATGTACTTGAAAATCCCTTAACAATGTTGAGAAAAATTCTTATCAATACAAGTTGTAGAATAAAATACAAAAAAAATTAAAAAGTGAAAAACTCGGAGTGGCTGACTAAATTAACCAAATCCCAACCACTGGATTGTTTTGAGTACCCTAAATCCACCCCTCACCTGTCTGTCTCCTGAGCCATGGCATCACTGCCCTGGGACCAGTGTTTTCCCTGGGACACATTCAGACACACAGGGCACCTTTTCTACCAAGGAACAGGGAGAGGAAGTTTGAAAAGGAAAGAATTATTCAAACCAAGCAAGTGTGGATATCCTGGGCAGTGGAACAAAAAACTGAATGTAGTTAATAGAAAGCATTCTCCTCCCCATACATGTAGCGTGTTATAGTGAAGCAGCCAGTTAGCCTACCGGTACCTACCTGTCTGCTGCATAGCCCAAGGTGAATGCCCCAGCCAGGAAGCCAAGGTTCAGGATGGCTTGGGTGAGGTCCAACATCCAGGCATTGACACAGACAAGGTCAAACTGGGGAAACAAAGAAGAACACATGAAGATACCTGGGGAGGTTCATCTTCAAAACACTCTCTAATATAAGTCAACAAGAGTTTTGCTTATATATGCCTCGTGTAAAATATGAGGATGTATCACAGGCATGTATATACATTGATCTATGCAAAGGGGTGAATTCCTAGTATACTATGAATGCTGACACTTTAAAATAATGTTAGGTCAATCTGTAGTGAGTGACTATGGCATGTCAATGCCATGGCAACCACCTGTTATCACCTAGCATGATGAGCTTGGTAATTTCACTTGCAGTGAGCTATACAGAAACTGCATTTAATTCTCAAAATCATTCTGTGACACTCTGACCCTGATACATTAAAGGAAGGATTCTGTTATTAACTCAAGCTCTCGGAGGTATCATTCCAATTTTATGATCATGTGTGTGATTATCAGAATAATTGCCCACTGGCATTAGACATGTATCAAACACATCTAGAGAAATGTGCAAAGAAATTCAGAAAGCAAACAGATTGCTACCAGAAAATCCAACATTTTGCTTTAGAAGAGTACCAAGCAGCATCAAATATAAAAACCTGCACAGCAAGATTTGTTTCCAACTGCTGATCTTTAAATAGCTGGGTTAGGAAGAAGAGACAGGCCTGGCCAGCACCCAGCACCCGGCAGGATGAATGAGTTTCCTCAGCTCCTTTCATGTTGTATGAGCTTAAATGTCCCAAATTGTCTTTAAACCCATGGAATTCTTTAATATAAAAAGGCTTCTCCTCTTTGTTCCTCCATAAGAGCAACAATCAGAAAGAAATTTTATGCCCTGTATTTATATAGGATTAATTGAAGACAGATACCTATTAGCACTTTCTAAAAAGCTTGGAAAGCCATCTGGGCAGATGGTTCCTGCTCTTCTGAGCATTCCAAACACCAGGGACCAAAGGCAGATGTTGCATTTCTCAGTGGCTTTGCCACTGTGGAGCTGCTGGGGTTTAGGGGTACAAGATCAGAGGGAAGGGTTCTGCTTCTACTCCTATCCTGGCTATGACAGTGGTGACCGGTAGCTGGTGTCTAGAGGTGTTTGTCATTCAGAGCTTGCAGCACTGACCTAGCCACATGTGGGCAAAGGGATGACCCCATTGGGACTGACATGGGGATGTCAAAGTTGTCATCAGACTGGGCAGGGCTGACTACCAAGACTGCAGAGCCTACATTCCCTTTCTACTTTTTTCAGTCCTCTAAATCTGTGGGCTACATAACTTATTTTCTATATAAGCACCAAATTTCAGGGATGTTGTCCTACTAACAACAACAGAGGATGAAAAAAAGTGATAAGTGGAGCCATTCCAAATGGTTCTGAGCCTGAAGGTTAAAACCATCAAACTCTTCATCATTGTGAACATCAATGGTGGCTTCAGCTTCACATCAGACGGGGTGTGCCCCTACTGTGTGTGGCACAAACCAAAGCAATCACACATCAATTTCCAAAGCGAGTTCCATTTTAAATCAACAGCAGGACACTAAAACAGAGCCCTGATGAAAATATAATAAAGAAGAAAACATTTTGGGTTGGAACTCTAGTTCTTATGGTCACAATAATCACATTTTAAAAAATAAGTAACCCAGGCTGGCCTTGGACTCATGATCCTCCTGCCTCCACCTCCTTCAGCAAATCCTCCTGGGGTGTACCACCACAACTGGTCAACAAAGTTTTGGGTGTTTATTTTGTTGTTTTTTCAAGATGGAGTTTCTCTGTGCTGCCCTGGCTGTCCTGCAACTCACTCTGTAGACCAGGCTGGCCTCGAAATTAGAGATCTGCCTGCTTATGCCTCTCATGTGCTGGGATTAAAGGTGTGCACCACCACCACCCAGCAATGAACACATTTTAAAATAAGATCCAGTGGCACTATTTGGAGATCATTTAATAATAGCAAGTTAATGCTTTCCTTATATAAGATATGAACCATTATGATAAGCTGCAGGTATAAAAATGAATCACAGGTATTCTAGCTAACTGGGAGTTGGTGACCTTGGTGCTAAGCATCTGAGACTGGGAAGGAACATCATTGGTGTTCAAAATATACTTTCTGTCTTTGTGAACATGGTTGGAAAGCCAGGGTCAATTTATGGGAAGCAAAAATGCACCAACTGAGATCTAAATGGAGTATCTAAATGGGGGAGATTTAGAAAAATGACTGGCAGGAGCAGAAGGAGTCGCTTACACCAAGCTGGATTTATATTAGAATAAATGGCAATGAGGGGTGCTTGAGGCAGGAGAGGTACAGGCAGCAAGGTGGGCATTGAGGAGGGTCTGTGCACACACGGGGCTCTGCAGGTCAGTGCTGAGCCCAAAGCGCACCTTGCCCCACTTGCAGCTGGAAGTGCCTGTGGTAATTGCCCAACACCAGTGACAAAACTCAGTGTGAAAAGGCACATTAAGGGATAGAGGCTCTTAGAACCTGCTGTACCCAGAGCCCTTCTCTGGAGTTCATCATAGGCATGGTCAATGCATTATTAACAAAATAAATTAGAAATGATATGGAGAGACTTCTCAAACACATGGCTTTTTGTCTGAACTTGTGATACTGGGAGAAATCTAAGTACTAGCCCTGTTTGATGACATTCATGCCCTGGGGTAGGCTAACAAGAGCCTCCTCCCCCCATCACAGAGGACACATCACCCATCCCTCGTTTTATTCCTTATCAGTGAAGACATGCAGCTACTTATTTTGATGTGTTTGTAATTTCTCTATTAGGGCTCTATAGATGAAAAGTTCTCAATTCCTGCAGGGGCTCAGGGCAGGGAAGTGATGGTTCTGGGGTTAGATGACCTTGGCTCTGCCCTTGTTTCCACATTTGCTTCCTCTGGTGAGTTTTGTTGAGCTTTAAGCCCTATTGTGTGCTGAGGAGGCGAGATGCACAGAGAGAGTTCAGTCTAGTGTCTGAGACAGGAAAATCACTTGGTAAATGATGCTAACTACATCATGACCAGTGTGACACACAACACTGATATAAATAATGTAACTGATGGTTTTACAAAGTAGCTTTTGACACCGGATGTGCCCTAGAATTATCTGGATTAACAGAAAAAGATGCATGAGCCACATACAGGCCAGCTACACCAGAATCTAGCCCAGGGTGTACTAGATGTGTAGAAGCTACCAACTGTGGAAGGTGATTCAGGGGACAATTAGCTTGAGCATATTTTACTGCATTGATAGTATCTGCCCTCAAACGTCATGTCAAATGACCGTCTCTGGGAATAGTCTGCAGATGCAACTAATTATGTGAAGTAACACTAGGTCATGGCGGCCCCTAATCCAGGCAAGTTGTCCTTTTAAACAATAATAACAATATAGAAGTCTAGCAGCCAGGAGAGCTTCGGACTGAGGAAACCCACAGGAGAGAGGCTGGGAATGAAGCCTTTGTGGAGGCTGCAGACAGGGAACTCTGGACATTCCTTCAGGGACCCAATGGCCCCGCACACCTGCAGACACAGCAAAGCTCTGTGCACCCATAGAAACAATAGTGCCAACAATGTGGCCCTGCACACCTTCACAAATAATCATGGCCCTATAGACACCCTGAGTTTGGACTTTTAGCGATCTAGGAGGTGGTTTTTTTTTTTTGTTTGTTTGTTTGTTTGTTTGTAAATCATTAGGCCAGTGCAAATTTCAGCCTGTCTTCTCCATTCCTTTTTCTGGGAAAGAAGATGCCCTTTCCCTCCATTAGTGAGGCCCAAGGGGTTGGGAGAAGAAAGGGGGAAAGGAAAGAAGAGACTATAAGAGGAAATGTTGTGGTACTGAAGGTGTCCCTGGCTTTATTCCAGTCACAGGAGACAGAAGACAAACACTCTTGTTCTTGTCTCCTCTGGCCCTCGTTACCACCAAGGCCTCTTATCCTGACCCAGTGGTCCAGCCTGTCCTGTGGTGGGGCTGGGTGAACAATCCAGTGCCCAGTAAAGGAAAAACACCCACACTTGACTGGCTCGAGGAGACTCTGGATCCCTTCCAGTACTGCAAGCAGGGATCAGCTGCCCCAGCGGCTGCTCAAAGGAAGGCTTACAGTACCACCTGAAAGTGTGCACTGCCCAGATGGAGGACAGCAAACAGCAGGCAGAGCAGCTGCTCTAAACCCAATAGACTCCATGGGATGCTTGCGAGCTACGACAGGGTGCTCTGTGCAGTGCAGTCATCTCCTGGACCCCCATCTCCTGGGAGAGCAGGGATGCTGCTCTACATGGCTGTACAGCATGGTCCTCAGGGTCTGGGAACCCACAGGAAGTGCACCCACATTCCCATCCCTCTGTGCTCTTCCCCTCACCTCATCCCTCCCCCTAGGTGGCACTCCTTGTGACAAGGCACCCTTGCTTCTTCATCTGCTGTCCAGGCCAGGGAAGTCAGGGGAAGACTTGACAAGGTTTATTAGAGGTCTGAGGCAAAGTCTCAGGCAGCAAAGCACTGGCAAGTGTGAGGACCTGAATTTGGATCTCCAGATCCCAGGCAAAAAGCTGGGCATGGGGCACATGTTTGTGAATCCAGGGATGTCAGGGATGGGGGAATAGAGGCAGAGACAGGAAGACCTCTGGAGCTCTCTGCCATGCTACCCTTGCCTATGTGATGAAGCTGCAGGTCAGTGAGAGACCGTGTTTCAAACAAAAGGTGGAATAAGACATGACCTCCACATGCATGTGTATATAAACACATGGTGTGCATACATGTGCATGCACACACACACACACACACACACACACACACACACACACACACACACACAATTTTATTAGAATAAGGATAAGGTTTAATGATAACCACACTTAGAGTGCCTGAAAAACAGCATTGGCTGGAAGGACAGTATGAGAACAGAGCTGCAAACATCCTGTGGCACCATGCCAATCCGTACTCATAGATCCTTCTCTTCTTTCATTCTTCTTCCTCAAGATCCCTCAGGGCTCACTGATGAAGAGGGGAAGGGCAGATCTTAGAAGAAAGAAAATACCTGGTGGGGTAAAGGAGAGAACGAGAAAGGCCAGAAAGCAGAAAGCAAACCAGAACCCTGTAGAAGGTGAGAATGAGAGAGAGGTCTTGCTCCCTTGCAGCATTGCAAGGATGGATTCTGTTCATGGAGGCAGCCACACGGAGAGACCCAGGTCTGCCCTGGCAGGCAGAGTGCAGAGCACAGTGGGCAGTGAGAACTTGCACATTTGTCTGAAGGGACCTGTTTGCTGCACACATTTAGAAATATACAATGACAGTTAACCTTCACTGTCACCTCAATTGGATTTAGAGTCACCCCGGAGACACACCGACAGATGGATCTGTGATGGTATTTACTGAACAAATTAACCGAGAAGGGCAAGCCTGCCCTGAATATGAGCAGCGCCATCTCATGAGCTGGGGTCTCAAACTGAGTAAAGAGAAACAACAGAGAACCCTCACTGAGTACCAGCACTCCTGTCTCCCTGCTTCCCGAGCACAGATGCCATGGGACCAGGGTGCAAATTCACCAGCTGCCTCACACTCCCCTCACCATGCCTTCCCAGCCAGGATGGACTCTCCCTTCTCAAACTGTGAGCCAAAGTGAGTCCCTCCCCTGCTGTTTCCTGTCAGACATTTATCTCAGCAAAGAGAAAACTAAGTAATATGACGTCCTAAAAAATAAAGAGGGCCTGCAAGATGGCTCAGTGGGTAGCAGCACTTGCTGCACCAGCCGGATGGCCTGAGTTGGATCCTCAGAACCCAGGTAAAGGAGAACGGAAAGGACCAGATCCATAGCATTGTCCCATCACCTCCACACACGTTCCTTGATATGAGTGCAACCCCCCCCCCGCCAAGGAAAAGAAGAAATTAAAATTTTCTAATTAAAAAAATAATATTAGCTCTCAATACCCAAGGGTGGTCACAGAGTCCATGAATTTCTAGGGTTCTCTCTGATTCAATTTCCAGATAAAAGCCCCAACCAACATAATGACAAAAATCCTGGAAAGCAGGAAAGGGGTCTCACCCCTGGATCAACAGCTCTTGGAAGTTTTATCAGAAAGTAGGACATGTGTGAGCAGAGCCAGAGGAGACACTGTCCCACTGCCACCTCACCTGTGTGACATGAGGACCCACTGGGGAACTGAGCACGGGGTTCCTCCACTCCTTGTCCCTGCTCCCTTCACTGTCAACCCTGGACTGCCTGGCTGCTGTGCTGTGTGTGCTGGGGAGGGAGTGACAGCCTGTTGCTGAGCACCTGGTGGGGAGGCCATCCTCCTCCTTAGCTGCCATGTACAGCCACATCAGACTCTACAAGGAAAAGCTGTGGAAACTCCTGAACTCACAGCCATCTCATGATGGTGACATGGAAGCCAGAAACAATGACAGTAATTTAGAGCTAAGAACTTAAGTGGCACTATGTGTCCTTGCAAACACCAGAAACACAATATCTTTCTGTAAATACCAGTAGAACTAGAAATGGGCCTGGAAGGAAGTCAGCGACTCAGAAGACCAGACCCATTGAATCCCTTGGAGATGACTGAAAAGGAGTTATTGCAAAAAGTGAAAAGTACCCCCCAAACTATTTTAACACTGGACATGGAAGTACACACCTGTATTCACTGTACCCAGGAGGCTGAAGCAGTCAAATCACAAGATCAAAGCCATCTTAGGCTAAATAGTAAGTTCCAAAACAGCCTTGGGTACATATTGAGAACCTGTCTCAAAGAAACAAAGCAAAACACACAACAACAACCCCAAATAAAAATATCTGTATTAATATATTCAGTGTGCTCTAAGGTCTTATTTCCTGTGTGTGTGTGTGGGGAGTCTCATTTATGATTGACTAAATTGGTGATCAGTCAAAGGTTTGTTAGAAATTTATATTTCAATATAGGGGCTTGTCTAAGGAATTGTACCTGCTAATATCCTGTTGGTCTACCAGCTAATTTTCTATTATCTGCCACCTAATTTCCTGTTTGTCTACCAGCTAATTTCCTGTTGGTCTGCCAGCTAACTTCTTGTTAGTTTGCCAGCTAATTTTTCCTGTTGGTCTATCAGCTACTTTCCTGTTAGTCTGCCAACTAACTTCCTGTTGATCTACCAGCTAATTTCCTGTTGGTCTATCAGCTAATTTCCTGTTGGTCTATCAGCTAATTTCCTGCTGGTCTATCAGCTAATTTCCTGTTGGCCCACCAATTTGTGGTTCTGTTCTAGTACCTCTAACTCAAACCTTCAGGTTTCTGACCATATATTGTGCATGTGCTAGGAGAATGTACTCTATCAATCTAAATAAAAATTTCCTTTTTTTCTAAGACAAGTCAATTTGGAAAAATATGCATACTTTGGCTTTTGTAAAATAACACCTACATGATAATACTGCCCTGTTCCATACTTTAAAATCACCATGAAATATACTTTCAGGCTACAGAATCTTAAAAAGGAATGGTTTGTGTTTTAAAGAAAGCAGAATAGTTCCTGCAGTTTTGCACACATATGTTGAGGATTTTAACTTGTCTTGATTTCATGGGACTCATAAGAATTAAGTGTTATTGTCACTAGGGTGGTGACAGGACTCTGGAGGTAAGATCTTTCCAGAACTCTCTTTGCTTCTAATGCCAATACATTATATTAAGTAGGGTTTGGTTTCATCATCCCAGATTGGTGGGCAAATTATGGCTATTTTTGGTAATAAAGGATCTATTATTCTTTATAGTTGTAAAATGTGTAACTTAGGAAAAAATAAATGAATAAATTCACATTAAAGCATTTTTTAAAGCCCAACTAATTTGTATCCTAAAGGCTTATGTGTAGACTCTCAATAACTCGTCTTAGGGTTTGAGACAATATATTCCATTTAACTCTCTTTAACACAGTGTTAATTTAAAACTAAACACAATATTCACTAATGTTTTTACCAATATTCACAGTCTGGGAGGTCACTATCACCTTGAGTAGTGGAGAGGAGCTGGCTTCTGTGGTGCCTAGTTCTACTGTATCCTCAAGTACACAAAGTTCAAGATCAAGGTACCTAGGTCTCCTGATATGCTTCAACACACACACACACACACACACACACACACACACACACACACACACACACACAAACACACACACTGGGAGAAAGGGGGCCCACAGGAGCTGTATTCATTAGATCCTAGAGAATCCATCTAAGACAGCAGCTCTACCTGGATCTTCAGGAGGAGTGACAGTTATGAGACTTTTCCTGGGGGCATGTGGACATAAGTCTGTTCACTCAGATGAGGTACGGATGACAGACCTTATGGCAGAAGTTATCTACACAAGTCTAGCAGGTGAACCAGTGAGTTTATTGAGGCTATGATAGAAATCAGAGGCACCCTGATGAGATCTAAGCTGGCTCTCACTTTTACAGAAGAGCCATGCTCTTACACTCATCAAAGCTCTTCCCAGAATACCTTGACACATCCTCCAAGTCTTATGGCACAGCACTGTTCACCACCTCAACTTCACCAGGCATATGCACTGTGTTCACATCCCTTTTCCCTTTCTGGGTTCCCACTGTTGCTTCTCTCTGTCTGCAACACCAGCTTTCCATCTCTTCTCAAATCACTGCTCAGGGTCTTGGTAAAGCATGGTCACTGGGGTGGAGACCCTCACCTAGCCTTTGCAGGTATTTATGCCATTTATCTCTGATGATAAACACTCATCCTGAACAATCTACCACACATCCTGAATTTTCCAGAAAAGTCACAATTCTATAATTTTACTTTTGACTAAATAAACTTTTTACTTCTAAAAACATGTCTGTGATTTTTTTCAATTCAAAACGTTAGGTTTATGACAACCATTCTGCACCAATGGATTAAAGACCTGGAAAAATAAATACTTTTTACAATGCATTGACTGTAATTTTTTGTAAGTATATACAAATTAGATGAAAACAACAGGACTTGTAATTATCTCTTATAGTTCCACTCATTTGTAGTCTTTGAGGTTTTTGTCTATGCATACTCCATTACTGCTTATAAAATCTGAATATGATTTATGAACTTTTCCTGCATATCATTGGCATAAATGAACATACATGATTCCTAGTCTTAAACCAATCCTTTATTTTGGATAAAGATGACGTGGCTTCTTACACACAGTAATCAGAAGCATCAAGACTCTTATTTTATAAATATGACTCTAAGTATCTAAGAATTTGGAAGTATAGTCAAGTCATAGCAAGCAAAAAAGTATTGGGTAAAAAAACCTTTTAATTTCAATAAAATCATTTTGTTGTTTTGTACACTTTACAATCCAAATTCTTCTAAAACAATATTTAAAATACTATGTAGCATAACTTGATAGTTTATGTCAATTTCCCTCATGTAAAACCTTCTACAATAAATACTCCTTACCATATTCCACAGAGGGTCATGTTTTTTTCACCACAAAAATTCTAACCACAGTTAGTTTTTTTTTTTTTTTAAGATATAAGATCTGTCTACATCCTATATCTAGATTAGCCTTAATTAATCACAGGGATGACAAGTTGTTTTTTAGAATTGAGTTTTTAAAATCCCCTTATGAAGCAATCTCTCAGAATAACCCCCGAAGAATGAAGAGCTATAAAATCTTTAAAAACAGGGGCTGGAGAGCTGGCTTAGTGGTTAAGAGCACTGCTGATCTTTCAGAGGACCCAGTTCAATTCCCAGAACTTACATGGCAACTCAAAACTGTCTGTAGTTCCAGTTCTGTGGGTTATAACATCATCACACAGACCACCAATGCACATAAAAATAAAAATATACAAATTATTGAATAGCACTTAGAAAAAGAGCACTAATTGTTCTTACAGAGGACCAGTGTTCAATTCTCAGCACCCACATATCATATCACAACTGTCTATAATTCCTGTTCCAGGGGCTCTAATACCTTTTCTGCCCCCCATGGGCACCAGGCAGGCACATGGTACACAGACACAGATGCAAGCAAAACACTCATAACATAACATAAATAAATCTTAAACAAAAACTAAAAGATGATACCATAAACCTGGCCATGAACCCATGGCTGGGGCAGTCATGGGCCCTATAGAAAATCCTGTTGTTACTGGTTTAGCTAAGTGAGCTCACACACACCTCTAAACACCTATATGTGTTCAGTTCTCAGCCTCCCCCAGAGAAGCTTTTTTTTTTTTTTTTTTTTTTTTTTTTTTTTTTTTCAGTAGACAGTGGTTAAAACAGAGACTTGTGGTTGGTCAAGTTGCAGAGAAGTGACTGTGGAGTCCTTGGATCTCAATAGGACATCTATACTACTCTTTACATATGTGAAAGACTCAGGGGACACGAGGAAGAGGGAACAGAAAAAATGTTAGAGCTGGGGGTATGGTCTGAGAAACAGTCTCTTCTGGACAGGACACAGCCATTCCACCCAGGAACTCACTGCAGCTGTGGTCACCTGTGTTGCAATTTTAAAAAGCAGCTGGAGAGAGAAAGACACTATGTGACAGAGTTCAAGCAGAGGGGGTTTTTACTAAGGGAAAAGGATCTTAAAAGGGGAAAAGGGGAAGGGGAGACCAGCCTCTCTGGGACAGGACAGAGTAGTGAGAGAGAGAAAAGAGGTGGGGGTGGGGAGAGAGATAGAGAAAGAGAGACAGGGAGAGAGGGAGAGAGAGAGAGAGGGAGGGAGGAGGGAGTGAGAGAGAGAGAGAGAGGGATGGAGGGAGAGGGAGAAAGAGGGAAGATGGGAGGTGGGCAGGGCCCTTTCAAAAGGGAACATAGTGAATAGACACAGGTGGCAGCCGCTGAGGCATAGCCTGTGAGAACTCCAAAGGCAGACCAGTACAAATGCCTAAATACTAACAACCTGCACATGACCTGCATGCATTGGCCCTGTCAAACTGTCAACACTTCATGATCAGACAGGACAAGGTTCACAAGACTCCATCCATCCATCCCTGAGGGACTATCGAGGGACTTACCTAATTTAAGCATTTGTTTAGTGGCTGCCTCGGTCTAGATGTGTAATGACAGTGGCAAGTTATTACAACAAAGTGATTTTCTTTACTTTTAAGACTGTCTGATCTTTTCTATCTGTCCCCTCCCCTGCCTCCAGACGAGGGTGTAATACAGAGTTTGCTGTAAGTGCTGGGGGATGCTTCCACATTCAGACTCATGCTCTTAGAAATCTGTTGCATGAAGAGCCAAGGAGCTCCCACCTACGGCACTGAGAATGGCTCCCGGGCTGTAGAATGAGACCAGATGTATCTACTAGATTTCATTTCTGTCTTTCAAAACTATCAGCCACTTCTCTGCTTGGAAAGCACAGTTGTCAATGATTTGCATAATTCTGTCTGAAGCTGGGGGTAATTCGTGCCTTTTAAAGTTTGCCGAGGGTCACATTTACTAATGAGAACATACCCTTAGACATCGGCAGCCAAGCCGATGACACCATCACCAGAAAAATACTACTTTTCCAGATGTGAAAACTAGCCTCCAGAGTCAAAATCTTTGGTCTTTTCTTGGTTTAACAGGTGTGTGTGTGTGTGTGTGTGTGTGTGTGTGTGTGTGTGTGTGTGTGTGTGTGTGTGTGTGTTAACTTCATAGAACATATTTGACATGAATGTTGAGTAGTAGTATTCCAAGTCCACTCACTCAGTTTTTACTTTGACACATTCTACATCAAATTAATGATGTACTTAGTCCTGCAGCCTAGTGATTTCCTCTTCTGTGAGCACAAGGGTGTGTTTGATACAAATGAAAGGGTCCTTACGTCACTGAGGTGACCACTATTACAAATCATAAAGTGGAGAATTGGAGAAGAAACACGACATTATACAAGAGCCTCTTCCTTGTAATTAGAATCACTTAACAGATGACCACAGGGTTAAAAACTGTCCCCTGGCTCAAAGAAAAAAATCTTTAAGCCATTCTTCATTGTTCTTAGCAGACCCTGTGGACAGCTCCTCCTCCTTGTGTCTTGTGTTCAGTTTGCCTTTGTTTATTGTTCTTATGGTGGTTTGCACCTGCGATCAAGAGAAAGTAGGATGGACAACAGATTTGTTTTCATAACATTTCCAGTGGGTCTCAATCAGGAAAATATTTCATCTCAGGACAGCTTCAAGGACACCCAGGCGAGCCAGAGACAATAGGATTGTTGAGTGAGCTCTACTCAGTGGTCACAGCTTTGCAAACACCATCCTGCTTAAATTTGAGTAGACAGTGCAAGCTCTTAACAGTCCCCCATGTAGGAAGACATTATTTGTAGCACCTGAGGTCACTCGGCAGTGTCTTTCCTTTCCTTAGGATACCCCAAAACATCCTTGTTCAGGTGTAAGCATGTTAAGGAAGGCTCCATCTTTTCCAACTTGCATGTGGGTTCTGCCAAACCCTAGGGCAAAGTTGACTTAAGCACCCAGCCTTTCCAGGGCTTGTCATAGGCCTTGTAGTCACATGGGACCTGTGACCAATAGTTCACACAAGGTTCTAGATGGAGAATATTTGACTCATAAAGCATTTCACACATGAATTGCTTTCATTGTGATGCCTTGGAGCTATTGAAACAAACAAGAAGAAAAACCCTGCTTAGCCTTCTCGGAACCCTGGGTTGGATGCTTAGAACTGCCAATATGGGGACATAAACACCAAGAACCGCACATGTACTTCATGCTGGCCCTGTGTTGTCAGAGTTTGCTCTCCCAACACACAATTATTAAGACAGCAGGACTCAGCCAGCCTGCAGCCTTCAGCAAGTAAGCTTTCACTGTGCACATTCAAGTGTTTAGGTGGATAAGCACACAGGATACCCTGTGCAATGGTGTGCATCCAACTTAAAATTCAGCTATCGGTGACTTCTTGCCCTATTGGATGGAAAGATGGTTTGCTCATTCACCCATCCATCCATCCATCCATCCATCCATCCATCCATCCATCCATGCATGCATCCATCCATTCAAAAGATTCATAAATTGCTCCAGGAAGGAAGACATACTACTATACTCCCAGAAGGGGTCTAGACTGGACTTGGCTTCTGGTTAAGTATTAGGGATGTGGAATTTGTGATAGGATACAAAGTTGGGTGTGTTTAAATGCAGTAAGAGAATCACAGACTGTTTCAAGCACAGAGGAGAGAAAGGTGAGCCCTGCTGGGAGGCACGGGTCAGGGCAGGCCTTTGCAAGCAGCATTTAAGATCCAGGGACACAGCTTTCATTACATGTCACCCATACTGGGCTGGGCTTGGTGATGCAACTGCCCTTGAGTCACCCATGTTCCTGTAGGTAGTTCCTCTGAGCTCATTGGTTCTCCAAGCAAGACTTGAGTAGAGCTGTTCCTTTATTCTGTCTTTGAGGGTCTGTCTGGGAGGATAGACTTTTGTTCATGTCTCCTCAGGAAGCCATGCAGCACTGTGGTAATATAAGCCTACATTGGTGTCAAAATATGATATTTTTCAGACTGATAAATGAGATAAAATCTTAATAATCATCTAGAAAATATTAGCATCCTGCCATGGTGTTATTTATATGAGTTTTAGAAGTGCTAATAAATTTTGTTCTGGTCTAGGAGGTTACAGTAAGCACAGGCATTTCGAGATAACTTACTGTCGCATTATGTCAGGTTCTGTGATTTCAGCAGCCATTCATAAATAGAGGGTTACCAGAAAGATGGAAAGCAACAGAAAAATGAAATCTTCTAAAGAGAAGCCCAGAGAACATCTATATTCCAAGTGCGAGCTCAGAAAACATTGCAGTGTCAGAAACAATTAAATGCATAATAGTTACCAAAAATTCCTTCTACATCTTACTAATAGGATCTTATTTGCAGATTCTCTTTAGATTCTGGATGGTTCCTAGAAGCCTTCCTGGGCACCAGTCAAGAGAAGCATGGCCAGTGGTACCTGCCGTGTAAGTGTGGTTGGTAGAGTGTTTGTGAAGGAGGCATGTTGAAGAGCACAAGATGGGTGGGGAGTGAAATGGGTTGCTGAATGCACTTTCCTGGTGACCCACAGTGTCCCCTGGAGCATGGCTCTCACTCCTTTCTCTAGGGAGACCAGGGGTAAGGAAGGGTGTGCACTGGAAATGGTTGATGCTCTGGAGGAGGCCACACTGGCTGAAGAGAGAGTAGAAGGTTGAGTTGGGTGTGAGAAGACATGTAGGACAGAGAGCAGGTCACCTTCAGCGGTAAAGATGACGATACTGACTCGTGGAAGCAGGGGCAGCCTCTTCCTCCAAAGAGTCAGGTGCCACTCATGAGCCAGAAAAAACAAAAAGGCTATGTCTAGGGCCTTATCTGCATGGGTGGTACCTGATTGGCTGGGGTTATTAGGCAAATAAGGTTTAAAAAAGGCAAGAACCAATCAGGAGAGAGCTGGTCAGCCCCAGAAGGGAAAGCATGTCTGCTCCCAAAGTTCCCCACCAGACAGCTCTTTTTCACTTTTTTCAAATGCTACCACAGGGGAACAGTGCTCAGGCTGGCAGTACAGCCACTGGAGTCTTGTGATCCCTGGCTGATAATGCTGGCTCTAGTCATTACCAGGGTCTCATCTACCCCTCTCAGGCCAGAGCACAGCTGAAAAGACATGGCCTCCACAAGTGGCTCTTCTGACACTTCTGTTGATTGGTTGCAGAAGATACAGGGAGCTGGGATAGTGAAGAAACTAAATACCACAGGCTCCCTACTTCCTCCAGGAAGTGGACAGTGAGGAGTCTACTCAGACTGGTGGGATTTCGGGGGCATTGCTAATTCACAGAGAACAGAGACTAGAGAACCAGGAGGAGAGGAGAGCTGCATGTGGAGTCAGGTGACCAGGCATCCAGGAACCTGTTAACAGATGAGGACAGACTGATAGCTGAGGGGCTCTGTAGAGGGAGGAAGCCTACAGAGACCTTGCAGGATGGGAACCTGAAGAATGGAGCTTGGCTTTTGGCTGGGGAGGAATGAAGGAAGAAGAGAACCTGGGATATTGCATCAGGTTGGGAGAGAGAGAGGTTGGCAGTATCTGTGAACACTGGAAATCTAGGTGCTGAGGCACAGGGAGAAGCCTGGGCCTCCTGTTCACTGTGGTGTCTCAGAGCCTCTACCATGCCAGACACCCTGGCCTCTCTGTATCCTCTACCTGAGTGAACTGACTGGTGACTCCTCAAGGATGTATGGTTCAATGCATGGCCTCTAGGTTGACAGGGAGGCTACTGCAGATAGAGTTCCAAACACTGAGCAGTAACTTGGCCTGGTAGGCAGAGAGTCCTCTGTTAACAAAGGAGACATCAATTGCATTCAGACTCCACACAGGGAGAAGAGCCCAGTGCCCCATCTGAGGTGTAGGATGCTCACCCAACAAACTCTCAAGGTATACATCTGCAACACAAGGGCAAACACTACCGTGGAGAACCACTTAGCCAGCCAGTCATTGTCACAGGGAGAGCTGGTTATCTGAAGCAATCGTCCCTCTAGGCTAGTGGTACAAGTGTCAACAGACCTGTGGTGTCAGCCATAGTCATCCAGAAGGCTGTTACCAGATCTAAGGATTCTCAACTCCCACCCAGACCTGCTCAGTCACAATGTTCTAGGGAAGCCCCCAGGTGAACCTGAGTCCAGCTATCACTGTGAGGGCAGGCAAACTGGGACAGAACTGGGATGTGAGAGACCACCCTGAAGGAAAACCAGTTCTTGAGCTGTCCTGTTTTAGGAAAGCCACCCAATGTGGTGATATTTGTTTGTAAACAAACAAATAAAGCTTGCCTGAAGAGATTGGGTCAGACAGCCTGATACAGAGAGAATGCTGGGAGGAAGAAGGGTGGAGACACAGGAGTCACCAGCAGATGCAGGGAGAAGCAAGAAGGGCATGCTGTACTGAGAAAAGGTACTAAAACCACGACAAAGCATAGATAAGAAATATGGGTTGAGAGTCATCTGAGGCAAGCGACCTGCATGCTGGACCCAGTTTGATGGTGGCAGGTTCCGAACACTGAACACCCAGAGGCAGCCCGGCTTCCATCCACCTGCCATGGTAGGCCAGGGGCTGTTTCAGGCTTCTGCTCATCGTCTCTGCTCAGAGTCATCTGACACAAGCGACTTGCATGCCATGCGGAGTTCGGCAGCGGGATCCAACACCCCGAGGCCCGGTGACATCTCTGCCTCCAACTGCCGGCCAGGTGGGTCCCGGCACACCCGAACACTGCCAACACCCGGGTAACAGTGACACCTCAATCCATGAGAAGAAGACAGACATCAGAGAATTGGAGCTGTTTACATCCACCAGAAGGGAACCTTGGTCCCATACCCACCAGAGAGGAAGAGACACCTGCTATACCCACCAGAAGAAAGGATGAGAAGAGGACAAGGTAAAAGGACATCCAACAACAGAAAACCCATATGACACCACCGGAGACTAGGAACCATACATCAGTAAGACCTCAACATCACGATGCAGATGAACCAGAAGAGAATGACCTTAAAAAACATCTTCAGGAAAATGATAGAGGACCTCAAAGAGGACATAAGAAAATCCCCTAAAGAAATTGAAGACAAAACAAACAAAAAATTACAAGAAACAGTTCAAGACCTAAAAACTGAAATAGAGACAATAAAGAAAGAGACAATCTGAGGGAATGCTGGAAATAGAAAAGCTGGATAAATGATCAGGAACTAGAGATGTAAGTGTAACCAACAGAATACAAGAGATGGAAGAGAGAATCTCAGGAGTTGAAGACACACTAGTGGAAATAGATTCATCAACCAAAGAAAATCTTAAGTCCAACAAATCCCTAACACAAAATATCCAGGAAATAAGGGATACCATGAAAAGACCAAACCTAAGAATAATAGGTATAGAAGAAGGTGAAGAAATCCAACTCAAAGGCACAGAAAACATATTCAACAAAATCATAGAAGAAAACTTTCCCAACCTAAAGAAAGACATGCCAATGAAAATACAAGAAGCCTACAGAACACCAAATAGACTGAACCAAAAAAAAAAGGTCACCTCGCCACATAATAATCAAAACACCAAGCATACACAATAAAGAGAAATTATTAAGAGCAGCAAAGGAAAAAGGTCAAGTAACCTATAAAGGCAAACCTATCAGAATCACACCTGACTTTTCCTTGGAAACTCTGAAAGCCAAAAGGTCCTGGATTGATATTCTACCTACTCTAAGAGACCATGGAAGCCAGCCCAGACTACTATACCCAGCAAAACTTTCAATCATTATAGATGGAGGAAAAAAAGATATTCCATGACAAAACCAGACTCAAACAATACAAATCCACCAATCCAGCCCTACAGAAAGTACTGGAAGGTAAACTGCAACCCAGGGAAGTTAACTACAACCAGAAAAACATAGGCAATAGATAATCCCTACTTACCAACAGTCAAAAGAAAAAAGGGATAGAATCCCACACATAATCTTGCCACCATCACCAAATCAAAAACAAACAAGAATGAACAATAATCAATGGTTATTAATATCCATCAACATTAATGGTCTTAACTCCCCTATAAAAAGACACAGATTAGCAGAATGGAAAAGAAGACAGAATCCTTCCTTCTGCTGCATACAAGAAACTCACCTCAACCTCAAAGACAGACAGTACCTAAGAATTAAAGGTTGGGGAAAGATCTTCCAATCAAATGGACCCAAGAAACAAGCGGGGGTAGCAATCCTAATATCCAATAAATTGGACTTTAAACTAAAATCAGTCAAAAGAGATGAAGAAGATCATTTCCACTCATCACAGGAGAAATCCATCAGGATGAAGTCTCAATTCTGAACATTTATTCCCAAATACAAAGTCATCCACGTTTGTAAAAGGAACTTTACTAAAACTCAAATCACACATAAAACCACACACACTTATAGTGGGAGATTTCAACACCCCACTCTCACCACTGGACAGGAACACCAGACAGAAACTTAACAAAGAAACAAAAGAACTAATAGAAGTTATGGCGCAATTGGACTTAACAGATATCTATAGAACATTCCACCCAAATACAAAACAATTTACATTCTTCTCAGCGCCACATGGAACCTTCTCTAAAATCGACCACATACTTGGCAGCATAGCAAACCTTAACAAGTACAAAAAATTTGAAATAACCCCCTGTGTCTTATCAGACCACTATGCTTTAAAATTAGAATTCAACAACAAGAGCTACAGAAAACCTACAAACTCATGGAAATTAAGTAACACCCAATTGCAAAATTCATGGGTCCAGGAAGAAATAAAAAAAAGAAATTAAAGATTTCCTAGAATTCAATGAGAATGCAGATACAACATATCCAAACCTATGGGATACTCTGAAAGCAGTGCTAAGAGGAAAGTTCATAGCGCTAAATGCTCACATGAAGAAACAGGTGAATAATCACACTAGAGAATTAACAGCACAACTGAAAGCTTTAGAAAACAAAGAAGCCAATACACCCCAGAGGAGCAGATGCCAGGAAATAATCAAATTGAGGGCTGAAATCAATAAAATGGAAACTAGGAGAACAATACAAAGAATCAATATAACAAAGAGTTGGTTCTTCGAGAAAATCAACAAGATAGACAAACCTTTATCCAAACTTACCAAACAACAAAGAGTGAACATGCAAATTAATAAAATCAGGAATGAAAAGGGTCATAACAACAGAAACAGAGGAAATCCAGAGAATCATCAGGTCATACTTTGAAAACCTATATTCCTCAAAATTTGAAAATTTAAAGGAAATGGACAATTTTCTGGACAGATTTCACTTTCCAAAATTAAATCAAGAACAGATAAGCAACTTAAGTAGACCTATAACCTCTAATGAAATTGAAGCAGACATTAGAAGTCTCCCAAGCAAAAAAAAAAAAAAAGCCCAGGGCCAGATGGCTTCAGTGCAAAATTCTACCAGAAATTCAAAGTACAGCTAATACCAATTCTCCTCAAAGTATTCCACACAATAGAAGCAGAAGGGTCATTACCAAACTCTTTTTATGAGGCCACAATAACCTTGATACCCAAGCCACACAAAGACACAACTAAGAAAGAGAACTACAGACCAATATCCCTCATGAACATTGATGCAAAAATTCTCAATAAAATATTGGCAAATCAAATCCAAGAGCACATCAGAGAAATCATCCATCCTGATCAAGTAGGCTTCATCCCAGGGATGCAAGGATGGTTCAACATACGAAAATCCATCAATGTAATCCACCATATAAACAGACTGAGGAAAAAAATCACATGATCATCTCACTAGATGCTGAAAAAGCCTTTGACAAAATCCAACATCCCTTCATGATAAAGGTCCTGGAGAAATCAGGGATAACAGGAACATCCCTCAACATAATAAAAGCAATATACAGCAAGCCAACAGCCAACATCAGATTAAATGGAGAGAAACTCAATGCAATTCCTCTAAAATCAGGTACAAGACAAGGCCGTCCACTCTCTCCATACCTCTTCAATATTGTCCTTGAAGTTCTAGCTAGAGCAATAAGACAACAAAAGGAGATCAAGGGAATACAAATCGGAAAGGAAGAAGTCAAACTCTCACTATTTGCAGATGATATGATAGTCTACATAAGTGACCCGAAAAACTCTACCAGGGAACTCCTACAGCTGATAAACACCTTCAGCAAAGTGGCAGGATACAAGATTAACTAAAAAAAATCTGTAGCCCTACTATATACGGATGACACATTGGTGGAGAAAGAAATCAGAGAAGCATCACCCTTTTCAGTTGCCACAAACAACATAAAATACCTTGGAGTAACACTAACCAAAAAAATGGAAGACTTGTACCGTAAGAATTTTGTGTCTCTAAAGAAAGAAATTAAAGAAGATACCAGAAAATGGAAAGATCTCCCGTGCTCTTGGATAGGCAGGATCAACATAGTAAAAATGTTAATCTTGCCAAAAGCAATCTACAGATTCAATGCAATCCCCATCAAAATCCCAACACATTTCTTCACTGACCTTGAAAGAACAATTCTCAATTTTATATGGAAAAACAAAAGACCCATGATAGCCAAAACAACCCTGTACAATAGAGGAACTTCTGGAGGCATCACCATCCCTAACTTTAAGCTCTATTACAGACCTATTGTCCTGAAAACTTGGTATTAGCACAAAAATAGACAGGTAGACCAATGGATTAGAGTTGAAAACCCTGCAATTAATCCACACACCTACAAACAACTGATTTTTGACAAACAATCCAAATATATACGCTGGAACAATGAGAACATCTTCAACAAATGGTGCTGGCATAACTGGATGCAAACATGTAGAAGACTGCAGTTAGACCCAAGCCTATCACATGTACAAAACTTAAGTCAAAATGGATCAAAGACCTCAACATAAACCCAGCCACACTGAACCTACTAGAAGATAAAGTTGGAAATACCCTTGAATTAATCGGTACAGGAGACTGCTTCCTGAATATTACACCAGTAGCACAGACACTGAGATTAACAATTAATAAATGGGACCTCCTGAAACTGAGAAGCTTCTGTAAGGCAAAGGACATAGTCAGCAAGACAAAACGACAGCCCACAGACTGGGAAAAGATATTCACCAACCCCACATCTGACAGAGGGCTGATCTCCAAAATATACAAAGAACTCAAGAAGCTAGTCTCCAAAACACCAAACAATCCAATTAAAAATGGGGTACAGAACTAAATAGACAATTCTCAATAGAGGATTCTAAAATGGCTGAAAGACACATAAGAAAGTGTTCAACATCCTTAGCCATCAGGGAAATGAAAAATCAAAACAACTCTGAGATACCATCTTACTCCTGTCAGAATGGCTAAAATCAAAAATACCAATGACAGTTTATGCTGGAGAGGATGCGGAGAAAGAGGAACACTCCTCCACTGCTGGTGGGAGTGCCAACTTGTACAGCCACTTTGGAAATCAGTATGGCAACTCCTCAAGAAAATGGGAATGAGTCTACCACAAGATCCAGTAATTCCACTCCTAGGCATATACCCAAAAGAAGCACATTCATACAACAAGGACATCTGTTCAACCATGTTCATAGCAGCATTATTTGTAATAGCCAGAAACTGGAAGCAGCCTAGATGCCCCTAGAAACCATTCTGAACGAGGTAACCCAATCACAAAAAGACAAACATGATATGTACTCCTCATATGTGGACCTGCTTTATGATACATAGTAGTGACTGTGCTTTATCAGAGCTGTTTTTAATGATGTTGCTCAGAATGGTTTCCTTTAATTGATGATTGAGAAGCTAATTTAAAAAGAAATGGTGCCAAGTACCACAAGAGTAACAGAACTGTGATGTTTTTCCGGGATTTTGTTTTTTACTTTTTTTTTTTTTTTAATGGAGAGTTCTGGATGTCTCTACAATTTTGTTCAAATGACTGCAGAACCTGGAAAAGCTGTTGCTGCTATTGATGCATAACATACTGCCATTATTGGTCTTTTTATATAAATATAAATATATATATACATATATAATTTGAATTTTTGGAAACTTTAGTTGTGCTGTCAACTTTGGAAAAAAGTATCCCAGTTTACCATCTTGAGTTGGCATTGTGCAAAAATTAATAGCCATATTGGTCTAAAATGTTGAACTTAATTTTTTCCATTTGTACAGGGGTAACACACTGTATTAAATATGTAAGGTCTTAAAAAAAAGAAGGGATTTTGAGAGTCCATCCCTTGTGAAGGGATGCTCTCTTGACCTGGACACATGGGGAAGGGCCTAGGCCTGGCCCAGGATGATGTGGTAGACTTTGGGGAGCCCCTTTTGAGGGCCTTACCCTGCTTGGGGAGTGGAGGGGGATGGCTAGGGGCAGGTGGGATGTTGGGGGGGAGGAGAGGGAGAGGGAGAAGGGATTGACATGTGAAGCAAGCTTGTTCCTAATTTGAACTAATAAAATAAAATAAAATAAAATAAAGAAATATGGGTTGATTTAAATGTAAGAGTTAGCTAGTAACAAGCCTGAGCTATTGGCCAAACATTTATAATTAATACAAGCCTCAGTGTGGTTACTTAGGAGTGGCTGGCGGGAAAGAAATGTCCACCAGCAGTTTCTTTCCTCTTATTCTTTTTGCTTTGTTGTTGTGGGTTATGAGACAAGATCTCCTATAACAAGGCTGACTTTCAGCTCCTAATCTTCTTGCCTTAGCCTCCTGAAGGATGAGACTATAAGTGTGAGCTTTGTTTGCCAATGTTTTTGCCATTTCTCCCAGATCATCACAAAACCTCCCACAAAAGATCGTTCTTGGGTTCCCACAGCCAGGAACCCTGAACTCTTGGCCACTTAGTAGCCTCAGTGATGAGCTACACTATAACACAGCAACTCTCATGTAAAATTCCATCACTTCTTTGCAAAATTTTGTACCATCAAATAGTATTATCCACTGATGTATTGTAAATCTATTCAGTGTGTGTGTGTGTGTGTGTGTGTGTGTGTGTTTACTTATATAACCTAGTCTAATAGATATTATATATAATACATGCTATATATATAGTATATGTATAGTATATATATTTATATAATAACCTATTGGACTAGGTTGGGTTTTAAAATCTAAATTCTTCTAGATAAGCCCTACAAACATATTACTAAATAGGGGATCCTAGTGATCCTATAGGGACACTGACTAAAAAGGTTCTAATAAACTGGTCACATGATCACCAAATCACTATTAACTAAGACACATAGACAGGTGCCTCATCAGGAATGTTTCTTCATATGATTTCTTTCATCTCAGAACTGGAATGTATTTCCTTCTTTGACTTTTAACAGTTGAGGCAAAGGATGGAGCGATAGCTCCATGGATAAGGATGTGTACTGCCCTTGAAGAGCATCTGAGTTAGATGCCCAGCATTCGTGTGGCCTCCCAACTCCCTGTTAACTCCAAATCCAGGGGATCCTACACCCTCTCAGAACCTCATCTGCACATACCTGTACACATCACTTAAAACTAATAAAAACACCTTTTTAAAAGCTGACACAAATTAATTAGAATTACTTTCAATCTTCTTTTCTCTTTTATCATAGATATTGAATACTTTGGATAAACCACGTGACTTTCCTATGAGTCTATAATTTGAAAACTCACCAGAGCAATGAAAGGAAACTTGGTCCTCGACAGCATCTGGGAGGCATCACTTAAAAGATCAGAATTAAAGAGGTGCATTTTTTTCACTTTTCCTTCTCCCATAAATGTGCTACAATCAGTTTTTGGGCAGGAGCCCTGGCACCTGGTCCCTTCTGTTTATGACTCAACGACATCAGCTTACAGTGTATCTCCCTGTGGGTCTGGAGACGCACACATCGCCTTTCATCTTGAGCTGTTGGCTGCCCATGGCTTCCAGTTGGCAGAAACACCATGAAATCAGAGCCATCCTGTGCGTACACTGGGCTGAGCAACAACTGGGAAAGGCATCCGAGACGTGGAACGCTGGAGCAAGGATGCAGCTGTCCTGGACTGGGGTATCACATGCCTCAGAATGGCTTGTATACTACTGACGAAGTGTGGTCCAGACGATAGTGGTCCAGGCTGCTCTCAAAAGGACCTCGGAGCCTTTGGCCCCTTCAACACGTGACAACCAGGTTCCTCACTGCAAACTCAGAGCCAAAGGAACATGTTGAGCCCAGTCTGTATCAGCATGTGTGATGTCCCAGGCATTTCATCTTGTCTTCTGTCCCCACTCTATCTAGGAGGGGACCTTCAAAATCCCATCTGAGTTTGCTAAACGCCTTCCTCTGGATGTCTGTTTCTACATACCACTGTGCACTTCACAGTAAGCCACCATGCCACATCTACCTCCACATCACATGGGGAAAAATAAAAAACACTCCCTAAGGATCCACTGGAGCAGTGGGGACAAACACCCCCCCATGTAACTCAATGAGGTCTCTGTGCAAAACCTGTTCTTTCTATATGAGGAAGGTATGCAAAGATGGGAGAATGTCAGCTCAACACACAGCTGTCTAAGCAGCAGAAGCCAGCAAGAGACCTGCACCAGAACTCTGAAGTCCTGTGTGTGGGAGAAGACAATGACCCCCTCATGCTCTCTGCCTACACAGCAATAGCAGACATCCCCAGAAGAGGGGAACACCCAGTCAGTCACGGTACTTGAAGTTTCCAAATTTCATCCTGCACTATTTCTGAGCAACAAGAAAACACAGTATCCCGTGCTTACAGGTTTCTTTACTTATAAATAAGACATACGTTAGCAACAGAACCTACCAAAAAGTTACAATGGACCTTAAGCAGATATGATATCATCTAAGTTACTATAAGATATTGGTCATTATACCAGGTAATGTGAAGTTAAATATTTAAACATCACATTAGTTTGCTTTGCTGTGACTAAATATCAAACAGAGTAATTTAACGGGAGTAATTATTTATTTGGCTCACAGTTGTAGAGTGTTCAGTCTGTGGTCACTTGGACCCATGGGCTTGGGCAGATTGACATGGCAGTGGGAACATGTGGTAAAGAAACTACTTCAGGGTAGACAGAAGTAGAGAGAGATACAGGAATGGGGGCGGGGCATGACATAGCTCCAAGAGCTCACCTGCAGGGATCTCCATCCTCTAAGCTCCACCTCCTAATGTGGCCATCGTCACATGAAGCCATGAAAGGACTGATCCACTATCAGGATGGAGTCTCATGATCTAACCGACTCAGGAAACATCCTTGTAAGACACATGCGGAGGTGTGCCTCACTAGTCTCCTGTGTTTCTCGGTTCAATCAAATCGGTAATTAAGATCAACCACCACAATCAGACACTTGCAGGGGGAAAGCCTGTGGGTGTGGACAGACTTCTAGGGCTCTGATTCATTTGTGACTGGCCACTGTTGTCAGGCGGAAAAACCAGAGCCCTGTGTGTCACTCAGCTGTCTCCTCTGCCCTACGGTGATCCTACATAAGAGGACAGCTACTCTCTAAGACTGGGCTGTTTGCCTATTTGAGGGTCTGTACTTGCTGAGTTCTGAGGCAGGACCTCATACTGCAGGCTGGCCTTGAACTCTCTCTGTTGAAAAGGATGCCCTTGAACTTCTGATCCTCTGTGTCTACCCTCTCCCCCATGCTCTTGGATTACAGACTTGTACTTCCTCAACTCAGTTTACACAGTGCCAGCGATCTGACTCAGAGCTTTGTGCATGGTGTGTGTGCATGCTAAGTCTTCATCCCTGAGGACTGGGCTTGGCAGAAGAGAAAAACATATCCATGTTTCTTAAGTCTGGGCCTGAGCCCACTCTGCCTCCATGTAGCATTTTCCACTGTGTACATGGCCTGTGCCAGGTTCTTTACTATCTACAAGGGCCTAGATGTTCAGCACAGGAATTGGACCTCTTGTCAACAACATGGGTGTCATGTCAAATCCACCAGGAAGAAAGGTCATTCAGAGAAGAACTCATCTGGATTTCAGGAAGCCAACACCTTCATGTTCTAGGTTAGCTTCATCCTGAGACATCTTCCCACTTGCACACAGATCTGGTATCCCTGAGTTCAGGGCTGGGAATTAAATAACTCCAGGAACCTGAAAACTGACTCAGAGGCCAGGGAAATGAGAGGAGCGTCAAGCCAGCTGACAAATGACCGGTTAACTCACGGAATAGAAGCAGGTTAGCATCCCGGTCACACATAACCAATGGGGAATCTGCAGTCTTTCCACCACAGCATCTACTTCCCAGATCATACAAAGATTGGCACCATGGGTCTTGGAAACTATTTGACAATTGTCCCTGTGTTCCTGCCTGACTTTCATTTTTTTCCTCCCTGAATTCAGCTTTGAAGACTAAAAATGCTAAATCAGTCTTGATTTTTAAAGGCTACACCCTTACCCCTCCCTCCAATAAAACCACTGCAGAGCTTAAGGATTTTTTAAAAATTGCATTTACCTACTTTCTTAGAAGCCCCTAAGCTCCATCCTCTCCGTGATTATCTATTGTCACACAGGAAGCAGCCCCAAAGTGCCTTGGTTTTATTACAAACAAAGCAGAAAAGCAAGAGACTGAGGTCTCCTGGAAGCTGAGTTTCAGAAATCTTGTTCAGTAAAAAGCTGTCCGCTCCCTCACTAGCCATTTGTCCCTCTAAAAGCACTACACCGAGAAGGAACGCCAAGGAGTTTGCTTTCCCTCACACAATAGAAATCAACTCCTTTCTTGGTCGTGTGTAAGGGGGTGGGGTGGGTAGAAAGAGCATTGCCAAGTTTCCCTTTTGTTGTGAAGGTTGGGTAGCATGCTTTCGGCTCTGACTCCTCAGAGGGCAGGGGTCCAGCTGTACCTTGGCACTGCAAGCACTAGCTCCTGCATGCCCCTTGCCTTTGCCCAGCCCTGTGCCTGTGCCCAGTTGCCCCCACACAGGGCTCTACTGACGACACGGGCCTGCTGAGGAGAGCCATGACAGCTGAGAAAAGGCTTTTTTCTACACAATGGACGTCAGCACATAAAAATGATGACCTCAGGAAGCTGACAGCTCCATTCCCCCTGTCCTCTTCATGTGCCTGCCAGGTCACATCCCTCAGAGGAAGCTCCCACAGACGACACCCCGAGTGCAGGCAGACACGGGTCAAGTAAGCGTCGGAGCTCTCTGCCCCAAAGTTTGTATGTGGTTTGACCACCCTATTAGTGATCACACCTCACAGACCCAAGGAGGAGAGAAACACAAGGACTTGTTGTGGGTCATTGAGAAACTGCAGTGTCAGGAAAAAGTGGCTTCTGTCAGTCTGTGGCAGTCCACTTCGGGATTAGCTTAAATATAGTTACAAGGGTTGCGCTTACCACTCGGCCCCTTTCTCTTTCACTCATGAATCTCCTCACAAATATAACTAATTTAACTGTTATGTTAAGCAGAGGGGTCAGGAGGGGCGGTGGTGGCGCACGCCTTTAATCCCAGCACTTAGGAGGCAGAGGCAGGCGGATCTCTGTGAGTTTGAGGCCAGCCTGTCTTCAAAGAGAATTCCAGGACAGTCTCCAAACCTACAGAGAAACCCTGTCTCAAAAAAACAAAAACACAAGCAAAGGGGTCAGAATGCTTGCTCTCACTTGACAAGGAAGGCAGCTGTTCACACCATCAACACTTAGTGGGAAATGTGAGGCAGAGCAAGGAACCCAGCCCTAGCCCCAGGGTGGAGGTGAGCATGGGGTGGGGGGGGGCAGACTCCATGCAAGGCACCCCTAAAGTGCATGCTAACGGAAAATCCGGAATGACCTGGGAAGAAGAAAGAAAGGTGTTTGGGGAAACGCAACAGACATATGAAAGGATCCAATGAGGGTAGGTGTGCCTCATTGGGTTCAGGGTCACAACCTGAAGAGGGGAAGAGCCCCAGATGTGCTGCCAGTGAGTGGGCAGCATCACCCAGAAAAGGGAGGCCAGGAGCCAACTTCCTGCTGTTGTGTTAGAGCCCATAGTCTTACACTCTTCCCTCTGATAGGAAATAGACCAAAACACAGCAGTCAGAACCGGCTCACAGAAAGAGCCTTAACAGAAGGCAGTTTATATCAGAAAGTTTGTCTTTTTAGGCTGGAAACATAGTCCAGATGCTGGAGTGCTTGTTTAGCATACACAGAACCCTGGGTTCAATCTCCGGCATCACGTGAACTAGATGTGATGAACTCTTATAAATCCAGAACTGGGGGCGGGGTGGGTGGGTGAGACAGAGGTATCAGAATTTCAAGGCCAGCCTGGTAAACATGAGACTTTCCCTGCCCTGAAAAAAAAATTACTTAAAGTTTGTCTCATCCATAGTCTCCTATTCCCATTTAGGTTGCGGGGGGCGGGGGGATGGCACTGCCACTCCTGCAGACTTTCCAAAACTGGTTCTTTTCCATCTAAGGAGTCCCTCAGCTTCTAGGCCTTCGAGGGTCACTGTTGCCAAGTGCTAGAAGAGTAAAACAGGGGTGGGGTGCAAGGGGAAGGTTATTTTGTCTCTGGACCTTGCAGTGTGCCATTTGAAATGGCCCCAACATCACTGACCAGCACTTGGTTACATTGTCCTTCAAGTCACAAAGAGACTTGGATAATGTGACCCAGCTGTGCATCACAGAGGGAAAGCCCTGGTAGTCTCTGCTTAAGGTGCAAATTACTGCCTAAAAAAAAAAGTTAGCGCTCCTCCTTTTAAAGAAAAACTTATTAGAGATCTACTGCGTCAGACCAGGGGTCCGCAAACTACAGTTCCAGGGTCATACCTGGCCACCAGTCTGTTCTCAGTTCCTTTCCCTCAGGTGCCACTTGGCTCAAAAGTCCTTATGCAGTCACATGAAGCCACCGTTCTGAGCAGCTGGGTTGTCAGATACAGTGTCTAGACACAATGGTGGCTGCCAGGCTCAAATCAGGCAACTACTAAGGAGGGGTTAGCTGCTTTTAGCTAGCTTCTGGTTAGTTACTTTTATGTCACTGTAATCAAGTAACTAACAGAAGTAACTCAAGGAAGGAAGCACTTATTTCTGTTCAGGTCTCTTGAGATTTAGTCCATCATGGCAGAGAGAATGTGTTAGAGTTGGTGGCAGCTAAAACATGCAGCGGTGGCCTCTCGCACCACAGTATCAGACAGAAGGCAGAGAATTCAGGCTATAACTGATGGCAGATATGACCAACAGCAGATCTAGTCTTCAAAGGCCTGCCCCTAGTGACCTGGTCCCACCAGCTAGGCCCCATACCCACAAGGTTCCATAGTCTCTGTACTGACAGCTCAGTGCCAGGAATTCCAACACACAGGTCTTTAAGGAACATTCTACACTCAAACCTTAGCTCAGTCACTCCAGAGCTAAGAAGACAGAGCCAGGCAGTTGCTGGACTTAGGAGACAGAGGAGCTGGGATCTAGGCCCAGAGTCACCTGATCCTGGAAGGTATGTGCGCCCTTTCCAGTCCACTACCATGTACCATGTTTGTGCAAAACACTTCAGCCAGTGGTGATAATTAATACTGTCAACCAGACCTACAATTGACTAGGAGACAAACCATTGGGCATGTCTGTAAGGAATTCCCTAGTTGAATTAATCCAGACCCACTGTGGATGTAGGTAACACTATTGCATGAGCTAGGGGCCTGCCATGAATAAAGAGGAAGTGAGCTGAGCCAGTGCTACTCATTCCCTGCTTCCTGACTGCACATGCAATGTGAACAGCTGCCTCCTCCTGCTCCTGCTTCTTGCCCCTGCCTCCTGCCTCTGCCCCTGTTCCTGCCTCCTGCTCCCTACTCCTGCCTCCTGCCCCCTCCTCTGCTCCTGCCTCTTGCTCCTGCCCCCTACTCCTGCCTCCTGCTCCCTACTCCTACCCCTGCTCCTGCCTCCTGCTCCTGCCTCCTGCTCCTGCTCCTGCCTCCTGCCCCTGACTCTGCCCCTGCCTCTGCCCCTGCTCCTGCCTCCTGCCCTTGCTCCTGCCCCTGCTCCTGCCTCCATGCTTTCTACCCCATGATGGTCTCTGGAACCAAACTGGGAATCAGAGTACACCATTCTTTGCTCTGGCCGAGCATCTGACACAAAAAGGAAAATAAATACATTGGTAGACTGTGAAGATGTCATACCTGCCTGATGTGCAGATGGCTGTGCCTTGGAATAACATTCCTTTCCAAGCTTCAGTGATTCTCACTTTGGTTCAGCTATGTCTCAACCCCATCAGTTAAAGGAGCTTCCTATCTGTTGTGCACCTCTGGGGAGTGCAAAAATTTTGGGGAATAAACACATGCATCTCATTAGATAAGACCCAGGACTCCTGCCAGGAGATAAAGGGATGGGACACCCACCCCTCAGTCTGCAGGGTGGGTTAGGCAGACCCATTGCCGATTTATCTTCCTGTCATGAGGTTCTCATCACACTCCTCATTAAGAAACAGAGTCTCCCTGGGAGGTCTGTGGACCATCAATATGGGCCTAGGATGCTTGAAAGAAGGAAAGAGTCCTAAACCCAGCCCCATCTTTGGATTCCAAACTCTACGGGTGGGACCTAGGAATGCATGGCCAGCCCTGCTCAGGGGCCCTCAAGGGCTACAGCGGAAAAGGATGATAAAGATTAGAGAATCTGAAAACCAAACATCACTTCCCTGGCATTTTCATCCTGGACTCCTCCTTGTCCTCCAAGGCTGAGATCAAGGTAAACATACGTTCTGTCCCAGATCACCTGGCATTCACGAGAAGGCAGCGCCTCTCCACTGCACTCTTCTCACTGTTGACTCAGGACAGTTGGCCCTGCCAGGCCTAGAGCTGGGTGGAGAAACGACCTCACTCATCTTTGTCCGTCCAGCCCGGCCCAGCGCCTGGCGTGCACTGAATGTGAATAATTTCAGGGGTACTGCTGCTGACAATCCAGAATGCCAGCTGTCAGAGGAAGCAGGAAGGGCTCTAGCACATTCCCACAATGAAGCCCCTGTTGCAAACACTTTCTTGGTTGTACTGGGGCCCACAAATGTCACCGGATGGTGCATCTGTTTGGTCTTCCACCTAGACCACAGAGCAGACATTTAAGTGGGGTGGCCCCATTCATTAGGGTCCTGATTTTACTCCATTAAAGAGACATACTACAGAAACACATTTGTCATTGGCTGAAAGAGATGGTTACTATGATGAACTTACGCTGAAGTGTTTCAGGAAGTAAAGAGAAAGCTCATACTTCCAATCAAAACAGACAAAAGCCTCAGTCATTCTCGGGCCAGTCAGGCTGCCTAGAGGGGAGGCAGAGTTCTAGGCAACCGCTGTCTCCAAGCTTCCAAAGAGGCAAGAAGAAATCCTGCATGGAAGGAACCAAGCTTCCCAGAGACAACCAAGGACTGGGAACACACAGCCATTAAACACATAGTAAGCCACAAACAATAGAGGACACCAAGGGCATCAGGTAGTTACAATACATGAAATAGGAGCAGTTTGGGGGAAATTAATTAAAGAGACTTAAAAAAAAAAAAAAAAACAAAGTCACCAGTAAACGACGAGGCATATTCTCAAATAGCACAAACACTGGTTAAAAAAAAATTCTTTAAAATAAAAAGTTGAATGGATGGGTTAAACAGAAAATTTGACTGTTGAATGGAAAGTTAGTGAACCAGACTATACCTATAGATATTGAAATGGACATGTGTGGGGAAGCCATGAAGGAAAGAAAAAAGCAAGTCCAACTTATATCTAACTAGAATCTCAGCAGCACAGGGGAAAGGAAGGGAAGGCTGCACTGGAGAGAGATGGGCTCAGCATCATCTAGAAGTGACCAAAGGGCTAAATGCAAGGAAAACGTATCTATTCACTCAAGAAACATTTATGGAGTGCTTAATGACTGCCTGCTGTGTTTTACAGACAACTCTTGCCCGAGAGAAAACAAGATCACTTGCACAAGGACAGTCGGACTGACGACAGACCTCCAGAACAAAATGGAAGCTGAGTGACAGATCCACAGGTCTACACTCTTCAAAACAGATGGTGGTTAAGAAACAGCCTTTACTAAAGAATACCAGATCTTCCTTCTGGGCCCTCAAGGTACGTCAAAACAAGACCTGTCCTCCCTGCCCTGCTCCTTGTCTCTACCTCCTCTGCTTTGCTCTGCTTACCTGCTTAACTCTGCACATAGTCTTGTTCAGCACTCAGGGTGCTGGCATTTACAAACCTGATGTTCAAACCTATCACAGCCTCTTCAAGACTGCAGACATAAAGACAAGACCAGGGTATTTTAATGTCAGCATTTATAAATATCCTATTGCAGGATTCCGAAAAGGTGACCCAAAGTCTCCACTGTCCTAAACAGTAGTCACCTTGGGTTGCAGGACCCGTATCGATCATACCATCATGAGACCACCCCCAAGCAGGAGCAGCGTCTCATAGGAACTAGTGTGTCTGTCAAATAATAAGGCCTCTCTCCAAGACCCGCCCCTTGCAGAAGCAGACCTGAGATGTGAGCATCCATACTACTCAGCTGTACAGCCCTTTCACCTGTGCCTGGATGTGTGTCATTTTACCATCATTGTCTTTGTTTGCTTTTTTCAGCACAAGTGGCTGGACCTGGCCCTTCTGCCTAGGATTTCTGTTTACAGAAGGATGGAAGAAAACAGCTAATGGCAGGGGGGACCACTCACCTAGAAAGTTGACTTTCAAGACTAATGATGGAATAAAGATATATAAATATAAACAACACCAAAACACATTTCTCTTTTTTTTTTGCAGAGTTTTTTAATTTGAATTAGAAACAAGATTATTTTACATGACAATCCCAGTTCCCTCTCCCTCCTGTCCTCCCCTACTACTCCCCCAACTAAAACCCTACCTATCACATATCCTTTCTGCTCCCCACGGAGGGTGAGGCCTTCCATAGGGTGTCATCAGAGTCTATTGTATCCTTTTGGATAGGGCCTAGGCCCACACCTGTGGTCTTGGCTCAGGGTGTATTCCTCTATTTGGAATGAGCTCCCAAAGTCCACACCTATGCTAGGGATAAGTACTGAACTACTACAGGAGGTCCCATAGATTTCCAAGGTTTTCTCACTGAAACCCATGTTCTTGGGATCTGGATCAGTCCCATGCTGGTATCTCAGCTATCAGTCTGGGGACCAAGCGCTCCCTGATGTTCAGGTCAGCTGTTTCTGTGGGTTTCACCAGCCAGGTCTGGACACCTTTGCTCATCACTCATCCTTTTCTGCATCTGGATTCCAGTTCAGTTCAGTGATTAGTTGTGAGTGTCTGCTTCTACTTCCACCACTGCTGGATGAGGGCTATCGGGTGGCATATAAGTTAGTCATCAATCTCATTATCAGGGGAAGGCATTTAAGGTAGCCTCTCCTCTGTTGCTTAAATTGTTAGCTGGTGTCATCTTTGTAGATCTCCAGGCATCTCCCTAGTGCCTGATTTCTCTGTAAACCTAAAATGTCTCCCTCTATTATGGTAGCTCCAATCTTGTTATCTTCTATTCTTCCCCTGACTCAACCTTTCTGCTCCTTGTGTCCTCCTCACACCTCTTCTTCTCCCCTTCTCATTCTCCTAGCTCCCTCCACCCTCTTCCTGTGCTCCCAATTTGCTCAGGGGATCTTGACCCTTTCCCTTTCTCCAGGGGACCATGTTTGTCTCTCTTAGGGTCAGCCTTGTTTACTAGCTTCTCTGGCAGTGTGGATTGTAGGCTGGTAATCTTTTACTCTATGTCTAAAATCCACATGTGAGTGAGTACATACTATGTCTGTCTTTTTGTTATTGGGTTACCTCACTCAGAATGGTTTCTTCTAGTTCCATCCATTTTCCTGCAAATTTCAAGATTCCATTGTTTTTTTGTTTTTTTTTTTCCCCCGCTGAGTAGTACTCCATTGTGTAAATGTACCACATTTTCTCTAACCATTCTTCTGTTGAGGGGCATCTAGGCTGCTTCCAGTTTCTGACTATTACAAATAGTGCTGCTATGAACATCGTTGAACAGATGTCCTTGTTGTATGAATGTGCTTCTTTTGGGTATATGCCTAAGAGTGGAATTGCTGGGTCTTGTGGTAGACTGATTCCCATTTTCTTGAGGAGTCGCCATACTGATTTCTAAAGTGGTTGTACAAGTTGGCACTCCCACCAGCAGTGGAGAAGTGTTCCCCTTTCTCCACATCCTCTCCAGCATAAACTGTCATTGGTGCAAAACACATTTCTGACCTACAAATACACATTAAAGCAGTGGTTCTCAACCTTCCTAATGCTGTGACCCTCAAGTTATGGTGACCCCCTCCAACCACAAAATTATTTTTGTTGCTACTTCATAACTGTAATCTTGCTGCTGTTACGAATCATGATGGGAATATCTGATACACAGGATGTCTGATGTTCAATCCCTGAGAAAGGGTTGTTTGACCATGCAAAGGGGTTGAGACCCACAGGTTGAGAACCACGGCACTACAGGGCCTTTTGAAAGATTTACTTAATAGGAAGGGAGGAAATGAGACATCTGATAACATAATGGGTGAATATAGTGTGGATATGAATCAAGGCGCTCATAGGCTACCTAAAAAACATGCATTAACAAAATGACAGACAAGGAACATTGGTTAATACTGATCAAAAGACAAGGGGAGCGGTGGCTGAATTGAAGTGTTCTAAGTTTCTCAGATTGTCTAAGAGAAGGTCTAGGGGGCAGGAGAGATGACTCAGTGGTTAAGAGCACTTGCCTCTCTTGCAAAGGACCAGGGTTCTGCTCCAGCAACCATATGGCAGCTCACAACTACCTATATTTTCAGTTCAGTTCAGTTCTATCACCTCCTTCTTGTGGCCACCTGTACACAAGTGGCACACATAAACTCACATGGGCATACACTCGCAAACATAAATAATCCTTTTTTTTTTTAAGGTAGAGGGACTCCCTGCATTAAATTTAGTCTCTGTTAAATAAGCTTGGCAAACTTTCCAGGAGCAATCACTAAAAGAGCTGAAATAAAAAAAGCTAAATTTCCAGCAAAGCAAAGAAGGAATAAAATGGAGTAGGAAAAGCAAGTCTAACTATTTTTCTTTTACAGAAGGAAAAACACAGAAAGGCCAAGATTAAAGGAAAAAATCGTTCAACAAGCCCAAATTCACCAATTCCCATAACACATCTAAAGAGATCAAATCCCGAACTACTTAAGGTTCACTAAAGCTGGGACCTTGGGTGCTCTGTCACCAGCCCAGGGTACTATTGGGACACAGTGGAACCTTTATTATGGGGAGGCTAGTACAAGGACATACCCTTGAAAGCAACATTAGGATCCCTGGCCACACTGCTTCCAGACCACTACAAGGGTGAGAGCTTTATGTGTTATGCACAGACTTCCACCATGAGGAGCTGTCTCATCACAGGCTAAGAGATGTGGACAATGACCAAGGGCTGAATCCTCTGAAACCAAGGGCCAAGATACAGCTTCCTCTTTGTAAGTCAATTGTCTCTAGTATTTTGTCCCAGAAATGGAAAGCTGACTACCACACAAACACTAAACACGTTCCATAAAACCAAAATCGTCTTAAGAGCATTTTATGAGCCTCAGAAAACTACCAGAACATGGGACATTTGAAATTCAAGGTAATGAAAGATTAATTAAAGATAAATATTAATCAAGGGAAAGATGGAATGGCAGATAATGGCATATTAATGGCAGATAAAATAGATATTAAGACAAAACACATCCTAGATCTTAGATCAGATCTTATACTATAATAAAAATTTCAATTCACTATGATGGATTTTTAAACTCTAAAATCACATGCACACACACTTGGTAAAATTACATCTTGTATAAAATTCATAAATCTAGAAACTGGGAAACTCTGCAAAATAATGTGTTTTTTTGTAAATATTGATCACCAGCATAGAAAAAGTTAACCCAGACAGAAAATATTTTAACAGTAAAACTAGCTGACAAACCTACAAAAACAAAGTTAATAAAAGTAAAAAACAAAAAAAAATCAGTGTCTTAAAAATCATATTCTCTGACCATATCACCAAGAAAAGGAACGCAAAAAGTTTTTAAAAGGTGCCAGCTTAAATTAGTTTAATAATAAGCCTCTAAAAATAAAGTATGAGTCAAGGAAGGAAGAACAATGAAGATCTAAAACACTGAGGACGGAATAACAGTTAACTTATACATTTCAGCAGGGTGGATGTGGTGGCTGGTGCAGGGATACATAGCTCTAGAGAGGAGACCAGCATTCAGACTGACCCCTCTGGAATCAATGGAAACACGAAGTCCTCTGGAGCAGGTCGCTGGCTGCAGGGAACAGCTACAGTCCACTAGAGACCGAACTGTTGTGTAATAGTTTGTTGTGTTCTGACAAATAAACCTTGCCTGGAGATCAGAGGGAAGAGCTAGCCATTAGTGAAACATAGAGGCCAGGTAGTGGTGGCACACACCTTTTATCCCAGCACTTGGGTGGAGAGAGCAGGAAGCTCAGGCATTCAAGGCCACCCTGGGATACACAACCTTGAACCAATCTAAAAGAAACAGAGCCCGGTAGTAGTAGTGGTGGTGGTGGTGGTGGCGGGCGGCGGCGGCGGCGGCGGCGGCAGGACACATTTTTACAGCACACATTTTTGATTCCAACACTTGGGATCTCATGCCTCTGATCCCAGCACCATCAGGAGGTGGAGACAGGAATACAAGGCAGGTAGAGACAGGATCTTGTCCATTCAGTTTGAGGATTCATAGAGATAAGCTCTCTCCCATTCAGTCTAAGGAGTCAAAGTGGTAAGAAGTGTCAGGTGGCTGGCTGCTCTGCTTCTCTGGTCTTTCAGCTTTCACCCTTGATATCTGACTCTGGTTTTTATTAAGACTAAATAGATTCACACTCACTGTACAGGAGGATAAAGGGAAGTCGATGAAAAAGACACAGGTGACAATCAAGAAGGAAGGCACAGAGTTGAAGATGACAAGGATGGAAATCCTCCCCACATCAGAGAGGAGCTGGTGGGAACACAAGAGCAGTGGGGTAGAGGCTCCGATTGCCTCGCCGGCAGAGAATGGCTTTTCTCAATGCTTTAACTTTTCTTTGTTTCACTCTTTTTTGCAGTCTTATCCTCTTAGAACAAGTTCACTATACATTCTCACGTGTGGGAATTTATATGTTGAGAGGTGACTGAATTTTTAGTTCCTCCTATAACCTTCAATCAACTTGTCTATGTGAAGAAAAGTACCTGTGTTCAAACACATGTTCCGGATAACCGGCTAGGCTCCTTCATTTCATTAACTGCAGCAACACTGGAGGCTTTGAAGTCATTGTACCTAAAGGGATGTGTCTCCAGGATACTTTCCTTCCTTTCTTATCCCTTCCCATCCCTCCCTCTCCCCTTCCCTTTGCTTGAGTTCTCTTCTCTCCCCTTCTCTTTCTTCTGTTTTTGTTTATTTGCTTTCTTGCTTTGAGGCAGAGACTCACTGTATATCCAGGTCTCCAATTAATAACCTCCCTTCTTCCACCTTCTGCATTGTAGGAATACAGCCACCAGCATGCTAGGGCAGCTCATGAACCACTGAAAGACTAGTCTACTTAGGAGCCTTTGTACATAGATGTAAGTTACCAAACTGCTTCCTAGGCCATACCAATGCCTATTTTTAAATTTGTTTTCTCTCTCTCTCTCTCTCTCTCTCTCTCTCTCTCTCTCTCTCTCTGTTTGTCTCTCTTCTTCCATCCCTCCCTCTGGATAGAGTCTTTAGAGTCTTGCTGTGTAACCAGACTAGCCTTGAATTCCTGATCTTTGAGCTGCCTCAGCCTCCCCAAACAGAGATTACAGCTCTGTGTTATCACAGTCAGCAAGCATGGCCATCTTTATTATTTCATAATAACTACTTGCATTTGTGTTTTTATGCCAGGACATTAGACAGCTTGATTAAATAGTCTAAGAAGGTTTCCTTCAAGGCCAGTGAGATGGATCGATGTGTAAAGGTACCTGCTGCCAAGCCTGAGTGAAGAAGACGACAGATGCAACGTGGTTTTAAAGAGTGATTCTTCCAGTGGGCACTGGACATGAGGCTGTGGACATGTCAGTGTGATTTATGTTATGTTTTAAGATGGAGCTTTGCTGTTGTGTCTAAACTCTTGGGCACAAGTGATTCTCCTACATCAGACCCAAGTACCTGGGATTACAGGTGTGTGCTAACTCACCTAGCTTAGTCTCATCATTTTTTTTTAAACAAAAGCAAGAAAAAGCTCCTTGCTGATAAAAATTCCATTCCTCAGAACCCTTAGAATTCTCACTCATCTCCTGTGGGACTGGTGGCTGCACAGTAAACAATCAGTGTATGCTGAATTAAACTCTTGTCAAGGTGGCTCAGTTACCACAAACAGCATTGATCCTGCTCCCCAGATATGAGCTAGGCAAGGAAATATGGTTGTTTATTGGTGCTTAGACTCAATGAGGCACACAACATTTTATGAGGCATCCTTTGTTCTATATATAGATGCAGCTCAGACAATAACATGCATCTATATTTGCTCACAGACTGAATCTAGGCACTACTTTCAAAACTACTCATTTAAAAGCTTGTTGGAAGTACAGCCAAGGGAGTCCTTAGAAGCAAATGTGTAGCTTTAAATATTTACACTATTAAAAAAAACAGGCTAGAAAATTTGAGCTGAGGATCCAACTTAACCTGGGTAAAACACACTAACACATAGGAAAGAGGAGAAAATGATGAAGTGGAAAACAAATGATGCCCAAATTGAGTATTTAAATAAATAATGTTAACAGATACTCCAACAATCAAGCTAATTCAGCAAAAATGAGGGAAGACACAAATGACACTATACATTCAAACAATACAGCAATACACTCTTTTTAGGCATTTTAAATGGGTATTTTGCCTGCATGTGTGTCTGCACACCACATGCATCCCTGGTACCCATGGAGGTAAGAAGAGGGATTTGGATGCCCTGGAACTGGAGTTCCAGATTGTTGTGAGCTGCCATGTGGGTGCTGGGAATTGAATCTGGATTCCCTGGAAGAACAGACAGTGCCCTTAACCATTGGACCATATCTCCAGCCCCAATACTTCCTTCTTAAGTGCCAATAGCAAATTTGAGACCCTGCCTAGGCCAGAATTGTGGCTTGGCTAACACCCTTCTCCAACACACACAATTCAAACAATAGCTCAGTAACACATTTTGCAGACCCTTAGGGAGGGACAGCATTAGGTTGGCACTATGGGGGATCCCCCTAACTAATTGGTCTATGTCTGAGGACAATTGTGCAGGAATCAAAACAGGCACTTGAGGGATAAAGAGGAAGCCTGAAAACAAAGCAACCAGCACTCTCTCCAATAGATCAGCCATATCCCTGACCTCCCTTTTATTTCAGAAGAAAAGTGACAGGTGAGCAATTGTTTATGTGTCTGAAGGCACCTTGATGTAGAAAGTTAGTCTTTTACTCCTTCCTGGAATCCCACCATCAATCTTAAAGGCTACCTCCCTAGCCTTTAAGATTTGAAACATCTAGTGGGTAAGGGCTCTGACTCAATGTTTGCACTCCATCAAGGTTGCACTCCATATCTAACAAGCAGATGAGGTTGAGGCACACAGCAAAGTCCATATTGAGGAGTTCAGCATAGGTAGGAAATCCCCTTGAGTAAGGAGATAGCTTGGAACAGCCCTACAATTGACAGTCGCTCCTGACTTAGCTCCTTGGAGTTCCTTCTAGTTGTTATGAAGCTATGGCAAGGGTGGATGCATTCTAAGCAACCAGTTTACCTTGTTCACATTGCACCAGATTAAGTCCCAGCTTCCCCAGCAGCCAGTCTGGCTGGATGTGTTCCCAGTACCACCAAATGAAACAAAGGGCACATTGACTAGAGGACCACCATAGTAACAGAGAACTAAGGTTGACCTGTAGCAACCTCCATGACAGTATGGGACTCTGGCAGGGTCTTTAACATCACCAGCCTTAGCTCTCCCTTCTACAAAGCTAAGACAATCATATCTCCCCTCACAAGTACCACTTCCCACCTCTTCCAACATTAGGTCTCTGGAAATATACTCAGTTTGTAACAACAGCCAAACCAAAACCACAGTTTTGTTTATCACTTTGATAGTCTCTGATATAACAGAAATTAATTCATTCATATTCTAAATGAAAGATAGCACATTGAAGCCTGGGAGGTTCTGTGGGATTCAGTGGCGAGGCTTCTGGGAAAGACATGGGGAGTTCCTCCTGAGAGTTGATGCATGGAAGAGAGCCACAAGAGGTTAAATTTATTTGGAATTTGACAAGGAAATCTTGCCAGTAGGTTTCATAACCTCATCCACAGCTTTAAGGCAGGCAGCCTAAGTAACATTTTAGCTTGCCCTTGAAGAAGTCTGACCACTGTTCTGTGCACACTGAGATGTCACCTCCCAGTGACAATAATGGCATGCATAGGATGAGAAATCGGGGCTGAAGAAGTTAATTGACAGACTGTAGGCACATAGCCCCCTAGAGACCCTGTCGGGACCAGCTCCTGACTTCCTACCATTCTGTGCCGTGTTTAAGAACTGTCAATCACCCGACAAAGTTCCATCAACCCTGGAACCCCAGCAAATTCCTGAAGAACCAGTCAGAGTATTTGCATACAGATTTTTATGGCTTCTTCTTGGGTGTCCAAGGATCACCTTATTTATGTCAGTCTTTCTAGAGTAGGTTGCATTCTGTTTTGAAGGCTTTTTAATGGAATGTGTGTGTGCACGTGAGCATGCATGCACACTGGAGGAGGGTGCATGTGTATTCCAATGTGTTCATGCATGTGTGTGCATGAGGAAGTCAGGGGATAACTTTGTGATCTTTGAGACACGATCTCCGGAACTTCACTGAGTAGGCTACCATATCCCCATAATGTCATACAGGAAAGAACAGCTTCAAGGAGCTATAGCCCAACTTGAGACATGACCACCAAGGAAAGAGAAACTATGGAGAAGGCATTCCTGCCTCCTGGTATTCCCCTTGTTGTCTAAACAAGTGGTTTGGACACGAACTAAGAGATAACAAATTTTCCTTCCTCCATTTACCTGAGTACAATCAAGCATCTTATGAAGATTAAGTCGAGCTATGACTTAGGCAAAACTCAGTGGAGTTGTTAGTGCCTGTGAAGCAGATGTCTCTGAAGCAGGCTCTGAACTGACCAAAAGCATGCAAAGCACAGCCTCCTAGCTCATGGTGCTGAAGGGTGCAGAGTCAGACAGAGAGAGAGAGAGAGAGAGAGAGAGAGAGAGAGAGAGAGAGGGAATGAGGGAGGGAGGGAGGGAGGGAGGGAGGGAGGGAGGGAGGGAGGAAGGGAGGGAGGAAGGGAGGGAGGGAGACCTAGACCCCAAAAGTGTGGGAATTGCCTTCTCTTCTGCCCCAGCAGTCACATGGACTGCTTCCGAGCGTTCCTATCATTTACTAGCAGGAAAAACCGTAAACTCTTTTCCAATATCCCAGCTTTCCCAACTTCTCTTAAATTGCTGTTCTTTGTCCTCAAAGCAGTTTTACCAAAATTATTGCCCGGGAGAGCCTCGACCTTTGTCCTGTGCTTTTCAGATAATCTTCTGAGCACTGGAAAAACGTTGCCCCATCTTCAAGTCTTGAAAGCCGATTCCCCTTCTCCCGCACCCGCCTAGAGATAAGCCAACCCGGATGTGCCAACATAGTTCAACCTCGCCTGAAGAAGTCCCCAGTCAAGATGGGACCCATAATCTCCAATCACTGTGCCAACACACCTCAGTGACAACCGTGAAGGCAGGTGTGTGTGTGTGTGTGTGTGTGTGTGTGTGTGTGTGTGTGTGTGTGTGTGTGTGTGTAAAGTGTCTCTCAGTTGGCTTCTAGGAAAGTTTTCCTTTTTACCTGAAGCCATTCCTTAGGACAGGGACAGAAACAAAAGGCGTTCTCAGGTATTTGCAATGCAGTACTTGCAAGCATGAGCTGGAACCTGGTGGGTTCCTAAGGGTGCTCATCTGGCGTGGGTGGGTGTCTCTAAGTCACCGAGACTCTAGAGACCTAGTCTGGTGGCCACCTTCTCACATTTGCAGTGTGGCAGCGAGAGGGAGCACAGAGCCACACTTACCTGGCTGACGATGGTGGAGTGGGTCTCCACATAGCGCCAGTCACCGCTGCAGGGCACCAGGGGCGCAGAGCGGTTGGGGAAGGCAGCAAGTGGGTCGCAACTGAGCTCAGTGCTGGCATTGGTGGCTTCCAGCAGGTAGCGGTGGCAGTGGCCTTGGCCTCGGCGTTCGGCCGGAGCGCGGAGCTCCGGTGCTGTGAGGTTCCACTCCTCCTCGGGGCTCCAGGCGCAGCGCTCGGCCAGCTCCGTGGCACGCGGCCCACGACACCAATAGTAGTCGGGCTGGCTGCCCAGGAAGACCACACCGACGAAGAGGAAGGCGAAGGTGACACCGGTCAGGCACAGCAGCAGGAACACGCGCCGCTGGAAGCGCCCGAACTCGCCTGCCTTCCTCAGCGCTTGGTCGAACGTGGGCATGGTGCGCCCCACCACCACGCGTCCTGCCGCCTGCCGCTCTCGGCCTGCAAGTGACCCGCGGGCGCCGCCGCCCGCAGCTCTGCACCCGCCGCCCCCGCCTCACTCGCTCGCTCTCTCGCCCTGGCAGCCCGCCCCGGTCCGCTCCTCCCGCTCCAGGCTCCCGGCCTCCCGCCCGTGCGCGCCCCAGGCTGGCACAGACCCGGAGAGCCGGTTGGGGTGGGTTCGAATAGTGCCACCGTACACCAAGGCCTCGGACCTGTAGCCGGCCCTAAAGAGACACCCGGGTCGGAGTTCCCTGAGTTCCAGGATCACCCAGCCTCGCTGAACTCCAGGAAAAAGCCTCCAGTGCTCTGAGGCTGCTGGAGCCGAAGGCGCTGAACTCCGAAGGTGACAGAGAGCCACCTCCAGGAACAGGACTTCACACCTGCCCCTGCCTCATCACACGCCTAGAGCCCTGGGTGGCATGTTGGAGACATGGCAGAAACTGGCTAACTATTCCAGCAGGACAGAGGGGCAGCCCACGGGTCTAAGAGAGTTGCTTAGTCCTGAAGTTAAAGAGGAGAAGGGACCACTTTAAGGCAAAATGCTTTGCATATATTCCCATCCTGAACCTCTGGGAAACAGTGGTGTTTGGTCGGTTTGAATCCATTACAGCGTCGTTGTTGCCCCTCAAAGATCTGCAGACCCTGTAGGATGCTCAGCATATGTGGTCCGCAACCCATCACCTGGCCCAGTGGGTTAGCAATCAGCTGCCAGGTTGCAGGTTCACCAGTGCTGACCCCAGTGCATCTGTGTCAGTACAATCTAAATTACTCTAATTTCTCCAGCCAGCTCTTCTCCAGGTTACCCCACCCTATCCCCCAAACTCATGCCATCAGCCAGCCTTAAGCCAGCTCTTCTCCCGGGATCCACCTCATGCTATCAACCATCCTTTTGCTAACTTTCTCAAAGGATCCAAAGAGTGCAGATTGAGCTCCGTTCCCCACAGCAGGAATGCTGGAGCCAGGCTGCCCTGTTCCAGCCCATCTCATCCCTTTATTACTTGTGATCTTGAGAAATTCAATTGGCTAGCCATGGTTTTCCCAGCTTTTAAATGAGACTAACATACCTATTTTGTAGGGTCCCTGTGAAGACCCTACACATTAACAAGAGGAAAGAGGATTAACAAGAGGAAAGTACCAGAAAAGTGCTCAGAGTTTTCACCATTACTACTTTACCATGCATGGGTGGGCCCAAGAACTGGTGGGATCACACAGCATAGAAAACTCTCTCTCTCTCTCTCTCTCTCTCTCTCTCTCTCTCTCTCTCTCTTCTCTCTCTTCTCTCTCCTCTCTCTCTTCTCTCTCCCCTCTTTCTCCTATCTCCCTTTCTCTCATCTCTCTTCTCTCTCTCTCCTCTCTCTCTCCACTCTCTCTCCCCTCTCTCTCTCCTCTCTCTCCCCTCTCTCTCCCCCTCTCTCTCTTCTCTCTCTCTCTTCTCTCTCTCTCTTCTCTCTCTCTCTCTTCTCTCTCTCTCTGTCTCTCTGTGTTTGAATCAAGGGCTGCCTGGTGAGCACAGGTGGGAGGGTGTGTCTGACTCTTTCTGTGTATCTCTGTCTGTCTCTCTCTGTGTGTGTGTGTGTGTGTCTGTATGTCTCTCTCTCTCTCTCTCTCTCTCTCTCTCTCTCTCTCTCTCTCTCTCTCACACACACACACACCGTCTATCTACTCCCCAGTCACTTCTGTATTTGTGTATTTCACACCTCACTCTGGTCCCATTTGTCTCCTGGACCCCACCCCAGACTGGGTCTCTCCTCTCATTAGGGATGGTTGTGAGCACCCATGTGGTTGCTGGGAACTGAATTCAGGACCTCTGGAAGAGCAGCCAGTGCTCTTAACCTCTGAGCCATCTCTCCAGCCCCTGGGTCTTCCTTCTCTAACTCTCTTCTGCCTGATGACCTAGCTTTTGGTGAATGCACATCCTGCCTGCCCCAGACTCAGAATTTCAGTGGCACCCCAGTCCCTCTCACTCCCCAGTCTTTAACTCAGATGCCACTGAAAGGTGACACTCAATCACTTTCCCCGAATAAGTGCATCCCAAGCTCCCGTTTTTGCCCTCATCATCAGCTAATCCCTGTGTGTGTTTATCCATTCATCTTATCGTTTTACTCACTCCCTTGTTGATCTGTTGCTCCCCTACATCCCAAGTTTCATGCAGGGAAAAAGTTTGCTCTGGGCCTTCACTTTAGCACCAACATTAGTGCACAGTAGGTATTTAGCAAACATTTGTGTGATAACTGCAGGCTGCTTGTCATGCCCTGCCACTCTTAAGTGTGCCCTGTCGTCCTACTTCTGGTGCCTCACTGATGGTCAGCCCCTACAGGCACTGCTGCTGCTGTCCTCTGGACCAGCCAGTTCTGAGGGATGACTTTCCATGAGGCAGCCTGGAGGTTCTATGTTCAGTAGCTCGCTTTGTTCTCCAAATCAAACCCTCATGTCTCAATGCTCTTTCCAAGTCCTAACCTATTTTTCTTTCTGTCTCCTGCTTGCACTTTCTGTTTCTTGAGGACTTGTTGGGTGTGCCAACATTGTATATTTGTGAGTTTTGCTCACTGATAAACCAGTGTAACAACACAAGCACCATCTTCTCAGTCTGTGGATTAATGTCTGTTTCTCTGATACTCTAAGAAATCTCAATTTGGATGGAATAGAGTATACATTTTTCATGGTTCCTGCTTTGTGTGTCTTGTTATAAAAATCATGTTTTACTAAGATTTTAAATGCTTTCTCATACACACACACACACACACACACACACGTCTAGCACCTAGTGCTAGTCTGCACTGAGCTATACCCTAGGCCTTTATATAGCCTTATTAAATTGTATTTTCACATTGAATTTTAATGTCTCTGGAACTAATCCTGTGCAGAATATGGTAGGATCTAATTTTACTTACGTCTTCCATATGATCAAGCAGCTATCTGAATGTGCTTAACTTTGCCTAGATTTACAGCTCTGCCTCTGTCTTTATGAGATTCCTAGCTATGCTGGAAGACCCTGACCTGTGCCCTTCATCCCGTCCAGTGGCTGTCTGTCTGTCCTCAAGCTGGCGGCACTGTTCACCCCTGTCTATCACAGTCTAACAACTAGCAGAGCAAGTCCCGCCTCTCCTCCCCCACTCAGCTTGCCCCTGGTTTCAGAATGAACCTGGCCATTCCTGGGGCTCTTATCTTTCATATACACTTTACATTTTGATAAATTCCATACATATTTGACTGGGGCTTTTATTTAAAGTCATATGTACATTTTATCTTTCTCTCTACTTTGAAGCAAGCTTGAGAGAAAGAAAAATCTCTCTCACATGTACACATGTATGCACACACATATACACTCATAAATATATGCACATATTGTATATGAGTATACATAATACACACGCACATATATATATATATATATCACAATACTGGGATGGAGTTCTGGGCCTTAGTTGTGTTAGGCAAGAGCTCTACCACTGAGCTACATTGCCAGCCTTGATCTTTTTTATCTTGAAAATACTAAAAGCAGTTGGGCATGTTCCATAACAGCTGTCATCCTAGCCCTTGAGAGGCAGAGGCAGAAGGACAGCCACAAGTTTAAGACCAGCCTTATCTATACAGTGAGTTTTGACCAGCCAGGGCTATATAGTAAGACCCTGTCTCAGCATTAACAAACCCATTGCACACTGCTCTACACCTATACCATCCAATATGGCACAGCCACACACACATTCTAAACTCACATTCATGAAAAAGAGAAGATGGCAAATAATGTTCCTCATGGCCATGCGTGTTTAGTAGCTCACATGTGCTCTCTGCAGAAAAAGAATGTTTTTTTTTTCTTTCACCAGGGGACATTCTGGGGCATTTTACTGACCTAGACGCTGCGGCCAACTAATTCTGGTTGGAATTTCCAAAAACAACCGGAAATAGAATCCCCAGGCATCCCATTACATAGCCATAATGGAAATAAAATGCTATACTGAAGACACTTTCCCTCTCATGTCTATTGTAACCCCATTTCTAATAAGCAAGGTATGGAGCCAACCATGACATCCATGCTCCGATGAAGGAAGAATATGTGTCAGTGGATGAAGGGATGAAGAAAAAAAATACGTATATAGAGATGATGTAAGTGTCTACATCTATATGAGTGGATGTTATTCAGCCAGAGTCAAAGAATGAAATCCAGTCACTTGCAGGACTGGATGGAACTGGAATATATCGTATTAAATGTAATAAGCCAGACACAGGAAGTCACACCCACGTGTTCTCACTCACGAGTGGAAGCTAAAAGACTGGCTGGGCTCAAGAGGAGGACTAGAGGTTGCTGAAGCCCAGGAGGGGTGGAGGGGATGGACACAGAGGTTAGAGATCAGTTACCAAATGTGACTGGAGGAAGAATTAGTTCCTGATACAATGTTACCTGATACAATGAGGTAGCCACAAGACACCACAATTTAGAATGCATTTCAAAAACAATTAGAAAAAGTCCAAAGGTTCGCAGCACAAAGAAGTGATTGGTGTTTAAAGAGATTGAAAGGCTAATCAGCCCACTTTGGTCATACATAGAATATCACACTCCATAAACATGTAATATATGCTCATTTGAAAGATAAAATGCTAATTGAATAATTAATTGCCCTCTACCTTCAGCCTTTGTAAAGCATATGGACATAACTATTTTTTAAGCTCACTTTTAATTATGCAAGTGTGTCTGTGAGTAGCTATGTACACATGAGTGCAGGTACCTCAGAAGCCAGAAGAGGCCATAGGATCAGTGAAGCTGCAACTCCAGGCAGTTGTGAGACATCTGACATAGGTACTGTATATCAAACAGTACCTCTGGGAGAATATTATGCACTCATAACCACTGGGCCATCTCTCTGCCTTTAGAAACAAGATTGTTTCAGTTTATTTATCTGAAAATTACATCTGTCATGTTGACAGTTGTGGACTGGTAAATATAAGGTACTACAATATATTTACCATATACTGAGGGACCAAAGTAAGTAAATCTAATTTATTCTGTTTGGACAGAGTAAAGTACATGCTTGTGCATACACCCACACAAGTGTGCAAGCACGCATGCACACACACACACACACACACACACACACACACACACACACAATGATAAATGTTAATATACAACCTTTTTTTTTTCTGCATTGAAGTAAACTTGGCAGGCAAGCTGGTACCAGCATGTGCTCAGGGCAGAGATCAAAAGAACTCCTATCTTCCTTCCTTGATTTCAAGGAGTGGATAACAATGCCCCAGAGACCTGCTCTTTCCGTATTTGGCATCATGATCATGGAGTAGCCCTTTCCACCTTCACGTGTTAATGTAACAGAACTCCTCCTTGGCCCTGCTGTTACTCTACTGGATGTAGTTGCCCCACCCCAACCCCAACTCAGTTCACCAATAGCCATTATCATCTTCACTTGTCAACTGATTTTAGCTACTTCCCTGGAAGAAAATTTGGGTTTTGAGGGGAAATTTTGCCGCTACTTTATCCTTTTCAAAATGGATACTTTCTATAGTTAGTCTTTCTGGGACAAGCATCCTAGGTAACGACTCCTGTTGCTTGGCTTCTGCTCTGTACAGGAGGGACACCTTCCCGCTCCAGTTCTTCAGTCCTCCTCTTGCCTGCTCCCTCTTGGTATAACTCTTCTTTTAGCCAGTGTTGATGCTTTAGACACAAATGCGCCCTACCAAGTTCCTACCTTGAAGCCCTAGCCTCTACTGAGTTGGCATTTGGTAGATAATTAGGCAAGGTGAGGTCATGATAGGGGGCCCTCATGATGAGGTATGTGGTCTTCTTTAAAGGATGTGTGTTCATGTAAAGGAACAGAGTGAGAGAGGAAAGCCACCCCAGGCAAGCTGCCACCACAACATAGAATGATGGGAAAATCAGTGCCTGTCATTCAGGGTCCCCATCAGTGGTGTTCCATTTCTGCATACTGAGACAGTTGACATCTAGTTGCTTCCAGCAAGAACACCGAGCAATTAGAGGCTGAAGAATGACAACCAAGACCTACCTTCACTGTGCAAAGCCTGCAAAGATGTAGATGCCCTCAAATAGGAAATGGTGATACTAACAGGGAAAAAAATAATCCTCTCAATTAGGCTCTTTTCAGGTCCAGGCAAAAGAGACCAAGTTTATAATAGTTTAAAAGTCCGTGTGCTAATTTGTATTGCAAATTAAGTTAAAATAAAATAAAAATCACAGAGTGGAATGTGGAGTCTCTCCTCTGGGCTTGGTAGAGCACTTTCTGAATGACATCATGTGAAGGCATGAGTCACCCTGGGAGGAAACTGGCTTTCCTCTAGGAGTGACAAGTTTTCCACCCTGAGCTGCAGAGTGTTGGCCTTGTGAAGCCCATGGCCCCATCCCAGGAGCCATTAGTCTTCCTGAATTCATGGTCCCTAGCTGGTGGGACTACTTGGAAAGGTTGTGGAACCTTTAGGAGATGGAAATTCACTAGAGGAAGTAAGTCACTGGGGGTGGGTTCTGAGGTTTTATGGCTGGGATCCACTTCCTGTTCTGTCCTCTGTCTACTTCCTGATCATAGACACAATGTGGCCAGCTGGTCTTCCTCTCCCAGCAGCATGTCGTCCCCACCACAGTGGCTCATGTCCCCTCAAACTGTGAGCCAAATAAGCCTGTTCGTTCTTAAGTTACTTACTATCTGGTTATTTGGGCTCAGTACCAAGAAAAGTAACTAACACAAGACTACTTCCTGTCTGTGATGTGCCATGGGTTCAAATGGTCTTTTCCTTTAAATACAAAGAAAATGTAGACAGTGCGGTAACTCAGGGCACTTCTAATGGAACTTTAAAAAAAAAATTATTGAGACAGCTTTACTGATACAAAGCAAAGAATACTGACAGATTCTGTGTTCAATGGTCCTGACTGATAGCAAGTAGAGGCTACATCTGAGAGCACTAACCAGAGAGGAAAGCCAGGGGAGAAGTTGTTTGCACATGTACATCTCATAGGAGTCATGATGGGTGAAATATTCTCCCCTTATCTCTTCTATGACTTTATAAATATAAAACTTCACTTGTGTTTCATCTTTTAAAAAATTATTTTATCCATGCTAGTGTGCTAAGTGCCTGAGAGAACCAGAAGGGAGCACTGGAGGTGGGGTTGGAGTCACAGGTGTTTGTGAGCTAGTCAATATGGATCCCCACTCCAACCCTCCAGTAGAGCCTCGAGAGATCTTAACTGCTGTTTTGTTTTGTTTTTTTTTGCCTGTTTTGTTTTTAAATAAAACCTTTTTTATGCTTTCAATATAAACTATCTTTGGCAATGGACTATGAAGGCCTTTCCATTTTCAAAACTGAAAGAAATTCCCAAGGCCCCCATCAATCTAATTTCCTTATTTTACAATCAGCCAATGAAAGTCCAACGAGTGTAAGAGACTCAACTGAAATGGCTTTGCTCAGTTTACAGCAGCAGTGGGGCTCGGACCCAGGTTTACACACAACCATAAATTCCTCAGCTCACAATAATTCTTAGAGTCATTGACAAGTCATTCTTTCTGTCAAAAATGTAACACAATGTAGAAAACATTTTAAAATGTTTGCTAAAATTAATTTGTGTGAATATAAGAAAACTTAGTCTTCAGCCAAAAGAACATGTTCAGTGAAAACAGTATTTTTTATAGAAAATAATGGAAGCTTTATGTTGCAAAAGTAAAGATTCTGAGTACTCATATGACTTGAAAACTGAAACATTTTAACAATTTTTAAGTACTATATTTGTTTAGGACAAAGTAAAGATGACTTGTGAAGTCAGAGTGAGCTCTCTACCTCAGAGGACTGTGCCAACATTGATTTCCTAATTCTGCTGATGTAGTTAATCCTTAATTACATAAAAGAATTACTGGGGGGTATGGGGATGTAGCTCAGCTGATAGGGGGCTGTATAGCATGCACAAAGCCCTGGATTCGATCCCTAATGCTGTAGGAAACCCAGTGCAGTGGCACGCACCTGTAATCCAGAAAACCAGAAGCCCAGGGTCACCCTCAGCTCCATAGTGAGTTCAAAGCCAGCCCCATCCCTGAGATCTCTTCTCACAGAACAACAACAACAAACCCATAAAGAGCTCATGGAAACTCACCATGCTATTGTTACAACCAATTTGAGTCTTAAACTATTTAGGAGCAAAAGATATTTACAAGTACTGACACTCTGCTAGGACAAACAGCCCTGGAAAACTCGTGGCAAAAGTGATCATGCCATTGAGCTCTTCCTTGGAAGGACATGACAAAGTCCCCAGGGAACCACAAATCCACCCCAAGAGTTACCCCATCCTCAGTCTTAGTGTTGCTCAATGACTCCTGGTTCGCTCCAGAGTTCAGACAGTTTTACGGGAGAGCCCGATTCTGATTCCTTCTGACCACTATTTCCACAGGAAATACTTCAATGTTCCAGAAAACCAGTTTACAAGAGTATCCTTGCAGCCAAACCTCTTTTCTGCTGGGATTTGTCTGTGTGTGTGCTGTCATGAGAGCTGCCTTGGCCTAGAGGATATTTAGCTTATAGGGCAAGAGAAACAAGAGCCATGGGCTGTGGGTTTCTACTGACTGGAATTGGTCTTTACATAGATAAAGAATGAGATCCTGCCAATATAGCGATCCACCATAGTTCCTCAAGCCAAGTCTCAGAAGGAAGTGATGCCTGGGCAGAGGTTTCCTGTTTCTCCTGCTCCTTTGCTGTATGCACATCGGCTTCCAGTGACCCCTACCTCCAGTTTACCCTAAGTCTGCCTATGCCTAAATCCGAATACAGTTTGAGTTCAAGTTCTTTTCCACAGATTTCCTGAGCGCTGATCAAAGCAGGGATCTCTCTGAACATCTATGTTGTTCTGCCCACCCTTTATGCTCAGGCACCAATTATGGTATTTGACTAGCCAGTATCTATTCAAATCCAAACTCCAGACAAGTCCCACCTCTACTATATGTCAAGACTACCTACCTGCCCACCAAAGCCTTATATAACCCAGCCTCTGACCACCTGGCCCTGACTAGATACACTTTCATTAGTCAGTCAGATGTGTTTACTGCTACCACCCAAGTTCAGGCCAGTCCCCACTGTTATTTCTATCTGCTCCTGAACCTGTGATAACTTAATTAGTTATTGTAGCAAGATGTTTATTCATTCAGCGCCCAGGCTCTGCTCTGGAATTCCATCTCTGTCACTCAACCCCTGTGTGTCTTAGATACATCACTTCTCCTCTTAGAGCAGTGGTTCTCAACCTTCCTAATGTTGTTCCCCAACCATAAAATTATTGTTGTTGCTACTTCATGCCTGTAATGTTGCTACTGTTATGCATTGTAGTGCAAATATCTGTGTTTTCTGATGGTCTGTGAAAGGGTCGTTTGACCCCCAGGTTGAGAACCGCTATGTTAGAAGCTGAGGATGAAACCAGGGACAGAGAACAGAATTCACTCAGTGAGCACTCTAGGGAGACATAAATGAAACCCTGGAACTAAACACTTAACACTAGCTATTTTTAACAACACTTTTGCATGTCCAACTTACTCTCTCATGCTTCTTCCCTAAAATCTACCGTTTTCTCTTAATCATACCACTGCACGCTCAGTGTCACACACCCCTGTAGTGATATATTGTTTATGATCTAATAAAGCTTGCCTGGAGATCAGAATGCAAAGCAAGCCACAGCCATAGAGGCCAGGCAGTGGTGGCACGCACCCTAGCAGCCATACTAGTTAGCCATAGAAGCTGGGCAGTGGTGGCCCACACCTTTAATCCCAGCACAATGGAGGTATATGAGACAGGAGCAGGGTCTCAGAGCTGTCATTCAATCTTAGGCAATTAGTCTTCAGCCACATTGAGGACAGGCTCTCCCCAGCCCTGGTAGACGTAAGAGCTCTCTGGTAGTTCGGCTGCTTTGCTTTTCTGATCTCCAGTTTGAACCCTAATATCTGTCTCTGGGTTTATGTTATTCATACTACACACACCACTGAGCAACAATCAGCTTTCCTCCTAGTGAATCATATTAACATTGTCACCCTCTTCTTAGTGTGACAGGGACTACACTACGAATCTCTCTTACTGCACAGTGCCCAGGACAGTGTTGGACAGACTGTTAGGAATTCTACAAATACTTTTCTTGTTCTCTTGGGTCCTTCTGAAGGAAACACAATGACTCATTTGCTTATCACCTATCGCCTTAGAAGACTCATACTTCCTGGACCTCTTTGTTTTTTGACGTGATGGCTTACTAATACCTTCCCCATACCCAACAGGAAAAACAAATTAGGTCTTCAATGGCGTCCAGAAAATGCTCTTCCTGTTTGTCCAAGAGCAAGAAACCCATGATCTCACCTTATCAAAATGGGCCCAGATGTTTGACGCAGTTGCTAATTATTGCCCAACGGACGTTTTCCACTGTGCCTCTAACCAGCCTATTGTGAGTGGGTGATGCCAACACAACAGTTCCCAAAGGAAACTTGGCAGAGTGGCTTCTGATTTGCACTCACAGGTGTTCCACAAACACGATCTGAAAGGCAGGCATTGGCTTGAGAGAATGTGTTTCTCATTGAAGATATGATGGCACAAAAAAATAATAGGAGAAATCTTTCCATGGGTATTTCATGGCTGTGAAGTCGCCACTCAAGGACATCAAACAATTTCTACAAGATATGAAGGTGTCAGGGACCATCAGCCTCAGCCTCATTCAGCTGTGAAGTGACACAGATGCCGTGCAAGTCACAGCCCTTAGGAAAGGTTTCCCAAGTGGCTTGGTGTGGTTATTGATAGTTTGACTTAATCTACATACTTAGGAAACTGGAGTCTGAAAAGCTATGAAGCTGGGCTTTTCCACACCACTTCTAGAGTAGATTTTGAAATTACTCTTCCTTTCAGGAGGAGCGATACCAATTCCTGGAATCATGGTGGGTAGGGCTCCTGATGCAGGGACAGGCCCAAGCTCTGACTCACACGGTGGCCTCTGATGCTTCAGCAAATAGATGGCAAAAAGGATGATGACACAAAGCAGACTCCAGCTCATTGGCAGAAACCAAGTAGATCTGTGTGTGACTGACTGTCTTTAAATGTAGCTCTTAAACGGAAGGTATATGTTTCAGTCTAGGGTGCACAGCTAGACACACCCAAGGTCCCTCCCTAGAAGCTTAAAATTTTAAATGTGAATTAGCTGGGTGCAAATTGTTTACACAGCTGGAATGAAAACTCCTGAAGATAAGATTGAAGGAAAAGCAAAGGAGACGAGGCAAAATGGCCCTGGGAGCCCCTGACAGTGGGCAGCAGAAAGAGAGTGAGGTCACGTGCAAGCAGAGCGGTGGAGATGGAGATGACTGAAGGAGGAAGCGGTGGGACAGCATTTGAAGAGCCAGGCTTCTAGGCTGGCCTACGGGTGTCTGACATGGCCACGGGGATGATAGAAGAGGATGAAGAAGTGAGAGACTGGCAGGGCAAGACAGGGGTGGATTTTAGACAGTGGGACTCCAAGTGCCCAGCAGGCCACCAGCTGGCAATAATGGTTGTGTAATAAAGCCATGTGGGCAATGGGTGAGACTTCATGTGTCTGTATCTTAGGTTTCTTTTTTTTCTTAGAATCTAAGGAGGCTTCAAAGAAGGAAGTGCCCATCCCAGTAACCCCAGTATTTAGGAGGAGGAGTTCCAGGCTTCCCAGGCTGCGTTGCAAGACCCTTCTCACAAAACCAGAAACAGAAGTTTATAGAGTAGAATGAAGACAAAGAGAAGTAAGAAGGGAAGGGAGAAGGCAGAAGGAATTGGATCTTCCCATAGCCACCTTTGGCCCCCAAGCACTCCCCACCCCTGCTCAGTCAAAGGCCATCTTCTCTCTCCTTCTATCAGCTCTTGGCACAGACTCACCCCTTACCCTCTTGTTAGGATTGTGAAAGAGCTCTCATAGGCTGAACACATCCAGTCAGTAAGACTTGGCTCATTTTTTAATCACTAATTTTCTTAGTAGTGCACATTAAATGTACAAAACAGGTTGTGTCCTATTTTTATATATGTAAGGTTACACGTAACATCCTATTACTCACATGTCTCTCCTCTTTACACACCACCATTTCCTTCCTGTTTTCCTAAAGTCCTGCTTCTACTTTCATGTTTTTCATTTTCTTTTGTTTTTTTTTTAGATTGCGCATATGATAAAAAACATACTTCCTTTTTTAGAGTGTGCACTGTTATAATTACCACGATGATCTCCAGTTTTGTCCCTTTCCCTGCAAATAACATGATTTCATTTTTCTTAACAGCTGAGGAATACACTGTCGTGTGCACATGCTACATTAGTTTTATCCATTCACATGTGACAGATGTATAGGCTGATTCCCTGGCTGTCATGAGCAGTGCTAACATGGGTGTGCAGGGATCTCAGCGGGAGGCTAAGGCTTCCTTCAGGTGTATACCCATGAGTGGTGTAGCTGGGGCATACAGTTAGCTCCACATGTTTTTTGAGGACCCTCCATATGGGTTTCCACAGTGGCTGCAGAAACTCATGCTCTCACCAGCCGTGTCTAAGGCTCCTTTCCTTCCATGTCTTCAGTGTGCCCATTTCCATAATTTTCTTGCTGGCTAAGGGCACTGAGCATTTTTCCATGTATGTGTTGGCCATTTACATTATTTTGTTAGAAAAGTGTTGACCTCCTTTACCCACGTATCAATTGGGTTCTTTAGCATCAAGAATAAAGGAAGAACTCACAGAGATTTAGGCCCAGAAAAACTCAGTTCAGAACATGGCAGCAGCCCCTGCCATGTCATGTCCTCCTTGACTGAGTGCTTTTTTCTCAGCATCCACAACACCTGCTTCTTAAAGCCGATTCCTCAGACTTATCAGTGGGAACCTCACTCTGCGCACTCTTCACACGAGTCTTCCTGGGGTCCTATCCAGGACACCCTCCTCAACCATGAGATCTCGGGCAGCCATCATAGTGCAGTTGTGGCTGTAGGAGCAACTGCACCCCAAGTATGGAAGGACTCAATATGCAAACGAGGAGGGAGCTGGACTGGGGCTTCTCAACAGCCATAGTTTAGAATCCTGTTTCTCTGCCTTGTTCCACATCCTTCCCTCTTTCATCTACCTCATTTCCACGGTTTTTGTTTTCTTTTCTTTTACTTCTTCAATTCTCACCTCTTTGGGAGGAACACCACCTGCAATGTTCCAAACAGTCTCACACTTCCATCTCATTTCATCTGTCAGGTCTATTTGTTCAGGAAGGGAAAACTCACACAAAATGTAGAAAGGCAAGAATTCAAACTCAAGTCTGCATGACAGAGGGGAGACTGGAACACAAGGAGTGGGGCGGGGGAGAGAATAGTAAAGAAGGGAGTAGAGAGAGGGACAGCTAATAGTTTTCTCCACTGGAGTCTCACTGGGTATACAAATTACACTTAAGGGCAGGCCCCATACCCAGAAGTGGATTGGCAACTCAGTGGTATTTTTTTGTTGTTTGTTTCATATTGCTCTTTTGGGGGCATTTTTCTAAATCTCACTTATCCTTTGCTTGGATATTATTGTTTCTGATTCTGTGGTTTTATAAGTTTTGATTTTTTGCGTGTGTACGTGTCTGCATGTGTATTATTTCTCTGGATTCTTGGTTTGGGTCTTTTATTATTCTGCTTTTTTTGTTTTTTTTTCTTGGTTTCTAAAGAGAAAAGAGATAGAGAAAGAAGTCATGGTGTCGTATAGATAGAGAGATGGGGAGGATCTTGGAAGAGATATAGGACAGTAAACCATGATCAGAATATATTGTATGGAAAAAAATTTTTTTTGAGTAGCTTTGGAGCCTATCCTGGCACTCGCTCTGGAGACCAGGCTGGCCTCAAACTCACAGAGATCTACCTGCCTCTGCCTCCTGAGTGCTGGGATTAAAGGCATGGGCCACCAACGCCCTGCGGAAAAATATTTTTAATTAAAAAAGGAAAGCAGTCAAGCAGTGGTTGCACATGCCTTTAATCCCAGAACTTGGGAGGCAGAAGGAGGTAGATCACTGTGAGTTTGAAGCTAGCCTGAGTTCCAGCACAACCTCCAAAGCTACACAGAGAAACCCTGTCTCAAAAAAGAAAAAAAAAAAAAGGAAGAAAGAAAAGAAAAAAATTCTAAAGAAATGATGTTTGTGCTTGGTCACTCTGCTTTTCTCTTTCAGGGAGACAAGAACAAATAAGCATCAGTGGAATGAAACACTGAGGTTTAGATACCACAATCCAAGCTCTAAATCATGTGTCATGACCCACAGGTTGAGAACCACTGATTTAGACCCATCTACCCTACACACACACACACACACACACACACACACACACACACACAAACACACACACTTTTTTGTCTTCACAGTCTAGAGATCCACACCCAGATGCACAGAGGCTCCATGGTGCAGCCAGAGGTGGCTTTAAAAGCATAAATCCCAAAGTTAAGGATAACTAGGGGCTCAGCCGCCCCAAGACCCTTCCAAGAACTTTCAGTCTGTTACAGGTTATTCCCCTTTGGGCCCCGACGCCTGACACCTGGGGTGAGGAAGGAGCCCAGATGAGCCTAGTCTATGGTACAGTAAAGTTTCCTCTACTCACTCAACCTCTCCTTTGAAAATACATTACAGTGTGGGGTTGTTTTATTTTAAAATATTTAATAAAGATGAAAATACAGGCAAAATATGGAAAAAGTTATGTCTTGTGAAGCCCTTCCACACTGTTGTCTCTTCCTAGGGCAGAAAACTCCCTCAGGATCTCTGTGTCTAGTCCCCTGGCAGTTGACATGGAACATGAGCACCAAGCCACACTTGACTTTCCTGCTTGGTAGCCCAGGCAGTGACGTCAACGTACAAAAAAAAAATAGGCTGTCATTTTGTTCTTTCCCATAATCATCCAATCTTCTAAAGGTCTTACTCTGTACATCCCAGGCTAGCCTGGGACTTACTATGTAGCCCAGGCTGGACTTATATGCTTGCTTTTTTAATTCAAGTGCTAGGACTACAGGCAGGCATGAGCCACCATGCCTAGTGAGTATTTTCTGACATAGATTAATTTTGAGTTCTACTTATTACAGTTGATAAATCTCTATTTCTTGTTCTAGAAACCTTAGCTCTGCCGTCACCGTGGGAGATGAGATCGATGCCCTGCACTGCTGATACTCTGCCCTTCACAGCCTCTGTCACAAGTATTGGGACGTCCCACACAGTCAGCGAGGGGAAGGTTCCAGAACCCCACAGTGCACTTCATAGATGCCAGACAAGGCCATAACTGGAGAAATAGTTAGGGTTTTGCTGCTCAGAAGTAAGGCCTCCCTCACTGGAATCTGCTCATCCAGCCACAGTACTTATCTGCTCTAAGCACAGTCTCAACTGAAGCTATCTCCCGAACAAGACTGAGAAAAGGGCAGCTGGAAATGAGATGCAGAAGACAAACAACCAAGAGCCATAAACTGTAGGTGGTTGGTTTTTGTTTTTGTTTTACTTTTTTTGGCTCTTTACTCTTTTGGGGAACCTACCACCCAGCTCCCAAATAAATACACAGAAGCTTATTCGTTATGAATGCCTGGCCTCAGCTTGGCTTTTCTAACCAGCTTTTCTTAACTCAAATTATCCCATCCACCTTTTGCCTTTGGACTTTGTATCATTATCCTATATACCTTTCTTTACTTCTTACTTTGTGACTTGCTGTGAAGCCCCTAGAGTCCTTCTCTTTTGTCTCCTTCTTGATCCTCTTTATTCTCTCTGCACATGCCAGTCCATTTTTCCTTTGCCCTGCCTTGCCATTGGCCATTCAGCTCTTTATTAGACCCATCAAGTGTTTTAGACAAGCAAAGTAACACAGCTTCACAGTTAAACAAGTGTAATGCACCTTGCATCATTAAGCAAATGTTCCACAGCAGAAACAAATGTAACACGCCTTAAACTAATACTCCACAACAATAAAGGCAGACTTCATACCAGCAGACATCTATTCCCCTCACAGTTCTAAAGGTAAGAAGAGGAAAGCAGAGCTTCTGGCAGGGCTGAGCTCCCTTCTGGGGTGCTGGGGTTGGGGGCTCCACTCTTTACCTCTTCCATACTCTGATAGCCACATGGTTCCTGAACAGATGGCTACCCCAACCATCTCTGCCTCGATCTCCACATCCTCCCCTCCCCTCTTCTCCCTGCAAGTTTCTCCTCACTACGCTCTAGAAATGCAGAGGCCTTGTACAGTCTTCTACTACCCCAGTCTTTTCTGCTGCATCAGGCCCCTGAGACCCCTCAGTGCTTCTGTCCTGGATTTGTGGGGTGTCCCACATCAGCCATGGAGCTGGTGTGCTGTCATGCTCAGTACTGTGGCGTGCTCAAAGGGCATAGAGGGCCAGTCCTGGGGTGCTGTGGTGGCAAGAGCACAAGGCTGATTGCAGCTCTGCTTATCTCAGACTCTCCCACACCAAAGACCTCCACACATGCTAGGCAGCACTCTACCAGCTACATCCCCAGCCCTGCATAAACTGGGCGTGGTAGTGTGTACCTGTATCCCAACATTCAGGAGGAGGAGACACTGTGAACCCCAGGTTTCTAGGAGAAAGGCAAGACCCAAATCATCATGGCCAAATTAATTAAAGCAAGCTTTTTTATTTGTGTACACAGGCTGCTTTCTCCTAAGGTGGGGTTCAAGAGGTCAGCCTTGGACCCGGGCAAGATTATTAGGGTTTTATAGCTCAGAGATAGGGGTTTCCAGATGGGGGATTTGGCAGGCAAGTAGTTGGGGTTATAGAAGCACTATAACAAGGTGGCCATAACTAACCTCTTTGAGACAAAGATAGGGTTGCAAGATGCTCATGACAACTTTTGAAACAAAGGCATGGTTGCCATTTCCTGGAACAGGCAGTACAGGGCTGTTAAGGTTACAGGTGGGACATAGCCTGATCTTTGAGAAACAGAGATTTAATCAAAAAGGAATGAACCTAGTTTGTCTTTACTATAAGATGACTCTCAAACCTAAGATGGAGGCAGGCTGGTTCAGCAGCAGGAGGGTTGGAAGTTCAGTCATCCTCAGCTATGCGCTGGGTTCAAGGCTAGCCTGAGATACACAACAACCTATCTCAGAAAAAAATTACACAGAAAGAGGGGGGAGAAGTAGAGGGAGAGACAGATGGGGGAGGAGGGAGGAGAGAAAAGGAAGAAAGAAAGGAGAGCAGGAGAGAGAATATTCGATTTCTTCAAAGGTTCTCTAAGCACAGAACCAGGAAAGGCTGCCTGCCCCGCCCCCTCCCCTCTCCAGCATCATCATACACAGCTAACACCCTTGGAGGCACGACAGTACCTTCTCTAGGGCTCAACCGACAGAATGCTTGCTTGGCATGTAGGAAGCCCTTGATCAACCCCCAGCACCACATAAAACAGCCGCGGCGGTACAGGTCTGCAATGCCAGCACTCAAGAGCCATGGCAGGAATATCAGAAGCTCAAGGTCATTCTCAGCTGTATAACAAGTTCTAGGCTGGCCTTAGCTACGTGAGAGCCTACCTCAAACGAAACATCCCTGTTCTGGGGAGGACTGGGAAGGGCCACCAGGGTTCTATACACAGCTGCCAATACAGCATTAGCCATCAGGGCTGACCTAGTGCATGCGGCCACTCCCCTGAGTATCCTTCCCCATTTTACAAAAACATTAAGCCTGAGAGTGGGCAGGATTTCTCCTCAGCTCCAAGAAAGCTTCTTAAATTATTCTCTCCAGGAGTTCCTTCCAGGTCCAGGCATTTCACATTTCTCTGGTGAATACATGTCTCAAAATGCCCTAAGAACATTTGTTTCTCCCGGTGCCAGCCAGGAGGATCTTAACAATGGGTTTACAGTTGGAGATGCCCAGATTCATGTGAGAAGCACAGAATAGGGTGACCCCAACCTTCAGTTAAGAAAGCCAGTTACTGTGACCCTTAGCTACTTAACGCATCATCAGTGCATCCACACAGGCCATGTGCCCATCAAGAAGCTCCAAGGCCTTGTCTGTAGCCCCTGTCAGCAGTCTTGTTCTCCGTTTGTGGCTTCTTGCTTTGCATGCCATCTTTTTGTTAATTCTCTGCTATATGGGAGAGCATGAAGGTTTTGTTGTTGCTTGTGTTTGTGAATTATTTTTCTTCTTCTGGTAATCCCAGCACTGCCAATGATCTGGACCACTCAAGGGAAGTGTATATGTTTTGCTCTGACCCTAACCTGGCAGAGGGATATAACCAAAATGAAGCCGCCATTTCAGCCTGCTCCCAGTCCCTCCCAGCCCTGAGGAAACTGGGTTCTGGCTGTCAGGAATTCCACCCAACTAGAAAGTAGCCATAGGGAACTAACTCTTCTTGCTAAGGATCTGGGCAGGAAGCTTGAGCCCCTGCTGGTACTTCAGTGGAGCAGACACTTGTAAAGCAGAGAGCCCTGTTCCTCACATGTCTGCTGTTGATTGGGAGGTAAGACTAGATTGACCTTCTTGAGTTAGACAAAGACTGCTTATTAATATGTTTATATTTAAAAGAAAATCTATGTTAAGTATACTCAAGAAATATGTAATTGGTGCTGGAGAGATGGCTCACCAATTAAGGGGACTTGCTGCTCTTCCAAAGGACCTGAGTTCAGTTCCCAGCACCCACACCAGGTGACTCACCACCACTTGTATTCCCGCTCTAGAGAACCTGATACCCTCTTTTGAACTCATGAATGTACACTCACCCCACCAAGCACACAAACACATAATTAAAACATAAAATAATTTTTAAAAAAATAGAGCATGGAAATGCTTGTATTAAGAAAAAAAAGTGCCATGGCATATGTATAGCTTGGTTTCCAAAGTCTTTCTTATTTGATTGTGAAATTCTGTATTTGACAGCAACAGTAATTCCCTGTAAGTTTTCGACACAGACCCCTCCACCCTGTCCCTTCTCCCCCACCCTGCCCCAGGAGCACAACAACTATGCTGGTCACACTGGAAGTTACTACAGCTGGAGGCTACATCTTTCCCTAGGCACAGCATTGTGATAGGAGACTAAACAGAAAACTCCTGAGAGCCAGGAAGGTGGAGGGAGAGACTCTCTGGGCAAAGAGGCTGGCAGCTCAGGAAACCAGTTGTCCTCGGGATCTCTGCTGACAATGAGGGGACTTGGTGTCAGCAGTGGGGACTATAGGCTCTCAGGGTGCTGTAGCCACACAGTCATCTTCTGCACAGAGCTTATTCCTGCTTACATTCAGTTACAGCTCATACTCCCGTTAAAGAGTATGTGTTATATTTGTAAGTTAGACACTGAGTCCAGACTGCATCAGAATACTGAAACTCTCGGTGCTCACCCTCCAAAAATGACAGCCACGAGGAAAGAAAAAGTCCCATGTGATAAAGTATATTTACATGAACAGAAGCCTGGATTTTTTTTTTTTTTTTGCTTTTGTTGTTTTAAAAGTCATTCACTATCCTTTATTTAACACTTGTTTTGAGACAGGGTTTTACTACAGTAGCCCAGGCTGGCCAAAACCTCAGACTCTTTTTGGCTACAACCTCCTAAGTGCTGAGACCAAAGGTTCCTATATGTGAGGGAACCAGATGCAGCCACCATGGTTGTTTTGGGTGGTTCTAATCTTCTTCAGAAACATCTAAACTGTCATTTGATTACAGGCATTTAACCCCCAACCTGGTAACTCCTGAGGTGAATTCTGGCATGGGGAGTGACAGCTATCTTCCACACATTCCCCTTTTAAAGGTACAGCTTCCCTGGGCAGCTGACAGTGTTGACTGTTGCTGGCCTTCAGGATACTCTCCCTCCCAAACAATCCTTCGTTCTGTTCTGGTAAAAGCCTGATAGGGCCCCTTTGCCATCTGGCTGGTCCTGTAAATGGGCACAGATCCAGTCCGGCATTTGGCAGTGCTTCCTGGCCCTATGTGCCCAGTTCGACCTCCCCAGTAGTTTGTAAAGAGTAGGCAGGAGAAGAGGGCAAGGTCGTAGTTTCCTGAAATCTGGGTCAGGCCCAGCTTAGAGTCATCATGGCCCGACAAACATGTTCTTCCTGCACAGAGAGCATCCAGCCAGACCTGCATCTACTCCCCTCCTTTAGTCCCACAGCTTTGCATCTCAGCAGCCTACCTGGCCTCAGGGAGCAGCACATGCTTTTGGTCCCTCCACACAAGTGTCACATGTCAGGTACCAAAATGACAAAACCACAAAGGATCTTCAAGGGTTCATGTGATAGGTGAGAAAACAACAAGGCTGGTCTAGCCCCTTCCATCTCGTGATTCTGTAACTTCAATTCCAAAGTTCTTTCATTGCAGAGTTTCTAGAATTTATAGTATTGAAAACTCATAAGAAGTCTACTTTATGCCACTCCCTGTAAACACTATCAAGATGTACTCTTTTATTTTCAAATCCATCCTTCTGTGATTCTAAGGCTCAGTTTCCCTATCTGTAAAATGGGCTGTTTCTACCACAGCACTGCTGTGTTAGTGTTGGCTGATTTGTGTCACCCAACTGTTACAACATTTGCTCTAATCTCTGAGGACCCACCCACAGCTGTCAGTGAATGCCTATCTTCTAAGTCAGTGAAAATAGAATTTGGGGTTTTCTTTGATTTGTGTTTATGTTTAATTGTCTCACTAGCAACTCCATGTCACCAGTGGCATACTTGAAATGCCCTTTCCTGGCCCATGAAGCCAACCCAACTGGACCTAACCAGTCAGGAGAATTCTCATTTGCATCCACTAGTCTCATGTCCAACAAGCCTGTGACCCATCCGCCAGCAGTTAATGAAAACATCTGGAGTGTCACCTTTGCTCTCAACCTCTCTTCTCACCCAGACCCCAATACACACTCCCATCCCAGCCTGGTGCCTTTGGGGCACCTTACAATGACCCTCTCCCTCCCAAAACCTGTGCTTCTGAGGTCAGATTCACTCCTTCCCTCAAGTGAAGACTTGCCTCACTCACATGCCTTCCCAGGACTGTCTCATCCAGATCCAGGTAGTGACATTGAAGTAAGTGTGACCCACAGCATTAATGGGAGCCATGGTGAAAGGATCCTGTCGGGCAATATTTGTCTGTTCACAGCAGTGTCTGCGTCCTGTCACACAACCACCTCCAAGAAGGCCAAGATCAAAAGACTAGTGCAGGGAAGAACAAAAGTGCACCAGTCTCTGCCTGCTGGAGTAGGTGACACTGGTCACGTGACTCTCTTGGTGCGGTTCCTAGGAGACTTGTGCTGATTTCAGACACCCACTTTCAGACTCTAGCAAGCTGACACTTGGCTCTTGTGTCAAGGACACTCTTGGGTTTGGTTACCAGCAGGAACAATTGCCTAGAAACAATGTCAGCCTGGAATTGATCAGGCCCTCAGAGTGAGTCCTTTCCTAAATCTGGACCCTGGAGTTACCGGCTGGGGCAGGAGGGTATTTAGGTAGCTCATGGTTTCAAGACTCTGGGCCCTGGGAAACACCTTAGCTTAGGCATCTTCTGCTTTAATCAAAACTTCCTCTAAGCATGAGTTTGGTTTTAGCTGTTGTAAGGAGATTTAAAAAAATAGAACTTTTGTTTAGACTGCAAAATCTGTATCAAAGAGAACGATCAGCTTCAATGACAAATTTAGTAGGTCGATAAGAGGTAAGACCTCAGAAGTGTCGCCAAGTGTATGTCATTGGTCCTGGGCAGGTGGTGGTTGCCAGAGAATTGTGTTCCCAATGCGGTTGAGATGTTCAGCCACTGTGTCACTCAGTGCAAGGAAGGCTCTGGAACCCAGAGGGACCTTTGGTACAGCAACTCACGACCCCTCCTGGTTCAAAATGGTGCTGACTCTCCAGTTAAAGTGAGATACAGGGTCTGGGAAATGACTCAATCATTAAGAGCACTGGCTGCTATTCCAGAGGACATGGCAGCACACAACCACCTGTAACTCTAGTTCCAGGGGATCTAATTCGCTCTTCTGGTCTCTTTGAACATCAGGTACACACATGGTACACATACTTACACACAGGCAAAACACCCGTACACATAAAAATAAATAAGAAAAAAAGCAAAAAATCCTTAAGGTAAGACACATCTTAAAGCTCCTGAGCCAAATTTTCCCAGGGAAGTCCTTACAGAGGTTGCTTAGTTTGCCAATGCTGGTAGACAGAGAAAACCACTTTCCTCTTTCTGTGGGCAGCACAGTTCTCTGCCTGCCCCCACCATGGGAAAACTACAAACTGGAAGACTTGCCCAATAACAAAACTAGGAAGAGGGTGTTTCTTGTGCATCCACATTCCTAGCTCTGCCTCAGAGTGGTGCCAGAGATTTTTAACAGCTGAGGCCTGCAGGATGCTCAGGGCAACACAAGGGACTGCTCCAGTCTCTAGCATAGACCTGAGCCAAACAAGCATGTATAGGTAGGGGCTCTGTGAGCACAGGGCAGCAGACACTCCAGTAGAGGACAATGGGCCTGCCCCAGGGCCTGTCTTGTAAATGGTGACAAGGTGTGGTCTAGGGGTCAGAGGTTAAGTATCCACAGCCAGGAAAGACTTCCCAGATGAGGTGGGAAATGGGTTTTTTCTGGAGAGAGAGAGAGAAGTCCTGATCCAGTTTAGTTTCTGTTGCTGTGATAAAAACATGAAACAAAGTCAACTTGGGGAGGAAGGGTTTGTTTTGCTTATAGGTCACAGTCCATCAAGGAAAGCCAGGACAGGAACTGGAGTCAGGAACTGAATCCCTGAAGGATCGCTGCTTTCTGGCTTCACCCCCCTGCTCGGCTACTTTCTTATACAACTCAGACTCACCTGCCCAGGGAGCACTGTCCACGGGTTTCCTCCTTCAATTAGCAATCAAGAAAATACCCCACAGACATGCCCACATGCCAGTCTAAGGGAGGCAGTTCCTAGGTTGAGGTTCCTTACCTCCTCTTAGGTATCTATACTTAGTGTCCAGCTGACAAAACCTAACCAGCACAGACCCAAAGTGGGCACTTGCTTCTGTTGGGGACGAAGCTGAGTGAGACCCAGGCAGGAGCAGACTCCACCCAGTACCTGGAAGCTGGGGCAAGAAAGAGGCTTCCCGCAAAACCACACCTCCCCACCTGTTTTCACACACACACACACACACACACACACACACACACACACACACACACAAAGAGGCTTCCCGCAAAACCACACCTCCCCACCTGTTTTCACACACACACACACACACACACACACACACACACACACACACACACACACGTCTCTTCTTTTGTTAGATTAGCACTTGCCTGCCCTTTCAGTACCCTTCTAGGAAGCCCTGGTTGCACCCTGCTCCGGCGTCAAGGAGCCCTGTTTTAAGGTCCCAGAACACCTAACAGCGCTACAACACAGCAATGGTCTGTTGGTCTGTGGCCTGAGCGCTGTGAAGGCCAGTGGCCGAACCCAGGGCCCTAGCTGTGACTTCTGAAGGTTGAGAGTGGGGTGTGCTGCGCCCCCTAGTGGGGAACCGCGGGAATGAGAGGGACGCTTAGCTAGAGACATGACTGCCAAAGGGCCACTTGCTGCACTCACACACCTGAAAACGACCCCTACACCCTCCCCCAACCCAGCTAGAGGCTACCAAAACTCCATGGCTGTTATGGTAATCAGATGCCTCTTAGTGCCTCAGTTTCTCAGGAGAAGAGCCTATTAATGTCTTTAATTTAGATTGGGTATTCCACCCACCTCTGGGATCTGGTCCTGTAAACAAATCAGAGTATACCCTGGCATATGAGTGCACACAGAGGGACACCAATGGTAGCAAGACACCAGAAACAAGAGGGATGGATGCTCATCAAAAGGAGCTTGGTGGCGTCCCAAGGAAAGGGGCTGCTGCCCTGGTGAAATCACTTGGAGAGATGTGTCAGAACTGTTGATAAATGAGAAGAGCAAAACAATATGACTCTTTCTTCCCGCCCCTTCTCCTCACTGCCTTCCTTCTCCTCCTTTCCCCTCCCCCTTCATTTCCTTCCCCTTCTTTCTTTCCTCTCCCTTCATCTCCCTTTCTGAGTCCTTCCAGCCTGCTAGTTATTTAGATCTGTCCCAGATATCCTGTCAACTGTGCTGGTATTGAATGGTGGTCCACATTGTCCCCATTCTCCTGTATCCCACAACTTCTGAGCAGTGCTACTGGCAGCGGGGTATAGTGAGTAGCCATGATGGGAAAAGCTCTCTGCTTATAGGGGAAAAGATGCTGAAGTTGTTAAGTCACAGCAAGAACAGACCTGTGTATGGAACCACAGAGAAGCAAAGGGAAATCAATTCTGGTTTCTGTCACACTCAAACTCTGGAAGTTGCCACCAGTGAGCCTAGCAAGCACTTGGTCAACACTGGGAGAGCACTTCTACCCAAAGATTCAGGGTGCTTCTGCTAGGTCCTCACCGATGACCAGGGAGTCTCCACATCTTGTGTTGCATAAATAGTAGACCCCTCAATATGTGGATGCCATAAGAGGGCTAACATGAAGGCAGCAGGCCTGGGTGACACTTCGGATGCTCTGAGCCTGACTCATCCCTGGGAAGCAAGAGTAGTAACAGTGAACCTCCAGCTGTCACAGGACCCTCCACAATCATTCTCCTGGGACTGTAACCCAGTGCCCTACATTAGTCAGCTCCAGAGGGCAAGGAGGCCTGACGCCCTAGGGACTGTGCTCCTTGGAGTGACGTCATGGGAAATCAGCACCAGAGAGGCTGGTCTCCTGACTTTCTGGAGACCAGCACTTTCTTGGGAGTCGTGCTCTTCCCAGGTGACCTTAGGCTGGGCGCACAAGCAGGTGCCTCCCCACTGTCCCTGCAGTCTAGCCCTTTTTGCTGCCTGTGGGGTTGGCCAGGACCCAGTTGCCACCACAAGGGGGAGGTAGTGACTCAGCTTCCCTGGGAGACCCTGCCTGATCCAACTTCAAACTGCTAAGTATGCCTCCCTCTTGACACACACTCTGAATAAAGAGACAGTCTCTGATTGGCTCACATCATCAGATCTTCAGAGGCAGCTTAATCCAGCAGTGCCACCCTTGGGTGTGTATCCAAGGGAAATGAGCTCAGCCTTTCAGAGAGAGAAAGCAATACTCCACATGGCATTGCAACTCGCTAACATGCTCGCTAACATGGAGCCAGCCTACCAGTCCACAAATGAATGAACACATGAAATCTGATACATACACATGGGTCTAATGGAGTATTACCCAGTCTTCAAAGAGAATGAGATCCTGCCAAGTGGGAAAACATGGGCAAACCAGGAGGACATTACAGTAAGTAGATACAAAAATAAAATCACAGCACAATATCACTTATATGTAGAATCTGAAGACATCAAACCCAGAGAATTCTGGCTTCTGGGAGACCAGCAGGGGTGGGATAGAATGTTGGCCAAACTATATAAAGGGTATCAAGTAATAACCATGTTGGGAGAATGTGTTCATGGTACCTCTGGGTTAACTATGCTGTAGCTTACTGCAGATCTTAAGCATGAAAGAGAAATATTACAGACAGACCTTATTACAGGCACAGTGTTGGGCACTGAGCACACAGTCTACACCTCTAAATTATTTGCTTTTCTAGATAGCAAAAAAACCTCACTCTCCCACACTAGTAGGGGGCACACCAACATAAGGGCTAGGATCCTACTTACATACATCCCTGATGTTTTCTATGTGCCCATCTGTTGCTGGACCATCAGCTGTTCTGTTCACATGTGTGACTCCTGAATAATTCTGAATAATTCAGCCTAAGAGAACCCCTCAGGAAGCTAGTCTCTGATTCTGATCCCATGAGGCCAGGGTTAGATAATCCATGCAACAAATCTCTACATAATTTTTTTTCACATTTCAGTTTTGCTTTGGTGTGTGCATGAGTTGTAGGTGTGTGTTCTTGTGGGTATATGTGCAGGTCAACCTGAGTGCAGGCCAGAGGCCAACCACAGCCATTGTTCTTGAGGAAGCATTCACTTTGTCTTTGAGACAGGGTCACTCCCTGGCCTGGAACTCACTGAGTAGGCATGGCTGACCACCAGAGGTCCACGGGGATCCATTTGTCTCTGCTCCCCAATCCTGGGGAGCAAATGTGCACCCCCCATACCTGGCATTTTTCATGACTTCTGGAGTTTGGACTAGGTCCTTGTGCTCAGACAGCAAGCCTTTTACTAAACAAACTATTTCTCCAGCCCCCTTTGTTCTGTCTGTCTTTTTGTTGCTGTTTCTTGAGAAAGGGTCTTGTTATATGGCCCTAGTTGGCCTGGAACTTGCTATGTAACACAGGCTAACCTTGAACTTATAGGTGATTCCCCCATCTCTGCCTCCTAAGTGCTGGAATTACAGGTATTTGCCATCACCCCCCCAGATCTGGTTTTCAAAATGCCAATAATAGAACATTGGTCAGGGACAGAGAGTCTGTCTGTCGGCCAGACTAACTTGGTCCCTTCCAGATCCCAAATCACCCTCCTCCTTTCACATGCTCTCTCTCTCTCTCTCTCTCTCTCTCTCTCTCTCTCTCTCTCTCTCTCTCTCTCTCTCTCTCTGTGTGTGTGTGTGTGTGTGTGTGTGTGTGTGAATCAAGGAGTATGATTGGGGCTGCCCGGTGAGCACAGGTGGGAGGGTATTTGCTGGCACATGGGCAACTCATCAGTACCTAACCTCTCAAGACAGTGACAGCCATTTCCTCAGCCACTGTTAACCGTCAATAGTCCCTCAGAAAGGGGTGGAGCTTCCTATGCCTTCCCCTTTCCATGATGTAATGTTGACAGGCCCAATCTTGTACAGGTCTTGTGTGGGTAACCTAGCTGTGAGTTCATAGCTTCAGCTTCTGTATGATGACCCAAAGATGCCAATTCACAGAAGTGCCCCAACCCTCCTCCTCCCTATTCCCTGAGACTTTTTGTGTATATAGAGGCACTCATGATACTGATGTCCCTTTCAGGGCCAAAGGCTCCACATTTCCCTCTTTTCTGCACCTTGACAAACCGTCTGTCTATTAACCGTTGTCTACTGCGATAAAAAGTTGCCCTGGGGCAAGCTGAGAGCCGAACCAGTCTACGGTTAGAAAGGTAAGTGTTTAGAAGTGAATTTGACACCGTGCCCACTTGGCTAACCCAGTAACAATGAGTTCTTCCCTAAGGCCCATGGCCATGCCAACCACAGGTTCTTGGCCCAGGTTTACAGTACCAACTTTTATGGTCTTTAATAGCTCCCCATTACTTCAGGGGTTATTCTGGGTGATTGCTTCATACGGGATAAAAATCCAGTTACAAGAAAGGCTTGTCATCACCATAATTAATTCAGGCTAATCTAGATATACGGTCTAGACAGATCTTACCTCTATGTCCATGAGTTCAGGAGTTTCTACAGCTTTTCCTTGTGGAGTCTGATGTGGCTGCACAGGGCAAAGGAGGAGGACGGCCTCCCCACCAGGCTCTCAGCAATAGGCTGTTCCTCCCTCCCCAGCACATACAGCACAGCAGCCAGGCTGGGGGCAGCAGTCAGGAGGACCCTCTTCTACCTGGATGCTCAGCTCTGTAGCTGGGACTCCCTCAAAGCCCTGCCTCTGCCTCCCAGGCAGTCCAGGGTTGACAGTGAAGGGAGCAGGGACAAGGAGTGGAGGAACCCCATGCTCAGTTCCCCAGTGGGTCCTCATGTCACACAGGTGAGGTGGCAGTGGGACAGTGTCTCCTCTGACTCTGCTCACACATGTTCTACTTTCTGATAAAACATCCAAGAGCTGCTGACCCAGGGGCGAGACCCCTTTCCTGCTGTGGTTCAGGATTTCCATCTTGGTTGGAGTCTTCCATCTGGAGAGAGAGATCCTAGACTCTGTGATTCTCAGTTGTATTAAAAGCCAATTTCAACTTAAATTATTATTATTATTATTATTATTATTATTATTATTATTATTAGCGTGTGTGTGTGTGTGTGTGTGTGTGTGTGTGTGTGTGTGTGTGTGTGTGTGTGTCCTCCACATCACCTGGGTCTTACCTTTCTTTCTAGTGCTTATGTTTGTCTTTTTCTCAACAGAAAACACACATGGATTTACTTGCACACTTCACAACATTCATTTTAAAGATTGTCAGGTGTGAGGCCTGGAAGGCAAGTTGGGCTGGTAGTAATTTCCCACTCTATGCTTCTATGTTGGATGGGGAAGGCATCTTGGCATAATTAGGAGGAGGGAGCTGGACTAGCAGGCATTAGCAGGGGTCCAGTATTTCCTGCTCATTTGTAGCTGGACCTAAGTTGACCTTAGGCATTTTTCAAAATGAACCATCAGATTTTATTTCTTTTTCTTCTTTTTTAAAATTGAAAATAGAGCCTTCTCTCATACAATACACCCCAACACAGTTCCCCCCTCCACGCCTCCCACCTCCCCATTCTCTCAGGCCCCCTCCCCCCTCCATTTCTGTTCAGAAAAGAACAGAACCAACCAAGCAACAACAACCAAACACAATAAAACAAAATACACCAAGACAAGGCAAAAGCACTTACACCGAGGCTGGAGAAAGCAACACAACAGGAAGAAAAAGAGTCCCAAGAACAGGCGAAAGAGTCAGAGACACATCCGCTCCCAGTTAGGAGTCCTACAAAAACACCGAGCTAACAGCAACAACATACATACAGAGGACCTGGTGCAGGTCCCATGCTTGCTGCTTCAGTCTCTGTGAGCCCATACAGCTCCAAGGGGGAGAAACCCAATGGAGATTTCCAGTTTATACTCTTTCTCTACCCTGTCTGACTGTGGATCTCTGCATCTGCTTCCATCTGCTGCTGGAGGAAGCCTTTCTGATGATGACTACCAGGCACCAATCTATGATTATAGCAGAATACCATTAGGAATCATTTCTTTGGTGGTGGTGTTGGTGGTGTTGTTGTTGACAAGTCATATTTGGGTCTACCCCAGGTCTCTGGTCTACCCAGTCTCAGGTTCCTGGCCCTCCAAGCAGTGTCAGGCATGGGCTCCCTCTCTTGGAATGAACCTCAGGTTGAATGAGACACCATGTGGCCATTCCCACAAGTTCTGTGCCACCATTTCCCCAGTACATCTTGCAGGCAGGACAGATTGTAGGTCAAAGGTTTTGTGGCTAGGCTGGTGTCCAGGTTTCTCTTTCCATTACCTGCAGAGTGCCTTCCTGTACCATAGAGACTAGAACTTGGGGTGAAGGCTCCATGCAGGCATCAGCTCAACCTCTCCACATTCATCCAGCTGCTTAGATGTTGTCCTCTGCTATGGGCCTCTGCTATCAGTTTGCAGAGAGTGTCCCTCTATCCTAGCATCAGTCTGGGCTGTTTGGGGATCTCCTTGGGACACCCTCAACCAACAACTCAACTCAATGAAACCCAGTCCCACCACTAGGAGCCTTGCGTGGCTACAAGAAATGGCCAGTTCAGACCCCATTACCAGGAGCCCTCACTAGGGTCACCATCATCAATTCCAGGAAGTTTCTCGTGCACTACGTCTACCCCAAACGCCTCCTAGTTCCAGCCATCTCTCCTTGCACTCTGTCCCTCCATCCCATCCCTCCTCTTCCTTTGATCCCTCTTGCTCCCATGCCCACCCTCCCCCAGTCCACCCACAAAATCTATTCTATTTTCCCTTCCCCTGGATATTCATGTGTTCCCCTAACACCCTCTTCTTTACCTAACCTCTCTGGGTCTACAGACTGTACCTTGTTTATCATTTGCTTAATGGCTAATATCCACTTATAACTGAATACAAACCATATTTGTCTTTCTGGTCTTGGGTTACCTGACTCAGGATTATTTTTTTTCTAGTTCTATCCATTTGCCTGCAAATTTCATGATGCCATTTTTTAACAGCTGAGTAATACTCCATTGTGTAAATAAATGTACCACATTCTCTTTATCCATTTTTGGTTGAGGGACATCTAAGTTGTTATAGCCAGTTTCTGGCTATTATGAATAAAGCAGCTATGGACATAGTTGAGCAAGTGTCCTTGTGATAGAATGGAGTGCCCTTTGGGAATATGCCCAAGAGTGGTATAGATTGGTCTTGAGGTAGATTGATTCCCAATTTTCTGGGGAATCACCATATTGATTTCCATAGTGGCTGTACAAGTGTGCACTCCCACCAGCAATGAAGGAATGTCCCCCAAGCTCTACATCCTCACCTGCATGAGCTGTCAACTTGTTTTACTGATCTTAGCCATTCTGACAGGTGTAAGATGGCATCTCAAAGTAGTTTTGATTTGACCCTGATGGGTAAGGATGCTGAACATTTCTTTAAGTGTTTCTCAGCCATTTGAGTTTCCTCTTTTGGGAATTCTGTTTAGATCTGTACTCTATTATTTAATTGGGTCATTTGTTTTCTTGATATCTACTTTCTTGAGTTCAGATTTTATTTCTTACAGGCCTCTCTGGAAAAACACAAGCAGTTCATGCTGCCCACTGTGCTCTGAACCCTGCCTGCTGGGACAAGCATGCAAGGCTCCACATGGGTGAGCCATGTGGACAGAAGCCCCTCCCTGCACTGCAGCAGAGGGTGGGGTGCTCTAATTCTTGCATCCCATGGTGCTGTGTTGCCTTTGCTGCCTCCTGGGCCTTTCTCTTTAGCCCCTTTGCCTCCACTGTCTGCTTTCCAACTTGTTTATATTGTTTTGATTTATTTTTCTGAAACCTTCCCTTTCCCCTCCATTAGTGAGACCTGAGGGATTTTGAGAAAGAAAAATGAAAGGATAAAAAAGTCTTCAAGGAGAAAAGGACATGGCACCAAACTGTTCGTGGCTCTGTTCCCAGTTTCGTCCTTCTACCAAATGCCATCTCCAGGCACTCCTATGAGTGAGATTCTCTGTAAATATTGTCCTTATTCTAATAAAATCTTCCCCATGTGTGCAGACATGTGTGTGTGTGTGTGTGTGTGTGTGTGTGTGTGTGTGTGCGTGCACATGTATGTACACCATGTGTTTATATACACATGCATGTGGAGGTCATGTCTTATTCCACCTTTTGTTTGAAACACGGTCTCTCACTGACCTGCAGCTTCATCACATAGGCAAGGCTAGCATGGCAGAGAGCTCCAGAGATCTTCCTGTCTCTGCCTCCATCCCCCCATCCCTGACATCCCTAGATTCACAAGCATGTGCCGCCATGCCCAGCTTTTTGCCTGGGATCTGGAGATCCAAATTCAGGTCCTCATACTTGCCAGTGCTTTGCTGCCTGAGACTTTGCCTCGGTCTTGTAACAAAACTTGTCAAGTCTTTCCCTGACTTCCCTGCCCTGGATAGCAGATGAAGAAGCAAGGGTGCCTTGTCACAAGGAGTGCCACCTAGGGGGAGGAATGAGGTGAGGGGAAGAGCACAGAGGGATGGGAATGTGGGTGCACTTCCTGTGGGATCCCAGACCCTGAGGACCATGCTGTGAAGCCATGTAGAGCAGCATCCCTGCTCTCCCAGGAGATGGGGGTCCAGGAGATGACTGCACTGCATAGAGCATACTGTCCTTGTAGCTTGGAAGCATCCCATGGAAGGAAGTCTATTGATGATTTAGAGCAATTCATCTGGAACTACATGGCCCACTGTTTCCTGACCCCCATCTTAACAATGCACACTTCTAGGAGATGTTACAAGCTTCCCTTTGGGTATCCACCCAGGCAGTTGATCCCTACTCAGAATGATGGACAGGAGTCACCATCCCCATGAGCCAGTTGGGTGTATATAACTCCAGCATGGGTACCATACTGTTACTCCAACCCCCACTACAGGACAGGCTAGACCATTGGCTCAGGATAAGGGCCTTGGTGGTAGCAAGGGCCAGAGGGGGCAAGGACAAGAGTGTTTGTCTTCTGTCACCTGTAACTGGAATAAAGCCACCAACACCTTCAGTACCATGGTATTTTCTCTGGTAATCTCTTCTCTCCTTCCCCTTTCTTCTCTCAACCCCTCAGGCCTCACTAATGGAGGGAAAGGCATTTTCTTTCCCAGAAAAAAAAGAATAGGAAAAAATAGGCTGAAGTTTGGACTTAGCCTAATAATTTACAATAAACTAGATCACTAAAAGTCCAAACTCTGGGTGTCTATAGAGCCATGATATCTATGATTATGTGTGGCCATGATGTGTGAAGGTGTGCAGGGCCACACTGTTGGCAAATATGAAAGGGCATGCTGTGTCTGTGGGTGTGCAAAGTCATGCTGTGTCTGTGTATGCAAGGCCATGCTGTGTCTGTATGTGCACAGGGCCATGCTGTGTCTATGTGTGCACAGGGCCATGCTGTGTCTGTGTGTGAACAGGGCCATGCTGTGTCTGTGTGTGCACAGGGCCATGCTGTGTCTGTGTGTGCACAGGGCCATGCTGTGTCTGTGTGTGCACAGGGCCATGCTGTGTCTGTGTGTGCACAGGGCCATGCTGTGTCTGTGTGTGCACAGGGCCATGCTGTGTCTGTGTGTGCACAGGGCCATGCTGTGTCTGTGTGTGCACAGGGCCATGCTGTGTCTGTGTGTGCACAGGGCCATGCTGTGTCTGTGTGTGCACAGGGCCATGCTGTGTCTGTGTGTGCACAGGGCCATGCTGTGTCTGTGTGCGTACAGGGCCATGCTGTGTCTGTGTGTGCACAGGATCATGCTGTGTCTGTGTGTGCACAGGGCCTGCTGTGTCTGTGTGTGCACAGGGCCATGCTGTGTCTGTGTGTGCACAGGGCCATGCTGTGTCTGTGTGTGCACAGGGCCATGCTGTGTCTGTGTGTGCACAGGGCCATGCTGTGTCTGTGTGTGCACAGGGCCATGCTGTGTCTGTGTGTGCACAGGGCCATGCTGTGTCTGTGTGTGCACAGGGCCATGCTGTGTCTGTGTGTGCACAGGGCCATGCTGTGTCTGTGTGTGCACAGGGCCATGCTGTGTCTGTGTGTGCACAGGGCCATGCTGTGTCTGTGTGTGCACAGGGCCATGCTGTGTCTGTGTGTGCACAGGGCCATGCTGTGTCTGTGTGTGCACAGGGCCATGCTGTGTCTGTGTGTGCACAGGGCCATGCTGTGTCTGTGTGTGCACAGGGCCATGCTGTGTCTGTGTGTGCACAGGGCCATGCTGTGTCTGTGTGTGCACAGGGCCATGCTGTGTCTGTGTGTGCACAGGGCCATGCTGTGTCTGTGTGTGCACAGGGCCATGCTGTGTCTGTGTGTGCACAGGGCCATGCTGTGTCTGTGTGTGCACAGGGCCATGCTGTGTCTGTGTGTGCACAGGGCCATGCTGTGTCTGTGTGTGCACAGGGCCATGCTGTGTCTGTGTGTGCACAGGGCCATGCTGTGTCTGTGTGTGCACAGGGCCATGCTGTGTCTGTGTGTGCACAGGGCCATGCTGTCTCTGTGTGTGCACAGGGCCATGCTGTGTCTGTGTGCGTACAGGGCCATGCTGTGTCTGTGTGTGCACAGGGCCATGCTGTCTCTGTGTGTGCACAGGGCCATGCTGTGTCTGTGTGTGCACAGGGCCATGCTGTGTCTGTGTGTGCACAGGGCCATGCTGTGTCTGTGTGTGCACAGGGCCATGCTGTGTCTGTGTGTGCACAGGGCCATGCTGTGTCTGTGTGTGCACAGGGCCATGCTGTGTCTGTGTGTGCACAGGGCCATGCTGTGTCTGTGTGTGCACAGGGCCATGCTGTGTCTGTGTGTGCACAGGGCCATGCTGTGTCTGTGCACAGGGCCATGCTGTGTCTGTGTGTACAGGGCCATGCTGTGTCTGTGTGTGCACAGGGCCATGCTGTGTCTGTGTGTGCACAGGGCCATGCTGTGTCTGTGTGTGCACAGGGCCATGCTGTGTCTGTGTGTGCACAGGGCCATGCTGTGTCTGTGTGTGCACAGGGCCATGCTGTGTCTGTGTGTGCACAGGGCCATGCTGTGTCACAGGGCCATGCTGTGTCTGCACAGGGCCATGCTGTGTCTGTGTGTGCACAGGGCCATGCTGTGTCTGTGTGTGCACAGGGCCATGCTGTGTCTGTGTGTGCACAGGGCCATGCTGTGTCTGTGTGTGCACAGGGCCATGCTGTGTCTGTGTGTGCACAGGGCCATGCTGTCTCTGTGTGTGCACAGGGCCATGCTGTGTGTGCGCACAGGGCCATGCTGTGTCTGTGTGCGTACAGGGCCATGCTGTGTCTGTGTGTGCACAGGGCCATGCTGTCTCTGTGTGTGCACAGGGCCATGCTGTGTCTGTGTGTGCACAGGGCCATGCTGTGTCTGTGTGTGCACAGGGCCATGCTGTGTCTGTGTGTGCACAGGGCCATGCTGTGTCTGTGTGTGCACAGGGCCATGCTGTGTCTGTGTGTGCACAGGGCCATGCTGTGTCTGTGTGTGCACAGGGCCATGCTGTGTCTGTGTGTGCACAGGGCCATGCTGTGTCTGTGTGCGTACAGGGCCATGCTGTGTCTGTGTGCGTACAGGGCCATGCTGTGTCTGTGTGTGCACAGGGCCATGCTGTGTCTGTGTGTGCACAGGGCCATGCTGTGTCTGTGTGTGCACAGGGCCATGCTGTGTCTGTGTGTGCACAGGGCCATGCTGTGTCTGTGTGTGCACAGGGCCATGCTGTGTCTGTGTGTGCACAGGGCCATGCTGTGTCTGTGTGTGCACAGGATCATGCTGTGTCGTGAGTTGCACAGGATCATGCTGTGTCTGTGTGTGCACAGGATCATGCTGTGTCTGTGTGCGTACAGGGCCATGCTGTGTCTGTGTGTGCACAGGGCCATGCTGTGTCTGTGTGTGCACAGGATCATGCTGTGTCTGTGTGTGCACAGGGCCATGCTGTGTCTGTGTGTGCACAGGATCATGCTGTGTCGTGAGTTGCACAGGGCCACACTGTTGAGCTCATGAAGTTCCACTTCTAACACAAGGCTCTCCATACCTAATTCTCCATCTTGGGTCATAGCAAACTCATTATGCACTTTTGTATTTAATTATTAATTTTTAAACAAAGATGGAGCCTGCATTCCCCACTACCCCTGATGGGAATTCTGGAGGTTATGGAAGATAACAGGCTGTCTTCAGTCCTGGGGTGCAGTGGGCTGGTTGCTTTCCTACCCCAGGGCATTGCCGCTAGAGAGCTTTCAAGTTACATCATCAGTGGAAACAGCTGAGGAGCATAGAAGTTTTTCAAGTTGATGATGCTGGGGTCTGTGTCATTGGTCTCTGACCTCTGGACTCACAGCAGATACTTTGTGAGGCCGACTTCCCACAGGGGATTGGATGAAAGCCCCACCTCCTATATGTTTGCAGAATACTTCAAAGATATTTTGCTTAAAAACACAAGTCCTTGCCAGTGTGTATTGCTGTGCAAGACCACTAGTTCCAGCTACCTGCCCATGCCCCTTCAGACATAGGGGACCCCCATAACGGGGTTCATGCATGTTTGTGTTGTCCTTATGGACTCTCCTGAGGTGAGGACCATCCATGCAGCATGTCCCAACACTGTGTACTCAGAAAACAGCTTAGAAAAGCAGCTCAGGAGGTTGGTCAACTGGTCAACCCTGGGTTCCTGCTTTGCTCTTAAATAAATCATGCCCTTATATGGCAAAAGAAGGCTCTGGGGAGATCACTTATGGGGTGAACTACAGATCACAGAAGGGAAATATTGCTATGATGTTAAAATGTTGATGACTGTGTGTTACAGTGTGATACTGATGCTCATTTCTCCCTCAGTGGGGCACGGCAATGACTGTTTCATTCTCGGAAATGAGAGATATGGTATATCTGTGGTCTACTCAGTTGCCTAACCATCATTAAAACGATATAATCAGAGATGTGGGTATATTGGAAGTTTGGGTTCTAAGTTCTCCCTCTGTACAGTGTAACATCTCATAAGGCATCCTGGGACTCATGGAGTAGAATTATAAATCAAGAGACTGGGACTATCCCATAACTGCTGATTAACGAAGACACAGAAAACCAAGTAAAGATGACAGGGACATACCATGATGAACAATGATCAAGCAGAAGATTCTTAGACATCACCTTGTGTTCTAGCAACAAGCTAACATCAGTAACAATGCCTCAAGCTTCCAGCAACGATAGAAAACAAGTAACTGGGGGTCTGGTGGGCTGGCTCGTTGGTTAAAGGTGTTTGCCAAAGCCTGACAAGCTGAGTTCAATTCCCAGGGTCCACAGGGTGGAAGGAAAGAAACAACACCAGCAAGTTATCCTCTGACCTCCACATGCATGCTATGGCATGTGCATGCCTAGACACATGTGACCCCACATGCAGAAACTAAATAAACCTAATAAACAAACTAGTGACTGGCAAAAATAATAACAATTGCATAGAACATACACATAATACACATAAATATATATGCATATACATAGACTTTATATATGCACATGCTCATTGAATGACAAAACTGAGCATCCTAAATTGAGAAATAAAACACTCATGAGTGGAAATAATGAGAATATTAGAGTAATCTAAACATTTTTTCCCTAAATGATTGTGATTTTCTACTAACCACACAAAAAGTTTAATGCTAGCTTTTGGAAAAAGCATTTTCTTTTTAATTATGTCTCTGTGGGTGTGTGCACATGAGTGCAGGTACCTGCAGAGACCAGAGGCTCCCCCTGGAGCTGGAGTTAAAAGATGCTACAAACCACCCAGGTCCTCTGCAGTATAATGAGCCACCTCTCAAGTCCCCACTGCTGTTGTTTTTTTTTTTTTTAACTAAACAAAGTTAACATAATATTTATCTGGAAATTGCATGATTAAGAATAAACAATGTTAAGGAAAATATTGATCTTTTCTACAAAAGAGCTGTCCTGTCAGATTTGAAGGCTATTTTAAAGTTAAAATGATTTGGCACTAGGATGATAGCTCATGGGTAAAATACTGTGCAAGCATGATTACTGAGTTCCATCTCTCAGAAAAGCTGGGCCTGCCTGGTGGTAACACACTTGTATTACAAGCACCATGGAGATGACAGACAGCTCTTGGGCCTTGCTGGCTGGATAGCCTGCAGTGAGCCATCCTTGCCTGCAGTGAACCAGCCTTGCCTGCAGTGAGTCAGCCTTGCCTCCAATGAGCCAGCTTTGTCTGCAGTGAACCAGCCATGCCTGCAGTGAGCCAGCCTTGCCTCCAGTGAGCCAGCCTTGCCTGCAGTGAGTCAGCCTTGCCTCCAATGAGCCAGACTTGCCTGCAGTGAGTCAACCTTGCTTGCAGTGAGCCAGCCTCGCCTCCAGTGAGCCAGCCTTGCCTACATGGTGAGATCCAGACCAGTAAAAGAATCTATTTCAAAAAAGAAAGTGGATAGCAACCAAGGATAGCAGCCGAGGTTGTCTTCTGGACTCTACATGTGCACCCACACACACATGCATAAACATACACAAAGTTAAATGATTTAGAGATGCATTACAGAGGTAATGTGAAACAGAAAGATAAATAAACAGAGCAGGGCTTCCTTTGTCTGTCGGACTGGGAGGCCCGTTTGCGCAAACGTCCTGCAATAAACTTACCTCTTGTTTTTAAAAATAAAAAATAAAAATTAAACAGAGCAGAGGGCCCATAATCAGCTCTTATGACACATCAGTAGTAAATTTCATAAAAGTGGTGTCACAAGTTCCTGGAGATGGATGTCTTAGATAAGTGTAAGGTTTTTTTTTTAAATTTTGGAACAAATAATATTAATGTCTTATCTTATACCTCAGTAAGTTCCTTATGGATTAAAAGATAACGTACAGAAAATAATCCCTTGAAATAAGATTATATCAACTCCTGGGTAAGATGGCACACTAGAGACTAGGAGTTGATATATAGCCCAGTGAAAAAGATCAGACAAGACAAGGAAAATAGACTCTAATGAGCAGGGTTGGGGATTGTGGGGTCTGACCCAACCAACCAGAGAAAGAACCAACAAAATTACTGGAATTAATAAAAGCTTCTCAATAATACCCTTAAATGTGTAAGGACTCAGTTCACCAGTAGAAAAGCTCACAGGTCAAGGTCCAGTCCATCATGGTGGGGAACTGAAGGCAGCAGGAGCTTGAAGCAGATTATCACATCCCAGTGCATCTACAGTCAACAGAAGAGAATGACGCATTCTCATCACCACATTTACAGTCAACAGGAGAGAGCAATGACTGCAAGCATTCTACCTGGCTCCCATTCTCCACTGAAGTGGTCCAAAATATCATCCAGGGAATGGCACCATGAACACACAGCACAGGTCTCCCGCCTCCAGTAAAGCAATCAAGTAAATGTTCCTGACAGAGACCCATCTCCTGGGTAATCCTAGATTCTGTTTAGCTGACAAAATGAATACTAAGCATCACACTGGCATAGCTATTCTGATATCTAATAAAGTAGACTTGAATTGAAACTCAAATATGTGATGAATCCAAGGTGTTTCAGTGAGTGCTCACCTGTGCATGCAAATTTGATTTCATCTTTAGTAAGTAGTAAAGTTATATGCTTGCCAAAAAAAGTAAAAAAAGAATAAGTAAAGTAGACTTGAGGCCAGAATTAGTCAGTAGAGATAAAGAAAGCCACTACAAATTAATATTATCAAGAAAATATAACAATTGTAAATATATAAGCACTAAAAGTTGTGCTTCTTAATTTTATATATATTTAAAAAAAAACATGAATGGGCACAAAAGATCACGAGGTCCTGATAAGATAATAGTAGACAATTTCAATACCCAACTTTTGTCTTTATACAGGTCATGAAAACTAAAGAAACTTAAGGGTTAAACTTCATCATAGATCAAATGGATTTAACAGATAGCTGCAGAATATTTCATCCAACAGATAAGAATACTTCTTAGCAACCCATGCAAACTTCTCTGAAATAGATCTCATTCTAGCTCTTGTTTAGATGTATGGATATTTTTTCTGCATGTACATCTGTGCACCACACACATGCCTGGTGCCTGAGGAAGCCAGACGAGAGTATCAGTCTCCCTGGGACTGGAATTACAGATGGCTGTGAGTAGCCTTGTGGATGCAGGGAATCGTACCCAGGTCCTCTGGAAGAGCCACCAGTACTCTTAAATGCTAAGCCATCTCTCCATGTCCAGGAAATCTTAACAAACAATTCTTGTATTTTATCAGATTATAGTGGAATAAAAGTAGGAATAATTAGAAAGAAAAAAACTATAGAAACTGCAGAAATACTTAGAGATCAAACAATAAATTCTTGAATGACCTGCAAGTCATTGAAGAAATCAGGAAGTAATTTTAAAACTCTTAGAACCAAATGAAAATGAAGGCCCAATTTATCAGAACCTACAAAATATAGTTAAGGAAATTCTAAGAGGAAAGTTGATATCTACACATACTTACATTAAGTTGCCAGAGAGATCATATAAATAACCTAATGATGCATTTCAAGGTCATAGAAAAACAAGAACAAATCAAACCCAATAGCAGTAGATCTAAAGAAATAATAAAGATTCAGGTAGAAATAAATGAAATGGAGACTACAAGAAAAATACATAGAATCAATCAAATGGAGAGTTAGTGCAAATGGAATCAATAAAACTGCTAACAATTAACCAATTGAAAGAGGGAGAAGACCCTAATTAATAAAATTTAGAGATGAAATATAGGCATTATTATAGATTCCAATGGCACTCAGAGAACCAACAGGGAAAATATTGAAAACCTATTTTTCATAAACTGCAACATCTAAAAGAAATAAATTCCTAGACACATACAACTTACCAAAATTAATGGAGAGGACACAACAACTTGAATTGAGCCAGGTCAATAGGATTGAACCTGTAAGAAGATGTCTCCCAATGAGAAAAGCCCAGGACCAGATGGGTTCACTGCTGATTTCCACTCAATCTTCAAAACGCCAGTGCTCCTCCAATTGTATGAAACAGAAACAGAAGTAGCTCTACCAAACTCATCCTATGAAAGTTAGCCTTACTCTGATATCAAAGCTGGTTAACGACAGAACAATAAACTTTAGATCGGTTTCCCAGATGAACATGAACATAAAATTTCTCAATAAAATTCTTACAAAATGATTTTTTTTTGGTTTTTTGAGACAGGGTTTCTCTGTGTAGCTTTGTGGCCTATCCTGGCACTCACTTTGGAGACCAGGCTGGCCTCGAACTCACAGAGATCCACCTGCCTCTGCCTCCCGAGTGCTGGGATTAAAGGCGTGTGCAACCAACGCCCAGCCAAAATGATTTTAAAATATTATTAAGGTAATGATCAAGTTGTTGTCATTCCAGGGATGCTTAACATATACAAATCAATTACATATATACATGTATATAAATATATACATATATTTAAAGGCAGAAATTTCAGTCATTGCAGTTGATACAGAAAGCACTTAAAATAATTTCATACTTACTTAATTTATATATATGAGGTTTTGCTTGCATATATGTCTGTGTGTCACATGCATGCCTGGTGCCTGCAGAGATTAGAAGAAGGTATTGGATCCCCTGGAACTGAAGTTATGTACTATTGTGAGCTGCTATGTGTACTGGGAATCAAACCCAGGTCCTCTGCAAGAACAGGTGCTCTTAACCCTGAGACATCTCTCCAGGCCCCAGAAAGCACTTTTGACAAAGTTTATCATCCATTCATAATAAAATCCCTGAAGAAACTAGGAATATAATGAGCATACCTTAAAGGCTATATGCAACAAACCTATAGATATCACTGTACTAAATGGAAAACTGAGAGCTTCTCCTCTAAGATCAGGAACAAAGGCAAAGATGTCCACTGTCACATCTCTTACTCAGTATTGTGCTCTAAGTCTTAGATAGAGCAGTAAGATAAGAAAAAGAAACCAACGAGATTCATGTAGGAAAGGAAGACATCCAAGAATTTCTCAGCAGCTGACATGGCCCTTGAATAAGGTTAGGAAGGATGTGTGAGGCCTGTGCCATGAAAACCTTAAAGCACTAGGGGAACTGAAGACATCAGGAGACAGAAAGACCTCCTGTTTTCACGGGTTGGCCAAATTAATGTTGTGTCAACTACTGTGTTGATGAATACAGTCTACATATAAAACACAATTCCCTTTAAAATTTCAGTGACGTTCTATACAAAAATAGAAAAGGAAGTCTAAAAATTCACATGACCCCAAACAGACCCCAAAGAAATCCTAAGCAGTGAGAACACGACCAAAGATCTTATAACACCTGATCCCAAACTACGCTGCAGAGCCACAGTGGCAAAAACAGCATGGCACTGACACAAGAACAGATACGAAGACCAAGTGGAATAAAATAGAAGACACAGAAGCAATCATAGCTTATAGCTGAATAATATATATCATATATTATATATAATATATGTATTTCTTTCATATATACATATACATATATATGGGGGGAAAGCCTCTTCAACACTGCTGAGAAAAAAATATGTGAAAGAACAAAACTAGGTCTATATGTCTTACCCTGCACAAAAAGAAAATCATAAATAAATAAACAAAAGATCTTAATGCAATACCTGAAACTTTGGTATTTCTTGAGGAACAATAGCATAGAAAATAAGCCCAAAAATTTGTATGTGGATCACAGGAAATTCAAAACAGTTCCGCACAGCAAAGGAACACATTATCAAAACAAAGAGACAGCCTGCCGAACAGGAAGAAGTCCGTACCAGGTGTACATGCAACTGAGGACTAATCTCTAAAACCTATAAGAAACTTTTGAAGTTTTAAATCCAAACAATCCAATCAGTAAGTGAGCCAATGAATAAGATAGACAGCTCTCAATGGAAAAATGCAAATGACCAATTAAAAACCAAGAAGTGTTCAACATCCTTTGCTGTCAAGGAAATGTCACTGAGATTTCACCTGACCCCAGTCAGAATGGCTATAATCAAGGAGGAAATAAACAAACAAACAAACATGGGGCTGAAGAGCTGCTCAGGGTAAAGAACACTTGCCCTTGCAGAGGACCTGGGTTCGGTTCTCAGCACCCACATGGTGGCCCACAAGGTCCATGTGACTCCCATTTCAGGGGAGTCCAGCACTTTCTTCTGACTTCCCATGGCAGTATGCCCATACAGTGGTGCTCATACATACATGTAGGTGAAACATGCATATACATAAAATACAAATAAATATCTTAGGGGAAAAAATGCTGGCAAGGAGTTGGAGAAGGAGGAACACTTATATAGTGCTGGTGGGAATCTAAATCGGGCAGCCAGTTTCCACTCTGGAACACTATGGAATGCTGTTGTAGAAGTTCCAAAAGAGCTACTTACAGAAGTACCACATGACCCATCTCTTCCACGCCAAGGTGTAGACCTGAAGGATTCTTAGATGGCATGCCCTCACAGCCACACTTAGTGCTGCAGCATGCACAGCAGCCAAGGTGGAAAACCAGCCCAGAGCTCCAGCAAGTGGTAAATAAGAGAGTGTGGTACATATAGACAATGGAATATCATCAATTAGGGTATTCACGGGAAAAATGGGCGGCATTGGAGTTAGCTGACAGGCAAACTAAGCCAGAATCAGAGAGACAAGTGTCATATTTTTCTCTCATATGTAGAATTTAGATTAAAATATATACATATGTTTGTGCATGTCTATGTGTGTGTGTGTGTGTGTGTATGGCATGAATGGAGAAATAGAAATGTTACTCTTAGAGGGAGGAGGTATAAATGGAGTGGCTGGGACCAAGAGAACCTGATGGGGTCATGCAACTTGAAAGAGAAAGGGAGTCTTTTGGTAGAAAATGATCAGCAAAAGGGAAAACGTGATTGGGAACCCACAGTCTGTTACTTTATATGCTGACTAGTTAATCAAAATATCCCCCCATAATAGTGATTATTATAGCCTAAAAGAAAAATTCAATCCCATCAAAAATTATAAAAGTAACAGAATTTTTTTTTAAAGTATTGAAATTTTGGCCACATTTGTAGGTCAAAGCTCTTACAATGCCAAAGACCAAAAATAAGGTGGCAGGGTTCGGGGAGCCACTGGGATAAGTTTCCAGGTTTCTAAATGCACCAGGGTTGTGTTGTTCTCAGCGCTGGCAAAGGACAGGCTATTTCTGGGTTGCTGTGGGCCTGCCTGCACCCATTTCTGTTTTTCTGACCTCTGTGAACCCATGAACCAGAGACACGGGAAGACCATGTATGGAAATGCTACCACAGACTCAGAACCCTTATGGAACGATGAGGGAAATGTCAAAATATTCCAGCGTCTACAGACCACATCATGTGAGGGATGTTTTCAGATGCTGAATCCTTTTAGCCTCCATTTTAAACACCATGGGGTCTTGGGTCATAAAATTCTCAGGGCACAAAAGACTTCATTTAAAGAAATGAACTTTACTTTCAAGGGTTCTATACAGTAACAACAGAACCCTAGCTGATAGGGGAGCCTATCCATACACAGAAGAAGGGGTTCCTGAATGCTAGCTAGAGATAGCTGAAGGGACGGTTCCAGTATTTGGCATCTATTACCTGGTCAGTTAAGCCTGTTTTGCTCACAGAAATGCCTATTTTGTGTGCACACACAGGTTCATACATGTGCACACACACATACACACAGACACAGACACATGCATTAAAGATAAATAAATATTTTTAAAGAATTAAGATAAATCACTAGCCAATTGTGTAAGTGGAGAAGGGGAGTTGAGCAGCTGAATACATTTGCTGTTCTCTGTTCCCTAAGATAGTACAGGCTGTGTGCCCAGATGCTGCTACTCCTCCCACCCCACTTCCCAGCCATAATGGACTGTACCCCCTGAACTGTATCAGTAAAGCCTTGCTCCCCCAAGTTACTTTTTCACAGTATTTTATCACAGCAATGGGGAAAGAAACTAAGACAGTGAGCCCAGTTAAAAGGAAGAAAAGGCACAAGTTGTCAGCATATAAACAAGATGAAATCCAATTACATGCTGCTTATAAGAAAATGATAACTAAAAAGAAAGAAAAACCGGGTTAAAAGGCAAAGGATGGCAAAAAGTTGTGACATGCTAACACTAGACAAAAAACCTGGGGTTTCTTTCCAACAAAAAAAAAACATAGACCAAGCAAAAACTATGAGTAAAAAGACTTTCCCTAGGGCTGGACATTGGTGGCACATGCCTTTAATCCCAGTACTTGGGAGGCAGAGGCAGGCGGATCTCTGTGAGTTCAAGGCCAGCCTGGTCTCCAGAGGGATAGGCTCCAAAGCTACACAGAGAAACCCTGTCTCAAAAAACCAAAAAATAAAATAAAATAACGCACTTTACACTTGAAACACGTGCTGTTTGTTTTACATCATTTACACATCAGAGGGTTGTTTTTTCTTTAACCTAATACAAAATTTGTGACCCCTCCCCCCATCTCCATGGTGCATTCATATCACATTAGAGAGGAAGCCAAGACCCACAACAAAACACAGAACATGGGTCCTGCCCTGGAGGAGACTTATCCATGGAGTCATTTAAATATTCACAGGTGCCTACAGAGTGCTAAGGGAAATCATTTAAATATTTACAGGGTGCCTACTGAGTGCTAGGCACTTCTCTGGGCAGTGAACAAAAGAGTCCACACCCATGTTCTAGAAAAGCTACATTTTTTTTCCATTTTTAATTTGAATTAGAAACAAGATTGTTTTGAGAAGCTACATTCTAATGGAGGAAGATTAGGAGAAAGTGAACAACTATTAAGAAGTACTTGAAATGATCTGAAATGCTCACAGATAAACCAGAGCAAGGTGAACAGTGGCCGAGGGTCTGAGGAAGGAAGGGAAAGCTGAGGAGATGCTGAGGCCAGAGAGAAGCATTCTGGCAGAGGAAACAGTGAGGGCAAAGACTTGAGGGAGCAAGGATAAGAGGAGAGTGCTTCCCCCGGAAAAGGATTGAGCAGATGAGTGTCTGAAGGAGTAGATAGAGGTGGGGAAGGAGGCTGACCACAAAAGTCTTATTCCTTATATTCTTCATTTTTACAAGCCTTACTCTTCACATTGTATTATTGTTATGTATGTATGGTGGGCATATGCATATCAGTGTGTGTGTGTGTGTGTGTGTGTGCATGTGTGGGGGTGTGCGTGTCTGTGTGTGCTTGTCTGTGTGTGTGTGTCTGTGTGTGTGTGTGTGTGTGTGTGTGCATGTGTGGGGGTGTGCTTCTGTGTGTGTGTGTGTGCATGTGTGGGGGTGTGCTTCTGTGTGTGTGTGTGTGTGTGTGTGTCTGTGTGTGCTTGTCTGTGTGTGTGTGTGTCTGTGTGTGGGCAGGTACATTTGTGCAATGGTTCAGGTCTGGAGTCAGAGAACAAGTCTCAGGAGTCACTTGGCTCTGACCTCTGTGCACATTGAGCACTTTCATCTTGATGGCCCACGTCTTGCACTTGAGTGAAAAGGAAAGCCGAGGAGGAGCAGGGTTGGTCCCTGTGGCTGATGGGTAGGAAACAGATCTTGAAGGCACATGAAGTTCATTGGGGAGGCCAGGCAAGCATCCTCTGCGCTACCCACTAGAGCCTGTGATGGCTTAGACCAGCAGGTGGCAGTGAAAGCAGAGTGAGTTGTCCAACTTTGCCCATCTGCTGACTTGGTGTGTGCAAGACATAGGTTTCAAAGTTACCTTGGAGAGTGGAACTGTCATTAACTGAGAATTCAACTACACCAACTTGTGAGCTTGCTTCCAAAGATCACCTTTCTGGAATCTGAAACTCTGAATGAAATTTCACTTTTGCAAAGACTTTTCAGTGGAGACATTTCAAGCTTACAAACAAGCAAGCAAGCAAACAAACAAACAAACAAAACAGCAAAGATCCCTTGGATTGGCAACCTTCCTGAAAACAGGTAGTAGTTGAAAATAAAGTTTTCAAAAGAAAATAAAATAGATTGAGATTTTTTCTGGCAAATAACAGAGAGGCCTTTGGGTGTGGCTAAAATGGACGCAGTTTGTGCAAACACCATGCTGAGTGGGAGCATCATTGGAGAAGGTCCGCCTTCCATGTTCAGTGCCGCTCACCCAGGCCTCAGCCATCCATGCCAGCTTGGAAGTGGAGCTGCAGAAGTCCGGTTGTGGTTACTGTCTTCAGCCACTAGGAGAGGGTGCTGGAGAGGGGCAGATGCCAGAGAGGCAAGACCAGGTCTTGGGAAAGAAGATGTTCAACCTCACTTCCAAAGACAGAGTAGAGAGTAGCTTATTTGTTTGTCTTAGCTAGGAGGGCTGGCTTGGCCATTTGTTTCAGTGTGAAAATAGGCACAGATGGTGGCACCTGCTCTCATGACATACAAGACTGGGTGCATTGTTTAAGCTCTTAGGGCAGCAGCTCACTACTCAGTAAAGAAAGCAGCTAAGTCACATCTGAGCCCCTATAATGCCACCTGATTTACCAGAGTTCTGAAAGCTAGGGAGTAGCTTGAGACACTGGCCAGATTCTCAGAAGGAAACAGAGCTCTGGGGTGGCGGCGGCGGGGGGGGGGGGGGGTGCATGCCCAGTGTCCCTACCTTACATTCATGCCCTGGGAACAGACCATGTGGTGAACCCCCTGACTCACTTCAGAAGTCATGAGGAAAATAAGGATTTCCCCTAGACACCAAGCTACTTTGTCCCAGCTCAAAAAAACAAACAAACAAACAAACAAACAAAAAAAAAAGTCAGCACCATGACTGGAACCAAGAGGTCTGGACACAGTCAAACGGCTCCTCCGGGCTCCCGTGATGGCCCTCTTGGTGCTACACATGAGGAGCAGGAGGCCAGGCTGCCTTCATGGAGTCGGTATGTTAGCAGGAGTGTTCAATCTCTGCAAGAACACAATTCCGGTAAGGCTGCAGAAGACAGCGTTCCAGAGCAAAGGTCTGAACTCTGTGCAGCCACTAGATATCCATGGCTTGATTTCACTTCTATACCCTGTGGGTATTTGTGGCTTCTGCCCAATATTGATGGTTTATGCACCCTCTGGCTACAAACTGGCAGCAGCTGAGAGCCTTATGCCTGTATGGGTCCTAGTACAAGCAGGTCAGGGTGTTGAGCCGGCTCATGGCGTCAGCAGCATTCCTGAGTTATCTCTCAGAGCTTCTGCTCATCAACACCAGGCAGGGAGAAGGACTTGCTGTGGCCCCTGGCACAGGCCACTGCAAGAATCCATCCCAGCAGACAACACTAGCAGCCCCAGGGAACAGCGGAGTTGTGAATTTCGTCACTGGTACACTGACACAAGTTGAACAGAGCTTGAATGTCGCTGGCTATGTGCTGGCTTGGTGGTCTTTCCGAGGCACAAGCCACCAGATGAAGTGACAACAGGTCTGCAAAGTATAAGCATCCAAGCCTCCCCAGTGACCCTGAGTGACCTGTAGATGAGACAGCTTTGTAGGGATCGGCAGGACGAGCCACAAAAGAGCCTCCTAGAGCCCTAGTTTCATTCTCTAGTGGCTGTCACTTGTTTGTCATCATGATGATTTAGAGACAAACGACAGGACCACAGGATTTCAAATAAATGATTTTTTTAACCCCCTAGGGTTCTGAGTATACTGACCAGAAGAAAATACAAGTAAAAGTGGATGTTTTCATGAAGTGAACCTTAACCTTACACAGATTACTCCTGTTATCAAAGGAGAGAGGCTGTGTGTGGATCCACTTACTGCTTGGCCAGCATTCGGTCACCCGATCCACAGCCCCACAGAGAACCATCAAGTGCACAAAACCCTCTGGGACTGGCCCAAGGGATTGTGTTTTCACAAGACTGCAAAGTAAGCAGATACTATCCTAAAGGAAAGAGTGAGCCTGGGGGGTATGTGTGGGTGTCTTTGAATCAATTACAAACAAACAAACAAAAACAGAAAAGCACAGAAATGTCAAGAAATCTCAGTTTTTCAGCAAGCTAGAGGTGAACCACCAGAGGCCAACAGCATAACCTGCCTGCACTCAGCCTTCCAAGGCAGGCTTCCTTACACTGCTGCTTTGTGGGTCTGAGCCCAGGGTGCCATTTGAAGAGGTCTAAATGCTGCTACCCAGCAGGTTGTTCATCAGGACAGAGATAGAGGTGCTATGCCATTTAAGTCACGTGACCTGCCCTCTCTGGGCTTTCGTTTGTTCTCTGCACTGAGGATTTAGCCTTATAGTTCTCATCTGGAGACAAATAAAATAAAATCTATTCCGTAAAGGTCTCAAGGCCAGGGTGCCAGAGCTCAAGGTGCTGGCAGAGCCAGTGTCAGGAGGGCTTCACTTTCTTGCTGTGTGCCTCACATGACAGGAGCAAAGACACACGGGAATACTGTCATTATTATATTGTTAGTCACCAGAGTGGAGTCTTCAGGCTTGGCAGATTCCTGAAACTCTCGCCTCTCAATATGAACAGCCCCTGACTTAAGATGTCCCCTACCTTATGGTGTTTCAGTTTTGTGATGTGTTTATCTGAGTTTTGGGAAGGGGGAGGCAGGTGTTCACAAGTGTGTGCCTGTGTGTGTGTGGACCAGAGGACGGCCTCGGGTGTCATTCCTCCTCAGGCACCATCCAACTTCTTGGGGTCGGGGGCTGTTTTAGTTTGTTGTTGTTTTGAGACAGGGTCTATCCCTAAGTCTTGGAGTCACTGATTCACATAGGGGGACTTCCTGTCTCTGCCATGATTACAAACTGCTGTATCAGACTCTTCATGTGGTCCTGGGGATCAAGTTCGGTCTTCATGACTACACTCAAGCCCTTTAATGACTAAGCATCTCTCCTGTCTTTGACATGCTCTTTAACCTAATGCTAGACAGACTCAGCACAGTTATAGTTATATATAATCAAAATTTACCATCCCAGGTGTAACCCCATCCCCAGTCAAGGAGTGCCCATAGGTTCTAACAGGTGAAGTTATAGTTATAATATATAAAATCAAAATTTACCATCCCAGGTGTAACCCCATCCCCAGTCAAGGAGTACCCATAGGTTCTAACAGGTGAAGTTTTGGGATGATACCAACTTTCCAGCCATGGCAGTCTCTACCTTCAGAAGTAGAGAGCTGAGACTGTGAGTGCCCAGGAAACTCTCACAGATAGACTGTCAGAAAGGAGCTCCCTTTGCTTACGCAACAGAGATTCAAGACTGGGTGCTCTGGACCTACTGACTCCCTTTCAGTGGGTGCATTAGTTTCCTGTGGCTGCTGTGACAAATGCCACAGCTGGGCAGCTTAAACCAACAGAAGCGCCTTCCTGCACTTCTACAGGGCAGTCTGAGGTCATGGTTGGCAGGCCTCTCACACCTGCAGGGGGATCCTGGTTGCTTCTGCCAGCTTCTGGTCGTGGCTGTGCTCCCCTGGTTTTTCTTGGCTTATAGCCACAGCACGTAGTCTCTGCCTCCATCTGTGAGTCTTCTCTTCCAGGAGGAATGCCAGTCCCATTGGACAGGGCCCACCTACTCTAGCATGAGTTCATCTTAACTAATTAGGTCTGTGCCATCCGGGTTTCTAAATGAGGTCACATCCTGAAATGCTGGAGGTCAGAACTTCAGTGACTATTTTGGAGGGAATGTAACTGTAACCTTCTATCTTTCTCTTTTTTCCTTAATGATGATTATGTTTAAAAGCTTTCTAGCAGAAATTGTTTTGTAGAAAGGAGCGCCAAAGGGAGATGGAGCATTCCTTGTCCATCAGGTTTGAAAGAGGGGAATCCCCAGTCACAAGGTGGGTGGTCCAGGATACACTGTTTTCTCCTGCTCCACTCTTTGAGGCCAGAGCACTTTCCACAGAGTGGTTCTGACAATGATGGAGTTAACCCCAGATCCAGCTGGTGAAGGGCATAGTGCCGTGATCCTGCCCACGTAGGTTCTGGAAAGTCATACTTGGGTCCTCTTACCTACGGAGCCATCTCCCAGCCTATCTATTATAATATCACAGTCCACTCTTGATCTAAGACCACTGGCTCTTTATGGTAAAATGACCTACAACTCAAGACAGACACAGTATGAGAACCTCATACAGTTCTCGCTTTACAGTCCAGTCCATCACAGCATGTGTAAAAGTCTACTGAGGTTTGCAGACCTTTGCTCTACTTTGCCATGCTACCATAGCAGATGTGATCTCAGCAGAACGTCTCCCTCTTGGGTGTCTAGTGTGATGGAGCTAAGAGACAATACCACCTTTGGATCTGACACCTTTTATGTGTATGGGAATTTTGCCTGCCTGTATGTATGTGTACCTTGTGCATGGAGTGCCCATAGGGGTCAGAAGAGGGTGTTGGATCCCCTGTAACTGGAGTTTCAGATGGTTGTCAGCCAGTCAGCCACCGTGTGGGTGCTGAGAATCGAACCTGGGTCCCCTGGAAGAGCAGCCAGTGCTCTTAACCACTGAGCTTAACCTCTTAGTTCCCACTCTGAGCCATTTTTGAGGTATTAATAGAACATGACTCTCCTTTATGCAATCCATTTACTTATTCCTTTGCCTGCAGTTGCCATGAACATTTCTCTTTTTCGCTCTTAATTTCAGTTTGTTTTCAGTACTTGTGATTTAACTAGGGCTTCGTACATACATACTACTGAGCTACAACCCCAGATATCACTTTTTAAATACCCAAACTTTTCCACAAGTGAAGGGACCATTAGGATGCGTGCTGGTCTGGACTGTAGGCAGTGATCCTGGTCTAGGAGGGGCTTCCCATACATCCTCTCCCATCTGACAGGAGGGCTGGCATGAGCATATAATTAATTAATGACATGTGTGCACTACAAACTAGAGAGCCATGTTTAGCATTAGTTCAGACTTTGTCAGATGGGGTTGAAGGCACAGCACAGCCCACCCCACCATGCCCTGAGGGATTCTGCCCTGAATAGTTGTGTCCTGCTTAGGAATCGTGTTTGCTTTCAGCACTTATAACCACAGCCCTCACTTTCAGACTACTGTTGAAGTGAGGTGAGGAAGAAAGGAAAACCACAGTACGGTCATGACATCATCATACTCCTTCCTGAGCAACAAGAGCCATGCTAGCATCCTCCTTAGGTCCTCCAGAGAAACAGAGGATGAGCCAGCGGGGACTGCCCATCAGGACCAATCATGCTGTGTGTGAACACACACTTGCAAAGGTGTGAGCCAGCAAAGGTGTTTTATCTCCCTATTTTAAACAATCAATGCCTCAGTTGCCTGTTCAGCTTCTTTGTCAAATTATCACTCGCAGGAGGATGGCCTTCTGCCCACTGTTGGGTACTGCGGGTCGCATTTCTTGATCTAAATAAATGACTAACTTTTCAGATTCGTGCGTTGACTACCGTTGTGTTTTCTCAACAACATTCTGAGTACTTGTATCTTCTTCAAGGTACATGAAGTACACCCCAGAGTCAGGGTCCACTCCTAACGAGGCCAACTTGTAGCCCCTAGGGCTACCAGCATCACTCGGACTTGCTAACTCTATCCAGTGTCTCACCTACAGGGACTATGCCACAAAGCCATTGAAAGTCCCTGTATTTTGGTAGCAGACAATACAGTTCTTATTCACATTTTGTGCCTCACAGGCTACAAGAGCAATGAGTTCCCATTCAGTGTATCTCAGCCTTGCTGGGGGTGTCAGTGTCCACTCATCTCAGGGGCCTAGGTGGTCACTGTAAGTGAACACACAATGACACCTGCTTGTGGGTCACAGGTACATTTGGGCCTGGAAGGAGGTTCTTCTGATGGACACCAACATGCTCTATTTTGACATACCCCCAATATTGCCATGATAGTTCCCACAAGGTTGTATCCCATATGAATAGCTCTTGTTAGATTACCCATTGGCCACTGGTCTCTACCCATGAGGCTGTAAAACCCAAACACAGGACCTTTACCACTGCTGAATTCTTGGACATGCAATGCAGTTTTCTTTACTTTCTTCTCCTTTGTCTTTAGAGTGTCATCTGTTCACCCTGGAACTGCCACCCGTGAACTGGGAAGCTCCTGGGTGGTTGATTGACAGACGTATGCAGAGCACTGTCAGAGTGACGACCGAGTGCAGAAGCACCTCTTACATCCCCAGAGCCAGTCCTGGGGTGGGAGTGCTCCCTGCTTCTGTTTCCCTTCTGCATTCATGAAATCCAATTGGCTACTTCTCCCTATAGAACTCCCTGGGTACCTCCACACTAGGAGAAAATGTCTCTGACACCACCTAAGACATTGTAGGTGTTTCTGGTTATGAGTCTTCAATGCTCACAGAAGCTTCAATTAAATGTCTCATAGGAAGCTAGCTAATGCCTGTCCATCAGACAAAGTCCAGTCATCACTGCTGGGAGATACAGGATTTGGCCCTAAGCCCTACAAAGGGTTACCATACAGACTTCGTCTACACCAACACCCTAGCTTCTAGCAAATACCATGGAGCTCAGGCATGTCTAGTTACTATAGTACGGATGGTGGACTTGAGTGCCCAGTCAGGTGCAATGCCTATCCCTGTAACAAAACCAGGTAAAGGGATACAGCTGCTTCACACAAAGCCTGTCCAAACATCCCTATTTTCCTAAAAACTCTCACCTGGATTCCAGCTGCCCTTACCTTATGAACTATGAGTTCTGTTGGAAGCTTGTCATCGGGCCTGAGTTTCCAGCACCAGTAGGGTAAATGTTCCTGCAGACAGATGTGGTATCCATCTCCATAAAAACATCTGGGCAAAGGAAATACAGCTTCTTTACCCAAAGTAAATGCCCTAACTTTCATAAAGCACAAAAATGTTTCTGGCACATTCTAGACCAAGTCAGGTCTTCATCAAGAGGTACTGGTACCACAGTGAGTAGAGGTCACATACTAGGGGTACTGGTACCTCAGTGAGTAGGGGGTCACATACTAAGGGTACCAGTCCACTTGTTATTGTTATCTACAAGAGTCATTTTCTGAATTTGGGTGCTAAGTAACCAGCCAGCTTCCTATTCCTGTGGCCATGCCTTTCCTGCCATGATGGACTGTATCCCTAACCAAAAGAAGCCCCTCTTTCTTTAACTTGCTTTTGTCAGCATATTTCATCACAGCAATGAGGAAAGAAATAAAGACAAAAACTGGCTATGTTTATAGCAAACATATTCAGTGACATTTGTTAAGCACAAAAAGGGAGGGTTTTTTGTTTGTTTGTTTGTTTGTTTCAATTCATCTTTATGGATGGACCAGAGAAATGAAAATTTTCAACTTTGAATACAATATGGACAGGTGGGAACTCCCCCCATCTAAATTATTAATTTTTTGCAATCAAGGGTGCTAGTACCTCAGTGAGGATCCATTTTGTAAAAAGTGTGTCAGGAACTTGGGAGATGGCCAAGTAAAGTGCTTACTGTGTAAACATGAAGACCCAAGTTCACACTTCAGGACCCACACAAAAAATCAGATGTGATGGTGCACACTTATAATCCCAATGCTCAGGAGGTGGAGACAGGCAGATTCTGACCAATGGCTGCCCCACTACGCACACCCCACGGAAGCCCCAGAGATATCTCATGGCTGCACCACAGCCACCCCACAGATGCCCCACAAATGCCCCACAGAAGTCCCACAGGAACTCCACAGATGCCCCACGGCTACTTCATGACCACACTACGGCCACCCCACAGCCACACCATGGCTACCCTGCAGCCACTTCATGGCCACACCATGACTGCTGTATGGCTGCAGAGAAGAAGCAATGCCTGTTCTGGAAAAGCAAGAATCTGAGGTCTTTAGCTAGTGGAATTTCTACATAAGAAAAGAGTTTTACTCAGCCTGCATTGGGAGAATAATGTCCCAATGAGCAGAAAGTTCTAGATCAATCCTGACACACTACAAAGAAGCTTCCTCAAGCAACAAGTCGCATCTAATAGTGTAATGAGTCCATAGTTCTGAGTCAGAGGCTGTGCCCATCTGCAGCCTCCATCTGGCTGTGATAGTCCTGGAAGGGGAGCGGGGAGGGAGAAGGGAGGAAGGGTGGAGTGTGGGACTGAATGTCTACTGGCTTGCAAACCAACTGCTGAGTTCTGTGTGGTTACACACATCAGCTCTGACTCAGGGTGATCACCAAGTTTACTGAGGAAGTTAAGGGGCTGTTGGTGACATGGCTACATATGAGAGCTGAGCTGGAAAATTGCATCCTTCCTGACCCTACTTGGCCCACTGCTGTCAACCCTGTTCACTGTGATGATGAATGACACAGTCTCTGTCTCTGTTAGGCCATCCACCTCCATCATTTTTGCTTCAGGTTGACTACATGTGGCCAAGGGATGCACAAATGCCAAGATACCAGACACCATCTCCTGAAACCTGTGTGACAAATGACCCCATGCCTTCCTCTCTCTGCTGTGCCCTTTGTCTCTCCGGTGCCCATGGCCTGGCTGGCCATTGGAAAGGCCCCATTTATTCTAACTTCCTTCTTTGACCACCCTGCCCTCTGGTGTGGAGAATCTGGGGAAACTGAGGTTGGCATGACTACAGGCTGTCACTTGAAGTACTGAACAGAAGACAGAAATGGGGACAACGTTTTACCTATGTTACAAGGAACCTGATAGAAGATTGAGAAATACTTCTGCCATTGATTACAATAAATTATCCATTTGTGTGGATTAAATTATCTCCACCCCAGATTGTCCTCAAGTCACATTTCTGAATATAGAAACAGCTCACAAACAAAGAGACAAGGACACCAGGTGCCCAGATTGAAAAAGCCCAGTGCTGGGGTAGCTTCTGGTTGTGGCTTCCCCTGTGGGGCACCATGGAACTGCTGCTTACCTGTGTGACTCGACAGTCCTCTAGTCTGTCACCAAATAGCATTGATTTTTACAGCTGCTCACCTCAGAGGAAAGGTGTCAAATGACTGCAGAGCCAGTGCTGTAAGTGATCTGAGCACTTGCCTTTGCCTTATCTGATCATTCCTTCTAGTTCAGGATGGATTTCAACATCGCTCCTTGGCACGAGGTGCTTGCCTTGACTCTCACCTGGAGGCCTCTTGCTCACAGGCATGAAGATCTGGCGTCCTGATACGGACTGTACCCATGAGTCAATCACAGGTGTGAGTGCTTGTGAATTTCCTAGTAGGAGGCAGTCAGGACCACGACTGGTCCCTGGATGTAGAGGGAGGCTTGGCGATTATAGTTGCTTTTTTAACTAGCCCACTCCCACAGGCTGTCCAGTGATTAACAGACGTGGCCTCAGCTTCTGACGTACTCACTTAGGATGTCTGGACATCACTGAGGAAATCCCTAAATGGTCCTGAACCCACTCACTCAGCAGACAGCCAAGGGGCTGCAGGGGCCCAGGCAGTTGCAGCACCTCTGGGAGCCAGACAAGGCCACTGGAGGCAGTCACAGGCATCCTCACCAGTGTCCAACCAGAGGCTGCAGGGAGGAGGACTACCATGGGTCACTGCCTTTGGACTGAGCTATCATGCCCACTAATTATTTAACAGAAGAGGAGGAGTGGGAGGAAGAGGAGGAGGAAAAAGGAGGTAGGAAAGCAAAAAGAGGGAAAGAGAGTGAGGGGGAGCATGCACAAGAGAAAGGGGGAGACAGAGAAACAGACAGACAGACAGACAGACAGACAGACAGAGGTTATATTCCCGTTTTATCATGCAGGTTTGACAGCAGGCCACCCTTCTCTGCTTTGCTTGGCATCATCACAGTGCCCTGGGATCCTTCTGCCCAGTAGGAAAGACAGACTGCCTATTTCCATGGCATTTGGATGTCCCCCCCCAGCATCCCAAAGGAACATCCCCAACCCTAACACAGATGGGATAGCCTAGAAAAACAACAAAGTGACAATGGAACAAATACACCCATGCCTTGCATTAGCACTTGACCTATATGTGAGACAAATGTGTTATTCTCTCCTCACAAGTGGATGAAGAGGAAGGACACATCAGGGTTGAAAGGCAAGAATGCCAAACTGGAGTGAACTCTTTGAAAAGGCAGAATGATTCAGTCTGAGGGAAATCAAAGCAAGCCGCCACAGCATGACGCGCAAGTGCACTGCTTTCAGAGGTATCAGGAACACGCAAAGTGCTCGGAGGTGACCCCAGACCCTGTGCAGCATTGCATTGGGCGTGCACAACCGAAATGTATGTGCCATCTCTGTCACACCTTGTAGGAGAGGCTGGCTGTACACATGAGAATGTATTAATTTTCAGGCCACTTAATGTGGTGGAGAAAGATTAACCAGCTGTGATACTCTAAGGGACTCAGATTTCTCCCCGTGGGATACAGAGAAGGGATTGTTTGTAGTGCAGGATGGACTCACAGAGAATGAGGTTACAGTAAACACATCACACTCCAGGGCCTGCTCTGGGCATTTCCGGGCAGCAAGATCTTCCCCATTGGAGAGGTGCAGTTGGAAGTTGTCCTGCCCAAGGAAAGTCTGACCTGAAGGCTGGCCCCTCTTTAAAGTAAACTAACTACGCTCACCCTTTGACTCTTGGTCAAGAGTCGTCCTGAGCTGACCGTGGCCACCTCTAGCAGCATTTGGAGTCCTGCAGGCAAAACCTCAGGACCAGCTGCCTCCAGGAACCATGCCGACGGTGGATGACATCCTAGAACATATAGGGGAATTCCACCTTTTCCAGAAACAGACATTTTTCCTCTTAGCTCTTCTCTCAGGTGCCTTCACTCCCATATACGTGGGCATTGTCTTCCTGGGCTTCACCCCTAACCACCACTGCCGGAGTCCTGGGGTGGCCGAGCTGAGCCAGCGATGTGGCTGGAGCCTGGCAGAGGAGCTGAACTACACCGTGCCGGGCTTGGGGTCTGTAGGTGAGACCTCCTTCCTCAGCCAGTGCATGCAATATGAGGTGGACTGGAACCAGAGCAACCTTGACTGTGTGGACCCCCTGTCCAGCCTGGCTGCCAATAAGAGCCATTTGTCACTGAGCCCCTGCCAGCACGGCTGGGTGTATGACACTCCTGGCTCCTCCATCGTCACCGAGGTAAGTGAGCTCAGGAATCAGGATGGGGGAAAAAAGCCAATAATTGACCTTGTTAAGGGAGAACTAGGAAACACATGGTTCTTATACTTGCCCAGACATGCTTTTTGGAGTCGTATGCCTTATAAAATCCTAGCTTCCTGGTAAAACCATGCAGCCTTTCCCTCATCTGAGGTAGTTAGGGAGAACTCCCTGGATGCTGATGGGTGTGATCTGGTATGCACAGGTCTGAGCAGTAGGCAACAAGCAAACACACATCGGGAGGCCCGAAAAATGATGACAGACTGGGGCATGCTTCTAAGATTCACGTTTGCCACAAGCTTTCTATTATACCACACAAGTGCCACCAAAAAGAGTGTGGCCCTCCCCTGACATAGGCTCTGCTAACAGGGCTTACAAGACATGTTTTTATCTTCAGAGATATGTGTTAGTGTGGCCAAAATGCCCACAGGAAATTTTGGGGTTGGAGGTTAGACTGTGGCACAACTATTTTTATTAAAAAGTACAGTCACGCCGGGCATTGGTGGCGAACACCTTTAATCCCAGCATTCGGGAGGCAGAGGCAGGTGAATCTCTGTGAGTTCAAGGCAAGCCTGGTCTCCAGAGCCAGTGCCAGGATAGACTCCAAAGCTACACAGAGAAACCCTGTCTCAAAAACAAACAAACAAACAAAAAAGTATAGTCACAGGGGCAGGCAAGGTGACTTAGAGGATCAAAGCACTTGACAACCACCTCTGAAAGTAGAAGGAGAGAACCAGCTCCAGCACTGTTCACCCTCCTCCACCTGCCTTCGGAGAAAATCAGCCCAATGTATCAGTCATTGGGAGTACGCCTTAAATCCCCCTATTGTTTAAAAATAAAAGGCAGCTGAGAGATGCTTAAAGCTCACTGTCCCTAGCTGTACAGGCATGTCATGTGACTACCTCCACTGGCCTCTGTCTTTCAACTAGAAAGGAGAAGATGGACATGTCTATAAGTCAAGCCACTACCTGCTTTTGGTTGATAGAGCCAATGCTTTAGCCAAATGCTAGACTCACACTGTCAGATGGAATGCTAAATGGATTCCAAGGGAAAATCTGTTGCTGGTGTATAGAAAATTAGCATGGGTTAGGAAACAGTTGGGTTACTGGCACTCAGTTCAAGAAATATTCAAGTAACTACCACACACTAATTAGCTGAACCCCTGGAGCTCCCAGGAACCCCCAGTTCAGAATATTCAAAGGACTCTCTGGGCTGGACTGTGTCTAACAAGATTCTAACAGCATCTTCTCCCTCTCTCCCCCCTGCTCCTCTACTGGCTTGGACCACACTCCACACCTGGACAGTTTAATCTAGTGTGCGCTCACTCCTGGATGCTGGACCTGTTTCAGTCAGTAGTAAATGTGGGGTTTTTCATCGGTGCTGTTGGGATTGGCTACCTAGCAGACAGGTAGGTGAGACACCTGCAGGGCTTTTTAAACAACCTACAGGTTCAGACAGCGCTTGGGCTCACCCACCCTACCTGAATTCTTCTTTGCCCCAAATACACAGACAGACCACTCACTCCCACCCACCCTAATGGTGGCTGCTTTTATAATCTTGGGGTTTTTTCAGCTGCTTTGATAACAATGACTCATGTTTTACTTTGAGAGCCTCTGGAGGTCAGGGAAGGAGGTTTCAACCACCAGGCAGGCTTTTTTCTTATGGGCTATCTACCAGTTCAGGGCTGGAAGAGGCAACAAATGACTCAATCCCACCTGTGATTCTCAGTTTATTCTTTGGCCTCACTGTCTCCCACGTGGTCATGAGCTGTGAGCTCCATCCAGGCCAGCTAATTCCCATATGGCAGAAGCCCCATCACTAGGCTCTATGCCTGTCTGTCCACATTCAGTGTCCATAGTGTCCTGGCTGTGCTCAGGCTCTGGTTACCCACCATTGTGGACTCCTGATCACTATGATCACTGTACAAAAGTTTTTTTTTTTAATGTTCATTTTTTTGCATTTTATTTATTCATTTATTTTTACCTTTTTAATTAAAATATTCTTTCATCACCCCCTTCCCTATCCTCCCTCCAATGTCCCCCCAACTCTTGAACTGATAGCCTCTTTTTCTTTGATTATTATTGTCATACACACACACACACACACACACACACACACACACACACACACACACACGGGCAAATATATAAACACAACCTGCTGTGTCTTGTTGTTGTTGTTTGTATATGGTTTCAGGGCTGACCAGGATAACCAATCAAGGAGTTCATCCCTGGGAAAGGCTAATTCTCACTGTCTTAGCAGTCATTCGCTGCCTGTAGTTCTTTGTCTGGTGTGGGACCCTGTGAGAGTTTCCCCTTTCCAAGTTAGCATGTCTGTTGATATTATCAGTGCCCATGTCTTGTTTGTACAGCCATTTCTAAAAGAGGCTGTCACACAGCAGACTTTAGACTTCCTGGTGCTCCGGCTCTGACAGTCTTTACAGGCCTCTTCCATGATGTTCCCCAGCCACAGATGCTGGAGCTGTGCTGCAGGTGAATTCTCTGGGGCTGGGTGCCCCATAACCCATTAATCTTGGCATTGTGTACAGTTGTAGTTTCCTGTAAGACTCTCTATTTGCTAAAGAGAGAAGCTTCCTTTTCGATAAAAGGTGATGGCTACATTTACCTGTTGGGTATAAGAATAAGACTTGAATGCAATGAAGGAAGTTATTTATAACCAGTACCTTTGCTCTGTAGATGACTGTTAGCTAGTAAGGGGAGTCCTCAACAGAGAGAGGAGAAGAGACCTGAGGAGTACTGTAGATACCTGGGTCATCAGAGTCCATGATAACAATATACATAGTACCCCCATTGCAGAGTGCCTTCTATAAGTCAGGCACTCAAACTCTATGACCTGGACGGTACCACTCTAATTGCCAGTCATCTAATAGAACAGTGATAGGCACCTGTATATTTATGTGCATAATACATACTATGACAATACATCTGCAGTCTGTATGTGGGTATACAGAGAGACATGGCTAGAAATAGCATTTCTATGTCACATAAATGCATTGGGTGAAAATTGCCCCCGGATAATCAGATGTAACAACACGACTAGGAAAGGATCTGATTTTCATGTTTATTGCACTTGTTTTTAATGAAATTTAATTACTAGTCTCCATAACTTTTAATAATGGCCATATTAAACAATTAGCCTGTAAAAACACATATTCAACTCACAAATATGTGGAAATTTAGTCCTGTGCTCACTCACTGCCGGTTTAGGGCTCCCCAACTAGCTCTCTACTGTGAATATATTCTAAATGTATGACAGCTTTCTTTGACTATACATCAAGCTGGCATCGAAATGGCAAAAGAATTAAAGGTTCATAAGAATGTACTGACTTTACAAGAGCCCGAGGCCCTATTGGCAACAGGGGGGAGGATGGATGGAGGTGGAGGCGCTGTGCCAAAAGTCACAATGCCTTTGTAACTGTCTGCTCAGCCTCCCCGGCTAGGCTCTTCCAGGGACTGGCTGTGGGAGGTTGTGAGGGGTGTGTGTGGGTGTGTATTTGGGGGGGGGATTGTGATTTCATTTTTATCATGATTACACAGAACTGAGGGTAGCTATTCACAGGCTGCCTGTGAAGTCAAGACAGACACATTAGTGAGGAGGTCCAAGGTCCAGTCACACTAGCTGGCCACTGGTTAGGCAGCTCCTTGTCCCTCCACTCCCTGGCACACAAGGTGGACATTAACACCAGATCTCCAGGAAGTATCATGCGCACAGGCGACAGCCCCACCCAGTAGGCTGCAGAAGCCAGTTAATCATTCTCATCCCACTCAAGTAAGCCAGCTCCAACCCCTCCTCACAGCACATTCCAGAGAACAATCCCGCCAGCTCCCCTCCTCCTCAAGTGAGCTCATCCCTCCCTGCCTATGCAGGCAATCTCTAGAAAGCCCTTAGTCCCTTTTACTCCCCTGAAGGTTTGGGATATGTCTCTAGTTCTTTTCCCAAAGCCACCTGAAACTTTGCTTTCCATTGCCCTTTTTCCTGTCCCACATGCATGCTGGAAGGCAAAGCAGGACTAGGAACAGAAGACACGCCATTTCTCCTCTGCCTACTTAATGCCCACTACAACTTTAGACGTCATGCAATAAGTTAAGAATGTCATGGAAACCCATTTTATCCGTACATTGTAGCCAACATTAAAACAGAATATTGTTTTTCATAAGCAAAATTTTAAACATGCCCTAATAGATGATTTTGCCATGGTGTTTAGAAGAAAGCCAGGAAGATATTTAGATTATCCAGATAAGAACACACACACACAAAAACAAAGGTAAGGAAAAGGCGAAGGAAAGGAAAAACAGGAAGGGAAAAGAGAGAAGAAAGAAGGAATGAGTAAAGGAGGGATGGATGGATGGAGGGAGGGAAATTGTCTTGCAGGAATTCGACTTTTTTAGGGTCAGTTTGTGACACAGATTGTGAAATTAGTTGTTTCCTAAAATGTCTAGTTTATTTCCTCACTCACTCTTGTTTTAATGGAGCATTTAAATTTAAGTGTGTGTCATTTGACTTTTAATAATGGCTGTGTTTAACAATTAATTTGCACCTCTTCCTCTTGGGAGTCAACGCCTGCTTCCCAATGGAAGTAACTCCAAACAGAACCCCAGTAGACTGTGTCCAATTGTCACCAAATGTTTAGGATCATCAGAAACAAACTCTCCAGCAACCACATGGACCAGTGTTTTACTAGGCACCCTCCTTTGCTCTCACTTAGAACCATGACAGCCTTGTAAAGTAGATTTTACTACCTATCATTTACAGAGAAGGAAACTGAGGCAGGATGGAATCAAAGCACTTCTTCCCAGGTATTAATGGCCATATTAATCAACCCAGATTCTGCTATTAAGTCAAGCTACAATCCATCTGGGTGACCCTCAGGCTCTGCATATTTACCAGGCTCCCAAATAATTCCAGCCACCTATCCCCCAATGAAGAAGATCCTGGGCTCTATACTAGATAGTAGACAGCTAAAGGACACTCCAAACTGGTGCCCAGACACTCTTGTTCTGTCTGTTTCTCATTAAATAATTTAAGTGACCATGGTGTGTGTCAGTGGAGGAAAGGTTATGTCAAGCCACTGACTCAGACCTCCAAAATATCTAAAAAAAAAAAAAAAAAAAAAAAAAGACACTGACTCTTTTATTGGGATGGTTGCAGTGTCTCTGTAATGTGGATTTAGTTTTCCTACTTGGAGTCTTCAATAATGCATTTGCCTCTTCCAGCCCAAGGATTTTGTCCTTCTTCAGCAACATCACTGTGGCTTTACTGTGAGTCCAAATCCATTAGGTGCTGAGGAATTGCCACTTGAGTAAATCTTTACAGATTATAAATTCTGAGGAAAGGGTTGTAGGTGTGTCCTTAGAATACACTTAATATACAGAATTTACTTAAAACATCAAGGTGGGGGGGTTGGTACACATGGGCACGTGTGCATTCGAGCGTTGGGATCAACACGGGGCATATTCCTTTATTGCTCTCTGCCTTGTGTTTTGAAATGGGAGTCTCTCACTGAACCCAAAGCTTGCTGTCTCAACTAGACTGTCTGGCCAATAAGCCCTGGAGATCACCTGCCTTTGTCCCCCACCTACAGCAAGTACCACCACACCTGGCTTTGTGTGTAGATGCTGGACATCCAAATTCAGGTGCTTATGCTTCACATGGGAAACATAAACCTAATGAGCTGTTTCCTCAGCCCTGTGTCGAGATTTTCTTTAAAAATCTTTATTGCTTGGTTCTTGAGCATAAACTTTGTAGGTGACACACAGCCATGTCACAGTATCAGAAGGTTAGAGAAGCCTGACTGGTGAAAACAGGAAGAAACACTGAAGGGCGAGTGGAATGTCCCTTCGGCAAGCCTGGCACTAAAGCTGCAGGGTTACATATTACAGTGGGGTGCCACTGATGGAGAACCTGGCAGTGACACAGTTGAAGCCTTTTTGGTCCAGCAATTTACACTAATGACTAAAGAGACAGCTTGAACTTCAAATCCCCCACTGAAAACAGTACCATCCCAGAGTAATTATTAATAATGTTGTAAATCATTTTCAAATGGTTAGGTAATATCTGAAATACTCCCTAAAACACAGCTGTCCAATATTAGGAGACGAAGCTACCGAGTATTGAGTTACCATGAGAGCGTGCAACACTGATGATTAACACTGACTTCAGTTAAACAAACATTATATCTGTATTAGATATAGCATTGTCTTCTATGAGCTATTAAACAATATTCACTAACAGAGACTACCTTTTAGAACACAACCAGGAGGGCGTGGTGGGAACTAACTGAGCCCCCATGTCCAGGCTCTGACAGACAACTATTTTCTATCACATGATGTGATCCTTGAGGCTGGGTGACTTTGTAAAGGAAGTGGTGTCAGTCACTGATAGTTAAGGGGATGTCACTGGCATCATCTTGCAACAGGTGAAGCAACATGTGTGGGAGAAAGAGATCACATCATGAGGTAGACCCAGACAGCCATTTAGGAGTCAGGCTCACTCACGACAACTCACTCTTCTAAGATCTATTGCAGGGGCTCAGGAGGAAAAGCACTTGCCCTACAAGTATGAGGGTCTGAATTCTATCCCCAGAACACATGTTTAAAAAGCGGTGGTGGAGAGAACCGGACAAGTGAATCAGCAGTTAAGTGCACTTTTTGCTCTTGCAAAGGACCCAGGTTCAATTCCCAGCACCCACATGGTGGCTCACCACCTCTGTAACTCTAGTTCTGAGGGATCCAATGCCCTCTTCTGACTTCTGTGGGCTTCCAGGAATGCATATGGTAAACATACATGCAAGCAGGTAAAATACTCATACACATAAAATTTAGAAAAATTGACCTCAGATTTTGACTATTTTGACTATCATCATCACTATTATGATAGCTTGCATGAATCTTCTCCAACTTCCATGAATCCAACTATGATGGATAAGATTGTTAGCTTGTTGGGATCTAGGATCTCCTGGAAGATAAAAAGTCTGGGCTTGCGGCAAAGGGGTTATATAGACTTGGTGGATTGAAGTAGGGAAGACGTGGGCATCACCACTCTGTGAGCTGGGGTCCTGGACTAACTAGAAGGAGAATGTGAGCCAAGCACCACCATTCCCTGCTCTCTGCTTCCTGATTGCAGAGGCAATGTGGCCAGTTGCCTCAAGCTGTCCTGACTACCCCTCTATGGTGTGCTGTACCCTAGAACTGTAAGCTGAAACACACCCTTTCTTCCACCTGCGAGCTGCTTTTACCAGGTATTTGTCATAGTGCTAGGAGAACTAATTAATAGACCACCTAACCCCATGCCCTTTCTTGGTTCTTCTCTATAGGTTTGGCCGGAAGTTCTGCCTCCTGGTCACCATCCTCATCAATGCTACCTCTGGGGTTCTCATGGCAGTTTCCCCTAACTATGCCTGGATGCTGGTGTTTCGTTTGCTCCAGGGACTGGTCAGCAAAGCAGGCTGGTTAATTGGCTACATCCTGAGTAAGAGAGCTTGAGGTGCTTCCAGGTGCACATGGGGACTTTTGGGCAGGTAGAAAGACAGGAAAGACAACACTGACTTTTTATTCCATACCTAAAGAGTTTTTTTTTTTTAAACCACCCAATCAATCCACTCTGTGTTCCTCCTATGAACAGAAAACAATGAAGGCAGAATCACCACACCACTAGAATCCTGATCAGCTTTCTTGGATAATTTGGTTTCTGGCCCCTGGGATGTTATGTGGAGAGAAAGTCTATTCAAGCAGAAGACTCCAAACACAGAAATGTGTTTGGAATGTAAGGGAACTTATTGCTGTGCTTCATATATTCTAGTAAACCCCTTGGACTTACACACAAGGAAGTGGAAGACAATAGCATGGTGGTGGACCCTGGTTATTCAGCAAGAGCTAGAATCACCCAGAAGAAAGGCCTTGGCATGCCTGTAAGAGATTATCTAGAGTAGGCTAACCCAGGCGGGAAGACACACCTTCACTGTGGGCAGTGCCATTCTATGATCGGGGTCCTGGACTAAAAGAAAGGTAGAAAGTGAGCTGTCAAATCATGGCTAGAATTTACTCACTAGTAGCCAAAGTTACAATTAAGGTCCTTGAGGCACATAAGGCATGCTTGACTTGCATGGCACAGTGGCATCTAGCAGTTGTGAAAAATCATCACCTAGTTAAATCTTGAAATCTCCTTGATCATGCCCATCTGGCTACATTTGAGAACCAAGCACTTTGGAATTAAGGGGTAAGATGGAAGTTTTCATTGCTCAAGAGGTAAACAGAACATATGCTTGCGTCCTTTCCCCTGGGAATACGAATCTGGAGCATTTCAGGGCAGAAAGAGATCAATATCACCTCCAGAAAAGACAAATAACCAGTGGTTTGGTTGATGAAGGACTTAATGCACACAGCTATTCAACCAATAATTTGGTTTTCTAGAACACACTGAGTAGAATTCAATTATGCAGATATATATTTTGTCAGTAATCGTAACCTCTTACCACTCACTTCTTTCAAAGTCCCTATGGATGTTGTTGAGTCTTTGATGCCTGCCTTGTGACTCCTCCCCACCCCCAACCCCATATCTTCCAAGCATCATCCAGGGCCCCAGCCACTTTGAAAGATAGACATTTGCATGTATGGAAGACCTGAACCATTTTATTTAATTAAATCAGCCATTTTAGAATATTTTTAGATAGTTTGCAGTAACTTATAGGAATAGGTTTAACATGTGTGTCTGTTGGATTAGATATAATTAAAATCCTTCACAGCTCCTCGAGACATTTAAAGTGAACACTATGACTTGTGGAACATGTGAAATTCCAATTCTAGCATGTCTGTCATGTGAAGACGACAACTAGCTCCCTTCGTACAGACCCCATATGCCTGTCATGATGCAGACATGGAGCCATAAATAAAGCTGATTATCCCTGCATATGCAATGGTAGCTGGGAACTTGATTCTCAAAGGACATAATGAGTCCTCATTGTATGTTTTCTACTTTCTACGCCTTTGCTACTCCCACCACAAAGGTTTCAAAATAGATGTGTATTCAACGACTCATTTGCAAAGTTTTTGAAAAGTTAAATGATTTTTCTTTTACAAGCCAGTACTAGCTGATTCCAGCCCACTGCATGGTTTCTAAGTCTTTTACATAGATAAACAGAATTGCAAAGTACTTATCTCTGTAAGAGAACAACTTGCATGTAAATGTTCATTTATATATGAATCATCTGTGACACAAACTCAGTTTTTAATTCATTTGTTCATGCCTTGAGTTATCACTGCCTGACTGATAACAGAAGAAAATCATGCATTTGTGTGAAATATGATTACATTCATCCTTGAAATTTTAACAATATTTTTGTTTTATTTTTATTTCTGTGTATGTACATGTGTGTATGCCACACATGAACAAGTACCCATGGAGGCCAGAAGATGGTGTCAGATCCCCTGAAACTGGAGTTTGAGGTGATTGTGAGTTACCTAACATGGATGCTGGGAACTGAACTCAGGTCCTCTGCAAAAGCAACAAGTGCTTTTAACCTGTGGACCCTCTCTCCAGCTGCTGAAATTCTCTTTTTGCTGTTGCTATTTTTATTTTCATTTTTTTGATGAAAAAATGTGTGTAGTCAGGAATGGCCTTGAACTTAAAGGAATTCTCCTGCCTCTACCTCTGCCTCCCAAGTACTGGGATTACAGACATGAGGTATCATTCCCAGCCTCATGCCTAATGTAATTCTCTAAGTCAGTTTGCTTATTTTGCTAACATGGTTCACTTAATGCAAGTTTATAATTAATACAGTAACTGCAACAAAATGCCCACCACTACTACACCACACACACACACACACACACACACACACACACACACACACACACACACACACACACGTGTATGTGTGCCTGCACACACAAACATTTTAAATTGCTCAGAGAACTGTGCAAAAAATCCTAAATTAAGCCTGTACTTTTGAGCTGGGCATTTGTGGCTACCTTCAGCTTTAGCACATCTTGATGACCATGTGGATTCTTTTCTATAGTTACAGAATTTGTTGGTCTGGGCTATCGCAGAACAGTGGGGATTTTTTACCAAGTCGCCTTTACCGTTGGGCTCCTGATACTGGCAGGAGTGGCCTATGCTCTTCCCTACTGGAGGTGGCTGCAATTGACTGTGACCCTGCCCAACTTCTTCTTCCTGCTTTATTTCTGGTAAGTCTGCTGGGAATGGAAAAAAAAAAGATGCCTCTAAACTATCTATTTTGTCCAAGTCTCCCTTCCCCATGAACACCCTGCTTGGAAATGAGAAGGTTTCCACACTATCCAGGCCTGTGTCATGGGAATCCAGTTCCATGTTGCTAAAACAAAAACTACACAGTCTCTCACTGGAAATGCAATGTCCTTTAGCTCGGGGCATAAGAATGTCGTGACCTGTTCCTTTCATCTCATAGTATTTATTTGATGTTTTGCTCCCATCAGCCAGAATCCAATTTGGATGGCAGAAAGAAGTCAACAGTATTGCCATTTGTTATCCTATTACTCCTTTCCAAAAACTCTAAGATGGACAGGCAGAGCATAAAATGATTATATCATTACTTTCCCATAGGCATGACCAAGGCAGACATCTCCAATCAATCATAACAGCAATTATTCCAAATAAGGCCAGCATGGCACAGCATAGACCATACTGAAAAGCCAGAGTTACCAAGGCTAGTAAGATATATTCATCATTGCTACCCAAGGAAAACACATACAGACCAGCAAGTTGATAAGGAGTCCTTCGTAAGAATAAGGAAATTAGAAGGGCTCTCTCTAGGTTATGGGTTGAGTTTTGGATATGTCAAATTTGGGATGCCAAAAGGGGGGGCATGTACAAATATCCAGGACCAGCAAAATTTAAGAATCCAGAATTCAAGTAAATTGCATGTGTAGGGAACAAATAGGATTGGTAAGATCAAGGGAAAAGAGTTGGAAGACGAGAGAACCAGAACTCAAGAAACACCAGTGTTGGAGAGATGAGTAAGTGTTTCCCATATTAACGCAAAGACCTGCATTCAGATCCTCTTTCCATGTAAATGCTGGGTGGGTGTGGCAGAGCACTGTAATTTCAGAGCTTGGAAGGCAGAGCCAGGGGGTCTCTGGAGTATGATGGCCAGCTAGACTAGCCATGATGACAAGTTCTGCATTTAGTTGAGAGGTTCTGGCATTCTGCCTCATTGAGCAATGTGGGAAACAGTGGAGGAAGTCAGCTTCAGGCCTCCACACACAGGCACATGCACAACCACACACACACCTGCCCACATACATGCAAACACACATATACACATGTGCAAAATGGAAGGAAGGAAATAAACCACCAGCCTTGAGCAAGCAGAGAGGCTGAAACAAAAGGAGCAAGCCGATACCCCTTGCTTCTTCCCATGAGGACTTGCAACTCCCACCTCTATTCCTTGACCTTAGCTCTCACTCTGGCCTTCACAAAGCCTGGGGCTCGCCCAGAAGCCCACCCCTCCTCATGCTGACACAAGCTGCGTGTTCAGCTGCACCCAGCTCTGCAGCTCACTTGCAGCAGTTGCAGGTAAGAGTCTGAGGAGGTGGCCTGATGGCTTCCTGGACACAGGCTGACTGCAAGTCAGCACCTAAGGGAGGACAGAGCTTCACGAGCTTGGCATTTTAGTAGACCCTAGTAGATCAAACCAAACCTCCCTGAGGAACATGCTCCCAGAAACTCACGTGTGTGAGCTGGCAATAAGGATACAGCAAGGTACTTCTCCCCTGCCCTTATACCCTAGGTGCATACCTGAATCTCCAAGATGGCTGATCTCCCAGAACAAAAATGCAAAAGCCATGAAGATAATGAAGTACATTGCTAAGAAAAATGGAAAGTCTGTGCCAACATCTTTTCAGGTGAGTTGAGGCCTTGGGTGTCAACGGGAGTGGGGTGGAATGGGGTAGTGAGAAGGGAGGGTACAGAAAACATGCTGTGTGTGCTAGCCATCCCACCAGGGAGGCATGGGGCTCACCCCTTGCATTTTGGCCTCTCTGTAGTAAAATACAATAGAATATTTCTTGCATAAGATTTGTGTTCCCTGGGAGAACTAACAGATGGCAAACATCAGACACAAAAATGAACCAGATTTTTTTTTTAACAAGTCAGTGAAGGAGCCGTTTCTATCTTGTGCAACTCAAGGTTTTGCTGGCCGCTCTGCCTCAGTGAGCATTGTCCTGTTTCCTGAATGCCCAGCTTCTGTGGTCAGATTCTAGGTCCACACAGCAGAGTTCTGAACACAAATCATTTCATAGGATTGTACGCATTGGGGATGTAGCCATGTGGTGTGTGTTTCAGATTTCTCCTGTAGTAGATCTCATCACTCTGGACTTAAACCTTTTCATCTGATGGGACTAGACAGGAGAAATGGATTGCATTAGAAAAGTGTGTCAAGGGTTGAGATGTAACTCAGTTGATAGAGTGCTTGCCTAACATGCACAAAGCCCCGGGTTTGATTCCCAGAGCTGCATGAAAGTTGTGTGTGGCATTGCCTGTAACTCCGACACTTTCTAGGTGGGGGAGACAGGAGGCTCAGCAGTTGAAGTCATCCTTGGCTACATAGTGAATTCAAGGCTAGACTAGGTAGAGACTCTTTTTCCAAAGAAAATAAATGAAAAGAAAATTATGTCAAGATAAGAGTAAATCATTTCTGGATGAGAATATAACACAGGTTAACTATAAGATTTTGACATTTACATGACTTTTGTTTGATTTGAGAGACTCTGTGTATGTATAGTGGGCATTAGACCTGAGGTTGATGTCAGTAATCATCTTTGATCACTCTTCCACCTTACTCATTGAGGCAAGATCACTCACTCAAACCCAGAGCTCACCGATAAGGTTAGTCTTGGCCGAACAGTGTTTTATTCATCAACCAATAAGAGAAACATATATACAGAAGGAAAACCCCAATAAGTCTTGTTAGCCAACTTGCTCTGGGGTCACAGGCTGGCAACCACACCCACCCAGCATTTAGATGGGTTCTGGGGATCTGAACTCCATTCCTCACACTTGTACAGCAAGGGCTCTAACTGCTAAGCCTTCTCCTCAGCCTCCTGGTAGTTTATTCCTACTGAGCTTCCAGTGGATGCTAGTTCTGGTCTCAGTGCCAAGGTCTCAGATATGAGCTTCCTTCCTGTTGGTCCAGATGGGCCACTCAGGAACACAGAGCTGGGTCTATGTGATACCCCAGTGTACCTTGGAAATCACATTCTGTGAGTGACCTAACTGTACAACAGGGTGAAAAATAGACCCTAACTTCCCAGGTAAAGATTAAATAAGACAGCATGCTCCATGGCTAACACATGACTGAGCTCATGATGGACACTCAGTATTAAGTACAGCTGCTATTCTCTTTAGGACCTAGAGACCCCGTCTAACAGAAACACCCTTCTTGTCCTTCTTAGTGCCTGAGAGAAGATGAGGATGCTGGTGAGAAACTGAACCCTTCATTCCTTGACTTGGTCAGAACCCCTCAGATAAGGAAACATACTTTGATCATGATGTACAATTGGTAAGACATCCCTTTGCTTTGGCTTAAAGTTCCTCTCCAGCCATATGACCACAGTCATTCATACGATCATATGATCACCCACGTTAAGGAGAGAAAGAAACACATGCTTGTGTTATCACCTCTCCCCACTCAGCATCAACAGAGGATCTTGGTGTGTAGTGCACGGAGAGCAGGTTTGCCTGATAACATTTTCTTCAGAAAAAAATGTAGATCTTGTCTTGGGATTGGACAGAATATCCAATGATTTACCAAGTGATCCTAGACATGCTCCTGTTTTTTGTGTTGTGTATGTATGTGAAGTGACATTCTTGGGACTGATGATTATAAAAGTATCTGTCAGTTCTGAAAGCTTATCAAAGATGCACTTTGTCCTGCAGCATCAAATGCCCCATATTTAATTATTTACATAAAAATAAACATGGGGCTAGAGAGATGGCACAACGGTTAAAAGCACTTGGGGCTCTTGCAGAGGACTAGGGTTCAGTTCCCAGCACCACACTATGGCATACCTGTATCTCCAGTTTCAAGAGACTGGTCACCATTTTCTGGCCTCCATGGGCACCAGGCATGAGCATAGTGCACTTACATGCAGGCAAAATACCTATATACCTACAAACTGAAAAAAAATATTATTTAAAATAAGCATATGTATATCATTAATATACAAATTTACTTTCATCTTAATAAATGTAAAGTTATGTACAGACCAAAGAATTATTTAAAAATAATTTTGTCATTATCAGTCAATATTGGATTTGTATGCATAGTTTATATAGCTATATGCCCAGAGTGTCATAAAGATTTCTTGAGTGAAAATCAGTTGGGAGTGTAAAAATATTCAAAGAGAGCTAGGCGGTGGTGGTGCACGCCTTTAATCCCAGCACTCGGGAGGCAGAAGCAGGTGGCTCTCTGTGAGTTTGAGACCAGGTCTACAAGCGCTAGTTCCAGGACAGCCTCCAAAGCCACAGAGAAACTGTCTTGAAAAACCAAGGAGCACTGACTGCAGCCCAGCAACCAGTGTGTTTTTTGTTTGTTTGAACTCTTCAAGTGGTTCTAATATACAATCCAAAAGGAGAATCATTAGTTAGATTATTTGACCCTGAGTGCATATCTTCACAGATGTATAGAGCTAGGAAGGAAAGGCAGACAAACAAACAAGCCACCCAGGGATGTATGGAGAAGACAGCACTAACTCTACAAGGCAGGGGCTGGAGCTTCTCAGGGCTGGCTGAGCACGGGCACTCTCAGACCATGCATGCCAGTGTGAGGACCTGCATTCTGACGAAGCTGACTCTCCACAGTGAGCATTGCCCCTCACACTGACTGCGCAAAGTCCTGCCCTCACTATAAAAGCCACATTCATCACACACAGCACTGCACGGCACAGGAAGCTTTGACCTTCAGCCATGTTCTCCTTTCCTCTCTGGATACTGACTCTTGACCATCGGCCTCAGACTTTCCATTATTTTAGGTTAACAAAATTAGAAACACTCTCAGAAGGCTAGTTGCATCAGGTCAGGGGAGAAGCCATTGAGAAGGGAGGCTACATACCTTGGGTCTTCAGGGTCATGAAGTTTGAAGTAAGTAGTCAAATATTTACATCCAAAATGCTTTCGAAGACCACAAAGAGACTGGGCAGAGGCTCAGAGGGCAAACCACCATGCAAGCATGAGGACCTGAGTTCGAATCGCCAGCACACATAAAAAGCTGGGTTTGAAGGCCTGTGGTTGTTATCCTAGTGCTGGGGAGGTGAAGCAGAAGATCCCTAGGCCTTGATGGACAGACAGACAGCCTAGAAAATCAGGGTCTCCAGGTTCAGTGAGAGACCCTATCTCAAAAGAACGAGGTAGAGAGAAAGAGTGAGAAATGCATCAACTTCTGGCCTACATATATTCCTTCACACCACATAACACACACACACACACACACACACACAAATAATATATAAATATAAGCAAAGAGAAAAATGATTGACAGCCATGAACCACTGCTATTACTCCATTAAATTACTCCATCAAGACTTCTCAGCTTTTCATTGGACCAATGAAAGTGATATTCCCCAACTGTTTCCAGAGTCCTGCAACTCAAGTCCCACCAGCCACAGTAAAGCAGTGGGTATAAAAACAGTGGCACAGATGGGATGGCAGAGAAAATGTCACTGGCAAAGGTCCCCTACCACCGGCCCTTCATCCTCCCCTGATCCCCTCCCAGCAGTAGTGTGAGCCCAGCGCTCAGCCTGACCATGGCTCTCCTCTCTGCTCAGGTTCACCAGCTCTGTTCTCTACCAGGGCCTCATCATGTACATGGGTCTCGCAGGGGGCAACATCTACCTGGATTTCTTCTACTCTGCCCTGGTGGAATTCCCGTCTGCCTTCATCATCATCCTTACCATAGACAGGGTTGGTCGCCGCTATCCCTGGGCTGCATCAAATATGGTGGCAGGAGCGGCCTGTCTAGCTTTGGTTTTTATTCCTGATGGTAAGTTCAGAGAGCAGAGTATTTGAGGAACTCGGGCCCAGCACCAAAGCCTTACTCTAGAACCTTCCAGCCACTCCCTTGACCTCTGTCTAATCCTGCACTGTAAATGAGAAGATTCCCAAGCCATCAGCAATTATGTCTTTCCCCACAAAATGTTTCTGTGAGAAAAGGGGCAAAAGCCCACAAAACAATCCTTGTAGCCACCTGGAGCTTCATTTGAGGCTGTCATAGACCAGCAATCATTTACAGTTTGCCCACACTTCACTGTACTGGTTAGCTGGGGAACCTCTATGGCAGTATTCGGCATCATAGTGCCATCATTAAGAGCTGAGGTATAAAGTTATGAAACTCTTAGAGGCAGAACAATGAAGAAAATAGAAAGACAAGGGAGTAGAGGGGGAAAGGCAAAGGACAGAGGACATTCAAGGCAGGAGAAACACTCTGTGTAACATTAATGGCAGGTACATGCACTGCACATGTGTCCAGACCCACTTAGAGTAGCTCCTTGGGTCAGCAATGGATTCTGGGTGACCATAATTTATCAGTGCAAATTCATCAGCTGCAATAGATGTCCACCCTGAGAGGAATGCTGAGAATGGAGGAGGCTGTAGGTACGCAGGCAATGGAACTGTAGGGAAGCTGCACTGTCTTCATTCTGCTGTGAACCTACACTACACTTTTTAACTTCACTTTAATATATATATATATATATATATATATATATATATGTATATATATATATAAATACACACACACACATATACATATACATATATATATATATATATATATATATATATATATATATGTCTGTTTGTGGGGATGTGCACATGGGTGCATAAGAGGCTGTTTGATCCCTTGGTGCTGGGGTTGCAAGCAGTTATGAGAAGTCTGATGTGGGTACAGGAAATAAGACGTGAGTCCTCTGCAAGAGCAGCAAGTGTTCTTAGCCAGCGAGCCATCTCTCCAGCTCCACATCTGAGACACACACACACACACACACACACACACACACACACACACACACAGAGAGAGAGAGAGAGAGAGAGAGAGAGAGAGAGAGAGAGAGAGAGAGAGAAACCATTTGTGCTGGGGAAATGGCTCCATGGGTAAAACACTTTCTGTGATAGCATGAGGACCACAATTCATCCTCAGAATCCACATAAATGTCAGCAGGCACAGTGTCACCTCAGCACTTAGGAGGCAGAGGCAAAGACATAGGATCCTTAGAGTGAGTGGGCTAGCTAGACTAGCTGAACCATTGACCTCTGGGCTCAAGGGAAAAATCCTGCCTCATTATATAAGATGTAGGAAGACACATGATGTGACCTCTGACGCACATGTACAAGCATGCATGCATGCAGGTGCACACACAAAATGTTAGAACTGCATCTAAGGTTAGTGCATCCAGATCTGCAGAGGTTGCAATATTTATCTCCCATCTGTAGAGAACGATTCTTGCTTCCCTATCTCATTCTGCAATGTGGAGTTTGTCCTCAAGAGCCTACTCCAGAGCAGTGTTTGAGGACAAGTGACCATATGCAGATTGTTTGAGTGCTGTGTTTCCCCCTCAGGTCTACAGTGGCTGAAAATCACTGTCGCATGTTTGGGTAGAATGGGCATCACCATGGCCTATGAAATGGTCTGCCTGGTCAATGCTGAGCTGTACCCCACATACATCAGGTGAGCAGGAATACTTGAGTTTGGGCTAGACAGCCTCACTTCTCAAAGCACAGCGGGGACAGATGGGTGTTCAAAGGCAGCAGTCAGCAGTTCACATTCAGTGTCTCAGAAGCCACAGGACCCAGGAGCAAAGCCACCATGTAGAGAGTGACCAGAGCAACCGAGTGGGTCTGTGGGAAACGAGAGACATAGCACGGATAGTCACATGATTAAAGGAAATGTGAGCATCACTCTGTCTCCAGTCTGAAGGCTTATAGCAGACAAAAACAACAGACATGGGTGAGAGTATGTACACGTCGTCATTTCTGCACATTGACATGAACAGAATCAATGTTTTCCTATGCTCACATATCTAATGGTTTGAGGAAAGCAATTATCTAAGAGTACCATGGGAAGCAACTACTGCCCCATAAGAAGTTAAAGAGTTAAATCAGTTTTCTGTGACTTAGGAATCTCGGGGTCCTTGTCTGCTCCTCCATGTGTGATATCGGTGGCATCATCACGCCTTTCCTGGTCTACCGTCTCACCGACATCTGGCTGGAGTTCCCTCTGGTGGTGTTTGGTGAGAAATCCCCACAGATTTAATTACTAGTGATCAGCAATATTGTATTATTTTAATGCTCCCAAGTCAGTACTAACACTGAGCTATGGGACTGATACCTTAGAAGCATAAACTGAAGGCAAGATGAAATGAAGAGACATTTCCCCTGAAGCATCCTCAGCTCCCTCTGCAGTGACATCCATCCCTCTCAGGTCTGTAAAAGAACGAACCCTTGCTGTCTCTACTCCCAAAGTACTTTTACTCCATTAATTCAAAAACAGATGGTAAAATTTCAAAGCCCGGATAATACAGAATTCACAACTAATAAAATGCATCAGCAAGATGGAGCCCATACATTAAAACTCACCTCACCCATACCCTTCCTGAGTAGAGTTCAGGATGAGGCATGGCATGGCCCCTTTTGCTACTCGCAGGGGAGCCAGGAATCCAGCTTTTCCCTAACCTCTCCTCTCTCCTTGCTAGTGGGTAGAGTATTCCAGTCTCTATCAGCTGCTGATCACAAAATCTGAAGACCCTGGGCACCCCCATCCAGTCACTGTGTGCCCTCAGCCCAGCCGCAGATTGTGGGGCAGCTGCTTGCCTGTGTGTGCCTGCAGGGATGACTGTGGATGCAGGTCCAGGCTTAATTTCACCTGCTTGGGGTAACTGGAGCACCTCAGGGCAGCTCCTCAGTCTGCCTTCAGATCCATTGACAGGCTCTTCAACTTCACTAAAACCACCATTTTCCCAGGGCACAACACCCTGATTTTTGCCCTGGACTCCACGGCAAATGCACCCAATACTGCTCTCTTGGGGTTGGGTGTTGTCCCCTCCACTTACCCTGGTTTGTTCCTTCCCTTGCCTTGTGCATGAGGGATTTGTGAGAGGGAAGTCGTCCATGGCAATGAAAGTTTCAAGCAGTTGCTATAAACTTTCCATCAAAACACACCCAGTAAGTTCCTCCACGTCCCATCATACTAACAAGATGGCCAATGCAGACAGCACACGGGCTCTTTACCCTGAGATAACCAGCGTTACCAGGCCCACTGACAGGAGGAATGTGCCCCAAATCTCTGACTACCAAGCCTGTCCCAGAGCCTCCTTCCTCCTCAGGAAGTGCCCACCATACACCAGCTCCTTCTCTCCAGGAGGAGTTAGAGGTATCTGATCCTTGGTAGGTAATGGCTGAGGGGTCAGCAGGACATTTCTGGGGAGCAGAAGGGGGCTCTGTGTTTCTGCAACCACTACTTAGCAAGTCCAAGAAAAGACTAGGCCCATATGGAGTAGTGTGGTCCCTTGCCCCACGTCACCATCCCCTGGAGGACACAAAGGACAGAGCTGTATTTCAAAGATTATAGCAAACTTAAAGACTGTCCCAAATTCACCTCTGCAAGGGTTTTTGTCATCTTCTTTTGCCCACCTTTAACCTAGTGGCAGGAAGATAACTAAGATTCTAACATCTTTCCTTCCTTTCTCTCTCTCTCTCCCTCTCTCTCTCTCTCTCTCTCTCCCTCTCCACCTCCCCCCATCTCTCTGAAATAGCTGTTTAATCTAAGAAGCCTAAAAATACTGGCTAAGTGCCCACTGGAGGGCTGAGGTGGCTCAGTGGCACTGTATTTGCTTAGCATGGGCAAAGCCCTGGTTCATCTAAAGCAACAGAACAAAACAGATAAAGATCACAGGGAAAGGAGGGAATGCTGTCGTGGTTAGTGAGGCTGATCCTTGCACAGATAAAATGCTAATCTGTGACCTGCTTTCTTGGACTTCACCCTCTTCAGAGACTCCCAGCTAGAGAGGTATGGCAGGGCACTCCTGTGAGCCCAGCACTTGGGAAGCAAGTGCAGGAGGCTCTGGGCTACTGGCCTAATTTCATTTCTGCTGCTTTGACAAAAAGTAACATAGGGAAGAAAAGGATTTATCCTAGCTTACAATTCCAAGTCACCTTCTACACTGTCAGGGAGTCAGGGAGTAACTTCAGGCGTCTAGTCACACATCCACAGGCAATCAGGAGCGAGAAAAAGGAACACAGTGTTCTTGCTTGCTTAATGGGCTCACATAGAACCCCCTGCTTAGTGAATGGTAATACCAACCGTGGGCTGGCTCTTCCCACATCAATTAAGACAATCCCCCATAGGCACACCCACAGGCCAACCCAGTGTAGGCAACCCCTCACTGAGAGTCTCTTCCTTGATCTAGGTTATATCAAGGTCCCATCTGGGTAGAGAAATCCTGTAGAGGGAAGGGACTCTGCTTCAGCATGGTCTTGCTTGCATTTGTTACTCATTACAGTATGGATCGTGTTGAGAGGCTTGAAAGCATCAGAGAAGTTAACTATTCTCAGGCACATCCACAGTTCATGCCATGGTTATGTGGAGTAGATTATGTCACCTGACAAAGGGCAGAAAGTCCAGTCACTCTCAAGTCCCCAGGTCCCCGGACCAGCCAGGAGTCAGAGTCGGACCCAGAGGCCTGGTACAGGGCTTGTGCCCAAGGGTCCATTTCTGCTGTTTCTAAAGAGAAATGGCATCCAGCATGCAGTCCTTTAAAACCCCAAACTAGCGAAGAACTGGCGCCCCATTTCTACACACTGTTACAGGGGAAACAAAAAAAAAACCGAAGCACACCCCTTAAAGTTATGTATGTCCAATATGAATCTAAAGAAGACAAAAATATTAATATGGTTATTACAAATTATAACTAGAGACTGAGACAAAGGAACAAAAGAAGCCAAGTGGCCATGTGCAGCCAAACATTCTACCCATGAGGTGGCCTTGTATTATTTTCTGTGCCTGCGAGGGATTGAACCTAGAGCCTCATAAATGATAAGCAAACTCTCTGCCACTAAGCTATACCCATGGTGGGTGGGTGGGGGGAGACTGTTATAGGTTCCTTTCTGTTGCTGTGATAAAACTCTCTGACCAAATGCAATTTGGGGGAGGAGAGGGTTGATTTGGCTTATACTTCCGGGTCACACTCCACCATTGAAGGAAGTCAAGGCAGGAACTCTGTCTCCTGGCTCATTCTCTGGCTTCCTTGATACCTGAGCCCAGGCCCACCTGCTGAGGAATGGCACAACCGCCCACAGTAGGTTGGGCCTGCCCATATCAATTATCAATCAAGAAAATCTCTCACAGATGCAGCCACAGGCCAATCTGATGTGGGCAATTACTCAAATGAGGTCCCCCTTCCCAAGTGACTCTATGTTGTGCCAGGTTTACAATAACAACAAACCAGGGGACTCAATGAGTGTTCAGTGGTTTGGGGCACTGGCTGCTCTTGCATAGGACCCAGATTGATTCCCAGCAGCCAGACAGCAGCTAACAACTGTCCAGAGAATCCAATACCCTCTTCTGTGCTCAGCAACACTGTACCATGTGGCACACACACACATATGCAGGCAACACACACATATACATAAAATAAAAATGTTTAATATTTTAATTAGACAGCACAGGGACAGAGCCTCATTCTGTAGGCCATATTGCCTTTGAATTCACAATCTTCCCACCTTAGTCTCCCAGACGCTATGATTACAGGTGAGTACCACTAGCCTCTCAGCCCTGAACATCTGAACTTGAACAAATGACTTCACTGTGCTTTGTGATAGTATTATATATGTAGTAATATATAATGTATTGTTCTTTTATTAAAGGGATTACTTAACTATATTTATTTAGTGTGTGTGTGTGTGTGTGTGTGTGTGTGTGTGTGTGTGTGCGTGTGTGTTTGCATGGGTGCCACAATACAACAAGTGGAGTTCAGTTTTATCCTCCCATAATGTGGGTGGGTCCTGGGGATTGAACTCATATCCTCAAGCTTAGCAGAAAATATCTTAATCCTCCGAGCCATCTTGCTAGCCCTTGTTAGTTACTCTTGTTAGCTAGCAATGGTCCAAGTTTCTGACTTGTTCCCAACTCGGGATGCTTTCTATCGGCAGAGTTACATTCTTCATATGGTTAGGGTTTTTGAGGTTTTTTTTTTTCAGAGTTATTTTCTAACTCTGAAATTTCTTAACACTGTGGTGATGTCCTGTTGCCTAGAATAACCTTGACTCAAAATGTTAAGTATTTCATTTCCCTAAATGGAATTGTTACCCAATGGTGTTTGGCATTAGGTACTTATTTATGATGGAAAACAGGGTGTTGAAAGATGGCAAAGGAGTCTATAAATAAGAATGGGAAAACATACCCCCCAAAAGAGAGAGGGAAACAAGGGAAGCCCTAATTATAGAGACTGCCTTTCTGGTTCTTGATACAATTCACATCTGTGTCCCAGCTATAGTTGGCCTTGTTGCTGGGGGACTTGTTCTGTTGCTACCTGAGACCAAAGGGAAGGCTCTGCCTGAGACCATTGAGGATGCTGAAAACATGCAAAGGTAGGTACTTGGGCTCCCTGAATGAACTCCTGCACAGACACTTAGGCAATTCTGGATCCAACTGGGAAGAAAGATTAGGTTGAACCCAGGTCTCATATCATGTAATCAAGGCAAGCTACAGCAAAGCATTAGATATCAAAAAGAGACAACACCATGGGAGGATTGGTTATAGTTCACGCTGCCATAATAGGCAGGGTCTGCCTAAATGTAACAAAAAAAAGAAAGAAAAGGAGGAGGAGAAAGAGAAAGAGAGGGAGGGAGGGAGAAAAAGAAAGGAAGGAAAGAGAGAGGAAGAAAGAAAGAAGGAAGAAGGAAGGAAGGAAGAAAGGAAGGAAGGAAGGAAGGAAGGAAGGAAGGAAGGAAGGAAGGAAGAAAGGTAGGAAGGAAGGAGGGAAGGAGGGAAGGAGGGAAGAGGGAAAGTCTAGGGCCTATAAGAGAAAGACTAGTCTGTCTGCAGTTACAAAAATTCAAAGTTGAGTTGAAATACTGTCATCACTGAGAAACCTGGATAAAGTGTTTAGTACTATACAAAGGGCTGGCTTTCTGAACATATATGGAGAACTCTAACAATGCTACAAGAACAGTTGCCCAAAAGCAGGAAACAGGAAGGGGCTGGGCAGCTGACTCAGCAGAAAGGAGAGTCCCACCACCTTCTTCATAACCAGAAGAATGTGAACTGACATGGCACTGGCATTCCTCTGGCCATCAGAGATCAAACTACCTGGAACACACTGTCCTGGGGAAGAATATGCAGGACCAACATGACTGTGACCATGCACTGAATCCTCCAAACAGGCAGCCCAACCATAGAAACAGGGTGACACCTGTCTGTCTGCCTTTACCCAGTCACAACCTCTTGAAATTTACATGTGTGAAATGCTTTTACATGTAAAAGCATCTTTTAGTGCAGCAAAGGACTAGAAGCAACCTAAATGCTCTTCAGTTGGAAATCTTCAGTTGAATGAATTATTATATGCCATACTATAAAACACTATTCAGCCATTTTTTAAAAAGAGACATTTATATCCACTGACAAGAAAAGTTGTCAAAAAATACATTGCTATTGGAAAAAAACAGAAACATAAAATATAAAAGTATTCATTCTACCATTTGGATAAATATGACATAGATACATAGACATACAAATAGAAAATAGTATTAAAAATAAAGTGACAAGATTATAGAAACATTCAAGTAGACTCCCTTATCTGTGGTTTTTATTTCCATCTTTTCAATAACCCATGGTCCTTCAGCTTCCATTGGAGTTTGGAAATATTAAATGGAAAATTCCAGAAATAATTCATATCTATATATAATTTTATTTTGCATACTTCTCTGAGTAACATAAGAAATCTTGCATGTCTGTCCCTGTCACACTCATAACAAGAATTTTTCCTTTGCCTGGTGTATCCACACTGTATATACTACCCACCCATTAGGCCATGAACAGACACCTCAGTTACCTGTTGGAAGGTGTCACTATACTTGTGTTCACATACCCTTCTTTTCACTTGATCATGACCCAAGAGCAGTGATGCTGACGGCTCACACATGCCAAACAGAAATTTTATGCAAAGGGCTTTCTTAGCATATAAAGGCAAAACTTGATGAAGATAGAGAAAATTTTCTGTTCAGTGTGTAACACAAGTCCCAGGGCAGCAAGCTGCTGATACCCAGGGGTCTGAGGCTTTTCTGGAACTGCTGTTGAGAAAATAGGTCTCAACTGGACCTGATGTCACATGCTGGAAGCCATGGGACACCTAGTTCTTTTTTCAGCCACATAATCTTTTCTAAAGTGAGAAATGCTGAATTCCCAGGATCTGTGACAAAACCAGTGTAGGAATCTGGAACAGGCATTTCCTCTTATTGACAATTTGTGGGAGCTGAATGGTGGCCTGCTCTTTCTTTGGTGGTTCTGTTGCTGTTATTGTTGGTGTTGCTGCTGCAGCTGTTACAGTTAACGGTTGCTATTGTTGCAGTTATTGTTCTATTGCTGCTATTAATATTGCTGCTTACTGTTGCTGTTGTCACTGTTGCTGTTGTTGCTGTCACTGTTACTGGTGCTGTTGTGGCAGTTACACTTCTTGTTGCTGTTACTGTCACTGTTACTGGTGCTATTGTGGCAGTTACACTTCTTGTTGCTGTTGTCACTGTTGTTGCTGTTACTGTTGCTGTTGCTGTCACTGTTACTGGTGTTGTTGCTGCTATCATTGTTATTGATTCTGTTGCTGTTGCTGCTATTACTGTTCTTACTGATGTCACTGCTACTGTTGGTTTTGCTATTGTCACTGTTCTTGCTGCTGTGGTCACCATTGATGTTGCTGCTGTTACTGTTGGTGTTGCTGCTGTTACTGCTCTTACTGGTGCTATTACTGTTCTTGTTGCTGCTCTTATTGTTCTTGACGCTGCAGTTACTGTTCTTGCTGTTACTGTCACTGTTGCTGTTGCTGCCATTACTGTTGCTGTTGGTGTTGCTGCTGTCACAGTTGCTGTTATTGATCTTGTTGCTTTTGTCACTGTTGCTGCTGTTATTCTTACTACTGCTGCAGTTACTGTTCTTACTGCTGCTGTCACTGTTAGTGTTGTTGCTTTTACTGTTGCTGTTGTCACTGTTGCTGTTAATTTTGTTGCTGCTGCTGACAGTACTGTCACTGTTACTGTTGCTGTTATTGTTCTTGTTGCTGATGTCACTGTTGGTGTTGCTGTTACTATTGCTGTTGCTGTCGCTGATACTGCTGCCACCACTGTTGCTGTTGGTGCTGTCACTGCTACTGTTGGTGTTGCTGTTGTCACTGTTCTTGCTTCTATGGTCACTGTTGGTGTGGCTGCTGTTACTGTTCTTGCTGCTGATGTCACTGTTACTGTTGCTGTTGCTGCAGTTACAGTTCTTGAAGCTGTTGTCTCTGATGCTATTGTTGCTGTCACTGTTGGTGCTGCTATCACTGTTGCTGTTGATGCTGTTACTGTTGGTGTTGCTGTTGTCACTGTTCTTGCTTCTATGGTCACTGTTACCGTTGGTGCTGTTACTGTTCTTGCTGCTGCTGTCACTGTTGCTGTTGATGCTGTTACTGTAGGTGTTGCTGTTGTCACTGTTGTTGCTTCTATGGTCACTGTTGCTGTTGCTGATGTCACTATTGATGCTGCTATTGTTCTTGCTACTGCTGTCACTGTTGATGTGGCTGCTGTCACTGTTCTTTCTGCTATTGTTACTGTTCTTGCTGCTGCTGTCACTGTTAGTGTTGTTGCTGTTACTGTTCTTACAGCTGGTGTCACTGCTACAGTTGTCACTGTTCTTGCTTCTATGGACACTGTTGCTGTTGCTGCTGTTAATGTTCTTGCTGCTGCTGTCACTGTTGGTGTGGATGCTGTCACTGTTGTTACTGCTGGTGTCACCGCTACAGTTGCTGTTGTCACTTTTCTTGCTTCTGCTGTTACTTTTCTTGCTGCTGGTGTCACTGTTGCTGTTGCTGCTGTCACTGTTGCTGTTGCTGCAGTTACTGTTCTTGCTGCTTCTGTTATTCTTGGTATTGTTGCTGTTACTTTTGTTACTGCTGGTGTCACTGCTACGGTTGCTGTTGTCACTGTTCTTGCTTCTGTGATCACTGTTGGTGTGGCTGCTGTTACTGTTCTTGCTGCTAATGTCACTGTTACTGTGACTGTTGCTGCAGTTACAGTTCTGGAAGCTGTTGTCTCTGATGCTATTGTTGCTGTTACTATTCTTGCTGCTGCTGTTACTGTTCTTGCTGCTGCTGTCGCTGTTGGTGTTGTTGCTCTTGCTGTTGTTACTGCTGGTGTCACTGCTATGGTTGCTGTTGTCACTGTTCTTGCTTCTATGGTCGCTGTTACTATTGCTGTTGTTACTGCTCTTGCTGTTGCTGTCACTGTTGGTGTGGCTGCTGTTACTGTTCTTGCTGCTGCTGTTACTGTTGCTGTTGCTGTTATTGTTCTTGCTGCTGCTGTCACTGTTGGTATTGCTGTTACTATTGCGGTTGCTATTGCTGATGCTGCTGCCACCACTGTTGCTGTTGCTACTGTCACTGCTGCTGTTGGTGTTGCTGTTGTCACTGTTCTTGCTTCTATGGTCACTGTTGCCATTGCTGCTGTCACAATTGCTGCTGTTTCTGTTCTTACTACTGTTGTCACTGTTGGTGTTGTTGCTGTTACTGTTGTTACTGCTGATGTCACTGCTACAGTTGTCACTGTTCTTGCTTCTATGGTCACTGTTATTGTTGCTGCTGTTAATGTTCTTGCTGCTGCTATCAATGCTACAGCCGCTGTTGTCACTGTTCTTGCTTCTATGGTCACTGTTACTGTTGCTGCTGTTACTGTTCTTGCTGATGCTGTCACTGTTACTGTTGCTGCTGTTACTGTTCTTGTTGTTGCTGTCACTGTTACTGTTGCTGCTGTTACTGTTCTTTCTGCTGCTGTCACTCTTGGTGTTGTTGCTGTTACTGTTGTTACTGTTGGTGTCACTACTAGAGTTGCTGTTGTCACTGTTCTTGCTTCTATGGTCACTGTTACTGTTGCTGCTGTTACTGTTCTTGCTGCTGCTGTCACTGTTACTGTTGCTGCTGTTACTGTTCTTGCTGCTGCTGTCACTGTTGGTGTTGTTGCTGTTACTGTTGTTACTGTTGGTGTCACTACTAGAGTTGCTGTTGTCACTGTTCTTGCTTTTGTGGTCACTGTTGGTGTGGCTGCTGTTACTGTTCTTGGTGCTTGTGTCGCTGTTACTGTTACTGTTGCTGACGTTACAGTTCTTGAAGCTGTTGTCTCTGATGCTGTTATTACTGTTATTGTTGGTGCTGCTGTCACTGTTGGTGTTGTTGCTGTTACTGTTGTTACTGCTGGTGTCACTGCTACAGTTGCTGTTGTCACTGTTCTTGCTTCTATGGTCACTGTTACTGTTGCTGTTACTGCTGTCACTGTTCTTGCTGCTGCTGTCACTGTTGGTGTTGTTGCTGTCACTGTTGTTACTGCTGGTGTCACTGCTTTGGTTGCTGTTGTCACTTTTCTTGCTGCTGCTGTTACTGTTCTTGCTGCTGGTGTCATTGTTGCTGTTGTTGCTGTCACTGTTGCTGTTGCTGTTGCTGCTGTTACTGTTCTTGCTGCTGCTGTCACTGTTGATGTGGCTGCTGTTACTGTTCTTGCTGCTGATTTCACTGTTACTGTTACTGTTGCTGCAGTTACAGTTCTGGAAGCTGTTGTCTCTGATGCTATTGTTGCTGTTACTATTCTTGCTGCTGCTGTTACTGTTCTTGCTGCTGCTGTCGCTGTTGGTGTTGTTGCTCTTGCTGTTGTTACTGCTGGTGTCACTGCTATGGTTGCTGTTGTCACTGTTCTTGCTTCTATGGTCGCTATTACTATTGCTGCTGTTACTGCTCTTGCTGTTGCTGTCACTGTTAGTATGGCTGCTGTTACTGTTCTTGCTGCTGCTGTTACTGTTGGTGTTGTTGCTCTTATTGTTGTTACTGCTGGTGTCACTGCTATGGTTGCTTTTGTCACTGTTCTTGCTTCTGTGTTCACTGTTGGTGTGGCTGCTGTTACTGTTCTTGCTGCTAATGTCGCTGTTATTGTTACTGCTGCTGCAGTTACAGTTCTTGAAGCTGTTGTCTCTGATGCTGTTGTTGCTGTTACTGTTCTTGCTGCTGCTGTTACTGTTGCAGTTGCTGCTGTTACTGTTGTTGTTGCTGTCACTGTTGCTGTTATTGTTCTTGCTGCTGCTGTTACTGTTGGTACTGTTGCTCTTACTGTTGTTACTGCTGGTGTCACTGCTAGGGTTGCTGTTGTCACTGTTCTTGCTTGTGTGGTCACTGTTGGTGTGGCTGCTGTTACTGTTCTTGCTGCTAATGTCGCTGTTATTGTTACTGCTGCTGCAGTTACAGTTCTTGAAGCTGTTGTCTCTGATGCTGTTGTTGCTGTTACTGTTCTTGCTGCTGCTGTTATTGTTCTTGCTGCTGCTGTCACTGTTAGTGTGGCTGCTGTTACTGTTCTTGCTGCTGCTGTTACTGTTGCTGTTGCTGCTGTCACTGTTGGTGTTGCTGTTATTGTTCTTGATGCTGCTGTCACTGTTGGTATTGCTGTTACTATTGCAGTTGCTATTGCTGATGCTGCTGCCACAACTGTTGCTGTTGCTGCTGTCACTGCTGCTGTTGGTGTTGCTGTTGTCACTGTTCTTGCTTCTATGTTCACTGTTGCTGTTGCTGCTGTCACAGTTGCTGCTGTTTCTGTTCTTACTACTGTTGTCACTGTTGGTGCTGTTGCTGTTATTGTTGTTACTGCTAGTGTCACTGCTATAGTTGCTGTTGTCACTGTTCTTGCTTCTTTGGTCACTGTTACTGTTGCTGCTGTTACTGTTCTTGCTGCTGCTGTCACTATTACTGTGGCTGCTATTACTGTTCTTGCTGCTGCTGTCACTGTTGGTGTTGTTGCTGTTACTGTTGTTACTGCTGGTGTCACTGCTAGAGTTGCTGTTGTCACTGTTCTTGCTTCTATGATCACTGTTTGTGTGGCTGCTGTTACTGTTCTTGCTGCTAATGTCTCTGTTACTGTTACTGTTGCTGACGTTACAGTTCTTGAAGCTGTTGTCTCTGATGCTGTTATTACTGTTACTGTTGGTGCTGCTGTCACTGTTGGTGTTGTTGCTGTTACTGTTGTTACTGCTGGTGTCACTGCTACAGTTGCTGTTGTCACTGTTCTTGCTTCTATGGTCACTGTTACTGTTGCTACTGTCACTGTTGCTGTTCGTGTGGCTGCTGTTACTGTTCTTGCTGCTGTTGTCACTGTTGGTATTGTTGCTGTCACTGTTGTTACTGCTGGTGTCACTGCTATGGTTGCTGTTGTCACTTTTCTTGCTGCTGCTGTTACTGTTCTCGCTGCTGGTGTCATTGTTGCTGTTGCTGCTGTCACTGTTGCTGTTGCTGTTGCTGCTGTTACTGTTTTTGCTGCTGATTTCACTGTTACTGTTACTGTTGCTGCAGTTACAGTTCCGGAAGCTGTTGTCTCTGATGCTGTTGTTGCTGTTACTGTTCTTACTGCTGCTGTCACTGTTGGTGTGGCTGCTGTCACTGTTCTTGCTGCTGTTGTCACTGTTGGTGTTGTTGCTGTCACTGTTGTTACTGCTGGTGTCACTGCTATGGTTGCTGTTGTCACTGTTCTTGCTGCTGCTGTTACTGTTCTCGCTGCTGGTGTCACTGTTGCTGTTGCTGCTGCTGCTGTTACTGTTCTTGCTGCTGCTGTCACTGTTGGTGTGGCTGCTGTTACTGTTCTTGCTGCTGATTTCACTGTTACTGTTACTGTTGCTGCAGTTACGGTTCTGGAAGCTGTTGTCTCTGATGCTGTTGTTGCTGTTACTATTCTTGCTGCTGCTGTTACTGTTCCTGCTGCTGCTGTTACTGTTGGTGTTGTTGCTCTTACTGTTGTTACTGCTGGTGTCACTGCTAGGGTTGCTGTTGTCACTATTCATGCTTCTGTGGTCACTGTTGGTGTGGCTGCTGTTACTGTTCTTGCTGCTGCTGTCACTGTTGGTGTTGTTGCTCTTACTGTTGTTACTGCTGGTGTCACTGCTAGGGTTGCTGTTGTCACTGTTCTTGCTTGTGTGGTCACTGTTGGTGTGGCTGCTGTTACTGTTCTTGCTTCTGCTGTCACTGTTGGTGTTCTTGCTCTTACTGTTGTTACTGCTGGTGTCACTACTAGGGTTGCTGTTGTCACTGTTCTTGCTTGTGTGGTCACTGTTGCTGTTGCTGCTGTCACAGTTGCTGCTGTTTCTGTTCTTACTACTGTTGTCACTGTTGGTCTTGTTGCTGTTATTGTTGTTACTGCTAGTGTCACTGCTACAGTTGCTGTTGTCACTGTTCTTGCTTCTTTGGTCACTGTTACTGTTGCTGCTGTTACTGTTCTTGCTGCTGCTGTCACTGTTAGTGTGGCTGTTATTGTTCTTGCTGCTGCTGTCACTGTTGGTGTGGCTGTTGTTACTGTTCTTGCCGCTGCTGTTACTGTTGCTGTTGCTGTTATTGTTCTTGCTGCTGATATCATTGTTGTTATTGCTGTTACTTTTACTGTTGCTGTTGCTGATGCTGCTGCCACCACTGTTGCTGTTGCTGCTGTCACTGCTGCTGTTGGTGTTGCTGTTGTCACTGTTCTTGCTTCTATGTTCACTGTTGCTGTTGCTGCTGTCACAGTTGCTGCTGTTTCTGTTCTTACTACTGTTGTCACTGTTGGTGTTGTTGCTGTTATTGTTGTTACTGCTAGTGTCACTGCTACAGTTGCTGTTGTCACTGTTCTTGCTTCTTTGGTCACTGTTACTGTTGCTGCTGTTACTGTTCTTGCTGCTGCTGTCACTGTTGGTGTGGCTGTTATTGTTCTTGCTGCTGCTGTCACTGTTGGTGTGGCTGTTGTTACTGTTCTTGCCGCTGCTGTTACTGTTGCTGTTGCTGTTATTGTTCTTGCTGCTGATATCATTGTTGTTATTGCTGTTACTTTTACTGTTGCTGTTGCTGATGCTGCTGCCACCACTGTTGCTGTTGCTGCTGTCACTGCTGCTGTTGGTGTTGCTGTTGTCACTGTTCTTGCTTCTATGTTCACTGTTGCTGTTGCTACTGTCACTGTTGCGGCTGTTTCTATTCTTACTACTGTTGTCACTGTTGGTGTTGTTGCTGTTACTGTTGTTACCGCTGATGTCACTGCTACAGTTGTCACTGTTCTTGCTGCTGTTGTCACTGTTGGTATTGTTGCTGTCACTGTTGTTATTGCTGGTGTCACTGCTATGGTTGCTGTTGTCACTGTTCTTGCTTCTATGGTCGCTATTACTATTGCTGCTGTTACTGCTCTTGCTGTTGCTGTCACTGTTGGTATGGCTGCTGTTACTGTTCTTGCTGCTGCTGTTACTGTTGGTGTTGTTGCTCTTATTGTTGTTACTGCTGGTGTCACTGCTAGAGTTGCTGTTGTCACTGTTCTTGCTTCTGTGTTCACTGTTGGTGTGGCTGCTGTTACTGTTGTTACTGCTGATGTCACTGCTACAGTTGTGACTGTTCTTGCTTCTATGGTCACTGTTTGTGTGGCTGCTGTTACTGTTCTTGCTGCTAATGTCGCTGTTATTGTTACTGCTGCTGCAGTTACAGTTCTTGAAGCTGTTGTCTCTGATGCTGTTATTACTGTTACTGTTGGTGCTGCTGTCACTGTTGGTGTTGTTGCTGTTACTGTTGTTACTGCTGGTGTCACTGCTACAGTTGCTGTTGTCACTGTTCTTGCTTCTATGGTCACTGTTACTGTTGCTACTGTCACTGTTGCTGTTCGTGTGGCTGCTGTTACTGTTCTTGCTGCTGTTGTCACTGTTGGTATTGTTGCTGTCACTGTTGTTACTGCTGGTGTCACTGCTATGGTTGCTGTTGTCACTTTTCTTGCTGCTGCTGTTACTGTTCTTGCTGCTGCTGTCACTGTTGGTGTTGTTGCTGTTACTGTTGTTACTGCTGATGTCACTGCTACAGTTGTGACTGTTCTTGCTTCTATGGTCACTGTTTGTGTGGCTGCTGTTACTGTTCTTATTGCTGCTGTCACTGTTTCTGTGGCTGCTGTTACTGTTCTTGCTGCTAATGTTGCTGTTACTGTTACTGTTGCTGCAGTTACAGTTCTTGAAGCTGTTGTCTCTGATGCTGTTGTTGCTGTTACTGTTCTTGCTGCTGCTGTTATTGTTCTTGCTGCTGCTGTCACTGTTAGTGTGGCTGCTGTTACTGTTCTTGCTGCTGCTGTTACTGTTGCTGTTGCTGTTATTGTTCTTGCTGCTGATATCACTGTTGGTGTGGCTGTTATTGTTCTTGCTGCTGATATCACTGTTGGTATTGCTGTTACTATTGCTGTTGCTATTGCTGATGCTGCTGCCACAACTGTTGCTGTTGCTGCTGTCACTGCTGCTGTTGGTGTTGCTGTTGTCACTGTTCTTGCTTCTATGTTCACTGTTGCTGTTGCTGCTGTCACAGTTGCTGCTGTTTCTGTTCTTACTACTGTTGTCACTGTTGGTGTTGTTGCTGTTATTGTTGTTACTGCTAGTGTCACTGCTACAGTTGCTTTTGTCACTGTTCTTGCTTCTTTGGTCACTGTTACTGTTGCTGCTGTTACTGTTCTTGCTGCTGCTGTCACTGTTGGTGTGGCTGTTATTGTTCTTGCTGCTGCTGTCACTGTTGGTGTGGCTGTTATTGTTCTTGCTGCTGATGTCACTGTTGGTATTGCTGTTACTATTGCAGTTGCTATTGCTGATGCTGCTGCCACAACTGTTGCTGTTGCTGCTGTCACTGCTGCTGTTGGTGTTGCTGTTGTCACTGTTCTTGCTTCTATGTTCACTGTTGCTGTTGCTGCTGTCACAATTGCTGCTGTTTCTGTTCTTACTACTGTTGTCACTGTTGGTCTTGTTGCTGTTATTGTTGTTACTGCTAGGGTCACTGCTACAGTTGCTGTTGTCACTGTTCTTGCTTCTTTGGTCACTGTTACTGTGGCTGCTGTTCCTGTTCTTGCTGCTGCTATCACTGTTGGAATTGCTGCTATCACTACTACTGTTGCTGCTGTCACTGCTGCTGGAGGTGTTGATGTTGTCACTGTTCTTGCTTCTATAGTCACTGTTGATGTGGCTGCTGTTACTGTTCTTGCTGCTGATGTCTCTGTTACTGTTGCTGCAGTTACAGTTCTTGAAGCTGTTGTCTCTGATGCTGTTGTTGCTGTTACTGTTGATGCTGCTGTCACTGTTGGTGTTGTTGCTGTTACTGTTGTTACTGCTGGTGTCACTGCTATGGTTGCTGTTGTCACTGTTCTTGCTTCTATGGTCACTGTTACTGTTGTTGCTGTTACTGTTGTTGCTGCTGCTGTCACTGTTGGTATTGTTGTTGTTGCTGTTGGTATTGCTGCTGTCACTGCTATGGTTTCTGTTGTCACTGTTCTTGCCTCTATGGTCACTGTTACTGTTGCTGCTGTTTCTGTTCTTGCTGCTACTATCACTGTTGGTGTTGTTGCTGTCACTGTTGCTGTTGATGCTGTTATTGTTCTTGCTGCTGCTGTCACTGTTGGTGTTTCTGCTGTCACTGTTGCTATTGATTCTGTCACTGTTTGTGTTTCTGCTGTCACTGTTGCTGTTGATGCTGTTACTGTTGCTGTTGCTGTTGGTATTGCAGCTGTCACTACCTCTGTTGGTGTTGCTGCTATTACTGTTCTTGCTGCTGCTGTCACTGTTAGTGTTGTTGCTGTTACTGTTCCTGTTCCTGTGTGTGTTCCTGTTGTCATCGTTGCAATTGATTCTGTTGCTGTTGTTGCAGTTTCCGTTGCTGCAATTACTCTTGCATCTACTGTTACTGTTCCTGCTATTACTATGGTCACTGTTACTGTTGTTGCTGTTACTGTTGTTGCTGCTGCTGTCACTGTTGGTATTGTTGTTGTTGCTGTTGGTATTGCTGCTGTCACTGCTATGGTTTCTGTTGTCACTGTTCTTGCCTCTATGGTCACTGTTACTGTTGCTGCTGTTTCTGTTCTTGCTGCCGCTGTTCCTGCTGCTGATGTTTCTGTTCTTGCTGCCGCTGTCACTGTTGGTGTTACTGTTGCTATTGCTACATTTACTGTTTATGCTGCTGCTGTTTCTGTTGTTGCTGCTGCTGTTACTGTTGTTGCGGTTACTGTTGACATTAACGTGTTTGCTGCTATTATTTTTCCTTTTTTTGTTATAGCTGCTCTTTATGCTGCTGCTATTGCTGCTACTACTGTCACTCATGTTAATGTTGCTTCGACTGTTGTTGAAGCTGCTGTGACTTTTTATGCAGTGGCTATTGTTTGTGATGCTGTTCTTGGTGTTCCTGCTGTTGTTCTTGCTGTGGCTGTCATTTTTAGTGGTGCTGCTGTTGCCATCCTTGCTTCTTTTGCTGTGGCCATTCCTGCTGTCACTGTTACTACTATTCTTGTCAATGCTGCCACTAGCACCATTCATGCTGCCATTAGTTCTATTGCGATGGTTGCTATTGTTGTTACTGTTTTCAGGGCTGGGATTGTTGCTGCTGCTTCTGCTGTTCATGCTGCCATTGGTGTTACTATTGATGGTACTGCTGTTGTGACTGTTGTTATCATTGCTATTATTGCTGTTGCTACTGGTGATGCTACAGCTGTTATTCCTATTATTTTTGCAACTCCTCCCACCGCTGTTTTCACTATTGCTGCAGCTGTTACAGTTAGTGTTGACACTGCTGTCAATATAGTTGTTGATGTTGCTGCTGTTATTGTTACTACTGTTGTTGTCTATGCTGTTGCTGACACAGCTGCTCTTGGTACTGTTATTATTGCCACTGTTGGCACTGGTACTTCTCTCAATGTTGTTGTTGTTACTGCTGTTGACACTGTTGCTGCTGGGACTGTTGCTGACATTGCTGCCACTGCTGTTTATGCTCCTGCTACCATTGCTAGTGCTGTCACTGATGCTCCATGGTTGGCCCTGGAGACCCTGGGAGCTCAGTATATCTGCTTGTCCCCCTACCTGGAACCTAGGAGGCCTGCAGCACTTCTGGGTGATTCGATGAGCTTCTGTTACCCACATCTCAGATTGGACTGGTCTAGAAACTGAGACCATGTGGGAAAATGGAATCGGGGCAGCCCACACATGATTCAGTACAAACAGGACCATGTACAAAGGGTAGGGTGCCAAGCAGCACAGGAAGGAGAGTAGCCCTCCTCCAAAGACTACCAGCAGCATCCATATATTCATAGAGAAGACAGTAAGAAAACTTACTAACTGAGCAATGTTCCCGTCACAGCCTTCACTCATCAAATAGTGGAGACAAAATTGATGAAAATAATTTCTTGAATTCCATGTGAGAATGGATCAAAGTATCTAGATTTTTGCAATCTTATTTACCTGGTGAGGAGTTATTTTTGGCCTTCAACTACATTCTTTGTTATGGAGGAAGATGAAACACCGGCGGGTGGGGGATGTAGGAAGGCCCTCTCCTGCAAGTTATTTACCCATGTTCTTCATGAACAGCATCACTCAGAAGACATCACAAATGTGACCTTGGACAAGTCAATATAACACTTAACCTTTGTTTCATTTATTTATTGCCCACCTGATGCTTCTTTTATAACTTCTTTCTCATCTGTCTAATTTGATTTCCTATTGCAGGCCAAGAAAAAAGAAAGAGAAGAGAATTTACATCCAAGGCAAGAAAGCAGATTTTCAGCTAAGCTAACGAGAAAAGAGTGTGGTCGCTGCTGGACCAGAGGCAGAGCGTCTTCCCACACCACAAACCCACACAACCCAACTGCACTTACCCTTGAGCTCCATCCGCAGGGAACCATAGTCTGCACAGTTTGTTGTGCTGATGTGTCAAACTCTAACTACCAGCCAGGACCTTCCATCTCACCCTGCTCTCGGCAATTCCAGGAAAACACTCATTGCTTTACTGGATTTGTTTTTTTCATCTTTACATTTCTTTATTTGGTTTCTTTTTCCACCGTGTCATCAAACCAAAATGCACAAGGGAGCTGTGGGTCAGAACAACCCAATATTAAAAAAGAAAAATCTGAAAAACGATAAACTTGAGAAAAGAAGTTTTATTTTTTAAGAAATAAAAAACTCAAGGCACTATCACAGAATGTACATGAGGAGCTTGGAATATCATAAATGTGACAAAATTTCAAAATATGCTGTTTACTATGTGGCTAACACTTAAAAAAATCCCAAACAAAATGAATAGAATATAAGTTGAGCAATCAGCAAGGCCAACCATGTTCACAGGAGATGACTACAAATACATTCCTTCTGTAACAGATCTGATGAAAAGCACTGTAGGAGTATTCCAGACACTATGCATTATTGAATCAGCCACCACAGTGTTTTCCACTTTGGTAACATTTTCCTCAAAAGTAATGGACCTTAAAATGGCATTAGTAGGCCGGACGTTGGTGGTGCATGCCTTTAATCCCAGCACTCAGGAGGCAGAGGCAGACGGATCTCTGTGAGTTCGAGACCAGCCTGGTCTACAAGAGCTAGTTCCAGGACAGCCTCCAAAGCCACAGAGAAACCCTGTCTCAAAAAACCAAAAAAAAAAAAAAATGGCATTAGTAGAGCCAGGTTTGGTAGCACACGCCTTTAGTCCTAACACCTGAGAGACAGAGGCAGGAGGATTTCTGTGTGTTTGAGGCCAGCCTGGTCTACAGAGTGAGTTCCAGGACAGCTAGGGCTAACACAGAGAAACCCTGTCTCAGAAAACAAAACAACGGAAATGGTATTAGAATCTTATCAAAGTGATATAATAAATACAGTTTTAAAGACAAATACCGCTGGCTGGGGAGATGGCTCAGTCAATGAAGATGCTTGACTTACAAGCCTGAAGGCCTGAGTTCAATCCCCTCCCCAGGGTGGGGGGAGCAGAATGCTGAGCTTTTGACAACTCATTGCTGGGGAGGTGGAGACAGGCAGATCCTTGGGGCTCACTAGGCAGCTAGCCCAGCTCACTTGATAAATTTCAAGTCAGTAAGAGACACCATCTTTAAAAAAAAAAAAAAGTACAAGGAGGCTGGAGAGATGGTACAAAGGGTAAAAGCACTTGCTGATCTTGCAAAGGACCCCAGTTTGATCCCCACCACCACCGCCCCCCATGCATGTGCCACAGCAACTCAAAGTCATCTGTAGCTCCAGCCCCTGGAGATCCAATACCCTCTTCTGGTCTCCACAGTTACCGGGCATACACATGGTGCATAGACACACATTGAAGCAAAAATGTTCATGCACATAAAATAACTCTTAAAACATTCAATTACAAAAATGATAACATAGAAATGGCCAGTATGCCGGGCAGTGGTGGCACATGCCTTTAATCCCAGCACTTGGGAGGCAGAGGTATGCAGATCTATGAGTTCAAGGCCAGTCTGATCTACAGAGTGAGTTCCAGGTCAGCCAGGGGAGTTGTACAGAGAAACCCTGTCTCAAAAAAAACAAAAGAAAAGGAAAGGAAAAAAGAAAGGAAGAAAGGAAGGAGGAAGGAAGGAAGGAAGGAAGGAAGGAAGGAAGGAAGGAAGGAAGGAGAAACAGCCAGTTACAAAATGTGCATCTTCAGTGTTAATGTCAGAATTGCAGGTTAAAACTTTGACATCCAACCAGTAAAACAAAGTTAGCAATAATGAGCACAGACAATCTACTTCATGCATTTCTCATAAGAGTAGCCAATAGTGCATTTTTTCAGGGTTACAGCTTGGCAACCTCTGTCAGTATCACAAATGTGTGTCTGATTTTGTAGTCTCACCTCTGTTATTATCTTTGATAAGTGAAACTCTGAACAGAGAAGCATTTCAGAAGTGTTTGTTCCATATCTTGTGGGTGATGGCAAAAATAAGAGTTTACAAATATGAAGAATGCTTATATAAGCCATGGCAACGACATCCATCAGTTAAACAGGGCAGGAGAAAGACCAATAGAGGCTCTGTTGAGAAAGTTCCAGCATGAAGGACAGGTGTCAGACAAGTAACGTAGGAGTTAAGAATGTCTGCCTACCTGATGACCTACAGAGAAGACAAGGCAAGATTTTATATATTTTTGTAATAACTGCATCTTTTGTGCTCATATATTATGCCCTGGTTTCATTTTTACTGCTGTGATAAAAACATAATACCCTGACTACCCACCCCCCAACAAAAAAAAAAAAAAAAAGCTTACAGGAGACATGCTTTTCCTTGAGTTCAGGATTCCGGGTCATGGTCCATCTTTGGAGGGAAGTCAAAGTAGGATGAACATTAACAGCCAGTCACATCCACCATGAGAGAAAAGCCCTGAACAGAGCTGGGATTTTGTGTGTCCTCACTTAATTACACATCTCTATTGGTTTACAAGTGTTTTAAAACACATTTAAATTAAGTTGTCACAAAAGTGGGAACTCATTTTTACATGCATATTGGATCCACTTACAGAACACACCAAGTCACATTACCAAACACAGTGAGAGAAAAAGAATCCAGATGCCCTTCCAGGGCAGCCTGGAGGTGGAAAGAGAGCTATCATGTGGCTTCCTTTTTTTTGTTGTTTGTTTTTGTTTTGTTTTGTTTTGTTTTGTTTTTGGGGGGTTTTTTGTTTTGTTTTTCGAGACAGGGTTTCTCTGTGGCTTTGGAGGCTGTCCTGGAACTAGCTCTTGTAGACCAGGCTGGTCTCGAACTCACAGAGATCTACCTGTCTCTGCCTCCCGAGTGCTGGGATTAAAGGTGTGTGCCACCAACGCCGGCTGACTGGGCATGGTCTTACTGTCCATCTTCCTGCCTTGAGAGAGAACATGACCGAGACATCTGAAGGTCTAGGTGGGCACAAGACCCCTTAGTCTTCTGACCTTAGTGGAGGGAAGCTGCCAGAAGTCACTGTCACTCCAGCTGGGCATCCTTTAGCCTTGTGTAGTAGCCATATCCCTCATTTTATCCATTCCCTGGCTTGTCTGGGTCATGATAAGCCATGCACCACAGGGCTTCCCCTCCAGCACACCCTTCTTCAAGTACCAGGCTTCAAAAGACTGTCCATCTACTCCTGGCTCCAGCTGCCTGTTCCTGGCCACCTCTCTATTGTCCCATTCCCACCTGCCTCTGGTAATCCATGGCTTTTCTCTGGGACACCAACCAAGCAAGCTACCTCTGGCCCCTCGTCAAGAAATTCATAACCCATGACCTAGAATCTGAAGTTTCTACTGTGAGTGACGTGTGGTTCTGGAGGACACTGCTGTGAGTGACATATGGGCCTGGAAGACTGCTGTGAGTGACGTTGCAATATGAGGCCACTGACCTTCTAAATGAACACAGCTGTGCTATGGAAACTGGTTGTCACTCCAGAGTTCAAGAACCTTGAGTTATCTTAGTTTCCTGTGCTCCCAGACTCCTAAAAACCCAATGGGTATTCAATCCCAGGTACCTGCTGTGGATGTCTGGCACTCGGAACTCTCCTCCCAGGATCCAACTTAACCAGGCATCCTGAGGGTTTCATTTTGTTTTGTTTTGCTTCTAAAGCCCAGGCTGGCCCTGAACTCACTATGTAGCTGAGGATGGCTACCAGCTCCTGGTCCTCCTGCCCCCATCTCCCTAGTGCCAGGAGTACAAGCATTTGACACCACACACAGTTTATGAACCCCAAGGCTTGGTACACATATCTAGCAAGCAGCCTACCAACTGAGCCACAACCCAACCCCTCCTAAAGTTTTCCTAGAGACAGTGTTCCCACTTTAGAACTTTCCTGCCAGTGAGGACAATGTTTCCTTGCCTGTGTATGCTGGTAAGAAGATGCTGAGAAAAATCTGCAATTGTATTTTGTCTGTTTTCCAAGTTCTCTCCCATCCGTAGAGAGGATGCAAGCACCCAAAACTAGATGTTCAATGACGATATGTCAGCCTCGGGGGACACTAAGAGGAGTGAAGCAGAGTCCCTAGCTCCCAGGTCTCACAATCACAGGGGACAGTACCACTCCAACACAACATGATGCTAACTCAGAACCATGCTGCACGTGCAATGCTGTTGTGACATTGAAGCACAACTGCAGCCCAGAGGTGGGTTTCGTTGACCTTTCCTCTGTAGGGTAATCCTTGCTCTAAATAATAATCCTGCATTGCCCTGGACACCTAGACAAAATGGACAATTTAGGTATGGATTTTGTCTCTACTGGAGACAGAAACAGAAAATGAATAAGCTAGCAATGACAACATAGCATGATCAGAGCTCCCTGGGTAGAGGAAGAAAGGGCCCAAAGCTCACAAAGTCAAAACTGGGTCCTGTGTGCAGAGCTGGGACAAGGCTCTCCAGAGAGCAGACACTTAACTAAGATGCTAAAAATTCTCAAGAGTTGCCACATGGACCCAGGCCTGAGTGGGTGGATGGAGAGGACTGGATAGATAGGAAAGAGATTTGAAGAATGATGGCTGGTTAGATGTGGGGCAGAGGCTAAAGGGGAAATCCAAGATAAGCATCCCTTGTGAGAATGATTTCGTAAGCATCTGCCAGGAGACAAACCAGAAATACTTGCAGCCCAGAGATGTTCAGTAAGGGGTGAATATCCCACGCCCTTTCTATCAGCTGTCATCATCAGCTCTCCCATATCAAAGCACAATACAGTAGCATCTGTCTACGACATAGCAGAGAGTGTGACAACGGGTCTGAATGCATCGAAAGAACTCTTAGAGAACAAGAAAAATGAAAGACATTTTAGAAGCAATTCCATCCAAATGGTTAAAAAGAAATAAGCTTAAGATTGAAGAGAGGGATCGTTTTTTAATTTTTACTTTTGTAACTTTGGTGTTTTATCAATTTTCTGTAATGCATATATTTTTAAAAATTATTTGTTAGGGGTTGGGATATCCAGTGGTGGTATAACTGGAGGTAGGAGTCAGAAGAGGAGGAGAAGGTGGAGAAAGGGGGGGCGGCAGCAGCAGCAGCAGCAACACTGTCACACCAAGCTTCCATCCACAAACATTTGGGAAACATTTTCAAACCACATCCAACTCACAGCACCAGTGTTTTCAGAAGCATTAGCTCATGCATATATTTTACTTATTGCTGTGACTTGAGCTTTCTCCTAATTTGACAGTCCTTAAGAATCTGTCTGTTTTATTCTTCTGACACATCAGGTGCGTGCGTGCGTGCATGCGTGCGTGCGTGCGTGTGTGTGCTCCCTCTTTTCACTCTCCCCCAGATTTGTGATTTTAGTCCTTTTCAAGGTGACATAATCACCTTGTGGCTTTTCTGTTCTTAGTCATTAATCTCACCAGGGTTCTGCCTGGTTCATTACTTTATCAGGATTCAGCTTTTGCCTTCTCTTTGCATCGTTGTCTTACATTCTAACCTTTTTTTGTGCTTTGTCTCCATTTTCCTTGCTTTAGGGTTCTTCTGTGGTTCATTCCCATTTCTATCCCATGCTGCTGAACATGGAGTTCCTACTATTTCATTAATCTACACCCAAAAAATATGACACACTTAAGATGAGAGGAAAAGATTAAATCTTTGACTCAACGTCTCGGCCATTTACAAAATGCCCTTCCATTACAGCTTACCTGGGTTTTCAGGCCTCTGAACACTATTTTTGAGAGATGTACTATACAGCTTCTATGTCAGTGTGTCCATATGTAATTCTGAGTCTTTCTCCCCCCATATTTGGTCTGGTAACTGCAGCAAGTAATTACCATGACATTTTGTTGGAGGAAAATGTACTTTTCCTTAACAGAGAACAGCTAGTCTACTAACATAAAGAAAGATCTTCCAGGTTCTTACAAGATGAAAGCAAATGAACCATCATAACTTAACTGTCTGGAAAAAGAAATGCAGGAGTATTTGCTTGGGAGCTCGTTGGTTATTGAAAACTCAAGATTTTTTTTAGCAGTGTTTGGAAACAGTACCAATTCATTTGACCCAATAATCCACTAATCATCAAGAACTGGAAAGCAAGTGGATTACATGGACCATGTTTTCACCCATTCAAACCCAATGAAGGCAGTGACTGAGATGTGATGGTGAGTGACATGGTCCTTCACCAACTTCATCTGGAGAAACAGAGGTTCCCGTTCTTTAGAAAGGTCATGACCTGCACGTGCTGCAACCCAACCTCGGCAGCGGGGCTGGCAAAGGCAGCAGGAGGATTATGCTAGCCCAAAAATGACTATTTTTTAAAGCAAGCATTTACCAGAAGTGTTTATGGGGCCACCGTTACTGCATAAACCAGCTGGCTCTGGGATGGCAGCTGCAGTTGTGTTTGCTTCCATTGTTTACTGTGCTGGGGTCAGTCTGGCTGTAAGGTGAGCATCCAGCAGAATAGAAGGTGCTTGCTCCGTCACCTGGAGATTCCACCAGACCATATCTTCCCAGGTATTTTCCAAAATTCCCTTCACTCTTCCAAGAAAACATTCAATTGTGCAAGAGAACCAGGTATGGTGTCTTGATTTAGACTGATGTCTCCTAAAGTCTGTAGATTGTAGGTTTCTGGCTCTTCTTCTGCAGGAGGCATCACATGGACACGAAAGGCGCTGTGAGAAAATGCATGGGCTGGAAGGTGCTCAGGCAGATCAGTGCTTACATATGAGCATGAGGCCTGAGTATAGAAGCCAGCATCCACAGAAAAGGCCAGGCACAGAAGTGTGCACCTCTCAGCTCAAACCCTCCTTAAAATACTGATTTCACATTATGGACACATGAGAAGCGCTGTTCTCTTGTGTGATATGGATCCTGGGAGTGATTTGCTTAAAGACAAATGGTGACTCTCAATACGCCTTTAAACTTGACTCCAGGAACTCTGCAGCTTCCACTAGGGGAGTGATGCAGGCATCCCCAATTAAACAAAGCTCTATAAATGATCAAGCAAGATTCTTAAACACAAAGTCTTTATGCTGTGTAGGTATGTAAGTAGAAAATAGTGGGAGACTGGGTACAGGGGCAGGCCGGGGACTTGAATGGTCCTTACTTCAATTACTTTGGGCTCTCACTTGCAGTCCATTGCTGAGGCTGCTGGCAGGAGTGGGTTAGGCATGTGGACACTGTAAAGAGTTCCCCCACTTACTCTAGGACTTCTGCTGTGTACCTCAAGCTGTCCTTCAGAGCACAGTGCACAGCTACCCAATTCCCCCTGGGTAAGGTGACTTTTCTATAGCTTCACAATTATCTTCTTGGATAGACTGGGGGCCAGAAAGGTCCCCGAGAGACATTTAGGTGAACTGACTCTTTTTACTAACCCTTCCTCAGTAGGAAAAGAAAAGGTTCCATATTCATCCAGAAGCCATGACATAAGTATATTAATATTCTTTATTCCAGAAAGTAGGAAAATGGTTCTGCAATTATTCCTCATTAGCTGTGGGGTGGAGGGGTTCGTTCACATGCTCACATCTCTGCCGTCCTTAGTGACTGTCTCCCCCAGTATTGTTTTGGTCATCTGTTTTATTGTTGTCTGATTGTCCCAGGGACACATGAGAGAAAAAAGGTAACACCTATAACCCAAAGAACAATCCACACAAGTGCAGCCTCTTATAAGTCAATGAGTTCATTAGGGGCATCTTAAAGGCACATGAACAATTCCTGAAGGCTACATCTTCCGAATTCACCACATATGCTCCCATCTTCTAAGTTCCTAATCTATATGGATTTAAGTCAGAACTGAAGGATCCGGCCTTATAGTGGTACCCAGTCATGTTCACATACCCACACAAAATACGATTTTTTAAAAAGATGCATAATTTGATAAAAATATATCTTGAAAATGTTTAAGTATATTTTCGTTAGTTTTTTTATTCTTTTATATCTCTTAATTTCTTTTCCTGCTGCCGTGATAATCACAAGTTAAGGGAGAATGATTTTATTTGCTTCAGCTCATAGTTCAAGGTTCTGTCCATCATGACAGGAAGTCGAGACAACAGGAGCTTGAAGCAGCTGGTGACACCACATCTACAATCAGGAAGCATAGGGCAATGGATGCTGGTACTCAACCCTCTTTTTGCATTTTAAACAATCCAGATTCACCTGCCTAAGGAAAAGCCCACCCGTAATTAAAATGGATTTTCTCTCTCCGTGTAATCAAGACAACCCCTCATGGCATGCGGGCCCCAGGCCACCCTCCAAACGATTCCAAATTCTGCCAAGTCGATAGTTAATACTGACTACCACAGTGTGACAGCTCCAAAGCATGCCTTGTGATTTATGAAATGATAGATGAGTGTGACATTACAAACCGCTGTCAATGTGATGGCTTGTCTCTCCAGAGCACTCTACCTGTCAGGATCCTACCCTGCAGACCAAGCAGTTTATATTCTCTATTCCAAACCTATCAACTTCAACTCAAAAGAAGATTCTGAATTTTTTCCCTTGATTCCGAGGTCACTGTGGTTTCTGGGTAGCCAACACGTTTAGTATAAAATGATCAAACCACAAACATGTCCACCTTAAGCATTGTTTATGGTTCCTCTTTCATTTCTTCATTGGGCATGCTTATTAGTTGTGTTGTTGATTCTCCAGCACAAGGCTAATGCTAGTTGAGTTGAATTGATAGAACAGTTTACAAACATTATAGAAGCTCATGGTGTGTTCTCTCTCATTGGCTCAAATTCTATTATTTGTTCTCTGTAAGGGCTGCTGCTCTTTTTATAGAACCAAACCTATTCTGAGTGACCATAATTACTGTCTTTGGGGGTGTTGACATTGTCTCTGCTTGGCCATCTGAAGCCTTCCTTATTTAGGCATCTTTGTATTTTTAACACTGCCCTGGACATCTCCAAGGCCTTGATCTTTGGCAAAAATTCTTGCCTGCTTTCATGAACTGTTCCCTTTTTTTGGGTCCTAAGTCTAGTCACAATACCCCTTCTTAAAATCCTATTTTAGCAAATTATGGTTTGCTCTGTGGTGTTGCGTTCTTGTGTGAAAGAAAACAACTGCCTCTTCATTTAACTACTGTTTCTCATCCATGCAAGTCCCTCATGTGAAAGACCTTTTTATTAATTTTGCTTTCTTTCCTCCCACAAAATGACATCCTAAATTATAACAATACCATCCAAAGTTTTATAAATCTTCGTTTTTTTTTCTTTTAAGAAAATAGTACCAAGCAGAAATTTTTACAGATTTTTTAAAAATTTCATACATTTGAGTATTTTGCCTGCATGTGTGTATATGTACCATGTGCATGTCTGGTGCCTGCAGAGGCCAGGACAAGTTGTCAGGTCTCCTGGAATGGGAGTCATGGATGGTTTTAAAGCTTCAATGTGGGTGTCGGGAATTGAATCCAAGTCTTCTGTCCTCTGCAAGAGCAACAGGTGCTTTAAACCATGGGGCCATCTCTTCAAACCCACAGACGGCAATTTCAAGATACCAAACCATGGGCCAGGAATGTGGCCATGTTGGTAGAATGCTTGCCTAGCATGCAGGAAGCCCTAGGTTCCACCCCCCCATCACCACATAAACCAAGCATGGTGTTACAGACCTGCAATCCCATCCAGCACATGGGAAGTGATGGAAGACTAGAGCTGAAATTCAAGGTCATCTTCAACTACATAGCAAGCTCAGGGCCAGCTTGCTCTACATGAGATTCTATCTCAAAATAAATAAGTAAATAAATACACATTTAAAAAAAAATGTTCAATCATGAGAGAGACCCTGAGCAATGGAACAGTCCAAGGGTGCTTGGCAGTCACCATCAGGAGATAATGATGGCCAATGCCCAGCAAGGGAACAAAAAAAAAAAGCCTCTAGACAATACTGTTTATACTAACTTATGCATATGTGTATAAGAGAACACACATGAGCACATATGTGTAAGGACATGCCATGGCCATGAGGAGGTGAGTCTTCCAGTGTTTTCCCCTCCTGGGAAAGAGGTAGAAATTCCATTCTTTTTATATAATGATAATAAATACCCTCCCAACCACACACACACACCAAGATGGAAAGTCCACATCTGCTCTTCAGATGGCAGACATTGAGTTCCTGGCACATTGAAATCACTAAATTGCTGAGTAGGACTGAATCTCCTAAGAGCAGGCATGTCTTCTACCAGATTTGCATGTTGGAGGAACGGAAACACACTGTTTCCTCCTGTGAGCAGCTCGGTGAGGAGTGGCTTACATTACATGTCTGCACTTTTGCCAGCAATTTCCCAGTTCTTCATATTAAAGAATTACTTGTTCTTTCATATCATCCTGGGCTTTATTCTAATCTCTTTTCCTTCCAGACAGTTCATCCAACCTCCTGCCTTTGGTCTCTATCTGATGTTGCTGGTATTATCTACAATAGACATGAGTCCAAATAGCTCATGTACAACCCAAACACTAATTTCTAGACAAAATGACTTCCTTTTCACTGTAATATTGCACTGTGGCCATGGAAGTAAACCTTCTGACTTCACCAATAAAAACCAAAAACAGGAGTGGAGCAGAACAACCTATTCCCAAAACATAGGTAGGAGAAATGTCTTTCCAAAAGGGGCATAGTAATTCTGGTCTGGTAATACATTTGTCCCCATCACATGTAATGAACATGACTGGGAGCTGCCATTTTAAAAAACTAACTCCCTTTAAAGTTGCCCCTAATTAAAATGCTTTTGACAACGTAAATACTCACATGTGCAAAGTTATTTTCCTTCAGAAACAAATGTAGCAGTTACTACAGAAAAGCATGGGCAGTCATGTTTAAAGGCTATAGGACCTATTAAATGAGCAGTGGTTCTCAACCTTCCTAAGGTTATGAACCTTTAATACAGTTCTTTATGTTGTGGTGACCTTCCAACCATAAAATTACTTTCATTGCTACTTCATAACTATAATTTTGCTACTGTTAGAAATCATAATCTGTGTTTTCCAATGGTTTCTTGGGGTTCATAACCCACAAGTTGAAACCCACTGCTTTAAGTTATGAACTTAAACAGTTATGTAACAACAATAACAGCATTTTTTTACCAGGACAGACAGACAGATGGGTCAAAGACAACCAGGGCATTTCAGAAGTCAAAAGAAACAAGACAATGCACTTTCAGAAAACTCTTTAGGGTTAATATTCATTGGGAATGGGCAACATAGAAGAGTATGGGAATGCAAAGGCTTCTGGGAATTCTCCAAGTGGTGAGTCCCCTTCTCTCTGCTACTCAGCTCCTGGCACAGGGTCCCTGTTACATATCTGGTGATTTGCCTGTTTGAACCTGAAGATAAATTGTGTTTTCTTTGGCCTTTGATTTCCTGTAGCAACCATAAATAAAAATTAAAGTTAGTGAATAAACAATCATCATTTTGCTTACCTGATACTTGAAACAGGTCTTGTGATATAACTGTTGCTGGCCTGTCATACACTATGTAAAAATGCTGGTCTCAAAATCACCATATAGGTGAGTCTGCCTCAGAGTTTCAAGTGTTGGAATGACACTCATGAGCCATTCTGCTCAGCTTAATGGTCAGCATCTATTTTTTTTGAGACAGGGTTTCTCTGTGGCTTTGGCTTTGGAGACTGTTGGAGACCAGACTGGTCTCAAACTCACAGAGATCCACCTGCCTCTGCCTCCCAAGTGCTGGGATTAAAGGCGTGCGCCACCAATGCCCGGCAGTGGTCAGCATCTTGATAAAGAAATTTGCAACGTTGAAACTTGCGGAATATTGCTTAAGATGGGACAGAGAAAATAAAAATCTGGGGGGGGGGTGCTATGTAAGAGTGTTGTCTCTTAGACATGATATGACATGACCATTGCACTCATGAGTTCACTGCAACTATGGTTATTGACACAAGACCTGAACAAGATCAAGCCAACAAGGTCAGTCAACATTCCAACAGGCAGCACTAGCTGGATTTGATGGGTGTTGAACAGTACTATCCTCCAAGCAGAACAACCACTGTCTTCATCAGACAGTGCTGTATCTGCAAAGAACATCACAACTGGGACTGTTGGCATTCCCTCCTAGGAGGAGGGTATGGAAAGGCTCATTAGACCCTCTAAGTATCCAGTCACTCCTCCCAGCAGGTTGTTGGCAGTCCTGCTCCAATTATATATGGCCTTGGGGTCTCAGGGAGGAGCTAGAGTATATATTATACACTGAGGAAGCCTAGAAGAAGGTCCTCCATCCATGCAAGCATTGACTTTCCAATGCTACTGCTTTGGGGTCACCTGTGATCTTACTTATAACCCCTAACCCAGCATCTGTAAGTAAGCCTAATAAACTCATTTGCTCCCCAGGATTAAGTTTGGGAGGATCAAAGTTTTGCTGGTCACTGGGACCTTAGAAGGAGTGGGGAAACATATTGTCTAGTCCCCCTGGCCAACATGGGACAACTGTCCAGTGTCCCTGATGCAGTGTGGGACAACTGTCCACTAAGAAGCAGGGTCTGTTTTTTTTGCTTTCCTTGCAGAGCTCAGTAGATGAGATCTTTTCCCATCTCCAGCATTTCTGGAGGTCAATCCAAGCCCAAACATCTGAAAAGCTCTCCCAAAACCTTAAGGAAGAGTAAACAAGAGTGTGCACCGATGCTGTGATGAGGCCACACCCTTCTGTCCCAGTATCACACCCCTCACCTCCTCCTCCTTAGGTTCTCTGCATCTTCAATAGTCTCAGGCAAAGCCACACCCTTGGTCTCTGGAAGAAGAAATGTCATGGCCCCAGCAGTCAGGCCCAAAACCCCTACAAATGAAACAGAGTCCAAGGAAGAGTGTTAGAATGGGCTCATGGCCCTTACATGAGAGCAGTGAGCCAGAGAGGGTGGGGAGGAGGTGCTGTTTGTCTTTGAAAATTATCAAGAATATTCAGGAAAGAACTGGAGGTAATGGTATACTTAGAGATAATAAAATTTAAGATAGAAAGATGATGACAGGTGACTGATAGATGATAGATAAATAGAAAGTATATGCATTGGTAGATAGCTAGGTGATAGATGATGGATAGATAGATATTGATTGATGATATATAGATGATATATTTATTAATATAGATATATGACATATAAAGAGATAATAGATACATAGATGATAGATAGATAGATAGATAGATAGATAGATAGATAGATAGATAGATATGTTGGTTGATTGTTTATAGATGACAGGTAGGTATATAGATAGATAGATAGATAGATAGATAGATAGATAGATAGATAGATGATAGATACCTAGTCAGATGATAATGATATGTGTTAAATACATGAACAGATAATAAATTCATACATGCATAAAAGAGAAAGAAAAAGAATACAGAAACACACATAGATACAGAGATGACAGATAATAGGTACATAAGTATAGAGACAGGGATGGAGACAGAGTTGCAGAGCATGACCAACCTATATATGTCCTTCTTATTACTCTCTCTACTTCTCCTTCCTTCCCTCCTCCCTTTCTTGTGCCCTTCCCTCCTTCCTTTCTTCCCCATCTCTTTCTTATTCTCTTCCCTTACTTCCCTCTCTCTCCAACCCATTCTCTAACTCCCTCCTCTCCCTCCCTGTCTTTCCCCTGCATTTGCCTGTGCCAGGCATGGCATTTTTCTGCACACACCCAGACAGCCTTCTGTGGGGGGGTGAGCATGTCTTAGAGCCCTCCTTCTCTGTGTTGAGAGACAGAAATGGTATTCTGATCCTCTTTCACCAGCCCAGCTTTATCAACAAAGAGGACACAGAATGTTGATTCCTATGTGTCTTCCTGCGTCCTTCTCCTCACTTTCTGAAACAGGGTCTCACATATAGCGCTTGTAGGCCCTTATATCTGTGGTTGTCCTCCCTCGGTCTCCAGTGTGCTAGGATAACAGATGAGCAGCACCACACTCAGAAAGGGATAATCACTCAACACCATCATACCCCTGGCAATGACATGTTCAATGCAAACAAATTAGAAAATAAATGCACAAGGCTAGAGAGATGGCTCAGCAGTTGAGAACACTGGCTGCTCTTCCAGAGGTCCTGGGTTCAATTCCCAGCACCCACATGGCATCTCACAACTGTCTGTAACTCAAATTCCAGGAGACTTGACACCCTGATACAGGCAAACTACTGCACATAAAATAAAGATAAATTTTTAAAAAGAAATTAAATGCACAAGAAAGCAGCCGATTACATAAAAATATTATCAGCCTGTAGACTGCAGGATGGATTGATGGAGGCTGGTGCCACAAGATGAAAATCCCCTGCCACTCCATGGGAATTACATCTTACTATTTCCTGAAATGCAAGGCAAAAAGAGTCAGGAAACAGCTGAAGCCCATGCACCATCCTTGACTCTCAGTCCACAAGCAGCTACTGCTTGCTCACACAATGCCCTCCACCAGGCCAGAAAGAGGGAATAGCCTGAGAAGTCTTACCAAACAAAATGAGGGGCAAGGCTTGCCAAATTTCCATCAGTCTGAACACCATGAAGGGGGTGAAGATCCCACCCAGATCACACAGGGCAGAGCACACCATCATCCCAAGATTCCTGGGGAGACACAGAGATGCAACAAGTCATGTTCATGTTTCATCTTCAAGGTGTTCACAGCATCCTAGAGCAAGCACAAGATTGGGTGTTCACAGGGCTGGGGAAGAGCTGTGTGGAAAGAAGGTGACAGGTGAGCACAGAGGTAGGTATGGGCTTACCACTGCTCCAGCAGCTGAAAAGACAGCCTATGTCTGCAATTGTACTCTCATATGCTTAGCCCTCACACTCCTCAAGGCCAGCTAAGGGCCCGAGGAAGATGATCAATCATACTTGTTCTCTGACTTAAACTTTAGCTCTACCCCACTCCTGTCCCAGGACTGTGATGTGTTGTTATTTGGAAAGAGAGCACAATATACGTGTGTGGCTAAGCTTAGAAGACCCAGATTCATACCAGGCCATGTCTGCTATCAACACCACATGAGTGTGATGCTCAGAGTGTGAAGAGAGCTGTTCGGACTCCCTTGTGAGTATGGTCCTGTGGCTCAAATAGTCCTTCTTTGAATCGGGAGTGTTTACAAAGTAATGGGTGGCTGAAACAAATGCCTTTTGCCATCTGCATTTGATTCTCTTGACAGTAAATACTGGAACTCACATGGCTGTGTATGCATCAGGTTTAAAGTTTGTTTTGGACATCCAGCTTCCACTCCTACTGTCTGTGAATACTTGTCACTCAATGCACAGGGGAAAGGAGCATTCAGGAAGGTACCATTTGGCCTCCTCCATAGAGGACCGGGCACTTGGTAACTGCTATTGTTTAGGGAAGTGTTCAGATAAGCCTGTGTGTCACACAGTTGGTCACTGGCTGGTGGTGCTATACTGGAACTGGAGTTCTTAGTCTGTCTAGATAATTAAAAACCTGGAGTCAGAGATAGAGGGAAATACTGAGAGATCAGAGAGAAAGAGCAAGCCACTGCCATATCTTACCTCCTTCAAGTTTCAGCAGACAAGAGAGCAAGTTCCTGTTTCTCCCTGCTTATATCCCAGCTATCTCACTTACTGTCTGTCTGTACAGACCTCCAGGCCTCCATGGTTAGCTAGTGGCAAGCTCCATTCTCTTATTTGTACAAGCAATGTATCACCACATTATAATGAGATAATGGAGCCTTTGGGAGGTAAGGTCTAATAAAAGGAAGTTGGGTTAACAGAAGTATGCCTTAAGTGGGCGATGGGAAGCCCAGTCCTTCCTCTTCCTTGTCTCTGTTTATCTCTCTGGTTGGGATATTTTGTGCTGCCTTGAGCCCCAACCCCACAGCAACAGGGTCAAGTGATCATAGACTAAAACCTCTGCCTGGAACCAGGAGTTAAGCTAGATCTTTCCCTTTTAAAAGTTGGTTAGTTCGGGTATTTTGTTACAGTAACACATAGCACTTTTGACCATTTCTCTGGATCTGGCAGTTGTGACAGTAGACTTATTTGTCCTGATTATTTCAGACTCTGAGCTCAAAAGTACTAATACAGAAGATTCCCCCCAACCTCTGTCTCTTGGTTTTTGTAGTTCCTATTTGTTTTGGGTTTTAATTTTGGTTTGGTTTGATTTGGTTTTGGTTTTTGAGAGAGGGTCTCATTATGTAGCCCTGGAAGGCCTGGAAAAGTTTTCTCCTAATTTGCCTTGGTTTCCTTGTACTCAGATCAAGCAACTTTTTGTAAACAACAATCTAAAATACATCTTTGATAAGGGAACTGCAGAAGACATGAAAGAGTAGGCTGAGTCATTTGTGTTCTCTGAGTCACTGAGCAGCAGGGGTTAATGAAACTGGAGTATTTCTTACACATTGTCACAAAACAAATGGAGCAGAAATAATTTATACAGGGGAAAAAAAAGAATTTAAGGTAATAAGCCAGATTCTACCCAAGGGCAGGTTAGAATAGTGTCCTTTTAAAAAAAAAAAAAGTTCAAATAAAGTAGTTACTTTCACAATTAAAATAATCTTCTCCTCAAGTTGAGATCTTAGGGCTGGAGACCAAGATCAGAAGGTAAAGGTGTTTGCTGCCAAGCCTAATGGGGGAGAAGATTTTATTTATTTATTTATTTATTTACTTACTTACTTACTTTTGGTTTTTCAAGACAGGGTTTCTCTATGGCTTTGAAGGCTGCCCTGGAACTAGCTCTTGTAGACCAGGCTGATCTCGAACTCACAGAGGTCTGCCTGCCTCTACCTCCTGAGTGCTGGGATTAAAGGCATGTGCCATCACCTCCCAGCTGATAAACGTGTTTTAAATAACTCTAACAACTAAGTTCTTAAAACACTGGAGGCAATGAGCTCACACACAGATACTGGGCATTATCCAGATATCGGAAAAGTAAAGCTACCTCCCAAGAGGACCTCAAAGTGGCCACACCAAATTGACCTCAATCCCCAACACATATCTGGAGGATGAAAAAGGTGGAATATCTTTTGGAAAATAGGGGTTTTTTTCTAATAAAATTAAACTCACACATATCTAAGTATGCCCCTGCAATTCCATCCCTGTATTTATCCGATTCAAATAAAAACATGAATCCATTCAAAGGCTCTGCATAGGTGTTGACAGTAACACCTCATTATCATCCTATGCTGGCAGCAAGGTTCACCTGCTGATGGAGAAGCAAATACTGAAACATCCACATTCTGGAACACTTTTCAGGAAAGAACAAGGCATTGACAAACATGTTGAGGCAAATACAGCTCATCATAACTAGTGACAGAAGCCAGACAAAGGGCCACATGTCGTGACTTTTATTTGCTGGTGGTCCAGATGAGGCAAACGTATGTGGACAGAATGAGGCTACAAGAGGACTGCTGTGAAGAAGCATGAAGAAACTTGGTGGCAACAATGGGAATATGCTCTGTTTCGGTTGTGCCAAGAGTTAAAGAGTAATATACATAAACAAACGTACATGTGCGTGCTATACATTGGTCACCCAAGCTCATCAAACCGTATTTTAGAAAAAGCCAATTTCACTCTGCATATGTGAGATTTTAAGAAAAAAAACAAAAACAAAAAACAAAACAAAACAAAAACAAACCCACCCAAGTGTAGACAGCAAAAATAAAAGAGATGTTGGTTGGACTGTATGAAAACTTAAAACTTCTGTTCATCAAGGAAGCAATCCAGAGTGGGAAAGCAGAGTTTGGAATGGAAGGTGATTACATACAAGTCCAGGATCTAATGAGGGGCTGATATGCAGAACATATCAAAAACCATAACCCAACAACCACAGAGCCAATCACAGGAAAGCTACCTAACTACCATTTCTCCAAAGACAAGAAACTGAGCCACCACCAGCGGGCCTTAGTCTGACCCCACTTGCTGTTTACTCTCCACTTCCTGGCTGCCAAGGCAGTGTGACCAGCCAGCCTCCTACTCCGGCAAGCCACGCCTTCCCCACGTTGATGAACTGTACCCCCTTGAACTGTGAGCCAGAGTAAACCTTCCCTTTCTTAAATCACTTTGGCGAGGTATTTTGTTGCAGCAACGAAAGGAACTATTACAGTGACCCACCCTTGGAAGCATCTTCCAGAAATGTCTTAGAAACACTGCTCTCTGCCTAGCTGTCCAGAGGCTATTCCAGTGTCCGTTGCCATTTGTGGCCTCACCTGATGAATGTAGGGTACAGCTCAGCATTCACCAGGCAGATCATCTGCAACACAATGGTAGCTCCCATTCGGCCCAGACAAGAGAGAGTGACATTCAACCAATGCAGCTCTAGGAAGAAACAGAAAGATGGTTGGAGCAAGTATGCTCCCTATGTGAGCTGGAGTCAACAGGAGAGAAGCTGGACTGGGCTGAGCTGGGACCAACAATGCCCTAGCTCTGATAGGCAGCAAAGGATGGTCTTAGCCCTCTGCACTCCTCCTCCTGCCATCAATGTCATGCTGTTCAAGAATCTTACTCAGGATTCTAGAAATAGGGAAATGGGGGAGATGAGAGGTCTTATTTTAGAGGTACCATAGGGTTCTCCCGCTGATTGTACACATACAGACATATACACACATACACTCACCACATACACTCACACACATATACACATACACATACACAGATACCCACACATACACACACACACATACACACACACATACACACACATATATACACACATACACTCACACACACATACACACAGATATACACACATATATACACACACATACTCACAAACACAGATACACACACATACATACACACACAGATACACACATACACAAACACAGATACACATACATATATACACACACAGATAGACACACACTCACACACACAAACACGACAGATACATATATATATATATATATATATATATATATACACACACACACATACACTCACACACACATACACACACACAAACACAGATATACACACATACATACACACAGAGACAGAATCCCACACACACAAACACAGACACACACAAGTGCGCACGCATGCACACACACACATACACACACACACACACACACACACACACACACACACACACACACTACCAATCATGTCCTGCCCAATATGACTCTTGAGAAAAGACAAATACCTTCTGGTCTTTTCTGTAACACCCGGCATGATAGACTACCAAAGTGGCTCCCCAGGTGCACAATGCAGGACACAGCAATAAAAAGGGTAAAGAGCAGCTCAGCCTTTATAGGAGTTACTGTTTACAACATGAAAAGCCATTTACGAACTTAAATTAAGATTTCCTTGAGTAACTCTGCCTGGACCCTCTCTGCAGGTGTTTGTCTCGGATTGTAAGAATTATGAAGCAATGCTCACACCCACCACCTGACTGCCATTGGAGGTGGGACTGCTTGGGGAAGCAGAAAGTGGCCTGGTCATCTTTGGAAAGCTGTCAGGTGTCCACTGAAGCTAAACTCGAGTGTCCCTACGGATTCTGACAGTATGTTCACAGACATGTCTCCAAGGGAACAAAGAACCCATGTCTACCCAGAACTATGTAGCACAGCTCTACTCCCAATGGGCAACAAACACCACAAGCAATATCAGTAGGGAAGACCACATGGTATGATGTCTCTATAAGGAGCAATACAATGCTAAGGGGGAAAAAACAGTCTACACAGTCAGTCATGTGACAACATAGACAAGCCCCACCCGTATAATGGACAGGTCAGCAGGGTACATTCTAGGTGCTCTGTTTATCTACCTGGGCTAATCTGTGGCAACAGAGGTCAGGAGAGGTGGTTGGCAAAGCACTGGTATTGATCCTGAGGACTGCAAGGGACACTAAAGACTGGAAGTATCCTCAGACTCTGAGTTCTGCTACCTGATGTCTGTATGTTTAACACATTGAGTCATTCACTTAGAATGTGCCTAGTATATGTTTGCTACACTTCAGTCTAAAACTGTTTCAAGTCCAGCCAAGGAAACCCCCTGCCTTTGTTCTCATTCCAGAAGCTTATCAGAGAGTTACAACACATCCCGAAATTCAATGACCCGGGAAGTGATATTAAGATGGACTTACCATGTGGGATAAAGATCATGATGAGGCAGGCTGCCCCTGCCACCAGATTTGAGATGGCCATCGGGTAGATGCGGCCAACGCGGTCAATGGTGACAAGGATGATGAAGGCCGCAGGGAATTCCACCAGAGAAGAGTACAAGAAGTCTAGGTAGAGGTTCCCACCCGAGGCCCCCACATGCAAGATGAGGCCCTGGTACACCACAGCACAAGAGAACCTGCAGAAGAGACCACAAGTCAAAAGCCATCCCTAAGGACCCCAGCCAGCTGGACAGAAGGACGTGTCACTTGCTACAAGATGTGCTAGGGTAACATGGAAAGTGTCCTACGAGGGTCTCTGATAGGAAGCTGTGTCCCTGCCGATGTGACAGTGTATCTTACATATATCCCCAAGACACCTACTGTTAAAACTTCCCCCCCAGGATATCTGACACAGGAAGGGAGGGGGAGATTTCAGCTGGATACTCCTGCTTGCTACAAGCTCAGGTGTCTGGAACTGTGCTGAGCCCCACACAGAGTGACCTGGAACACTCCTGCAGGCCCACAAAGTAGAAAGCAGGTGCAGACAGCAAGTGAGTGTGTAGGGCCTGGTGTTGGGTCTCTTTATAAGCTGTGTGACTGTGGGGAAATTGAGTGACCAACAGCTCTTTGCTTCTCTTCTCGCCTGTGAGTAGGACAGTGCTGGCAGGTAGCATATCGCTCTGTTGTGACTATTTACTGAGATAACAGATAAAGGAGCCTAATATAGCTTCTGACACATAGCAAAGGTAGGAATATTGTCATGGGCACCAGCATAGTCCTTCCAAAGTCAAGGATCCACAGCTTGACTTGCTAGGTCTCTGGCTCCACAGCACTGTCTTTATCAGAAACATTCAGGTTCACCCACCATATCAGCTCCATCTATATTCAAGGAAAGGACAGCAACTCATGATCCATGTTGCATAGTCAATGAAGACATTAAATCAGGAGCTCAATCAAGTCCAAACTCGATGGATCTAGTATCACTAAGGGGAAATGATACTATTCTGGAAACTGACACCATTGCATCCAAATTGGCATTGCAATGGTAAGATTTTAATGCATAAGAAACTTGTTTTATCCCAGCCCCCGCCCCAAAAAATGGCTGTCAACCCCCACTGTCACATTTAAGAAAAAACTTGTCTAACTGGTCAACCAATCAGTGAATTAGTGCTGCCATCTTTTGGCAGACCCTGGAATTTAATATACATACATTAAAATGTGCTAAGAATTTCCAACAGCTATGTTCACCACTGTTCCAGGCCCTTTACACAGATCATCGCACTCATTTCCAGTTGCCTGTGATCTCCACATATTATTTCTCTTTTTTGTGTCTTTTTTTGTTTTTTGTTTTTTGTTTTTCGAGACAGGGTTTCTCTGTGTAGCTTTGGAGCCTATTCTGGCACTTGCTCTGGAGACCAGGCTGGCCTCGAACTCACAGAGATCCTCCTGCCATTGCCTCCCAAGTGCTGGGATTAAAGCTGTGTGCCACCAACATATTATTTCGCATGATAAGTTTCCTGTGTCACAGACTGGTGAAGGTACTCTCTTACGGCCACACAGCCAAGACGAGAGAGGTGAATGGCGCTAAGGCAGGCCTGGTGTCTAAAGGGATCAGCGGAATCCATGGAACTATAATTACTCACTCAGCATTCAGCAAACATTTGCCACAGGCCTACTATGTGCCAGGTAATACCCGACTACTCAGCTTTTTGTTCCACTAAAACAGCACAGAAAAGCAAATAGGTCAGCAGGGCAGTCCCTATGTAAGAGAGGGGGTCCAAAGCACAGCAGCTCAGCCATGGCTGCTCAGGGAGTAGCTTAAGATTCAAGTTGAAGGCCAGGTGGTAGTGGCACACCCCTTTAATCCCAGCACTCAGGAGGCAGAGGCAGGTGGATCTCTGTGAGTTCAAGGCCACCCTGGTCTACAGAGTGAGTTCCAGGACAGCCTCCAAAGCTACAGAGAAACCCTGTCTTGAAAAATCAAAATAATAATAATGAAGATTCAGGTTAAAGCAGGACTGTGTTGAAGATTGACTGATGTTCTGGGAGAACAGGTAGAATTCTTCCTCATGAAAACAATGAGGAGGCGCAAACTGCCATTGGTGGGCACAGGGACAAATACATCTATATGCTAAAAGGTCCTTGTCCATGAACCAAGTGTGCACAAGGACCCAGAGGTGGGCCACAAAGTTTTTAGATGTGAGGGAGGGTACTTCCTACTTAAAGGTGGCTCTGAGCTTTTGGAACCTTCTCCACTACCCCACACCAAGTCAACACTCAGCTGCCCCCAAGACATAAGACACTTAGACTGAGGTAGCCTCAGAAACCCTTCACGCTTCTTCACCCTTCTCGGCATTGACCTTGCACCCATTCTTTTTTGTTTGTTTGTTTGTTTGTTTGTTTGTTTGTTTGTTTGTTTTTTGGTTTTTCAAGACAGGGTTTCTCTTCGTAGCTTTGGAGCCTATCCTGGCACTCACTCTGGAGACCAGGCTGTCCTCGAACTCACAGAGATCTGCCTGCCTCTGCCTCCCAAGTGCTGGGATTAAAGGCATGCACCACCAACACCGGCTGCACCCATTCTTATTGAAACATGAGAAGACTCCAGCCCAATGACCACTCAGCTCCTCATCATGCTCTTTCTACAGGGTTATTGGTACCTGAATTTGGACAGCAACAGAGTAACCCCCCGGGGGGGGGGGGGTTAGGGGGGAGATGTGTAGGTAGAGCACTCACCACAAATACATCAGGATGAAGGTGTGCTTCCTCATGCTGGGAGTGCGAAACAGGTCTGCAAAGGAAGGACTCTGCTTTTCTGAGGCATCCTCCTTAACGCAGAGCATCTGGGAAGAGAGTCAGTCTTCACTACACTTGGTCTGTGTGCACACAACAGTCCCCCCGCAGGGAGGGGGTCCCATGTAGATCATGAGGCAGCCCCAAATCCACAAAGGGAAGAACCCCTTCTGAATTCCAGTACCTTCAGGTCAGCGGGGGGCACCTTCCCGTTCTTCTGAGCAATTTGCTCCATAACCCTTATGGCTTGTGTGGTTCTCTTCTGGGATAGCAGCCATCGAGGGGACTCTGGCACACACCTGCAGACACAGCTCATAACTGTAGTGCCTTCCCACAAGACCTCACCCCACCTTAGCCCTTGATGAGAGCGGTGCAGTGCATGACTCAGAGAGGCCAAGATCCTCAGGTAGAATAGTGATTCCCAGAGATGCTTGCAAAGGAAGGCCTGGGCTGTAGTGAGCAGTTGTGGCCCATGCCATGTGACCCTCTCTGGGTGGCCCATACATGATCTCTATAGGTCACTGTTACTTGGGGCCACTGGCTGAGATCCCCAAAGCTGAAGGGATCAAGGATGTCCTGCATCCTTCTTTTTTTGTGAAGTAGGGTCCCATCTCTCTTAGAAGTTGGGAGCCCTGTTCTACAGGCACTGAGTAGGTGCTTCACATACATATTACATGTATAGGTACAAGAACTGCTGACCAAGGCCCATGCTATTCCCAAACAAAGCTTTTACTCGCCCTAAAATCAAGTGAACAATGTACTATTTCTCCTTCCTTTCACGTTTACCTTTTTTCTTTTTTTTTTGTTTTTTTTTTGTTTTGAAACAGGGACTGTTGCTTCTGAGTTTTACGTTGAGATCGCGTGGAAACAGGGTCTTTGCATGTATTCCTGGACAGCTGGGTACTTCCTACATAGCCTGGATGGCCTTGAACCCCATGGCAATCCTCCTGCCTCAGCATCCTCCACGCCTACCCCCACCCTGAGAGCTGGGATTACAGGCATTCATCACCATATCCAGTTCAAGCCATTTCACACAGCACTGGGAAGTTGCAGCTCAGGGATTGAGACTGATGCGATGGCCTCCCATAACTTGGGTATGCCCTGGTTAAACATCCAAATGGAGCCAGGGTCGTTTCTCACAGAAAACCCCTTTTCACTCTGCAGAGAGAGGACAGGCTCCTCTCAGTCCCAACCACCCACCCAGGTACCAGCTTCCATGTAGAGGCTAAGCCTAGCCCAGTATCCCCTGAAGTAAGATTTGTCCTCAGTAAAACTGGCAAAAGCTGCATGGATGAGGTAGTTTCCCCTGCAGCGGCCTCTCCCCTGCACAATACTGCCTACCTCTGGGAGGTTGCTTATCCCTTGGACCTGCAAAGCACAGACAATAAGACTGACACTTCTGGCAGCAGCCAGCTGGGCCCTTCCATTCACTAACTCACTCGTAAGTTCTTTTAACGGAGATCAAGTGCCTGTGTAGTTAGATGAGAGGCAGGCAGAGCCTCTCTAATGGGCACATTGTGAAACATGAAGTGAGACAGAAGAGGAGGCAGGAGACTGAGGAAGGAAATCAGGCAACAAAGTGAGATGACCTGACTTGAAGTGATATCTCTAGAGGAACTCTGGGAACTGCAGGTTGTAGCGGCCATGGCAGTGAAGCGTCCACTCTCGTCTGTCTCCCCCATGCTACATACTGTATGAAGACTGTCTCCAAGTTTTCCCAGAGCCTCTGGGTAATAAGTGCTATTTGATACTGGCTCGGGGCTGACTCCTGAGGCCAGTCTCCCTGTGGCTGGCTTGCCTTGTGTTTCTAGAAGAAGGTGTACTTCCTTTGAGATGGGAAGGCAGCCTCTGGGCTTCCTTATAGTATCACCCCTGCCTATCTGAGGGTGAGGCAAATTTGGACATACTCTGTGTAAGGACAGCAGCCTACATTGTGAGGAGACCTGGGCACATCAGAAGAAAGACATGCATAGCATGCAAGCACCAGACCACAGAAGTGATAGCAAGGGCTCGTGCCTCTTGGAAGGTGACCTGTGTAGTAGCAGAGATCAGGACAGCCCTCCGTGCCCCCAGAGCCTAGCAGACACAGCATGAAGCAGGAATGTCACCTTGTCTCTGGCAGGGGGTGCATTACCAGTAATACAGCAAGAAGAAGAAGGTGGGCAGGGAGACCGCCAGCTGGAGCCAGCGCCAGTGTGGAATGGCATAGGCTATCCCGGGAAGCCCCACTAGCCCCACTGTGAAGGCCGTCTGGTACAGGATTGCCGTTGTTCTTCTGTAGCCAGAGCCGACAAACTCTGTGACTGAAACAGAGATGGTGGTCATGGGCAGTTTCCAGAGAAGAGAGCCCTAGAGGTGGGCTTGCTCCTGACTCTTGCTTCTTGCCAGCCACAGACCTCGCCTCACCACCCCTCCCCCCAGCTTTTTTCTGCATCTATACATTTTCCACCTCTCCTTCTCCTAAGCCCAGTCTTTATTGTCTGGCCTCTCGCTGGCCGAATGCCACTCTACCTGGTCCTACAGGTTTACCAGGCCAGTTTGTCACCAGGCTTTCTCTTGGTGCTCCTCTTTTGCCTTCTTCCTCACTGTATATATCTCCCTTGCCTTGCTTCAAGGCTCAAGTCTCTCCTCCCCAAATACTCATGGAATCTCCCAGCTGAGCTGGAAAGTCTCCTAGGGTTCTGGCACACTCACTAATTCTACAAGTATCTTAGCATGCCTTCTGTGAACCTGGTATGCAGTTCTTGGGGTTGGAAGGTAAATGAAGTCTCTTGTTCCCAGATGGAAGGCATTCTCTTTCCGAATAGGAGATAAATAAGTCAAACACAATTATATAAGCCAGTTGCTCACTTGAGGCTGCAAGTGCAGAGGGACTTCCGCTTTACACAAGATTGGTGGGCAGGTAAGTGGATGGGACAAAGTCACTGGGGAAGGGATTGGCTCAGCCTCTCAGATACTGGAGGAGCGCGTCCTGGGGGCAAAGGTACCATAAGGTGTGGTGAAGGAACTGTGTGGAGATCTAGGTGGGAAGAAGGGTGGGGTACAAAGGCAAAGGAGTAAGGCTGTGTTAGGGGTGCAACAAGAAACCCTGGGGGCTTGCAGGGCACTAAGGTGTGGTCACATTGACAGCAGAGTGCCACGAGTTTATGCCCACAAAGGCTTCCTCTGCTAAGGCGTTGAGAACCGAATATGCATGCAGTCAGGAAATATACATGGAGATGAGGTGATGGTAAGGCTAGGAGTAGTCAAGGCTGTGAAACCAGTGGGTTCCTATGGGCATATTTCAAAACTAAAGCTGATAACAGATTCATTGAGGGAATATGGGGATACAAGGCAGTGGTGGAATGGTCGGGTGGATAGTCTGAGCAGCTGGCAGGAGACTACTGTGTGTGACTAAGAAAGGTCTACAGCTGAAACAGTCTTGGGGTTGCAGCAGTACAATGTCCTGAGGTCCTCCATTCTAGGTAGTCAAGAAAGGAGACTGAGAAAGCCACTAGTGAGCAGGAGGGGGTGGAGCAGCGTGTCCCGGAGCCAACAGAATCACCAGGTGACAGAAGTCCTCTGAGACTCCTCCCACATCCAGCTAAACCCGAATTGGCATCTGTCAGTAGGCCCATCTCTAGCATTGAGATCTAAGCAGGCAAATCTACTGTGGCAAGCAAAGGGGACATCTTATCTACTGTGGAGCCCCTACACCCTACCACAGTGCCCACAGCAGCACCAGCCATCTTCACAGAGTTGGTTACATGCCCACCACTGCTCTGGGACCAATTGGATGCCCAGTGACATACCTATTTCTCACAACCCACAGGATGAAAGCAACAGTCATCCTCATTTCTAAAACACTAAGGCACAGAGAATGAATTAACATGCCTAAAATCCCACAACTGCTCAGACCTGGAATGTAGATTCAACCCTGAATCGCCCTTCTTAACCACTCATTACCACCGTACAGGTGTTTCAGGCTATCCTGCACTACCTGAACCTCAATAGTGAGTCACTACTTCTCAAGGCAGAACCTCTTTTTGTCTCTATATCTAGCTGTCAAATATCATCCTAGGTTTTCATTCAAGTCAGTAGTGTCTGTAGTCTGGCTTGGGGGGAGTTGTTGGTTCTTCTACAACATTAAAATATTCTTCTACGTACCTCACTTCCTGCACATCCCCCTACTACCCTCACCAATAGGACTGCTGAGAGAAAAGGAGCTCACACCTATACAATATCAGCCTCAGTCTCTGTCTCTGCCTCTCTCTCTCTCTCTCTCTCTCAACTAACTGCCTCCCTTTCCCTAGAGCCCACAAACATCCCCTGCTCTCTCACCCCTATCTTTCAGGGACCCAGGTACCCCCCAGCCCTGTGTAATTACTCAAGGTGTAGCCAGACACCCAGCTGCCCTTGCTGACCATGCCCTGAAGCAGGCGAAAGAGCAGCATGGATATGTAGTCTGGGGCCACAGCTGTCAGCACGCCCGACAGGGAAGTGACCAAAGTAGTCGCCAGGAGGCACAGCTTACGACCAAACCTGCAGAGACAGAAGGGTGCATGGGAGGGATTAGGAATCCGGGGTCAGGTATGCGTATACCCCACATGCCTACCTGACAGCCTTTATGAGTATCTCCTAGACCATTTAAACACACTTCCAAATTCCATGCATCTAAGTTAGAACATCTAACTCTGGCAGTAGTGCAGACCCATAAACAGCTGAGACTTGGCCATGGCCACCTCCCTGCTCAAAGCATAACATTCTATTTCTCTCAGCCATACTTCTCTTTCCCTTTTGCACACCCGTTCCACAACTGCCTGGCTTCTCTGCCATCAGTCCCAGCAGCCTGAAGCCCCTACTGTAACATTCTTTCTGCAGAACTCTTCACGATAGATTCTGACCAACAATACTCTCACCCTTGCCCACTCACCAAAGGCTGGCTCAAATGGACTGCCTTCACATACCTGTCTGCAATGTAACCCACAACCAGGGAGCCGAGGAAGAAGCCCAGGTTCACACAGGACTGAAAAAGGTCTACCTTCCAGGCGTCTCCACATACCAGGTTAAACTGCAGCAGTGGAAAGAGAAGGAAACTGAGACTCCTGGGAAAGCCAGAGCCCCACTCCCATCCTCTACCAGAGGAAACAAGCTAGCTGATCCACAGAAGTTGATCCCCTCAGGCTGGATCAGTTGTGCTTAACACACTTTTCCAAGATGCAGGAAACATCAACATAGGTCTAGCACCGCCATGCCCAGCTTCTTCTTGACGTCTTTGTGAAAGTGAAGGTGGTTGTTTTTGGCTTTGCCATTGGTTGTTGGCTTTGCCATTGGTAGTTGGCTGTTGATGGCTGTGCCATTGGTTGTTGGCTACCATTGGACAAAGTGTCGTTCTAAAAGGAGCAAGAGCAGTTAAACATCCTCAGAGGAGTTTGTAGCTGCCAAGAAAGTTCTACATAGAGAAATACAACCAAGAGCCAGGGTTGTGGCTCAGTGGGTAAGGTGGGCAAGTATGAAGACCAGAGTTCAGATCCCCAGCACCCATATAAAACAGCTGGGCACATGCTGGGCAGTGATGGCATGTGCCTTTAATCCCAGCACTGGGGAGGCAGAGGCAGGAAGATCTCAGACCTCAGAGTCCAAGGCCAGCCTGGTCTATCGAATGAGTTCCAGGACAGCCAGGGCTACACAGAGAAAAACAGGCTGTGACATCACTACTGGGAGAGTATAGACAGGAAGGCAGAGTCGAAAGGATTAGGCATTCAAGGTTATCTGCAGCTATATAGTAAGTTCAAGGCCAGTCTGGACTCCATGAGACCCTGTCTCAAAAAAAAAAAAAAAAAAATCTTGTTTTTCAGAGCATGAAGATATTGTATACTTAATTTAACTCTATTGCTAAAGGAGCTGTGGGAAGCAATGGAACAGAAGGGCTCAGATAGAGTCAAGACAGTGGAGGTAGAGTCTGAGAGAGAGGGGCAGTCCTACATGTCAAGCTCTAGGGATAGAATTAAGTTGGAGACAGAAAAAAAGAACAGGCCTAGACGTGACCTGTTTAGAGGCCTAGACATGGAGAAAGGCAGGGTAAGGACATTCCTGGCCAAAGCACAGGGCAGCAGGGAACATCCTGAGCAGGGCTCAAGGCCTGTGTCCAGCAGGTCACGTTCTCTGCACAGCTGAGTGGGGCAGACAGGAGAGACCCTAGGAGGCTGAGCACTAGGACTGAATGGGACCTCTCCTCCCCAGAGCTGGCATAGCTCTTCTTACCCTCCTGAAATCTTTGTTCCACTCTGCTCTGTGATGTGCAGCCATGGCTCTAGCAGCCTAGAGCAACACATGGGGTATGACAGCAGCAAGTCACTTAGCAACTTGAGACCCTGGTTTCCTGAAACATTCATACTGTGTCCCTCCAGGGTTGCTGTGAGGTTGGGAGGTAAGAAATTAGTCAATGATGAGCCGTTTTAGTTTAAATGCTAAGATCGTATTAGCTATCCAGTGATTCTAAAATTGGCATATGAGCTATATCCTTTACCTGTCACAAGGTCAAACACTCTGAGTCAAGTCTTAGAGAGGCTATGCTCAGCTGGCAGAGATCTATTGACCTGCCTAGGCATTCTTTGACCCAGTCCCTCATTTTTCTGAAAGATACATGAGATCACACATTGCCACTCAATACCAGAAAGAAATGGCCACCTTGACATCCACCAACCTGTGCCCAGACACTGCTCTGGGAGGTGACAAGCTCCTGAACAGTGTTGCTCTAATTCTCTCCACCTACCCCAGCCTAACACACCTTGTGAGGTACATGTCTCGCAGACACTTCAGTGTGCCCCTCTGAAGTCCTGAGTTCTCCAGTGTATCTGAAGAGGATACACTGGGACAGATCACTCCTGGGTGTCACCTGGGCATCCAAGGCTCTATATCTTCATCCACCCAGCTGTGCCTTTGTAGTTCCACTCTGTGTCCCATGACAATGTTCTGTCAGTAAAGTCACGTGGCAGGAAAGGCCCATGGGACTACTGCCCCTAGGCATCAATTTGATCCCTTCTTGGCCACTGTTGGTTTTCTGTGGTGATATAGTTTATGATTTATTAAAGTGTGGAGGTCAAAATAGCAAAGCAGCCACACTAGTTAGCCATAGAAGCCAGGCAGTAGCGGTACACAGGACTCAGGAGACAAAGGCAGATGGATCTCTCTGAGTTCAAGGCCACCCAGGGCCACAGGAGACTGAATCAGTCTAAAAGAGTAAGTGGAGACAGGAGGATATGTCTAGGCAGAGAAAGGAATAAAAGAAGGAAGAGACACGAACTGAATGACAGCTTTTGTCTCTGAGGATTTGTGGATTGCCATTTCAGCTGGGTAGAGGTGAGATCTACTGGCTTGGCTGCTTTGCTTCTTTGATCTTCAGCTTGAAGCTTGAGCCCCAACATCAGTCTTTGGGTCTTTTATTTTTCACGCTACAATTCTCAATCTGATCTTTGCAAGTTAGTGATGCTGTAGGATATTCTGTCCCCTTCTTCAAAGGTTGAAGACGGCCACTCTACCCTGGAACTATGTGTGGAGCCAGACAGCTGCCATAGCAGAGGAAGTCCAGCTATCTTGATTCAGTCTCACCTGCCAAGACCACTGCTCTCTGAGGATCAACACTCCCCAGACTTGTCCAGCATCAGTGGCTAGATCTCCCACTCTTCAACTCCACTCATCCTTTTATGCCCCTACCTGGGCCTGCAGAAAGGCAAGGAAGGAGGGGGTGGGGGTTCCTGGGCCTATCTGCTATGCCCACTAGAGTTGCACCAGAGCTAGGCAACTTTTCCAGTATACAAAACAATCTTCATAGTTTGCCTCATCAGAGTCACCCAAGGCTCTTATTCAAACACCCTTCCTCAGTGGATCGTGTATGCAAGTAAGTTTGGGAAGTATCCACGTGGCCACCTCGGCTCACCTCTGTCCAAAGGCTGCTCGCTATTGCTCAATGCTCACAGCTAGTAGGACGAGTGGCTCTCTCTAGCCTGGTGTGTGGGCTGTGGTGAAACTGAGGCTCACAGAACAGGTAAGGGCAACAAAAGCTAAGGAACATCTTATCCCTTCCCCAGGGGTTATTATGATCCCAGTCCCTAGTGTTGGGGTAGGACCTAAACAAAGGTCACCCATCTACCTCCCTAAAGGAAGTTCCAATGTCCAAGGTAATGATGAGTTAAAAATTAGTTCTGCAGAAATGAGTAACTACACTTAGCTCCTGATCTCTGGTTTAGGATAAGTGGTGAGGCAAGGGCGGTTTGAAAGCAGCTGGAGGGGAGAAATAAATGGGAGAGAGCACCTGTCTCTACTGCCTTCCTGCCCTGACACAGCTCAGTTTCTTTCGTATGTGCGCAGCATGTGCATGTCATATGTGCATGTGCTCGTTTGTATGTGTGCACATTTGTGTGTGCCTGTACACAGAGGTCAGAGGTCAACATTAAATATCTTCCTCTGTCAATTTCCATCTTATTTTTTCGTGTGTGTGTGTGTGTGTGTGTGTGTGTGTGTGTGTGTGTGTGTGTGTATGTAATGAGTGTATATGTGCATGGTGTGTGTACACGTGTGTGTATGATGAGTATATACATGTGTGTGATGGAAGGTATGCACATACCATGGTGTACATGTGGAAGTCAGACACCACCTTGAGTATCAGTCCTTACCTTCCACCTTGTTTAGGGCAAGGCCTCTCTCTTTTTTTAATATATTTACTGTGTGATACACATGCATTTGTGGATATCAGAGCTTGCCTGAGGATTCAGAAAGCAAAGTCAGCCACAGATCATAGAAGCCAGGCACACACCTTTAATCCCAGCAGCCAGAAGCTAGGAGGTGGTGGTATACACCTTTAATCCTAGGGTTCAGGATTAAGAGATAGATGGATCTCTGTGAGTCCAAGGCCACCCAGATCTACACAAGAATGAATCAGTCTAAAAGAGAATTATAGCTCATACCTTTAACCCCAGGACTCATGAGAGGTATACAAGTCAATATCAGAATTGAGTATCAGGCATTCATTCTCCAGCCACTCTGAGGAGAGGTTACAGTCTGAGGCTTGGTGAGAGCTCATGACATAGAACCAGCCCATTCAGCCTGAGGTAGAGGTAAGAAGCTAGTGGCCAGCTGCTTTACTTTTCTGATATTCAGCTTGAAGTTTGAACCCCAATATCAGTCTCTGAGTCATTTATTAATTCATGTTACAAGTTAGTTGGTCCTCTCCTGCCATCATATGAGTTGCAAGGACTGAACTCAGGTAGTCATGCTTGGTGGTGAGGACCTTTGCCAGCCAAACCATCTCATCAGCCCTCTCTGTTGGTTTACCATTGCGTATACCAGGCTAGCTGGTCCACAAGGTTTGGGGGAACCTTCTATTTCCACTTCCCATCTCTCCCCGGGAGCAATGGGGTTACAGTTATGCGCTACCATACCTAGCTTTTAACAGGAGTTCTGGGCATCTGAACTCAAAGTCTAGGTTTACACAACGGTCCCCATGATTACACAGTAAGTGGCTCACCAAATAAGCTACCTATTTTCCCTCACATCTGTGCTTCTTATTACCCTGGAATGTTTCCAGATAGATACCACTGACTTTCAAACTCAGACCGGTACAGTGCTCTTTCTTCTAAAGTCATTGTCCCTCTGAATACCACTATACAATTCACCAAGCTCTAGTTTAGGGTCATGGAAGCCTCCCTGTGTGTGTGGACAGTCATCTCTTCCTAAAATAGTCTCTGTCCTCTTGCATCTGTCCCTGACACTGCAGGGCACCATCCCTTCCCATGTGGCCACATCCTCCAGATTCCCATCCAGGGCTCCATAGCTCCCTATCCTACTCCCTAAGCCAGGAACCTTAAATTAGACACTACTCATAGACCCCACACACAGTGTCTCTTACATCCTGTCTTTCTGTCCCATAACACCCATGTTCAATGATGCTTCTCAAGTCACTTTACCTTTTTTGTCTTTTTTTGTGGGTTGTTTGGTTTTTTAACACAGAGTCTCATGTCTCCAAGACACATGATATAGATGTTAGCCAGGTATGTCGATTCAGACCTTCATTCCCAACACTTGGAAGGCTGAAGCAAGGGGATCAGTGTGAGTTTGAGGCCAGTTTGTGCTACATAGAAGCAGTTGTTGTTTATCTCAAATTTTAACTGGGAATGCCCCACTTTTATTGCTAAACATAGCAACCCTACTCTAACACCAAATGGAAGAGTTTGGTCCATTTAGATAGAGGTCCATCTAGATAGAGTTCTATCTAGACCTGGTGGGTGGCTCAGAATCCAGATGGAGGTAGGGTTTAAGGCTTCACAAGAGGTGGGGGATGACAAGGAGGCCAAGAAAGGAACTCAGGTGGGCCTAGGGAATATAACGCAGTTGGTAGAGTATTTGCCTAGTAAACATGAGGTCCTGAGTTCTAGTCCCAGGACAGCATAAGCTATGTGGTGGTATATAAACACCTGTAACCCCACTACTCAGGAGGTAGAGACTGGAGGATGAGAAGTTCAAGACCATCCTTGACTATATAGCATGCTGGAAGCCAGTCTGAGTCCAAGCAGAGGGAAGCCTGGGACCAAGGAGACAGTGTTGGTCAGTCCCTAGATTTCCCAGCAGCCCATCCTTGCAAGGTAAGCCGTCTGACTTGGTGTCTGTCACTGGAAGATGCCCCAAGAGCTGATATCCACATCCAAGCACATACATTAAGGTGTCCAGCAGACATTCTGCAGGTGGCCAGAGGGAGCACTGAGCAGGCCGAGGGGAAGGGACTCCTCTCAGGAGCAGTCCTACCTGTATTGACATTAAAACACTAAGTAAAGGGGAGGAAAGGGGAAGAAACCCCAGCAGTCTATGTGAGGGTGCAAGACATGGGTGAGGAGGACAATGGCCTCAACCTTTCAGGTCAGGTAAGCTGTGCTCTGGCCACAGGCAAGATATTGCTAAAACAGCTTCCAAGCCTGGGCCTGAGGCCTCTCCATGGGACAAACTGGCCCACACTCTCAGAGCAATCTACAAAAGGGAAAAACATCTAGTGGCACTTTTTCCTAAACTATCTTTCTGAGTGTGGTGATGCGCACGGTTAATCCCAGCACTCGGGAGGCAGAGGTAGGAGGAACTCTATGAGTTCAAGTTCAGCCTGATCTACAAAGAGGCTAATCAGGCTAACCAGGGCTACATAGTGAGACCCTGTCTCAAAACAAATAAACAAAAATAAAGACTCTCAAAGTCAAGTCACACCATCTAACACCCACAAACAGTGTATTTATGTTTGTGACCATCTGCCCAGTCCCTAGCTGATCCTTATAGTGGATGAAATTATTATAATCCTGCTTGCCTGCAGGGAGATCAAGGCTCAGAGAAACTGAGGAACTTACCCAGATATATTCAGCTAATAAGAGCTGGTGTCACACAGTCTGACTTGAGCCAAGGCAATTCCCATACTATCCCAATGGTCCTTGTTTAGACCACTCATCACCACCTGAGGAGATGGGGACATTCCACAACACCAAGGACAGGGAAGCTGAAATCTGTATATTCTGAGATGTGTCAACAAGTTACAGAGATTTGGCGATTCTTGAGTCATGAGGTCCTCAAAAGATAAAGGGGCCTGCTGCCAAGCCCAATAACCTGAGTTCAATCCCTGGGACCCACAGGGTTGGAGGAGAGGACTCCTACAAGCTGTCTTCTGACCTTAAAACACACACATACACATATACATACACACACAGATACCAGGACACAACACATACACATATCCACATACATGGGTACATGTAAAATAAATTTTAAAAAGAACAGGCTCTCCACATAGCAACTGTGCCTCAGTGGCCTCTCTGGTCCTTTGTGGGAAGAACACAGAGACCAGGGCAGGGCCTGCTACTGTACAGAATACAGGAAATTAGACCTCTCCTTCCTCCCTAGAAAGACACTGACCCATCCAGGAATTGCTCTCAATCTCTACATTACCCAAAATGCAGAGCCCATTAGTACCTCGGTGACGATGGAGGAGCCAGGAGTGTCGTACACCCAGCCGTGCTGGCAGGGGCTCAGTGGCAAGTGGCTCCTATTGGCAACCAGGCTGGACAGGGGGTCCACACAGTCAAGGGTGCTCTGGTTCCAGTCCACCTCATATTGCATGCACTGGCTGAGGAAGGAGGCCTCACCCGAAGACCCCAAGCCCGGCACGGTGTAGTTCAGCTCCTCTGCCAGGCTCCAGCCACATCGCTGGCTCAGCTCTGCCACTCCAGGACTCCGGCAATAATGGCCAGGAGTGAAGGCCAGGAAGATGATACCCACATAGACCGGAGCTAAGGAAACTGAGATCAGGCACAATAACAGGAAGGCCTGCTTCTGGAACCAGCCAAACTCCCCAACCTGCTCCAGGACATCATCCACAGACAGCATGGCTGGATGGTGCCCTCAGCAACTTAGCCAGACCTGCTCTTGACTGCCACCAGGGCTTCATACAGCGTCTTATTTAAAGTTCTTGGAACTGGGGTGGTTTGAAATCAAGCTGCTGTCCAAGCACAATACATCTGGAAGGCAACCAACCAGAAACAACCTTTTATCCCATGATACCAGTGTGAGGGTCAGGGCAGGGAGTACATCAGTCTTTCCCCAAGCCTTGTTTGCTCTTCTGGGAAGTGAGCCAGGGCTCAGTCCTGGGAGGAGGGAGCAGGCAAACAGGTTTGAGCTCCCCCTATCTCTCAGGACCTTCTGAGGAGCGCATGTACTGATGAGCCTTCTGTGGCCTAGGTTTGTCAGTGGTCCGGTGCTTGCTGGCACATATGAAGCCTGGGTGCCATCCCCAGCAGCACATAAACCAGATACGGGAGTGCACACCTGTAATCCCGGCAGCCAGAGGATCAGAAATCCAAGGTTATTCTTGGCTACACAACCAAGTTTGGGATCAGTCTGGGCTACATGAGATCTTGTCTCAAAAGTTCAAAAGGGACCGTCATTTTGCAGGGACAGCAGGTCACTGTTAAGTAGCCTTGAGCAGAAGCACTGATTCACCTAGAATAGATCAAGTGGCCAATGCCATTGATGAGGACTCTGTGATCACATCACATAGGATTGGTATCCCACCTACTGGGCTTCTCTCTCCTTTGTGGGCCTCCTCATGAAGCAAGTGGACTTGTGGAGAAGCACATGCAGCAAGAAGGTAAGAACGAGGGCAAACAGATGATGATGGGTGAGCAACTGAGACCCTCAGCCCTCAACCACAGGACCCAAATCCTGCCAGCAGTCAGGCAGGCTCAGAGCCTCATCTCTCCTTAAATGTTCAAATGCTTAAAAATTCAGTCTCACTAAAATGTCCAGGCTCCATGCTGAGGTACAGGACCTGTGCTGACTCAGGAGACCACATGGAGTCCAAGTTCTCTCTCCCAATGACTGTAACGGGTAAGGAAGCTGCTTCTGCAGGGGTATCGAGGACTGAAGACTCACAGTTGAGAAAGAAGGGACAGAGAAGGCTTCTATAAGATTTCCTACCCCTACCCCTCACCACCCCATCCTACTCCCAAAAAGTAACAGCCTAGACAGGAAGCCATCAAAGAGAACTCTTAAACAGTGTGATAAGGATGCTGAAGTATGGCCGTCCGCAGCTGATGGCTTCCGGCAGGGGTGCCAGTTGGGGTGGACTCAGCTTTCTTTAGTGGGGTGGCCACTAGAAATTTGACCATGTACCAGTGAGTGTATGGGCAACACAAATTGGACTTGTTTTTTGTTTGTTTGTTTCTTCTTTTCAAAGGGTCACAAGGTTTGGGGGAAACCTGGGAGGACTGAGAAGTATGATCAGGGCTCATGATGTGAAATTCCAAAATAACCAATAAAAATATGTTAAACACTAAATATCCAGTCTCTTTTAAAATCCAATGCCTCTCAACTGTGGGCTCCTGTAAAATAAAGAAATAAGTTAAATACTTTCTTATTTCAAGAGGGAAAACACCAGGGCACAGTCACAAACTGAACAAAGCAAAACCGAACACTATCTGTAAACAACTCAATGTCTAGTGTCTGGGGTCCACTCACTATATTCTGGGCTTCTCCAAAGGGCTTGGGTCACTTCTGGCTCCACCCTCTGCAGCACACACAGCTTGTCTTCTAGGCTCCAGCTGGCTCCACTCCACTGCTGCTGCTGCTCTTGGTAATCATCTGATAACACTGGCATCTCCAAAACACTGGGGTCTTCTGCTGCAACAGGGCTGCACTTTCACAAACAGCCTCTTCTGTGCTCTTTTCATGATGCCAAGCCTCAACTTCTCTCCATGACCCTTTCAATCCTGGGGCTTCAGATGCAACTGAGGCTGCACCTTCACCAGTGATCTATCCTGGTCTCTCACAGTGACAAGCCTCAGCTCTTCTTCAGACCCCTTCAAACCCAGAAAACCAGTACCACCTGGGTAACACTTGGATTACCAAGTTCAACTGCCAGCAAAAGGTATAGCCTTGACCTCATCAGGAACACAGCTGATTCTAAGAAGCACTTCCCAGAAGATTTCACCTCAGTGACTCTGGCCTCTCCTTAATCACTGCTAACTCCAGCTGGCCAGCATCCATTTTCCCAGTAAAATAAAGGTTTTGCTTTAATGGTTCTGATGTCTTGTTAATCACAGCCAATTCTTCAGCTCCACATAACCACAACTACAAAAGGCCTGGTAGAGTCTTTGCTTCCCTCTGAACTTTCACAAGCCAGGCCTCTGTTGTCTGAACTGCCCACACACGCTTTATCTTCTAAGCTCCTACAAACCAGCCCACTGAGCTCTCAACACTCAATGGCTTTTCTACCCAAAAGCTTTAAAGTCCTCCCAAAAACATGGCCAGGTCTGTCACAGCAATACCCCACTCTCCTGGTACCAACTTGTCTTAGTTAGGGTTACTTTTGCTGTGATGAAACACCATGATCAAAAGAAAAGTTGGGGAGGAGAGGAAGCCTTATACTTCCCCATCCATAGTCCATCCCTGAAGAAGTCAGGATAGGAACTCAAAAAGGGCAGGAACCTGGAGGCAGGAGCTGATGCAGAGGCCATGAAGGGGAGCTGTTTACTTACTGGCTTGCTCATCATGGCTTGCTTAGCCTGAGTTCTTATAGGACCCAGGACTACCAGCCAGGGGTGGCCACACCCACAATGGACTGAACCCTCTGACATCAACTACTAATAAGAAAATTATGGATTGCCTGCAGCCTGAAAATACAGAGGCATTTTCTCAATTGAGGCTCCCTCTTTTCAGATGACTGTAGCCTGTATCAGCTTGACATAAAACCAGCAAGTATGCATTGCTTACATTATGTAATTTACAAAATTGAAGGACTGAGTAAAACTTAGGGCTGGGGATGTACCTCAGCGAGTAGAGGGCTTGCCAAGCAAGTATGGAGTCCTGGGTCCAATCCCCAGTACCTCATGAATCAAGAGTGGGCACCCACACCTATAATCCCAGACCTAAAGAGGTGGAGGCAGAAATGATCAGAATTTCAAGGTCACTGTCCACTCTCAGCGCATTTGAGGTCAACCTGAGGCCTTTTCTCAAAAAGGGAAAACATTAAACAAAGCTTAAAATGTAAGTGAAAATTTAAAATTGTGTGTCTGTGCATGCATATGTACATATATAACACCCATGTACACATACATTTTGGGCTCTAGGAGGGCACATGACAGTAGAGCAGGGTCTGTGGGAGTTTAAATGAGAAACATCACCAAAGGATCATGCATTTGAATACTTGGTCACAGGGCTTCAGCTGGACTGGTTCTTGCCCCAAGGTGCTTTTTTTTCCCTACTGTGTCCATCAGAGGAGGCCTTTCCTCAGTGGTGCTATCTCAGGGTTAGAGCACGGCCTCTTTCTCAGCCTTGGGCTTCACTGCAGTCTTAAACTTCTAGTTGCACTTTTCACCTTCAAACCGAACATTGTCATTTCCTTCAGCCTCGTTCGTTGCCCTTTGTGGAGCTACATACAGATCATCGGTAATAACCACACTATAGATTCAGTCAGTGCCATGCTACCCTGAAAACTTCCTCATCAAAGAAATTAGACCATCACTGTCTAAACCAGCCTCATGCCAGTTCTCAGAACATGGGTAGAATGCAGCCAGATTCCTCCACAAATTATCACAGCAATGGCCTCTAGATCAGTTGCTAACAGTCCTTGTTCCCCTCTGAAACCTCATGAGCTGGGCCTCCACTGTCTGTACTAATGCCTTCCATGCTCCAACTAGAAAGCAACTACTCGATGGTTGGAGGTAGCCACTGCAACTGTTTGTCTCTTCGAGGAGGCACCAAGAAGCCATTGCCTGAAGCTGTAAAGGTGAAGCCTGGGTTGTGGTGGAGACCCCAAGATGTTGAAGATGCCAGAGCCATGAGACATCTGCCAATCAGAACTTGGTACAAGAAGTGCAACCAGCCCAAGGGAGATGTTTATTACAGGCTGCTTAGGAAGGAGCCATGTAAGCCCTTTGAAACTGAAGCCCTAGATAGTAGACACAGATGTCCAGGACTTGGGCATCTTTTATATTTTAGCCCTTATGTATTTTTGGTTTGCTTTGCTTTGGTCCAATCTTTCCTCACTATGTCCCCATTTCTCTCTAGTGGGAATATACATACATGCCACTGTCTGTTGGAAGTATATGTGTTGTTGGGTCCCTGCCCCCTATTTTATAGGGGATCACTATTCAGAAATTGCCTAAAGTCTCAGAAGGGACTTTGGACTTTTGAAGTGTTGAGATTGCTAATGACTATGGGACTTTTGAAGACTACCTGTATTTTGCATTAGGATATGACCATGAACCCATGGATGTCAGAGGCTAAATGTGGTGGTGGCTTAAATGAGAACTGTCCCCGATAGGGGCATGTATTTGAACACTTGTTTCCCTGCTGGTAGTGCTGCTTGGGGAAGGGATGGGACTTTCAAGAGGTGGAGCATTGCTAGAGAGAGTATGTCACTGGGGGTGGGTTTTAAGGGTCTATAGTCTCAACCCACTTCCTGTGTGCTTGCTCTGTCTCCCTGTCTCTGTCTCTCTGTGTCTCTGTCTCTGTCTCTCTCTCCAGGACTCTATCTCTTTACAACCATAAGCCACAATAACTCTTGCTTCCTTAAGTGGCTTTTGGTCACAGTATTCTACCACAGCAACAGAGAAGTGATACAGCATGTACACGCGCACACACACACACACACACACACACACACACACACACACACACACACACACACACACACGAACAAACAGCCCCACAGACTACTCAGTGAATCCCAGGTTTCCAAGTCTCTATGTTCTATGGAACTCAGAGTTGGTCCATCTTGCCCAGGTATCCACTGGCTGGCCTACTTAGAGCATACTCCACATAGGGGAGTGCCAACACTCCTTCCTCTCCACCATCTTTCTTCATCTTCAGAGGCTCTGCTGGAAAGACTGAGCTCATCCTGGGAGAAGGGAGAAAGGCAGGAGGACAGGAAGGTAGGCATGAAGAGGGTGGGGTACATGAAAGTCCCACTGCAAAGAAAGATCAAGTGATTAACTCTGAGGAGGGTACTTGTCTTTCCTGAGCCCCCAAGATGTTCCCTTCCCTCAGAGGTGCCCGTATATGTCTATGGACCAACCAAGGTCACAGGTCCCACTTGGAGCACACACCAAAAGAGAACAGAAACCAGCAACTCTCACTGTCCCCACTTGCCCTTCCACCACTCTGGGCCCCGTGCCCACCTGTGACATTTCCATGCTTGTTAGTTGTCCTGGTCTGAAAAGGAGCTGTGCTTCCCATCCATTCTGCTGATTCAGGCCTTCTTCTTCTGTGTGGACCAGGAACCAGGGGTTCCTTCTCAGCCTGTGTGGTTCTCTTTATCTTTACCCAGGCCCATGGCTCCAGTCCACATGCAAATGTTCAGATATCCAGGCAATTTAAATTGTAAGTCCTTCCTGAGAGGGACCCATGCGCTGATGAATTTCCAGGGTAACCCAATGCGTAGATGAGAACCCAGAGCCAGAAGGGCACATGCTACGGTTTGGATGTGTTCTTCTGCCAAAGCTCAGACCAAATTTTAACTGTTAATGCAATGGTATTGAGATGGGGCAGGACCTTTAAGACACAGTGGGCATTGGCTCTCCACCCTCACGAAGGAATTAAGGCAATGGTTCTCAACCTTCCTAATGCTTTGACGCTTTACAGTTCTGCATGCTGTGGTAACCACCAACCATAAAACTGTTGTTGCTATTTCAGAACTGTTACGAATAGCAATCTGTTTTCCAAGAATCTTAGGTGACCCCTGTGAAAGGGTCATTTGATGCCCCCCAAAGGGGTCTCAACCCACACGTTGAGAACCACCGGATTAAGGTCATTCCCAAGTGACAGGCTTAGTTACTCCAAGAACAAGCTATTACACAGCATCCAATACCTTTGTCCCCCTTTTTCACATGTGTCCATTGGCTCTTCTTTCTGGCATGAGTGGACAGCATGGGGCCACACCAGCTCAATATTCTTGAACTTTTCAGCCTCTACTGTGAGCTCAAATTAACTTGTTTCCTTTAGAAATTACTAGTCTCCAGTGTTCTATGCAAACAGAGCAAGATCACAGGTCACCTGCCCTGAGTGATGTCATGTCTCAATAAATCAATTCACCAGACCCGTTTTCCAAAACAGTCTATGCATCAGCTCAACTCACCTAACGTGCACCTAGACACATATTCCATGTGGGTGCTTTTTCCACCTGTAGGAAAGTGGACCCCAGGTGATGGTACCTGCTGGAGCCAAGGAAGGGATGAGGGTTGAAGCTATTACAGGGACAAGAACAAAGACAGGGGTCACCAGGAGGGAGAAGCAAGGATAGAGGGCAAGCCTGGGTCCTATGAAGTACTGGCTTCCTAGGGTCCTCTAGATGTGACCTAGGGAATCCAGGCAACCTTCCTAGGTCAGCCCCTAGTAAAATGGGGATGACCTAGTCCTGCTGAAAGGACTGGTAATAGGATCTGGGGGACACCTACACTAGGAAAAAAAGTCAGCAATGACTCAGCAGAAAATGGCAAACGGACCTCACTTCGGGCCTACCCAGTGATCCCCGGGGTGTGAAACAGTTTCGCTTTATCCTGCCATTTCTCTCCACATTTTCTGAGACTTCCCCAGAGCCTGCTTGACACCCCCAGGGCTACGTGCAAAGGCAGCTCCATTTTATACAAATCAGTGTGCACTGTGCCTCTAGTGAACATCTTGCCTGTTCCCTCAAGCCATGTGACTATGTGGTCTTGATCAGGTGTAACTACAGCCAGAACCTACAGAAGGCTCAGGTTTAGGGTGAGATGTCAGCAGAGGAGCCCTGACCAGACAAGCATACAACAGGGCAGGGGCAGCATAAGATCTAGGGCTCTTCAGAGGCTGAAAGAGGGTTTCTACAAAGTCGGTGTACTCTATACCATGTTCCCAACTGAGTCTGAGAGCCATGATTCCCAAGGGGGGGGCAGAAGAGACCAGTGACCCTGGGTTCTTGATCATCATCTGCAGGTATTCTCATGGGTGACCGCAGCCCTTCCCAAGGGCTTGGCTGTATAATGCTGTTTAGTGGCTGAAACCGGGACTTTAAGCACTTTACAAAGTCCCTGATAACCCATTCCTGTTTCTCCATGACTTCCTCAGCAAGGGTTTGCCTGCATCATCTTTAAATTCCCACTCATTCCATCAGCATTCAACACTCAAAACAGAGGCTCAGAAAACCTTGCTAAAAGCAAAATATGAAGGCAGCATTCTGATTAATAAAACCCTTTCACTGAAAAGAGTTGACTTCCTCCTGTTTGCTGTCAGGCAGACTTTGCTAAAAGATCCTGTAGCAACAGCAGGCAAGGATCACTGATCTATATTCTCAGAGGCTGGAGGAAAGGGGAGGCAGAGCAAAAGTATTCATACCTCTTAGCACCCCCATTTCCCAGCTGAGGGCCAGAGCTAAGCCCACAGGCCAGGAGCCAGCAAAGCCAACACTGCTCTCTGCTCCTGAGCTTACCAAGGGGCAACAGGCCTCTGCAATGCCCCTGTATATGGAGAGGGAGGAGAAATGGTTAGAACACCCCCCAGATAGAATGCCTGAGCAATGGGCTGGAGATTCAGCTCAGGGGTAGATCTTGTCAAACACACAAAGCCCTGGGTTGATCCCTAACACCACAAGAAATGGGCATGGTAACACATCTATAATCCCAGCACTCAGGTGGAGGCAGATACCAAAGAATCCAAAGTCCAAGGTCATCTGTGGCTACAGAGCAAGTTCTGTGCTGCACTAGACAGGCTGCTGTCTCAAAAGGGGTGTGGGGAGCAGTCTGTAAGCATCACAGCATGGGAGGGCATTGACTACAATGTGGGTGAGTACCGTGCAGAGGGCACATACATGAACACAGATGCTTCACTCGAGTGGGACACACAGGATTTTTTCCCTTCACAAACATACTACTTAAAACATGTGAATTATGTCTAGCATCTTCAATGGGTCAACAGAAACTTCAGACAGCAAAACAGTGACTATGAGGGGACAACTTATGTCAACTTTCTGCTGCCAAGTCAACTCTCACTTAAGATAAAAACTCAGGACTGGACTGGGCCACACACAAACAGGCCTCACTGGTCACTGGAAATGAGCGGCAGTTTTGCTTTGGTAGGTGGCGGTGCAGAGGCTTATGTGGGAGAGTGGAGCCCTCAGATCCAGGTAAAGCATAGCATACAAGTGGGCCAGCTCCGGGGAAAGGTAAGTAGCTGCTTTACAGGACACTCAGGGAAAACACAAATGCAAATGCCTTTTGAAATTTAGACAGAATAAAAAACCAGGCAGTCAGAATGGCCACTAGCTCAGTAAGTTATCATAACCAAGGGTGGGGGGAATCATTTACACCTAGTTAATAATTTATTTTTTATTGAAATCGAATACTTTATATTACAGTACAGTTGATTGAAAAAAATGAAGAGAGAAAAATCAATTTTTAAAAATACACTCATGTTGAAATCAAATTAAGCCAGCCAAATAGGCATAAAACCAAGAAATCTGCAGGGCGGTTTGCTTTTCGCTATGTAGATACCACCTATGTACAGTTCTACAATGTGAGAAGTCATTGAACATGTCAAGAAAAGTCCACAGCCAGTGGAAGAACACCAGGCCTGCCTTTCCATCCTGGGACACTGCCCAGGCACAGGTCCACACACAACACTGGCCCACCGTGTTTCACACGATGTCTGTAAGTCACCCTGTGCAAATTAAGGCTTCTTATAGGTCAAATTCGTGATAAACACTTTTTCCCCTTAAAAAAAGAAAAAAGCACAGTAAAGGTGGTATCATGAGAACCTGAAGAGATGAGACCTACAGCCCAAACCTGAAGTACAGCTACTCTCCATGACGCCTCAACTCCAGTCACATGTCCACCTCTGGGTGAGCTGCTGGGACTCACCAGCTGGCAAAAGCAACACCCATGAGGATGCTTGCAAAGAGCTGCAGCTACGAGATGAGGCATGGAGCAGGCGGGCCTTCCCAAACCTAGGCACTCGGGGACCTGTAGGTGTATGCCCTTACAAAATGGAAAGCAAAGAGGAATACTGCAGCTCACTAATGTGTGTGTCAAGGACCAGTTCAGGAGCCACACACAGCAATGGCCCCAGCACACTGCCAGCTTCATTCACACCCTAGGTGGCAGAAGAAACTGGCTTCTTTCTGTTTTGTTTTTTCGTTTTTCGCAAACCTGAGTAGTAATTGTCAAAGTCAATAAATAGGGGGAGAGAATTACAATGCTAAAAATATAAATGGTCAAACACCCTATAGGGTCTAAAGCAGCAAGGGTTTTTTTCAAACACAGCCCTCTGGGGTGAGATGCACGTGGCCTTGGCACCTGTTGGAAGCACACTGCAGCTATGCTTTAAGTGAGGACTTGGGGCAAAACCCTGGCACAAAGTACCGCCCTTTGGCCAATTCAAGCAACACTTGTTCCACTGACTGTAAACGATCATGAAGGAGTGGTGCCTACCTCCTTCACCCTCTCCCCCATCACAAAAACTCTTCCCTTTGAAGCAGTTTTTGTTAAAGGCAAAATGATAGAAGCATCATCGAGTTGAAGTCTTATTTGGTTGGAGGTGCTTGGCTGTCCCATGGCTCCACGTTCTCCTGTAGGCACCGCGGAGTTAGATGTGTAAGAGGTCCTCGTCGCTGTCGTCATGGAAGGACACCAGCTTGGTAGAGGTTGGAGACTTATGCTGTCCAGGTCTGGGCTTCCCTTTTCTGGCCTTCTCTCCTGGGACCAGCCCCACCCTGTCGTCCTCCCTTTCCTTAAGGACCTTGCGCTGTGGGTTTCTCATGGGCTGTGAGCTTTCTACCTCGGCTCCTCTGCCCGAGTGAACTTTCACCTCTGGGATGGTCAGGACTTCATCCTCACTGTCCTGGTCATCCCCATGCAGGGAAGTGAGAGCATCTGCTTTCACGGCCTTGGTGGTAATGTGGCCGTTCTCCTGTCCCTCTTTGCCTAGTTTTGGGGTTGGCAGCTGGATCTCTTCCATCAGCCATTCCGTTTCATTCTCATCGGTCTCCTCTTCCTTGTTGACCTGCCGGGAAACAACAGCAGAGACCTGGTGAGAGCCAGCAAAGACGCTCGTCTGCTGCTTGTGAGCTCTCTAGATACAGCACACCTCAGGGCCTCACTATGCTGGCATGAGGTGAGAACCTGCAAAGCAGAGTGACTGGCAAGAGCCTCACAAGGAAATGAGCACGTCAGGCAGATGGGACTTGGTGTGGCCCATGAATGCTAAGTAGTGCTGGCAGAGAGGGGCTCTCCTGGGCAGCTATGTGCTGGGGAGAGGGCATCAGGCGTGCAAGGGAAGGACGTTCATCCGAGAACAGAATTTTTAAATTTTATTTATGTGTATGTTCCAATGTGCACAGGTGCACATGTATGCATGTGTGTGCACACACAGGAAAATCACAAGCTATCCACCTCGGTTCTTTTGTTTTACAACAAGGTCTCACATTGGACTAGAGCTCACCAAGTAGACTGGGCTGACTGGCCAGTGAGGTCAGAGCTCTCTTTCCAATTCCCCCTGTGCTGGCATTCTAGTATGTGTCACCATGCCTCAGGATTTTTTTGTTTTTTGTTTTTGTTTTTTTAAGGGGGGGTGGGGGAGGTTTCCAGAGGACTGAACTATGGTCCTCATGCTGACAAGGCAAGCATTGTACCAGCTGAGACATCTTCCTAGCCTCAATTGAATTTTAAAAGGGATTTGGCACTATGTCTGTGGAATATTCCTTTACACTGTGTGAACATATGTTACTGTGATTGGCTTAATAAAGAAGCTAAATGGCCAACAGCTAGGCAGGATTTTTGGGGCAGTCTGAGGAGTAGGGAGGAGATACAGAAAGAAGCAATATGAACATGATGCCACGTGCAGAGGGTAGATAAGAAATACAGGTTACACAGCTAAACACTGAGCCATACTCCTGGAATCCAGCTGTAGAGAGGGAGGAGGGAGGAGCAAAGGAGCCAAAACCATGCTAGAGAAACCTGCACTAACAGTTGACTTGACCTAATGAGAGCATGGAGACCTTAGTCGTACAACTGGGGAACCAGCATTGGACCGAACCAAGCCCTCTGAATGTGGGTGCCAGCTAGGAGGCCTGGGCAGTCTATGGGACCTCTAACAGTGGAGCCAGTGTTTATCCCTATTGCAGTCCAGATACGTGAAAGAGGGTCTAGGCCCTCCCCCAAAGGATATGACAGACATTGATGATTCCCCCATGGAAGGCCTCACTATCCTTGGGGAGTGGGTAGGGGATGGGCTGGGGGGCCAGTGAGGGCATGGGAGGATGGGAGGGAGAGGGAACTGGGATTGATATGTAAAATAAGACTGTTTCTAAAATAATAATAGTAATAATAATAATAATAATAATAATAATAATAATAATAATAATAAGAAGAAGAAGAAGAAGAAGAAGAAGAAATATGGGTTGATTTAAGTTATAAGAGCTAGTTAGTAACAAGCCTAAGTAGGGGCCGAGAATTTAAAATTAATAATAATTCTCGATGTGGTTTTTTGGGAGAGGCTGGCGGGACAGGAAACCTCTACCTATGCATGTCTGAGGGCTACATACTTATCTGTGACCTTTGGCTTCTTTTGAAAGTCTGAGAGATGCTTGGCATACAGAGACTTCATCACGGGGCTTTTTCTAAGAGTTCCCAAAAATCTGGGAACAGACTATCAAACACTGTGAGGAAAACCAGCCACAGCCATACTGAGAGAAACTTGAAGACAGGAAATCCACAGAACTGGTGCAAGAATGAGGTTTCCCTCCCAATGCCAAGCTGCCAAGACACTTCCCAATACACAGGAAGGCTCAGGCAGCACTGGGCAGTGCTTGGGGGGTGGGGGTGGGGGCAGCTGCCGCCCGCACTCAGGGGACAATACCTTTGAGTACTTGTAGGATATGCCTGAGCTTCTTCTGCAGCAATTGGTCAGCTTGTTTATCACCGTTTCCCTGTCAGAATAGAAGCCACAGTAAACGGACGGAAGCATGAGCAGAAACAGGTTACCCCGCCAGCTGGCCACAAGCCCATTCTATATGACTCCTAAGGGCTATGTCCTACACACATGTCAGGGCAAGGCATTTGGAATGACTAACAACTAGCTGTGACAGCAAAACTGGAACCACTGGGCTAGGCAACAGGCAGAGAAATGCCATTCTTGCTCCACCTTGAGATCCACAGGGTCAATGTCAGGAAAACACTTTCTGTGTGCCCAGACTACTCTGATGGTGGCATCCACAAATGCATGTCCATTGCTCTGCCTGAGCCCTGTCCCTCCAAGTTCACTTCTGAGCATGGCTCGCTCCAGTCTGTACACCCTTCCTCTTGCCCAGGGCCTCTCTAATGTGTGACATGAAAATCTGACTTTAAAAAAAAAAAAAAGAAAAGGCCTTCACCTAGCAAAGCAAGGCCAACACAAGAGTGCACCTGACACACAGCAGGCGGCTAATAAATGCCCACTTTGTGTGATGTGGGGAAGGAGAGTCAGCTGATCAGTATTAAAATCGGCTCGTGAAAGATTCTTAATTTCATGAGAGTCTGCAGACTTCACATAAGGCCCACGTATCTTGGACCCACATGCACCAGCTGAGAAGCCTGCAATGTGCATATCCAGTGTGAACCAGAACCTGCTATGTACATACAAGTGTGAACCAGAACCTGTGGTGTGCACACCCAGTGTAAACCAAAACCTGCAGTGTATACCTAGTATGAATGAGAACCTGTGGGGTGCACACCCAGTGTGAACTAGAACCTGAAATGTGCATACCCAGTGGGAACTAGAACCTGCAATGTGCATACCCAGTGTGAACCAGAACCTGCAGTGTGCATGCCCAGTGTGAACAAGAACCTGCAGTGTGCACACCCAGTGTGAACTAGAACCTGAAATGTGCATACCCAGTGTGAACTTGTACCACACTGGCACCTATGAACAATGCCAAAGTTCTGGGCAATCGCATGTCGTGTCATGGAAATAAAAACATTTAAAGGCAATGGTATCCACGGCTTAGAATTTTGAATCTAGATGTTTGCTGTTGCCAGGCTCAAAACTCAAACCCATATCCAAGATTTGATGAACTGTTGGCCCAACTGTAGTCCCTCCTACCTCACTGCCCACTTTACCTTCTCTCCTTCTTGTAGAGCAGCAAGGCCAGCAAACAGCAAGTCAGTGCCACCAGGAGAAGGCTTAGGATCGCCCCAACGGCCTGACTCCTCTCTGAGAGTCCTTTATACTCTGGCCCAGCATTCTCACCATCAAAGGCCACACTAGAAAGATACCACACAGATAGGAAGCTTTGTCAGGAACAATACTCCAAGGACACATGATCCACTAGGCTTAGAAAACAGCATCTAGAGTGCTCTGAGAATGCATTTCCAGAAGGAACAGGCCTAATGACAGAAATACTGCTGTAGGTTATCAGGAAGTACCAGGAGTTGAAGACTTCGACCAGCCATGGACATCATCTCCTTTTGGGTCTGCCTGTCACTGAAGAACCCTGCAGGCCAGGCAAAGACAGGGCTTCTCCTATATGGGCCATCTTATGATCTAGCCCTGGGGCTTCTAGGTAGAGGGGCTATCTAAGACAGACTGGCTTAGGTACGAACAATGTGGAGCCTGCTGGCTCTAGCACAGCTGGATCAAGAACACTACTACAGATGGAGTAATTCCACCATGCCCACTCAATGGTGCCAGTCCCAAGGGAGGAAGCAGGACTTCCAGGAAGTTCAACACACAAGGGAAGCAGTAGCTGTACATAATGGACATGAGCTGACCTTCTCTTCTGCTCAGGAAGACTTATCTCAGGAAGACTTAGCACGAAAACCTGACACTTCAGAGCTCTTGGTCTCCTGTCACTCAAGACCACCAAACAACACAACACAATGACACAACCAGATCTTCTCCCTCAGAGAAAGCTGGGACAGTGATGAAAAGAGTGATGAGAAGCATCTGAATTCATAATAAAAGAAGAACTGCCTCCCAGGCCACACAGCTGCAAAGACATGAGTTTTGGGGGCAAACAGGCTGTTCATATAAGAAAGCCAATTACCATGAAAATTTGGCTCCAAACTAATTCAAATTAACTGGATGAGAGTATAACCAAGCAACAGCTCTGAATGACATTGCATCTTAAGCCAAACAATCTTGTTCTAACATCAGGAAGACAGGAAATGAAGGGCCTTATGTTCAACCAGCCCTAGCCCACACCTCTTAACCTGTGCTGGGGTGGGAATGTCACATATTAATGGCAGTGTGAGAGCCTGCAGGCCTCTTCCTCAAAGCCAGAGCTAGCACAAGCCACTCAGACAGACATTAAGATACTCTGGGACATTTTCATGGTTGTTCACCTCTGAAAATTCTTCAAATTCTAACTTTGATTTTTCCTTTAAACCAAGGATTACTTATAAATAAATGGGTTTTAGTTTCCACATGCAAATAACTATAATGGCCCCTGGACATGAGACCACTGTGAGTTTCTTCCGTCCCTGGACTGGAGTCCTCAGAACAGCAGCACAGTCCCCCTCCTGCCCATAAGACCCCAGACTCTGGAGCATATCCTAAGGACCTGCAGAGTGAGTGCCTTTCTTCCACCCCAATACAGAAAATGCTCCACTCCAACTGAACTGAAGCCCGCCATGTGCCATACACTGGAGCACACAGAGAATGCTGAAGGAACCACAGCCAGCCAGCTGCTGAGGAAAGGGAGATGATATGCATGAAGGAAGCACACTCCATACTACTTGGGACAGGGCAGAGGTGACAATGTCACAGACCAACAATAACAGCAAGTTGATACTTCCCAGCATAATGCTAAGGGAAAACACAGCAGCTTAGTCCTGAATGGTGATGGGAAAGGACATGGGCTGCCACACTCACCCCAGAGGACACACAGCCGCAGTGTACCAGGAGAACAGGTACTGGCAGTCAGCAGTCTCGTGGCTGAACTCTGGGATCCCATCCTTCACCAGAGGGTCACAGTGGAAGAAGATGGTGGATGAGACAGATTTGGTCTTATCTTTCCCGCACTTGGAGGATGAGGCAAACACCACATCCAGATCGCCATCTGTCACCCAGAGAAGGAGACAACCATAGCATCATTACCACCCACGAAGTGGACCCTTCAATGTCCCATGTGCACTGTCTTCATGGCTTTAAAAAACAACTTGGCATCCTAAGCAAGCAAAGAGTGTAACCTCATCTACCATGAGGTCTGGCTCTTGTCCTTGTGTGGCAATAGGATTTATGGTGGGCTGACCAGGAGGTCTCATTCTACCTAGCAAGTGAGAGCAACCACCCAGGCACCAAGCAATTGTGCCTAGACAATGGAATCCAGCAGAGGTCCCAAGCTCCAAGGTTCAGGGAGCATGCCTAGCTAGCAATGCTCCATGAAAGATATCACACATTGCTGTGGGGATGACAGCAATACATCCTGGTTCCACGGAAGAGGCCAGGGGAGGACCTGCACCTGGCTCCCGATCCTTCCCCATGAGCGTCCTGTCATGGGTGACAACAATCTAAACCCTCCACTGTAATCAATTGCAATGAGGACAACAACTTCCAGTGAATTACGAGAGTCCTCAACCAATCTTCCAGATGAGAGTGAATTGTGGGAAGCCACTAACCTCGCCCTTGGCGAGGAAGACTGTGTGGCGCCTGCTTTAACCTCACTCTATCAGCTCACATTCTCTTGATCATCTGGAAACACCATTTTAAAAGTTAACATAGTCACATAAAAGTTAACATAGTCACAAAAGCAAATTACAAAAAGGACATGGTGAAAGATGAGTTATTTCAAACAAAAAAAACTACACGTGACCTTCAGGAACATACTTGCCTGATATCAAAAATGACTCTGGTACCAGTCTACAACCTTCCCCATCTATTCTCACTCTGCTTGGTGCCATTCCTCCACCATTCCCACTATTTAATCTTCTTTTTTGTTTTGTTTTGTTTTGTTTAACATTGCTTGCTAATTATGTGTGACAATGTGCCTACAATGGCAAATGTCTGCAGATAAGAAGACAACTTAGGGGAGTTTGTCTCTCCTAACATGTGGGTCCTAGTAATCAAATCTGGGTCCTCAGGCTTGGCAACAGGCACCCTTACCCACTGACCCAGCTCCCTGGTGAAACCTGCTCTTCTCTAACTACTTAGAGTTTCTGAATAAGGAAGCAGCATGTATAATGCCAGGTCATAGTTGCACTGTTTGTCCCTGCCTTCCTCTGTCTTTGGCCACCAGGGCTTTGGTTCTGGAATCACTCTGGGATTTCCACAGTGGGTTTGTGGGTGAGCATGCAAAACTCTCCCTCTGAAAAGCTGCACAGGCAGCAGTGAGTTACCTTGGACATAGTACTTGGTCCTGTCAGAGGTGCCCACTTTCCTGCTGAAGTGCTGATCATTGGGCTTCACCTGGCAGATGTTGGCACCAGAGCATGCAGGGTTGGTAGAGCTGGTGATGGAGGAGAGCTGTATCTCATACAGGTAGTTGTCCCCATTGGTTCGCATGTCCCCAGAGGCACTGAACAGCCTGAGGCAGAGGAGAGCACAGTGACTTACAAGCCTTCACAACTCTCCTGCATACTCCAGTCAGGCAAGGCCTCAGTCATCTTCCTGTCCCACAGTGTCACCTCCATACACACTGTAGATAGTACATGCAATGCACTCTGCCCCCTTACAACCAAAGGATCCCAGGACAGCCCAATGACACTGCCAAGAGATGGACCTTTACTTTATCCAACACGTTGGTGAGCCCAGAAGGTCCCTTGTTCCCTTACACTTCCCAAGATCCTTGGCTACAACCCCTGGGCTCCCTAGTGGTGAGGGGAGAAGGAGCTGCTTTTTATAAAGACTCACCATCTGTGGTGCTGAACCATGAGAAACAGAACTATTCTTTGTTTTAGGCAGTACTTGGTTACTCTAGCAACAGTAACGGAAGCACACAAACTACTTGCCTTGTAACACTCCTGCTAGGGAAAGCCTCGCATTTTTTGTTCACTTTTGACTTACGTGTAAATGCCAAAGAGGCAATCTTCCACTTACTTAAAGTAAATTTCCCCGAGGCTGAAGCTCCTGCCGGTCACAGGGTTGGTGAGCGTTCCATTCACCATGCTCACCTCCTGAGGCCTCACGGCACAGGCAGCCCTTGAATCCCAGCGAAAGTAGTAGGTACAACTGTCACTGTCAAACCTGGGAGGGAGTAGACACGGCCACCACTGAGCTATGCACAGAAAAGCTGCCAGACACACAGCTGGGGAGGCCTGTTTCAAGAAGCTCTAGGCTGGGTACTGAAGGGTCCTTGGGAGTCACAGTTGTTGGTCCCCACAGCATACAGTGTGAATGACAGCTCCTGGGTAGGACCATTACCTTAATCACCATACTTCAGCACAGTAATAAAGATAACATCAGCAATATGGAAAAGTGGACATGGATTTGGTGCCTGCTGGCTCTGGGATTCCAGCCATTCAGGAGGCAGAGGCAGAAGGTAATAAGTGCCTGTCACAGCTACACAACAAATATCCAAGGCCAGCCTGGGTACCTTAGTGACAGCTTGTCTCAAAAACAACGAAAGGGAGCTGGAAACACAGCAAGAAGGGAGCACTTGCTTAGCCTGCATGAGGCCCTGGGTTCAAGCCTCTCTCTATAGATAGAAATACAGCTCAACAAAAATGTCTTAATAAGGCTGGAAATTCTACACCTAGACCTCAAAATCTCACTTTTTCAAGCACCTGAATCTCAAGTTAAAAAGCCCTTTGATAGTTTTATGGTTGCATTTTCAAAAGCACAGCTTCCAAAGCAGCAGTTCACATGCTCCCCCTGCTGGCTACACTCCCCCTAGGCACCCAACACTGCCTGGAATACTATGTAATCATTCAAGAACATCCCAGAACCTGCTTACCCAGAACCTGGGTAGGTTCTAGACAGGCTGCTTGTAGTGGCCCCTAGTTTCACCATGAAATGCAAGGGGAGCAGCTAGCCCTATACTCTTAGGTTAGCAAAGGCATCTCCAAAGCCAATTTGAAAGCATGTTTCTTAAGGCAAACCATGCTAAGGAGCTGAAGTGGCCTGGTTATGCTGTATCTTTGCACTCAAGTAGGGGGTGCAGTGCCTCCTGTGGGAAGAAACACTGCACAGGACAAGACGATCTGCAGCTCTGGCCTCTAGGCCCTCAGTCTCAGCTGCCACCTCTGCCTACAGTGACAGCCCCAAATACCCTGTCATCTGTGTACACATTTCCCAACTCCATGTGGAAACAGTGGAGGCATCAAAGAGCCACAGTGTGCTTGCACAGAGCACTGTCTCACCTCTTGAATGTAGGCCTGCCCACAGTCTTCGCACAGGACAACTCGATTACAGAGGATGCAGTCTTATTACCACCGCAAGGATAGCCTTTTGAGTAAGTAACAATGACCTTGTCATCTGAAAAAGAAAGCAATGAACTGGTGTTATTTCTAGGGCATTATGAAAACATCAGGAGTTTAAAAATCTACTGTAAAGACAAGTGCCAGCTCTAAAGGTGTCTACCATGCTCAAAGACAGCTACTGGCCCACACCACCATTGCCATGGCAACAGTATGACCATGAGCTTCCTGGCTCCTCGGGAATGCTAAACCTTCACAGCCAAACCCATACGACTCCCATCCTACTCCAAAGGACTCCCAGGTTTTTGGGAATAGGATTCCTAAGACGTAAGTGTGCCCACCACAGTTCGTATGTTGGGAATTTAATTCCCAGAGTGAGGCACCTCTGAGGACACTCCTGTATGGTGACTCTACCAATCTGTCAAACCTGGGTTTATGAATAAAGGTCATGGTGATTCCTTCAGAATTCACTCTCCATTTCAAAATCCATGTCATCTCGTAGCTCAATCAGCATGACTCAGAACCCCACTCTAGCCTGACAGGCAGGGCAAAACGTCCAAACACCCAACACAGCCTAACCATTCTTAGCCAAGAAGTATGACAGTCCTTTAGTAAGTAGATATACTGTCTCCTCAGTGACCAATGAGGTTGTATTCAAACTACTGAAAAGAGTCATGATTACTGTCCAAGTACTGAGGAAAGACATGCTAATCTGTACCAAGTCCTGGGAAACTGGATTTCTTACATGTGAGCAGACATAGATTTAGAGGCCACAACACAATCATCAGAGGGGCTTTAAACAGACAGGCTAGCCAGGCCTCAGAACAAGCATGCAGAATAGCATATAATTTCATGTTCCGGGAAGTGGGAAGAAATGCTTCAATTAATGCCGGAGTGAAGTCTCTACCAAAGCTCGGGTACTTTCCCCATCACACCAGGGACAGCCTCTCCTTGCCAGTCTTGATGCAGCAACTGAATCAAGGATGAGGACCCCAGAGCCTTACCTATGACATCCAGCTTCTGTGTATGAACAAGCCCCAGAACCTGGACTTGGCCAGATGCGCTCTTCTTGCAAACGCTGGCCCTTTCCGAGCAGTCCAGGGGTCCTTTATATACTCTTTGACACAGATTGATAAAGTACCTAAAGAATGACACAAAGGGGTGGGGAGAAAGGGAGTGAAACCTCTACCCTGAGATCCTCCATGCTGCCTTGGAAGGTGGCTCCTAGAGCAGCCTTGTCAGTGCAGGAGCTCAGAGTAGTTACAGAAGGTAGCTGACTGGACAGGCTCACATGCAGATACATGTCCCCATGTAGTCCTGGCACAGTGCAGAGAGGGGAGAGAAAGCTGTGGAGGTATAGCAGACACTCTCCTAAGTCCTCCAATTCACAGTCCGGATCTGCAGCAGGACCTGCAGGGCTCAGGGTGCCTGGCAGAGCAAGCACTCCTCACATGGAGCAGTCAGAGTAATTAGCTCAAAAGGCAAAGACAGCGCTGAAGACCCGGCAAAAATCTTAGAAACCCCATACTGCCCTCAGCCCTGCGCATCAAGAAGCCCCTCACAACCACCAGGGCTCCAGTATCCATGTGAGTTCACTATAACTCCCCACACACTATGATGTCAGAGTCACTCGGTGATTATGTGATGATATTCCTATCTGCAAACTTGAGGGGCCATGAGCAGGGGGACACTCACGAGGTTCCTTCGTGGACAAAGTCCCAGGACCCTGTGAGGGATGAGAGCAACCGCAAGTCATAGGTTTTATGCTTCTGAACGAACTTGCACTCCATCTTCTTCGGAGGGCAGACAACTTTTGTTTTCCACTCAAACGTCACCTCACAGCCACGAACTTCACTGAAGACTTCTGGCCTCCCAATGTCCTCATTTTCATCACATGTAAATATGATGGCAGACATCCGGTAGCTGTTGGCTGTAGAGCAGTGGCATGCAATGGTCAGACCTACGGTGGGTGTACACCTGGACGTCTCCCACCTCCTATCCCAGCCATGGTTTGTCCTGCAGGTCTATCCCAAGTCTCAGTTCCCACAACACCTCTAAGACTCCTCCTGGGAAAGCACTCAACATTTGACCACATAACTGATGATGACAAGAATTTAAAACTTCAGTGTCACTCATGGGCCACAAGTATTATCTGTCAACACAAGCCTTGGAGCTATCTCTCATAAACCAAACACTTTTCCTTGGTCACTCAAATAATTCCAGAGATTTTCAGGCATCCGTGTCATTCTTCCTCCATCCCTAAGTTGCAAAGGAGCCAAGGTGCTAAGTTTGGCTCTCCATAAACACCACCACCCCACAAGTGGTGTGTTCAGTGACTCAACACTCACTAACCACACTGCAGACCCAGAGAGGAGTCTAGCAGAGGAGTGAATCTGAACCAGAGCCAAATGCTGGTATATGAGCAGTCACTCCGACTACTGCGTGGACCGAGCTGGCCACTTCGTATGACCATTCTCAGCACAGCTCACCATGATTTAGTATATACTTGTGCTGTAGCTAACACTTTCTGTAGCTAACAAGAACAAAACTTACATGATAAAATCACGGGCTTAATTAACTTGGCCATCCCTAGAACAGCTGCTCCCCCACCCCCAAACTCAGCCCCCACTCACTCTGTCTGCAGAAGCCCCATTCATGGTCACGATCGTAATTTGCAGTTTTGCTACACCATAGTTTTGCCCGTCCCTCCAAAGCACATTCCTCATAGGTCTTCTCTTCGTAGATGAAGGGGAAGACGCAGGGATCACCATCCTCTGTTTCTGGAAGGAAAGAAACAGATCATTTAGACATATCAACGCCTTACTAGATGCCATTGCCCAAGGACACCCAACAAGGAGTCCCTAAGAAGCTGCCTATCTGCCTGACAGCCAGGGTTCCCCCAAACAAACAAGCGACAGACAGCATGCATGCTCCAGGCTTAGGCATTCACACCAGGGAGAGTGCTGTGGCAAAGTGTGGTACTCACAGATTTGCAGCTTCACGCCTCAAATATTTCCCTTCTGAGTCTAATCTATTTACCAGAAGATTTACCTGCAGGGCACGGATCACCATTCACATAGCTCAAAATGACTGCTTCGTCCTGGTGCCTGTAATCCAGCTGCATCGATGCTAGGCGCCCAAAGGATGCCCCTCTGCTCCCAGATAGCAGACAGACGCCACTGTCCTTGCAGCCTCCCTGGTCTAAGCCAGCTGCTGTGGTGCACACCCCTATACTGTACGTGTGAGAGTCCCGGGTAACCTGTATAGACAAACAGCACATTTGGCTGTGGACAATGTGAACAGAGCAGGGCTCCAAGTAAGGACAGAAACATTACTGCAGTTCATTTTCCTGTACCTGGATAGCACCATGGCTCCCTTGCTGTCTTCCTGGGCCCAAGACCAACTCCAGTGACAACCAGGAATGCCCTGATAACACTCTAAGCAGTTCCCTCTGGCCACTAGAAGAGGTCAAAATTCCCTCACCCCAGACCAGTCTTGGTTCCCTCTTGTCTTCTCCCCTGGCCCAGGCAGCCAGTGGGTGCTGCCCAGCTGTCCTGAGCCAGACCCTGATGCTCACATTTCCCCGCTCTCACAGGTGCCAACTCCTGGAGACAAGTTCAGAATTCACCACTCACCAGCTGCCAGGCACAAGCAGGTGCTGAGGTGTGGTAGTCCAGTCCATACACTGCAATGTCTTGGCAATAACCACACAGACTCACTGACAGCCCCCACCACCACCTCCTCCTACCCATAGGATCATGGCTGAAGAGCTTTGCACAACACCAAGTCACTCACTGTCTCTGTGGTTGGTAAACTGTGATCTCTTTACATTGAGCTCAGGCCGGCAATTAAGCAATTCTCTGTGGATTTCTGTAACCATACTAATCTTGCCCTGGCACAAGGCTATGTGGTCCAATGCATGTCCCCAAGCCTGTAATCCACCTGTGCCACAGAATTTCCTGCCCGTCTCACTAGTCAGAGCCCCTGGCTATGGAAGGCAGTCTTGCCTTGAAAGTGCTCGTAGAGAGGCTGGTCAGGTTGAAGCTGTAAAGTAGCTGTTCATCTGTGACAGAACAGCCCTGCGTCTTCACTTCGTCGGGACAGACGATTGGAGTCTCCCATTCAAACACAAAGTCGCAGTCATTGGTCCTTATCAGCTTAGGAGTTCCCTGTGGCCAAGAAGAGCACGAGTCTTAGAAACCATGGGGTGTGAGTACAAGATCCACCACACTCTTGCCTAGGAGCAGGGAGGAACTACATCCCTACCACACAAGACACAAGCAAGCACAGCCAAACCAAAGCAGGTCTGCATTCTACCATATCTGGGCACCAGGGATACTTATGAGGGAAAATGTAACACAGCCACACAGGACACAGGCTAATGGGCTTTGAATCAGAGCATTCTCTCTCCCTTATCCAACAGCAGCAAAAGACAGAGCAGCCAGTTGTTTTGGAATTCTGTTTACACTTGCTGATGAGATCTCTTTTGGGTGAGTTGTATGGGAAAGCACTTCCACTACAGACGGGAAAGACACTGGGAAGGAAACCTTTCAAAACCTCTCCCAGCACATCAACTGCCCAGGGCACTGGGAATGGCATGAGTGCCCTCAAGTGCATCCATTGCAGGGGTCAGCAGTCAGGGCTGAGAACAGTCCACTTACTAATCTGGTCCTGACAGATGACAAAGCTACAGGATGGATGATGGCAGGTGCCCTAAAGCCTGACTTTCTAATCAAAAGATGTTTCAACCTTTTGATGCATTCGGAATTAGTTAACTAGAGCATCCATGAGTGACAGAAAGTATCCATGTTAACTCCTGTCTCAGGTAATGTTTGAAGTGGTTTCAAGATACCACAGAAGGTGCTGTGAGTGGAGGTTAACAGGTGGCAGGACACTTACCATGCTGACCCCTCTCTTGCAGTGAAAGGCGATGAGCGAGGTGTAGTTCATGTGCTTGTCCGCTAAACAAGGAGTACTGCTTTCAAAGTTCAAGTAGACTTCATTCGCCACAGGGTTGAATATCGGAGGACCTGTGACTCGGCCAATGTCCTACAACAGAAGGAAGCAGATGGCGCTTCATGAGCAGCCCAAGGCTGGCAGATTAGGAACTGAGTCATCAGCCTTTCAAGCAGCAACTCCTGCTGCTCGTGAGTGTCAAACAAGCAGATCGCCAGCGTGTGCAATCTGTGTGAGACTGGAGAAGCTTGGGTGGGCACCAAGGGCGTTTCTACTCATGATCAGCTTTCAGAGTCCAAGCCCTAGGGATTTCTTTCCTCATTCACAGCAAGAATGCTACCATCCCCAGCCCCAGGAGGAGGAAGGCAAGAGCCCTGGCAATGCTCCTGCTGGTGTCCTGAGACTGCCCCTTACTCAGCTAAGCAGTACCTACTGGATACATTCACACAGGGGACAACTCTTGTTCAATATATATCATTGCTTAGGACAGTGGCTGACACACAGCAGCTCTTCAATAGGTACCTTTAAGTAAGTGAATGAAAGGCAGATGGACTGGAAACATGCCTGTACATATGTGCAGAGTGTGTGTGTCTAAGTGTGGAAGTATGTCTACACCAGTTACGAGCATGAGTGTGTGTACATGAGCGCGTATATGTTGAGAGTGTGCGTTCTCTCGGGCTTTGCTCTCAGCTGCAAAGGTCTTCAATCACCACTGTGGGTTATGTTGAGATCACACAACATAATACCTTCACCAGTGAAAGAACCTGAGGCAAATTTTTAATCTTACAAAGAATGACCAAGCAGAAAAACTCATCAGACTAGACCTCTGGGAAATGATTCACAATCAGAATGGCTTGACAGGATGTTATTCAAGAACTTCCTAGTAAAATGTGGTTCATGCCTTAGTCATCCTCTACACAATACCACACTTCACTTTTAAAGGACATCTGATGTCCCACAACAGAACTTACAACTGAAGTGAATTTAGAGTTTAAAACAGTGAAAGGGCTTTAGCAAGCCATGAATACAATTTGAAACACCCAAATGTACACCAAAAAGCTTTCAAGGCCACGTATTTAGTTATTAGCATAATTGTTCTGCCCTTAATTGTAACTCATTACTAAGGAAAGAGCCTGCATTTCTTGGGTGTTTTAATTACACAGGTATTTGAAACAAAAACACAAGCTACGCTGGTGCTCTCTTGCCATTCTGTATAAACACCTCAGGTTCAACCCTGAGGCTCCTGACACAATACACAGAAAACTCATCAGGGAGGCTGGAGAGAAGGCCCAGTGGTTACGAGTGCCCATTGTTCTAGCATAGGACCTGGATTCAGTTCCCAGCACACACCCCAGGCCGCTCATAGCCACCCGTAACGCCAGCTTCAGGGATCCAATCTCTCTGCCTCTGCTGGACTCCCACACCTACTTACATATACCCATACATGGATGCATACACATAATCAAAATAAAAATCTTAGAAGAAAAAAGTGTCTGGGGTCTGGAGAGATGGCTCTGTGGTGAATAATGCTGTTCACACTCATCAAAAGCACCCTGTAACACTTTCACCAGCTGCCCCTGTCATGTGACCACCAACCTGTACCTTCTTCCAGAGGATGCTCAAATTCATAGTCTAGTGCCAACATCTGGGAGGTCACAACTGCTTAGAACTCCTCCCAAGGGATCAAAACCCTATTCTAGCTCCACAGCACCTAAATACACGTGGCATACACTTACTTTTAAAAAGCCTATCAAAGCAACTGTTCAGTCTTCATGCAGCTCAGACTTCCTAGCCAGCACTACTGGTTAGCAGCTCCATACTCTTTTGCACCCATCTTCCTTAGCCATCTGAGCATACACTTGCTATCCTTTCTGCCTGAACACTCCTCTGGGAGCACAAGGCACAGCACATAGGCTACAACTAGAAACTTGCAAAGATTCCTAACCTTTGGCCTTACGCACTTACTATAGGGGGCCCGTTCACGGGAACTTTGCATACTGCAGCACCTGCAGGGCAGGGCACTCCATGCATGGGATTCAGTGGCTGGCAGATGTTGATGTAGAAGTCAGGGGTGGTATCAGAGGTGCCATCCTCACTTTCATCATATGCTTCATAGCCACCAGTACGATGGATGAGAGGGGACAGATCAATAATGGAACTTCCATTCCGCACAGTACATTCAGTCTGGGGGAAAAAAAAGAAAAAGACTACATTTGAGTCTGCAAGTAATTCCTCTACAGTGACTCCATGGTTATCCAAAAGAAATTAAGACGCTAAACCCAAGTATGACAGAACTTGTCTACAGTCCCAGCACACAAGAGGCTAAGGCAGGAGGATTGACAAAAGGGGAAGGCTGGCCTGGACTACACAGTGAGTTGAAGGCCAGCTTAGGATATAGTGTGAGACCTCTACCCACAAGAGAAGAAAAAAGGAAGATTAGCTAAGACCACCTAGCCTTGGGACTGCTAGGAACCCAGAAACTGAAGACCCAGGTGCAGCTGTGTGACACAGGCATGCTCAGTCTTCACTCACCACTTGCTCACAAGCCAGGGGCGTGTGCCAGGAGAAGAAGAGTGTGCACGTCTGCTTGTCCAAAGAGATGAGCATGGGCCTGTTGGTAGGTCCTGCCTCAGGCCGGCACACGAAACTGATGACACTCTTATACCTCAGGCCTGATTTGGAGGGACACAGGGACCCTTCTTCATACACCAGCTGCAAGACCTGATCCACGTAGCTCAGTCTCTTGCTGGCCTTGCCCACGCTGATCCTGGTCTGTCCAAAGCAGGCCCCTGCACCACGTGGAAGGACAGGAAAACACTGGTAAGGGGCCAATGGCTAATTTCCTGGGAAACTTTCTGCAGACCCAGTTAAATCTAGCATCACTTGTCATGCAGCCCCGTATCTCCTAACTACTGCAAGGGGTGGTAGCATAGGTCTTGGAAGTGGTGACAGAGCTGAGGCCAGCCCTTGGGACAGCAGGGAGGGACAACCGTCAGGCAAAAGAGGCTATGGCACTCACCCACACCAGCGCCACAGTTCTCATTCTCCCCACAGATGCTCATGTAGACCAACCCCTTCTCACTGTAGGAGACGGTGACGCCAGCTTTGCCACTTAAGGAACTCAGGTCAAACAGGTGGCCTGCACAGTAGACAGGAGATGGGAGCTGAGACTTAGGAAGGTGTCACCAGCAAACTCAAATTGCATCAGCGAGGGTCATTTTCATTCTTCCATATCTCTTCTGCACACACTAACCAAGCACTCCAACCAGCAGCACCTGTCCCTTGACCAGCAGTCTCCAGATTTATAAGAAGGCCTCTGTGTCCCACAGCAACCACTGGGGTTCCTGAGGGCCTGATCCATCTCTCCAACCATCAGCAGTCTGCCAACCACGTTCCTCTTGGCACTGAGCGAACAGGAAGGGCAGAAGCCTTCTAGTAGCTGTACCATTGGCTCTGAAATGTACCCAGCATATCTATAGACCCTAGCACCGATATAGCCAGCGGTACCAGCAAAGTTAGCCAGGACAGTGAAAAAACAAGATGGGACTGGCAAGGGACACGTAGTAGCTTCCTCCTAGAATGAGCGCAGGCTCAGAGAAAAGGCCAAAGATGCCCAAACATCATCAAATGTGCTTCCTCGCCTGTCCCTCACCTGTGCTGGGGTTGGTGACTTGGCAGTCATCATGTGTGCTGTTCTTCACAGGGCAGGCGGCAGGTGTGGGCCAGGAGAAGGTGTACTCACAGTCCTGCACAGCACTGATGAACAGAGGCCTGGAGCTCTAGGGCAAGCAAAGAAACCCCACATTAGAGTAGCTGGTGCAGTAGGGGTACCACCCATGCCCCAGGAAGGTTTCTTGACAAAGCCAAGCCAGAATAAATCTTGGGGTATCTCTATAGGGTAAGCATAGGTCAGGAAAAGTAAAGGTTAGGTACCTATGGGCCTCACACAAGCAAGTCAGCAAAATACCAGGGGCAGAAGCAGAGCCAGACATGTCCTAGGGATAGCCCCAGGGAGCCCAGGCAAAGGGACTCTGTGAGCAAACACTAACCAAATGCTTAGCTAGAGAACTAGTACCTGTTCCAGTGAAAACAAAAGGAGCCACCAAGAGAGTGGGTCACTAAAACCAATGCTTCTGGGGCAGCAGCTACAGCTCACTCCTGGCCTCAGGCGCTTCCCACCGTTACGGAGCTGAGACCACTCACTCACTCTTTGACTACACCCTCCTTCCTGTGCGGCTCTTAGCACTGATGCATGGCAGCCCCACTACCCTCCAGTGTATTGTGGCCATAAGGCATCTGCTCCCTCGGAGATGAGAAGGAACCAAGCAGGAGGCCTGAAGATTGCCCAGACCTCCACTCCTCACTCCCTTTGCCTGTACACACAGAAGGGGCTTCTCTAGCCAGACCCTACTTCCCCAATGCAGATGTGCCCCACCACAGACAGAAGCATAGGGGTTTCCTCCACGTCAAAAATTAGCAACCATGCCATCCACACCTGCTGGACACCAACGCTGGAGGCAACCAGGGAAGGAGGCCATTCAGAAGGCCAGCCCAGCGAGGCATGCCAACCAGCTGTAGATGTGACACGGACATTTCTGGTCTCCTTTCTACATCTTGCCCACAAACACAGGACAGACAGCCAAGTGCTAGCTGCCCTTCTGATCTTTAAGGAACCAGACCAGACTAACCCTGTGCCTGAAACTATCCAGGTAATTGCCTAAGGAGTCAACAAGGGGAGGCGCATTCCCAGATCACAGACCTTCACAACCAGCATGCACCAGACCATGAGCTCTTGCTCCTGTGCCCAAAGGAAGCCTGCTAGTGTCACTAGCTCATGGTCACACATTTTTCTGGAAGCCATTAACTCACCACTTGACTCTCACTGCAGGTGAAACGAATAATGGTTGACCTTTTCCGAATCTGGTCTGGACACAAGTCGCCATCCACATACTTCAGGACTGTCACACCACCTGTCCACTGAGGGCCATCCCTCACCTTGCCGAGGTTCAGAGGCTTGGAGCCATCCAGCAAGCACACAGCTGCCTCTGGAGGGCATGGCTCTGCAACACAGGACCAATCAGAGCCTCCTGGGGCGACTGCAGTGGAGACTGCTCCAGAGCTGCTCACCATCGCCACCACTCCAAAACAGCCAGCTGTTCTCCACCAGTCACAACGGTTTGACACCCATCTTTGTGCTCATTTAAATGCTGTATAACCATAAATGGGCTGGGGCAAATGTGAGGTACAGAATATCCAAGACCAAGCCCCTCCCTCCCATCATGTCTGAACATGGTGTATGGTAAGGCTAGGAGTCCTCGATGCAGTGCAACATTGTTAGAGCCTACGTTCTCACTCTTTAGTCAAGATATTACTAAGAACTCTACTGACTTCTTTTCTCCAAGCACCTGTGTCATGTACCCTGAGGAAGGGCTGGCCCTGTACCAGAGTCACAGGCTGCCCAGAACAACACAGCCAGGGAAAGTGGGCCATGGCCTCCATCATGCTAAGGGTGCAGTTAAAAAAGCATCACCTGAGGTGATACCATTTGTGCCATGGGTAAGACTGTACCTCACTCCCCCAAATAGGTGACTTTCACCTTCAGCATTCCAAGGAACTGTTGGGGAACTGTTGGTCACACAGTGTCCTCTAATCTCCATTCTCACCCCAGGCCCTGGGAGAACTCACCCTAAATGGTTCAAGTCCCCTACAGGATCAACAGTGGCCACCTAAGATCTCTAGTCCCCTCCCATCTCCCATCCTGCTTTTTTCCACCCACAGCCATGTTCTCACAATCAGACAGGTTACTGTGTTCCCTGAAGAGTCCTCGGCATCAACAGAGGATCACATGGGGATCCTGTCACCAAGGCCCTCGGCTCCTCTCCCTCCCATGGAGGCCTCTCCTGCTCTGTCTTCTGTCCCACAAGGTCCACCCTGGCCCACCTCCCTACCCCCAAGGGGAAAGGACTGCTTACCACCACCGCCAGCCCGTGGTGACAGAGACTTGCATATGTTGATGAGGTAGTGCTCGGTGGCCCCTGTCCTGGTCACAGCCTCCCAGTTATCACTATATCTCGACAGTGAGGAGAGGTCAATGGAGTTGCCAGCCCCATCCCTGCAAGGAACAGAACGCCATGGCCAGGATTCAGTGAATGCCAAGGACATGCTTGGCACTTTCCTCAGAAAAGCTCAAGCATCATCCCTGATGCCCTGTGAATCAGATGTCCTGGAGGACAGGACTTTCTCTCCATATTTACACAGAGTAAGCAAAATACAGCCTTTCAGCTTTGGTGAGTAAAGGTTCGCTTCAACAAAATGAACTATCTGAAAAGCCAAGTCTGAAAAAGACTGTCCACACACAGGCCAGTGAGAGGTGGAAATCAGTGGCCAACAGAAGTCACCACTGGCACTCAAGAGTATATGCACCCATAGCCATTCCCAGGAGCTGCCCACCAAGGGCCATCTGCTATCTAGACCTGAGGCCACCAATGACTGGAAATGAGTATGAGTTCACGTAGACCTTTTGCTGGATGACAGACCAGCACTACACGCCTAGACAACAGAAAGGTATGGAAAACTGGCCATGTGCCAAATGCAATACCAATGTAAGCAAGATAGGGCACAGGTGCCACAAGACACCGGGTCTAGTTCAGGTGAGGGCAGGTGAGCACAAGCTCAGGGGCCTCCACATTCAAAGGAGAATTGAAATAAATAAATAAATAAATAAATAAATAAATAAATAAATAAAAGCCTAGTCATCCAAAAGTAAAGGCTGAGCCAGGAGAGGTGACCAAACAAAATAGATTTAAAGGGGCCACTCCCATGGAGTTCCATAGGTTATTAGAGGAAAGGGCCGCAGATAAGATCTATTCTTTAACTATTAGAGCTAAATGGGGGTGGGGAGCAAGGAGAAGGGATGGGATGTAAGTTTGGAGTTAGTTGAAAGTTTAGACAGGGCAGCCAGGCAATGCCTGGGGGTGGGAGAAGTATGCCTGTTCACCCATGTTTGTGTTCACATAAATGTTTGCATGTACATGGAGACCACGGATTGGTAGTGGATGTCTTCCTGACTGTTTTCCATGTTCTTGAAGCAGGTCCTCTTGCTGAACCAGAGCTTACCAATTTGTATAGTCTAGTTAGCCAGCTTGCTCTGGGGACCATGCCTCTGCCTCACAAGCCACACCCACTTGACATGTAGAAAGGTACTTAGGATTCTAACTCAAGTCCTCAGGCTTGCCTCCCCAGTCCCCAGAGAATACTCTCTCGAGAGGGCGATCTCTGAATAAACCTGAAGCACACAGAGCAAGCAGTATCCCAAAAGTGCATCACAGCAGAGATGCAGCCAGAGCAGAGGCCCTGCAGCACTGAGAGCCTGTCAAGGCTGAAGAATGGGAAAACAAAACAAAACAAAACAGTGTGGTTGAGCTGAGTGAGGGTGAGACGGGAAACCAAACAACAGAAGTTGCGGTTACCACCAAAGCAGTATCATTGGGTGGGTCCTAGAGTCCCAGTAGGAACTTCAGCCTGCAGCTCCTAGTGAGATGGGCTGACTGCACGGCAGGGCAACCTCAGCCACAAGTCTGGCTGATTCTGTCAAAGGACTCTCCTGTTCTATACAGAGCCTAAAAAATGGTGTGTGGCAAGGACAGAAGCAATGGGGACACGGGGTGACTACACAGAGCCACAGACAGGAGTGGAAAAGAGCAAGAGCCAGCTAGAAAGTGAAGGGACAGCCAAGGAAAAGAACCAGAAACAGACCTAGGTGCACAATCTAACAGAGGTGACACGCCTGAGGCAAAGGGTCAAGTCAGTGGGTTACAGTCAGCTCTGGAGATCCACGAGCTCAACTTGATGTGAATTCAAGACATTCAGAAAGCAACCCTGTGGTTAACGGATTATTCTTCTTGTCACCAACCCCTAAACAAGGCAGTGAAACTGTTAGGAGAGGAATGTTTTCTCTGAGAGGTTCTGCATAGCCCAGGTTAGCCTTGAACACAGGAGTCTCCTGCCATGGTTACTCATGTGCTCACCATGCTACTCTTTAGAGTATAACTATTACTTAGCCAACATTATACTGTATAGAGTATCCTAAGTGATCTAGACATGGCTTAATGTATACAGGAGAAGTACACAAGTCAGGTACAGACCACAGTACTTCATATGAGACTTAACACATCCCCAGACACCACAGGGGTCTTGGAACCAGCCCCTGCCTGCCACATACAGAGCAGTGGATCACTGTACATTCTTCACCTACCAACACCACTGGAGGCTGACAACAGAGGCAAACACAGCATTCAGAGTTAGAGAACGTTCCCAGACAAGGCTATAAGTAGAGCAGGGTGAAGCTGAGGGGACGGATCTCACCGCATCCATTTTTGTGCTGGATGAATTTACTACTCTACATATGAACTGCTATTTTAATTATTAATGGGATTTCTTCTAATTTCATTTCTACAGCAATACCTTTAGGAAGAGTTTCATGTGCTCAGAAAAGAAATCTAAATTTTACCCCTGGAAAACTAAAGCCAACTTCAAATGGCAGTAAGAGAACAGGACAGTTCACATCTGTCAGAATACAGTGTTCCAATTTGGTTCACATGAGAACATTTTGCCATTAGCATTGCTAAAACAATTATTTACAGTCATACACAAAATTACTGAATGTGTGCGTTTACATATACTCTAAAGCAAATTACTACCTACATAAAACAGATGATACCCAGGGCAGGCGAGGGAAGTAGAGAGAGAGTCAGCCTGTGCCCCAGCGTGTGGGGATGATGCAGATCTTTACAATGTAGAATGGGAAGGACCCAATGTGTTCCTGAGTGAGCCTATAGAAATCCAGTTATGGGGGGAAACTTCCCCAATCACATGCTGGGGTCACAAGAAACCATGTGATAGGGACCAAGATGGGCAGTAAGAGCCAGCAGGATAGGGCTTCACTATAGGACACTCCCTCACCCACCATGCACCAATTTGTGTGGTTCCCTCCATCCACGACTTTAAGAGTTGGGGAAAGAGCCCACTATCACTATGGCCCTGGCTGCTAACATAAGCAGTGTCCTGAGGAGTTAGTATACAAAGGGCAGTGGACCACTCCATTTCTTACAGCCCCCAGAACCAGGAAGGCTTTGGGGACCGGCTTCTGTCCCTGTCACCTCTCCATGTGCACCATCGGAAGCCAACCGCCCCAGTGTGAAAAGACGTGAATGGACTAACCTACGCACTAGCTGTAAAACCAAATTTGACCAACGTACGCCGACTCAAAGAGCCAACAGGCACATGAACTTACTGGGTAGAGCACTCCGTCACGTTGAAAGGTGGGCAAGCATACTGTGTTCGCCACTCGAACAAATAGGAGCAGTCTGTAGTCTCCCTCAGAAACACTGGCTGGAAAGGTTAAGGTGAACATATATAAACATGGGAGCACAAATGAAGGAGGGTATGCAAACAGGTGTTCTGTAAATGATGCATGTTATTAGGCAAGTAGACCGGCACTAAAAGAACAGCAGCTGGAGTGGGGCTGGGCGTGGAAATGGAAGGCAGGAGACTCCCACAGGCTCACCTTCTGAGTACTCCGGTCACAGTAGAAATAGATGGTGGTGGAGCGCTGATACACCTGGTGGCAGGTGTCTCCCCCAGTGTAGTTCATTTTCAGCAGTCCATTTTCGTAAGTCAGCTTCTGAGTAAGCAGCCCTGTTCAAGAAGAAGCACGTCCATGGGATTCGTGACAAGTGCTCCTGGCTGTCACATCACATCACATCACATCACATCACATCACATCACACACACACACACACCCATGGTGCTGGACTACTCATCCTGTCCACATTACAGGATGGTGGAAGATGGCTGCCCACAGGTGCAGCCTAAGAGAAACCATGGATAAAGTGGTATGTTGTTCTCTACAACCTGAGAGATGCCACCTTCACTATAGTTCCCGTGAGTTCTCATGTTGCCCACAGTAGCCATCTCTGCCCCTTTTAAATATCAAGCTGATTTAAATCTCATCTACCTGCTGAAATGGCTTAAGTGACTTATTTTGTCAAATGGGGGCTAGGGGATTGTTGTTAACTGAGACACGGTCTCACTATGGAGCATAAGCAGGCCTCCAACTCAAGATCCTCACATGTCAACTCGGAGTGCTGGAGCGACAATGGCAAGTAGGCACCACCACGCCAAATAACTCATATCAGTTTTAGATTTATTTTTCAAGAGTGTTTTCATGTATGTCTGTGCACCACACACGTATCTGGTGCCTTCAAAGGTCAGAAGAGGGTATCAGATGCCCTGGGACTGTTACAGATGGTTGTCCACCACCAATGTGGGTGCTCAGAATCGAATCCTGGTCCTCTGCAAAGGCAGCCAGTATCTCTGCAGTACAACATTGTCAGTTTTCTAGCTAAGCCTTGTACTATCCATATCCTCTTTGATGCAGCCCTAGGATATACTGCCTACAGCTATCCAGTGCTGTCTAGATCAATGTGTCCCATAGCTGGCATAAAGAAAAAACTATGGGCTCAGAGTTAGAAATACCCTGGGCAAGTCCCACACAGAGCCTCCTTGCAGTTCATAGCCCACTCATCTGAGTCCTAACTCAGAAAAGCCTAGCTTTTACTTCTCCTTTATCTTTCAGAAACAGCTAACCCCAGGCATGCTTTCCCTGACACTCTGGGCTTCCTCACTCCCACTTCTGCCAAATCTCAATACCTGAGTTCAATCCCCAGGAGATACATGGTGCAAGGAGGGAACCAACACCTACAAACTGTCCTGACATCCACTTGTGCTCAGTGGATGTCAGGCAGATACCCACCCTGCCTCCACATAAAATAAACAGAAGATGAAGGGGAATGAGAGAGGGAGGGAGGGAGGGAGGGAGGGAGGGAGGGAGGGAGGGAGGGAGGGAGGGAGGGAGGATTTTCTTGTGTTATTCAGCATGTGCTCTGGTTGGAGATGGCTTATTCCTCCCATATTAGAGAAATGTGACCTTTGGCATTATGTCTTGACATTTTACAACTCAAGAAGAAGAAAAAACAATAGTACCTGCCACTTTCTGAAATCCCTGTGATCCTTTCTTTTCCTGGCATGACGAGACTACCTTGGATCCATCACGGACATGACAGACATTTGAGGATAGCTTCCCACAGACCCGGAAGTAGTAGGTGTACTCGCCAGCAGTGATGATGGTGTCACTGAGTGCCAGGGGCTTCAGGTCATAAAAATTGCCATGCCTGGGGTCTTTTACCTGGCAGTTGTCTCCTTCAAGAACAAACAGGAAGCCAAGAGAAAATTCTATCACACATGCATTCCTATTTCCAAGGCGTCAGAATTTCTTTTTAATTAAATTTCTTATTTACTTTGCAGTACTGAGAACTGAACCTAGGACCTAGCACACCCTACGCAAACATTTTATGACTGTGCTACATTCTTAGCTCTATTTACTGATTTTAGACTGTGTCTCATTAAGTTACCTGCACTGGCCTCAAACTCACAGTCCAAGGAGGCAAGCCTTGAATTTATGGTCCTCCTACTTCAGCTTCCTGAGAAGCTGAGACTATAGAGTTTGCATCACCAGCAAATTTCAGCAGAAATTTTGCCAGCATCACTGGCAAATTTCAAAAGTGGGTTACCTCCATGCTGATTTGTTTATGTGTAAGACAGATGATAGACATTATCAAATTTCAAGAAGCCAAACCCATACTGACTGCTTTACTGGTTTCAAGAGAAACCAAAAATCCAACATAAGTTGAGGAAAGAAAGACCAGTGGTAAAAATTAACAAAATGGTTAGTAAGGAAGTCAAGGAGAAACAGTGACGTGCCCACCGGCATCTCCTGACCCCGCCAGCAGCCACCAGGATGGGGCTTCCTGAGACACCACGCATTAGTGTCTACTACACTGCACATTTATAGCAACTCAGCGGCAGGAGCCTGGGGCTCACCTTCCTCCCTGACCACAGGACAGGCCTCCACTGTTCTCCACACAAACATGTATTCACAGTCTTTCACGAACTGGAACACGGGTGACCCCTGCAACAGAAGCCAATGGTTTGCTTTGTTTTCTACTTATTTAACAAAAACAAGAAAGAGCCCAGATTAATATCCAACTTTTCACTTGCTTAAGCCAAGTATTGAGTATTTTATGTAGTATCTCAGGCTAGAGGAAAACAGTATATTCTAGTCAAACACTAACAATGCCACCAAATCTATAAAAACACAGACAAACTTTAAACAACATAGAAGATGCAGAGATCAGGGGGAAGTGGGAATAGAAGAAATGCTGCCAGGCACACTCACCAACGTCTGGGCACATTCGAATATTATCCTGGTGGAGAAGCGCTGGTTTCCACACTTGTCACCATTGACATATAGGATGCTGAGGGATCCGTTTGCATCGGCTTGAGGACTGATCTGTACCACACCCAAGTTCAAACCTCTGTCTTCTGCGGGAAGAACCATGCAGGACCCCACTGCACTGCCTGAACGAACAAGAGAGTGGTGAGTGAGCAGGGCTGATCTTGATGCAAGTCAGACTCCAGGGATGCAACAAAGGGAGGGCTCCAGCACACCATGACATCCAGGAATGTAAGGGAGAGGAGTACAGACGCTCAGATAGAAACTTCTTTTCTTCCCGTCCACTGAGGTGTCCACGGCAGTCCACGGTTTCCCAGCCATGCTCAAGGCACTGAGGTCATACTCGTTCCCAGCTGGGTCTGGAACAGAAGGAAACACCATGGAAAATGTTTTTCCTGTGTGTTCTGGACCTCTTTCCCCACCATGTAGAGACTGCCAGGGTGCAGATGGAGCACCTGGCAAGACCCAAGGAAATACACAAGAAGCCTGGCCTACAGAAACATACCAGTGTTCCTGCTGGAAAAGCCATCACAGGATAGCACAGAGATTGAGGAATCAGGGGACACAGACAGGTCAGGGCACAACTAAGGAACTCTTAGATCTTATGTCTTTTTTCTTCCGTATATGAACCTCTGATATAACATCTGAATTTGATTTTCTTTTTTACTTGCGTTTTCTTCTCAATTATCAGGAGCACCTGACCCCCAAATTGTAATTTAAACCCTTAACTTTATTGGGGAGATGCCTCTTTAAAAGACACATTTATACCACCAAGAAGCACTTACAAACAGGCAACAATCATCATACTAGCTATGAAGCAAAGCATACAGGCCCCATTTACAAATGGTTATCTTGCATTCAAGCATGTAGACACTCACAGACAATATAGACACACACGCGAGCACGCGCACGCCACGCATTCTTACTCAAACCAAGCCTGCAAACTCCTAGACCTCACCAGTTACTTGGCAATCTACTCGAGAAGGAACACAAGCCAATGCAGTTTCAAACTCAAAGAAAGTGTTCCGTATCCCCCGTGTAGAGTCGATGTCCTGATGCAGAAATTTGGCAGTTCCTGGGTAAATGTCATCGTTGCAAATGAAACGGATGATGAATGCTGTGCCTGTGGAAGAAGAAAGCCACTATTCAGCAGGCATCTCAGACTCAGGACAACAAGGGCAGCAGGAGACCTCACAGCCATCCCTAAGACCACACAGCAGGGTAGCCAGCTGCCGAGGGGTCTGACCCAAACACAGCAAAGACATGCTCCCAGCAATACTGACTGACATGACAGACTTAGGACAGGGAACCAGAAAGCCTTCATATCTCACATAAGTTATCAGTCCATCAGAAGACAAGCAACTCTGACTTCCTGATTTTTTTTTCCAGCAAACCCTATATACGTTCTTCTCCCCTACAAGACTAAGGAGCAGAAGGCCACCCTAAGTACCCATACCAGGACTAGCATAAGGGAGATACCACAGCAGGCCTGCATTTTGCAAAATCATACAGGACAACAAGACCAGGCAAAGTAACGAGCCCACTCAGAGCTCACCACTTCTACTCCAGGCATAACATGGAGCCACAGGAATACTCTAGCTGGGAAGGAACTCATCTAATCAAACATTTTAAAAACATCATTGCTGCACTGAATGCAAACTCTTCTGTGAAAACCAAAGAAGCTGCTATGTCACGGCAGGTAGGGCTCTCCTTCCAGCATTCCAGAGCTATCAATCAATGCACCAAGTTCCCACAAAACTCACTTCAGTGTCTGGGAGCATCACCACCTCCACTTTACGCGGCTGAAGAGGTAAGAACAAAACTAAGGAAGCCCAAGTAAGTGGACTGAACCCAAAGCATTAACCCAGGCCTACAGTCTCCCAACAGTCATTAGATGCCCCCAGTGTTAATACAGCTAGTTCAGGAATAGTATTTTCACAATCCAAGCCACAAAAGGACATGATAGAAAAATGACTAGCAGTATTATTGTAAACCAGTGGTCTGCAACTGGAGAGTGAAGTAACTACCAAATGAGCCACACAGTGGATTCGTGGATACTGATGAGAAACATGCTCACATTCTAACAGCTTTCAGAGACTTCCCACTCTGAAGAGAACCATGATCCCTCCATACTTGCCCACCTGCGCTTCCCTCCCAGAAAACTTCAGTTTTCTTGCGAGGCACCCTAAAGCAGTGCTCGCTGGGAAATCCTGTGCTCACGCAGCCCTTCAAAACACCCACATGGAGGACAGTGAAGGCTGGCCTCACCACCCGCAAGGCAGCACGCATATCCACATACTTGGTCTAATTCTTAGCCTTTGCAACGCCAGCCATCTCTAGTCAATTTCCTTCTCTGGTGGAACCCCTTCCAGGCCAGGCACTCTCCAAAGTTTATGTGAAACATTTTCAATTAGGTTTCAATTTATTTTTATTTCTAACTGCCACACAGTAACTACACATTCACTGGATACATGGTCGAATTTCAATCCACGGATATGGCAGGCAGTCATCAGATCAGAGCAAACGGAGCACTCATCTCCTCCTCAATGGGTGCTGTCAACTCTAACTCTCCTCTGTGCTATGGAGAACATCACTCCTCCTAACCTGCTGATCAGATTCTGCCCATACCTCCCTCCTCCAGACTCTGATAACTACTACTCCACTCCCTGCTTCAAGAACAAGTGTTTACCACAGCTTCCGCACACAGGTGAAAACAGCAGGATTTGTCTGTGTCTGACTGACTTCACTAACAAGATTTCTAGTGCCATGCCAACTGCTTCAAATGAGAGATTTTTCACTCGTTTTTAGTAATAGTCCACTGTATACCCATCATGTATATGTATATGCATACGTATATGTTATGTATATGTACATCTCCACCCATCTTTCCAGGAAAACCTAAGTTGATTCCATACATGGGCTGTTAATAAATGCAAGTACCGCTATCTGATGCACTGAGTTCAATACCCCAGGTGTGTGTGTATGTGTGTGTGTGTGTATCACGGTGGGGCTAAAAGATAATAGAGACGCTGCTTCTACCTAACATTTTTTCCTGATTTTTGGTCTTGAGTTTAATTATTTGAGTGTATCCATGTGGCTGTGTACACCTGTTACGGCGAACACAGGGAGGGCAGAGGGTAACTTCATGGCATCAGTTTCCCCTTCTAGCCATACGTAGACTCCAGGGATCAAACTCAAGACATCAGATCCACAATTAATTATCTAACTAACTGAGCTAGCCCTCTCATTGGCTCAAGGTATTGGGTTTTCAGAACAAGATCTTACATGTATTCCAGGCTGGCCTCAAACTCGCAATCCTCTCCTCTTTACCTACCGAATGCACTGCAACCATGCACGGTGCTCCATTTGCAGCTTCTCAGAGATGTCCATACCGTTTCCCTTAACACCTGGACCAATCTACCCTTCCCTTGCTTTTCTGTCATGAGTACCAGTCCTGGCTGATGAGAGAATCTATCACTGTGCCTTTTGATTTGCATCCCCCCATGCTTATTAACATTTCAATGTCCTATTCTGATCCTCAACCATTTTTAATCAGATTGATTTCTGCTGCTTAGTTACTTGTATATTCTGAAGCCCCCTTTGTAGAAGTGGATTGCAAGTGTTCCCCTGAACTCAACTGGTTCTCCTAGCTCTATTAACTGGCTTTGTTGCATAACAATCTTTAAGTCTGATGTAATGAATTTATAGATTTCCCTTTGTTGCCTAAACTTTAGGGTTTTATCCCCCACTCCAAAAAAATCTTTGCCTAGGCCTGTGTTCTAAAGTGTGTCTCCTCCATTTTTTCCTCTTAGGTTTATGTTTCCAATTTGACACTGAAGTTTTTAGCTCATTTATTCTTGTATATAGTTAAGACTGGGGCCCAGACTCCTTCTTTGTATACAAATTAATAAAGAGACTGCCTGGTTTCTCTAATGTCTATGCTCAAACTGTCTCAGTGTAAACTCGGTTGACCATAAACATGTGGCTTTATGTGTGGGCTCTCTGCACCACTACTCTGCATGCCCCATATGTCCTGGCCCTGCGCTACTCTGATGCAGGATTTGTCATGCCTCCTGCATTGTTCCTTTTGCTCGACAGCTCTGGTTATTTGGGGTCTTTTGTGATCCAACCCAGCCTCCTTTTAATGCATGTGCCCACCTGATTGCTTACATCTATGCAACACAAGAATGCAAGTGCCCATAGAGGCCGAGAGGACATCAGATCCCTTGGAACTAGAATTACAAGTTGTTGTGAGTTTAGTTGGGAACTAAACTCAGGTATCTTCAAGAACAGCCATTACTCTTGAACCACTGGGCTATCTCTCCAGCCCCTTTTCCTTTGTTAAAAACACTGGAAATTATCCTGGATCTGTGGATCACTGGATAGAATGGTGGTCTTTGGTATTTCTCCTCCCAAGCCATGCATGTGTGGTGTCTTCTCACTTGTGTGTGTCCTCAATCTCTTTCATTAGTGCTTACAACTTCCACTGTAGAGGCCATGCACTTGTTTGGTTAAACTTATTCCCAGGTTTGGTTTTGTCATTTCATTTTTGTGCTGCTTATGAATAAAATTGCTTCCTGGTTCATACTGTCTGGCTATTTCTTCCAAGACGAAACATTTCCTACTGGAAAGGGTGGGGGCTCTTGAAACTCACCTTTAAGTTACAAGCCTCACACAGCCCTAGCTGGGGTTATAGAAACAGTAGCAATTGCTGGCAGAAGGTTCTTCTGTAGAGCTTCCTGCAAGCTGCACAGCATCTCCATCGATACAGCCTTCCCAGGTCCTGAGTCCATTCCTCAATCCCAATAGTTTTTGACAGCTTAAGTTTTCCCTATATAAAGTCACCCAATGTGCACAGTAACCTCAGATCTGACAGGTGGAACTGAATGCCAATACTGGGTAGTGTTATCTGACCATCTGTCTTAACTCCTGATTTTAGAGTGACTATTTCTGTTTTCCCTGTTCCATATGGTGTAGGTCATGCACACCTACCTTTATTTCTACTTTTAGGGGTTTTTTATCATGAAGATATGCTGAACTTTGCCATACATTGTCCTTCACTGAGATAACCATGTGTTCTTACATGTTAATTAACAATGTATCATAGTTCTCAAATGTGCACTGTGTTGGGCTAGACTTGAATTGTGATAAGTACATTGTTTTTAGGTGTTACCAGATTTGACTTGCTATTATGTTGTTGGAAATGTCTACATCTCATTATTTGTAATAGCCATCACCTGGAAACAATCTAGATGCCTCTCACCTGAAGAATGGATAAGGAAAGTGGTGCATTTACTGAGTTCTACTCAGTGGTTAAAAAGAAAAAATGACCTCTTGAAATTTTCAGGCAAATGGATGGAACTAGGAGAAAAAATAAACATCCTGAGTGAGGTAACTAACCCAGACTCAGAAAGACAAACACGGTATATATTCACTCATAAGTGGATATTAGATGTAAAGCAAAGGACAACCAGACTAGAATCCACAGCTCCGAAGAACAACTGTGGAAACTCCAGGGGACCAAACTAGGCCCTCTGTATGTGGGAGACAGTTGAAGTTTCGACTATCAGAGGGGCTGCTGGCAGTAGAACCACGATACAAACCTGGTACATGAGCTAGCTTATTGGAGCCCATTCCTTAGGGTGAGATGCCATGCTCAGTAGCAGTAGGACCACGATATAATCCCAGTACTTGAGCTAGCTTGTTGGAGCACATCACCTATGGTGGGATGCCATGTTTAGTCTCAATGCATGGGAGAGGGGCCTGGCCCTGACACAACCTATTGTGCCAGACTATGTTGACTCCTCGTGGGAGACCTTAGCTGTGAGGAGGAGTGGACTGGGGATGGGCTGGGGGGTGGCATAAAAGGAGGAGTGGGAGGGAGAACTGTGGTTGGAATGGAAAATGAAATCAAAAAAAATTTTTAAACGAGAGAAAAAAAGAAAATGTCCACATCTATGTTCATTGGGGATACTGGTCTGTAGTTCTTCTGCCTTCTGTTATGGTCTCTCTGGCTTTGTTGTTACTGTCATCATTTTTTCACACTGGGGACGCTGGCCTGGTACAGTGAACAGCACAGTGTCCTCCCCTTTCACTGAAGTAGCTTTAAAGTTTTCACAGTTCGGTAACATTCAGGATGGAGCAATCTGGCCCTCGCCTCCTATTTTCCAGAGACGACTTCTTGTTGATTTGATCCTGTCACCCATTGCTCTATTCAGGTTTTGTGCCTCATGGTCCAGAGCATACCCATTCCATCTGGAGTTCTGATGCTGGCACACAATTGGTCACAGCAGTCCTTAATGACCATTTGTCTTCCATGGCATAAGCTGTTGTTAGAATGTTACATTTCCAACATCTATTAACTTGAGATGTGAAGTAGAAAAAAGTAAGAGGACAAGCTATAGTCTTCAGTGCAGACAATCTAGGACGGCATACTGCGCTCCTTCCTGGTGCCCACTAAGTTGGCTGCAGTGTGTTGAGCAACCCAGCATACAAACATCACCTCAGTCCACTCAGACTCCAGTGATGGAAAGGCACTCCCCTGGGACCCCTCTCTTCATCTCTACAACAGACACTCAACAGGTGACAGAGCCAAGAACAGAACCCAAGACCCTCGGATCTCACTCTGATGCTATCCCTCTCATGGACCACAGGCTCTGTCCCAGGCACAAGACTTTTCTGCCTTCCAGTACTGCAAAAAAAACCTAGCAGCAATTAAGCACAAAAGGAGGTTAGGCCAGATGTGGTAGCCCAGGCCTTTGATCCTAGCAAGGTAGATGAAAGTAGATCTGAGTTTGAGGACAACCTACTTTACATAGCCAGTGCCAGGAAAGTCAAGGCCACACAGCAAGAGCCTGGCTCAAAAGGAAAAAAGAGAAACAGGGATGACTAACGGAACTGGCAGAATTGACCAGACAACACACATACAGCATCACAACCAGGTCCTAGTACACATCACCTGCCAGAGTCATCCACTGACACAGCTGCTGTAATTATGGGGGGGGCTCAGAATTGACCTGCACTTAACTAACAAAAGATGGTGACAAATAAGTATTAACAAGCTTAACATACCCAGACTGTCACACAGTAACCACAATGCCCAAGAGAAGAAACAGGAGAAACTTAGAAAAGTGAGTAATTTATGATCGTCACCCATCACTTCTTTAGTACCTAAAGAAATGCAATTAACGCCCCACCTCTGAAGAACTGGGGTGCAAGATAAAAAGAAGAGGTGGGAAATATGTGTGTACAAGTGCCCGCCAAGGGAGGAAGTTGGCAAACACTCTAGGAGAGAGAATGACAACAGAGCATTCGGGGCACACACTCAGCAGGACATGAATCTGCTCATTACAAAACCACAAGCCTCGCTCACCTTTGTCTGAGGGGGAAGACCCTTTGTAGGTCAGAGTGAGGAAGCCCTCAGTAGACAACTGGAGGCTCTTTTCCATTCCAACTGGCCTTTCTGGTTTCAGGCTCTCCAATTCTGTCTGGGTTCCTGCCTCACAGCCAAAGGCTGGATTTCCTGCAATCGTCCCACACTCAGGCATTGCACCACAGATATTGAACTGGAAGTCAAACAGGAAAAAAATAAATCACCCATTTAGATTCCAAGACTCACCACAAACAAGAACCCTAGAATCCAGTGTACCACTGGGTTAAATATCTGGTTATCACTAGTCAGTTTATCAACTTTGGAGCAGCTAGGTCCTAAAACTCAGAAAGCAAAACCTCAAGTCCAAATAACAAAACCTACACAGATCCCTCTAAAGTTTAGTGCATAGTGCCTTTATGGTCTTTTTATACAGCACTATATTTGTAAATGTAATTATTGCAAGTAATTAGGAGCTATATATTAGAGAGTAATACAAACTACTTTATAGTATCTTTAATGACATGGGGAAAGTGTATACAGTTGAGTCGTAACTGAAAACAAAGCAATGCCCTGATTTTTTAGAAATGCTAATCTATTTAAAGAGAGATTATGTTTTCTGTAGTTATGTAAAGAAAGCAGCTCTGGGGGAGAGGACACCAAATGCTCAGGGGGCTCAGGGTAGCTAAACCCAGCAGGACCAGGGGTGTGTGGGAGGCGCGATAATAAAGGGCAGGAGTCTATAGCCCTGGATGGGTTGCCAAGTAACTGGCTGGTGGGCAGTGGTGGCCTCGGCAGACAGGAGGTTCTCCCACAACATGAGTTCCAGACAGCTACACTTCTACTTGTGTTATGCACTGATCTGTCACCTGCAACCCAGAGCCACGACAACACACATGCTCCTAATGGTGTGGTTAGTGCATGAGGCAGGGCCTCACTGGTTTGCTTCTGGTGCATTCTTTATGTAGCTCATGATCGTCTCTCTTAGCACAGCCTCTATGTGGTTCAGCACCTGCCTCTCACACTAACACAGGCTCTGACCTGGTGGAATCCGAATCAATGTACCACCTGGTACAAACCACACACTCTGCAGCAGCTGAAAAGCAGGCTACACTAGAGCTAACACTGAGACCCGTCCATGTTTCTTATCTGACTGAGAGCCCTGTGGAAACATGCAAGAGCATGGGGAAGAGGACAGAGCCTAAAGAAAAAATCCTGCCCGGTTTTCCAGCTGAGGACAGTTGTCAGAAACCCCCTGTACATTAAAATATTGCAGGGCACTCTCATTTTCACCTTCCTGTTCCCAGAGCTACTCTACTATTCCAAAGAGGACTGCCAGATGAACTTAAAGAGCAAATGTTTTAGGGGCGTTCGTCCTTCTAGCAGCAGTCTAAATGATGTCTCTGTGAAGACTTTCCATCTCACAGTTCTAGGCATCCTCAGAACAACCTGTAAAGGAAGAATCTAGAACATAGTCCTCCAGGTAGCTTCCCTTTTACAGGGTTCAGTAGGCACCAAAATCATCTGATGGGCCTCCTGAAGCAAACCCCAAGCCCATCACAGAACTGAGTCAGGAGGCCTGCAATGGGGCCAGGAAGCTAGATTTTAACAAGGTCCCAATTGTCACTCTGCTGCTGCTTCTCAGGAACTTGTGGACACACAGCAAGCAAGGACTGGAAACTGCTCCCATCTAACTGTATCAGGACCTCACCCACCCCCAGCCTGAATTTCTTTATGCCCTGGACAAGCACTAAGGATGTAGCTGAGTGCCTTGCTTGAGTGCAGTTTGCCTTATTTAAAGCAAACTAGAAATGTAGTGCATCACTCTTACCACGAAATTCTTTCCAATGCCAGGGACCACATATCCTTGAGATCTGTTGAGTGGGCTAAGATTGAACACAAATCCACTGTTGGGGTCCCTTATAGAACAAGCCTATAAGAAACAAGAAAGAGAGAGAAATACATTCAGACCAACTGCAGAAGCAAAGCAAACACATAGGCCCTCCAGGAGCCCACATCTAACACTTGGCAAGCTGTACTCGCCACTCACTTTAAATCCCTATGGGAGCAACAGTGTGCCTGTGCCAATGTGGGATGTGTGTGCAGAAGAATGGAGCTCACCCCATGAGTACTAATATACTACAATACCCAAGTAAGACCACTGTTAAGCCTAAGGTAGGTAGAGCTATAGTGACCCAGCAGTCATTTTTACATTTGAAAAACAAATAAAACTTAAGAATTCTCTCTCATTGCCATGAATGCGCCTCTGGAAGTATAACTGAGTTAACTCACGAACAACATCCTCCCTTCTTTTAAGTGTGCCCTCAGCCTCCAATGTCCAGCAATGTTCACTGCTAGTCCAGGCTAGCAGTCAGAGCCCTGACCATGGACAGGGTGCCTGAGATAACTGCTGGCCCTGAGCTGAGGTCATCACTGTGAGTATCAGTCCAGGTATCTGCTGCCAGACTCTGCAGTCTGGTTAAGAAATCAGAAGGATGGGGAGGGAAACATGTCCCATCATAAAAAATGCACACACAGTGCCATAAAAACAAACTACCGCAGCAGCCCAAGAGGGCAGCAAAGAACTCAGAGAGCAGTGTTCTACTACACTGCTCAGGACAAGAGCAGCTAGCAGGGAGACATGCTGGACACAAAAAGCTAGGGCTTTTTTCTGTCGGGGAGGTCCAGGAATTACTGAGCTCCACACTGTGTGCAAAGTCACAGCAGACACGTGTGCTAACTAAACTAAGATCCATGGAGCACTGGATTCCTCCTAGTAGGTAAGGTCACAGAAGACACATGGGCTTTCCTGTCAATGAGATCACATGAAACCCTGGGCTCCATTCAGTGGGCAAGGTCACAGACTTCATGGGTTTCACTGTATCAGATACTGAAATGTTCTAGAATGGAGTAATGGGAATCCATCAGACTCCTGCCAGTGATGGAGAGCCCACTAAGATGCACTGGCATGGGGAAGGGACAAGAGGGTTGTAATGAGCTGGGCAGCTGTGGCACACGCCTTTAATCCCAGCACATGGGAGACAGAGGCAGGTGGATCTCTGTGAGTTCAAAGCCAGACTGGTCTAAGAGCAAGTTCCAGGGATAGCCAAAGCTGTTATATAGAGAAAACCTTGTCTCAGAAAATCAACAGAGGAAGACAGAGAGAGAGACTGAGAGGGAGAGGAGGAGGGAGGGAGGAAGGGAGGGAGGGAGGGATGTAAGTAAAGCTGGAGGTCCTGGAGATCTAGGTGCCAATGGGAGGGAGGGTGTAGAGGGTGTTGATGTGCAAATCAGAAAGTGGGGTAGAAGGCAATGCAAAGCCAGCCTGAGAGTGGGCAAGATGACAACACACATACCTGATCTGTATCTGTGATCGTCTGGATAGGGCAGGCAGCCTCTGTGTTCCACAGGAAACTGACCACACATTCCCAGTTGTAAGTGAATATGGGGTGGGTATTCTGGAAGTCACAGGGCAGAGAGAAATCAACAGGACATCAACATAGCAGGTCAGCACCTAACACACATTTCTTCCATATAGCACATCACCCTCATGACCCCATAAGAGAGGCCATCTTGCATGCCTGGGCATTAGCACATATGAGTTCATGCCAGCAGCAAATGGGAAAACTGAGATCCAGACAGCTTGAATCCAAGCCTGTACACCCAGAGTTGAAGCAACCAGAAAGCAACTACACAGAGTAGTAGACAGCAGCTAGAATAAGACAAAACTGGCTGTGTGTCAGGAAAAGGGCTGAGAAGCAAAGAGAAGAGGCACAAGAACTTCTAGGTAGGGCACATATCACATTTTGTGACTGGAGTCCTGATTCCACAGATATGCCAACTTGTGGCTATTACTGGCTCATAATTTGTGGGTTTCAATGAGAAGTCTCCTCCATGAGAGCCAGGTTTCATTTCTTGAGTGCTAACTCTACCACAGGAAGCAGTGGCTCACTCATTAGTTAGTGGGACAGCAACCAGAGGCTACCTGGAGAACTGTCCTGGTACTGCATAACTGATCTCAGCCCACACCCCACATACCTACACTCTTTATCTGAAGGCCCCACCCACACTCTCCTTCCTCATCAGCCCTAAGAGCAAAGGAGAAGTCATCTGGCTCCCCACGGTTAGGAAAGACCCAGGCTTTAGTCTGTTGTCACTCTGTGAACCTGACCTCCTCTGATCTCCTTCAGTAGTCTTACCTGGGCCCATACACCGTACACCAGGCCAGTACACCAGGCTAGTACGGTGTACTAGCCTGCCCAGCTCAGCCACTGTGGGAAAGTATTTGGAAAACTAAGGGTCTGAAAGAGTTTTCTGGAACAAAATGGCATTATTTAAATGACAACAAAAGGGAAAACAAGTAGTCTATGACAGGGTCCCACACACCCAGGACACAGGCTGCCAGGAGCAGCTGGAAATGAAACCAGCAGCACCTGTCCACCTATGTGACCAGAATTGTGTAGGCCAAGGCAGTGCGTCTGCAGCCCATGGATGGACACTATCTTCAGGGACCACAGGCCCAGGCCCAGCCAGTCTTTTCATACCCTCAGACATCTGAACACAGGACTAATTTCCTGTATGTGGGGTACCTGGAGGGTACCTGGACACCAGGCCTCACATCCACGGGGCTGGGCCCCAGCAGAATCCAGGAACATCCAATTCCAGTCAGCAAGTCAAACTCAGGACTCACCTGATTGATAGTTTAAAAACAAAAACAAACCAACATACAAAAAACACATAACACTAAACTCTTGCTAAAAAGCAACTGGGCCAGAGAATGGTGGCACACGCCTTTAATCCCAGCTGAGTTTGAAGCCAACATACTCTACATAGTGAGTTTCAGGCCAGCCTGAAACTGTCGCCACCACCCCCACCCCGCCAGGGAGGAGCAACAAGGTTGAGAAAATAAAAGTTATAGATGTAAGATAGACACCACAGCCCTCAAGAGGCAGAGCTGCGGGAGTTCAAGGCCAGTCTGACTAGCCAGAGGCGCAAACAAACGAAAACTGACCCCCAAAAAGTTCTCAACATTTGGTGACAAGTGTGCAGCACTAATGATGGACATAATGTTCATGGTAACTCAAAAAGGCCTAAAATGACCAATTTTATATCCTAGATATTTTGCTGCAACTTTTTTTTACAATTACAAAGTTGCACACGCTGGCCCCTAGTGCTTTTCTTCAGCTCTTGCTACACTCCACACAGCACTTACCAAGCTGCCCCGACCACAGACAAGATGGATCCTGGTGCTGTAGGTGGTTAACCGTCCATCACTGGTAGTACAAGCAGAGCCGTTCACATATTCTAAGAGGAGACTGCCACTCTCCTCTACCACAGGGCCTGTCTTTGCAACTCCCAAGTTACTGATGGATACAGTCTCAGCCAAGGAGCCCTGCAACACAGTGTGGGTTAGGCTTCTCCTGGAAACAGCTGGCTTTATTCCCCAGGAAGTCAACTTGCTACTCATAGTAATGAGAGCCTATAAAGTCACCTCTGACAACTGTGTGAGCAGAAGGGACAGCTACACTCTGAGGCTGCTGTTCTGGTAAAGAACATACAGCCTCAAACACCTCTGAGGCACCAGAGCACACCATTGCTCTGTGCTAACAAAAGCAAATCCTCACACAGCTTCTGCAGAAGTCAACTTCTGAGTCCGTGTACAACTTTCATGGCCACCACATGTGAGGACCACAAGAAAATGCACCAGAGCCCTGCTAGCAGTGAGAACGATGAACCAGACGATGAAGTGTTCAGCAGTCAGAGCACTGACCTATAGATCTGGGTCACTCCCTGCAACTCTTTTCAATCCATGTTTTACCTAGGTCATCCTGGAGACCTCTGAGCAGCTGGGGCTCTGAGCTATGGATGTCAGGCACCTGAATTCAGGCCAGACGTAACCACTAAGAACTTCCTCTGATATGTACTGAATCAAAAGTGGCCAGTGGACATTTCAAGATGGAACCAAGACTCAAAGCCTTGTAGGAGGCTCAGTCTGCAGCCATTCTCTCTCCTTAGAGGTGTCACCTGGCAGCAGGACTACCCTGATCAAGGGCTACAAAACAACTACCTTCACACACCAACCCCCACAATCAAGGAAGAAAACATGAGAATAACAGACACACCTCACTGTTTTCATATCTCATCTGGCAAGCAGCTGCGTATCGATCACAGCCTGGCACAGGATTCAGGGGCCGACAAACATTGATGTAGTATTTCCTCCGTGTGACATGTTCCCGGGAGTTTTCCATGGCGTACCAGTTTCCTCCACTTCGGCCTTCAGACTTCACTAAACTAAAGTGGCAACACAAAGGTATGCTTTTAAAAATCCAAACCACTATTAATGCTTAGTCATTAGAGAAATAAAGATGAAATTCTCAATGGAGACACTTGAAGCAAGATACATACAAAGAGTGACTGACCCACAGGACATGTCATAAGATTGACATTTGAAGCTCCACATGCAGAGGACCCTTCAAAATTCCTTACACTGAGCTATTGTTTTAAACAAGGAAGCTACACACTGAGTCTTTGCTATTCAAAAGATCAGCTGCTGTCACAAGGTGAGGAGATCAGACCACACCTGCCTCCTTTCTGCTCGATCTCTCCTGGTCCTGCACCCTGAGGCCAACACAATGCCCATCACCATCAGCTAAGCCATGTGCTCACCAATGACCACACCTGAGGAAGGCCCAAGGTCAGCTGCTGGCTCTGCTCACCTGGAAAGATCATACTGTTCCATCATGGAGGGGTCTGTCACCATGCACTCCAAGGGCTCTTCTGGGCAGGCATAACTGGTATACCACCGGAAGTTGTAGGTAGAGTTGTCCTCTTCCTAGTCCCAGGACGAGAAACAAACATGAAAGGATAGTGCTGGCATCTGTAACTGGAGCAGCCCCAAAGACCACAAGGGAATCCTGGTCCCTAGCTTAACACTATGGAGAAAGATGAAATTTCCAAGCATGTGCAGCACAGAGAACCACCGGAGATGTGGCTCAATGCAAAGTTCCTCCTTACTGTCTTGTGCTTCCTGGCTGTGAAGTTAATGGTAGTGCCCCACCATGCATTGGTAGGCCCAAAGCAATGATCCAACCAATCATGGAGTGAAAGCTGCAAGGCTGGGTGGCAAAATAACCCCTTTCTAAACTGATTACCTTGTATATTTGTCCTAGTAACAGAAAGCTGAGAATGGAAAAAGAAAAGGAGATGTTATGCACAAAGCTGTTTAAAAAATGGCTTTAAAGCCAGGCGGTGGTGGCACATGCCTTTAATCCCAGCAATTGGGAGGCAGAGGCAGGCAGATCTCTGTGAGACCAGAGTGGTCTACAAGAGCTAGTTCCAGGACAGACTCCAAAACCACAGAGAAACCCTGTCTCGGAAAAAAAAAAAAAAAAAAAAGAAAGAAAGAAAGAAAGAAAGAAAGAAAGAAAGAAGAAGGCTTTAAGTAAAAGCTGCATGAAAGAAAGTTTGCTTTCTCCATCTCCTTTCAAGGTACTAAAAAGATGGCCTCATCAAAAACTATAATGGAATCTGGCCTTGGGTAAGGGAAATAGGAGGGTGATTATTTTTTTTTTTTAAGCTTTTGCATGTTTTCTAACAGAATAAACAGGACGGTAGACTAGTATTAAGAGAGATGGGCCTTTGAATAAATAGCTTAACAAGTGACTAAATACTGCCTAGGCACCCTGAAAACTGAAGAACTAATTACATGACGGTTTGGCCAGAAAACCAAACTAATAATAGCTCAGTTTCTATAAAAAGGGCAGGTAACTGGCCCAGGTCTGCCCAGGCAAACTGCCCAAGACCTTTCCCACCTGATATTCTGGGAAGCCCACTCCAGCATCTCGGTCACATAGAAAGGTGATCAGCGTGGCTCTCGGTGTATGCTTTTCATTGTTATAGGGCGTGCCACCCCTGTAGCTCAGCTGGATCATCCCATCATAGTAAGAAAGTCTAGTATTATTCAGTCCCAGGTTCCAAGACTTCTTATCACTAAAATGAAAACAGAAATGTCACTGGGGAAGTGCCATGGAGCAGGAGCTCTCCAAAGCTGCACAACTGGGGGCAAATGCATGGTCAGGACCAAGACACACTGCAGTCCCTGGGACTCTCATATGCAGCTCTCTTGACGTTAGGAGAAGCAACACACACACACACACACACACACACACACACACACACACACACACACACACACACGGGGGGGGGGAGCCACAAGCGCTCTCTTGACTGTAGGAGAAAAAAGCAACACACACACACAGAGTGCTCTCTTGACTGTAGAAAGAATAAGCAGTAAAGCAACACACACACACCCAGGAGCCCAACTTTCTCTCAGCACTACTGGCTTATAGTGCAACTCAATTCACTGCAACTAATACTACTCAATAAGGAGAAATACATACATAAATATGCATGAACTGCAAAGCTCAAAGTTCACACAAAGTGGGTATCGAGTGAGCCCAGACCTCTCTCCACCCCATAGGATAAGGCTTGTCCCTTCTCTGGGAAGTTCAGTGCCTGGCATCCTGCAATTTTTCTGACCAGGTCTCCTCATTATTTAAATGCTTGTCAAACAATGATGTCTGAGGGAAATCTAACTCTTCCTTAATGAACACTCATTAGCACAGAGAACCAAAGACAAAGCCACAATGACAGGCCACTTGCCTTTTTGCTACCTGGCAGGCCCCTGAATTGGGCTGACAAAGGTCCACAGATACAGGGCCACAAACATTTATGTAGAAGTCATATTTCTCTGTCCCAACTTTATATGCACCATTCTTCTTTGTGAGAGGTGACAAATCAAAAGAAAACCCTGAAACAAAAACAAGGGGAGCATATTAGGTCAGTCAGGACACCAGAGACAGGTGACTGCACATGCTCCTCAGAGAGCAATCACTCCAGGGCAAAAAGACGCTAAAGAAGAAAGGTCATCACTCTGCCTTTACGCTGCCATTCCTGCAGTGACTGCCGTCTACTCCGTTGGACACAGGTCCTCGCCATTGCCCTTTTTTGTTGTGAGAACCCTACAACCCTATTGAAACCTGCAACTCCAAGTCTCACAAACATGGCATATCCAAGCAAGATATCCAGACTTACAATGGCCTTCTTGTAAAGTCCCCTAACAAGGGGTTCTGGCCTAGGATTCCTACAAAAGCCTTTCAAATGTATATGTGTGGATCCCCATTTGCTCAAGTAAATCCAGTGGGGCCACAGATTCAAGATAGGCAGGACCACAAGGAAACAACAAAAGATGCCTGGAATTCTACTCAAGTGGCATTAACAGAGTTCTAAAACAAGTTACCTCTAACAGTCATATAAAGTGTTTAGCAAAAGCTATCTGTGGTCCCAAGTTACACTAGATAACAGAAGCATTGCTTAGGCACCCACCTGCCTGGGCATCAAAGACCGTGCAGTTCTCTCCTTCTGTCTTCGATAACACACAGGCAGCAGCTGTGTGCCACTCAAATTCATAGAAGCAACCATCAGGTCCAGCAGTTCTCAACACCGGAGCACTTTCTAGATCACCTGTCAATAGGGAACAGGAGGGAGGTAGGGGAAAGATCAACCGCTAATCCATTGGTTCTAATAATTTTCCCTGTTCTGGCTGTTTTAAAAGCCCTGGTAAAGACAAGGTTACAAAATGGCCCTCAGAGCCAGGGATGTGGCTGATTTATTAGAGTGTCTGTCTAGCATGCACATAGCCCTGTGTTCAATCCCCACCCTGCATAAAGCAGGCCTGGTAGCACACACACCTATCTGTAATGCCAATACTCAGAAGGTGGAAATGTGGTCTACCAAAATAAAACAAGAAACAAAATATTCCTGGCATGTGACCTTTTCCCGAAGCTGGGAAGTTATACAAAGGAAACTTTACAGGATGGATATAGAGAGGATGTAAAGCATCCAAACTCCCCACAGTGAAATGTTTTAAAATAGTAAGACTGCCACGTCAATAAGGAAATCCCTAGAAATTATAAATAGATCTGTGAAGCATGGAATGCACAAATAGAGCATTCTGAGAACACGAAAGTACATGTACAGATGCAGATCTTAGGAAAAAGATCAAAAATTTATCAGTTCAGTGAGAGATAACCACATTTGAGATGGTGAGATCAAGGAAACATTTGAAGGCATTTATGACCCCCTGTGGGAGAAGGTCAGCATTCCACACCCCTTATCCTCTCTCAGACCTTAAGAACAGGATGTCATGCAGAGAGACTCACGACTCCTTTGGAAAATGTCAACACAACTCCCTGAGGACAGCATATGATTTCTCCATTTCTAGGCTGAAATCTAATTGACTTGATTCCCCTTAGCAGAGACTAGAACTAGTGGTGCTCAGGACTGCCCCTTCCATCCCGCCCCACTGCAGAGATGATGGAGACTGTGAGCCCCCCTCTTGTGTGACAGTACCTGGTTTGCACACAAGAGTGATGTTAGTTGTTATTTTCTTATCACTACCACAGTCATCACCATCAGAATAAGAGAGCTGTATGTATCCTTTCTCACTTGTAGGAGAAGAGACAAATTTTCCAAGGTTTTTACTTCCATTCTTATCTGGAAAAAAAGAGAGAAGGAAACAGAAGGTATGCTGAAGTCTCCTCGTTAGAAATTATACCAAAACTCAGGTAAATGCCAGCAGGGTACCATGACCTCTCCTCAGCCCATCTGACCTGGCTGGGACGGGAGCAGGTTTTCTTGAAAGAAAAAATAAGCACAGTCACCTAAGGCCACCTCCTGCCTTAGCAGGGACATGATGGGACTGACTCACGGGATCCCCAAAGGCACTATATGGGCAGGTTGGTATGTGTATCGTCACTGTCTGTAGGAAACACTATTCCATGCTCAGGGTCTCAACTGCCCTGAGATACAGGCTGTTGGGGAGCACAGAAATGCCACAGGCTTTATTCACAACAAAGCGGAAGCTCACATGTGGCACCCACACTGAATCACTGGTTCAGCTGCTTTTCAAAAATGTTTATGCAGGAGTCTTTAGTAAGACAAGAACAGACTCCACTAACTTTGAGACACATCTCTTGTTCTCAACGCCAGGGGAATCCCCAAAATCCAACTAAGCTTCATACTCTCCTCCTGGCATTTTCAAATTGTGCCTAAACTGACACACACTGAACCTCAATGTCTCTTAGACAAACACCTCTGTGTGATACACAAGACCAACAGTGACAGCAAGAAGAACCCCAAGATATGTTGCTCATCTGGAAGCTCCAGCAGATATTTGGCTTCCCCTAAGTGTGTGATCAAGGGCTGCTAAAAATTCAAAATTAATTTTACAAGTACTGGCAATATTATTCTTCAGGTTACAGAATGAAGACAGAAAGTCGGGCATTTAACAGGGCTCTTCCTGTCTGCTTACACCTCTGCCGACCCCAGGACTTCAGGGTACACTGGTTCTGACACTGAAAGTGTAGAATGCTTTATCATCCTTAATATCACATCCAAAGGCAGGAGGCTTAAGCAAACCTCAGTCTAAGTCTCTTCCGTCTGACATGACTCACCCACAGCACACACAGCAGCATCTTCAGGACAGCTCCTGGCCTTGCCCTCCTGAAGCACTCGGTGACAGACGTTAATGAAGAAATACTTCTTTTCAGATTCAGCCTGGTCACCATCCACTGCTTCCCAGTTCTTCTCTGATTCTGCAACCAAACACAAAGTCCTTTAGTCCTTAGTGACTTTTTTCTTGCGATCACCTTTTAAAACAGTGACTAAGCCAAGGTCAGACAATCTAGGGATAGCACTCCACAAAGTCATGGCATCTCTACTTTCTCAAGTGAGTGTGTCAGGGACAGACCATTCCCCAACCTGCTTTCTGAAGAATGAAACCACAAACTTCTCCCACATGCTACAGTACACAACTGTGCTGAACCACAAAGACTGAACCACATCAGATGGTCAAGCTGCTGCCCTGTGCCTGGTCACATGTTGTACTTCAGTTTCCCACAAGGGCATGTGCAGCTAAGAGAGCTACTACGTCTTCTACTCAGGTTGACTACAGCACAAAAGGTTTAGCTCACTGAAGGTGAGGAGGATTCCACCAAATCCAAAACCCAAGTGAATGGATGCTGATGGGAAATGGGGGAGGAAGGGTGGGGCGGGGGTGGGTTTTAAGGACATTATGCAAAGAAAAGAGCAGCCATGAGAATGTTCCTACCACCCTATAAACTGGCACTGCAGGATACATGAGGGACACATTCTTATCTGAAGGCCACAGCTTGCCAGTGACAACACACAAAGCTTCTGGAAAGCTAGGTTCCCAAGTCCATAGCCTTGAAAGACAGTGTGTGTGCCCAAGTTTTCCCCACAACACTGGGCACTGGCTGGGGGGTGGGGGGTGGGGGTGTAGGCTACAGTCTCCAGGCTGAGACTTTCTGAGCAGCAGGGGAAGATTTCAACTCTCAGCTCACAGCATCTTCTAGTCTACCTGGCTACAAATGCTACAAAAACACTCCAGATTCTTCAAGAGCCAGGCTGTGGTACAAAGTCTGCTAAGTGAACTGATGCAGCATCCCTCAAGATCCCAGGATGTCTTGTAACACTGATACTTAAAACTGAAAAAAATAAATAAATCAATTGTGCTCCCCTCTCTGCTTCCTGACTGCAGGTACAGTGTGAGCAGCCATCTATGCTCCTGTTGTCAGGCCTTCCTGAGGAACTGTTGTCGCCATGAGGAACTGTATTCCTTCTCAAACTATAAGTCAATATACCCCCTTCCCTTTAAAAAAAAAAAAAAAAATAACAAACCCAGAAAAGTTCATGTCGCTACAGGTGACTCAGAAGTACAACACATGAGATGGAGGAAGGGGAGGAGTGTTGACAAGACACCTCCCACAACTCACGCTTCCTTTAAGATCCCAGAGCCTGGCAATCTTTCTGAAGTCCTCCTTGTTGGCTAGAGCTACACCAGTCTTATTAGGGTTCTACTCAGATATTAGAACTCTTTCCACATTGCAGAAACTCACCTTTTCATTAGCACTGTGGGATTCAACCACAGCTTCCTGCAGCTATTTTAACTCCTATAGAAATTTCCTGTGTTCCTACAGCTTCCAGGATGCTTAACTACTAAACCACGAAGATGACTTGCTGCTGAAGTAACACAGATCATTTACTGTGGACCCTGCATTCCTCCAACAGCACTTTTCAAACAGATGGGCCTCCAAAGACAATGGGACAGCAGCAGCTACAGCTGGTACTGATGCAAGTTAATTCTATCTTAGGAGATGCAAGGGTCCTACAAACCTACTCCAGAAATCCCCTAGAGAGGCCAGGTATTTCTGGGCATAAGCTCTCACCTACCTCATCCATTTTCAGCAAAATGCCACCCATGAAGGCAGTTGACATGTGGGGCTTCAACAGAGGTAAGTCACCTAGAACCTATCACGTAACATACACTCCACCAGTCTCTAGGATGAACACCCTCACACTGACACATAGTACCATCCATGCTGGACAACCCTCCCAGATCTAGGGACCATACGAAAGGGCAGAAGCACAGGGTGTAGACATGATAGAGACCCAGAACCACCAGCCCCCTCGGTCCCTGTGCTAAATGCAATTACTGCCCTTAAAGGATGCCGGAGAAAACCGTCTATAAGCATGGAGCACAAGGCCTGGCACAGTTGGTCCCTGGAAGTTCTAAGTGAACTGGTAAGGTGAGGCAAGACAACTCAACTAGAAAAAGTGGGACTGAGAAGAAGCAGTGTACTTCTTAATTCAATGTTCCTTACTAGTGTGTACTACTGCTAGAAGGGAAGAGGGTCATGACTCAGCTGGCAACTAAAAACGTTTCCCCAAACTACTGGGATCAACTGTTCTGTGGTCCCCAAGAAGGACAGAAATACCTGAGTGTCGAGCCAACACAGACAGGTCATAACGTTTTTTGCCGTCGCTGACCCCGCAGAGGAGATCTTCCTTCTCTTTGACACAGGCATATCTGGTGTCCCATGTGAAGAAGTAGGTACAGTCCACTTCACCTGTGAACACAGGCTCTCCTCTCCCGTCGTTACCTACACATACAATACCACAGGAAAGCATACAACTCAGTGGTGTGACCCAAACCCAGGAACTTCTTGAGAGCCAGTGAAGAGGCAGAAATCAAAACCAATGCCAGCTCTCCAGCTAGAGCAGAGATCAGAATAATTTCAGGAAAGCTGGCAGCCACGTCGGCCTCTCATCCTAGTGGAGTGGTCCTCTGCCGGCTTTGCAGGTTTTTGCTTTCACAGTTATCTATCTCAACGAGAGGGTAGAAAGAGAACTAATGAGGGCCGTGGCGCAGAGGACAGGGACCAGAGCCCCAGTCCCAAGAGTACGGGCTAATGATGAGCAAGACCTGAGGTTCCCCCAACGTCCACACCATGGAGGCAAAAGTAGAGATCCGATGCAGTGACTTGAGCTAAAGCATGGCAGGAGCTCGCATTACTCTCCCACAAAGTTAGAGACACCTCCCAGTGCTGTCAGAACATGTGCCTGTAAGCTCCCACCAGAGTCAACACCACCCCCTCCCTGACCCAGAGAGGCCCCATCGACTGCCCAGAACAGCACAGCCTTGGCTCTGCTCTTCACAAGCCACTTCTTCCAGTGGCTCTGCTCTGCCTAGGCTTGGGACTGGGCAAAGCACTGCCCCCGCTCTAGAAACCCTATCCCTTGGCCTTTCCCAGCTGGTGGGCCACTGGCACAAAGCTGCCCTTTTTCCACCCTTGGTGGTTTCACAATCCCAGCTGGTTGCACCTCCCACGCGTCTGCCTGTATCCTTCAGGTGTCTGGGCAGTCTCACATTCTAGGGAAAGGGGAAGTTAGGATTTATAGCCAGAAGCAAACGAGTCCTCAAGTGTAATTTCTAAAAAATCTTGTGTTAATTCAATAGGATTTGTAAGACCAAAAGCTAATCCATCTCAAATGCAATCTGAGCCAGGAACTATGTTAAAGCAAAACAAATTTGGAAAAACATTAATGATTGTTATAGAACAGTGGTTCTCAAACCTTCCTAATGCTGCAACCCTTTATTTAATACAGTTACTCATGTTGTGGTGACCCCCAACCATAAAATTATTTCATTGCTACTCCATTTGCTACTGTTATGAGTCGTAATGTAAATATCTGATATGTGACCCCTACTGGGGTCTCTGATCCATGGGTTGAGAATCATAGTTATAGAGGCAGCTATATAAAATTTCATTAAAATGTTCTTCCTACATGCACACCTGAAAACTTTTGTAATAAAAAGGAAAGATGAAAAAGAAATGGCTTTGGGCAATAAATTCCAATCTATATAGTCAGAACCTTAGAAGGAAGTCCAGGACCCCTCCATCCTCCTCTGTCCTATGCTGACTCCACCTTCCCAGCGTCCCACAGTGAACGCAGCCTGCGCCCTAAGACCTCTGTTCAGCTGTAGTGAGGGCCTGAGCAGGACTACAGGGGGAATCGGAGCACCTGATTTGGTATAATTCAAGCCAGAGAAGAGACCAGAGAAGCTAGTACCAGCTTGGTGTCTGCTGGCTGAGGACACAGAAGCAACAGCAGCCTTTGTGCCCCAAGGACCAGGGACAGAATAGGAGCGAGTTGGCTAAGGCCCATTCCAATGCAGACAGAGAGCAGAGGAGAATGGATATGGGTGTGGAGAGGCACCCAACAACCACTATTTCTGTCACTCGGCCAGAGACACATCACAGCCCTTCTGAGATTCTTCGTGACTTCACCTGCCTTCCCAGGCTCCTATTCAGCTCCCTAGTCCAAGTCTTTGAGACCCCACATCCTGGGTCCTGAAGCCATCCAGGCACCAGGCTCGCTGTCCTCATCCTGAAACCTTTCCTCTGGATGCCTATCCCTTAGTTGTCCCAGAAGCAACTATACCCGCTGCTGTACCCCTACTGGTGTGGACAAGCTGGAGCCTTCCTGAGGAAGGGCAGATAACAAGGCTCTACAGACAGTGGGTCAGCTCTAGCACTTTACCCTCTATTCAGCCATAAAAACCCTTATCTCTGTTTTTAGTCTGTGAACTCCCAGAAAACCATCTGTCACCCTCAGGCCCCTTGTGGAGAGAGCCTTGGCAAACAGGCATGGAAACATGCAAGCACTGTGAGTGATAAGAAAGAGTCAATGAAAGACTCCAGTGGAGGAAGAGTGCCCCAGTGAGCCACAGCCCTTAGGGCCCTTTACTAGCAAGTTTATGAGAACTTAACTCCAGGCACAGTGGTTGCTCCCAGATCCTACTGTGAATCATGCAGGAACTGGACCCAGATCAAACCACCCAAGACTGACCATAGAAACATACAAAACAAACACTCTCAAGGAGCAGCCATGAGAGCTTGGGCCAGCTGCACACAGATGAGAATGGAACCCAGGCCCAGGCTCAGGATGAGAGCCCACCGTGGAAGCAGGCCAGCCAGGGGTGCCCGGGGCATAGCCAGAGCTGCTTGAACAAGACAGATCTCTAATGATAGAACCTTATCGTCTCTCTACAGGAATGCCTGAAGCCAGGACATGAAGAGCAGACAAGCCATTGAGACTCAGGCTCCCTCTAGTCACCCTTCAGCTCATGCCTTCAGCTAGGACTCTTCCATTGGCATCCCAAAATTCCCAAATTCAAACTCTACCAATCTATCCTCTGTAAAAATTCTTATGACATGAAAGAAGTGGCACACACTTGAAGCTTCTGGGCCTGCTCTGTTGAGTATGCCTGAGAAAGAATTCAAGACACAAACTCTCTCCAGCCAGGCCAGCACTGGGCAGATTCCCAAAACAAACATGGAGTGCAGAGGAAGATGGAAACAGGATGTATGTATGCCTCCTAGAGGAGAGTGGGGGCAGGGAGGATAGACTGTAACAGAAAAACCTGGGGACTGGAAGTGAACATGCCCAAAGGTAGCCAACTCACTCCCTGATTCAGCACCCTGCTTTCCAGAAACATGTGTACACACGCAAGCTCCTTAACATGAAGCGGGCGTGGGCTGTGCATACTCACTCACCTGCGGTTTTGTTGCACTCAAAGTTGATAACACTCATTCGCTGGAAGCCGGAGCTGCATTCGTCACCTCCAGAATAGATCAGGGTGAGGTCTCCATCCGAGTAGCTAGTTTTTGTGAACACACAGTGTTTTACAGAAACTGAAGGTTTCAAAAACGGCTTTGTTAAGTCTCCTGCACACCACCCACAAATCACTACTGACATAAAACAACAGGCTCTCCAGCCAGCTGGGCAAGCGTCCTGAGGAAATGAGTTCCGAATGTTCAGGCTGGTGGCCTCTTGCTATATAGTAGTAAGGGACCAGAGGGAGGGAGGCCACTTTGCTGGCAGCAATGTTACTCCAGGACTTTATACACCATGAATAATGCCCACACATTAAACATCCTCGAGAGCAACTTCCAAAGGCATCATCTTTATCTACAAGTCCCAGTATAGGACTCAATTTCAAAAAACAGCCTCCTCTCACTGCTTTTAGGAAGCCAACTGCCAAGTTAAGATCCTGAGAATTACACCAAGGGAGGTTTTTAGCTATTTAAAACTTGTATATAATGCTAATGGTATTTCAGGTTCTCAAACTGCCAAAGGAAATTTAAAAAAAGAAAGGAAGAAAGGAAGGAAGGAGGGAAGAGAGAGGGGGGGGGAGGAGGAGGAGGAGGAGGGAGAGGAGGAGGAGGAGGAGGAGGAGGAGGAGGAGGAGGAGGAAGAAGAAGAAGAAGAAGAAGAAGAAGAAGAAGAAGAAGAAGAAGAAGAAGAAGAAGAAGACTTATCAGAAACACAATAGCCATATAAACTGCTAACTACCTAAATTCCTTACAATATGGTTCTTAGAAACAATACATTTACAAACCAATAGTTCTAACAGATGTACTCTTATCATAAAAGTCAGGAAGCTGCCCAACTGCTCAGGGACAAATGGCAACTTGCCCAAGTCCCTCAGGAAGGTACACTAGGCTCTGACTTTCTTGTTCTCAGAGCAAATGGGAAGGAGAAGGGGGAGGGTAGAGCCACAGCCCACAAGTACACACAATGCCCTTGACAATCACCCACCGGAGTGTCTGGTTCTGGTGTCTTCCTGCTATTTTGACTTGAGTAGAATCTGCCTTCTTCACTTGACAAACAGCAGACTCTTTAAGGTTACAGAGTGGGACCGTTGCGTTCCCACAGACATTTATATAAAATGTATACTCTCTTCCATCAGAAACATAAGAGGACCCTAGAGAAAGGACCAGCAAGAAGTGTGAGTGTTCACACCTGTTCTTTTAAGCAAACCCAAGCCCATCCATCTCTCCCCTCTCCCACTAGGCTCCCCCTGTGAAGCAAGACAGAAGAGAGAGAGGCACCCACACATACCTCCCTGTTGGGCCAAGGGACTGAGGTCAATGGCGATGTCATGCTGCTCACTGCTCAGTGAGCAGGTTTCACTCTCCAAGTAATCTCTGTGGCAGGCATACTCGGTGATCCACTCAACCTCGTAACGACAGTTGGAACTGGCAGTGAGTTTCGGGATGGTGCCCTATAGAGACCATCAGAGAGTTTTAGATGCAGTTCATATACACACTCCCATGTTCTAACAAAGCCCAGAGACAGGCTGCTGGAACTTTATTGTTTTCTGTTCCTTGTCCCTGGCACATTTTGATTGTCTAATTCTATTTACTCTTACTAAAACTCAGGGGTGTGTGTGTGTGTGTGTGTGTGTGTGTGTGTGTGTGAGAGAGAGAGAGAGAGAGAGAGAGACAGAGACAGACAGAGAGAGAGAGAGAGAGAGAGAGAGAGAGAGAGAGAGAGAGAGAGAAGAGAGAGAGAGGGAGAGAGACAGAGACAGACAGAGGAGAGAGGAGAGAGAGACAGACAGAGACAGTGAGGGAGGGAGGGAGGGAGGGAGGAGGGAGGAGGGAGGGAGGGAGGGAGGGAGGGGAAAGCCCGTGTGTGAGCAGATGTGCTCACCTGTGCATGTTTGGGAGGCCACAAGGTCAACTTCAGATGTCTTCCTCTATCTCCTCCCACCTTGCTTTCTGTGGGTTTTGCAGACAGCATATCAGATGCCCCTGGAGAGTGCTGCTGGGTAGAGTGGCTGCTCAATGAGACCCAGGGCCTGCCTGCCTCCTGGAACACCCAGCACTAAGGTCACAGGAACGGGTATCTGGGGTTCAAACTAAGATCCTTGTGCACAGAAAGCACTCTGCCCACTGGGCCACCTCAGTATAATCATCTAAGACTTCTTTTTAACCTTTTTTCTCCATTTGTACTCACTCATTACCCTACATCCTCTCTGATCACCGTGAGTGACACACAAGGTTCAGTTAGCAAGTCCACTCTAAAACTCTGTCATTGGAGAATCAGTAGAATCTGAAAAGCATTGTGGGTGGCTCCAAACCTGAAGGCATGCAAGAGCACCACTCTCCCTTGCCCTCAAAACTCCTGGGCCAGGGTGGTCACACACACCTGTTATGCCAGCACCTGAAAGGCTACAGCAGGAGCACTGCAGGTTCGAGGTCTTCCTGAGCTGACCTACATAGCGAGACTCTCACAAAAGATCAAAACATGGGCTGGGAAATTGCTAAGTCAGTGAAGTGTTTGCTGTACAAGCATGAAGACCCCAGGTGAATGCCCTGACCCATGTAACAAGTCATGTGTGATAGTACACACTCTAATCACAGTGCTGAGGAGGAAGCATGCCCAAGGCTCTATGGTTGGCTAACCTGGATGAATGTGGCAAGCCTCAGGTCCCAGTGAGACCCTTTCTCCAAATATCAGGGTAGACAGCTCCTGAAGAACAACACCCAGGGTCCTCTGGCCATCATACACAACCTGCACATCCATGCACATCACATGTATGCCAACACACACACACACACACAGAGAGAGAGAGAGAGAGAGAGAGAGAGAGAGAGAGAGAGAGAGAGAGAGAGAGAGAGAGAGCGCTCTCGAAATGTACACCTAAATAAAAAGTTCTTCTGGGGCAGGTGGGATGGCTCAGCAGGTAAAGGTGCCTGCTGCTAAGCTTGGCAGATGACCTGAGTTCCATCTCTAGGACACACATGGTAGAAGAGAATCAAGCTGTCCTCTGACCTCTTCCTGTGACCCTTACACATGCATGTATAATTAAACAAATGAAACTTTAAAAATTCTTTTACAAAGCTGCTCTGGATGAAGCTAGGGTTTTCCCAGCTGCAGCAAATGCTGTCTTGTGCTTTGATCTTTGGTGGGAACCACGGAGGGTGCTGGCAGGTCCCCAGCTCATGAGTCACACCTCCTTCTTACCCTTAGAGAAACTGGTCCTTGTACCAGAAGAACAATGATGCTCTAGGTACCTTAACTCCTCAGTGTTTTCTGCACACCTGCTGGAGGCCAGTCACAGTTCACACAGATCACACCATGAGCTGGCAGAACTGCAGCCACAACCCTCCTCTGCTTGACTACAACTTGATGTTTCTGCCCAGCATTGGGCAACCTGCCAAGGAGCTGCAGAGCTGAATGCTGAGGGTCAACACCAAAGACCTACATACTACACAGTTTCATTCATATCCAAAAAGGGCAAATCCGATGACAAAAAAGAAGACTCATATGGTTTGTATGTTGTGAGAAGACGAGGGAGAAAATAATTGACTGCTAACAGGCAAAAGCATTCCTGGAGAGGGGGGGTCTCTACAATTAGATTATGGTAAAGGATACACAATTATGCAAAAATGCTAGACCCATTGAACTGTATAACAAAACAGGTGAATTTTACAGTACATAAATTCAATGATCTTTTTTTTAAAGAACATAACAAGACAAATATTTATCAGATAACAGCTGCCAAAGCATACAACAAGTCAACAAAGATTACATAAACAAACTTCTCAAAGGCAACACAAGCACACACTCTGTCCAAGCAATAGATTGAAGAAGACCCCCAAAACCCACAAACAGCACCAAGAAATGTCTTAGATCTCTTGTGGTATGAAGGAGGCAAGCAGACTTCCAGTAGTTAGTCATTCTGGTGACACAGATGCCTGGAGAATCTCAGAAGAAGAGTCCATGTCTACAGACATGACCCTTTCTCAGCATGCTGCACTCAGAATGCCAGAAAGAGGTCCATCAAGCAGATAGCAGTATGAAAACTAGATAGAGGTGCTCAGTGGCAAGCTGACTCTCAATGGCTTGCTTGTATCCCTTTGACTACCACACATGTACCAAACAGGCCAGTGACTGGCCTAAAATCAGGGCAAACACCACGTCTGTTCAGCAACAGAATTCAGCCCTCTTATTTCTACTACAAAAGGGAAGAAAAATTCAAAGGAGGTCACACGTCTTTAATTCCAGCCCTCAGGAGGCAGAGGCAGGAGGATCTCTGTGAGTTTGAGGCCAGCCTAATCTACAGAATGAGTTCCTGTACAGCTAAGGCTGTTAGAAATCCTGTCTTGAGCCGGGCGGTGGTGGCACACACCTTTAATCCCAGCACTCGGGAGGCAGAGGCAGGAGGATCTCTGTGAGTTCAAGATCAGCCTGGTCTACAAGAGCTAGTAACAGGACAGCCTCCAAAGCCACAGAGAAATCCTGTCTCGGGAAAAAAAAAAAAAAAAAAAAAATCCTGTCTTGAAAAACAAACAAACAAACAGAAAACAAAGGAAAGCCCTGCTTTTCTCACTTGATTGGCAGACCAACCCAGACAGGCACCTGACTCACTGTCCTGACATCAGGATGTGCTGACAGCAACACCCTGGATCAGGTGACCCACACCAGTCAGGGCAGACGCCAAAAGGTCTACAAAGACAAGAAAAGCCTCGGGGCTGGAGAGATGGCTCAGAGGTTAAGAGCATTGACTGCTCTTCCAGAGGCCCTAAGTTCAATTCCCAGCAACCACATGGTGGCTCACAACCATTTACAATTCAATCTGGTGCCCTCTTCTGGCATGTAGGTAGAACAGTGTATATGAAATAACCAAATCTTAAAAAAAAAAAAAAAAAAGAAAAGAAAAAAGGAAGAAGAAAGAAAGAAAGAAAGAAAGAAAGAAAAGAAAGAAAGGCCTCAGAAGGCTCATAAAAACCCAGGCTCCAAGAGACTCAGCAGATGCTGGTCTCCAACGTACCTCAGCACACAAGAGCCATGCAGGTACCCTGTCAACAAGAGACCCTTCAGGTAACTACATCTCCCCAGATCTCTTGCGGATGTCCTGACTCTGATGCTATGGGTGCTGAATGTCTGGCACCCCAGCTGACCTGACTAAGCATAACTGAGGCTGTGTCAGTTAGTCTCCAACGCCCTCAAGGAACATCTGCAGTGGAGCCAGCATCCACTCACTGTCCTTCCCAAGGTAGGTGTGGGCATGGGGGTTTGTTGGGCACTGGGCCTTCAGACTTGTAACCTAATTGGTGCCACTACTTCTACCAACTTTCCATGAGTGAACTCTGCCTCTAGATATCGGTGTCATCACTTAGAGCTAAATTGTTAGGTTGTTAGATTTATTTCATGTGAATTGTTCCCCTCTTTTATGATATAGGACAATTAACTATGCATTGGGGAAAAGACACCTGACTGCCTCTCTCCAAGATTTAAAAGCATCTCACCAGTACAATAGCTGCTGGCATGCCCAAAGCCCTGGTTCTCAACCCCAGTCACAAGCAAGTAAATAAATAAAATGGAAATTAAATGCAGCCAAGAGACAGAGTTATAAATCTGCCTATGGCTGTGAGTGAGAGGCATGGCAAGCAGGAGACAAAGAAAGACGGAGACAGGAGGGACTTCCTCCCTTCAAGAATCTCAGGCTTCAGGGCTGGGAAGACAGCTCAGTATGTAAAGTTATTCCCATGTAATTTTGATCTCCAGAACCCACTTTTTAAAAAGCCAGACCCTGGTGCACACCTGCAACCCCAGCACTTGGGAAGCTGAGGGTCCACAAAGAGACCCTATCTCTAAACTAACACACACAAGGAGCTGAAGCTCTTAGAAGCTGTCTCCCAACCCAGAGCGCAAGGTCCTTTAGTTTGCCACCCTTGCATGCCTCAAACACAGACACATGATCATTTGGGCAAGTCTGCCTGAGGATCACATCTTTAAAGTAACTTAGAGACAAGTCACTCACCTCTCTCCGCTCAGACGGGCACACAAATGTTATCGTCACTGCAGGGCTGTGACCATTACAGAAGTCTGGCTTTTCTGCCTCTTCCTTCACGTAACTCAGAACAAGCCTGCAAAAGCCATGTGGAAAAACTGCATTACATAAGTGTAGATTACATTCAAATTGATGCACTGACCTGAGCAGTCAGTACATTTGGGGAGTGGACTAGCAGAGGAAAATAAAACAAGATTGTTATATTTCCATTTTTAAAAAAGTATAAAAGAGTATCTTCCTATCGAAAGTCAAGTAAATACGATCAGTATGCACACTAAAAATACTAACGGAGGCTTGTTGCAGAAAGAGAATTTGTAAGGACCTAATAAAACAAGCTCAACACAACTGAGTACACCTAATTCATTTTCCCCACAAGGTCACATGATCTTCCCCTAACATCCAAGTGCAAACCGAAGAGCTTTATATCAACCTGTCACCCTACCGCAGGCACAGCAGCCACAGGCTAGGGCTGCTGCACCCAAAGTCCAACACATGTCCCTGCCAGGAAGCACTCATACTAGTCAGCAGGCTCCTGCCTCACCTGTGGGACCTGCCCATACCTCCCATGCTCCACCAATCAAGCGCTAACAATAGACAAGCCACGGTCTCCATGGTACCCTACATTCACTGAGCCCTCAGCCACCAGCTGTGGTCTCCATCACCAACTTGTCCTCTGGACAATCCCTCCCAGCTCCCAAAGGTGCAGCCCTGACAGACATGCTCCATCAGTCACCTACTAGACCACAAGGACATTAAAGAGGTGAATAAACAGGACCTCACACAACAGTGCTACTGTTGAGAGGACATGAGAACACAGACCAGAGAAGACTGTGTCAAGACACAGAGGAAAGATGGCCTCTAACAAGACAAGGGGATAGGCCACACAAGAAACCAACCTGAATTCAAGGCCAGCCTGGTCTTCAGAACAAGTTCCAGGATAGCCAGAGCTGTTACACAGAGAAATCCTGTCTTGGGGACACCTGTCTGGAGCTCTGTCTTAGTCTCTGAAATTGTGGTTGAGGAAATAAATTTCTCCTGTTCGAAGGCCCCACTCTGGGTATTTGCTTATGGCAGTGTGAGCAAGTTAACACAGACACAGAAAACTCCCAGCCTCTTCCAGTTCAGGCCCTGCTCTAACGGTACAAGCTTACAGTCTAGTACTGCATCAGTTCCAACTTGAGGCCCATAGGCAATACAGGGACCTGTGTACACAAGAGAGTGGTTGGGAAGCGTGCGCACCATGTCCCAACTAGAAAGAAAATGCATGCCAGAAGACCACCAGCAAACTGCCCCGCCTCTCTCTCCAAAAGAAAGGCTAAAGAAAACCCGACAAGTGACACGAAATAAAAAACTGAGCAGGATCAAGGATTCCAAGCTACTCTGAGCTACACAGCAAGACTGTCTCACAGCCAAATGAATGTCACCTATAAATAAGTGAGCACCATGTACACCAGCATGACACAGGACAAGGACACAGCCTGCTGGAAAGGGCTGTGCTTCCCTGGCTTCTAGAAGTCAAATCCCTTCTTTTTCTCATCTTTTACCAGTATTAACTGTACAGAACAATGGATCTCACGATGACATTTTCACACATACACACAGCACACTTTGATGCTGCCATTCTCTTCTCTTCTCCATTAGTCCCCCTAAAGGGCAGACTCCCTTGCTGAGGACCTTACAAGCCACCAAGGTGGCCCCAGACTGACCTGTCCTTGCTCACTAGCTTCAGCCCTTCCTTAGGCCGTCCAACATCAAATGCCTGGTCTCCCTTCAGCAGACAGGCGGCAGTGCCAGCAGGACAGGCTCTCAGCTGTGTGCTTGGGTCCCGAAGGGAGTCTGCAAAACAACACAGATGACTTTAAAGTAAAGCAGGTGACACACAAGTAGAACTCATGCAAATCCTTGTGTCCGGGTCTCTATAAACAAATGGATTGTCACAATCCATCCATTAGATTCTGTGTGAGCCTCTCACCTTTCCACATAACATGTGGGCCAAGAAGCACTACTCTGCCCAGCACATAAGGGGCCCAAGTGACAGACATTCCTATGTCACAGGTGGTTACAAATGTTTATATCTGCCCTTAACTCTAACTAGCATTGTCCCTTTGAGTTTGAAACGCTAGAAAACGGGGCATTCTGGGGACAAGTTAAAAGACTCTCTGTCAATGGGAAGAAGCCCTAGACAGGTGTGGGCTCACATCCTAGAGAACGACTCCGTCCTTCCCTTCCTCCCTTCCTCTCTGTTTCCCTTGCCCTCTCTCCCCACTAGACCCTGGATCATACAGTGTCTAATCCTCCATTAGGTTCGTCCTCCTCCCCAGCCCTAAGCTCCAAGACAGAGACTTCAGGGTGATGAAGGCTACGCTCAAACCACTGAAGTAGCCAAGAGACAGTGTTAAACACCACTGCACATGTAAGGAACCAGCCACAGCTCCCTAAGATGCCAACGGCCACCTCAGTCACAGTGGGAGGGACACCCTGCCACCTGTCAGCCAGCCAGAAACCCAGATGACTAGACACTTCCATACACAGCAACTGCTGTGCTGGACTACTATATCACATGGGCTCAATGCTGGAGACTATGCCTCCTGCCAGCTCCCCAAACCCAACTGGAGTCCAAACAGTTGCCTGCTTCCACCCAAGGCAACTGCCATGAGCTTTGATGACAGGCAAAGCACCTGGTTCCCAAAGGAGAAGGAAAGGCAAGTCAGTAAACAGCAGCCACACGTAAAGCAGACATGAGGCTTTAGGGACCCTCAAAGTTAGTGCGGGGCAATTTCCTGCGGCTAAAGAAGGAACAGCAGAGGACACAGGACCACCTTTAAAGACAATAAAGGCTTATCTCTCCTAAACTGCCAGAAAATTGGAGAAAAAAACAAAATACTTACTGAATTAAAATAATACTCAAAAGGATTTGTTTTTAATGAACGTAATTTTGTTTTCCAAGTAGAACTTAAGGACTAGAAATTTCAATATTTTCCAAACCAAAACATCACACTTTTGCAGAAGTTTACGATCAAACTTAAGTTATTGTAATCTCACATGAAAAACCTTAAATCACCACTGATTACTGGCAGTCCTGGATGGAGTATAATTATTATTTTAAATTGTTAGTTAGAATATACAAATAAGATGGAATGTGTTTATATACAACTCACTAAGAGTCATATACTGAACTGCTTTTCCCCTCAATTTTTTTTAAATATTTATTTATTTATATTTATGTATGAGTGCCCTGCATGTATGCCTGCATGCCAGAAGAGGGCACCAGATCTCATTACAGATGGTTGTGAGCCACCATGTGGGTGCTGGGAATTGAACTCAGGACTTCTGAAAGAACAGCAGCAAGTGTTCTTATCCACTGAGCCATCTCTCCAGCCACCCCCCCCCAATTTTTTCTAACACCAACATCTCATATATATTAAGAAAGAAACATAAGGAAAACAGAGAACTATGGCCTCTTTCCTTCTTTCTTTGCTTTTTATTACTTGGCAGTACAATTTCTTTATTTATGGCACAACTGTAGCTAGCACAGCAGAGAGAGCAGTCCTGGTCTACAGGGCTCCAGTGCTGAGCCCATGAGGGAAGCATAAGCATGAAGGAGCTCAGCAAGTAATAAATAAGAACACAGTAAAACCAGACAGCCCTTCTGAGATAAAGGCCTTCATTTACAGCCTTTGGTTATCAAGGAAAGATATGCTGGCCTCTTCCAGTTCTACAAAGGAAGCTAGAGCCAGCCTCATCCCAAACACACAGCACAGTCATATTCTGAAAGCCTTTGTCATCCCTCAGTCCCTTTTACCCTCCACTCAAAGCCACAGGGTTGGGCAAACACAACAAACTGAAACAAACCTCACCATGGACCCCCAAATCCCAAAGTATCTGTCAGAGAAAACCAACACAAGCAAGAGCTAGAATAGAATGTGTTTGGGGTTGGCAGAGGGAAGGACTAGATTTGCTGAGACGGACAGATGCAGCTGTCCAGAGAACACCCTCAGGACAACACCTTTCTTAGAGAAGGAATGGCAATGTGCATGTCAAAAGGGCCAGGGCAAGTAATGACCACTCCCCACCCTTCCTCCTGAAAAGACGTACCTATGTCTCGACACACGTTGATGAACAGAGATGTTTCAGGGTCAGAATCATCTACCAGGTAGCCACCACTCAGCTTGATCAGTGGGTTTAAATCATGCTTCTTTAACTTGTCATCAAATGCATAGCATGGCACCTGGGGAAGCAGAACACAAGTGAGCCAGCCTTCCTGCATCCCACAGCGGGAGGCTGTGAGACAATAGACTTGTGATGGGTACCACACAACGATCATCTTCTATCCCTTAAGAACACCTGGTTCTATCAGGGATGGTGGCACACCCCTTTAATCCCCTTGAACTCCATGAATTCAAGGTCAACCTGGCCAGCTGAGACCTTGTCTCAAAAAAAAAAACAAAAAAAACAAAAAAAACAAAAAAAAAAAAACAAAAAAAACAGTTCAGTCTTCTATACCATTTCTAAGGTCTTTGTCTCCTTCTTAAGGCTGTGTGTCTGTAATCACTTCCTACTCTCACCTATCTCACTTATCTTTCACTGGTCCCGGACCAGTTCCTTCAGTATGCTACAAAATCCACTACCTTACAAGTATATTTCCTTATTCCCGAATCCCCCTCAGCTACCCTCGCATATCTGCAACTTAAGAGAAAAATTCCTGAACCGCCCCTGTCCTTTATCCCCTTTTCCTAAAACTGTTATATTGGGTGCCTGCCCCTCACCCCACCCAGAACCATACCTTCCAGATGAGTTTGCCTGTTGCCAGATCTGAAGCTCATTTCTTAGGCCTGTGATGGAATGGCCACAGCCTAAAGCCCTTCATTCCCCTTTCCCTTTGATTCCTGTCTGGAGGAACCTGTTTCCTGCTGCCCTGGTTGCATCCTGGAAACCTCACTATCTTCTGATTCTAAATGCAAACATCATTCTAGCAGGAAGGCTGAGCAGGTGAAGGTGCTACCACACCAGCCTGGTCAGAGACCTGTATTTAATTCCCAGAACCCTCATAAAGGTGGAAGGTGAGAACCAACTCCACAAAGTGTCCTCTCTGATCTCCGCAAGTGCAACCCACACATCATGCACATGCAATAAACAAAACTTAAAATAATCATAAATACAGAGGTGCTCCAAAATATACACCTGACCCTACTCTCCTGTGCCGGCTCATCCTTGTTGCCCTTGTGAATGGCTCAGATACCTGCCAGATCATCCAGATCTGAAGGATCCCCTGCTCTTACCACCACCATCACCACCACCACCCACACCTACAACCACTACCAACTCCCACCAACACCACCAACACCACAACCTGGCACACAAAACCATTTCACAATATTCAAGTGAGCATATGTTTTCTCCCAACAGCATGCTGTCCCCATCTCAGTCAATGGGGGGGAAGAACATAATCAGCAAGTGGCCTGGGGTCAAAACCATGACATCTGGCTATGGCCAAGTACCCACACATTCCACATCCAAATGCTGGGTCTGTTCAGTCAGTCCCTGAGTCACTTCCTGTCACCTTCACCATCACTTTTGTTCAAACTACCAGAACCCAACAGTCTCCGACAGGTTCCCCAATTCCAGCTTTGATCCCGCCTACACACACCCCTAGCCCATGACTTCACAACAACAGGATCCATAGCTCTAAAAGGTCCCTACTACTCAAGGAGCAGAAGCCAAATTCCACAAGGCTGCCAGCTGAAAGGGCAGGATAAAGAAGACCCCCTCAGCAGACAAAATAAGGCCTAGGACATAGGGTGGCTAGCCGGTTCAGCAACTCTGTTCCAGGAAAAGGCTAGCCATAAAAAGTTAGATTAGAATCTTACAAACGATCTTAAGGAATAGGAAGTAGCCAAACAGCCTCCCTGACACCGCTCCACCCAGCTCTCCATGCCACTCTGGTCTTCAATCAAACACCATGACTCTACGCCTTTCCTAAGGCCCCCAACTCTCTCCCAAGGACTAAGACACATGGCGCCAGACGTTGTTCCTGAGACAGGGCCCCAAGCAAAGAGTATGGAAGATCGACCAATACCCACTCAATAAAATAAGGAGGGGAGGTGTTGTGGTTTGAAAGAAAAATGGCCCCTAAAAGGAGTGGCACTATTAGGAGGTGTGGCTTTGTTAGAGCAGGTGTGGCCTTGTTGGAGGAAGTGTGTTACTGTGGAACAGGCTTTAAGGGTTGTTTTTTTTTTTTTTTTTTGCTCAAGCATCGCTCAGTGTCACACTGAGACCATTTCCTGTTGCCTTATGATCAAGAGATAGCCAGCACTATGTCTACCTGCAAGACACCATGCTCCCTGTCATAACAATAATGGTCTGAATCTTTGAAATTGTAAGCAAGCCACACCAATTAAATGTTTTCCTTATAAGTAAGAGATGCTATGGTCCTGGTGTCTCTGCACAGCAATAAAAACCCTAAGCCAGGAGGCTTGAAGGATCCTTACACCATTCTCATTTATGACCATTCTTTCATCTCTGTGAACTAATGGCTATTTATAATATTGTCAGCAAAATGCTGCGCTTTAGAGTTTTGACTCTTGCATAATCAAAAATATGCAAGTCCAAAGATGTACCCAGGAGTAAAAAGGCCCTCGTCACCAATGGAACAGTAGCTATTAATAAAATTTTACTTGAAATTGCACAATAAGAATGTATCTCGCTCTCTGCTTCCTCTCTTTATATCGCTTCTCTACTCTCTCTGTTTCTTCTTGGCTCTCTCTCACCTACGCGCTCTCTCTGACTCTCTATGGTGACCGGCTATGGCGGTCAGCCATTACCCCTGTTCCTCCTCTCTCTTAGTCTCCCTACTCTGCCAGGCCATATAATAAACTAGTTAACATGTCTTATCTTGCAGCTTTCTCTTTTCCTCCTTTTAAATAAAAACATAACATTGGCGCCTGACTTGGTTTAGGCTCTCTCCATAAACTCTCTCGCTGCTTGCTGGCGGGATAGGCTTTCTCTCTAACCTCTCCTGCCAGGGGCACAGGAAATTCCGTGGATCCTAAAATCTGAATTCATAACCCACTTCCATCTCGGCTTTTCCTGGCACTTCCTCCTGCCTGCAGCAGCCTGAGATGCCGGAACTCTGTACACTTCAACTCGCCACTTTTCAAACTAAGGATCCCTGGAACTCACTCATCTGCCTGTTCACTGCCATCCAGTAAGATATCCCTTTTCCCACGGGGCAGATCCAGCACTCCATTTTGGAGTTCACTGCCTTTTGGTCTACTGGGTACATTTTTTCCACATTTGGACTGCTGAGCCTCTTTCAGGCTTTCTGCCAGGTGCTCTCAGACAGAGCAACCTGTGCCATTTTTGGCCTCAACCACGAGAAATACAGTACCATCCGGTTACTGCCAGTGAGTAGGTAAATGAGCAGAGTTCTGCCTCCCAGTGGCCATGTGGTCTGAGCTGCCATCCTGACCATGTGACCTAGCTTATGCCTGCCCACTCAGTTCAGTGACTTGCACAGGCAAGCACTGCTGCCAGATTTTTTGTCTCTGATTTCTTTCACTTGTTGGGTGCATCTCCCATAGGTCAGGCTTGGGATTCCAGCCTTGGGAGCGGTGCTTTTTTGCTTTTTGCTTTTTCAGTTCGGACCACTGGGTCCTTTTTCGGTTTCGGGACAGCTGTGTCCCTCCGGGGCCAGGCCCCTGGCAACTCCCACGGGCAGACGTGCATCCGGAGAGGAGCTTTTTGCCGGTTTTCCAGTTGCCTTACCCATGGGAAATGCATAGAGGAACCTTTCTGGTTGCAGCCAACAAGCAGGTAAACAGACAAAAAAGTGGCTTATGGTCGCCGCCATCTTGGCCATATGGACTGACCTGGGGGCGGCCATCTTGGTCATGTGACCTACCTGTAGACACGCCCACTCCAGCTGTACCTGTAATTTAACTTTATACTTATCTAACTCTATATGGAACTTAAACTGTGCTAAGTCTCATATTTCTAAATTGCTATGTATCTTTAAATGATGGTAAACATTTAAATTCATAAAGGTCTAATTTAACTATACTTAAAATATAAGCTAAGTCTATACAACTTAAATTTAACTCATGAATCTTTAAATGATGATGAAAGTTTAAAATCACAAAGATCTATTTCAAATTAACAAAATATTTATACTACTCAGTTCATCCTGTAAGCTGTTTACAAAGGTACACCTTCTTTATTACAAAAAGGGATTTTTCTCTAACTAAAGGCAAACTTTTAACTGCTGAGATACTAAACAGACAGTCCTCAAATACTCAAAGATCTAGAGAATATGGCATTTAAAACGTTTTGTTAAAAAGCTTTTTATAACAGACAGAAGAGATAGGCCAGCTGCTGGCCTCACCCCTTTTCCTCAAAAAGACTGATGGGCACAGAAGAAACTTCATCTCAAGTCAGTGACAACACTAGTCACTGAGCAATCCTGCCCTTCACCTCAACTGCTACAAAGTACTCTAGACCGTGGACAAGATGACAGTGGAATCGACTTTCCCCGCGTTGCTTGGGTCAACGGTAGGCGAGTCTTCCTATAGTCTGTAATCCACAGGTCACATGCTATCAGCAAAAAAGCAGGTGTCCTGCAGCCCGCTATTATGGATGGAGGACCTTGCGGGTGGCTGTCCATGCACCCTGCTGGCAAGTCTTTGTTATTCTTTAATCACTGATTCAGGTAAAATATTATCCTTCTCAAGAACTCTGATGCTTTTGACAACTGGTAGTCTTGCCAGCTTAAAGCAAAACAGATTTCAGGAACAGGTATTTTAGGGTTTATCTATGTGAAGACAGGAAAGTGTAAGTTATGAAGGTCTGGGAATGTAGTTACAAAGGTCTGAGAATGTACTTACAAAGGTCTGAGGATGGAAAGGTCTAACATGGTGGATAAATGGAAGTTATGAAGGTCTGGGAATGTAGTTACGAAGGTCTGAGGATGGAAAGGTCTAACACGGTAGATAAATGCAAGTTATGAAGGTCTGAGAATGGAAGGTCTAAGATGGTAATGTAAAGTGTACGAATTAAAGTTATAAAAGTCCAAGGATAAAAAGGCTTAAGTGATGATAAAGTGAATTGAGACATTAAAAAGAATGAAGTATGTTCCTGATTTCTCTATTTCTCATGCTATTGTTCATCGTCAGTTCTATAATACGACTGTACAATCATAACTACTAGGTCAAGATTAAGATGCTTTTCATTGTCCTAAAAAAAAAAAATGTCAATTTTAAAATGTTAATGCTTTCAGCCAAGTTGCTTCTAACAAGAATATGCTGCTAATGTGTCTTGGAGCTGAATTGGATCCAAACAAACAGGTCTAAGAGGGGCCAGGGAGTTCCATACAGCCTGGACTGCAATGAAACAACCAGCTACCCCAGGACGTGGCAGCACCCCAACCTTCTCAGGTCCCCCAAAGATGGTCAACGCCCCCCACATCAGCAGGAAGCAGTCTTGAGAATTCGATGCCCTTATTACTTAACCTGCCATGTCTAACACCCCACCTTTTTTAATAATAAGTAGAGGTGCAAATAAAAGGTTCAGGCTTTGATGCTGATAGGCTCTACCTCTTTAAGAGACAGACCCTGCCCCCTGACAACAGTCAGGGAACGCACAAGAAAACGTGCTACGTCATCACCACGTCACCTGCCATGCATGAGGACTCTGAGCATGCGTGGAACCTCAGTGCGCATGCGCAGTCTTCCCTTTAAAAGCTCCAACTTTCCTGCTCCACGCTCTCTCTGCTTCCTCTCTTTATGCCACTTCTCTCTCACTCTCTGCTTCTTCTTGGCTCTCTCTCACTTATGCGTTCTCTCTGCTTCTCTATGGCAACCGGCTATGGTGGTCAGCCATTACCCGTTCCTCTTCTCTCTTAGTCTCCCTACTCTGCCAGGCCATATAATAAACTAGTTAACATGAAAAAGAAGAAGGAGGAGGAGGAGGAGGAGGAGGAAGAGGAGGAGGAGGAGGAGGAGGAGGAGGTATCTCAACTCTGCTATTAGTCACGGTGGCAAACTACCACACTGTCCAATAAAATATTCTTAGAATTCACATTCTCTACAACCATTTCAAAGTACCTTGCCTATAACAAAACTTTCTAAAACTTTATCTCTTAGATGACAGATGCAGGTACAATAGTTAATTGTGTAACTCAGGTCTCAAATGTCTCTTAGAAAGACACTATCAAACCTGCAGGAAGGTTCTGTCCACTGATCTTTTCCCTAGACTTGACTTCCGAGATTTCACAAAGAGCTAAGAGATCATATCAAACCCCACACTCCTCTACCTCACCTCGAAGAAGAGTGGCAAACTCTAGCCAAAGATATTCTTAAGCAGCCTCCCATAGCTGCCCTGCTTCTCAGACCCAGGACTCTGATAAAGGGATGGGGTGAAGAAGCCTGTGACAGGAAGGAACAGGCATAGGGGAACTCCAGCTGAACACCACATTCCCCTAGAAGAAATGGCAAGAAGTTGGACTAACTAACTGGGTTGCAGTCAAATGCAACCAAGGTGCTGACATCCCTGTGTTCAGAGGGCAGAGTCAAAAGAAGTACCGCAAATGTAAAGACGGCCTGAGCTATAGAATGAGCCAGAAAGAACAGCAATCCTAAGTGTTTCAAATCCCACAAATCAGTGTCACCACACAAGCAAGAGGACACAGAAACATTCACTCGGAGGGCAACAAGCCATCGGCTGTGCAACAGGAAACAAGCAGCAGCCCTCCAGCCAGGCGAAAGGAACAAGGTAGCAGTGAGAAGACTGAAAGGCAGAGGCCAAGCTGGGAAAACCTGTCCCCAGAAGCCTTGGGGGAGCTCTATTCAAGAGGCTCTCCAGGCTCCCATCAGGGGAGCCAGCTACCACTGCACCAAGGCAGAGAAGACAGCTAACAGTGCTCCCCAAAACTGGAGCATGGCCAGAAAAGCAGTCTGTTGAGGAACGTCTTCTACCTATTACTACACTGTGTGGAGTGACAGAGACATGCTAATGCTAATGCATGCAAAGTCATCACGCAACCCGGGAAAGAGATGGTTTGCAGGCTTAACACTGAGTTAACATGTTTGGTGTTGTTTTATGTCTAGTCACCTCTCTTTCCTAATGTTGGCCAGGTATCAACATGCCACCTCTGCAGTTTATATGTCTCCCAAGGTACTAGGATAGGGGACAGAGACACAGTACTTTAAAACTGTCTTAAAGCCCCTACCAGAACCTACTGGATTAAGCACTGGTTTAAAAGGCACCATTTGGACCAGCCACCCCCTGGCTGAGGAGATAGCTCTAACAATGAGAACACAGCCAGGCATAGTGACTCATATCTGCAATCCCAGCACTCATGAGATACAGTGTTTTAGTTACTTTCCTCACCTTTGAGGCAACTTAAAGAAGGGGGGATCTATTTGGCACTCATTTCATCACGGTAGAGAACAGGAGTGTGTGCCCATTGTCACATTTAATCCACAACAAGGAAGCAGAGGAAGAGAGATGCTGGCTCAGTTCACACTCTACTGTACGCTCACTCAGGACCTGAGTCTAAGATATGCTCCCGCTCACATTCACGTCTTTCCCACTTCAACTAATTCAATCTAGAAACCCCCAAGACATACCCATTAGGCTTGTTCCCATGGGAATTCTACATACATCAAGCAGACAATCACGTTTAGCCATCACATGAAGGCAAAAGGATTAGAAGGTTATGGTCATCCTCAGCCAGCCTGGGTTACAAGAGACTGACAATGAAAACTGGTAGGAAAGCAATCATTGACATGAGATCCACCATGGGAAGAGAGCAGGCGCAAAGGAAGATGAAGCAGTCAGATCCCCGAGGACTCCAGAGATGCAGGACAAAACCTAAACCCAAGCCTGACTCTGTGTGTGATGTATACCACCAGAAGCCAGCCTGGAAGATTACAATTAAATCTCATAGTGTCTCTATGCAAATGGACCCTGACATCCAAAAAATAGCTTTCACCCCAAGTATTTGAAATCTCTGGCAGCCCTAGTCACAACCTTCTATGAAGTTGTTTTTATTTTTTTTACTGAAAAAACATTTTTATGTTTGTGTGAAACATTCTGATTATGGTTTCCTGATGGGGAATGTACTTCTTTGTATGTTTATCTTATTGATTGTTGAATAAAATACTGTTTGGCCAATGGCAAGCAAGGACTAGGAGTCAAAGAGGATTCTGGGAAATGTAGTAGAGAAGTGATGATCCAGACAGGAAGTGACATGGCAAGGAGACTCATATCTAAGCGAGGAAACAGGAAGTATGCCCTCTTTCCCCTCCGCTCCTGCTCCTGTGGCACAATGTGATCCACCGACAAGGAGGGACGCCATTAAGGCGTCCGATAAGATAAGTCTTATAACATATATAGATTTATGATAATTAAGACTGAGCTAGCAGATGAGGAATCCTAGTCATTGGCCAAGCAGCATTGTACCTAATATGTCTCTGTATTATTTTGTCCATCCACGTGGCCGGCACAACTCGGGCTGCTGGTGGAGACCGCCCACATGGCGGTAGGGCTTGGGCAGCTTTTGGCAGAAAGATTTATCATAACAGTTTCCCCTCCCGCAACTCCTCCAAACTTCTCCCACCTCCTCTCCGAATTCACACCCTTTCTGTCTTCAAGGTCCACAGAGTAGATTTCATAACCAAATAGTCCCCGACCCCATTACCTCTTTGTCAGCCTTAAATATGTCTTTCTTGCAGGCCGCAGTAGTTCTCCACTCAAAGTAATGCACACAGTCTGTGGCCGTCACAAACTCAGGAGTCCCCTATTCAAAAAAAAAGTTACTGTACCACTTAATAATACAAGTTTGTTTCTAAACTTGCAACACTGTAAAATCTAGTGAAACTAAAGGTGTAACAAGAAGCATAACTGCTTTACATCAACAAGGTTACCAAGGACTTCCCCAAGAGAAAAAGTGGGAGCTGAGATCCTGTCTACTGACTGTCCAGCTGCCCCAAATCCACAAGCAGAGTAAACTCATAGGAAGTTAGCTTTCATCTTCCTCCCAAGAGCCCAATGTTCTCTAACCAAAAATCAGCAAAATCAAAGCCAGAAAGTGCAACCTCATACATCCTGTGAGGAGATGTGAGCCCACACATGAGACTCAGCAGACCCCACCCCAGGCAGCCAGGGATGACTCTAGACCAGTTTACTCTAGGTAACCCTGCAGGTCATTAATGGACTTCTACCTCCCCAACCCATGTACAAAACCCGAGGTTCACCTTCAAGCCTGTTTTTTGTACAGTGAACGCCAAACCCTTATGAGTAAGTCAGCAGCTAGCTCACCCTGCAACATTACTTCCGCGGTTTATGCTATCACACAGAGATTTTAAGATCTCAATGTGTACAACGAGCAGTCACGGGTTGGTCCAAAATTACGATTCACCCTAACTCATTTCACTTCAGGTCTAACAGTGTTTAAGATGGCTCTGGACGGTGGTGTGATGTGAGTGTGAACTGCAGTCTGTATGTTCATTTTGGCTGTTTATTCCTCCAGGATCACGACGTCTCTAACAAGAACACTCCCAAAAAGGAGCTCAGAGGGCCCCACTCACCAGGGTCTTCCCACACAGAAATGTAATACTGGTCTGGGTTCTATGCTGAGAATCTGAAGGCTGGCAGTCCGTAGTGGTGTTGAATTCCAGAAGGGATCTGGATGAACTTCTCAAAAGTGAATCACCTATTAGGAGAGGAAGAGGATGAACATACAGTGAACACACCAGTGGCATGTAGGGCCTCCTGCTCACAGATAAGCACTAAGCAAACCAGGAGCGCTAAACATGCAAGGTTGTCTCTTCAAATGGAGACATATAACCTGCTTCTGGCCCAGAAGGCTAGGTAGTTAATAGCTGACGACCTCTGCACTATCTTTATGGCCAGGCCACACCAGCTGCCCACACCCTTATCCTCAGCATTGTTTACCTGGAGCCTGCTTCCTTACCTTTATGGAGGATGCTATCTGCACTTTACAAGAGTTTCAGTAAAGCCATGTCTTAAGCTTTGTTGTACACACAGGACTGTGCACCAGGAAACTTTTTTTCCAAATTGTGCCTTGTTTAAATGTGCCTAAATTAACTGTAAGACTTTCCAAGTTGAACCAACACCAGCTTCTGCCTAAACTTTTCTGGTCTTTCCCCAAATCTTTCCTGACCAGCTCAGCAGGCAATTTACATAAATGCTTCCAAATGATGTGGGAAAGCCTTGGAAGTCCACCAACATTACCAGGCTCCAGGCCAGGGCAAGAGGTGTAGGGAAAAAGGGCCAGCCAAATAAACACACCCTGACCCTGAGACCAGAGCCAAAAGGTTAAAAAGGGCCAGTGAAAGAAACACACTTTGGCCCTGAGACCAGAGCCAAAGAAATACACTCTGCCCCTGACCAAGTCAGCACAAAAAAACAACCAATTCCTGAGCATGAAGTCCAGCCAATCTCTGAGTTTGTCTAAACTCAGGGATTGAAATCCAACCAATTTCCACCCTGAAAATCTCCACCTTGGAAAAACTCTGCCTCTAAAAAGCCCTATTTATAAGCTCTGTACCGGTTCAGTTGGCTGCTGCCTTTTCCACCATGGCAGAGACAGCCACTATCCTGGATTCTTTCCTCCTGAAAACTCTCTTGAATGAGGTTTGAGTGACCACCTTCATTTCGCCAGCAGAGAGAAGTAACAACTTTTATCTAGATGGAGGAGAAAAGTTTGGAGCAGAACTGTAACACTTTGGGGAACCCTTCCCCTGGTAGAGCAGAGCTGGTACATGGAGCAGGAATATATGCTGCTAAGCTTACAGTGACTTTGTGGTGTACCTTGGCTCCCAACTGCCAGGATCCCTCTCCATCTGAGCCTCAAGCTTACAGCTGGTATCGTGACACGCATAGGCTGTCCTGGTTCCTGGGCTCCTCATTGTGGTCTGAGCAACACTGGGAACCTGTCCTTCATCTCCAGTCTGCCTGCAACAAACTAACCTTCCAGATGGCTCACAGACTGCTCAGCAACCCATCGACTAGTGGCAAGTAAGTAAGTTTCCCCTTTGGTTGGTATATGTTTCCCTGAGTCCAAGGAAGTCACCATTGAGTGCACGGCACCCCCCAGTACTCTTGGAGGCAGAGGTAGCCCCAGCTATCGTCTTTAAGGCTATGGCTGGCCCCCTTCAACCTGACCCATCCCTCCAGTCTAAGAACTGCAACCCTGCAGTTTCGTTAGGTCCAACGGGGTTACTGCACCCCTTCCTGCCCTCTTCTCCCATCTCCCCTCAGGAGCTACCTGTAATCCCACAGCTCTTCTAGGCGCTTGTGGCTTTTGCAACCCCATTCCTGACCCTTTCCTGTGGATGAGACTTCTCTTACAGCTCGGTTTTCACCTTCACATTCTGGCTTCCACAAAAGCCCTGGTACCAGGCATAGAGTCTCTCTGGTGTAGCCAGACTAAGCCCCTGATGAACCACTCAATGACGTGTTCTTCGTTCGGTCCTCCCTGAGTCCTGGGGACACTCATGACACTTTCCTTCCCCTCTCTTATACATGGAAACTGTGTCTTCCATACCCTCCCATTCCCCCTTGGGATGCCTCTTAGAAAACCTCCAGCCTCTACACCTAGCACCCGACCTGAAGGGCCCTAAACCTATTCGCCGTTACAGTCAAATTTGGCCTCAATACCCCTTAGATAAGCCAGATGGCTATGTACCAACACCCTAGACCACATTATTATTCAGGACCTTTACAACTACTGTGAGCAATCAGGGAAATGGAAAGAGATTCCCCTTTTCCTACATTCAACCTTTCTCTTTTCTCCACTTCAAGACCAGTTTGGTTTTAATCTGGTGTGTATACACACACACACAGTAAACGTCCTGTCTTTCGCTGGGCGTTGGTGGCACATGCCTTTAATCCCAGCACTCGGGAGGCAGAGGCAGGCGAATCTCTGTGAGTTCGAGGCCAGCCTGGTCTCCACAGCGAGTGCCAGGATAGGCTCCAAAGCTACACAGAGAAACCCTGTCTCAAAAAACAAAAAAAAAAAAAAAAAGAAGTCCTGAAAGTAGACATACTTGCACACACTCCTCCCCTACTGGTCCATCTCTCAGCCCCTTCCTGGAGTGTCCTCTATCTGCATCTAGGGCTCAAAATTTTTCTATCTTTAAAGCCTTCCTTGTTCTTAGCTTACTGGATTCAGTTTTATAGGGCTTCAGATATCTTTTAGGTATGAATGGCATTGGCGATCTTACTGCGGAACCACACTGGAATAGCCACTCAGAGCTATGCTGTGCCAGAGCCGAGCTCTGGCGTGAGGGGTCCAAGTTGAGCTGCAGCCAAGACGAGCTTGAACTCACCGCACGAGGAGACTGGGCAAAGCCGAGCTGAGCCAAACAAAACAGAGCCATGCCTCAAGAACCCGCGGGAACCGGGAACCCAAAGCTGCACCACAGGAATTCACGCCACGGGAATTCGAACTGCGAGAATCCGAACCCGAAGCTGCACCGCGGGAATCTAAACCCGAAGCTGCGCCGATGCAGGAATCCGAACCCGAAGCTGCACTGCGGGAACCAGGAACCCGGAACCCAAAGCTGCGCCACGGGAATTCGAACCGCAAGAATCTGAACCTGAAGCTGCACCGCGGGAATCTAAACCGGAAGCTGCGCAGACGCAGGAATCCGAACCTGAAACTGTGCTGCGGGAACCGGGAACCCAAAGCTGCTGCGGAAACCGGGAACCCAAAGCTGCTCCGCTGAACCGAAAGAGAAGCCAGGGAACCGGAAACCCGAAGTCACGGAACCGGAATCCGAAGCCGTGGAACCAGAACCCAAAGCCAAGCCGGCAGGACCATGAACCCAACACTGATGCAAGAAACGAAGCCCCGGGAATCTGAAGCCAAGCAAGCGGTACTCCTGAACCCAAAGCACTGCTGTGAGATCCAAAGCCCAGAGAACCAGGAACCCGAAGCTGAGCCAGCAAGCCCCCACCCCTCCCCAAACCCAAAGGGCTGCAGTGAGAACCCGAAACGGCACAGCGAGAACCCAAACCCAAAGCTGCGGAAACAGGGAACCTGAACCACCTGAACCCGCGAACACATGGACAAAATAATCTTTTAGAAAATGCCAATTAGACATTATATTAACGATATATATTTTAAACATACAATTGTGTACACCGCTATAGCCTTATAATATGTTTACATTTAACAGAACTTTACTTACCCACTGATCGACAGGTTTTTGTCTTTACGTCGCACATACAAACGGCACTTGTTGGCCCACATCCGGGAAGATCCACATTTCCACAGATGTTGAATTTATAAATTCCATCGTTTCTGGAATTAACAGCCTCCCATGTGTAGCTAGAAAGGAAGAAAGACATTTGTCACTGTCGTTGATCTGACAATTAACTTCTCTCTGGTTTGACATTCTAACTATATTTGCTTCAACTACTATAAACAAGAAGGCATTTCCATTAACCAAAAACACCAAGTCAAATGTGGCAAATGTTTTAAAAGTCGCCAGGGCAGAATCCCCACTCCTACCCCCTGTGCCTACTACCTGGCCAAGTAAACTTTAGAATACTCAAGTCCATCCTTATTCTAAGAACACCAACTCCGGTGAGCAACTTCTTAGTCATACTGTGTGAGGTGGGGCCAAGCCAGTCACCCAGTCCAGAGTGCTGAAGACCCAAAGCCTGCCGTTTCATTTCGTTCTGAATTATTTTATGTGTATGGGTGTTTTACTAGCACATGTATCTGTGCATCACATATATACAGTGCCCAAGGAGGCCAGAAGAGGATGTCAGTTCCTCTGGAACTAGAGTTACAGACATTGGTGAGCTGCCATGGGGTGCTAGGGTCAAACCCAGGCCCTGTAGTTTTGGAAGCCTTTATCATTTATTACAGAAGTAGCAATTAATATTCTAGGTACCAACTCCAGAATATTTGTTACTATGAATTTAGTATATTGACTATATACTGGGTGCTTTCTCAAACAGGCCCCAGAGAAAGGCATTCCTTCTCACCAGTAAGAGCTGCAGCCTAGGGATCTCACACTACATAGCCTTACTTTTCCCTTTGATATAGCACTAAGAAGCCCCCTTTAATCAGTTAACAGCATTGCAAGTTACACCCCCACTGAAACTTAAGTTTGCCAGAATGATTTGCAAGTCACATGCAGGGGAGAGAGGCACCTGCTTTTCTCAAGATCCTACTACCCTCATAGTGCTGAGAGGTATGCATGCCCTATTGTCAGAGAGTTGTTAAATGAGCCTGTGGTATAAAAAGAAGAAGCCTTGTGGGATAGAAAAAGAAAGCCTCAGGAGAACTTTTAGAAGACCTTTTAGGTACTTTTTAAAATGACCTTTAGAGAATTTTTTTAAGAACTTTTATAAAGAAATCTTAAAGAGAGCTTTAGAAAGAGAACTTTTTTGGGAGGCTCCATCTTTGAAGAATAGAGAGCCATGAGGGAGGAATGTGTGTGAGAGCCAATTTATTTCCCTCTCACCCTCAGACTCCTTTTAGAAAACCCCTCCCAGCCTGCTGTCTAGCCCCTAGCCTAGACCCTGAGAGAGTATCAAGACTGGAACTTGAATGCTCTCATTACCCTAGAACAGCAGCCAGGCTCTTTAACTGCTGAACCATCTCTCCAGTCTCTCCAAGGGACTGTTTTAACTCCCAAACTTCTCACTTTTTTTTTTTTTTTTGAGCTATCTCCTGAGTGCTGAGATCACAGACTTGCACCACCACACCTAGACTTAAAGTGGGGGTGATGGGGGGACACAAACCCCAGGCCTTAGTTGCATATTAGGCAAGCACTCTACCAATTGAGCTCTATCCCAACCTCAAGTTTTTTATTGTTTTTTTTTTAAACTAGCTATGATATGTAAAGCAGGCCTGCTGCTTCTGGCACAGACTACTGTTTGGACCTGAACTGACTTGATAACTCTGCTAAGAGCTGTTGTCTGCTCCACAATGAGACCAGGTCTTCTGCAGGCTGATTGCTACCATCAACCTGAACACCTAGAACAAAATCACTGGGGTTTTTTGGTTCTGCCCCAAATAATTATCCTCAATCTTCTACTCTTCCCTGGGAGAATTTTTTGCCCATTTTATAATCTGGGGTTCATTTCCTCAGCAAGGGTAAAAAGAGAGTGGGTAAGAAGTTTCTTGAGAATGTGCTTTAAACACACACACACACACACCCTGGTTAACTCTCAACAGTTCTGATGAAAGGAGTGGGGGAAAAGCTAAATCAGACTTGCTGGGATAAGCCGACCCAGAGGTAGAAGAGGTTCAGAAGTGAGACAGCTCCCACCCATTTCCAGGTGATCATGTGACCCTATGAATGAATACTGCCCCAAGGGCTTCCCATCCCCAGGCACCAGGGCAAAGGCTACCCCAAAGCTACCAAATCCTGTCCGTGCCCTTCCCAGGCTAGAATTTACTGCCCAGGTGTCCCCACTAGCATCATAGGCAAGTAACTCACTGAATGTGGGTCAGGAGTCCAACCAGAGCCCCCTGCCCAAAAGCAAGGGTGTGTAAGCCTCTGGCAGGTGACAGAGTGTCCTGGGAATTTGTGGCTACTAAGCTACTACAAACCTGAAAAACTGGTTACTTGAGTGCCAGGCCTTTGGGGGTGACGTCAGGCTTTGAAGTAGTGACTATTCAACAGACAGATTAGTTACCCAGAGCCAGAAGGATCAAGCACTCAAGCATTCTACCTTGCCCAGAGAAAATCATCCATAAAGCCTGTTTCTTCTTCCTCTGGCCGGGGGGGGGGGGGGGGCTTAATTTGTTTCATAGTGCGTATTTTTTTTATTCTGGGGGGGGGGGGCGTTCCAAACTTGTAGGCATTCTTCTGCCCATGTGTCCCCTATCCCCAGTCCTGGGATTACAGAGGTCCAGCCACAGGGTTTCCTAAATACTCAATGAAAAAGGCAACAAGGTACAGAATGACAAAAGTTCCCAGGCCTCCTGGAGGACCCATTTCAGTAGGAAGGAAAATAAGTGAACAGTGCACAATACAAGCTCTGATAGAAACTGAGTCAGTGGGGACAAACAGTGGATCACTAAAGACTATATACACAGCTGTGTCAGGCTGGGGAATTACTCTGAACCCTGACTGACACAAACAGCAGCAACTTCAGGGGTGGAGAGCGGGGAAAGGAGAGCAACTTGGACAAAGCTGGAGATTAACAGGTCAGCACCAGGGGAGGCCACAGAGGCAGGGACAGCCACGCCTATCCTGCAGTTAGCAGTTTTGATTCTATTTGAAGAAAGTGAGGGCCACAGCACACTTTCTTTTTAGCTAGTAATTTGCAGGATGTTAATACATTTCTGTTATTATGGTGAGCTACAGCGAAAATGCTAATCTCTTGTTTGGGAGCTGTGATGTGTTTTTCCAAGGTGGCAAGCAGGAAGTTCACTGGAAACCTTAGCCTGACATCATTACAGCTCCTCACAGCTCAGTAACTGAAGTACCTATGGTAGGCACCACAGAAAAGAAGTCTGCAATGAGAATCAAATCTAAAGAAACCCAGACAGAGAGAAATGGAGAAGGTGACATGAGCTACACACGAGCAGAGGAAACGGCTTTCTGAAGGCACACATTTTTGTGTGTCTTACAATTTTATCAAGATGAAAGTGACGATGTAAGGGGGGGCAGACCCTATTACCTACTCCAGTCTTTAAACATAGTTTATCGGAATTGATTTACGGGCTAACAGGCGGTCCTCCCCAGGCAGAAGCCCTCACTCAGCCCACAGCTCCTGAGGGGGTGTGCTAGCTCAGCTCTTAGTCACATCACTTAAGAGCAAACAGGTCACAGTGTCTTCCAAACTGAACCCTAACGATCTGCAGGCTGTTAGCACTTGAGAAGGTCCAATCCCAATCCCAGTGAACATCACAGTTGCTTTAAAACAATCCAACAGGCCTGGCACCTGTGCACTGTTACTCACCTGAAATAACATGTCAGGAAACTCATAGGAGACTATGAGTTCTGCAGTGTAGTGAAAGTGAGCTAACATGAGGGAGGATACATACTTGTGCCCTGCTACTATTCAAAACTACTTTATAATAAGACCAAGAGTGGTAGAAATACATGGCAGCACTTTTAAAGAAATGCCATGTCTAACAAAGGGGGTTGGGGGCTGCATGTTTGAAGCCAAGTTTGATAATGGTGCAGTGATGCACACCAGGGCAGCCAAGGAAGGAGGAGCAATAGCTCAAGGACAAACTAGCTACATGGTGAAGCCAAGTCCAGCCTAGACTAGCTAAGAATCCGTTTCAAGCCCAGCATAGTGGTTTGTGCCTTTAATCCCAGTACTCAGGAGGCAGATCTCTGTTGAGTTTGAAACCAGCCTGGTCTACATTGAGAGTTCCAGGACAGCTTGGGCTATACAGTGAAACCTTGCATCAAGGAAGAAAAAGAGAAAGCAAAAACTAAACAGTACAAGTTCTCACATTTAAAATTATACACAAGATGACTGTAAATTTTCTGGCAGAACAAGCAGCTAAAATGGCCTAGGATGCAACCATTCTTAAAATGGATCTGTAAGAAGCTGAAAAGTCAGTGTGGTTGTATCTAACACCTGAGAATGAGGGCACTGGAGACTAAAGATGAAGTTGCATCTTTGAGGGACAACTAGAAAAAAATTCTCTATTGGAAACAAATCTGGGTAGCCAAAATTAAAATTCCATCCCACAGGAAGAGTTCACTGCTAAACAAGGAAGGTACCATCAGTTGAGAGGTCCTGAGCCCACCCTTTACCAAGTTTACAAAGGTGAAGACAGGGCAAAGGCAGGCAGGGCAGACAGTTCATTAGCTCAAAGGAAAAGCAAAGCCTTAACTCTAAATCTTTTAATGCTAACAAGAAGCCACGTTCTGAAGAAACCACCAGCAGTTGTGTGAATGTGATGTCTCTGCTCACACCTGAGTAGTATAGACTTGCTACAGCAGCGCATCTATAGCACAGGAGTGAAGTCCATTGGGCATGCTCACAACTCTGCTATTTACTCAAAGTCACTGGCTCCTGGTTGAGTTCCATCTCATTTGAGGGACTACAAGGGGCAGTGAGGAGGTGGGGTAGGAAGAAACAGCAAGGCCAGGGATGCAACTGGTTAACTTAAAACACAGCCTGACCATTGTCCCACCCTTGCAAAATTCAATCTCTCTCCTCATATGAGGACACCCAATTGTAAGGAGAACTGCCGTTTGGGGCACTAAACTACCTGGGAAAATGCTGATTTTGAAAATCAGCAACAGTGCCTGAAGTAGTGCACACCTATATCTCAGTACTCAGGAGGCGGAAGCAAGGGCACCACCACAATTGGAGGCTAGTCCCAGCTAAAGAGCAAGACACCAGCTCATAAAGAAAAAGAAGGCAAAAAGGTTAAGAAAAGCAAGCTAAATCCCAATTTCCCATCCCACTGTAAAACTAGTTCAGAGATTCACTCATCTCTGAAAGTTCCACCCCCAGATACCACAGTGGCAACGCTAAGCCATGGGATGTGAGTATGCTCCTTAGCACAGGTATGCAGTGTGGCCTGACACATGTCCTCTGGAATATAACTCCTGCCTCCACCATTCCAAATAGAGGAATACTCCCTGAGCCAAGACACACGGGGGTGGGCCTAGGCCCTATCCCAAAGGTCACAACAGACTCTGATGACACCCTATGGAAGGCCTCACCATCCAGGGGGAGCAGAAAGGATATGTGATAGGTAGGGTTTTAGTTGGGGAGGGGGATGGTAGGGGAGGACAGGAGAGAGAAGGGAACTGGGATTGTCATGTAAAACAATCTTGTTTCTAATTCAAATATGAAAATCTGCAAAAATAAAATAAAATGATATTAAAATGTGAAAAAAAGAAAATAAAACAAACAAACAAAAAAAAAAACTCCTGCCTCCAAAAGCCCAGCCAGTAGGGACACATAATCCCTTTTCCCAATGCAGTCAGTATTTATCTCTTGTACAGAGAAAAAAAAAGTCTCAGCTGAGGCCATCACTCAGAGGGTACAGCGCTCACCTAGCATACTTGATTGAGGCTGTGGTGGTTTGAATGAAAAATGTCCCCCACAGGCACATGCATTTGAACATGTGATTCCTAGTTAGTGGTGCTCTTGGGTGGGTTATGAAACACTAGGAGGTGGAGCCGTGCTGAAGGAAACATGTCACTGGGGGGAGCGGGGACAGGCTTTGACAGCCACACCCACCTTCCAGTTTGTTCTCAGAGCTCCCTGCCTGTGGATGGAAATGTCTCTCCGCTTTTTGCTCCAGCCGTCCACTGCCATCCTCTTCCACCATTACAGAGCATCCTCGAACTCTAAGCCAAATAAACTCTTCCTTCTCTAAGTTGCCTTGGTTCTTACAGCAACAGAAAGTAACTGGTTTAGAGGCCCTGAGTTTCATACCAAGTATCATATATAAACCTGTACACGACTGTTAACTCCAGTTCCATATATAAACCAGGAACAGTGCCTGTTAACCCAGCAAGTGGGAGAAAGAGTCAGGAATTCAAGGTCACCAATGGATACATTACAAAACAGGGGGATTCTGGGACACAAAAACTGCTCTCTTCAGCTAAGTTCTTCAGGCTAAGTCTACTTTTCTGGCCACTGTCACCTGAAGGTCACCTACACTTCAGTTCCAGGGAACTACTACTATTTACTACTACCAAAACCTTAGGAAGACCACCAGGGGCTGAGGAGATAGCTAAGGATGTTCCGTACTAGCATGAATGAGACCCTCATTCCAATCCTCAGTACCAGTGAACCATAGGGAGAGGAGGACACCAGGCCACTGGGATATGTGTGTCTCAGTACAAGGCTCCTCCCAGCATCAACCCCTAGGTGGCACCCACCCCAGCAACTGATCTATCTTCAACTCTGTCGAGTTCCTCAGCTTAGGAGGCAAAGCACCAAGGCTCAGAAAAAGTATAACTTTGCCCAGTGCCACCTAGCTATGAGGTGGCTAAGCCACCAGATCTAGTCCTCTCCTCCACCATGTCCTCACATTTGACCACGCCTGTTAGGTGCTACAGTGCTACAGATGTGGGCAGAGTGGATATCTCACTACAGAACGTGTCAATGGAAACACCTTCAACAGGAGTGGTTAACAAGCTAAGGGCTGAGTCCGCCCCTCACTAGAAAAACTGAGCACAGTTCAGACTGAGGGCAACAGCCCCCTCCTGAACTTGCCACCTGTGCCTCAGCGGTGGCTCTGAGGTTCCACTTCAATTTCAGAACAGCCTCAAAGATGTTGCCAACTTACAGACTGTTAAGCAAGGCAAAGACAGCAAAGTGCTCCTACTACTCTGACAAGTGCCACCCACAAAACCCACCAAATGGTGGCCAGGCAGCCAAAGGCACCAAATCTACCCAGTTGGCACTTGAACCAACTCCACATGCCTGCCCAAGGAGCAGGAGGGACACAAAGGCAAGTCTTGATGATGCTCTGAAACCCTGGTGGTAGGACCACGACAGGACACCAACAGATGCAACAACAGATGTTTTCGACAAATGCCTACAACTGGTAATGCCCTGCCAGACTTCGATAGTCTAAATAAAGATGCCCCCCATAGGTTCAGAGGGAGTGGCACTGTTAGGAGGTGTGACCTTCTTAGAGAAAGTGTGTCACTGAGTGTGAGCTCTGATGTTTCAGAAGTTCACGCCAGGCCCAGTGCCGCTCTCTCTTCCTGCTCCCTGCAGATCCATATGTACAACTCTCACCTACTTCTCCAGCACTTCTGCCTGTATGCCACCATGCTTCTGGCCATAATGACAATGGACTAAACCTCTGAATTGTAAGCCAGCCCCAATTAAATGTTTTCCTTTATAAGAGTTGCTGTAGTCATGGTGTCTCTTTCACATCAACAGAAACCCTAACCTGAGACACAGATATACCTGAAGGGTTTTCATTTTTAGAACATTAACGTCTGTGACACTGTATGAGGTCAGAACAGTGAGTGTGCATATGTTATCATCCCAGCACTGCAGAGGCGGAGGCAGGAGGATCAGGAGAATTCCAAGCAGCCTGGCCACATAGCCAAGATTCTGTCTCCAGGTGTTTTGTTTTGTTTTGTTTTGGGGGGGAGCATAAAGTGCATACAGTAGCACATCCTAATGTTTTGGGGGTAAGGAGGCACCTAAGACAGGAGGGTCATCACAAATTCAAAAGAAGAAAAGTAAAAGAGAAAAACAAAATGGAGCAGGTAGCAGGATGGCTCATTGGGCTAAAACGCTTGCTGTCAAGCCTGACACAGTGAGTTCCCTGGGATCCACATGGTAAAAAGAAGCAGTTTCTACATGTTATCATCTGACCTCCACACATGTGCCATGGTAAACACACATCACACACACAATAAACAATAATAAATTGTTTTATGTATTTTAAAAATTACACAGAAAACCACACACATATACTATTAGGAAAAAAATCCCAGAACCAACCTAACAGGCACACTCAGAAGTGTGTCAGTTCAGAGCCTCTACAATTATCAGAGGCCTAGTAGACACAACAGAGAAACACAAGAACACCGGGGGTCTCTCCTGAACTTCCCATTTACACGCCTTCACACACACACACACACACACACACACACACACACACACACACGCACGCACGCACGCACGCACGCACGCACGCACGCACGCACGCACGCACGCACGCACGCACGCACACGCACACACCGGGGTAGCTAGTATGCATGCACACAGATGCTTCTATAGTCAAGTTGTCTGAACACCAATGCCTTAATGAAAAATACCTTAGAAAACTATTGGGTCTCTTTCTGCCTTCTAACTGGTACCATCTCCATGAACTCAGTCTCTTTCTCATTCACAGTTGTGTATCCTCCTAGCTCCCCAACTGGCTATGAGTCTTGAGATGACAGTGACAGCTGACAGTCATGTAGCTGGTCACCAGCTTGTTAAGTATCAGCACATAAAGCAGATATGACAGAATCGGTCATAAAATTAACAAGCACATATGAATCTGTAATTAGTCTTCCTTTAAAAAAAAAGGGGGGGGGGCTGGAGAGATGGCTCAGCAATTAAGAGCCATTTGTTCTTCCAAAGGTCCTGAGTTCAATTCCCAGCAACCACATGGTGGCTCACAACCACCTTGAATGAGATCCGGTGCCCTCTGCTGGCATGCAGGCAGAAGACTGTATAGACTGTATTCATAATAAATAAATAAAATCTTAAAAAAAAAAAAAGTTGGTTATCCACACACAGCAAGATACACACCCAGTGCTCAGTGGGGGTGCTTTTTTTAATCCACAGTGGGCACAAGGCTGACTCATGGAGACAAAAAGAATAGTGAGTCTTTCCAACCTGAACTCCCAAGTGTGACTATGCTTTGGAGGCATGTACTCGAATCCTCCAACAGAGTGTGAAGATTGTCACCTGACTCACCATTCCTTAGCACCAGTGTCTCAGCTCACACATGGAGCACGCCAGCTCCAAAAGCCACACCAGTCTGTACTGAGAGATCAGGAAGACAGGGTCCCTAGTGGGCCTGCAGCAAGCAGCTAGCTACCTGTGGGCTGGGTACTAGAAGAGACAATATCTGGCCTGGCAGAATGACTCAACCCTGACCAGGGGATGAAACTGGGAAACACATGAGTTTGACACAGCAAGACCCAGGATTATATAGGAAGTACTTCACTTCCTATTCTAACTAACCACAAGACTGTGGATAAAGATATGAAGCCTGCTCAAAAAGAAAGAGAAGGTGCTCATGGAGTGTCAGCCATTAGCCAGCCTTCCCAGAGAGCTACACAGGATCTAGAAGCAGGAAATCAACTAGATAAGGAAGGAACCCCTAAGTCAACCCCTAAAGCCTCCATTTCAGAGGCTAAGGGACCAGTGCTGGCAGGCAACCAGGACCCAAGAGTGTCTTTGAACCATGTCGTAAGTGATTTATAGCAGAGGCAGGGTGGGAGAGAGGAGACTCTGAAAAGAAACCATGGTAACAGTAGAAGACCTCACAGACCGGGGATCAAATCGTGCCCCTGCGACCCAGCCTATAGGCAGAATGGAATTCATATACTCTCTGAACCCCAACTTCCTTGTCCACAAACCAAGCAAACTCAAAAGGTCACAAATAGGGAGGGACCTAGATGAGGAACACACTTGAGAGCTGTGACATAAGAGGAGCATTCAGATTGCTTAAGAACTGAGTTCACACGCACCAAGAAGGGCAACTGCCACATGACACTGGCAAGGAGCTAAAGAGGGAAGGGAAGGGAAGGGCAGACCCTTGTCTGGGCCACACCCACCATGGTGCTGAAGAATCTAAACCTCCAGACAGAACTCCATGGGTGCTGAGACATGGCAAATACACACATGCACACACAATACCAGTCAGCCTCGGCGTGGCTGTGACAAACATGAGAGGCAATTTTAGAGGAAAGATCTACTTTGGCTCTTAAGGTCTCAGTACATGGTCAGCTACCCCACTACTATGGCCTACACTGAGACCAAACATCACAGCCACAGGAATATGAGATGGGAGAAACCATTCACTCACCTCATGGCAGTCACAAAACACAGGGAGGGGAAGTGGGGAAGGGGGGGGAAACACAGGCAGGCCTGGGACCAGATGGCCTCCAAGTGTGTCACTAGAGACACACTTTCTCCAACTAGGCACCACCACTGAAAGTCCCAATCCTCCCCCAATCATGCAATGAAATTATGTGTGTGTCTGTGAATTAATCCTTTGATGGTGAGGTCAAAGCCCTAATGTAGGTGGAGTTTCTGTGTCCCAGAAGCCTCCCAAATAACCACTCAGAGACTTAATTATAAATGCTCAGTCGATAGCTCAGACTTATTACTAGCTAGCTCTTACAATTTAAATTAATCCATTTCTGTTCATCTATGTGCTCTGCCCTGAGACTCATGGCTTTTACCTCTCCAATGTATCCTGCTTCCTCTATCTGGCTCCTCTGACTCCACCCTTCTTCCCAGCAGTCTCTGCCTTGAAAATCCTGCCTAGCCATCAGCTAATCAGCTTTTTATTAATAATGAGAGTAACACATATTTACAGTGTACAAAGACTGGTCTACAGCACCCTGATGAACCAGCCACCTCTCAGTGACTTCATCTACCACTAGAGACCAAGGTTTCAAAAACGTAAGCCTTTGGGGTATGAAGTGTATCATACCCAAACCACACACACACACACACACACACACACACACACACACACACACACACACACACACACACACACACACACACTGCATTTGGCAGGAAGCAGGGCGCACATAGACAACAAGACACTAAGCCAGAGACAGACAGCTTCCCCCTAGTTGTCTCCTCAAGACAGACCAGCAGCTGAGCCTCCCAACCCTCCACTGTCTAAATCTAAGCACTAGCAGCTGCCACCACAGAGTGGCCAGCTAAACCTGAAATGGCCAGTAGCACAGGGACTAGAACTCTCATCCTCCAAAATTTCCCTACAGCAAATGACACCTGCCCTCCAAGACACAAAGTCACCAGGAATCACCCAGAACGTGGGTTTGCACAGCTCAACTCCACCATATCGGTTGCAGGCCAGGGTTTGAGTCCTCAGCCCTACTCCAAATGGGTGTCCTGTGTCTATAAATTGGTGGGTTCACCTGTAACCAGGATTACGTTCTCCTCAACAGTAAAAATCGGGATGCCCTCTTGCTTTACTCCTAACTTCAAGGAAGAAAGAAAAGTACACCAGAGCTGGATTAAAGCTCAGTGGTACAGTATTTCCCACAATGTGTGATAGCCTAGGTTCTTCCTCACTACCAAAAATAAAATAAAAGATCTGTGATGGGAAACAGTACACAGGACCCCAGTTCGAGAAAGAGTCTAGGGCTGTTGCTCAGTTGTCGGGTGCTTGACTACCAAGCTCAAAGCCCTGGGTTAGGTAATGCCCAGAACAGTATAAACAGGAGTAGTGGTGTGCTGCTGTAATTCTAGAATTGGGCAAGAGGGTCAGATGTTCAGGGTGACAACAGACTGTCCCAAAATGACACACCTGGGGCATGCCCTTCAAGGCTTCTGAACATAATCACTTAATCCCCACTGTCTCAAGGAGCACGAAATCTCCGCCACCTTAGAGACATGAAACTACAGAGCACGGATGTAAGCTGGCCTGCCGGCAGTCTCAGATCGGAAGGTGACCAACACCAGCAGGAACTTGCTATGTCCTCAGCCCCAAGCACAGGCTACTTCCCGCTGTATCCTGTCAGCGAAACTGTCACCAGCCTCAGGGACCTGATAGACAAGAAGCCACTCTGCACAAAAGCAAACCAATGAGAACTTTGGGGGCTTGAGGTTTGTTTTTGAGTCTCACTCCTTGAAAGGTTCAGGCATTATGCTGGCCTGCCTCTGTTACCTGGCAGAATGCACTCAGGCACTGCCCTGGTCAGACCAGGGTTCCATGAGTACTAGTCTGCACAGACCCCTTTAAAAGACAGACCCCCTGCCCACTTATGCTCTCTTCCTCTCTTGCTCCTCTCGCTCTCTCGCCCTTCGTCTCTCTCTCTTCTGCCCCTCTCGCTCTCTCTGCCTGTAATAAACTCTATGATTAATGTATCTCCTGTTCTCGTTCCATCTCCATAGCGCGACTTTCTTTTTAACTTAAACAAAAGAACACTCCTTTCAGTTCAGGCTGATCTGGAACTCAGGGCTATCCTCCTGCCTGAGCCTGCCAAGTGCTAGGACTACAAATATGAGCCACTGTGCCCAGCTTCTTAATTTCCACATGTTCTTGATCCCCCAATAGCTCCGAAGTCAATACAGTCACCTCTGGGACCCAGCCCCAGGTTAATTCTTGACCTCCCTCCTGTGCCCACCTACATGGGGGTGAGCAGGCTGCTCCCACCACACTGACCCCTTTGGTATAACAGGTGGAGTCCTGCAGGGCTCTTCCTGTTGGATGCAGAGTTTACCCCTCACTTCGTTCAGGCTCCCTTTACTTCATCACCTGACTGAAGAGCCTAGACCCTCGTCCTGAGCCCTGCCATCCTCTCTCACATTCCTAAGAAACGCCAAACCCCACAACACTACTGGCTCACACTGCCTCCTCTAAGAGTCAACAGGAAGAGATGTTGGCTTTCGCTTCAGAATGGAAAGTAACACATCTACAGCTGGTCAGGTGAGAGGAGGAGACCAGAGGAACAATGATGATGACTCAGTGGGTGCTGCCCTAGTCACTTCTAAGAAACCCTCTTCTGTGTCATTTCTGGTCTGGTGACTTGTTCTATTTGCAGGCCAGGCGGAGGAGTGGGGAGTTTTTCCACACAAAACATCTGCTTTAAAATGTGCAGCTGACAGCCAGGCCTGTTGGCACAGACTTGTAAGACCAACTGCAATGGAGGCTAAGGTAGGGAGATCACAAGCTGGAGGGTTGTCTTAGGCAACTCAGTGAGACCCTGTCTCATAGCTTTTTGTTGTTTTACTAGAGATACAGCTCAAGGGCACAGTTTTCCTACCTTATAAGCCAAGGACCTAACTTCAAACCCCAGTATTGCCCAAAACGCAGAGTGAAGACTGGTTTTGGAGTCAGCCGGAATTTGAACAACCTTACATCCGGTCAAACCTTAGTAACCACACAAAAGCTCTGTGACAGCTCATACACAAAGGTTCAGCCTAAAAGGCCACCTCTGAGACTTACCTCCCAGGCAAAGCAAGTTGGAGGCCACTGTTGACTGATTGCACACTGCCTAACTTTCCCTGGTGTCTCCTACCCTAAACCACAGCTAGGGTCAACTGCTCTACAACACCTACAGGACCAGTCAGGCCCTGAGGAACTTAGCCTTCAGCAACAACTCAGCAAGGGAAACTCCTGCCAATGGCCAATGGCTGGCTGATCTGGAGGGCAAGTTTCACACCCATGGGGACAGGACAGTGGGATTTTCCTCCACTGCGATGGCTATCAGAGACCAAAATAGAACATGACAGTCTTTGGAACCTCAAAACCCTTGCCAACAATAGCTGAGTTGCAGTTGTAGAGCAAGGTGCAGCGATCCAACATTTTCTCACTAAACTCTGAGGCTCTACCTACAGCAGACAATCCCAACCCCCAGGGAGCCAGGGAAGTCCTGCTGATGGCAGGAGCCACTGGTAGGCACCTGTGTGTCAGCTAGGCCTTCCTGCCTCCCACTAGAGATAAACAACTAGTTTACCTAGGAAAATCACAGCACTTGGGAAGCAGACGCAGGCTACCCTGGTCTACATAGAGAGACACTAATTAAAATAATAATAATAATAATAATAAAACCACCACCTCCTTCTGCTTCCAGGAAGTAGGATTGTAGAGCCACAGGGCCCAGCCCAACGTGGGGCACCTGGACCTGGCACCTTCCCAAACCCCACACCTACTGTGCCAGGGGAGATTATGTTGGAAGAAAAAAAAAAAAAAAAAAACTTGCAATTTGCTACTCAGAACTCGGAGTGTGAAATGGGACTGCAGAACCACAGACCCACAGCTTCAAACTTTTTCAGAAAAGACCCTTTCCTTCCACACAAGGAAATCTCAACCAGCATGCACTCACTGAGGCAGAAACTCCCAGTCCAACAAGGGGTAACAACGAGACAGTGATTTCTAAAAGTGGCTTCCAGTCAAGCATGGTAGCACCTGCCTGTAAGCCCAGCAAGACTCAGATGCTGAGGCAGGAGGACCACACATCTGGGATTACAGAGACAGCCAGTCTCAATGGTGTGGAAGAGGGAAAACCCGGAGACAGCTTGACACCAGCTCCATCATCCTGACCTGTCTCAGGCAGGACTTGCACAGACTGACGTCGGGCTGCACCAGTGCTCTGCCAACAACTGTCAACAGGGGCCAGCAGCTGCCTGCTGCAGGAACAGTGCTGCTGGCTGGTTATCCAATGGCAGAATAAGACAAGACCTCAGACTCAAAGACCAGCCTCTGGCATGTTCTCTACCCATCTCCCATCTCCCCCAAAGCAATTTATAGCCAAGTTCCAACAACAGCTTCCAGCCCTGCCCTGAGCAGCTGCACAGGGCAACAGATGTCCAGGGTAAGATTTACCACAAGGAGTGCAATCAGGGGCCACTGGGGTCAGGGCAACAGGGACACAAGATAACAACGAAAGAAAAGGCCCAGGGGAACAAAAAGATAGAGCTAGGCAAACCAGGCATGGTACTCCTTGCTTGTAACCCCAACATTCAAGAGCTGAGGTAGGAGGATCATGAGTTCAAGGACAGTATGAGTAAAACCAAGTCTCAACAAAAACAAAAATAGCTGAGTGATGGTGGCACACACCTTTAATGCCAACACTTGGAGGCAGAGATTTTTGAGTTCAAGGTCAATCTGACACACAGTGAAACCCTGTCTCAAAAATAATAATAATAATAATAAACAAATAAATAAATAGATAAATGGGACATTCAGGAGGCAGAAGCAAGTGGATCTCTGTAGGTTCGAGGCTAGCCTGACCTACACAGTGAATTCCAGGACAGCCAGGGCTATGTAAAGTGATCCTGTCTCAAAAGGCAGGGGAGGAGAATGAGGTGAGGGCAAAGATGGGGAAACAGCTAGGTTGGTACAGTACTCCCCCAGTGTGAGCAAAGCCCCAGGCGTCAACTCCAGCCCAGCTTAAAGCCATAAACTAGGTGTGGTGGCAAATGCCTATAGGTAGAGCCAAGACGATTAGAAGACTTTAGCTCATCCTTGCTACATACCAAGTTTAAAGCTAGACTGGGTACCCCAGACTTCATCAAGGACATGAAGCTGGGGTTCTACATCAGCAAGGAAGTTGCAGAGCCCATAGCAGACAGGCAAACACACCCCATCCAAATCCAGAGCCATGAATAAGATGTAAACAAGGATCAAGGGCTGGAATAACTGAGGGCAGAAGACGCTGGGCAGCACAACTAACAACTCTGACCAGCACTCACTGGCCCCAGTGGAAAAGATAGATAAACCCCCTAAAGTTTATCTATGGATTTGTCAGCACGGTTTACCATAAAGAAATGACAGAGACAAGCCATGTTCTGGCTCTCACTTCTGAAGACCTGAGGTCAGCGCACCCCAGGTGATGTTGGTTTCCAGGACATGTAGTGTCACTCATCAAGGTATGGGAATACAAGGGCACTTGTGTTGTGTCTGTGTCGACTGTGTGTGTTGGTCTCTGTGTTCCTGTAAAGCCTCTGGGACTCAGTCACAGGCTCCATACTAATGATCTCATCTAATCCTAATCACCTCCCAGAGCCCTCACCTCTGAACCCCAATTGGGATTAAATGTCCACCTTCCTACCCCTCACAATGGGGATTTAACTTCCAACAATGACGCTTTGGGGACCTCCACCATATACATCCATACCGAGGCACTTGGAAGACTGCATGCTTTAGTGGGTCCAGGAGGTTAGATACTAGAAAACACTAGAAAGTGGAATCATTAGTGTAAAGCCTTGTAAGAGCACTGGGAGCCTCAGAGGAAGGGGACACCAGACTTTAAAGACAGGTCTTTCTGTTGTTAACATGTTTTAAGTTTACTATTTAGCTGCATGTGGGCACACCTGCAAGTGCAGGTACAGGCGCAGATGCCACACTGGAACCCCTGGAACTGGAGATACAGAACTGGTTGTGAGTTTGCCTGCTGTGAATACTGGGTGCCAAACCCACATCCTCTGGGAGAGCAGCACGAGCCCTTAAACAGCGATCTCCGAAAAGCCTAAAGACATTCCTTAATACAATTTGCAAATTCATTTTAAAGGTTTAAGCTTTCAACACTGAAAAATTAGTAGTAAGTGGGTACAGTAAAACAGAAAAAGAAGGTGTAACAGTGGGGCCTCCAAAGACATTAAACACATGGTGTACAGACATATATGCAGGCAAGACACTCATACACATAAAACTTTTAAAAACATCTCAAAAAAAAAAAAGAAAGAAAGAAACCAAGTGTGATGATAAAAACCACTGACTGACAGTACTTGAAGTAAGCTTGAGAACATAATTTGGAGCTCCAGAGCCCACATTAAAAAGCCAGCAGAACATACTTATCATCCATAGATGAAGAGGTTGGGGGGGGGGGGGCGGCGCAGGCAGATCCCTGGACACAGAAGCCAGCAGTCTGGGTGAGTCCCTCTCAGTGAGAGATCTTGTCTCAGAGAAAAGGTGGTACATGAGGTTGCTCTCTGACAACACATATACACATAGACACCATAAAGAGGCACACATATACACACAATATAGACACACATACACACAGGCACCATAGACAGACACACAACACACACACAGGCACCATAGACACGACACAACACACACACACACACACACACACACACACCACAGAATCACAGAAACACACACACACATGCACACCTGCGCTCACTCTCCCTCTCCCTCCCCACCTCCTCCCTGAAAACAAAGATTATCAAAACTGGCTCAAGAAAAGACAGGAAATCTTTATAGACAAGAATGTAAACCTGAAACCTGAAATGTTGGGTAAGATGACAAATGCTTGTGACTACAGAGACTGAGGCAGAAGGACCCCAAGTTTAAGGCTTGCTACTCTATACAGGAGACCCTGTGTCAATATTGGATGGATGGATGGATGGATAGATAGATAGATAGATAGATAGATAGATGACACCATATTTAAGTTCCTCCCCCATTCTACCTCCTCCCGCCAAAGCACCAGGTTACTAGACCACTACTACTAAGTTCTACCAAAATATACTTAACAGAAAATATCTAGTTCACACAAAAACTGATCCCAATCATTTTTAAAAAAAAAAGTTGACTCATTCCACAAAACTGTCATATTACTGATAACAAAAATGAGTTGAGAAGACAGCAAAGAAAAATTACAGCATGGTACCAGTTAAAAACTCAGCTGCTGCCTGGCAGTGGTAGCACATGCTTTTAATCCCAGCACTTGGGAGGTAGAGGCAGACAGACCTCTGTGAGTTCGAGGCCAGCCTGGTCTACAAAGAGTTCCATGACAGCCAGGGCTGTTACATAGAAAATCCCTGCTGGGGGGGGGGGGGGGCGGGGCATGACACCCAGCAAGCCAACCACATCCAGGACAGCAAATAAAACATGTTCAGGGGGAAATGAGCCTCACAATACACAAAAAAAAATTAACTAAGAGGATAAAATCGCTGTGACCTTTGGGTACTCAGTGATTCCCAAAGGGAGAACTTTTCATGGTTGGGGGTTCATCTGAAATATCTGGGGACGTTTTCCTCTGTCACCCAGGTGAGGGGCATGCAGTGAAGAGCCTTGGCACTGCTGGGGGAAGACCAGGAGCGCTGCCTAACACCCTGCAATGCACAGGAAGGCCTTCCAACAATGAGATTCTGACACAAGCAAAAGATTTCTTAGATTTGTGATTAGAATAAGAATGGCTCCCACAGGCTCCCATAATTGAACACTTGGTCCCCAGCTGGTGGTGATATTTGGAAGGTTTAGAAGGCATGGCCTCCCTATGGCCTCGCTAGAGAAAGTAAGGCAGGCTTTCCTTCATGCTGCAGTTAAAGCTGCCACTTGCTACCATGCTAACCCAGCCAAGATAAACTCTTTCGGCTATAAACTGCCATAGCCAAGGTGTTTTATCACAGCAACAGAAATGGGAGGGAGGGAGAGAGGGAGGGAGGGAGGGAGGGAGGGAAACCATGGTACACATACCTAAGAAAGGACTTGACCCTGAAAACATTAGAAATTCATAAATTTCTGCAAGTATATAATAAAAAAAATTGCTAAAGGGTTAATAGACAAATTATTATTATTTACAAAAAAAAGGTGCTGTTTTAAGAGCTGACAGAAAGTAGAGACAAGAGGACCAAGAATTCAAGGTAACTCTCAACTACAATACAGTGAGCTATAGTGAGAGTATGAGAGACCCTGTCAAAAAAGAAAAACAAAAACCATAATGTTACCATAATTAACAATCCCAGGCTAACACACACTTAAGGTTAAAAGAAATGCATGCACACAAATGGATGTGATCCAGGCTAACATGTGGCCCAAATTAAGCATATAAGCATTGTTCTTTTGGAAAAACTGCAGGAGAAAAAAAAATCTCCCTAGAGATAGCAACTAAACTGACTGCAACTCCCAGCTGGCTTCATTATTCTCTTGTCCTCAATATAATAAAAACTCTCCAGCATTCATACCCAAACAATTTGGAGAAAACTTGTCCTGTATAAATTTCAAAGTAGTTAACCACCAGACCAAGCATTTTATAATCAGTTCCAACTGTTATGCCTTCCACCATGAAGGATAATGCAAACACCTAAAATCAAAGGTGGAAATATGCATTTAACATACGTAACATGACATTCTGCAAAGTTTAAAGTAGTAAGTTACTCCAGTGAATGACTATGCAAAAGCATCACTTAGCCCCTTCTGGTTCTGCATTGCCTGGCCTCTGCTCCTCTCTTGTTCTCACTTACCCTGCGCCACTGACCTTCACATGTTCCCTATCCAGGTCAGTGCCACCAACAGGCTCACAGCCTCACAAAGTAAGATCTTTACATGAGCTCTGTACTAGCACAGCACATCCTGAAAGACCTCTGAGTAACTTCTTCCACAGCACATTGTCCTCCAGACATTAGACAAATCAAATAGTACCTGGAATCCTGGCTACAACAGAGACTAGGGCAGGAGGATGGCAAAGTTCAAGACCAGCTTAGGCTACTTAGCAAGCCTTTGTCTCAGAAAAGTAAAAGGTAAGAGAGAAGGGATGCAGTTGGCAGGTAAACCATGCATGAAGCCCTAGGTTCAGTCGGTGCCCAGTATCTGTGTGGGGGGGGGGGTGTCTGTCTGTCTGTCTGTCTGTCTGTCTATGTACGGTCTCTTCAAAGACCAAGCGGTTCTTTACAGTGCTGTAGTGTACACTTGCCTCTGCCAGGTCTGCTGTACATACACATCTCCCAGAGCAGGCCTCTCCACTGTGCAAATATCCTAAGACCCGCTGCTGAAATATCCCCTCCACTTGGGCTCCTTCTACCCTCCCCAAGCCTAAATGAAGTAGGAACTGCACCCCTAATTCAGTGGCCAGAGCCCTAGCTCATCTCAAAGCTCTGCACCAACTTGAAGTCCCCACAGGAAGCTGACACCCCAGAAACAGGCCAGAACTCCCCTCCTGTGTTCTGGAAATAAGCCTCTCTTGGGAGAGGCTGTCTGAGAACCTATGGCTTGAGTTTAGGAAAGCCCCATGGTGCCCAGACATGCCATGTTACAGAAATAACAACTTTCCGGAACTGCCCTAGGCATCAAACCATACCATGTCCATTTGGTTTTTTTGTTTGTTTCAGCAAGGAAAAAAGTAGTCCGTTTCCGTTGGTTTACAAATACCTGGAATGGTCCTTGTCACACAAGAAACTACCTCCATGTGACCAGGTAGCAAAAACAAACACAAAGAGTACCAACTACAGGAGCCTACTGTTAACACCCAGGAGTCCCATGTGGGCCATCAGCATCTCAGCCATGGAGCCTATGAAGAGACTAAACAGGCGGCCAAGTACACCATGCTCCCTAGATACCGCCGGGACTTACACTGGATTTAGAAGGAATTACTAGCCTCCTTCCATGTTCATATGATCATCTTAAGGGACTTGAAGGTGGCTTTATCTAATAGTACTCAGATAACTGCCCACATTTCCAAGGAAGTGGTTAAAAGCATGAAGCGATTCTGAACTCAAGTGCTGCAGGTCTAGCCCTGTAAGAAAACAGCTGCCTAGCTTTGGCCTGGGCCTGGTTTGAGCTCCCAGAACACAAAACTAAACAGGAACACACATGACAAACTACACTCTGCAGATACTAAGTTTGGAAGGGACATTAAAATTGGTTCCAAGAAAGTTTCTATGTACAAATAGAGCATAATGACAAGTGGGGGACAGGTGTGAAGGACTGGCAAGTTCAACGTCCCTGAGGAAATCCAGAGGAACAACCTTAGAGATAGTCAGAGACTAAGCAGGAACCTCTAACAACACCGGAGATGCTCTCTAGCACTGGCAGTCATACCACATGTGATGTTGGCCCCAGTGAATGCAGTCACAAAGGTCATTCTACCAGGGTAAGTACCAGCATTTCCCCCACCCAGATGAGGTGAACTGCCGCAAGTTCAAGACAGTGAGATGACCATGCACAAAGACACCAGTGTTTTATCACTTCTCCTTGAGAACTTTTAACCTATTAAGAAATAAACTCTAAGCCAGGTGGTGGTGGTGCACACCTTCAATTCCAACACTCAGGAGGCAGAGGCAGGCAGATCTCTTGAGTTCCAGGCCAGCCTGATCTATAGAGTGAGTTCCAGGACAGTCAGGGCTACACAGAGAAACCCTGTATTGAAAACAAAACAAAACAAGGAGGGAGGGAGGGAAGGAGGGAGAAAGGGAGGGAGGGAGGGAGGGAAACTAATTTACCCACTCACTCACTCACTCCAGGGGGCTGGAGAAATGGCTCAGCTGTTACAAGCACTTGCTGCTCTTGCACAAGTTCAATGCCCAGCACCCACATGGTGCCACAAAGCCATTTATAACTCCAGTTCCAGGGAACCTGACAGCCTCCAAGGACACCATGAAGGCATGTGGTCAAAAGACATACATACAAACAAAATACTAATGCACACAGAATAAAATAAAAATAATTTTATTTTTTTTAAAGAAATGAATTATACTACAGCTGGAGAGTGGTCTGTCAAGGGGGACCCAAGCTCAACTCTCTAGCACCCAGACAGGCTGCTCATAACCTATAACTCCAGCTCCAAAGGCTCTGGAGATCCTGTTCTGGCCCCTGCATGGCAGATACACCACACACACACACACACACACACACACACACACACACACACACACACACACTTTCTCTCTTTAAAAATAATAATGTAAAAAATAGAATCCTAAGGAAAGGGCTGTAGGTCAGTGATAGACTATTTGCTTAGCATGCCTGACCTAAGTTCGATCCCCAGTACCATCCCCCTCAAAAGAAACAAATTCCAATTAACTAAAAAAGGCCACAGCACTAGCCCAGCTGTGTTAATTCTAGGTCACAGCAGTCCTTAATCCAAAATTTCCTGTTCTAAATGCCCCCCCCTTTTGTTTAAGGGGCACTGTTTCCCCGTATTATGAAGTTACTGGGGCAGTGATTTCTCTTCGGGCAGCTAATTGGTCTATAAATTGCAGCGCAGCAGACTCTCCCTCCAGATACTCTCCAAAATGGGAAATAGAAGTCTGGCCGCTTCGTTCCTATTACAATGATTCCTACAAGTTGTGAGCTCTGGGTGAGAACAAAACTCTCTGACACAAGCGGGGAAAGAGGTGCCTGCAACCACCATCAGAAACATGAAGTTTGGCTCAGAAAGTCCAGGGTAAGGCTGGCTTCAAGATTTTCATCCTGCTTCCTTCTTATCCAAGTTTTAAAAACAAGAAAAGGTTTGACTTCCCATCACCCTAAAGAGTCCGGAGGAGGCCAGTCCCCAAACTCCTGGTATTAGAAGTTCCCTCAGCCCACGAGTCTGTGTCCAACACCAACAAACTTCAATGGGACTGGAGATTATACAACCTTGGTTCCCAGAGCAGAAGACTCCACTCTGGAGACAATGACATCATGTGAGCAACCAGACAGGAAGCTGACTGGGAGAACTGAAGGGTAAAGTCTTGAAAACCAACACGGATGACCACCCCTCAAGCCCCCCACCCCCCACCCCGTCAAAAGAAGAAAAAGCTTCACCCACTGACAACCAGCTACTTTAAATAAGGAAAGAGGGGAACTGCCGTAGACGGGTTCAATCTGCAATCGAAACCACCACTACCCAACTCCAAAGCCACCGTAGGCTCGCACTCCCTGGAGAGAGTCTTGCACACTAGAGGGGACGCCTGTAAAGCCCCGCGGCTGGAACTTCCATGAAAAACGTGCAGTGGGACAAAAGCCCAGCCGTAGCTCTCTGCCCACTGCAACTTCCGACGGGCACACCCGGCCGCGGGACTCGCACAAAGCCGCCCGGACTTATGACAGCCACAAGTGGCCGGGCACGGGGCTCCGTGGGCCGAGCGCCTCGGCGGCGAGTCCCCCGCGCGTCCCCTGCGCCGCCGCCGCCGCCACCACGCGGGCAACTTTCCCGCGGGGCGGGGCGGGGCAAGGCGGGGCGGGACGGGCGTCTGCGTGTCCCCGGCCCGCGCCCCCACGCAGGACACCCACCTGCACAGAGCGGCCAAGTCCGCGGCCTGGGCCTGCGCGGAGCCCGGGGCCGCCACGAGCAGCAGCAGCAGCAGCAGCAGCAGCGGCGGCGGCGGCAGGAGCGCGACGAGCTGCCCGGAGGGCACAGGTCCCGGCTGAACAGCCCGCATCGCGCGTGGCGTGGGGCTCACGGCCGTTCGAGGCCGCGCCTGGGACACGGTCGCACCGCGACAGCGGAGGCGAAGCTGCAGCCGGAGCCGGAGAGCGAGAGCCCAGAGCCTGGGGGGTGGGGGGGGTGGGGAGTGCGGCGAGAAGGCGCTCGGCGGTCGCCCCGGACCGTCACGTGACCGGAGACGCCCCGCCCCTGCCCCGCCTCCCGTTCACGTGACGCCCTTATTCAGGTGATCTCCGCCCAGCCCCGGGTCACGTGAGCGCCGCACCCGCGCGGGACAGGAAGTGTTGCGGGCCGGGCGCGAGCGCCAGGTACGCACTCGAGGTTTGGGTCCCTGAGCGTCCTCTCTCGGCGGAAACGGTGTCGCTTCAGCGCCCAGGCCTCAGTTTCCCCGTCCAGCATCGTGGTTGCGTCGGCGCGCGGGCGCTTCCTAACTAATCCCTTCTTCTGTCTGGACCAGTACGGTGGCCGAGATGGAGTTAGGTGGAAAGGCCCAGGGTGATGCTTAGTATGGCATGGGATGCGGGGTAACAGGTCGGTTTTTCTAGAATCCTGCACGGGAGATTCCGACCCATGCCCTGGAGGGTCTCACAAGGAACTCTGTGGAAATGTGATTTCTCCAGCAGCAAGTTAGGCGACAGCAATGGACCAGCGTACAGTAGTAAACCCAAGGGTAACAAGCAAGTTGACACTCGAAAGTTTTTGTTTTGAGACTGCTGCTTCACTATGTAGCTCAGGCAGGACTGGAATTTGGATCCTTCTACTTAAGCCTCCTGAGTGCTGGGTTTACAAGCCTGTACAAAGTTTTATTGTTATGTTCAGCCATGTCTGTCCATATTATGTTCGGCGGTGACCTAGTGAACGTAGAATAAACGCGGGGCTTAAGAAATGGCTCAGACTGTAAAGTGCTGCACCCGTATAAATAAGTCTGCGGCTGCAAACACGTGTAACCTCGGTGGGGAGACAGGGACAAGAGGATCCCTAGAGTTTGCCGGGCAGAGGGTCCAGCTGAATCTGGCGTACAGTGAGAGGCTGTCTCGATAAGATGGAAAAGCAAACAGAACATAGTCCTCTGGCCTCCATGTTAGTGTGCAAGCATACACACAGGAAATACTAAGATAAATCTGCTGGCTGTGGTGGGATACACGTTTAATTTAATCCCAACAGTGTGAAGGCGTATAGATCACCGTATGACCAAGATTAGCCACAGCTACATAGTGAGACCCTGTCTCAAAAGAAAGAAAAATAAGCCGGGCGTTGGTGGCGCACGCCTTTAATCCCAGCACTCGGGAGGCAGAGGCAGGCGGATTTCTGTGAGTTTGAGGCCAGCCTGGTCTCCAGAGCGAGTGCCAGGATAGGCTCCAAAGCTACACAGAGAAACCCTGTCTCGAAAAACGAAAGGAAGGAAGGAAGGAAGGAAGGAAGGAAGGAAGGAAGGAAGAATTTTATGGCCCAAAGAAAGAAAGAAAGAAAGAAAGAAAGAAAGAAAGAAAGAAAGAAAGAATTGTATGGCCCAAACATATTTGGTTATCAAGAGGTGGGCCTGCACAGAGCTAGTTGACCTGAGGTTGTTGGAGCTCATGGACTCTGAGTTAAGGGGTCTCCAGGGGACCCACCTAGCCCCTCTGCATGTGTGTGACAGTTGCCTCGCTTGGTCTCTTTGTAAGGCTCCTAGCAGTGAGATCAGGACCTGTCCCTGATGCTTAGCTGGCTTTGGGGAAACTGTTCCCCATGCTGGATGACTTGGCCCAGCGTTGACACAAAGAGAGGAGCTTGGTCCTGCCTCAGCTTGGTGTGCCATGCTTTGTACAAGTCCATAGGAGGCCTGTCCCTTTCTGAATGGAGCCAGAGGAGGAGGGGGAGTGGGTATATGGAAGATGGAGGGCAACTGGAAGGAGAGGAGAGAGGGAAAGCTTTGGGCAGTATGGAAAAGTTATTTAAATATTTTTTTTTTAAGTGGGCCCTCGCTGGAAAGACTTTCTGGGCATTGACCACCAGGGCTGGTCAGCTGATCTGGCTAACTAGGCAAATAACCCCTTCCTTCTACACTTCCATGTGTATCTCTCCTGGAGCTACCTGCTGGGTGGAAGAGGATGACCTGTCCCTAATCAAGAAGGACCTATCTTGGGTCAAGGGTACAGGAGTAGTCGCCTTCCCCTGCTAGGAGCCGAAGTTCATGTTTTGCATCTCTAGTGTTATAATTGATGCAGAAAAGGGTGAGCCCAGAAAAAAATGTTAAGTGAAAGGTTACTTTGAACCAGAAGGTGTACTTCCTCTCAAAGTGTCACTCCAAAATACATTTTCTTTGGATGGCTTAGAAATGGAGCACCCCATAAAGGCTCTGGTGATGAAGGCTTGGTCCCCAGGTGACAGTACTACTAATAGGTGATTGGGTTGTGAAGGCTGTAACTTAATCAATGGAGTGATCTTACCACAGCTTCAGTTCTCCTTAGACCATCTCAGATTAAGAATATTAAATGGAAAGTTCCAGAATTAATAATTCAAAAGCTTTCAATAACTTATTGACATACTGTTAGAGTTGTTTTAATTTATAGGTATACTGAGTTCTTGTGCCTGTTTTATAAAATAAACATGGGGGCTGAAGAGATGGCCCATGGTTAAGAGCACCTACTCCTACAAAGGACCCAGGTTCAGTTCCCAGTACCCATAGCAGGTGGCTCACAATCATCAAGTCTTTTTTTGAGGGGGGGTGGAAACAGAGTTTCTCTATGTAGCCCTGGTTGTCCTGGAACATGCTCTGTAGACCAGGCAGGCCTCTAACTGAGAGATCTGCCTGCTTCTGCCTCCTGAGTGCTGGGATTAAAGGTATGTACCACCATGCCTAGCCCAAAACTAAATATTGTTTTTTAAAAGACAAACATTATTTTAAACCCAATTTTGGTGGCACACACTTGTAATTCCAGCACTGGAGAGGCAGGGGCAGCAGGCCAGTTTGAGATACATGCAAGACCCTGTCTAAAAACTCCAGATGTGCCCAGGCGTTGGTGGCACACGCCTTTAATCCCAGCAGTGGGGAGGCAGAGGCAGGCAGATCTCTGTGAGTTCAAGGCCAACCTGGCCTACAGAGCAAGTGCCAGGATAGGCTCCAGAGCTACACAAAGAAACCCTGTCTCAAAAAACGAGACAAAAGAAAAGAAGTAGGGAAGAAGAGACACACAATGAGAACAAACTGACGATGTCACTCTAAGGGAGGGCTGATGCCTCAGATTGCTGGTGACCCAAGAAACTCAGAGAACAGTCTGGGACCAGTATCTCCTGAACCTTCGTTTTGAACTCCTGGCCTCCAAACCATGAGAAAATAAATCTGTCTTGTTAAACCTCCCCTCTCCCAATGGTACTTTGCTGTTACAGCCCTGGGATAATAGACAGAATCCAGGCTCAGAATCCAGGTGGCCCAACCACTTTATCATTATGCTGGCTCAATCTTTTTGGCCTGACTTTAGGAGCACAACTCAAGTGGCAGATCACCCCAGTTTCATGTGGGGAGCAGTAGCAGGAGCAGGCAAAACTAACAGTTGCCTCTGTGGAACACTACAGCCCCAAGCTGTCAAATTGACAGTGTCCAGAGGACCCTGTGAATCTCAAGCAGATGCTTAATGGAAATTCCAGACACTTCCGAGAACACCCAGGAGGAACCTGATTCTACCAAGATTCTCAGGCACTTTTTGCCTTTTGTCATCCCTTGCCTATGGTGATAAATGAACTGTTTCTCAAAACACAATTGGAGGGCTAGTGGCATAGCTCAATAGTACAGTGCTTGACTGGCATAAATCTCTGGGATCAATACCCAACCTTGGGCTGGAGAGATGGCTCAGAGGTTAAGAGCATCAACTGTTCTTCCAGGGGTCATGAGTTCAATTCCCAGCAACCACATAGTGGCTCACAACCATCCGTTATGAGATCTGGTGCCCTCTTCTGGTGTGCAGATATACATGGAAGGAGAATGTTGTATACATAATAATAAATAAATTCTTTTAAAAAATACCCAACCTTGCCATGAAAATCATATAGTAGGTAATATTTAATCAATGTTAGTGTCCAGGGTGAGATATTTAGCTATGCCTAAGAATGGCCATGTTCTTAGGTGATGCTCACTGAGTATGAGGGACCAAACATTGGCAACTTTTGAATGCTTTAGGAAACACACATAGACAGAAAGCAGACCTTAAAAATGCTTAGAGTTTGGGCTAGAGAGATGGCTCAGAGGTTTAGAGCACTGACAACTCTTCCAGAGGACCCGAGTTCATTTCCCAGCAACCACATGGTGGCTCACAACCAGGCCTGCACGCAGGCAGAATACTATATAGATAATAAATAAATAAATCTTTTTTAAAAAAATGCTTAGAGTTCAATGGAGGAGAAACTATATTGGTGACCTTGTACTATCATGTTGTTGTTTCTGAAGGTTTGACTTTTTATTTTTTCAAATGAAATTGAGAAGAAAAAAGAAATCTTAGTATAGAAGTGATAGCTTTGGAGATGAGCCCAGGAGAGCAGGTTGAAAGGACATTGCAGGTGAGTACAAAGTCACAGGGGGAAAAAAAAAAACATGAAAGATGTGTCTTTTATACAAGGCCTTTAACTTGAGAGACATCACGTGGGACTAGAGGGAACTATTTTTGGCTGAAAACAGCGCTAAATCCTGAGCTAATAAAACATAATCCTTCCTCAAGCCGATCAGGTTCAGACGATAGTCCATTTAATATAAATTTGGGGAAAATGTATCCTAGCTATCCCTACAGGCTCTAGTTCTTTACTAGAGGTGCATTTAATTAACCATAAAGTGGATCCACTGGCAGATGACAGTAATACCTGCTGAAGGCTCACTGTCAAAGCCTCTGTGATATCATCACTGCTTCTCACAGTAGTCCAGCAGCATAGATCCTTTCATTCTCTTCATTTAACTTCAACCTGAGTTGGTGTGAGGTTTGAAGAAGCTGACTACCTGGCCAAGGGCATGCAGTCGGAAAATGACAGTTTTCTGCAACTCACCCAGAAGTTCTTTTGCTGGGTCTATGCACACACCTTTAATCCTAATCTGAGTTCAAGGCTAGCCTGGTCTCTTTACTCCTAGCACTCAGAAAGCAGAGGCAGCCAGATCTCTGAAAGTTCAAGGCCAACCTGGTCTATATATCCAGGTCACCCAGGGCAACAAAATCAGAACCTGCTAGAAAAAAAGAAAGCAAAAGGGAAAGGAAAAAGAAAAAGTTGAGAGAGATGCAGAGCAAAGAGAGAAATGGTCCCTGGGATGTAAAGTCATCTTGTTGCAGAATTGACTAAAAGCTGCTTCATTAAACAGATCAGGATTAGCTAGGTAGACGTGGCAGGCACTCCTATAATCTAAGTCCCAGGGTGGAGGGTGGAGGATTGCCTTGATTAAAAAAAAAAAAAAAAAAAAAAGTCACCTTGTGTTACACGGGGAATTCCAGACAAGACTATGGTACAGTGTAAAACCCTGTCTCAAAACAAAATCCCAGGAGGGAGATGGAAGCAAGAGGAGCAAAGGCTCAAGATTATCCTTGGGCACACAGTGAGTTCAAAGCCAGCCTGAGATACATGAGACACTATCTTTGGTAAAAAAGAAAAAGAAAGAAATTTCTGGGTGTAGTGGTACATGCCTTTAATCCCAGCACATGGGAAGCAGAGGCAGGCAGATCTCTATGAGTTTGAGACTAGCCTGAACTCCACAGAGTTCTAGGTCAGTTGGGGCTACATAGTGAGACACTGTCGAAAAACAGTATAAGATTCTTTTAAGGTGTGTGTGGGGGTGGTGTCTGTGCACGAGCACACTTGTGTATATGCCATGCTGTGCACATGGAGGTCAGATAACAATTCAGTTCTCTCTCTCCTCTATGGGTTCCTCAGATCAAACGCAAGTTATCAGGCTTTCAAAACAAGTGGTTTTACTGGCTTATGTATTTTGTCTGTCCAAAACTATCAGAATGAATATGACAAAATGGAAGCCAGGTATGCCGACAGTTTTGTGTCAACTAGACACAAGCTAGAGTTATCTGAAAGGAGGAACCTCAACTGAGAAAACGCTTCCAGAAGATCTGACTGCTGGGCACTTTCTAATTGGTGATTGATTGGGGGACCCAGCCCATTGTGGGTGGTGCCCTGCCTGGGCTGGTGGTCCTGGGTTCTATAAGAAAATAGTCTGAGCAAGTCATGATAAACAAGTCAGTAAACAGCATCACTCCTTGTCCTCCACATCAGCTCCAGCCTCCAGGTTCCTGCCCTGTTTGAGTTGCTGACCCTGACTGCCTTTAATGATGAACAGTGATGTAGAAGTGTAAGCCAAATAACCCTTTCCTCCCCAAGTTACTTTTTGGTCATGGTGTTCTGTTTCATCGAAGCAATAGAAATTCTACCTAAGTCACCAGGCATGGTGGCTCACACTTGTAACACCAGCTTTTGGGAAGCTGAGGCAGGAAGATTTCATCAGGTTCCCAGGATAACATGAACTACATAGTTCTAGACCAACCAAGGATACAAAGTGAGACTCTCTCAAAGGGAGAAAATGTGACAGAATAGAGAGCCAACAGCCTTTCCTCCTCGAACAGCATCCATTTCCTAAGTTGGTAAACCTCTGGCTAGGACTGGAATCCTGGCATATAACATGGAGCAGAGAGGGGAATGGGCAGGAGCAGCTTGCTGTCTTCTTGCAGAACCCCTTATCCCCTCTACAAAGGGCACCTCCAGATGAACAATGTGAGGTCCTTGCTTCACAGCCATGCTTATAACCAGTAACCAGGTCACTGCCCCATCTTCTTAACAGAAGGACTTGATGGCAGTGACCTGGGGCCTTCTGTCAAATGCTGTTTTTTCTCTAATAAGATACAAGATAAGCCAGGCGTTGGTGGCGCATGCCTTTAATCCTAGCACTTGGGAAGCAGAAGCAGGCAGATCTCTGTGAGTTCGAGGCCAGTCTGGTCTCCAGAGCAACTGCCAGGATAGGCTCCAAAGCTACACAGAGAAACCCTGTCTCGAAAAACCAAAAAAAAACAACAAGATAGTGTATTATTTATACTAAAGAATTGCCTTGATCAGATTGGCCTGTGGGCATGTCCCTGCAGGCATTTTCTTGACTGTTAGTTGACTGTGGGCAGTACCATCCCTAAGGAAATCAGCCTGCACTATACTAGACAGAGGAGTGAGCCAGTAAGCAGTGTTCATCCATGGTTTCTGCTTCAGGCTCCTGGCCTTGAGTTCCTGCCCTGATTTCCCTCAGTGATGAGCTGTGACCTGGAAGTGTAAGACAAAACCTTCCTCCCCAAATTGCATTTGGTCATGGTTTATCATATCAACAAAACCAGAACTAGAATGGCAGCCAACTAAGTGGGAACAAAATGGAAAACATGAAGGTCCTGGACCACACTGCAGACCACTTCCCTCAAACCCTGAAACCTCAGACCAATATGTATATTTTTTTCCTTACAGGATAATCAGTACATTTGCACAGGCCACATGTGCCATTAATCAGCTGCAAATACTCCCCTCGTGGCAGATAGCACTCTTGCCTTTAGTTCGCCTGTTAAAGGAACCTATCATTAAGCTTTCTAGCTTTCCAAGGACAATGTGAAGTGGATCTCCTGCAGTGCCGTGCACACCCATACATACCATGTGTGCTAGTCAGTGGCTGTTGTGTGACTTTTCCTGAGGAGATGTGAGCAAATGCCAACTCACCCCATATAGTGCCAGAGGACAGACCAAAGACATTATTCCACCTGAGTACCTCTTGGAGAGCCAGTGACTTTATAGCAGGGTTACCCACAGTAAGAGAGTCAAAGGGAGAGTCAAGCAGCTGTATCACCAAGCTCACTCCAACATGAAAGCCCTGGATCTACGGGAACAACATGGAGGCAGCCCCACTGGACGATCCTCTTCCTGAGTCTGCCCCACTGCTCGGAGGACCTGGGGGGGTGGCTTATGAACTGGCAAGGACCTGAGCTTCCTGGATCTTAGGAGGCCCCCTCCTTCTTCTAAGAGGGAGTGTGTCAATGGAAGAAACTCACTGACAGCTGTGTCTACAGTGTCTACTGCAACCACAGACCAGCTCCAGCACAGCTGATGCAAGGCACTTCTGAAGTTCCACAATGGGCTGAGCTACAGCTTCCTGTGATCTGAGCCCCTTCTAAACTGTGCATTCCTGGGCCACCTCTCTGAGCTGTATCGGGGACCCACATGAATCTCCTTTGTATCTTCATACATACTGTTAGTTTCTTTATTAATGATTTATTTGTTTTTATTTTATGTACACTGGTGTTGTACCTGCATGTGTGTCTGTGTGAAGGTATTGGATCTCCTGGAACTGGAGTTACAGACAGTTGCGAGCTGCCATACAGGTGCTGGGGATTGAGCCTGGATCCTTTGGAAGGGCAGCCAGTGCTCTTAACCGCTGAGCCATATCTTCAGCCCTCTCCTGTTAGTTAATAATTCTCTCCTTGGGGATTTTAAGTTTGAAATGAAACACTGACTTTGATCCAGTTTTCTACTCAGGGTTCAGTTAGGTCATATGGTAGAAAATTCTCATTCAAGCTCTCTGAGGTATGAGGAGACAGTTTGCATCTTTTTCATATCTAAAAATGTAGTATGTAAAGTCAATCATTTGTTATTAAACTTTCCTCTGGAAGTTTTCATATACCCTTTACCCTTCTCCTAATGTTACGAATTCACAAAATTATATTATAACCACAGTATGGAGCATGGATACTAATAACATGTACAGATCTTTTTCAAATCCCCCAATTTGTTTATATGTATGTAAGTGTGTGTGTGTGTGTGTGTGTGTGTGTGTGTGTGTGTGTGTGTGTGTGTGTTTCTGACAATTGCTCTCCTGGACTTCCAGCACTTTTGAGCCTTAGGCAGGAAGATCAAGAGTTCAAAGCCATCCTTGACTATGTAGTGAATTTGAGGCCAACCTGGGATTTCTGAGACTCTGTCCCAAACAAAGCAAAACAAAAAATAGTTGAAACTTTTCAAGGATCCCTATATAACCACTTCCTGCTCAATCTCCTGCCACATCTCAAACCACTGCTCATCACTTATCTGCTCTCCAAATCTAAGGCTCAGTTTTCTGAAAACCATTATACAGGGCAAGCAGTGCATACACACAGTCCCAGCTACTCAGGAGTGAAAGACGAGGGGATTCACTCCATCCCACAAGTTTGAGGCTAGCCTGGGCAACACATAGTAAGAGTCTGTAAAAATACAGATATACCAGTAGGATCATAGCACTTTCAGTTTACCTTCTCAGGCTTGCTTTTCCCTCCCAGGAGAATTCTCTTCAGAGTCACACGAGTTTTCACATGTATCAGTAACTCTCTATTATTGCTAAGTAAATGTTCCATGGTGTGGATGTATGGTAATTTATTCATCGTGTTCGATCTTGCCATTACAAACGAAGCTCCATGAATATTCATGTGCAAGTTTTTGTAGATACATAAGACTTTCTTGCCCTGGGACACCCAAGAATCACGTGGTACATATGTCTTTTATTTACTTATTTGTTTGTTTATTTTTTGAGAAAGCACCTTATGCAGCCAAGGCTGAAGTGGAACTTACTACATAGCCCAAGCTAGCCTCAAACCTGTGACCCTCCTGTTTTGGCCTTGGCATAGGATTACAGGCATGCATGCCCACATTTGAAATGAATTTTGTTTTATAAGAAATTGCAATTTTTTTATTTATGCCACTCATTATGGCTCAATCCTACAACCCCAGCACTGAGGAGATGGAAACAGAAGAGTCAGAAGTTCAAGGTCATACTCAGCTATATAACCTGTTTAAGGCTAGCTTGAGGTACCCGAGACCTGTCTCAAAGCACTCCCACAAAAGAAATTGCAAATCTTCAGGGCATAGTGGTATGTGCCTTTAATCCAAGCACTTGGGAGGCAGATACAGGTGGATCTCTGTGAATTAGAGGTCAAGGGCCATCCGGATCTACACAGTAAGTGCCAGGATAGCCAGGGCTATGTAGAGAGGCCCTGTCTCAAAAAAAAAAAAAAAAAAAAAAAAAAGAAAGAAAGAAAGAAAGAAAAGAAATTAATTGCAAATCTATAATCAAATACACATAAATTAAGACCTTGTATATCTAACACACTGTGTTATCCCTGTACAAATGAAAAAATAAGTTTAATATTTCTAGGCCAATAAAATTATGGTATAATACTAAATCATCATGGCAAATTAGGAGACTTTTTTCCAAAATTGACAGCTTGGCTAAAGTTTCTAGAAAAATCTGTTTCTCAGAGTAGCAGTTCTGACATTTATCCTGAGAAGCAGTGTAGCAGTGTACGGCATACTCAGTTTTTCACATCCTTATAGGTACTAGGTATGGGGTTTTTGTTTGTTTGTTTGTTTGTTTGTTTGCTTTGAATTTTTGTGATTCCTCTGTTTGTAAAACTCCCCATCATGGAGTCTAGGAGCTCCCAAGGGCAGATTTGGGGAAGATAGCACCTGAGAAAACTCACTCACAAACTTTAGCAAGAGATAGGTGGTGTGTTAGCTCTCCATACTCCCCACTCCCATCTCCTTTATTTACACAACACCAAAGGTCATTCAGTGAGAGAAGAAGACAGGGTGGAAGGCAGGGACTAACACTAGGGATTGTCCTCTGTCTTCTCCATGCTGTGACATGCACACCATACACTACACACACACACACACACACACACACACACACACACACACACACACACACACACACACACACGATTCATGAAGACAGGACTGGTGCCTGTGACAGGCCTAGAAAGTATACTGGGTCTGGTGTAGTTAAAACACATACAAGAGTGGGGGCAGGGGAACTTGAAGTTTTGTTAAAGGAAGTGAAACCCTGGACCCTTTGAGTCAAGTCACCACATAATCTAATTTTCATCATAAGTAGATCACAGTGGCTTTGGGCTCTTTCCTCAACCTACTAGCTCAGTTAGTCTCAGGGGCTTTTTTTCCTAGAGTATTTCCCCCTGAGATGTTATAAAAGTTCCACTGACCCTCAAGTGATAGTGAGGTTCTGAGCCCTGTGACATCAGAATGTGACTGAATCAGTCGTGGCTGTGGTTGGTACGTATCCTGACCAAAAGCAACTTGATAGGGGAAGGGCTTATTAAAATAAAGCTCACACTTCCATGTAACACTCCATCACTGAGGGACTTTGGCAGAAACGAAAACAGCACAGGAACCCAAAGGCTGGAACTGAAGCAGAGGCCATGGAGGGTGCTGCTTACTGGCTTGCTCCCCACGGCTTGTTCAGCTTGCCTTTTTGTTGTTTTGTTGTTGTCGTTTGTATGTTTGCGTGTTTGTTTTGGTGTGTTTTGGTTTTGGTTTTTTGAGACAGGATTTCTCTGTGTAGCTCTGGCTGTCCTAGAACTAACTCTGTAAACCAGGCTGGCCTCAAACTCAGAGATTGCCTGCCTCTGCCTTCTGAGTGCTGGGATTAAAGGCATGCATTAATAAAAACTCAGGACAACTTGCCCAGGGGCGGTACCACCCACAGTGGACTGGGCCCTCCCACATCAATCACTATTAAGAAAATGTCCCACATGCTTACTAAAAGGGCAATCTGGTGGGGACATGTTAGCTGAGGTGCTTTTTACTAGATGGTTTTAGCTTGTGTAAGTTGACAAGTAGTAATGATGATAACAATAACAATAAATTCTTTACAAACTAACCAGCACAGTGGCCTTATTTGGAAACATTCACTAGCATGAGCAAAGATCCAAACTCAGTTCAAAGTATGGTAGGGTTTGGCAGTCCATATCTGTGAACCCGGCACTCAGGAGGCTGAGACAGGAAGATCTTGAGTTTGGCACCAGCCTGGGCTATATAGCCAGATCCTGTCTTTAAAAACAAATAAAGAGGGGCTGGGGAGATGGCTCAGTAGATAAGAGTACTTGTTGTGAAAGCAATAGGACCCAAGTTCAAATCCCCAGCATGCATGTAAAAGCCTAATACAATCACATGTGCCTATAACCCAAGAGCTGGGAAGTAGAGATAAAAGGATGTTGGGAGCTTGATGGCCATCCAGCATAGAAGAATAGACAAGAGATAGGTATAAAATAATTGAAAAAAATACTAGATCTCCTCTTCCTACCTCTTTGTGTATGAGTATACACTCATCATGTACACACACACATATATGCACACAAATAAAAAACAAAAATTGTAAGTCACACCTAATCTCCACACTTAGGAGGCAGAAGATGGAATTCAGTGAACTCAAGGCCAGCCCGATCTACATAGTGAGGTCCTGTCTCAAAAGAATTTTTTGGAAATGTGATTAATACTGAATACATATTATTTTAATACCAGCAAAATAAATATGGATTAACATTCTGTTTATCCACATATAAAATAAAAATTTTGTATGTGCACATCATTGTCTTACAATGTAGTAGCCTTGGCTGCTCTAAAACACTCTACAGACCAGGGGCCTCAAACTTGAGAGTTACCCTCCTACCTCTGACTCCCAGGAACCAGCATTACGGGCGTGTGCCACCACCTAGATAAAGTCATTTTTTTAATGTTTCATTTTATCTCACTGGTTATTGAAATGTTCTGACATTCCAGTTGGCATTTGTGTCTCTTGAAAATGGGGTGTCAGTATTACCATGCCCCAGCCATTAGTTTAGACAGCGATGTCCTTTCTCTGAACCCTGCTCTTGAGAACCAGGCACACATGAGCCTGTGTGTATGTGTTACTAGCATTCTTCCCACCAGCCTGGGCCCACTGACAAGGCAGTTCCAAATGAACAAGCAGACACTGTATTAGTTATGAAACTGTTGGCCATTGTCTGGGGTTTCTTATTGGCTAGCTCTGTCTTAATTATTAACCAATTTCTATCAATCTAAGTATTTCCACGTGATCTTATCTTACCCGAGAAAGAGTTGGGACCTGTTACTCCTCTCACTCCTACATGGTAGCTCACTCTGCCTACGTTTCCCAGAATCCTCCTTGTCTCCTAATCCCACCTATCATCCTGCCTCATTGGCCACAGTGCTTTATTCATCAGCCAATAAGAGAAACAAATGTACAGAAGACATCACCATCAGAAGGACAACCCCATCATGTATGGAATGAGGGAGAACATTACTGAGGCTGTGAGTCAGAGTAGACATCCTTTCCCTTTTCTCTTGCCCTCTTCTCAGCCTCCCTCTTTTATATTTATTTATGTTATGTGTTTGAATGTTTTGCCTGCATGTATATAAGTATCCCCTGAGAAGGTCAGAAGGCATCAGATCCCCTGAAACTGGCATAGTTATGGATAGTTGTGAGCTACCATGTGGATGCTGGGAACTGAACCTGAGTCCTCTGCAAGAGCAACAAGTGCCCTTAACCACTGAGTCATCTCTCCAGCCCCTTTTCATAGTCACATGATTTTTTTTTCTTTTTGGTGTATGAATGTTTTGCCTGCGTGTATGTCTGTGTACCATGTGCATACCTGGTGCCTGAAAAGGCCTGAAGATGCCCCTGGAATTCGAGCTACAGCTGCCATGTAGGTACTAGAAATTGAACTCAGGCCCTCCAGAGGAACAGCAAGCACTCTTAAACACTGAGCCATCTCTCCAGCGCCTGAAATGGTTGTTTCTAAACTGGATCAGCTGTCACAGACATTTATTTCAGCAGGTTTAGGTCAACATCATTCTATTTGTAAAGCACTATTGGTAGATGTGGTAAAAATGCCAGCTCAGTCAAAGAAAGTCTTCTGGCAGACCTGGAACTGTGGGTATCTGGGCTCCCATCTGTGCCCTGGCAGACCTGGGGACAGTGGTTTTCTGGACTCCCATCTCTGCCTCCTAACAGCCCTTTGACTTTGGACTGGTTGTTTAACCTTAATCCCACTTTCTTCATCCAGAGCAAAGGTCAACAAATGCACCAAAGGGTCAGACCATAAATTGTTTAGGCTGTATGGGTCATATGACTTTTTTGTCATAGCTACTCAGCTCTGCCCCTGTGGCATGAGAGCTGCCATCAGCAATGTGTAAGTGTATGTGTGTGGCTGTGTGCCAAGAAAACTTCACTTTTGAAAACAGCCAGCCTGACAGATATGCTCCAATGTCTATAGCTTGCCAACCCCTGATCAGATGAGGCCCCCAGCCCCATGGAAGAATGTAAGGATATTATGGTTGACTGTTCAATGTCTGTCACACTCCAGCTGATAGCCTGATCCAAGTGAAGATGTTCCAACCCCTGGGCACACTTAAGCCTGTCTGTAAGAGATGTGGGGAGAGGGTTACTATGGTCTTCTGGGAAGATAGCATCCATGCTGCCATAGGAGACTGGCCTCTCCCAAGACAGGGGAGGGCAGGAAGCTGACAGGGTTGTAGGGTCTGGCACTGCCATCAGCCTTAGGACACTTTGATCACAAGGCTAGTAGAGCAGAATCTCCCTGGACCTCTTTTCATGTGAGCTAGAAAATCTTCTGCCTTCTCTTTATTAACTCAGAACTGGGTCATCTGTTATTTCAGCTAACAGCCTCCCTGGTGGAAACCACATTGAAAGAGTAGTGATGAGCTCCGACGGGAAAGTGTGTGACTGTGGCATGCTAATTACAAAGCCTGCCCCTGAAATATCAGCAGGCTCCTCACCATTGGGGTCACGCACACGTGCCTCTGACACAGACACATGTACTCCACTGAAATGGAGGCCTTTCATCTGTCTTCCATAAATTGCAAATTCTTGGTTCTCTTTGCCTGGAATTCCCAAGCCACATAAGAAATAACTTAGTGGGAAGAAAACAATAATGATTGCTGTAAGGAAAGAGCACTGACCACCACAGGCTACCACAGGTCTATTCCTCCCTCACACCCTCTTTCCTCCCTCCCACAGCCCCAGATTGGCCTGTAGCTTACAGTGAGTCTCCAGTCGCCACTTCCTGGGTGCTGGGGTTACAGGCATGAGCCACTGCATCCAAGTTTGACCATCAAATTTCTGCTTCTGAATAGTCTAACAGAGTGTTGGTTCTTTCGAGATTTCTTTTCACTGGATGCTATCGTGGATGACACCATGGCAAGACTGGCTAGACAGGAAGCCTAAGAGAGGGACAGGTTCAGGCCTGTCCCTTCATAATTACACTCTCTCAAGAGCCAAACAGGGTATCCTGAACCCTACATAAATTCCTTCCTTGAGTGCTGGCCTGCATGGCAAGGTTTAGCCTCCTACAGATTTCCACCACATCTTAAAACTGAAGGGACCAGCTTCCCTTTTGGCAGCCATAACGGCTGAACACATGCTTCTATGACCTTGTCCTAGACACTAGAAATTCAGATGCCTGTCTCGTGACAAGGAACCAATCGAAAGTTAGTTGGTCACTAGAAAGTCAGATGCCTGCCTCGTGACAAGGAACCAATCAGAAGCTAGCTGGTGGCGCTATGCTTTATGACTCTGGGTGTGCTTTACCAACAAGCACACAGCAATGACGTAGAGAGCATAGCAACCACCCTGGGAGGGCCTATGGGCCATAACAACCAGTTGACCAATCAACACAGGGCAAGCCCTCCAAGCCTGGAGACACACCAATCGTGAGCCTGTGCGTACCCCTAGACACTCCCTTTATGCTGTCCTATAAGATCTCTTGGGAGGCCCTAGGAGCCGTCTTTTGCTAGCCATCCGCCATGGCGGGTGGGTGAAAGACCTGAGTTAACATGGGGTTAGCTCATTAAATTACAATAAAGCCTCATGCAGTTTTCAGCAAGCTCTCGAATCTGCCTGGTGATTGGGGTGACCGAGAACATGGCCTGGGACCCTGGATACTTGAGTTTTCCGGGGGTCTAACAAAAACCACCACACTAAGGACCAAACTCCCAACATGTGAGCCCTTCAGGGACAAATCAAATCCAAAACACAGGATACTGAGGTTGCATATTAAACTAAAAAGGTTAGGTAAGCCAGGCCTGGAGGCCCGTTGCTATAACTACAGTCCTTGCAAGATTGAGGCAGGAGAAGGGTTTCAAGTTTGAAGCCAGCCTGGCCTATATAACAAGCAGCACGATAACTAGGGCTATAACTCTGGGGTTTATTGTTTGTTTTTGAGACAGGGTTTCTCTGTGGCTTTGGAGGCTGTCCTAGAACTCGATTTGTAGACCAGGCTGCTCTCCAACTCAGAGAGATCCACCTGTCTCTGCCTCCTGAGTGCTAGGGTTAAAGGTATATGACACCACTGCCTGGCTTTGTTTTTTTTTTTTTTTTAGAAGAAAAAAAAAACAATAAAACATGCTAAGTATAAAACAAAACTTTATAGCCCCACCCCAGAGAGGTTTAGCAGGAAAAAAAAACAAACTATTTTTCCACCTATTTTAAATCTTTCCATGAAGACCTAGATCCACAGTGGTTTAAATTTTTAAACAAGGAAAAATCCAATATAATACTTCATAACTTGCATTGTTTGCAGTTATGTTGAACAGGTCCGATAAACGGGGATGAAAAACAAAATCGCAACTTCAGTTTATCAAAGTCTGTGAGGTAATGGCTGTTATTCTTTTGTTTAAAAAGAAGAAAAGAGAAATGCTGAGACATGAGACATGTTGACTATAAGTTTATTATAAGGCCCGGCAGAGTAGGGAGACTAAGAAGAGAGGAACAGGGTAAATGGCTGACTGCCATGGCTGGTCGCCATAGAGAGGCAGGGAGAGTGTAGATGAGAGACAGAGTAGAGAGGAAGCAGAGAGCGTAAATGGGCAGGGATCTGTCTTTTTAAAGGGGTCCTCTGCACCTGCATGCAGACTTAGTTCCCATGGAACCTTGGGCTGACCAGGGTACTGCCTGTTCCACCAGGTAACAGGGGCAGGCCAGCATAATGCCTGAACTTTTCAATGGCCACCTGGGAGCTCCGGTGATTGACAGTTTGTGATACCTGCCAGAGATCATGACCTTCATCAATGACATCTCCAGCAAGTTTGAGCCACTTGCCTAAGGACACAGAATAAGGAAGTGGAGGGGTTTGGAGTCACATCCAGGACTGTGAAACTTCAAAAGCGTCAGAAAGCTCATCTCAGAGCAGAAATTTTGAGAAGTGGGGAGCCTACCAGCTGGTCTTGTTTACAAAGCTCTGTCAGCTGATGAACTCAGTTCAAGGGTTGGGCAGGGTGTAGGAATCTAGAGATGCAGTGCTGACCCTTGAGTAGGCAAAGCAACTAGCCACCCAGCCAGTGAGACTGCAGGAAGAGCTAGGATCGTGTTGGTACCCAGAGAGGGGTGGTACCAAGTTCCAGTTCACCCATGTTTAATTATCAACAGAATGGGGGCTCAATGGAATCCTACATTTAGACTCACATTTTCTTCCCTCGAGGCCCAGCACCAAAGGCTCCTACTCCACTTTACACCCATAAGCCCAAAGTGCTCATCTCCATCCGTTGTCAGCCACACTTGCCACACAAGGGTTAAGAAGCTCAAATAAACCACCCAGGCACCCGACTCCAGTGTAGGAGAACAGGGTTTCTAACCAGGAGGCAAAAATAATCGTTTCCTCCTTTGGATTTGGCCCTGGTATTTTTTCCAGAGCAACAAAACCTGGACAAAGCAACTTGGTATTAACCTTGTTTTCTGAGAACCTTGAAACTTGTTTAAAATTTTTTTTGGGGGGGTAACGGGTTCGAGACAGGGTTTCTCTGTGTAGCTTTGGAGCCTGTCTGGAACTCGCTCTGTAGACCAGGCTGGCCTTGGACGCACTGAGATTCACCTGCCTCTGCCTCCTGAGTGCCAGATTAAAGGCGTGAGCCACCACCACCTAGCAAGACTTGTTTAACCAATGTGAACAGGAATTTACTTCTTTTCTGTGTTGTTCACAATCTCACCTTTGGATTTCTTTCTTTCATTCTGTTTTCTTTTTTAGATAGACTCTCAAGTAGCCTAGACTGGCCTCAAACTCACTCTGTAGTGAGAATAACCCTGAACTTCTGAGCCTCCTGTCTCTATTTCCCAAGTGCTGGCATTTTAGGCATGCTCACCATTCCTGGTGTCTGTGGTACTGGGGATCAAGCCCAGAGTCTTACACATGCCCAGTTAACACTCTACCAGTAGAACTTCATCCATAAGCCTTATAATACATTCTTCTGGTGGGTCTAGGTAAGTCAAGCCTGTCTTCATCCCTCCTAAAATTAGTTGTTAAACGAGCAAGGATGGAGGATTTTTCATCTGGACAGACCTACAGACACTATCATGGAAAAAACAATGTTCTCTTTAATGTTTTAAGTAACTAGTGTGTGTGTGTGTGTGTGTGTGTGTGTGTGTGTGTGTGTGTGTGTGTGTGTTTGAGCCTGTGTGAGTTTATGTGCATCACATTTGTGCAGTGCCCATGGAGACCCGAAGAGGACTTCAGAGTCCCTGGAACTGGGGTGCAGGCCACTGAGAGCCACTACTTGGGTGCTGAGAATCTAATGTAAGTTCTCTTAACCGCCGAGCTATCTCTCCATCCCCAAGATTTTTCTTACATATAAGACGCCAACAAAATGGTCCCTGCAAGCAGCTATTGCCCATTGCCTCTCTGTTCTGAACCTGGAAGCTGCGCTTTGCTGTTAAGCAATTCTTTCCTAGGGCTGGTGAAACACTCCAGTGTAACCACACAGCAATCCTTCAGAGTTCCTGTTTCCCAAGAGTGTGCAATAGGGGTGGTGGTTACAGCTCATACAGGACTGGGGCAGGCAGCTGATGACCCATGTCCCCAGTTTTTTCTGTCCACATACTCCATGCAGATGGTGAGGTTGTTCTCACAGCAGATCTGCCACCAAGGGGATAGGAAATCTTGGCAGGAGGCACTAGAGCACAAGGGGAGAGTCTCCCAGGGACCTTGGCCTCCAGCCAACCCTTCCCCTCTACTGAATGAAGAAGGCATCTTCCGCAGACCCTGTCAAGATTGGGGAGACTCAGGCCTTCTCAGCACTGGAGCTTTGGGTGAAAAAAAGCAAGCAGACACATTTTAACAACTGCAACCAAACCGGCTTTGATGCTGTTTAAATATTGACAAGGGAATCTCCTTCCTGGAGGCTCCTATCACAAAGGAGATCAGAGTTCCTGGGTATGTTTACTGAAGGCGTTCACTTTCTCTGGCAAGATGCTATCCTTAACCAAGATTTCCATGGAATGAACGGTCCTTGGCAGATAAAAAACAGAAGCAAGATGACCCCAAAATATTGAAAAAGACTCATGGGGCTGGCATGGAGTTAATCGCTTGCACAAATATGCAGAACTGGCTCCAGTGGGGCCCAGAAGCAATAACAGATGAAGTCCCTGATTTAGAGGTGTGTGTGGTACAGCGGGGTCCACACAGGCAGGGCAAAGTATCAGGACAGCCGTTGTTGGTCTTGGCCTCCAGACTAGACCACCTGAAGCCACTAGAGATGTCTTAGGGAGCCTGACCCACTTAGAGATGGGGGTATAGCTCAGGTGGTAGACTGTTTTCCTAGTGTTCGTGGGGCCCTGGGCTTGAGCCTCAGTACTGTATAAACCGGCTGTGGTAGCTCATACCTGTAATTCCAGCAGCCGTAAGTATCCCAGGCTGGCTTCAAACTCCCTAATGGAGTTGAGAATGGCCTTGAACTCCTGATCTCCCTGCCTCTATTTCCTAAGTGCTGGGATCCTAAGCTTGTGCCACCGTGTAGTTGGGTAAAACAGCTAAGGTGTTCTCAAATGGGCCGTCCCTATTAGGACAACTCAGATGGAAAGCCTCATCTCAGAGTTCACCCTCAGACTACAATATCCCAGAGGCAACAGTGTCTTTAGAGGTCTGTAGCTGCCTCTGTGTTTTCTACTTTCCTTTGTGTGTCCTGGAGTCTGTCACAGATCCCCAGTTTGATGTCACCTCTCGCTTAGATACTCTGTTCTACTGGGGTGTTTTTCTGAAGATTCTAGTTAAAATTTCAGATTCCTGAGGACAGATAAACAGGGCCTCCTGGGGCTAAAAGCCCAGCTGATACAGAATAAACTTGAGCTCATTTCCCGAAACTGGCTTTCTCCTATACTCTCTTTCAGTCAATGTTTCACCATGTTTACATTTGTCTTAGTGTGTGTGTGTGTGTGTGTGTGTGTGTGTGTGTGTGTGTGTGTGTGTACATTTACAGCTTTCATGTTGAGATCAGGATAACTTAAAGGAGTTGGCTCTCATCTTCCACCATATGGGATTCAGGTGTTGGCTCGAGACATCAGGTTTGGTGGTGAGGGTCTTTACCCACTGAGCATTAAGTTTTAAAACAAAACATCAGAATAATCTTAAACATCCCTTCGCCTTAAAACTGCGTGTGTGTTTATCTCTTTATTGTATGTGTGTGCGTTATAGGTGTGTGCATGCATGGGTGTGTATATGTTTATGTATTTACTGTGTGTGTTTACCTATTTATTGTGTGTGTATGTTTAGCTCTTTATTGTGTGTATGTGTTTATCTCTTTATTGTGTGTGTGTTTATCTCTTTAGTGTGTGTATGTGTGTGTGTGTGTGTGTGTGTGTAGGACACTGACAATCAGGGCTACTGCTCTCACTATATAATCATATTATCTTCCTTTCCATCTGTGTCTTAAACTACACATGCTGTGTTTTGACTGGGACAGTGGTACCTGTTCAAAATCTTTTGTGCCAACCCAGAGGTTTTCTACCGTAGGATCCTGCTGTGTGTCTCCTTTGTTTTGTTTTTATTACAGGGTCTTGTGCACTACAGGCTAGCCTCCAACTCACTCTGTGCACAGATGGCCTTGAATTCCTGATCCTCCTGCTCCTACCTCTCAAGTTGAGGTTTCAACCAAGTACCACCATGCCCCATTTTCAAAGGAGGACATGATAATTCCCTAGAAGCCATCTTCCTAGGTAGATCTTGGCCTGTTTCCAAGGTCATTCTCAATGTCATTCCATTTATTCAGATCTTTGTACAACATAGACATGTGGTCTTGGAATTTAGATTTTTTTTTTGAGACAAGTGTCACTGTCTAGTCAGGGCTGGCCTCAAACTCATGATGCTCCTGTCAACATCTTCCTGTTTGAGGGGTTAAAGGAGTGTGCCAGGCCACCACACAAGGTATAGATGTGTATGCAAATTGTTCTTGTTCTTATTTCCCCATATTTTGAGCTCACTGAGAGCAGAGACTGTGTTTATTTTCTCTGGAAGCCTAATATTACTACACACAACAAACAGACAGAGCACCAAGACTGATCTTTTTGTTTTTGAGACAAGGTTAGGCTACGCAGCCCAGGCTAGCTTTGAACTATAATTCTCTTGCCTCCATCTCCCAAGTTCTGGGGTTATACACCTGCAGCCCCATTCTCAGATTTAAGATTGATCTAAGGGGTACGAGAGGTAACTCAGTAGTTAAGGGTTCTGACTGCTTTTCCAGAAGACGGAGGTTCAATACCCAGCACCTGTATGGCAGTTCACAACCGTCTGTAACTTCAGTCCCAGGGAATCTGATGCCCTCTCCTGGCCTCCACTGGCACCAGACACACACTAAGTACATACATACAGGCAAAACACTCATGCAAATTATATATATATACTTGTATAACTTGCTGTTTGTTTGTTTGGTTTGGTTTCTTAGAGACAGGTTTTCTCTGTGTATCCCTGGATGTCCTTGAATTCACTATGTAGAACAGACTGTCCTCAAACTTGGAGATCTGTGTGCTGGGACTAAAGGTGTGCACCATCACCACAGTGATGGTTTGTTTGTTTGTTTGTTTTTGTTTTGAGACAGTGTCTCACTTCTAGTGACCAGGCTGGTCTCAAACAAGCCTCTGCCTCCTGGGTGCTGGGATTATGGGTTCGAGTTACCATATTCGCTAGGATTTGCTATTTGAATACAGTGTTCTTCCTAGAACATAATGGTTATTAATAAAGAACCCTGGAAGATGGAACATTTGTTCTTTTCAGGAAAGGAAGTAACCTCAATAGCGTCCAGGTTCCAGTCCAAAGCAGATAAATAATTAATAAATAAATTTCCTGATAACATGATTACCACAAGATGGCAGAATAACATTGCAGTTCAACTTTATCACAGACTCTTCCCCAGACATCACAAGCTATTCACTAGACATCCTCAGAGAACACGAAGTGCCCACAGAGAAATTTCAACAGGAGTTGGTGTGACCCATACATCACGTGCTCCATGTCTGCTGGTCTTTGGGAAGGGTGTCGGACAACAGGCCACACTTACCTCCTGAGCATGTAATGTGGGACTATGATCCAGCAGGCTGGGTCTCCTGCAGAGGGGCAGAATTCTCCTGTCCCCAGGAGGATCACGTGAGCCCTGGAGAGAAATCAACCTAGAGAGAATAGAGAGACCATCTTAAAACAGAAGCAGAAGAGAACCCAGCACTGCTCCAGTGCCGACACTGGTGGGCAGCCCCTCATGTAGACCCTGGGGGACCAAAGGAAGTTAGCTTTGGGGAAGATTACTTGGATTTCCCCCGTCCCGTGTTTCTCTGTGCCCTTCAGGTCACATGATGTGTCTTGGAGTATCTGTGTCTGGAACTTAGCAAACAATGATAAAGGAAAGCAGCTGGCACACCCTGTAATCATGGTGGTTGGCTTTGGGTTTTGAGTGCCTGGTCAAGGTGGTTTTTTTTGTTTTGTTTTGTTTTTTGTTTTTTGTTTTTTTTGGTTTTTTGAGGCAGGGTTTCTCTGTGGCTTTGGAGACTGTAGGACTTGTAGACCAGGCTGGTCTCAAACTCACAGACGTCCGCCTGCCTCTGCCTCCCGAGTGTTGGGATTAAAAGCATGTGCCACCACCAGGCTCTATGTGTTGTGATTTTGGGCACAGTAGTCTCACTGTGTAGCCAGTGTGCCCTTGAACATGGTGTTAATGGCATATGCCACCATTGCCAGATGGAGTGCTTTTTGGAAGAATGTGCGATGTAAAGGGCCAAACTCGCTGCCTTGCCACACCCTTCCATCATTGATAAATGCCCAAGGAGAGGCTTTTCTCGGGATGGAAGCTGCAATGAGAAGGTTCTGGTAGAACTAGGGACCTTCTTTTGAAGAGAAAAAACCAGCTGGGCAAGTGCCTCCTTTCCTGGGACACTTGGTGGACGAGTGGTGTCCAGACTCTACATGGTGATTCATTCAGCGGAGACTCACTGTGTTCTCACTCTGAAACCCACACATTTAATCGTTACAACAACCCTTTGACCTGAGCAACTTATTGTTTGAGACAGGGCCTCACTTTATAGGCCAGGCTGGCCCCCAGCTCTTCATGTAGCCCAGGATAAGTTAGTTGGCCAGGTTGCTATCCAAGCTGCCTTCAGAGCTCACGCTGCTGTACACAGAGGACAGCTTTGTGACTATGAAGGACTCATGGTCACAGGAGGTTGACCCAACCAACCATGAGCCATGTGGGTGGGCAACCAACAGACAGCCATGAACGCTGAAAGCTGAGAGGTTCTGTCCCTAGCAAGGACAAGATGTCCGTTAGCACAAAGCTACCAGCACCACCAAGGCTTTACGTAAAGCCTCCTCAGCTTTATGTAGCTTATCACGTTACCCCAAAGAAAGGTGCCAAGGAGAGTGACAGGCTTCTACTCTCCAGTAGGTTGAGGCTTAAAGTAGACATTGAATTCAACCACAGAAGAAAAGGGAGAAATGGCCTTGGGAAATGGCTCAGTCCATAAAGTGCCTTGTACAACACAAGACCCTGAGTTACATTCCCCAGGACCCACATATAAAGCAAAGCAAGGCATAAGATCATGTACCTGTAATCCCAGCGCTGGGGATGTGAAGCAGTAGGTCTCTGGGGTTCCCCAACCTTACAGCTCAGCCTTCTTGGCTCACCACAGGCCAAACAGAGACCCTGTTCCAAAAGAACAAGGTAGGCAGCACCTGAGGAAGAATGACACTTGAGGCTCTCCTCTGGCCTACACACACACATACCACAGAGAGATACCACTCAACACACACACACACACACACACACACACACACACACACACACACACACACACACACACGAAAGAAAGGGAAAAAATCTATTGCTTGCATATCTGACTATATAGAATAAAACTATCATGACAGTGAATCTTAAGATATTAACATTTGGGAAGCTGGGGGTGAGGTCAGCAACAGGTTCAAGGCCAATCTGGGCTACACAGTGAGTTTTAGGCAAGCCATGACTGATAGCAAGTCTCTCATCACAAAACAAGAGAGGGAGAGAGAGAGAGAGAGGAGAGGAGAGAGAGGTAGAGAGAGAGAGACAGAGACAGAGACAGAAACTTGTGGACCTGCCCTGTAGCTGCTCATGTCAGGGTTGACAGTCTCCCCATATCAAGCACAAACATGCAGGTCCCAAGGGCTTGTTACAGCTGAGCACATGCCATTTCTGGTGTCGATACTGCAGGACCCAGAGCACACTTGTACAATGGGAAATCCACCTGCTAGGGAGCACTGGAGGCTGGAAGACAGCTTATGGGTCCTGTAAGGGAGAGGAGAGGAAGCACAGCTAGGAGATGGGCGAGCCTCTGGACATGCCGCCTGCATTCTACTGTTTGACACACCCTCACTGTCTTGCTGACCTGACCCCTCTGCAGAAGGCTCATAGGCAGAAAACTCTCCTGTTTGGCACAGCTAGCTCTCTTTGGCCTGCAGCTTTTGGCACCATCTTATTTTGATAAAATTATTTTGCAATAAAATTTCTCAGAGGTGGTTCAGTGAAGAATTTTTGTATTATCACTTAAAAAGCTTTGAGGGGAGGAGCTGGAGAGAGAGCTCAGCGGTTCTCTTCCACAGGACAGGAGTTGGATTCCCAGCACCCACACTGGATGGCTCACAACCACCTGCAATTCCTGCTCTAGGAGATCCAATGCCCTCTTCTAGCCTCTGTGGGCATCCATACACATGTGGACATTCATACAGGTAGCCACATATACATGGACAAAAACAAAATACATCTTAAATAAAAATAAGCTTCGGAGGGCTGTGGAGATGGTTCAGTGGACATGCTCACTTGCTGTGGAAGGGGAGGGTAGATGCCTAGCACCCACGTGAAAAAGAGCTAGGTGAGGTCCACACAGGTGCTAAGAGGCAGAGACAGGGGATACTTGGGACTTGTTAATCATCAGTCTAGTAGAAAAATGAGCTCCAGGTTCAGTGAGAGACTATCTCATATAGGTACTACACAAGGTAGTTGATTGTGTTACCAGAGCTCTAAGAAAGGACCTGCCTCAAAAAATTAAGGTGAAGAGTGATAAAGAAGACAGCCAACATCACACACACACACACACACACACACACACACACACACACACACACACACACTACTGTAAATGTGTGTTTATTTCTTCAAGCTGTAAAGTGGTTCTTATGGGACTCCATGAAGCAGAAGTGTGTTAGATTCCCCCACCCACCCCTGCACTTATACCTTCGCAGATGCTTCTCTTCCCCACTAACTTGGACCATGTTGCTTTCACTGGTATTGTCGAAGATCCTGAAAGTCCCTTCTGAGGGAGCCTGGAGATGCTCAGTGTTTGTGGGGTGTTTGGAAGCACGGGGAGAGATTTACGTATCTCAGGCCATCCCCAGGAGTCACTGTGCATGTGTTCCCATCCACCCAGGAACTGAGAATTGGAGATGTGCTGACAAAGGCATCCAGATAATGCCTATCCCATACCTGGGAGGAACCTTCAAATTTAAGAATGCAAAAAGCTCTGCCCCATGTGGACATCAGTTGGGTTTCCAGACTCCTGGGTTTAGATTTGCCCAGGAAGAAGGCCACCCAATATACAGTGTTAAAATGACAGGGTACCCAACCTTTGAGCACAGCAAGGCTTCTAGCTGAGTGGAACCCATGACATGTTAGTCTGCCCTGGATCTCACCACTGGGCTCATGACCAAACAACAAGGGACGCAAGTTAATTCAGAGGTTATAGGACAAGTACAGATTCATCCCAAGACTTGGGGTTGCTTCTTAGATGGACCAGGAAGAAATCAAGTGTTCATTCATTGACCAAATCCATCCATCTGTGACAAAGGTCCAGGGGAGAATGTGCTGAAGGGGCTGGGGGTGGCCGCAAGTACACCCACCTCTGGAGTTTATGCCTTTGCTGTGGTGCGGGTAGGATGTGTAGCACATTGTACCAACAGACTATGCCAGAAGTGACAGGGTGTATTTCCATGATTAGACAGACCCATGTGAATAAGACTCCATTTTGTGAACAAACATGCAGGACTCTCGCTCACTGGTCTTGAGGAAGCTGGTGTGGAGTAGCCACAATGGAGAAGGCCCACCTCTTTACCACGGCAAGGAGCCAGGAGCAAACTAGTGACTGAGAGCCCCCTCCCATCAGAAACCAAAGCTGTGGCCTGAAGCTAAAAATGAGTGCCCTAGACCTCCAGGATCCTGGGAACAGATCTCCACCAGTGAGCCTCAGACAATGACAGCCTGTGTCAAGGCTAGAGCCCAGGACCCAGCTGAGCCACACCCAGGCTTTTGGCTACAGAAACACGGAAGAATCAATGTGTGACTGTAAATATAATCATCGGTCCTGTGTCTAGTAAGGAGCTTTAGAAATAACATGGTCTGCTAGCCTCGCACTTAAATCCACCCTCCTTCCTCAGCTCCCCAAACGCTGGTATTATAGGTGTGCCCCACCCCCCGCCCTTGGCTGGTGTTTTCTTTCATTTTGTTTTGCTTTTGTTTTCTTATACGAGGTTCTCCTATATATCCCTGGCTGTTCCAACTTTTTTTTTTTTTTTTTTTTTTTTTTTTTTTTTAAGATTTATTTATTATGTATACAGTGTTCTGCCTGCATGTTGCCTGCATGCCAGAAGAGGGCGCCAGATCACAATATAGATGGTTGTGAGCCACCTCGTGGTTGCTGGGAATTGAACTCAGCACCTCTGGAAGAGCAGCCTGTGCTCTTAACCTCTGAGCCATCTCTCCAGCCCTGTTCCAACTTTTTATGTAGACCAGGATGGCCTCAAACGTGGTGATCCTCCTGCCTCTGCCTTCTGAGTGTTAGGGCCTGGCTGGTGTGTGCTGTCACTCCCTGCTATCATTTTTTCCTATTGATTCTTACACCCTCTTGCACCCTCTCCCATGCCCACTGTCGAAGAGCAGAATCAGAAATCTGAAGGTCCTGAGACAGTAAGTTATAGAATAAGTACAGAAAGGCAGACAGGCCCTCAAAGATGATAACTGCCCACCTCAGAGAGGGTGACAGCTTTCAGAGCTGCCCAGTCACAGTACAGCTGAGCCGCCTCCATCCTACCATGAGTTTGTCTGATTACCATGACTAACATTTCTGGATAGTTTTCGAGGCTCTTTTCTTTCAACCTATTTAGGAATGTTCAGCAAGATAATGTGAAACCAAAGTTAAATATTTAACGAAGACAAAAAGGAGTTTTCTTTTTAATAGTTTAACTGTGGAATGAAACTTGTTATTTGGAAAAGAGGTGTCTACTGGGCTGTGCTTTCCATGGGGCTTTTGTATCGTTCAGACTGAATTACACTCTCTGCTTCCCAAGTGCTGGGATTAAAGGCATGCACCACCACCACCCAACTTGTGCTAGACTTTTTAAATTTTTTTTTTTTTATTTTACATCCTGACTACATCCCCACCCTCCAGTCCACACCTCTGTTTCTGTTCAGAAAGAGGCAGGCCTCCCATGGCTATCAACAAAGACTGGCATATCAAGTTGCAGTAAGACTAAGGACCTCCTCTTGTATTAGGGTTGGGCAAGGCAATCCAGTATGAGGAATAGGGTCCCAAAAGGCAGCCAAACATTAGGAACAGCCCCTGCTCCCATTGTTAGGAGTCCCACAAGTAGACCAAGCTACACTACTGTCGGGGAATCCTGCTGAAGAGAGGTAGGAAGGATTGTGTTAGATTTTTCTAGTACGAGCCTGGCTCAGCTCTAATCACATAGGTCAGAAGGGAAACACTTCTCCCAGCATCACACCTCAGGATGCAGAGAGAAGGTTGTAGAGGGCCACTTGAGAGCTAGCACCAGGCTGGGGCTGTAGCTCAGGGAGAAGGACTGCATGCCGTCTAAGCCCTAGGTTCAATCCCTGGTATCTCACACACAAAATAAAACTGGCAGTGCTGGCTACCTGGACCCTGGGGCTTATGCTAATCCACGCCAACTTAACTCATCTATGTGAGAAACCACAAGCACCTGCAAGGTATCAAGCACTACTCTAGGGAAATCTGTGGGGTTCAGATTTTGCTATTTAGGCCTTGTAGTCAACCTTGACCTTTTAATTTGGGCATGGCTCTAGACTCCACAGGTCAGTGGCATCGTGCGTTCACATGCTGTACAACCATCACCACCCATCTTCAGACTTGTTTATGTGGGGAAATGGAAACCCTTGGTTCCTTAAACACAAGCTCCTCATGTGTCCCACCCCCCACACCATCCCAGGCCTCAGAGCACAATTCTGCCTCTGACTCCATGTGTCCAGCTACTCTGGGCAATTCAGGTGAATGGAATCATACAATGTCTGTCCTTTTATGACTAGATTTTTCCATTCAGGATCCCTTCAGAGTTCATCCCCAGTCAAGCACATGTCAGGGCTCTCATCTTCCCAAAGGCTGACTCTGTATTATATTAGAAGTCCCAGTTTGCATTCCCCACTGTAATATGGACCACATCTGACTGGCTTATCTGTCCATCTGGGATGGGCACCTGTACTGTGAGTATTTTTATAGTGTGTGTACACTAATATAACATACAGTGTGAGTGTAATATACTAGATAGATGATAGATGATAGACAGACAGATAGCATGAAATCTGGTCTCCGGCTTGCTGCATGCCAAGTGCACATATTAGGAATTCTCAGGCTCCATAGCTGGGTCATCCAATTCTTTTTCAATCTCTCTCTCTCTCTCTCTCTCTCTCTCTCTCTCTCTCTTTCTCTCTCATCTAGCTAGCAAGCTAGCCGTGGATAACATGGTACCCTTACTTTAACTTTTTGATTTGACTATCTAAGCTAGCTAGCTACCCTCATACAATACAGATTAATATCCAGTTAAATGCTCTAGCTCCTTAAGAGTCAAATGGATTCCTCATCAGCCTCCATAGATTCACAACTGCCTTGACCCTTTGAAATGCTCTGGCCTAGAGCCTCCCCGTAACAAACTCAGTCTCCTATTCTCCTTCTCCCAGGGAGTTACCTTGCCTTTTCTTAGGGTGGCTGCCCTGATTACAATTCCTGGGGGTCCTTTGTTAGTCCCAGCTCTTTAGCAAGCCCTGCCCCAGCACCTCCTTGAAACTCGTACAGCAATCGCGCCACCTCGTGGCATGTTTTCTTCCCGCATCGGCCCTGAAATCTTGAACAGTCCAGGATAGTCCCCACTCCAAAACCGGAAGAGCTTTTCTTACCCTTCCTGCCCCATCCATGTCTTTGAAAATAAGTGGATCACCCTCAAATAACCATGTCCTCTGCACCAAGTCTGTTCCTAAGCCCCTTGGATTTTATAATCTTGTCGAGGGGATTCTGGATCGGGAAGGAGGGGGCGGGTGCAACACACAGGGCGAAGGCTAGCCCTGTGTTCTGTCTTGTCAGTTTCTTAAAACGCAACTGTTGAAGACTTTATAGTTCTCAACAACTTAAATTCCTTCCTCCATGATCCGTCAAAATAAAATAAGAACAACGCTACATGGACATGGATTTGAGAGGAGTTGGGGGAATACATTGTAAATCTATGACATTCTGCAAAAAATTTAATAATATATATATTTAAATGGCATGCCCCAAACTCAAAGCAAATATGTATGCTGAAGTTGAAAACAATTTCCAGATTCTTCTGAATGCAAAAATGCTAAGCACTTCTATTGAAAATAAACTCGTCATTAAAAAGATTAGGGTCCAGCTGGAGAGATGACTCAGCAGTTAAGAGCACTGGCTGTTCTTCCAGAGGACCAGGGTTCAATTCCTAGCACCCATATGACAGCTCACAACTGTAACTCCGGATTCAGGAATTTTGACACCTTAACACAGATATGCATGCAGTCAGAACACCAATGCACATAAAATAAATTTTATAAAATAAATAAATTTAAAATATTAGGATGGGGCAGCTGGACAGATGGCTCAGCGATTAATCTGCCATGCCTGAATCTTTTAAATAATGTGTTTATTTTCAATAGAAATGCTTAGCATCAAGGCCAGGCAGCTCAAAACTGCCTATAATTCCAGCTCCAGGTGGTGGGACACCCTCTCTGGACTCCTCAGGCACCTGCGTTCCTGTTCACCCATGTACATATATGCATGCTCTCTCTCTCTCTCTCTCCCTCCCTCTCTCTCTCTCTCTCTCTCTCTCTCTCTCTCTCACACACACACACACACACACACACACACACACCATTTTAAAACTTGAAAATAATTTTTTTTTAAGTTTCGCTTTGTTTTGCTGGGCCTTGGGTCCCTAGCTTGCTTAGCACATTGCATATAATTCTAGTATAAAAACTAGAGTCTCTAACTCAGCCCTGAAATATCCATGTTTAGTGCAGTGCAAGTTATATAGACCACACCTGATAAATGTTGGAACTAACTGAAATAGGCATGGCAAATAGTATTAGACTGACAACATCATGAGGAGGATGTATTTTTTTCCCAGTAGGCCTGGTGATTGCAATAGTGTGGTATGGAAGGCACTCAACTCTATTTGTTTCTTTTTAAGCCAGACTATAAAGCTCTGGTTTCAGTAAAGCCTGCAAAACAATATACTGGGAAGGGAAAGTTCCTTCCTAACCAAACAGTCAAGATCTCTAAATTTAAACAGTGAGTTTTCCCCTCCAATCCCTATTCCTTAGGAGGCTGCACTATTATGTAACCTTGCCTGTTACCAAAACACAATGTAAATTAAGGAAAGGTAATAAAAAAAAACCTGTATGTTTAAAAATATCTTACTTCTTTTTGATCCTGGGAAAAAAATGAAGAAAGCAACTGCCCTTCTAATCTTTCATTTGCCTTATTATTTTATTATTAATATTATTATTAATATGTATATCTGGAAATGCTTTTCCTTCACAAAAAAAAATGTGTCAGAGGGAGAGCTAATGTTCTTCCTAAAATGACAGGCAGAACCTGTCAAATGCTATTTGCAGCTTGCAGCCAAGAGCTGAAGAATAATTTATTTGGCTTATTAAGTTCTGCCTATGCCCGAAAGCCAACAAAACTCCAAACCTTCAAATTCTGAAATGTCAGAACCCTGTGATTAAATGTCTTGATATCCACCATCTGTCTGAGGCTATCATCTGTGAAATGTGTTTGTGTTTGCCAAATGCAATCCGCCCCAGTACTCTGGGTGGTTGGGAACTTCTCATGGTTCACCAGGGAAGGATGCTCTCGAGCAAGACAGGGAGGACCAGAGACAGACTTCCAAGATGCAACGCAGCCTCAGGGTGGAGTTCAGCTCATTACCAGGTGCTACACTCAACACCAGAAATGGCAAGAAATCTCTCTCCACCCAAGACTTCTACATGGCCTAGAGATCTGTAGGCTCCCCCCAGGACCTGGGAGCAGGGCCGCATTCCCATATAATTAATCTCTTTGCAGTCCCCGGTGTATTTTTGTGGATTCCTAAGAAGTCAGAAGCCTTCATTAGATGAACACATGAACAAGGGTTCTTGACAATGTATGATACTCAGTGTCAAGAATTCAACCCCAAATTATCAGCTATACAAAAGGGCGGGGGTTACCAAACAACACAAGCCCACTGAATTTTGTTCTCTGTGAACACTTAGGAAGCACAAGTTGTAAAACAAAACCTAAGCACTTTTGGGGGCAGCAGTCCTGGCTTCTGCAACCCCAACAGGCTAGGCTCAACCACCCATCTCAAATGCTAATTGATGAACAGTGGCCAAGATCAGAGAAAGGAGATTTGAGCAATGCACAACGGGGAGGGGACAATAAAGGGCTCTAGTGACTGACTCCACTCCCAACTTCTGAGTGTTGGCCTGAGCTTTAGAGTTATGTTTATTGCTTTTTCCTTTATATTTTTCTTTTCTTTTTCCATAGTGTCTTCGTATACATTAAGTGCCACCATGCCTGTTTCTATGCCCTGCTGGTGATGGAACCCAGGTCCTGTGATGCCAGGTAACCACTCTACCAGTGGAATTACATCTCTGGTCCTCAGGTGCTGCTACCTTTGTGCCTTCAGCCTGAAGGAGAATGAGATAGACTGGGTATTACTGGTTTTTAAGTAGATGCACCTTGAGTGATTGGCACGCCTATCTGCAGAGGTGAGCCTTTGACCCAACATAAAAGAGTCAGATGCACTTGCAGCAGAGCACCAGGCTCTCATCCTGCCTGTAGTTATCCTCTGGGGCCAAATGAGTGGCCAGTGGTTTGGGGTTTTTGTTCTTTGGGTTTTTTCATAACAGAAGTAATTTCTAAATGTGTGTTTTATCCTTATCTACAATAAAAATAAAACTAGAACACACTTAGAAATGCATCTCACAAAATATGCTCCAGACCATTAGAAAACTACAAAATATGAAAATACCCAATAGCCTAAAGACACACTTCTTTTCCCAAAACTGATCTGTAACTGTAATACAATTCCAAACAAAATTTCAATGGGGGTCTTTTAAAAAAAAATACAGCTCCTCTACAGGCAGGACTGGATGACTTGACGTCACAGAAGTCTCGGCTTGCAAACATGGTGTCTAGGGATTCTTGCCTCAGAGGACACCAGCAGGCATTGTGTCAAAGCTAAGCGCTTTCCCAAGGATGACCCTGCCGAGTTTGCCCACCTCATAATTTCTCTGGCCTAATGAGCTGGGTTGACCTATTTTGTGTGGGAAGTCAACAGGCCAGGCTCCCAGGTGGACAAGAAGGAAGTTGTGGAGACTGGGAGAATTGCAGAAACACCTCCACAGTGGTTGCAAGTATGCGGGTTGTGAGACGCTCTTCACGCTGAGAAATTCCAAACCATCTTTGCCAAGCCTGTCAGCAGCGAGCCCAAAGGGCACTTCTGTAACAATTGGTAGTGATTTAAGAAGGCTTTCAGCCTGGTGCTGGCAGTGCACACCTTTAATCCCAGCTCTCAGGAGGCAAAGGCAGGTGGATCTCTGTGAATTCGAGGTCAGCCTGGGCTACAGAGTAAGTTCCGGGACAGCCAAGATGGCAAGCTGATCAAGAACCATTACCCCTACCAACTCTGTACTATCTGATTAGAGCATCAACCCACCAGGCAGCTTTGTCTATAATGGCAAAGTGACCGATGCTTTTGTCATGCTAGAAGCTGTATGATGGGGACCAACAGGTACCTGGTACCCTATGCTAGTCCTTAATGGTGCAGACCAAATTAATTCTAGGCTATGTAGAAGATGGATCCCAAGTTCATTGACACCAGGTTTAGCTGTGGCCACTTCCAAGATATGGAGAATAAATCATTTGCACTTAAGAAAGGACCAACTGGTTAAATACTAGCCATACAAGCATGAGGACTGGGTTTGAATCCCTAAAGGGTGAACTCAGTAGCAAGTGCCTGTAATTCCAGTGTCATGCAGAGAGATGGACACAGGAGAGGCTCAAGGCCAACTAGCCTGTCACACCCCATAGTGAATAGCAAAGTGGCCTTGTATCAAATAGGAGGAAGGCAAGAATCAATGCCAGAGGTTGTCCTCTGACCTCCATACACACCGTGACAAACACGAGCCCATGTTCACATACGTAAATGTTCATGCACATGTGCTCGCACGAGCGCGCGCGCGCGCGCGCGCGCACACACACACACACACACACACACACACACACACACACACACACACACAAGATTTGTTGTTGTTGTTGTTGTTTTGAGACAGGGTTTGTCTGTGTAGCTTTGGAGCCTCTTCTGGCACTCACTCTGGAGACCAGGCTGGCCTTGAACTCACAGAGATCTACCTGCCTCTGCCTCCCAAGTGCTGGGATTAAGGCATGTGCCACCAATGCCTGGCTCACACAAGATTTTTTTAAGGAGAAAAAATGAGAGAGAAGATTGCCATGGAAGCCGGTACTTAATGTCAGTAGCATGTTGCACAGCTGGCAGGAACTCTGTTTTTATTCCTCCCGGTAAGGAAGAGGAAAAAAACCAACTTTATTCAGACATAATTCATATGTCATATGATTCACCACTGAAAACATGCAACAGTGGTTCTTCAACATGATTTCCTCATAACCTGAAAAGATTCTAAACCGTCTGTGTGATGCAGACAGTTTAAAATAGGTTGGCTCCTGTCAAGGCTAAAACCATGTAGTGAGAAGTGTTCCCAGGCAAACTGGCAGCGATGGAGAATGGAGCTCAATGTAAGGAGGTGTGGACAGAACTCTGGAGGCTTAAGTCTGCACACAGGGAGAGAGGGGACTACCTGAAAGCAGCACTTACACAGAGCTGCAGCAATTAAGGTAGACATATTGCAAAAATGGACGGGTGCTGTGGCTGATGATTCGATGGTTAAAAGAACTTGATGCTCTTGCAGAGAACCCAGGTTCCATCCCAGCACCCACATGGTGGCTCACGACTGTTATCTTAGTTCCAGGAGGTCTGGCTTCCTATGGCACTGCACACATGTGGTCCACATAAATACATGCAGGCAAACACTCATATGTATAACACATAAAATTTTAAAAAATGAGATTTTTATTTTCTAAAGTTGACCAGTGGGGGGAAATTTTCTTATCATTCCTGCAATCAGTATTGTGTCACACATGCAAATGACTCTTGGTTTTTGTGTCATTTTTAGGTCAATAAATAATTATAATCTGTCATTTTCTGCAATTTTTTCCAATTTAGCTTTATGCTCAGTGATTTGCTCATTTTTTTTTCCTCTCCAGTATTGGATCTGGAACTCATGGCTTTGCAACCTGCCATGCAAGTGCTCTACCACCATTGAGGGCCACACAAGTGCACTACCACCACTGAGGGCCATGCTCAGCCCGATTTCCATGTTGTTGTGTGGTATATAGTCCCTTCTATTTTAACTACTGAAATATCCCACTAGGTAAATATACCACACTTTATTTATTTTCTCAGTGGACTGTGTCCAGTTGTGTATATATGTTTTAAGTAGAAACATTGTATTCAGAGATGCACACATCTCCTGAACAGTTGCATTAGAATTTCTCTTGAGCTTATGCCTAGGACTGGGTTTGTGGGTCAGATTTATAAGCCACACCAAAGAGTTTTCCAAAGTGGCTCAATTGGTAGAGTATCATACATTAGACCGGTGGTGGTTTGAATAAAAATGGCTCACATAGGCTCATAGGGAGTGAGTAGGTGTGGCCTTATTGAAGGAAGTGTATCACTGGGAGTGAGCTTGGAGGTTTTAAATGCTTAAGCCAGGCTCAGTCTCTCTCTCTCTCTCTCTCTCTCTCTCTCTCTCTCTCTCAAGCCAGGCTCAGTCTCTCTGTCTCTCTCTCTCTGTCTCTGTTACTCTCTCTGTCTGTCTCTCTCTTGTCTATCTCGCTCTTTCTCTCTCTCTCCTGGTTACCTGCTGATCCAGATATAGAACTCCCAGCTCCTTCTCCAGCACCATGTCTGCCTGCACACCACCTTGCTTCTTGTCACAATGACAATGGACTAAACATCTAAGCTGTAAGCCAGCCCCAATCAAGTGCTTCCTTTTTAAGAGTTGCTGTGGCCATGGCACCTCTTCAAAGCAATAGACACCAAGACAATGCCTTGGATTCCATATCTAACACAGCACATGGCATAATATCAAGCCTGGGGTTACACACCTGTGATCCTAGCACAGGGGAGATGGAGGCCGGAAGAGCAAAAAGTTCAAGGCCATTCTCAGCTACATAGTGAGTTCCAGGCCAACTTTGGCATAAGTGAGACCTGTGTCAAGGAGCCAGAGGCAGAGTGTGTGTGTGTGTGTGTGAGGGGGTGGTGGTAGGGATTTAGAGTAATGGTTAATTCATATAAAAGTAGATTATATTTATTCTGTGGGTTTGGGGTGTCAGAGGATGACTTTCAGGAGTTGATTCTCTCTCCCATATAGGTGCCAGGGATTGAACTCAGGTCATCAGGCTTGAAGGCAAGCTCTTTTAACCTACTGAGCCACTGTAGTCCATAGCAACATTAAACAAAGACATTACAGATGTCTTGAATCTTCAAGACCAAATTTTAGTATGACACATAATAAGGTCAGTTTGTTTATTTGTTACTACTTTTTGTTGTTGTTGTTGTTAATTCATTCACCATTATTGAGAGATACAAGCTGTCGAGGAAGAGGCCCCCTCCAGAAACTAACTGCTTAGAATCAAGGTTGGATGCCCATGGTTCACTCCAGCACAGGAAGAGGCTCCAGAAACAGAAAGTACCCTAGGGTCTATGAAAACTTTACAGTTGTTTTAAAATGCATAAACTCGCTGGTAAAAGGTATAGACACCAGCTAATTACTACATAATTCATTTTATTTATAACTCTGTGTACTGTGTTCTTATCTTTCTCAAACTAATTTCATTCTTCTTAATTCGTTGTTCAAATTTTTTTTCTTGCCCATCAGCCTTCTGTTTCAGCATCTAATTTCTCTCCTTTTCCCAAGATGCTCCAGGGCTGCCCTTCACGTTTCCAGCCCCATCTGTCTTGTGTTTTCATTCTGTTCCCTCCATCTTGCCAGGTTCTGCTCCGGAACACTGATGTCATTTGCTTCTCTCAGTCCCCAGACCCCAGGATCCAGTTTCAGTAGGAGCAACCTCTGGGCAGATGTGACCCACAAAACTAGGATGTCTGCACACCTCCCAGGCCTGGCATCCAGGCTCCAGCGACATGTTGCTGCCTGACTCTCCTCCTGCTTGTGGGCAGGAGTAGCATAACCTCCCTTAGAACCTGAGCAAAGAGCATTGGAGTGGTGGTCCCCATTTCACCTCCTCTCCAGAGTTTACCTGTAACACTCCAAACTGTAGCAGCTGGGCTGGAGGAGGAAGGCAGGGACTTAGAAAGGGCCAGAACCAGAACATGGAGGTTTGCTTTTCTGCTCAGCACTAGTTATCTCTCAGGACAATATCAAGCTTGAAGGAACAGCTAAATGCTCCCCAGTGACTCCGTGAATCATCTGTGTCACACGTACATATCTGATCTTCCCTTTCAAGACAAATGGGAAACAGAGCATTGGTTAGCATAGAAATGAATCTAACAGTGCAGAGAAAGTGGAGTCAGACAGCCATGGTTTAACTTTGAAATACTGTCTTTGTGAGTTGGGGATGAAAGCACACACTTGTAAGGTTGTGGTTTTTTGTTTGTTTGTTTGTTTGTTTTTAAGTTTTATTTATTTATTATGTATGTGTCCCTGCATGCCAGGAGAGGGCACTGATCTCCTTACAGATGGTTGTGAGCCACCGTGTGGTTGCTGGGAATTAAACTCAGGACTCCTGGAAGAGCAGCCAGAGCTCTTAACCTCTGAGACATCATCTCCAGCCTCTTGTTTTTGTTCTTTGAGACAAGGTTTCTCTGTAGCTTTGGAGACTGTCCTGGAACTCATACTGTAGACCAGACTGGCCTCGAACTCACAGAGATCCTCCTGCCTCTGCCCCAGTGCTGGGATTAAAGGTGAGCACCACCTCCACCCAGCTAAGGCTGTAGATGTTAAGTGAATTAAGCATATAAAGAAGAGCGCTAGCAAACAGGAAACAGCCCTACAGCAGGCCCACCTTATCCAAGCAGGATATGCTCCAAGAGGCCAGCGGATGCCTGAACCCTGCAGTGTGGCCAGAGTTAATCTACCCCTCCATGTTGTCTACACTGCAGCCCTTTGTACACTACTCTTGTGCTTCGGAATCATTATTAAGCAAAGCAAGAGACACTTGGACACAAGCACTGTGAAACCTTGGCAGTCAATTGGATAACTGTGATGACTATCTGATGGGAAATAGTATACACGGGGTGATTTGCTCCAGGAAAGAATGGTGAATGTCCCACGTGAGAGCTGCAAGAAGGAACGGTGGAGAATCTCCCACATGAGATGGAGACACACTCTGCCAGATTTCGCTGTGCTACTCAAAGCGGTGTGCAATTCAAACCCTATGAATCATTTACTTTCCAGAATTTTCCATTTAGTGTTTTCAGACAGCAGTCGGCATCCTCTAATTAAGACTAAGGAAAGATAGACCTTACTTAAGAGGAGGCTACTGTGGTCTCACAGCTGGGGATCCAGCTTCTTATGTACTGGGACTCTATCCCCAGTACTGGACAAACAAACAAACAAAAACTCAGGACAACAAATGCACAGTAGACTATTGTAGTCTCTACTTCTTACAAGGTAGTGAAATTTTATTTGCATGTTAATTATTTTGCAAGTTAAACCTTATACTAAAGCCAGTTGGTATTGCTTCTGAATTTTTGTACATTTGGAAAAGAATATCATTCAGGCTACAGTGGCACACACCTTTATTCCCAGCACTTGGGAGGCAGAGGCAGGTGGATCTCTATGAGTTCAAGTCCTGCCTGGTCTACAGAGCAAGTTCCAGGAAGCCAAAACTACATAGAGAAACTCTGTCTCCAAAAACAAACAAACAAACAAAAATATTCTTTTAAAGGACATGGAAAAATCATAGCATAGACCCTACCTCCCCCTTCTGCTTAGAAATCCAATATGTACCTGAACCTAAAGCAGTCCAGGCATGCCAACAGTAAGGAAGCTTGAGAAAAACCATAGATTTGTAAAAGTGCAGACAGCCTGTCATTATGTAACTCATTTTTATTCATTGACTCATTTGCATGCAGATTATGCAAAACTGTACCATAGAATTCACCATATTTGATGCATAGATCTCATCAACAGGATGTGAAATGAGTAAAAAATCTTAATTTTCTCTCAGAGGCTTGTTACCAGGATGATGAACACTTGTTATGCTGTCCTCGAACTTGCTACATAGTCAAGGATAACCTGTAGAGCCCAATGCTCCTGCCCCCACCTCTGGATTTATGGGATGCTGGGAAATAAACCCTTGGCTTTGTGCATGCTAGGCAAGTGCTCTACCACCTGAGCTCTGTCCCCTGTCCCTCTCTTCAGTTTGTTACTTCTCTAACCCTGGAGACAGGACTTCAGCGCAAGGTAAGGGAGAGGTCTTGGATCTATATGTGTTGACTGGAAAGTGAGCTGAAGAGGCAGGAGGCCAGAGGAGGAGGCTAATGTAAGGCCAGAGAGCCTGCAAATGAGCAGGGCAAAGGCACAGACAGAGCAGACCCTTGTCATGTGTGGAGATCCGGCTCACACAGGGAAGGGGTAGATGCCCCTCTTCCTGTCCCTGAAGGCCAGGATGGGAGCATGGACGCTGACATTTCCAACTGCTCCCTCACCCAGTACTTTGGGAGGACAAATAAACGACCAGAATGTCATCGTGGTGGCATTCTGGGGCAGCAGTGGCGGTAGCCTAGTCTCTAGGGACAGGGTGGCCAGTGCCAGAAATAGCAAGCTGTCGAGGCTGGCTTAATGGGGTGACTCAGGCTCCCTGGGACAAATCCAAGAGTTTCCCTTTCTGCAGGTCTTCTCTGACTGCTTTTATTTGTGCTTAGCCTAAATATGTGCAACATCACACACAGTACACCACACTTAACATGGCAGATAGACCCCAACAAAACTCAATACAGGGCCTAGACATGGTGGTGCGCACCTTTAATCCCAGCACCTGGGAGGCAGAGGCAGGTAGATCTCAGTTCCAGACCAGCCTGGTCTCTATAATGAGTTCCAGACCAGCCAAGGCTACACAGTGAGACCCTGTCTTAAAACCAACAGAAACCTCAATACAGCACACAACACAATACAATATGACATAATGAGTCTAATTTAAATTGGAAATGTCTCCAAAGACCATGTACTTTGGATTTGAAGACTTGGTCCCACCATATGGTTCTAGGGTAGGAAGGAGTAGAACTCAGGAAGCTGAAGCATAAGATTACTGGGGTCCAGGAGTTCAACACCAGCCTGGGCAACAGCATGGCTCTGTGTCCTAGTTAGGGTTACCATAAGGGTTTATTTGGTTTACACTTCCACAGCACTACTCACCATAGAAGGAAGTCAGGACAAGAACAAACAGGGCAAGAACCTGGAGGCAGGAGCTGAGCCAGAGGCCATGGAGGGGTGCTGCTTACTGGCTTGCTCCCCACAGCTTGCTCAGACTGCTTTCTTGTAGAACCCCAGGACCAACAGCCCAGGGATTGAACCACCCACAATGGGATGGGCCCTCCCCCATCAATCACTAATTATGAAAATGCCTTACAGCTGGATCTTAGGAGGCATTTTCTCAATTGAGGTTCCCTTCTCTCAAATGGCTCTAGCCTGTGTCAAGTTGGCAAAAAAGTAGTTATCACATCTTGCCTCAAGAAATGAAGAGGTGGACCCAGTTACAGGAAACTGAGTCACTAGAGTTGTACCCTTGAATGGGACACTGGGTCTCATTCTCCTCCCCCCATCCACTCCCCACATAGGGTGAACAGTTTCCTATGTCAGATATGGTACCCATCATGGGGTACCATAGGTAGGTAGAGGAGTGTTTTCCTATTTGTTTTAATTTCTGAAACTTTGAAGAAATTTTCTCTTGTAAAATATAATAAAAATGGAAGATCTTAAAAATGAAATTAAAAGGGGTCATATAAAACCGAAGCCAGGACTGGAGAGATGGCTCAGTGTTAAGAGCACTGCCTGCACCTCCAGAGGACCTGGGGTTCAATTCCTAGCACCTACATGGCAGCTCACAACCATCTGTAACTCTAGTTCCAGGACCTGACACTTTCACACAGACATACATGCAAACAAAACAGCAATAAAATGAATAATTTTAAAAACAGTAAAAAACAAACAAAAAACCGCCAATATTTTAATTAAGAAATTCAGTAGGCGTTAAATCACTTTGTCCAATTACTATGAACGTATCTATATGCTTGTTCCTACTCTTCACTCTTGGTAGCTAGCAAGCAGCCCAGGGGCCTCTGACCTCATCAGGGCGCCTTCTGTGACTCACCCTGTGCCCTGTCCATTAGCCTTTAACTGCAGCTCCAGGGGCACCCAACAGCTTTGGCCTCTGCAGGCATCTGCATACACACACATATACAGACACACACACACACACACAATTTTTAAAATAATAAAAAACTTAAAGAAGATGAAACTTACTTCTCATGGTTACAGAGGCCAGAAGTCCAAGTTCAAGCCTGCAGAATAGTTGACTGGTGAGAACTAATTCCTGGTTCATAGACTGAACCTTCTGGAACCTTCTGGCTGTGCTCTGGCTCTCTATGTCCTCTTTATTTTATTTTAAGCTCAGTAGCAATTTTATTAGAGAGAAAACAGCAGGGTGGACCCCTGGGACCTCATCTAGTCTCTCTCTTTGAAGGAACAGAGATGAGAAGGCCTCAGTAGTGTGGACACTGTAGGACTTCACAGCTGTTACGCGTTAGCCACTGTGGGGCCCAGGGAGTTGGGTGACAGGAAAGGAGAAATCTGCAAGGAATTGTGTGGGGTGAGAATCGGGCCTCCAGAGAAAGAGATGAATGCCCAACGTGTCAGGAGACTCAGCTTAGAATTTGTGCTTGTACCTGCCCCACAACCCAAAAAAGGAAGGAAAAGAAAAGTTGCACCTTTTAGAGTTAGGACCTAAGAAAACAGGCAGGCTGAGCAACAAGGGTCGATAAACAACTGTGTTCTCTTTTATCAGAGTGCTCATCCTAACCAGACACAGTGGTGCACACCTGTAGTCCCAGCACTCAGGAGGCAGAGTTGATCTCTGAGTCTGGTCTACACAGTGAGCTCCAGGACAGCCAGAGCTACACAGAGAAACTTTGTCATGAAAAAACAAAACAAAACAAAAATCAATAAATAATGAAAAGTGTGATCATTCTATTTATGACAGCATTGACCTAATGATCTAATCACTTCCTAAAGGCCCCACCTCCAAAGACCATCGTGGAATTTCAATGTATGAATGTTGGGGACACAAACATTCAGACCGTAGCAGTTGGGTTCAAGGTTGGTGTCCTCATTAGCTTTAATTGTCAGCTTGATTCAGCTGTGAGTAATCTGAGAGAAATGCCTCAACTGAAAAAAGAATTGCCTAGCTCACTTTGGGCATGTCTGTGGGGGATTATTTTGATTGCTAATTGATCCAGGAAGAAGGCCCAGCCCACTGTGGGTGGCACCATTCCCTAGGCAGGCGGTCCAGGACTGCATAAGAAGACTAGCTAGCCATGAACTAGCAAGCAAGCAAGCCAGCAAGCAAGCAAGCAAGCGGCGTTCCTCCATTGTTTCTGATTCAGCTCCTGCTTGTTCTTCAATGATGGACTATCACTTGGCAGTGTAAGCCAAATAAATGCTTTCTCCTGTAAGTTGCTTCCATCAGCATTATTTTATTACAGCAACAGGCAGAAACTAGAAGAGTCAGTAAAGGAAAGTTAGCAAGCAGTGCCTGTGTCAACCATGACGCCTGAAGGGTCACTGTGGAGAATATGGAGATGTTAGTCTCCACCTTCCTAGAGAATAGTCTCAGAACATGGCTGGCATAGAAGACCAAGATGCAGCACTGGACTGACAGGCAAGTTTTGTCCTCTGACTCTTCTACATCTCGTGCCTGATAGAAGACCCTTCTGAGTTTGAAGTGCATCTGGGAAATGCCCTTGTCCTTGATCTGGGGGGGTAAAAGGCAGATCTGGAGATATGGGAACCTCCAGACATCCAGCGCTGTTATGCACTGACTAGAATAGGGAGTCCCTGAACCAGGGAAAGGAAAATCACCACATGGTTCCTCAGGCCTCGGCTATTCTGTCTCTGGCTTGAAAGGAGGTGGATGGTGTGAATAGTCCAGTGTGATTCTTGTAGACACTAAAGCACACCCCAGTAGTGTGAAGGGGCCTGGGGGATCTGAATGGTGTTTAACTGTGCCATTGCTTCATAGTAAGCACTTTTAGGGAATGTTTTAGCATTCTCCATTTGCCTAACAGCAAGTCATTCTAAGAGTTGTGTTTTGATCAAAAGCACACACCAATGAATCAGTGTGGTAACGACCTTTGCTGAGCTACTGAGATGTTTATGCAGCTGCTGGGGAGAAGGCTTCCATTTCCTGCTCCAGGCGGTGAAGGAGCAAATGTATTTATCATTTCAGTGTTTGTTTATTTGTTTTTGGTTGTTTTTGTTTTGTCATTTTTCTGTTTTGAGACAGGATTTTGTTCTGAAGCCCAGGCTGGCCTTTAACTCCTGGTGCTCCTCCAACTCCCTCCTCCACAGTGCTGGGATTACAGGCCTCACTCACCATGACATTTGGCTCTGTTGTTGAGCCGGGGTCAAATGTAGCTAGTTCAGGCTCCCCTAAAATTGTCTGTGTAGCTGAGGCTAGCTTTGGTTGATCTTCCCCACCCACCTTGGCCTTTTTTGAAACAGTATCTTTTTTTACTTGTTCGTTTTGGTTTTTGAGACAGGGTTTCTCACATAGCCCTAGCTATCCTAGAACTCACTCTGTAGACCAGGCTGGCTTCAACCCATAGAAATCTGCCTGCCTCTGCCTCTTGAGTGCTGGCTCAAACTGTCTGGCTTGAAACAGGATTTTATACTATAATCACCATAGTCCAGAATAGCCTGAAATTTACCATGTAGCCCAGGCTTGAACTTGCTTCCTACCTCATTTCCCTGAGTGCTGAAGTTATGTGCATGAGCCACCACATCCAGTTTAGGTTTTGAATTTTTTAGTTTATTTATTGTGTGTATGTGCATTCATGCACATATGCATATATGTGGGAGGCACACATACCTTAGGACAGATGTGGAGGTCAGAGGACAACTTTCAGAAATCAATTTTCTCCTTCTACCACATGGGTCCTGGGAATCGAACTCAGGCCTTCAGGTTTGGAAGCTCTCACTTCCATCTGCTGAGCCACGTCCCTGGTCCTAGTTTTAATCTATAGTTCACTTTAATAACAGGCTTAAGGGACTAGAGAGAAATCAGTCATTAAAAATACAGAACTCCAAATCCTTTATAAGGAATTATTTGTTGGGAAATTAGGGAAATATTCAAACACATCAGTCCGTTCAGTCTCCTCAACTCATCTGCCAGAAGGCAGTAAATCAGGGCCTCTACTAGTTCACAGTGTTTTCCTCGGGATCTGCATCGTTTGACAGTGTCCACAAAGCACCACATGTACAGGCTTGACCATGATGTGTAACTCCATGGAAGATGCTGGGACTTTGAGTCCTCACCTTTAGTGGGTGGGGCTTAGTGGAAGAAAGGTAGGGCTTTGGAGGCATGCCCTGGAAGCAAATGCTGGTGAACAGCCTTTCTCTACTGCATGCTCCTACCATGATGTCTCCCGCCACTACAGACTCTAAAGAGCAGGGCCAAGTGACTGTGGACTGAAAATCTGAAGTGATGAGCCAACATGAACCCTTCTTATAAATTGGCTTATCTCAGGTATTTGTCAGAGTAACAGAAATCTGAGTAACAGAAACCCTTTTGGATGTGATGAGACTGTACATGGCATCCAGGAGACAGCAGAATCAGAGGGGAGCCACCCTGATTGGTGTATTCCACGCTTCCCTAGTACAGAAACTCTGCTTCCAACTGAAAACAAGACTGTTCTAAATGTCACTGCTCTACACCCCATCTGGACTCCTGAACACAAGCTGTCATGCTTCCGAATCAGATGTCATCACCCACTGAAAAGCCTCCTGCATCCAACTTGGCTAGCAGTGGGGTCTCAGCTTGGTGGGAGAGACTCGCACCTCTCCCCCAGCAAAGCAGCCCTGTGTGACCAGCATTATTACTTCTGAGACAGAAAGAGAGTGCAGAGGGCAACAGAGATCTTCTGGCCCTTCGGAGGACAAACGGTGGCAACAAGAACTAACGGTCCACTTGTTGAACATTTGCCTGCATGAAGAACAAGCAAGGGCTGCTGCCTCAGTGAGATTCCCAGTGTAGTAGTCTATAGGCTAAGACAGTGTTCAGTTAAAATACATGTGTGGTCTGGGGGTGGCAATGCAGAGCAGACAGACAGAGCTTGCCTGAGCCAGTACTGAGCAGAGAGGCCCAGTGAACCCTGCAGAGGTCAGTCTTGGGGGAAAGCTTCCAGATTCCTTCAGGATGTCCTGGCATCCTTTTTAGCTCCCACCATGAGCCTCCTTCTCAGAATGATGGAACAAAAAGCCACAAGGATGGGGCAAAACAATTGCCATATGAGCCTGTGGGTCAGAATTTGGATTTTCTGTACCCACACAAATACTGAGTGGGCATGGTAGCCTGTCTGCAAGCCCAGTGTTTAGGAGGTAGGAACAAAGATCCTTGGGGGAAGCTTGTATGTTAGACTAGCCCTATGGTGACTCTGGATTTGGCTGAGGGAGCCTGACTCACTGAATAAGGTTGAAAGCAATGGAGGAAAACTCCCTATTTGACCTTGGACCTCTAAATGCACACACACCCACCACATGTCCAAGCCACGCACATTCACATGTCTGTGAGTTGCATGTAGGCATACATGAGTGCATGCACACACACACACACACACACACACACACACACACACACACACACTCAAAAAAGGCCATCAGATGCAGAAAATCTATGAGGCTGAAGGCAAGAACTTCATGGCTATAAATAACCCATCACTTTGGGGGAACCAGTCTTCAAGATCACAATAGCTCTCAACCTCCTGAATTAAGTTGCATTGTATACCAGTCAAAATTTTTCAAAACATCGACTTCCATCCCATGTAATATTCCTCAAGGAATGGGAAGCCATGGGAAATTTTTCCAAGAGGGGACAAATGTTTGTTTCCCGAACTCAAAATGCTGTCCCAATCTGTTGCTGCCCAGATTGGAACAATTGATGATGTTTCGGCAGAGCTGTCATGAAAAGCTGTTATGCTACAAGCCAAAAGACGTTTAGGAATCTACATTCCACGTTTAAAAGCACAAGACAATATCTGTATGAGAACATTGTGTTCTGGTTAAAGGATGAAGAGAGATGGACGTTTATTGAACTTTGACAATGGGCAGGTGCTTTGCCTACCTTGCCTTACTCCACAATAACCTGCACACTACAAACTGTCACCACTTCCACTAAGGGGGGAAATGAGGCTCCCCAAAGCCACTTGCTTGAAGTCACACAGGAGCAAACAGCAGTCACTGCATGGCTTCCCTAGGTTCTCCAGGTCCCATCTGGGATACTTCCTGCTAGAGCAGTTTTTATAGTTAATGGTTGATCACTAAGAGCTAAGAGAAGAGTGAGTCTCTGACAAGAATGGGAAAGACGGAGCAACCTCACTTATGGAGGCATTTCCAGAAGACACTAGATAGGAACACAAGATCATCGTCGATTACACTTTCATGCATGTGGAATGCTTCCCTTCTGTATCATTTTTGGAGATTTAAATGTGCTTTGATTGCACGCCAAGCGCAAATTGAAAGCCACCCTCATTGTGTCCACAATTCCCTGCTGTGGTCCTCAGACCACCGTCTCAATAGACATGGTGTTGCCATTGCCCTCCTGGCGTCTGGGCTGCATTTCATCTTTGAAAGCTCTGGTCAGAACCACTTTCAAGGACTCCCTGAAGCGCTTCTTCTTGCTGCTGCCCACAAAAAAGTAGATGAACGGGTTGGCGCTGCTGTTGACAGTGGAGAACAGCAGAGAGATGTTATGCAGGTTCCCAAAGGCTGACCAGTATTCGTAGTAAAGCAGGTAGAGGACCCGCATGGGCACCGCAAAGATGAGGAAAACGATGATGGTGACCATGATGACGATGTACAGCTTCGATGAGTGGGAGGCCCACGTGTTCTTCCGTATCTTCACCACCAAGATGGTGCTGGAGACTAGCATGAGCGGGGTGAAGACCAGGAAGCTGAGGATGGCTATGAAGATGATGACCGCCCGGCAGTCGCTTCGAGACCGACTCTCTTCCCCACTGTCGATGCACATGACGTACTCCATGGTGGTCACCAAGCACGAGAGTGCCCACAGGAGGGCGCAGACAAATGCCGACTGGTGCTTGGGGCGGTGACATCTGTACCAAATTGGGTAGAGGACCGACAGGCACCTCTCCACACTGATGGCTGTCAGCAGATAGAGGCCCGTGTTGTAGCCAAATAGAAAAGTCACCGATAATGTAACGATTGTGTAGTAATGGCCAGAAGAGAGTTCGTAGTCCAAAGCATAGTCAATGGACAGAATGAAAATACAGAACAAGAGTGAGATGTCAGCAATGGACAAGTGGGTGATGTAGACTGTGAAGGGGTTTCTCCTCATCCGGAAGCAGAGGAACCAGAGGAGAATTCCGTTCTCTACAAAGCCCAGCGGGGAGATGCTCATAATGACCCAGTGCACTATGGGAATGGGCGGGTGTGAGCTCCCCAGGGAGGCATTCCTGCTGGAGGTGTTCATGGCTTTCTCCTCTGCAAGAGATGTCATATTTGACTGGTCCATGAGGAGGCTCTGGGCTGAGCCGCTTCAGGTCATTTTCTGTAAATAAGGCAAACAAACAAACTATGAAAGCTGGAGAAATAAAATAGAAGAGACAGCTTGCAGGGAGGAAAATGCTTGCTTTGTTAGCTGGGGCGTTGCTGGCGCACACCTTTAATCCCAGCACTCCGGAGGCAGAGGCAGATGGATCTCTGTGAGTTCGAGGTCAGCCTGGTCTCCAGAGTGAGTGCCAGGATAGGCTCCAAAGCTACACAGAGAAAACCTGTCTCGAAAAAACAAAAAAGAAAAGAAAAGAAAAATGCTTGCTTTGCAAGCACAAGGAACTAAGTTGGATTCCTGAGACTCACATTTAAAAACAAACAACAGCTGGGTGGTGGTGGTGCATGCCTTTAATCCCAGCACTTGGGAGGCAGAGGCAGGCAGATCTCTGTGTAAGCCAGCCTGGTCCACAGAGTGAGTTCCAGGACAGAGAAATCTTGTCTCGAAAAACCATATAAATAAACAAACAAAACAAACAAACAAACAAACAAAAATTCCATAGGTTTGGGGCCTGCAGAGCTGGCTCAGTGGTTAAGAGCACTGGCTACTCTTGCAGAGGTTCCAAGTTCTGTACCCAGCACCCACATTTTGGCTCCTGAACAACCTATAACTCCAGTTTCAAGGGATCCAACACCCTCTTCTGACTGAGGTCACCTGCCATACAGTACACAAATGTACATGCAGGCAAAAAAAGTAAATAAACAAACCGCTCATACACACAAAAATAAAAATAAATAAATAGGGGCTAGAGAGATGGTTCCATGGCTAAGAATTTATTGCTATTACAAAGGACCCAGTCTGGGCTATAACCCATGGTCCAGTTGGAGTCTGGAGGTCATGCTACTGCTGGGGTCATACAGATTTGGGTAGCAGATTAGGCTGTGGTGCCATCCAGGTCCAGGCTTCTGCGGAGGGCGGTGTCTGAGTCGGTAGCCCTATAGCAGCCAGGGTGCAGGTTGATATCCACGGTTCCTGTTGCCTCCAAGGACCTTGTGGATGCCCAGGGTCAGGTCAGCCACCTGAATCCATGTTGGTGTCTGAGGGCCAAGCTGCAGCCAGGGTCATACAGATCTGTGTGGCCTGAGCTGCTACCCAATGCCATGGTGACATCCGGGCCAGAACTGCAGCTGAGGGCCATGTCTGGGTCCATGTCCCTACTGTAGCCAGGGTCCTATCTGTGTTGATGAGACTTCTGTTACCATTGAAGTCCATGTGGATGCCCAAGGTATGGGGCCATGTTAGTGGCTGAGAGCCACACTGCCACTGGGGCCATGCCAATCTGAATGGCCTGCAACACTGCCATCTGTGGCAATGGTGACATCTAAACCTGGCTATTGCAGAGGACCATGTCTAGGTCTGTGGTCCTATTGAGACTGGGGTCTGTGTTGAAGTTCAAGGCCTGTGCTGCCACCAAAGGCCACACAGAAGCCTAGAGTTGGGACTGCAACCTGTGGCTTTATTGGTGTCTGGGGGATCCGAATGGCCAGTGCTTCTAACCAGAGCTAGGTTGCCATCTGAGCCTGAGCTGCTGCTGAGGACCATGTCTGGGTCTGCAGTCCAGCTGCAGATGGAGTTTGTGCTGATATCTGTGTCCTGTGTCACCTCAGGGGGTCATAGGAACCATGCATGATGAAATCAGACAGCCATGCTGAGCTGACCCTGCCCTTCAATGGCCCTAGGAAAGCTGGCCCTACCTCTGGATGGACACTGCAGCAAGAGAGCTGACCATAGCACTGGAGAGAGATGGCCCCACCCCTCACCACAGGTGTGTAGGGGAGCTGGCTCTGTCCTCTTGCCTGAGGTGGGTGGCCCCAGTGGCCGGGACTGGCTAGGTCAGCTACCATCCAGGTCCACAGCTGGGCCTTGGATTGGCTCACCCTAACATCTACCCATCTAGGACCTCCTGGTCCTATGGAATTATGCCCACAGGATGTCCATGACTTGGAACAGCCACAGGATATCCCAGAGGAGTTCCAGTGAGGATCCAGTGATGATGGTGTACTAAAAACCAGAGGCCTTGAACCAGACCAAAAACCCATTGCAATGAACACTTGCAAGTAAAGCTGATTGAATAAAGGGGTTTACTGTGTGATACACTGCTCCCAATGCTACCAGGATGAATGAAGAGGTGTTGGAGAGGTGGGAAAGATGGAGGAACCAAGAGGTTTTTAGTTTAGTTTAGTTTTGTTCTTGTTCTCCTTTGTATGCTTGCTATATTTTGTTTGGGTTTGATTTTTTTTAAATTTTTCTTGAGAGGGGGTGCTGCAGGGGTGAGGGGAGGATATGGGGGACTCAGGGGTGAGCAGAATTGGGGTGTATAATGTGAAATTTCCCAAGAATCAATAAAGAAATTATGTTTAAAAAAACCTGAGCGATGTAAATCCTTTTCTCCCCCAACCCTCTCAAAAAAAAAAAAAGAGAGGACACAGGTTGAGTTACTAGCACCTACGTGTGGTTTACATCCAAATGGAGAATCTGATGACCTCTTCTGACCTCTGCAGCTACCAGGCATGCAGGTGGTGCACACACATGCACACATGCAGGCAAAACACTCATTAGAATAAAATTAAACAAAATAAATATTCTTCAAAGAAGCAAAAATAAACTAGTGAAATTTACTCTGATGATCTATTTTATTTAACCCAATGATTCAAAATAGCATCTCATCATATAACTGATATGAAAATAAAATTGAAAAAAAGGATGTGTCTCCAATGTACAGTGTATACCTTAGCTGATGAGCCACATTTCCTGTGCTCATTGGAACAGGTGACCAGTGGCCACCCTGTAGGGATAGCTCAGGCTTTCAACTGCCACAAAATGAAATTTCTCATACAAAGATGAGTGTTACAGGTTCTTAGGAGCAAACCCAAACCAAATTCTGGGACTGTGTAAAACCAGACATAAGCTGGGGAGTGTCTATTTTGAGACTAGTCCCGTGAATCTTGATCCATGCATTCACAGGGGAGTGTGTAACACCAGACCTGATCTGGGATCTTAGGGAAGGTGACAGGAAAATCCTACTGTCTGAGACAAGAATCACACACCTGGACCCTCTAGACCTTGAAGGCAATCAGCTCTTGGCTTCTCACCTGAGAAACAGGGCTCTCCTGCTGAACTGTAATCATGGGGTCAAAGGGATCCCCACCACTGTGCTGCCTCCATTCCTATGTCCTCACTGAGCCCCAAATTCACAGCCTGCTCCTCCATATTCTGAGAAGCCATGCTCCACACTTTCCTTTTATGACTCAGTTTTTATTCCCATTCAACTGTCCTCTCTTTCCCCCAAAGCTTCCAACTACATCCACAAAGATAGTTGGAAAGCTGTTTGAACATTTTAGGTCCAGTTGGATCCATCTTTTTAAAATCAAACCGACCTTCTTCAGTTCTACAGTTAGAGATTCATCTTCACGGTGATGGGACAGGCTTTCTCCATTCTTTCAAGATTTAATTGTAAGTCGTTGTCGAGACTGTTAAAAATAAGAGCCTCTGCGTAGTTTTGCTGGGGAGGAAGGACTGAATCTAATTCAATTTGGTGAGTGGAATGAAGGAGAGCATGCCAAAAACAGGCAAGTACACAGCAAGACATAACTTTATACGGTTTTCAGGGAGGCCTTACATCACTGGGTCATGAAGGGTCAGTAGGAGTTCATTTGCTGAAGAAGGGGAAGAAAGGCATTTTAAGAAAAGAGAGCACTATGGACAGGGACATGCATGAAGGCAGGAGGTACAGAATGTCCCTGACATCTGGACATGATAGCATCTATCTGTGATCCAGGCAGTCAGGTGTCCCTAACATCTGGGCATGATAGCCTCTATCTGTGATCCAGGCAGTCAGGGGAGCTGAAGTAGGAAGATCATTACAAATTCAAGGCCAGCCTGGTTTACATAGTGAGCCACAGGCTAGCCAGGACTAGGCAGTTAGATCCTGTCTCAACCCTAGCACTACAAAAAGAATTACTTTGGTCAGCTGCGCATGGTGGTGCACACGCCTTTAATCCTAGCCCTTGGGAGACAGAGGCAGATAGATCTCTGTGACCTCCCTGGAGAAAAAGCACTCCCATTAGCTCAGGGCATCTCAAGGAGAGGACACAGTTTTCTCAGGGTTAGAGTAAAAACTCTTGAATCACATAGACTGATTTTGATCATGGGGTTTTTAATGGAAATAGTTAAATTGTGAAAACTAATCTCATTAAAAACAACAAATATAATCCTTCCATTGTTTTGTTATAGTGAGATTTTACTTAAATGAACACATTGCTAAAAATAAAAATAAAAATATTCCCCAATGTTATACCAACTGTCCAGTAGCAGTTTGGAAGGTCTGGGGAACCATCTGGCCCTGTATACCCACCACCCTAATCCCCATCCTCCTCTAGGATCTTAGCTGTCTTATCTATTACACATCTGCTGGGAGCCGCTAGGGTATTTCAGGGTGGGGAGTGTGAGGTGAGGAGAGCCATAGTTGCTGCTCTTTGACAAAACAGTCTAGCTTGGAATTTACTGTAGCAACAGTGATGCTTTCCCAACAGCCACAAACACCCTGTGGTTGAGCACCCTGAGGAGGGACCACACCTGCCTGGCATGATGACTGCTCTGGGGCCACTTCCTGTCTCCAGGTAAACCCAGTTCTAGGACTGCAGGCTTTCTGTCCAGACATGCAAACCATCTTGTTACAGACTAACTGTAGCTGTGGGCTGCATGCTTACCTGGCAGTGACAATCCGAGGAGAAAGACAGCTCATCCTATCAGCTGTAGAACACAGTAGTGGGAATCTTCGTTGGGAACAGAATGCGACAGGAGTGGAGCGGGTGGTGGCAGCATTAGTCAGTCACACGTGCAGCATCTCAGAACATCCTTCCTTCCTCGATGGTTCTCATGGAAGAACCTCCTGGGGACAATAAGGTTTACTGAAGCATCAGAGTGCAGACGCTGGCGTCCGAAGAACCCTTCCTTGCTGCCTAACTATCGGCCCTATCACCAGTGTGGGAGGCCGGGAAGGAAGCCATCATCGCTCTCATTTAACAGGGAAGAAAATTAAGGATTAATGCCAAGCTTGGAGCCTCTGCAAGTCACAACCCCACTGGGGCTCTTCCACCTACAATTGCTTCATGGTATCTGGCATTCCCTGGACCGCAGCACAGCGGTGCCTGAAAACGCTCAAGGGTCCTCTTTAGAGAACTGGCCAGGTCTAAGAGCCGAGCCCGTTTCCCACTCATCAGAGAAGAAAGTCTGGAGACCATTGGTTTAACCAAGCCTCTCGCTTCACAGACAAACAGAAGCCAGAGAGATTGGGAGATGGACCAACCCTGACAGCTAGTGCAGAGCCTTGCCAGCCAGAAGCCCCTGACCTCACCCTTGCTCCCTCACCCATTGCAGAAGTCTCCTCATGCTTACATTCTGCTTCCCACTGTAGCTTGTCACTATCCTCCTATTCGAGGACTCGAAGGCACCGTGCTCCCTGACGGAGAGGACTTTTTTCCCTCACAGACCTAAGTTTGATTTCAAATTCTGATCTCTTCTGTGGTAAGTTCAGGATTCCCGTGTCCTCCCCACACTAAAGTCTATGGTGACACTCGTGACACTTATCTCGTAATCACAGAGACAAGAGGATTACTAAAAGTTGGAGATCAGCTTGGTTTACATAGAGAGCTATAGGAAAGTAATCAAGAAGCAAAGTGGCCCTTGGGGACAGATCAAACCACCCCTACCTGTATAAAAAGGGCCACAAAAATGCCATCCTAATGGGCTCCTCCGTAAGTTGCTTAGCTGTGATACAAAATGGGGGGATTTTAACTTATATTACCTTTTATTCCAATTATAAAACAATATGTTCTCACTGCAGAATATTTGGAATTTTCACATGTAAGACCAGTACTCAAAATCAACCTTATTGAACACTTGGAATAGTCATTTATCTTTTTTTTTCAATGTCTCAAACACTTTAAATTTTTTTTTAACTGGGATCAATTTAAGATAAGGATTGGTGGGCTGGAGAGATGGCTCAGAGGTTAAGAGCACTGGCTGCTCTTCCAGAGGTCCTGAGTTCAATTCCCAGCAACCACATGGTGGCTCACAACTATCTATAATGAGATCTGGTGCCTTCTTCTGGCCTGCAGGCATACATGCAGGCAGAATACTCTATACATAATAAAAAAATTTTTAAAAAGAGATAAGGATTGGTATCGTGTATTTTCTCACTTGTTATCATATTATTTTTCCTCCTATCAGGGTATTCTCTAAAATATATATTCAACTAGTCCTCTAGCCTTAAAAATATCACTTGCTTTTGATTCTTCATTATTTTAAAAATACATATATGCTCCTATTCACAATTGTATACATATGTTTACAATCGTATTTACAAAACGTTTATGTGCACACACAAATACCTACATCTATATGAGCATCTCCCAAGTACATCATGTTTATAACTTCTTCTGTGACAGTAAGGTACCTGGGCTCCTGTCATTCACCTGTGTGCAAACAACCCACTTAGAAGCCCTTTCTCTGTGATTGAACAGCCCACACTGTCCCTGTGCCCTGCTTTAGAACACTTTTTTTCACGTAGCATGGGCTCCATGACCTCTTTACTTCCCACATAGATGCCCTCCTGCCATGCATGCTGCTGCCATCCTGTCATGGTTCCATTCCTATGTCCTCTCCCTGCTGGGCTGCATTCCCTGCTCAAGCAGACACTACCCACCTCAGGCCAGACTGGCCAGCACAGAGGATGCTTAGCACAATCCATCTACCCATAGGAATTAAAACAACTGTAGGCAGCAACAGCACATCTGAGTGTAAGAGGTTTTTGTTGTTGTTGTTTTATCAAAGTCAGTAGTCTTAGCATCCAGGATCTGTTTTTTCTGGCATTGGGCAGCTCTTTGATGGTATGAATCCCCTGCTGAACTGTTTCCTTTTCTGAGACACAGACACCCCTACACAAATTGTCAGAGTGTTTTGTTTGTTTGTTTTGTTCATTTATTTTTTTTAAGATTTTATTTTTCAACCCCTGCAGCTAGGACTCAGAAACATCAAATAAAAACAGGCAACAGAAAGATTACCAGGATGTCTGTGTCAAGATAGTGTCTTCCATATATGCCAGAGAGGTGGCACCCATGAAAGATCAAAATATGGCTGCCAAAAAGATCTGAAAATTGACACCAACAGTTGACATGCCAACATAGATGGGTTAGTATTACAAGACCTCACAGATAGATGAAAAGCTACAGATTATTAATGGCTGATGAGAAAGGGAAGTTCCATCTTCTCCAGTGATGAGCCCCTGATAATTATCCAATCCCAAGTGATTAGCCTTAAACAAATAAACATACAAGCAACACTAAAGGGACTCAAGGTTGTATTTATAAATTTACATGTATACATGTATATATGTAACAATAAGATTAAAGAAGAGGAGGCTATGAAATATGTGTGTATATATGTAACAATAATAATTAAAGAATAAGAGCTTGGAATCCATAACATGGATTCCAGAGGGAAAGGGGGAAACACACTAGAGGGGCTGGAAATAGGAGAAGAAGGGGGAACATGATGTAAACACAGTACTCATACATGAAATTCTAAAAAAAATTTAAGATTTTCATTTTTTAAATTTTTCATTATGTGTCTGTCTCTTGTGTGTGTCTGTGCACCTGAGTGCAGTGCCCACTGAGGCCAGAAGAGGTCGCCAGATACCATGGAGCTGGAGTTACAGGTAGTTGTGGGGCCCAGTGTGGGCTAGAAACTAAAACTGGGTCTTCTGCAAGAGTAGTGTGTGCTCTTAACTGTGAAGCCATCTCTCTAGCCTCAAAACTGTTTTCCACTTTATTTATTTATACTTATTTGTTTTTTGTTTTTGTTTTTGTTTTTGTTTTTTTTAGACAGGGTTTCTCTGTGGTTTTGGAGACTGGAACTAGCTCTTGTAGACCAGGCTGGTCTCAAATTCACAGAGATTCGCCTGCCTCTGCCTCCAGAGTGCTGGGACTAAAGGCATGCGCCACCACAGCCCAGCTTTTCCATTTTACTTTACTTTTGGTTTTTCATGACAGGGTTTCTCTGTATAGCCCTGACTGTCCTGGAACTCACTCTGCCTCCCGAGTGCTGGGATTAAAGGCATGCGCCACCATGCCACCACCACCTTCAGGTCTGTTTTTAACTGTTATGGTTTGCTAGGCCACAGCAGCTAGATTTGAAGCCAGGTCCACAGTGCCTCCTTTAAGTATGACCTCACCTGTCCCAGATGAAAACACTGAAGAATTATCACAAACTTCAGATTTCACCAAGCAGCCTGGCTGATGCAGCCTGGCTGATCTGAATGAGGGGCAGTGCAAAGGCAAAGGTGTATGTCCCCCGTTTTGTGACAGAGCCCAGTGTGACACCCCTAATTGCCTTCCATGTTTGACCATAAATAGACTAAATGGCAGCCAGCTTCTTCTTATATCCACGCCATTTGTCAAGTCAGAGACTCTTCCTTTACTTTCTGAGGAGACCAGAATCTACTTGGATGTGGCTGAAGTCCCTCTGAAAGGTTCCTCTGGGGCCTTTGAAGTGATGGTCTTCCTAAGAGTGGCAAGGGCCTAGAATATGGTCAACCTCATTGCTGGGAGTGGTCTTTGCTCTCTCTGTAGATGTGGTGAAGACTGCCAAAGAGGCTTTGTGGTGCACATTACAAGGCAGAGGCCTCTGCTGTCTGTGCCTAACCCTGCCTGGCTCAGGAGCTTAGCTTTCAAGCCAACTGAGCACAGATGCAAGCCCTAAGCCAAGCAGCCCAGCCAGCCCCTCTGAACCTTGGCTCCTTCATGAAATTGTCAATTTTAATGTATTTCTGGAAGGCTGAGATATGAGAAAAGCTAGGAATTGAAAATCTAGAGATTGGATGTTTTTTGCCAATATGAGTCTTGTGGAAATGTCGGGCTGAGATAATGAATCAGCAAGTGGAGAAAAACAAGCCTGGTGGTTTCCACAACTGTGGAAGGATGTGAACTTGCATAGCCAGGTCCTGAAAGCTCCATCGAGGGCTCACACTTATCTCTCTCTGCAAGTGAGCTGAGAGCAGAATTGAGGAGTGCCAGTGGGGACAGAAGGTTTAAATTCTTTGCATAGGCCCATGAGATCGCTCCACAGGTAAAGGTACTTGCTGTGTAAATCTGATGGCCTGAGTTCAATCCCCAGAACCCACTGAAGGTGGAAGGAGAGAACTGACTCATGGTTAGCCTCTGATCTCTGCCCATATCTCCACACATATGTATACACACAATAATAATACATTTAATATTTTAAAATAACAAATGCCATGTGTTCGTGTGCATTCACTAGAAACTCAGGAGCAGGCATTGTCTTCCACACTCCCGTTCATCTAAACAGCCTTTCCTGAGCCCCAGACTCCCATTCTGAGAAGGGAGATCTGGAGGGGGAGAGGAGAAAGGAGACAGGTTGGGGTGATGAAAGAAAAGAAAATAAGAAAAACAACAGCAACAACAAAACTAGGGTTGGAGAAGTGTATATCTGAAACTTGCTCCCGTTCCCAGGCAACCACAGAGAAGTTGACCCCAGGCAGGACCTTGTCTGGTGTGTAGATACAAAGAAAACGGTGCATTCTTCTCTCTGTGTGTGTATACACTAACCTGCACAAACAGAAAGCCATTTGTGAGATGGAATTTCCATGGCAAGGAAGGGCACTGAAGGGAATGTGTGTGGCAGGAACACCTGTCCTGTGTTCATATCCTCACATCACCCTAACACCAGAGGCACCTGAATATAGCAGTAAGGACAGGTCCCCTCTCTCCTGTGCAGAGGAACCAACTTAGTTCACTGCTTTCAAAGGTGGAGGGAATTGTATCTCCTTTGGGGCATTTGGCATGCCTGGAGGTTCAGAGTTCAAGCTGAGTTGAGTGTGATAATAGCGTCTAATGGCTGAATGTCCTACAAAGTGCAGGGCAGCCACACAACAGAACTATCCAGTCTTCAAACATCCACAGTGATGAGGTGAGCCTCCATACTCTGGAGGCCAGCTTATGGTCACCTTATTGTTACACACAGCAATGTGTCAACAGCCAGTACATTCACTTCTTGCCAAATTACCCCTCCCACCCTGGCTGGGAAACACTGCTAAGGTACATCATAGACTGCTTAGTATACTCTGTCACTTTTGGGCTGGACAGGGATTCACAAATACTGATGACCACTAAGGAAAAAATGAGAAACCCACCCAGCTGGCCTCTAGCCATGCCCACTGGCTAAGCCGAGCATCTTCTATACAGGAATCAGATACCATTGCTGCCCTTTGAGTCCCCAGCTCCTCTCCTATTCCTCCAACAACCTTGAAAGCACCCACGTCCACCATCCAACCTGCGAATCAATCCAATGATTCTTCCATACCTTCCCAGCCATGAGTCAAAACGACAGCACTACAATAGAAGTTTCAACCCTAAAGTTGGGAAGCAATTTCTGGGAACAGTTCCCCCAGCAGAAAAGCAAATTTCCCAAAACGAAGGCGGTGGAAGACAGAAGTTTTTGCCAACAGCACACTGACAGCAAATATCTAACACTCCAACAGAAAGCAATCGGCACAGATACCACTGCCGGGGTGACAGCTCTCAGAATGGGGGAGATCTTACTGTGCTTGTCAAGAGCATCTGAACAACTCCACACTGGAGCGCAGACCCTCTGGTGTCCTTTGCTCAGGAAGGGTCAGAGGTGACAACAGGGAGACAGCGCCTTTGAGTCCTGTGGCATCCATACCCAGCCAGCCTGCCAGGTTCCCGGTCCCAGCATCTCCAAGGATGGCTGCAGACTCGTCTCTGAAGTCAGAGCAGCTCTCCCACTGCTGAAAATATTTGAGCTGTGCCAAGCAGATGGTCCCACGCTTATCAGCTGAAGCGGTACTTCAAATGGCATCATTCGCTGACACGCAAGTGAAAATCTGTACCCTGATCCATAGTGGAAATGACTGAGGGTAGCACAGGGTGGCTCATTACCTTGAGAGGCTAGGGTCAGCCTGGACTAAGGAGAGTGGTACTCCTGAGATATGACGTATGAAAGGGCAGAATTCATAGACTCATTCCTATTCTTGGCTGAGCTCGTAAGGAATCACATGACCTGCATTGAGCCCTTGGAGACTCAGTCTTCTTTACTGTAAAATGGATTATTAATATTACCTCAAAAAAGTTGTGGGGATTAAAAGGGACATGTATGTCTAAATTCAATATTCATTTCCTCTTGCAGCTCCTTGGAGTAGATCATGCACAATTTAGTATGCAAAGTTGGGCTGAGGCAATGGAGAGGAAGGGAAGCCCAGGAACCCTGGACTGTGATAGAGGATTATGCCTGCCCCGTGGCAGTACCCAAGCTAATTCCTTCCCAGGAACTGAAGCTCTTGTTAGATTTTCTCACATGAACCTGGAAACAGCATTAAATAGCTTTTCCCTTGACCTCAGCCCACTTTTCTCCAAGAACTCAAGATAAAGCCAAGCAAGAGAATTCTAGATTGCCTGGATCTCAGGTAGCCATGCCCACAGTGAAGAACTACCTACCCCATCCCCACTCCTGTCCACACATCCTCTTTTCAGAGAGCTTACTCCAGTTACCACAGTGAAGTAGCAATAACCCTGGAGCCAGTTGGATCAAAGCGAAGGGAAGCGATTTCAGTGCATTGGAAAGCAGGTGTCCACAGACAAAGTACTGAAGTCTCCACTGATACTGTTTCCAAAGCAGGTCTGAAGGGCAGGAGCTCAACTGCCCTGCAGGAAGCCCAGGACTCAGTCCTCCCAGTGGGGAAGGAGACCACAGGAGAGGGGGCTTCCCCCGAAGACCTTCAGACCACAGCTGGCATAGACACAAAGAGAGAAGGCAAATCAAAAGAGCCAGTGAGCTCTGGCCAGATGCAGAGAATGATCTCTCATTACCTGATTTCCAGGTTCCAGTGGAAGGGAAGGCCAGCCTCCTGGAGGAGAAGCTGAGTTTCAGGAGGAAAGTCAGAGAGAAAGGAAAACCCACTAAGGCAGACTACAAGGTAAAAAGGAGGGAACACACAGTGAGGAGGGATCCATGAAAGAAGCCAGTAAGATCCAGAGAGAGCCAACAGACTGGCCAAGAGGTCCCCAGCAGGGGAAGGTATGGAGTGAGGAGAATGGGATGGGACAGAAATATTCTCTCTGCTCCTCTATCCACATCTGGTGCTTCTCAGAGCTGAGTCTATCCAGATTTGGCAAACAGTTGTCCCCAGGAGTGCCGTGGAACCCTGAGCAGAGTGACCAACTAGAGAGAAGATGCCGACGTCATTGTTTAAGTCAACAGAACGGGCGCACCCATTTCCCCTTTTTCCATCTCGTAACACAACAGAGATGCCTGGCCACTCTGGCAGTGGACAAGTCACCCAATTTGGAAGTTGATACCAGTCACCAGGTGAATTCAGAGCAGAGGTCCCAGGAACCTAGGTGATCATACAGTCTCCAGGGAAGTTGGTCACTGGCGTGGGGGATGGCTTTCCTCCCACAGAATGAGTGGGTTGGGGGGAGTTGCCAATTGTTTTGTGACTAATTGGCACCACCAACAAAGCAGGAACTGTCACAGATGGGGCTGGAGTTTCATTTGTGGTAGATAATGATTTATGCTTAGAGAAAATACAGCAACTTACTGTAAAAATAAAGCTGCTTGCATTTAAGCCACAAATAGGACAGCTATTTCTGTGCTCAGTTTTGTCGTTGTGAGTAATCATTTCTTCAGAGGTGGGAAGATTTGGGGGGGAAGGAGGTCTAGAGAGGGCAGGAATAGGGCTGGCTGAGCCTGGGGAAGAGAAGTGTCGGGGACCCCCCCCCAACTTCACTTACATAGAAGTTCTAGACTGCACTCTTGTGAAGTAAGTCACACCTTTTGGAGTTCCTTAGAGAAAATTTCCCTGCTCCTCCTGTCAAACAACAGAAAGATAAAAGAAGCCTTGGGGCCTGGGAGGGGGGTGGAGAATCATGACAGAAGCAACCTATAGAAGAAACGATTGGTTTCAGCTCACCGTTCAAGCATCCAGTCACCATGCTAGGAACTCGGGGCAGCTGCTCACATTCCATCAGCAGTCAGGAAGCAGAGAGCAGTGAATACTGCCACTCAGCTGGCTCTTCCCTTTCCAGTCAGTCCAGAACCAGGGCTCACAGAACGGTGCTACCCAAATACAGAGTGCACCTAAAGAGATAATCCGACAGCCATGTCAAGAGGCTTGTCTTCAAGGTGACTTAACTAACGTTAACTAACACACGCAGGAACACATAACACGGGAAGCCTGCTGGTAGATTCATAGCAGGAGGCTAGCAAGTGGTGGAGTCCAAGTGCGGTAGAACCGTAGAACGGCAGAACCCAGAAGTGATCCCATTTCTTAAATTCCAAAGCCTCCTAGTACAGTGGGGGGCGGGGGGGGGGGTTTGCAGGGCTTGGCTCTGCCCTAACCTAGAGAAGCCGGTGCATGTCAGTCGTATCCTCAAATGTGTCCTCACCTGGAACCAACTCTGCCCAATCCTAGAAGTTGATTGTTGTGCCCAGGAGGAGCGCCACGAGAACTTCACTTAGAAAATCGAGAGAACTAGAAGAGCCATGAGCGGTGATGACAGAGACAGAAGGAAGATGGATCCATCCCCCAGAACACCGTCAGTCCGGTGCACGCTGTCCTCCTGGTTCACGGTTAGAACCGACTTCAGGGATGTTACAAATGTGACCTTGCATACTTGTGAGTGCTCAGCGGTTCTGTATCCCATTGCTCTGATTGACAGGCTCTCGGAGGAGACCCAGCCTCCCCCTATGCCCTCTAGTCCTGCAACACTGTCTTCAGATCTCAGTGACCAGATAAAAGTCAAAGATAAAAGCCTGAGAATGGAACTCTCCCAAGCCATCTGATCCCTTCAGCCTGGGGGAATCTTCTCTCCTGCACTGTACAGGGATTGGCTGGATCTGTCCCAAGCAAAGATTTTCATTTGCAGAGCACATTCTTCGACACCAAGTCTGAACAACCTAGACAGGCCCACTTGGTCAGGTCCAGTGAGGACACTACAAGGTGGAAGAGTCCTAGGTATGAAAAGAGAAAATAACTGGTTTAGGAAGATAGGTGTAACCCTCCTAGGTAAATTCTAGCAAGGATGTCTACGGCCTCAGCTGCAGCCTAACCTTAGCCCTGAGAGCTCCCTGGCATCTCTGTATTTAGGATCTGTAGGAAAGGAAGTTTTTTGTTTTTTTTTTTTTCTCAGTCAGTAGAAGAACCTTTGCTGAGTAATGAGGAGGGCACGAAGTGACCCAGAATGAGTGACAGTCCTGATCAAAGACAGCATCTGTGCTAAGGGCCCTGAGAATATGCTGGGCCACTCCCCTCCAACAGACTGTGACCAGTGAAGATGGCTACAACAGACAATGAGTGCACTGTTAGCTCCAAAATGAAAGTGCCCAATCAAACATAAATGAATACATGAATGCCTCTCTGAGCTCCTCAAAATCACACGGTACCATGACTACAGCAATAGGCAGTCAGAAGCAGGAGGAAGTAATTAGAAGATTCATTGATAAAGTGTTAGTAAGCCTGGCCAGGCCCAGCCCAGTTAAAAGGGCCACGGTGGCTTCAAACACACTATGTCACTAAGATGACTTTGAGTTTTTTTTTTTTTAAGATTTTTACTGTTTTTTAATTATGTGTATTTGTGTGTAGGTGTGCCCGTGCATGTGCCCGTAGAGGCCATAGGAGTTGGAGTCCCCAAAGCTGAAGACATAGATAGTTGTGAGATGGCCAATGTGGGTACTGACAATCAAACTCAGGTCCTCTAGAAGAGCAGTGTGTGTCCTTAACCACTGAGCCATGTCTCCAGCCCGACCTTGAACTTCTAATACTCTCACTTCTACTTCATAGATGCTGGGGTTACAGGTGCATACCACCGCTGCTAGTTTATACAAACCCACGACTCTCTGCATGCTGTGCAATCATTCTACCAGAATATATACATATATACATATATGAATATATGTATATTATATATACATATACATATATATATATATACTCATCTGGGGTTGGAGAGATAGTTCAGAGGTTAGGAACTCTAGTTGCTTTTCCCAAGGGTCTGGTTTGATTTCCAGCACCCACACAGCCACTCTCCAGCATCTGTAACTCCAGTCTTGGAGGATCCAATGCCCTCTTCTGACCTCCAGAGAGGCACTGCATAAGTTTAGTGCATGGACATACATGCGGCCAAGAAACGCATGCACATGAAATAAAATTTAATTTTTTTAATATTTATTTTTATTTTATGTGTCTGGGCATTTTGTTTACATGTTTATCTGTGCATCACATGTGTGCCTGATGCCTACAGAGGCCAGAAAAGGGTGTCAGATCCTCCAGAACTAGAGTTACAAATGTGAGTGTGAAGAACTGAACTCAAGTCTACAGAAAAGCAGCACACGGTCTTAGCAGTCCAGCCATATCTCCATTGAACAAATAGTTTACAAAAGAAGGTAAACAAATGGCCGTTAACCCCATGAATACATTAATCATCAGAGGAATGTAAATTAAACCCTCATACCTGCTAAAATGTGGGTACAAAAGATTGCAAACACAAGACTATTATTCCAAATGTTGGTAAAGAGGGGGCATAATAAGAACTCTAGCTGGGCAGTGGTGGCTCACGCCTTTAGTCCCAGCAATCAGGAGACAGAGCAGGTAGACCTCTGTGAGTTCAAGGCCAGCCTGGTCTACAGAGAGAGTTCCAGGTCAGCCTCTAAAGCTACAGAGAAACCCTGTCTCAAAAAGCCGAAATAAATAAATAAATAATAATAATAATAATAATAAATAATAAATAAATAAATATCCACCAAAATTCTCATGTGAGGAATATTCATAGCCATCTTATTCATAAAAAAAATCAAAATCTGAAAATACCCCATCCATTATTAACCAGTCAACAAAGTGACGTACATTCATACTGTATGAAACTACTCAGGAATGAAAAGGAGAGACTCACAGACACATACATGCCGCAGCATAGACATACATCTATATAGAACATTCCAGAAAGGGCAGAGCTTATCATACGCTGATAGAAATCTGATTATTATTCACTGTTACGTCAAACTGGCTAGGAAAGACAATACCCTGTGTCTAGGTTGGGGCACAGCCTACATGGATGTGTGTACTTATCAAACTGGACCAAAGGGAACAACTAGGAGTTGTGATTTTCACTAAGTTTTGCCTCAGTACAAGTGTTTCTTAGTTCAAAGAAGTCTTGCAACTGACCCTGCCACTGAAAACATTACACGTTCCTTCTTCAATGTCTTGCTGCTGAACCTCAAGAGAGTAAGTTCATGTCCATGCAGGAGCCCACTCGGCATAGCAGATTGAAATGCCTTCCTTGCAAACTCCAAGAGGAAATAAAGTTTTACATTTATCCCTTAAACAACTTTGAGTCACATGCTAAAGTAACAGGTTGTTCGCCTCCTCGAATCAATTCACCTCCACTGTCTGCTGTCCCACACTCAAAATATCATTCAAGTAGCTTGTGGTGACTGGCAGAAGTCTTTGTGGGGAAAGGACAGGTTAAGAAATTCATTACACTCAGGAAGCTGAGGCAGAACAATAAGGAGTTGGACCTAGCCTAGACTGCATAGCAACACTGTCTTTAAACAAAACAAAAGCAAACAAACAAAAAACTTAATTGTAAATGGAGGACTTTACAGCATCATAACCTTATGATACTTTATTTTTATTTAATTTTATTTTATGTGCATGGATATTTTGCCTACATGTGTTGTCTGTGTACCATGTGCACACCTGGTGCCTGAGAAGGCCAGAAGAAGACCTCAGATTCCCCCTGGAAATGGAGTCAAAGATGGTTGTGAGCCTGCATGTGTATGCTAGGAATCATACCCAGTCCTCTGTGAGAGCAGCCAGTGTCCAAACAGCAGAGCCTTCTCTCCGGCCTTATTAGAAGACTTTAAACAAGGGGAGCCTCCCATAAGTCCCAAATATAGTCCTGGATTTTGCTGTTCCCTTGTTTCTCCACTAGGGGGTGTCTAGGCCAGTAAGGATTAACACTAACTTTCTGAAAGTCTACAACCAACTGATAAGAAATCACAAGGAAAAAAATGTAAAATATTCGCCAGAGAAATGTAAACCTAAAAATTATGTTTGCCACTTTCCTGTACTGAGTTGGCAAACACTAAAAAGTAAAATTATCAACACTGGGAAGGCATGTAGATATATTTCTGTTACAGACACCAATTAATAAAACTTCTTGGTATGCAAGAACTCCCTTCTCTGGGCCCTAATGAGTTGACCATCCATAGTTACAGTACTGAACAGTGTCTGGTTAGCTTTTGTCAACTTGTCACAAGTTAGGGTAATCCAGAAAGAGGGAGCCTCAATTAAGAAAACTCCCCCAGCTGGGCGTGGCTGGCACATGCCTTTAATCCCAGCACTCAGGAGGCAGAGGCAGGCAGATCTCTGTGAGTTCGAGGCCAGCCTGGTCTATAGAGCGAGTTCCAGGACAGCCTCCAAAGCCATAGAGAAACCCTGTCTCAAAAAAAAAGAAAGAAAAAGAAAGGAAGGAAGGAAGGGAAAGGAAAGGAAAGGAAAGAAAGAAAAAGAAAAAAGAAAAAAAAGAAAATGCCTCCATCAGATTGGCCTGTAGGCCTGTAGGCAAAACACATTATTTTGACTAATGATTGATTTGAGAGGACACAGCCCAGGGTAGGCAATACCACCTCTGGGCAGGTGGCCCCCTGTTGTATAAGAAAGCAAGCTAAGCAAGCCTGGGGGACAAGCCAGTAAGCAGCACTCCTCCCTGGGTCAGCTTCACTTTCTGCCTTCAGGTCCCTGCCTTAAGTTCCTGTCCTGGCTCCCCTCGGTAATGGACTGTGCCATAAGCTAAAATCAGTCCTTCCCTGAGTTGCTTTTGGTCAGTGTTTTATCACAGCAACAGGAAGCAAATTAGCACAGGTGAGCTCTGAATTTTGAATAAACAACACGCTTCTTTGTCCTCTGAAGATGCCTTGCTGGATACATGAGAGCATGTATGTGTGGGCACACACACACACACACACACACACACACACACACACACACACACACACTTTGCCCTCTCTGTCACTTGCCTAGATTATCTAGACTATGATCATGTGCTCTCTCCCTTGTCTAAACATGAAAAAATGTCCAGTTGTGAGAAAGAATATTTTTGGAGTATTGCCTTGGGACATGGAGTCTATCCATGCCACTGGCTGTTCTAAATATTTCCCTGGGCTCAGCCCTGAATACTTGGCCTGCATTGTTTTGGCGCTTCATAGAAATATAACTTCTAAATTTTCCCTCACAGATATTCATCAGCTGTACAACAAAAAGTTCTAAGATGCTGAAAGCTGTGTCCTTAGGGACAGCTGCACTACTTCCCACAATACCCCCTGATTTTTTATGGAGACCCTGTACCTGGTACCTCCCTCTATTTCTTCTGAGTGGTGACTGATTTGTCTGTGTTGATAGAGTGTTTATTATAAAATAGGCAGTGGACCTAAGTCTGTTGCTTTTCTCCTGGCTGTGACAAAATCCAGGACAAAGACAACTTAAGGAAGGGAGTGTTCACTTTAGCAGCTGAAGTGTGAGGGAGCTGGCCACATGGCAGCCGCAGTCAGGAAGTGTAGATGACGGCTGCACATGGCGGCTGCAGTCAGGAAGCGCAGATGATGAATGTTGATGCTCAGCTCTCTTCTCCGGTCTCACTCAGCCCACAGAATGGCATCACCTTCACTTAGGGTGAGCCTTTCCACCTCAGTTTACCCCATCTAGAAGCTCCCTTACAAACATGTCCAGACATGGTCATTCTCTCATGTCAGCACTATAAACTATCTCAGGGGTATTTGTTTCCCAGTTCTTGCTAGGAGTCCTGAAGACACACATTTGATCTACTTTTACAAATATACCATTTAGTTGCCTGAACTAACTTAGTCAGAGATAACCCCAGGTACCAATAAATGTGTTTTCATTCTTCTTTTCTGCCCATGACTATTTTGTGTAAAACATGTTTGGGTTTTTTTTTTTTTTTCACCTGAATTATCTTCAAAGATACTGGAAAAACAGTCACGTGCAAATGAGAGCAGCTTGCTAGGGGTTTTTACACAAGAAGTGAACTTCAACAGTACTGCCTGAATCCTTGCAGAAGGACTTCTCCAAATTCTATGATAACATGTATTTAATCCCATGGTTTTCAAATAAAAACTAGTACCTTGAAGCAGTAAGTATGCCTCACTCACTTAGAATTAATGAAAGTCCAAAGTAGGCTGATAAATTAAGCTTAGAAATCATATAATTTTAAATATTGTTTGTATTTTTGTTTTTGTTTGGGATTTTCAAGACAGGATTTCTCTGTGGGACAGTCCTGGCTGTCCTGGAACTCATTCTGGAGACCAGGCTGGCCTCAAACTCACAGAGATCTGCCTGACTCTCTGCCTCCCCAGTGCTGGGATTAAAGACATGTGCCACCACCACCAGGCAATATTGGTTGTTTTTCATGGTGTGTAGGGGTGTGTGTAGGTGTATGTGTGTGTGTAGGTGTATGTGTGGGTTGTGTGTGTGTGTGTGTGTGTGTGTGTGTATGTGTGTATGTGTGTATGTATGTGTGTAGGTGTATGTGTGTGTGTAGGTGTATGTGTGTGTATAAATGTGTGGATGTGTATGTGTGTATGTGTGTAGTGTGTGTGTAGGTGTGTGTGTATGTGTTTTTATGTGTGTGGGGTGTGTGTGTGTGGTGTAGGTGTGGGTGTATGTATGTGTGTAGGTGTATGTACAGGTGTACTTGCCTATCCATGCTTATGTAGACACAGAGATCAACATTGGCTATCTTCCTTTATTGCTCTCTACCTTATTTATTTTAGTATTGTTATTAATTCTTGCATTTGGCCATACCTCAACCCCTTCCCTTAGTCCCTCCCACATCCACCCTATTCCCCTTCCCACCAACTTTACGTTCTCCTTTAAATTTCTTTTATATAGTCAGGCATTGGTGGCTCATGCCTGTAGTCCCACCACTCGGGAGGCAAAGACAGGTGGATCTCTGTGAGTTCAAAGCTAGCCTGGCCTACAAAGCAAGTGCCAGGACAGGCTCCAAAGCTACACAGGGAAACCCAGTTTTGCAAAACCAAAAAAAAAAAAAAATTCACCAACTTCAATTTGTGCTGTCCATATACTTCTGAGTATGGGGTCATCCACCTTAGTGTTTGGGACAATGAATCTGGCCTTTGATCCCCCTGGGATCCCACCATTCCCACCTCCTAGAACCCAGTTCTGAGATTACAGATGTATGCCACCACCCGATTAATATGTGTATAGTGGACAATTTACTTCAGAGCCATTTATCTCCCCAGCCCTAGACTGGCTTCTTGAGTATGAATTTAATTTCTCTGGTCTAAAGTGTAAGTCATTTGGGAAAGTGAGAACACAGTGTGACAGCTAACTGTCTGTCCTAACAGCTGATGGTCTGAAGAGTTCTGCTTCCTTGTTACAATGAGTGATCTACCAGAGCCCTTTGGTTAATAGCTTCATGAGCATTGTGTCTCTGGCGATCATGAGTAGCACTTAGCAAACTTTCCCTGATGGTAACTTAATAGAATGATCCAGCCATGTAAATGGTCTGCTTGTGATGCCCTCATCACCACTAGTATATTTTGATAATTTTCAGATGTAAAACCAGAATGCCTTACATGCCAATGGGCACTTAACTAAACAATTTTGGTGACAGATTGCAAAGGTGAAAATGCAAATAGCTTTGCTTTGTTGGTCTAAAAGTTAACCAGTACAACACCCAAACCTCACACCCTTTGCAGGGTTCACTGTGGGCAAGTCAATGCCCTCACAATGTTCCAATTCTGGGCCCTCATCTCTAGCCAGAAGGTCAGAGTTTAACATTCCTGGCACTGCAGCTACTGAACAGCTATCCAAGTACCTTATTACAAAATTGGAGAAGACAGAACAAAAAATGCATGTCCTGTTACGACAGTATAAATTAAGCCAAATAAATAAATAAAATTGACCATCTTAACTTTGTTCCAACTTCAGCCATCATTTAGGGGAAAAACATACAGTTGGTTCTGATGCCTTCAGCTTGACCACACAGTGTGTGCCTCTCCGTGGCTTTTCCCTGTTTGCTCTTCCTTCATTCTGAGCCACGAGGGTGTAGAGTGACTGGGGAAGCAACATGGTCAAGCTCTCCTCCCAACATTCTTGCAAGAACGTGATGGAGAATAGGCTTGTGCTCTTGGCTAGTAGGAGATAAAGGGAATTCCAGAGCTTTCCATTAATTCCTTTTAACAGCTGGCCACCTCTACATGTTAGGCCAGGTTCCTGTTAGACACAGAAGCCTCAGTGTCCTCTGGGCCCTAAGACCATGGAGGTACAGGAGTGGTGGTGTTGTGGGCTGGAACAATACATGATGGGGGGCAGGTAGGAATAGATGACAGAGAAGAAGGTCCCCCACAAAGGGCAAAATTGTGTAACTTCTGGGAAACTGCCTTCTCACTGAACCTCTCCAATCCAAGGTGAAAGTCACAGTCAGAAAACAGAACTGTTGGTGTAAATGAAACCCAGCCCAACCCAGGATCATGTCAAGATTCATGTGAGTTACATGTAAATCTCTTAAATGGTTTTGATATACAGGAATTGCAAAAGGAGTGGCTTGAAGTGAAAGTCCTAGAAGAGGAATACTCTAATTAGGAAGCTGGTCTGGTCCCTTCGACATGGTCTCCCTAAGAGATCATCCCATCATGCTCCTTGCTTCCCTGGTGGAGGCACACTCCCTAGGGACTGCGTTGGTAGAGACCACATTTGAAGGTTTCTCTTCTAGTTACCAAGGTCAGCAGGATCGGGCCACCTGCTGTAACAGGAGGTTTTCAAGCCCACATTGTAGGAACAGGCTCGTTGATTCTCTTTATTCCCCAGCCTTCACGGAGGGACCTCTCCAGCTAGCTCTTACACCCCATCCTGTGCATTCAGCAAGGCTCATCAAGCAGATGTGTGGTTGGCTTTTTGTTCTTCACTTCTTTTTTTTTCTTTTTTCTTTTTTTTTTTTTTTTTTTTTTTTTTGGTTTTTCGAGACAGGGTTCCTCTGTGTAGCTTTGGAGCCTATCCTGGCACTCGCTCTGGAGACCAGGCTAGCCTCCAACTCTGCCTCTGCCTGGGATTAAAGGCATGTGCCACCAACGCCCGGCTACTCTTCGCTTTTTTGAGGGCCTGCCTCCCAGCTCCCAAATAAATACATAAAGACTTATTCTTACTTATGAACACCCAACTTTAGCTTGGCTTATTTCCAGCCAGCTTTTCTTTCTTTCTTTCTTTCTTTCTTTCTTTCTTTCTTTCTTTCTTTCTTTCTTTCTTTCTTTCTATTAGTTCAAATTAGGAACAAGCTTGTTTCACATGTCAATCCCTTCTCCCTCTCCCTCCCCTCACCTTCACCCCTCCTACCTCACCCCAACCTACCCCCCACCCCATCCACCCTCCACTCCCCAGGCGGGTAGGGCCCTCAACAGGGGCTCCACAAAGTCCACTACAACATCCTGAGCTGGGCCTGGGCCCTTCCCCATGTGTCCAGGGCCAGAGTGCATCCCTTCACGTAGGATGGGCTCTCAAAGTATCTTCTTACACCAGGGAAAAATACTAATCCACTACCAGTCAGCCAGCTTTTCTTAACTTAAAATATCCTGTCTACCTTTTGCCTCTGGACTTTTACCTTTCTCTATTCTATATACCTTTCTTTACTTCTTACTCTGTAGCTGGCTGTGTGGCTGGCTGGTGTCCTCTCCACTTCCCCTCCTATATATTCTGCACTGCTTGGTAGCCCCTCCTATTTCTCTCTCCTGCCTTGCTATTGGCCATTTGGCTCTTTACTAGACCAATCAAGTGTTTGAGGCAGGCAAAGTGACACAGCTTCACAGAATTAAACAAATGCAATATAAAAGAATGCAACACATCTTTGCATCATTAAACAAATATTCCAGAGCATAAAGGAATGTAACACATCTTCAACTAATATTCCACAACACAGGTGCATGGAGATTCCCAATGGTGTCTGCAGAAACAGAAGAAAATGAGGAGCTGTGAGACTGAGTGTGACAGTGTCATCAGCCTGCCAGTATTGCCACTCAATTTCACCATTGTCAACTCAGAGCAAGTAACTAAACTTCCCAAAGCCTCAGCTTCACCTCTAGGGTAGGAACAATGGCATGCCCACATCACAGGGTCCCCCAGTAAATATTCAGATGTCTCAGCTGTTGCTTTGGCAGCTCTGTGGACTGTATTCCCTTAAACTGTACGCCAAATAAACCCTTCCTTCCAGTAGTTGCTTTTGTAAAAGCCACAAGATGATGAGAGTTAGGGTGACATCTTTTCTGAGCATACTGCATTAGAGAGTTGGAGGAGACATGTTTGTGGATCACCTCCTGAGTATCATTCTTTCTTCCTTCCTTCCTTCCTTCCTTTCTTTCTTTCTTTCTTTCTTTCTTTCTTTCTTTCTTTCTTTCTTTCTTTCTGACTCTCAGGAGTCTTTTGGAATCAATAGCCTGGTAGACTTCACAGAAAGAAACCCAGAAGGCACTCTTCAGGACCTGCAAGCAACCCAAATGGCCACCAACTTAAGTAGGAAGAGCATTTATTAAAAGAATGTTAGCTGGTTCACCAAATCTCCAGGAGGCAAAAAATAATCCAGGCTGTTAAATTAAGTTGCAAAAAAAAAAAAAAACTGCATGAGCTAAAAGCGTGCAGCAGATTTAGCTCCACCAAGAAGTAGCTGCTGCCTCCGCGAAGCACAGTGAGTCAGTAGCATCCTGCCACCCAGGGTCCCCTACATCATGTGCTGGCCTCAGTCTTACCATTGTCACCCCCATGCTGAAGGCTCTTTCTGTGTCTCTGCCCCTTATGGACAGAGTACTTGAGGTGAAATGAAGCATGCCTGGTGTGCTGTGTCAAGGTCAAAAGCCTTGGCCAGCATGTGCATAGAAGGACAGAAAGAAACACATACAGTGGGGAATCCCCTGACACAGGAAGGGACTCAGACACCGAGTGGCCAGAAGGAGAGAGCTGCTTCAGCTTTTGGTAACTGTGCAACTCTGTCTGTAATGGCAAAGCAGTAAGTACCCAAACTACTCATGCTTTTGGGTGTGTGTGTGGGGGGGGGGGCGTGTGTCCCTATAGAGTCTCCTCCCCATAAACACCCAGTAGCCTTCTCCATTTTGTTTCACTCCCCAAATCATCATGTCCCATGTCCTCACTTACAGCATGTATGCGTGTGTGTGTGTGTGTGTGTGTGTGTGTGTGTGTGTGTGTGTGTGTGTGATCCTGATTTGTGGAAAGGGTCACTGTTTCATAACTTCCAACCCTCCTCAGCCTCACCTGAGTCTGTTCCCGAGGAGAGTGTGGAAAGCCCTCAAGGAGGGAGATGGGTTGCCAGAGGACCTGCCCATGTGATTAGAAGGTTGAGACTTTCATGGAGGAGACACAAAGGCTGGAGGTAGCATTCACCTGCCACTGCCAGTGTGTTAACCAAGTACATCTGTGTAATAGAGCATCTTTAACCATCTACATGGATGGGGCTTAGAAAGCTGGCCATGCATGTGGAGATTCTAGACACTTCTGTCCCTCCCCATGTTCCTCTCTTGAGCATCTCCACTGACTGTCTGAGGTGCAGCCTTATGAGGTAAATGTAAGCTAATGTGTTCAGAAGTCTTCTGAACACACTAACTGGAAGAGGGACACCCACACTAACAAATTTGAAGGGGGACCCTAGGAGCCCCAATTTATGACTCACCCAGAAGACTTGTTCTGGCAACTGCATTCTTGGGGGACAGAGCCTTCAACCTGGAATTTTACACTAACTCAGGTGATTTCAGAACTGAATTAAATCATAATGCATCAGGCTAGTGTCTGCAGTGAGGAAACTAATCGACTGGTGGGGGGGGGGGCTGTGCACATCTGCTGTCAGAAGTGACATGTGTTAGAAGTGATGTGTGTGAGCACAGAAAAACAGCTAGCTTCCCCTCTCTATGACCTGCTCCCCCGAAACAGCCCCAAACCTCCAGGTCTGTCTTAAAATAAACACCCTATGCTTAGTCCTCCATGAGAGACCACTGATATTTTTACAGAGCAGCCTTGGAAAGTTTCCAGAACATTCCTCCTTTCACTGGCAACACGGTGAACTTTGAGATTCTGCATTAAACCCAAGCTGGGCAATGAGGTCCTTTGGAACCTGCTTCCCAGATAACATAGCCCCAACCTCAAGTTACAGAGCATCTGAGAACAGAAATACATCAAAATCACCTAAAAAAATAGCATCCCTCCCAGGCACTTAGAAAAAGGTACAGGGTTCTACCAGAAGGCAGTGAGAAGCCCCTGTGGGTTCCTTATTTTCTGGTGCCATCAAGTGGTAGGTTTGCTTTTTTTTTTTTTTTTAAATTAATGTTGCTTGGAAGGCTTTGTGGCAATCTATGCTCAGATAAGTTTATGTCATGGAACACTCTATTTGGGAACTGGGGACATGGCTCAGTCTATAGAGTGCTTACTGTACAAGCTTGAGGACCTGAGTTTGGATTCCTAGTACTCGAGTTAGTAGTCTATCATCTCAGCACTGGGGATATAAAAACTCTTTCTTGTCTGCTGACCAACTATAGTACTTTCTGTGTGGCTGGTGGCTGGATCCCTGCCTTACCTGCTTCTGGAAACTGTGAAATAAGTGTCTCCTTTTATGACCGTCATTCCCATGTCTTTGTATCTTGCATAGCTGACTGAAGCTAATCCTGGAGGCTGGGTATGATGGAAGTTTAATTCTAGTGCTGGGGAGGCTGAGGCAGAAGGATTGCAACTTCAAGAAAATATCTCAAAAACAAAAGAACAACCATTAAAAAAAGTAGAATCTGGGCATGGTGACACATGTTTGTAATCCTAATACTTAAAGAGGTGGAGGCAGGGTGATTAGGAATTCAGGGTGAACTGTCTATAGGCGATCTTGTCCAAGTGTACCAACAAACTTAGACGGCATGGAAGCAATGTCCCATCAGCTTTGCCACATCGTATTAATTAGAACTGAGACGCTTTTCCTCCCACTTAAGGAGGAGGGATTACAAAGTCTGTGAATCATGGAGGGGGGAGTCTTCCACAAATACCATTGACTTTAAAAAAAAAATATCCTCAAGTAGGGCAGGCAAGATGACTCAGTGAAGAGGCACTTGCCTCCAAGCCTGACAACCTGAATTTGATCCCCAGGATCCACATGGTGGAAGAGAACAACTCCTAAAAGTTGTCCTCTGACTCCAAGTGTGTGCCATGACACGTGTGTGTGTGTATGTGTGTGTGTGTGTGTGTGTGTGTGTGTGTGTGTGTGTGCTGCTAGAGCTAGCTAGTAACACCACCATCTTTCCATCTTCCTTCTTGCTATCTCATGAAAATGGGGCAGCACTACAGCCCCAAGAAAGGACAAGTGGTCTGGAACAGGGTCAGGAGCACCACTCGCCACTCCCCAGCCAACATTTCCTGGGAACACCACTTTTTATTCTATGTCCCACCTCCCAACATGTAGCTCTGATGATCATGTCTTCTGGCCATGGTCTATAGCAGAGAGGTGCGGGGGCGGGTAATTATCTGAGTGGGAATAGGCCAAGAAACCCCACAGTACCTGTCCCAGAGAGAGCTGGTACATGTAGGCTGGCCCTCCCCACTGATGCAGGACGTGGGAGTGGGACAGGAGACACAAAGGTATCCATAGGGTGTTGGGGCATGCTTCCAGTTCACCAACAGCTAGAAAATGATGAAATGTCAGGCTTCAATTGGGGTAGATAGGGATATTTTCCCATTATCTGGGACTTGATGCAGACTACCAAGAGTGTCGAGCAGTTATTGGTTTGACTGACAGGTCTCAGAGGAAAACTGGCCCCACCCTCTGCCCTCAGGGCTTGCCAACAGGAATCTAAATTTCACTGGCCAGATATGAGGCCAAAATAAGACCCTGAGAACAGCAGACTGGTGCCAGACTGATGTGGGCTCTTTCAGCCTTCCAGAACCTTCTCGCCTGCTGAACAGGGCCTGAGAACCAGCAGAAACAGCAAGCCCTGAGGGAAGACCCAGAGATCGCCACAGTGACTTCACACCAGCAGACCGTGAGTGTTCTCACTTGCCTCTTCCAGAAAGATCTCTGTGACTGAGCGTACAGGGAGCTTTCCTCCTCCCAGCCCTCTGCAAAGAGAGCCACTCTGACAGGCTCCTAAGGGCCACCTCAGCACCATATGTCTTCTGAAACAGGGGTCTTCTGGTTTAACTGCCAGCCCAGAGCCTCCCCTAAGAGCACCATAAAAAGCTAAAAGGTCACCTAATAACTGTGTTCCATAAATGTGTAGGTGTGTTCACGGGTGCAGGCATGTCATGCAGGGTGCTAGGTCTGCACACCCCTTGAATGACACTTGGTTTGGAAGCCTGAATCAGCACCAGAAATAAATGTGGCTCTGTTCTATTTTGTAGTTCTCTACGGAATATTGTCACACAGATGTGAGCACATTTAATCCCTCGCTGAGCTTCTTTGATTGACTGGATCTGAGAGTCGGGATGAGAGACTGACAGAAATCACTAGAAGAGACCATAAATACATTCTGGGCAGCAGGCTATGAGTCCAAAATAGGGTGGGGGAAGCCTGCAAAGGCCACTAATGGCCAACTCCCACCAGAGTATGCAACTGTCCGTGGCAGAGTTAGCAGACTCCACCCACTCCGAAGATGAGCTCAGCATCTCCTTGGAAAGCCTATCCCTGTGATGCCCTCCTGCCTTCTCTATAGTGAGAACTCTCAGGGAGAGTTGCAGACAGTGTTGACTGAGGTGTAGTATCTGCATCCAGAAGGAAGGTGGGAGAGCACCTGACTACAGGAAATGGTATTAGCAAGTTACAGGCCTGAGGCAGGTCCTCGGAGCTCTGAATCCTCCAAATGTTAAATGAGGGTGGTCTCCAACCTCACTGGAATCAGCCAACCAGAATGATTAGTATAATTGTACTTGTTCTGCTGTCAAGTCTACTTTCTCTCTCTTTGTCTCTCTGTCCCTCTGTCTCTCTCTCTTTCGGTTTGTCTCTCTTTGGTTTTTTGTTTGTCTGTTTGTTTGTTTTCTTTTTTTTTTCTTCAAGATAGGGTTTCTCTGTGTAGCTTTAGCTGTCCTGGAATTTGCCCTGTAGACTAGGCTGGTCTTGAACTCACAGAGATCTGCCTGCCTCTACCTTCCCAGTGCTGGGATAAGACATGCGCCACCACCTCCTGGCTCTAATTTTTCTCTTAAATTATGCTTTGTTCCTATGGCCAGACTATTAAGACACACAGTTCAAGTAAGTTCCTTTTGGTTTACCAATATGCTTGGATCAAGGCAGAAAGGCTAGTCTGGACAATGTTACACAGCAGACCCATTCCCTTATTTGTTCAGATGTCTACTGAAGCAGCGTAGCCACAAGCAAGAGCCCACTCAGCATGCTACTCCACACTTAACACTCCAGGCAGGCTGTTGCAAGCAGCTTCCCTGGTGGTTCCTGGTCTATGACAAAGACACCCTGTGGGGTCTTCTGGCCCCCACACCCGTGATTCTGCTCTTACCCTAGGCCTTCCCTTGGACAGAGGGTTGTGACAGTGGTCTTAGTGAAAAGGAAGGGAAGGGAAGAGAGTGGGGTTTGATGGGTAGGGTCTGTACTTAAACCAGCCCTTGAGAAGCCCAACTGGCCTGCCTGGAGGCCTGTGCTTTACCTGAAGAAACCAATAGAAGTCACAGAAAAGATCAATGCACATTTACAGGCCAGCAAGGACCCTGATTCCCACAACATGCAGAACATTCTGTTCAAGAAAAAGCAAAATATGGATATTGTATCACCTTGCAAGCCCTAAACTGTCTGCTTAAAACTAACATTCTGCTTAAGAGGAAATAGAGTATGGAGGCTTTAGCCCCTTGCTAAATCCTAAACTATCTGGGTTAAAACTAACGTTCTGTTCAAGAGGAAACAAAGTACATAGGCTGTACCACCTTGCTAAACCATAAACTGTCTGGTTAAAATGTTCAGATGTCTTCCCCCCTCCCCCAATCAGGTTAGCAAATTTTTATTTGAAAAAAAATGATCAATACAGAAAAAAAAAAAAGCTCCACTGTTCAAGTTTTTCTCGCTTATGCTGCTTCCAAAAAAAATAAATAAATAAAAACCTTTTAAAAATATTTCTATCAACCTGGCGTTGGTGGCACACGCCTTTAATCCCAGCACTTGGGAGGCAGAGGCAGAGGCAGGCGGATCTCTCTGTGAGTTTGAGACCAGCTTGGTGTACAAGATCAAGTTCCAGGACAGCCTCCAAAGCCACAGAGAAACCCTGTCTCGAAAAAGCAAAAAAAAAAAAAAAATTCTATTAATCTTTGAGGATTCCATATACATAGTGTGATTTTTATCGTGCTTAACCCCCACCCCAGCCTACCTCTCCCCTAACTCCTCTCAGATCCACTTTCCACCCCTTTCCCCCAATTTCATGTCCTTTTTTGGTTTTTAGTTTCTCTCTCTTTCTCTCTTTTTTTTTTAATAACCCACAGAGTCCCATTTGAGTTGTCTATATGAGTGTGAGGCCATCCAGAGGGGCATAGTTAACCTAGCAGGGGCCATAACCCTAAAGATGGCTCTCCCTCCTCCAGCAGCCATCAATTGTCATTGGCTCTTCAGCGAGTGGTGGTGGTGGTCTCTGAGCCCCTCCCGACTCCATTTTAAAGTTCTTACTGGTTTGATCTTGAAGAGATATTGTGCACAGCTGCTGGGTCTCTTTTAGCCTCAACCAGCCTCTAACTCCCTAGATACCTGAGTATGGCATTGACTTTTGATATTCCTGTCCCTACCTCCTGACTACTGAGATTACAAAGCACCATACATAGTATAATATGTGGTGCAGGGGATAGAACCCAGGGCATCGTGAGAGATAAGCAAGCACTCTACCAACTGAGCTGTATACATTCTTAGTCCTGGAAACCAAACTGTTTGAAAATGGCCAGTCTAATGACCTACATGTCTTTGCACTGTGTCAAGCACTTAGAATAAAAGTACTTAAAAGGATGAAATCTAGAGCTGTGGGGATAGGTCTGTGTGTAAAGTGCTTGCCTGCAAATGTGAGGACCGGAGTTTGGAGTCTCAGAAGCCATATAAAACTTGGGAGAGTGCAGTGGCTGCCTAAAATCTCAGTGCTTGTGAGACAAAGATGGGGTCTCTGGTGCAATTAGCTGAATTATTGAGGTCCAGGTCCAGTGAGAGACCTGCGGCCCAGTTTGCTTTCTATTGTTGTGATAATGATCATAATCAAAAGCAACATGGGAAGGAAATGGCTTATTTCATCTTACACCGTACACTCTTGCAGGGCAGGAACTCAAAGCAGGAACCTGGAGTTGGGAACTGAAGCACAGACCATGGAGGAAGGCTGCTTACTGGCTTGCTCAAGGCTCTTCAGTTACCTTCCTTATATTTCCCAAGGCCACTTATGTCACTACCCACAGTGGGATGGTCCCTCCCATATCACCCATCAATCAAGAAAATGTCCTGCAGACTTGCCTACAGGCAATCAGATGGAGTCATTGTCTCAAATGAGTTTCCCTCTCCCTGGATTACTGTAGTTTGTGTCAAGTTGACAAAAACTTGTCATCATACTCTCCCTCAATAGACAAAATAGGGAGCTATGGGGAAGACACTGCTGTCAACTTCCACACACACATATACAAGCCAAAGGGACAAAGAGAAGGAGGAGGACATCAATTGGTTTTCTCAGTAACTGTGGAAAGTGCTACTATTATCTCCATTTGGCAGACAGAGAAACAGGTTTACAAAGTGAAAGTCATCCAAGATCAGATAATCCTGTCCTGGAGATGGCATTTAACCCTAAATCTTTGGGTGACAGAAGAGGGTAGTAGGTGTCTCTCTTAGTCACTTCCCCATCTTGTTTTTTTTTAAGACAGTGCTTCTCAGTGAGCCTGTAACTTGATGTTCCAGCTAGACTGACTGGCCATTCAGTCCCCAGGATCTGTCTATCCCACTGCCTGATGCTGAGGTTATAGATAGATGCTGCCATACTGGGTTTTCTTTCTTTGTTTGTGCCAGGCAGTGGTGGTGCATGCCTTTAATCCCAGCACTCAGAAGGCAGAGGCAGGCGGATCTCTGTGAGTTCCAGACCAGCCTGGTCTACAAGAGCTAGTTCCAGGACAGACTCCAAAGCCACAGAGAAACCCTGCCTCAACCCCGCCCCCCAAAAAATTAATTTCCCTGTTTGTTTGGTTTGGTTTGAGACAGGGTTTCTCTGTGTAGCCTTAGCTGTCCTGGAACTTACTCTGTAGACCCAGTTGCCCTCTAACTCATAGGGATCTACCAGCCCCTGCATCCCAAGTGCTGGGATTAAAGGGTGGAATTCGTCAACCCAGTACCATGCCCAGATGTTTATGTGAATGCTGAGGACCTATACTCAGGTCCTCATACTTAAACATCTTTCTAAGAAATCTTCCCAGCCATGGTTCCTTTTTTTATGCATTGCCTTTTGCCATTGCTTTATTTCAAGTATCAAAAAAAAAAAAAAAAAGTCCTGTCGCCTAGTTCTAGTGAAAACTCTTAGAGGTAAGAAACAGTGGGCTTTCCAAAGGGCCAGGAAGAAAGAATTGTTGTGGATGCCAGTAGTTGGGGCCAAGGTCAGAAGTCAGCCCTGGTGTTAGTGGAGGGGATGTGGAACATTTCAGTGGTGTCTGCTGGGTAGAGAACTGAAGAAAGGAGAATGGGGCAGGCAATGAAGAAGATGAGAAGACAGACTCTGGCTAACCTCATCCCTCCCCAGTAATATAAAACCATCTTAAGATGCTGAGTAGATGACAACTGTCACTGTGTTTCATTTGTGACCACAGGAGACCACAGAGAAAGAGATTTCCCAAGAATGGAGCCATTGTCCACGACCTTTTGTCCTCTGGAATCCACACAATACACCAGAAACAAATCCCTAAATGAAACCACCTGGTCTTCAAATCAAGAGGCTGACTATATTTATATTTGTGTCTCCCTGGTGATTTGTGTGCTGGGACTAGCTGGGAATGGACTTTTGATATGGTTCCTAATCTTCTGTATCAAGAGGAAGCCATTCACTGTCTACATCCTACATCTTGCCATTGCCGACTTCTTGGTTCTCCTCTGTTCATCCATCATTCAACTAGTGAATACCTTCCACATCTATGATGACACCTTACTGACCTATACTGTCTTCTTCATGCTCTTTGGCTACAACACGGGCCTGCACCTCCTCACAGCCATCAGCGTGGAGCGGTGCCTCTCAGTACTTTTCCCAATCTGGTACCAGTGTCGACGCCCAAAGCACCAGTCCGCTGTGGCCTGTGCACTGCTGTGGGCCCTCTCTGTTCTTGTCTCTGGGTTGGAAAACTTCTTCTGCATTATGAAATTGATGCCTCAATTCCCAGAATGCCGTTATGTGTACTTGTTTTCCTGTATCTTGACATTCCTGGTCTTTGTTCCTCTCATGGTCTTCTCCAATTTAATCCTCTTCATCCAGGTCTGCTGTAACTTGAAGCCACGCCAACCAGTCAAGCTCTATGTGATCATCATGGTCACGGTCATCCTGTTTCTCCTCTTCGCCATGCCCATGAAGGTGTTACTTATCATCACCTACTATTCGTACACAACAGATGAGTCTGTATGGTACTCCCTCCCCTACCTGAACATGCTGTCCACGATTAACAGCAGCATCAACCCAATTGTCTACTTTGTGGTAGGCAGTCTGCGGAGGAAGAGGAGTAGGAAGTCTCTAAAAGAAGCACTGCAGAAGGTCTTTGAGGAAAAGCCAGAGGTGGGCTCGAGGGAGAATGTTGCATGAACTTCTGCTAGGACATCCCCAAGGAAGGATGGCTGATGTTATTCCTGTATGAGAATATAACGATATTCTTTAACCACTTCTCTACCATTCCACCTGGTGGCTCACCTAAGATTAAAGAGAAAGTCCTTCATTCCTCCAGGAAAGAAATGATAACAAGACACACTGTACACATGACATACTTGGTAATTTGATGGGAGCTAATTTTTTTGCCAGTACTGGGCATTGGCTCTTGAACACCATACATGCTGGGCAAGTACTCTAGCACAGCCCCTGACCCTGGCTTGATTCCCACCTTCTCAGCACAAAACTCTATGTGTCATAACAATGTCTCACTTGTCAATCTTATGAGCCACTGCTACTAATCTACTGTCACAGATAAAGGTAAGAGGTTTAGTAAGGTTTCAGGGTATGGATGGTCCTGAGCCAGACTGTGCCCTAAGGAGTCTGACCCTCAGATCCACCCTTGAGACTATATAACCCAGGGCAGTCTTTGAGAGACACCATAAACTATTCATACTGTAGTCACCAATACCATTCCTCACCTTTTCTCCCTTGGGTCTCCTCTTTCTATCTTGTCCTCTGAATGCATCAGAGAAAAACATGTTAGTACATATAAGGGCATTCATGCTATCTTACAAGCATCTTCACTACTCATTCACTGAGAATTTATCATGGGACCAATTGAGAGATAGACAGGATGTCCCATGAGTCCTTTAAAGATGCCATCCTGTAAGAATTAGAGGGAGCCTCACCAAGGATGAGTGAAGCTTTGCTTGAGTATGGATGTTTTCTCTTTATCTCCTTTCCCGCCTTTCCCCACACCCCCAGGCTCCCTCCTTCTCTGATTTCCCTCTATCCTTACTTAGTTTTTCGAGACAAGGTTTTACTCTGTAGCTCAGTCTGGTCTCAGGCTTTCAATGCTGTGCCTTAGGCTCCTGAGTGTTGGGATTACAGGAGCATTCTACCATTCCCCATTTCTTTCCTTTTGTCCCTTCCTCTCTCCTTCTTTCCTTTGCTTAAATATAAGGCGCTTGCACACCCAGGAGCAACGTGTAGTGTATTTTGTTGTAAAATGTGTACAAAACAAATCCATGCTTTTCCCTCCCATATCCCAGCATACAGCTATAGCCTGACCTCCCTAAAACATCATCCCTCATTCCTCAGATCTTTGCTGAGTGGCTGACTGGTAAGGCTGCTGAAGATACTTTTGAAATGGAGTGTTTTCTGTTTTTATTGCAAAGAAAACATTCTGCTGTAGTCCCAAGGCACAGTGGAAGGACGTTGCTATTTTAAGGTCAGGCCCAGCTTCTCAGCACTATTTATAGAATTTGCTCATCGAGTCATTTTCTTATTGGGATAAAATCCCATAATGCAACTGGCTTTCATAAGAAAAAAACCTTAAATGTGAACCTGGCAAACTAGAGGTTATACTGAATGCTCTAGGATTTGGTGGCATTAGGCCTGTTCCAACTATGATGAGAAGTTCCAACTTGACAAATCATGAGTTAGAAAATGTACTTTAATAAATATGACAGCAGGATAATACCCCTTAATGTATGGAATGTTCCACTAAACTAAGGATTAAAATGATGGGATACAAATAGATAAAGGGGTAAAGATTAAATGGTGGGTAATTTATAAACCCACTACAAACAAGCAAAAATTACCCATAGTCAGAAGTTTTTTTAACTCAATAGTTATCAAAAATGTTAATTAAGACAACAGAATGGAGTCAGGCATATCCATAATTGGAAAACTCAGAGGTGGAAGCAAGGGGATTCCTGTGAGTTTGAAGGCATCCTGAGCCACTTAGTAAGATCCTGACTCAAAATAAACGATTAAGTAAAATAGTTGAATGCTGTTTTAGCCCAAACAAATGGCAAGGCCTAAAATACATTGCTGTATGGGTATGTGTGGTGCTTGGGGAACAAGCCCAAGGCTTCATGCACTAGGCAAGCACTGTGTCATGAGCTATACTCCCTGCCAAATATGAATGAGGGGCCTCTTAGGACACCACTGTGTCTCCACCTTTGTGGTCTGAGGAGCACATCCCTCATACACAGGACCAGCTTCTAATACTGTGAAACCATAAGAGTGACCCTGACAGCCAAGCATTTTTCTCTTTTTGTTTTTAATGTCAAAAGGCAGAAAAACAAATTTATGACTTACCTAAAGCAGCCCCCGGGAGGTTTCCTTACTCTCCGCCCTTGTGGCTTGCAATCACTTATTTCAACTCAAGGATTTACTCTCCTTCTCCTAACAGAAGCCCTCAGGAGCTCCCCAGGGGTGAAGGATGCTCTTTGAAGGAGTTGGGAAGTCAGTCAGATCTTCCTGAACCTGATTCCAGTCAGTTCAGGACAGTATTTTATTTCATATTCTGTATCACCAGGGATCCGAGAAACACCTGTCTCTGGATGTATGTGTCTCTCTGTATTGTAAACTGTGTATTTAGGCAGCTGGAGCCAGGCAGTGAGAAGGCTCAGTAGGTAAAGGGTGCTTGCTGCTAACCCTGGTAACCTGAGTTGGATCCCACACAGTGGGAAGAGAATCGACTTTTGCAAGTTGTCGTCTAACCTCCACACGTGTGCATCCACCCCACCCCACCCCGACACACACATAGTGTAAGTATTTAAAAATTAAATAGCAGAATTCAATCATAAAAAATGCTTTTGGTCCCATATAAGAAGAGTATTATAATACTGTTGTCGTCTATTCCCTTATAAACATTTCTTGAGGATGTACTGTCTGTGGTCTTGTCTCAGGTGTTGGGAAAAGTACATAGTAAGCCTGTGTTGTCTGGCTCCCCCCTCAGCCTCTAGGCTGGTCAACCCATGAGGCCAGAACCTGTGCACCTTCTCTTTCTGGCTCCAGGAAGTTTCAGGCACCCAAGAGGTACTCTTCTTCCAGAGGACTGGTGTTGTAATTTAAGAAAAACAGCACGAAAAAAGATGCCATGTGGCAGGGTTCAAGCAGAGGGGTTTTTTGTTTTGTTTTGTTTTTAATTAGGGAAAGGGATCATAAAAGGGGGAAAGGGAAGTGGGGAGACCAGCCTCAGGAGACAGGAGCAGCAGGGGAGAGGAGAAAGATGGAAAGAGAGGGAGTGGGAGGGGACACACACACACACACACACACACAGAGACAGAGACAGAGAGACAGAGACAGAGACAGAGAGTCAGAGACAGAGACAGGGAGACAGACAGACAGAGACAGAGAGAGGGATGGGAGGTGGGCAGGGCCTTTTTAAAAGGGAACATAGTGAATATGCACAGGTGGTGCTCTTAGTGGCTGCAGCTGAGGGCATGTCCTGTCAGGACCCCCATACATCAGTACAGATGCCTGAATAATAACAGCCAGAGTTTGTTTCCTAGCATCTTCATCAGGTGTTTCACAATTGCATGTAATACCAGCTCCAGAGAGATCTAATGTCTTTGTCCTCTGGCCTCCAGGGGAACCTGCACTCACGTGGTCACACCCCATGCAGACACACACACACACACACACACACACACACACACACACACACACACACACGTGCACTCACACGCACCCGTAAAACATACACATAATTTTTAAGAATGAATCTTTAAAAGTAAGCAATTTAAAAACACCATCAAGCAGCATTAGGCATCCAGGTAGCCTTGTCCTTTGCTCCAGCTGACTGACCTTCCCTGACCTTAGTTTGGGAGGAAATGCATGGGCAGGCTCAGTGCTCTTGACCCACCCTTGCCTCCCTTGATAAAGTCAGGAAGGAAAAGCAGAGTGAACCAGCTCTGCTGCTCTCCCTTTTCTCTGTGTGCTTTCTCTGCCTCCAGGCGGCAGAAAAGGAGAGAGCCAGGCCTCAGCTGGCATGGACAGACGTGTCTTCCTTGTCCCTTCCCAGAGTCACTGCACTTGGGACTATTCTGGAAGTGGGACTGCCTTCCCAGACAGAGGCCCAAAAATTATTGGAGCGAGGGCACAGGGGAAATACTAGGAGCAGGATGAGCTCTAGAGTGTGGAAGTGGAGGTCTCAGAAGTCTGCTCCTATGCACTCACCACACACTTGCAGTTAAGTCTTGAGTGAGCCTGGATATGCATTGTCCTAAGCGAATGTCAACACAACAAAGGATGAAACAGACAGCAGTGCTTGCTTGCAGGGAGGATTAAAATTGAATGGCTATTTAAAGATATATTTTGGTTTTAGCTCTTTATTTATTTATTATTATTAAGGCAGGGTTTCACTATTTAGCCCTGGCTGGCTTAGAACTCACTTTGTAGACTGGGCTGGCCTCAAGCTCATAGATATCTACCTGCCTCTTCCCCCATCCTCACCCCTGCCCCCCAGTGCTGGGCTTAATAGTTCTCAGCGTTCTTGAGACAAGTAACTCAGATTAGTCTTGAACTCAGGAAGTAGTGGAAGATGGTCTTTAACTCCTGATCCCCTGTTTCCATCTCTCTAAAGTAACTTAAAACAAATCTATTTCAAGATGGATAGTAGGGGAGCACGCCTTTAATCCCAGAACTTGGGAGGCCAGGGCAGGTAGTTGTCTGTGAGTTCAAGGCCAGCCTGGTCAACAGAGCAAGTTCCAGGACAACTAGGGCTATACACAAAGCACCTGTCTTGAAAAACAAAAACAAATTATTTCAAGGGAGAAGGAATGTCACTCAGTTGGTAGACTGTCTGATTAGCATGCATGGAGCCCTGGGTTTGATTCCCAGGGCCCCATAAACTAGGAATGGTAACAAATGATTATAGTCCCAGCACTCACAAAGTGGGACCAGGGGCTGGAGAGATGGCTCAATGGTTAGGAGCACTGGCTATGCTTCCAGAGAACCAGGTTTTGATTTCCAGCTCCCACATGGCAGCTCACAACCATCTCAAACTCCAGTCTCAGGGAATACCACACCCCATTTCTGGCCTCTCTCCTGGCACTGCACAAACATGGTGCACAGACATGCATGCTGACAAAACACCCCTACACAGAAAATAAATAATTTTCTAAAGGTGGAAACCAAAAGAATAAGGAGTTCAAGGCCACCTGTGGCTACCTAGTAGATTTGAGGCCAACCTAGTACCCATGAGAGCATGGCCAGAAGCATCACTGGGTAAGGGTCTGAAGATGGTGGTGTGGGCTAGGGACTGGAGACACTGAATTTAACCTGAAAACTCACTGCCAGAGTGAACCGTGCAATGACACTGAAATGTGCTCTCACTTTCATGAACTGCACAGACCCTGTTTCCAGAGCAGTTAGTTATAGGTGATGTTAGGATTCCAGCACATCTTTCAGAGGCCATCTGCTCTGAACCAAGGTGGCCTCTGGAGAGAAGGCTTCTACTGGCACCCAGGTGAGGGCTGAAGGAACTGGGTTGCATGACATCAGACCTGCCGCTGTTCCTTGGAAAAACCAAGCTTGAGATGCACTTTCTTTTTTTTTAATATTTTATTTATTTATTATGTATACAATGTTCTGCTTCCATGTATATCTACACACTAGAAAAGGGCACCAGATCTTATAACAGATGGTTGTGAGCCACCATGTGGTTGCTGGGAATTGAACTCAGGACTTCTGGAAGAGCAGTCAGTGCTCTTAACCTCTGAGCCATCTCTCCAGCCCCCTTGATCCACTTTCTAAGCACCGAGTCAACATTTCCGGTTACAGCCTGGAGGACAAAGGCTGAAATGCTGGAAGGGACACCAGGAGACCTGCCCTTCAGTGGGTACCAGAGCCCCTGACCTGCTAACTTGACTGGATGGGATGTCACAGGGGAAAAAATGGGGATCTGGGGTAGGTCGGAAGGTGAATCCCCTGCACCAGGATCTGTGGCCTCACAGAGAGAGTGGTAAACCCTTGGGTTGGTGGGAACAAACGTGATGAAGACACAAAGGACCCAGCATGGCCATGTCCACACCTTAGGAATACAAGATAGCTGAAAAAAAGTGCCTGTGAGAAGAGATCTCTAGCAGCCAGATCACAGACGATGGATAGACTCACCTAATACGGTGGCAGATGCTGCCAATGCTTAGGCCTGTCCACACCGACTGCCGCTGATGATGTAGGGAGACAGAGCACCAGAAACACTGACCCGTAGCTCCTCGCTGAGAAGATCATTGTGCTCCAGGACCAGGTATCATTCACTACCCGGGACCCAGAGCAGGAAGCCTGTTGGAGAACCCCACTCAGGCCTCTCACCCTGTGGAGGTGCTGGCCAGAAGGAGTCCCTTGTCTCCATCTCCTGACAAGGCTCCTCTACAGGTCACACTGTGTGTGGCTCCACCACACCTGCACATATGCCCTGGGGCAGCTAATAGCGGGTTTAGACTCTGCTCAGCTCTGTCCCCTGATCAACTTTCCCAATCTCCTAGGGTTCAGGTACTTCATCTGTGGGAGAATGATGTGTCTGGGGGACACTATGTCCATCACCGGAGGTCACCACACCCACTATCAGCACTCAGCTGCAAAGGCCCCCATTATAGACAGTCTTTTGTTTTGAGACAGGGTTTCTCTGTGCAGCCCTGGTTGTCCTGGCACTCGCTATGTAGACCAGGCTGGCCTCAAACTCACAGAGATCTGCCTGTCTCTGCCTCCCAAGTGCTGTGATTATTGGTATGTGCTACCATCACCAGCTACCAGCTACAGTTCTTAAAATTTCACCCTTACCTTTTGAGAATTCCCTGCTGTTTTGAGGAACCCTTTGCTTGCCTAATCCAAGGAGTACAATGTAAGGGCCAGCACCCTGTCTGGGCAAGTGAAGGCAAGTGACAGACATGATCCCTCAGTGCGGGCTCTAAATGCCGAGACACATTTTACTGAACTAATTTCCCCTTTTGCTTTGCCAGATATATTTCATGAACTTTCAGTTCCATCAGCATGGACCCCTTTGCCCACAGCCCTTCCAGCATCACGTGACTTCACCATAACCCTTGCACTGGACATGCTTTTACCCCACGCAGTGCCAACAAAAAAGCTGCTTGAAACACAGACCTGAGACTGTCGTGTGCTATGAACTGTCCTGTCCTTACCACAAGCACAAAGCTTCCTGCACATATAATGGTTTCATCAGGGGAAATTAAGGCAGACTATGCATCCCGAAATTCCTCAGCATGTATCAGCGTATACTTGAATTACAACAATTTTGATTTCTAAACAATTGTTGGATTCTAAAATTTTCTGGTTAAGTTGCTTAAATTTCAAATCTAAAAATGTAACATGAATTTTGGCTTAAGGTTAGGACATAATTCCAACAATTTCTGAAATGGCCCCAAACATACTTCTACCACTTTGTACTATGAATTTACATGAAATAGTATCCTCAAAACTGACAATTATAAAATCAGGATATCAGCCAATTCTGAAAAACACTGATGAGGCTTTTGAATATTCAGGCAAGATTTAGTTCTTTATATAAAAATAAACAAGCAGTTATCTCATTAGTTTGTAAATTTGTCTTCATCTTTAATGTTAACCTAACATATATGCCAAAGAAAGTTACGATTATTAGTTAACAATTTGTTTGAGATAGTCTTACTATAGAGCTCTGGCTGTTCTGGAACAGACCAGGCTGGCCTCTAACTCAGAGATCCACCTTCCTGAGTGCTAGGATTAAAGGTATGCAACCACTACACCACCCAGCTTAAATGCTTGATTTGCATATGTAATACACTTGCATACATGAGATCTGTGAGGAGGGTGAGAAAGCCAAGAAGCCTATCCCAATTTAATGATTAAAATCTGGGAGGAAATCCATCTCTCTAGTCTGTGTCTTTCCCCCACTGTAACATTCAAAGCCTTTCCTGAGGGTCTGAAGAGATGGCTCAGTGGTTAAAAGACATGGTACTCTTGCAGAGGACCCAAGTTCAGTTCCCAGTCCCTACACTAGACAGCCCACAACCATCTATGAGATCTGTCATCCCTTTTGGATCCCAAGGACATTTAGACATACCCATTAACAGTTACACATGTACACAACCTGGGCACAGGGCTAAGACTCCTGTGGAGTCTCTGGACAGATTGTCATACAGCCCCCTGCAGGTGTCATACTGTACTTGGGCACTAGGGGAAAAAGATAAAACTGAGTGAAGGACTAAGGATAGAGCACTTGTTGGACATGGTGGTCTGGAGTGGCCTCTCTGTAGAGAAGTGGCGTGTGAGCAAAAACCTGGCTAATGTGCAGTCACATGATCTGGACTACAACAATTTAGAAACTATGTCGAAACTACACTGGTGCTGAAAAGCCAAGAAAGGGTTCCCACCAGTCCAAGACAAGGTGGTATGGGCAAACATGCACTTACGACATGCGTCTGGTTCAGACAGTTCCTGAAATTAAAAGGGAATAAGGAGCCAAGAACTGCACTGCTATGTTTCAGACAGTGCTTGTCGGATGCCCCTTAAATGTCTGTTGCATTAAGGCTGCACCACTGGGAGGCAGTGGACCTGCAGGAAATGAGGCCTAGTGGAAGGTGTGTGGGCCCAAGGTCTTCAAGGTACACTTTTCTCTCCATGATTTCTTCTAAGGGAGGGAAGGAAAACAGGGGTGGAATGAGACCTTGAACTTCCTAACCTAGGAGTGAACCCTTCTCATGTACTATGTTGTGGCACTGTGACACTAAGGAATATGGAGTCAATGGTTCAGAGCACAGCAGCCTATCAAATCCCACAATACTGGTTGAGAAATTACTCTTTATTTGTAGAACAGCAAAAATTGGGGGAAACATTGTGATTTTTAAGGAGGGTCCCTGTCCTCCTGTTTAGAGGTGCTGTCCATCAATCATCTGGGGGAGAGCAGGCTTGCCCAAAAAGTCAAATTCTTGGCTTCTGAGATTCTCAGAATTTTGGAAAGTTGGAGCAGAGGCGATGGGATGAGTGCCAGAAGGCCTGGACTCACAAAGCAGGCTCTGGGGAGAGGCTTTATTTGGTTTATTTTTTCACAGCTCTAAAAACAGGCATGGTTTGTTCACAGCATCCTACATTCTGAAGAGTTTGAGTGGAGTTATGGAGAGAGAAAGAGAAAAAGCATGCTGATAAAGAGCAATCCAAACAGATAAGTGTCCAAGCAGCCAGGCTGGTAGGAAGCTGGGGCTGGCATGCCTCAGGCCCTGTGTGGGCAGCAGGCTACAGGAACCTCAAAACTAAGTGTGAGCCCCATGGAAAACCCCACACCCATGTCAGGCAGTGGTGGCACATGTCTTTAATCCTAGCACTTGGGAGGCAGAGGCAGGCGGATCTGAGTTTGAAGTCAGCCTGGATCTACACAAGTTCCAGAACAGCCAGGGCTACATAGAGAGATCCTGGTCTCAAAAAAAAAACAAAAACAAAAACAAAAAACAAAAACAAAACAAAAAACAAAAAAACAAAAAAAAACAAAAACAAAAAACAAAACTAAAAATAAACATCCAATGGGAAGCTACCTAAGTTCCTGGAACCAGAGGATTTCACTCAGGCCCCTCAGAGGAGCACAGGGAAGATTAAGATGGTGGGACTGGAGTCAGGAGGCTGGCTCTGTGGACAAAAAGGTCAGGTGAAAGGGGGCTACTTCAGACAGCTCCTCCAGTCACCCATCCTGCACACACCTCCACAGCTCTCCACTAAATCCTGCTGAGGAAGGTGGCCTCTACCGTGGGACAGTGAAGTGTAGGCACCAGGGCAAGTGGGCTCAAAACCACTATAGTCCCAGGGGACCATGCAGAACAAAGATGTAGGATGGGGCCCTCCAAACCAGGACCCAGCTATGATCGACCACAGGGACCAGAGGAGAAAGGAAGTCTCTACAAAAGCCAGGGGTGGGGGTGGGGGGGTCCAGGTGCCTGCAAGCAGGAACACAAACCACCTTAGCCCAGAGCTGAGGTTGCTTTAGAAGAGAAGGAAGTGGGGGGAAGCAAAGGAAGAGACCCCTGAGAGGCATCTTAAACTGATTATCACTGATTATCAGGGTGGGGAGACTGAGTTTGCAACATCCCACAACTTAAGGAAGGGAGCTTGGGTAGTCTTCTCAGCTCTGGAAAGAGAAGTGATACGGCTTGTCTCTTTGAGATGAAGAGGTCTTCAGATGGCTGTGTCCCAATCTTCGAGCAGTAACATGATAGTAGTAGTGCTGGCTGGCTCCAATCACGGACTATGAACTTCGCACACCTGTGCCACTTGGCTGGGGCAGAATCAGCAGAACCCTGGAAGTCCCATGACTTGGTGACTGACATCCCTTTCTGTGCCAGCGCGGCATGCTTCTCCTTCAGCATTACTCCTGCTGACCTGTTCGGTGTTGCTCTCCTCCAGTTCTGTGAGCCTGGAGCCCTGGAAGTCTGTTTTTTGCATCCCAGTGTTGGCCAGATACCTGCAGTGTGGTGCTTACACAGCTTCTACTGAATTTACAGCAGCAGCAGCAGCAGCAGCTCTTCCTTAGTCTCTGCCAGCTCCTGTCCCAGTAGCCCCTTCGCTCACACATACCCATCAAAAAATTCTGGGCATGTTAGAGCAGTGGCTCCAACCCAAGTGGCCAGGACTTCCCCCAGCAGTTACAGGAAGGAATGCATTGGCCATGTACAAAGGTATAGAATCTCACATTCAGAACAGAACAAAATAATAAAAGGACCACCATACAGGTCTTCCTGAAAACAAACTTGTTTATACAGACAAGTCATGAGGGCCATCCCGGGAAGCTCTCCCAGTAGTCGAGGATCAACGCACTCTGGGACTGGATCTGCCCAGGACAAATGCAACTATGGCCCAGGTGGTGATGATGCTGCAGACTCTGTAAGATAAAGACCCAAGAGTCAGATGCCTGGGCAGGGCAGGGTCTGCCTGGGGACCAGTGGCAACTGGCACAGGCTCTGCTCTCCATTCTCTCCTCCCAATGTTGTCCAACCAAATGTCTTTTGAGACAAGCTCTCAAGTATCCCAGGCTGGCGTCAGACTCAGACTTTCTAAGTTCCTGGTCCTCTGCATCCCAAGTGCTGGAGTTACAGGTGTGGACCACCGTGTAGTTTAGGGAGTGCCAGGGAGTGAACCCAGAGCTAAGCAAGCACTCTACCACCTGAGCTACATCCCCAGCACAAATAGCCTTTCAGCCATTCTCTGGATGCCAATGACGAATGTCTGCCTCTTGGGATCAGTACAGGCAAGCTGCCTCCCAGAGATGGAGGTCAGAGACTCGCAGGTCAAGAGACTGCCCGCAAGTAGATTGTCCATGGCAGCTGTGGCTCCTAAATCCTTTGTAGCCTCACAAAGCTTCAGCAACTCCAAGTCTGGTGTTTCAGTCACTTTGGCCCCAACCCTTTTTTTCCCCTCAGGGCTGCTGCTTGCTTGACCCCCTTCCCATCACCCAGCCATACTTGCCCTGATGATGCCCCCCATTGGCACAGGAGACAGCAAGGCTTTTGCAAATGGGAGGTGGATTGCATCCCTCCTCTCAATCCCTCAACACTTGGCTTCTCCTATATCAACAGCCCTCAAGGTGTAGCCCCCATTGGATGGGACCCATTCCATACCTTATCCCTTTGCTTGTTCCCCTTTATTGGCCCCCTGCTCTCCACTCAAGGGCTGTTACCACCTGCCTGAATGCTGTTCCCCACTCCTTACTTCAGTGAATCTTACTGAAATGTCCATCATCTCCTCTGCACTCTCCCCCCACACACACACACCAGGTCTCTCCCCATCGTCTCTGCACTGTATCCTCGCCTCACCCCAGGTCTCTCCTATCATCTCCTCTGTACTTCTCCCACTAGCTGAGAGTTTCACTTTGGCCCACTGATAAAGCAGGACCCAACATTCCAGTGGGATGGTCTGAATGAATGAATAAGCTTCACTTCACATCTGTCAACAACTGCTTGACAACTCAGCTAGTGAGGGGCTAGAACCAGACCACATGGGACCTCAGCGGGCAGGTGACTCACTTTAACAGGCAGGTGATGTTGGGGGAATGTTTCCAGTAGCGGTACAGGGCGACCTGCAGGGTTGGGTGGCTCCTGTACTCCTTCAAGACGCTGCGGGCACTGCCAAAAGAAGTTTGCACAAGTCAGCAGATAATGTAGCCACATACAGCCACTAAAGAGGCAGTAAGGATAAACAGGGGCTTGGAGTCGGATACCTACTCCTTAAACTTATTGGTGAGGAGCAGGAACTGGTTTTGGGTGAATCGCCTGACATCGAACTTGCAAAGATTCTGGAACTCACGGTAGACTTGATGCTCGGTGACCCCAGGCCACCTCTTGACAGTAAGGATGAGTACAGGAGGCCGGATACTGGGGTAATCTGGGCCAGAAAGATTCTAGGCAAACAAAACCAAGAAATTCTCCATGGTTCATGACACCTCATACACCTTAAAATGCTCAAGAACCTAGATGCTCTGCTCAGGGCTGGAGCAGGAAGGAGAAGGAGTGAATCTACGCAGATTGACAGAAAAACAGAAGAAACAAGTATTATGGGGAGGGAGTGACCCTTCTCCTTGGCTCCCACTGCATTGTCATCAGGACCCCACAGCACATCAGAGAGCGTTAGGCAGCTGCCCATCACAGGCCTGAGCAAGGTCAGTCAGAGAGCAGAGTGAGACATACTCACAATTTTAGGAACCCCAGCTCGGATAAGATTCACTTGGTTCACATAGGGCTCCAGCACATCCAGGTATTGTGAGAAGGTGAGCTCGTCCACAGAACCAGCACTGCATGGACAGATAAAAGCCAGAAGCACTCAGGCAAGATGTCAGGCACAGCTAAGGTTCTGAGGGGCTGGAGAGATGGCTCAGCGGTATGAGCACTAGGCTGGTCTTCCAGAGGTCCCTGAGTTCAATTCCCAGCAACCACATGATGGCTAATAGCTAAGGTTCTGGTTTGGGAGCAGGGAAGGGGGCTGCTTCAGGCACCTCTTCTTTCCACCTCTGCCAAGTTTTGGGGCTCATTTTGGTGGGCTTCCTTCACACATACAAGCAGAGTTTAGACCAAGAGCTTCTCTGCTGACCAGCACTGGCAGCAGGCTCAGAGAATGAGAGAGGCCCCTGTCTGGATGAAGCTCTACTTTATACTCTCTGAAGTGACATCACCCTTGACTCCACATAAAGGCCATCCCTTGCCACCAGCATCTCTACCAGCTGCACCCCAAACACAGATCCCAGAATTGGCAGGCCTAGACAGCCATGAGCTCCTCTAACCTGAGAAGGGTTTTCCAGTCCTGAAGCTAAAAGGAACAAAGGGAGGAAGGCCTGGCCCCAGGGACTGAGCCACACTGCTGCTAGCAGCCCACTGTGCCAGCACACAGCAACTGCCAGTGGGCACCTGAATGCTGCCACAGCAGAGGAAGAGGAAACCAGCTGGCAGGTCCCTCACGTAAGTTATAAGCCTCACATCAATATGTCATACAACATTTGTATGTATATCTGTGGCCAAAATAGACAGATAAAGGAGGTTCCTAAATTAACAGATTATAGTCCAAAACATTTGCTAGGCCAGTCCTGAAGAACAGGTCACAACTATGAGAAAATCCTCCTGTGGAATTAATGAGCCCCACTAACAGCTCTGTCACACAAAGGTGCTCTTGGTGCTCATATGCCAGCTCATCAGGAGGCCACCACCAGGGGCAATGCATTCATGTTCTGATTTGGGTTTCTGTGTTCCTCCATCCAGGCACCTCTCCTGTTCACTGTCCTGCCTGCAGTCTTGAGGAACCCCTGTAATGTGTCTCATCCTATCCCCTCGCTCACTGTCACCTCCAACAGCTGTGAGAACACTTGTAGCTAACAAAGCCAAGGCACTGAGCCAGGAAGTTCTCTAGTCAAACCCAGCTGTGTGGGTCCCCTGATGTATATATACCAGGACCCAGGCAGGGGATGGCACGGAAGGAAAGGGCTCCTTGGGGCAGGCTGGCTCTGGGTGAGAAACCCACATACTACACTTTCCTTCACGATATGGTGGTCCTGGTTGAGACCTATGGAGGATGGAAGGGAGGGTACTCACTCATGCACCCTCTCCAGGAGCAAGTGCGCCACTTTCAAAAGAACTGGAAGAAAAAGTTGGAGATGTAACCACTCAAGGCTTGTGGAAAAGTGAAAACTCAACTCTATGTGCAACACCACATGAACCCAGGGCAGAATGCTCTTCTAATTAGGGAACACGTTACCTGACCCACAGAGGAAGGCATCATATCCAGCTTCATGGGGGCACTTGGTCTCAGCTGACGTGATTTTCCAAAAGAGAGGGGGTCAGACAGTGATTAGAACAAGAAGTCCCTCTTCCCATCCCAGCCACCCACCACACAATGCAGCACAGTGTGCCCTGCTCCTGCACGTTTGTTCACCCTGGTCCCTGCCATGTAGACATGGCAGACTACATCCCACACATAGAGAGAAAGCGGGCTTCTGTGCCCTGAACATTCAGAGTTGTGTAGAGCAAAGCAAGACAGGCCAGGAAGGAATCCCCACCCAAGCCTCTGCAGCCTGCTGCCCAGGAACCATAGAACCCTCAGCTCAGCCCCAGGGTGATGGGAGAGGTCCTTCTGTAGGCCGTGAATATGTTTCTTATTGGTTGGTCAGTAAAGTTGCTTCAGCCAATGGACAGGCAGGATGTAGCCAGGCAGTAAGTATAGGCAAGGCAATAAGACTAAGAGAAGGCTAGGAAGAAGGAGTGATGGGGAATGTACTTCTGTGTATGTTTATCTTATTGATTATTGAACAAAATAATGTTTGGCCAATGATAGCAAGTTAGGCAGGACTAGGAGTCAAAGAAGATTCTGGAAAATGTAGAGAAGTGGTGTTCCAGGCAGGAAGTGACATAGCAAGGAGACTCATATTTAAGAGAGGAGAAACAGGAAGTGTCCCTTTTCCCCTTCCTCCTCCAGCGGCGCCATGTGAGCCACTGGCAAGACAGGGTGCCAGCGAAAGGCATCCTCTATAAGATGTCTTATAAAAATATAGATTTATGATAATTAACACTGAGTTAACAGATGAGAATCCTAGTCATTGGCCAAGCAGCATATGAACCTAATACAAGTTTCTGTGTATTAATTTGGGCCCTAACTCGGGCAGGCAGCTGGCGTAAAGCACACATGTGGCGGTGGGGCTTGGCAGCTTTTGGCAGAAAGATTTATCGTAACAAAGGAGAGATAGCCAAGACCGTGTGCAGATACATATATAGAAATGAGTTAATTAAGAGAGCTAGCCAGTAAGAAGCCTGAGCCACAGGCCAAACAGTTTATAATTAATATAAGCTTCTGTATGTTTATTTGGGACTAAATGGCTGTGGGACCAGATGGGACAGAAACTTCTACACCAGGGCACTTGGCCAACGGTGCAAGGGGCAGGGGCTCAGGACATACCATATTTTTCACACTCGCTTGCATGAATAATCTCTGGTCCAGTACTGTTAGTGGGATTCAAGTCACTATTAGGAGAAAAAAAGGGGGGGTGTAAAATCAACTCACTAAAAATAACTCCTCCTCTTGTCCCCAAGTTTCTTAAATTAGAGATATCCACTCAGCACATGCTTTTTAAAAGGCAAAGATCCAGGCAAACACATCAAAACAGGGGCTTGGGGTAAGTTAAAACCAGAGAAAGGTCTTGGGAAGCTGAGGCCACAGGCCTTGCTCCAGAAGCACCATCCTCACCTGCTTAGCACATCATACACTTCTGAGAGGTTGGAGACTCGTGGGAAACGCATTTCCTGCAAGGGCAGAGAACAAACACTGAGCTTGGGGTCAACATCTGCTGCAGACCTCACAAAGAAAGGGTCCTGACATGGGCCTAGTCAATCCTGGCCTCAACACCTCCTTTCCCTTCCTCCCCCAGAGACCTAGCTGCCCTTATTCCTTCATTCCAGCCTCAGGAGACCAGGAGATAGATGTTCTGCTAACCCTGGCTAGAAGTGTCACTCGAAGAACTCATACTCTCATGAAATATGAGTGCTCAGGGACCTGAGACATGGACTGGGCCACAAGTGCAGAATATCTGGCATTCTGGAATCAGAAGGTCTTGGGGTGACAAGTTACTAAAATCCCAAGATCAAAGATCAAACTCTGGGCAAGACTACACTGAAGCCCCCCTTCTGAGTTCTGCTGCCCTCCTCCCCAGTCACTTATCCCAAGGCTGTAGAACACTAATGGTGTCCCCTATTTGTTATTCTGTTTAATTTCTGAAAGCATCGAAAGTAATCCCGTGCCTCCCTTTCCCCCATGTAGTGTTACCTGGGCTACAGGACAGTCATTCAGGAAGCTTTCCAAGGGTCACCTGGCTCCACTCTAGACCACATGGAGTGTACAGGGGCTGGGATCAGTTTGCAACCCCTGGTAACTCTAACTCTGCCAGAGAACCTGTGACTCCTATGCTTCCTCCAGACTGAGGGCTCCCTCATCCTTTACTGTGATACTCTCTAGGCATCCACGGGTTCATAAAATACACACTGAGCTCTAAAATAAGCTGTCCAGGCCACACATGATGGCACACACCTTTGATCCCAGTATGTGGAAGGCTGAGACAGAACTGTCATGAATTCAAGGTCAGCCAGGGTTGACCTATCTTTAAAAGTCCAATGAAAAAGTACACAATCTATGTACAAATATAGCACAACTGGGGACTAGAATATGTTAAAATCCACAGAAAGGTGTCATCTGTATAGACACAACATCCCCTACCCCAAAGCATTACCTTCCAGATGTCTTTTGTCACATTCTTGGTGTCAATGATGACAGGAAACAGGTTGTGGATATTCTGCTTAAACTCATCATAGCTTTCTGAGGAGGAAGGTCCAGATGGGGGACCCATCAATTTGTGGGTTCAAGGAAATAGCAGACCCACCCCACCCTCTAGCCCAGCTTGCCACCAGCCTGACTAGTAAAGCAAGCAGAGAGTACAGACAAGAACCAGAAATGTCCCTAATCCTCATCTATGATTTCAAAGCCCCAGCCATGCTACTACTATCACTTTCTATGGTAAAGGCCACAAGGCTTTCCAAACAGGAAAAGGGTACATATAACCCTGCTTGAGGAAGTCTCTTGGTCTCTACCCAGACTATGATACAGGTACAGACCTGAGGTTATGAGAGCACAGCTTCACCCCTACCTGGAAGAGGTTTGTAGAACTTTTCATGGAGATGCAGTAGGTCCATCATCATATTGTGTCCTATCAGAGGCTATTTGGAGTAAAGCAACAGGTAAGATAAAGGAAAGGCTAAACATCAGGCTGACGCTTGCTTCTTTCAATAAAGGTCATAACTCTAGACCACCTGATAATCCAGCATGGCTGTCTCAACTCTTACTCAAGGTAATGGGACTGTTGAGATGGAAGGCAAGAAGGGAACAGGCAGGGGGGAAGAGGAGGAGGAAAGGGGAGGGGGAAGTGAAGAGAGAGGGAGGAAGAGAAGGGGAGGAAGGGTAAAGGGGAGAGAGGGAAGGATGGGGGAAGGGAGGGAGGGAAGAGAGAAAGGGAGAGGGGGAGGGGAAGGGGGAGAGGAAAAAGGAAGGGGAGGAAGATGGCAGGGGAGAGAGAGGGAAGGGGAGGGAGATGGAAGGAGGGAGGGGGAGATGAGTGAACACTAGAGACTTGAGGCAGGGTACTGGAAGACAGACACAATTTCTCTAAGCAATTTTAGGTAGTTAAAACTATTGTGCTGCTACAAGGGACAAAGGCATAGGAGCATCTCACAGTCATAGTCTTTCCTCAAACCCACCATGGGAAAACAAGGCTGGGTCCAGGAAGCTGGTTAGCAAAAACAAAGACAGTCACAAGAAAATTTTACTAGTAAGTCATTTTCTTTTATAATGGGTGTTTGGGCTGCACTATGTCTATGCATTATGCATTATGCATGTCTGGTGCCAGAAGAGGCCGTCAAATGCACTGAAACCATGTCCCCCTCCCCCAAGAATCACTTATTTAAAAAAAAAAAAAAAGACATCTTTAATCTCTTCTTTGCCTTCTGAAGGTTAAGTGAACAAAGATAATTTTGTTGACAAAGAAGCCTTCACAATCCACCACCACTAATACAAAAGATGACGGGAAAAAAACAAAAAGAAAAGAGATGTTTTCTACCTTCTGGGCTCTCACCAACATCTTGAAAAAGACAGAAAAGCCCCTTGCAGAGAGCACAATCTCCTCCCTCCAACACCTGATTTGATCGCAAGAGGCATTCTCAAGGTACCAGCGATGAGGCTGACTGACCTTCTTCACAATCACCTGTAGTGAAGAAGAGAGGCATGGCCATGTGAGCGCCCAGGGATGCAGTTCGAAAGCAAGTGTCTCTTTAACATGGGACACACACACATACACACACACACACACACACACACACACACACACACACACACAGACACACACAGACACACACAGACACACACAGAAGCCTTTCATAGGCCAGATCTGGCTGACAGAGAGGTGACAGGCGGCCACTAAGAAGGCACAGCTAGGTGAGGACTCACCCCTTCATCTTTCAGCACTGTCCAGATATTGGGGAGGGCCTGCCTCAGGACCATTTGGACTTCATAGGCTTGGAACCCTGCAGCGAGGAAATACAAGACACACACAGACCCTGGGACACTATCAAACTTTCCTTCCCTCTGGGAGAAGGGTGGAGAGACTCTGTGACTGGTAGACTACGCCAGATGCCTGCTTCCAGGGTGCGTGAGCCATGTGGACCGTGTGCCTGCTGTGATGGTCTAGGGACACACATATTAACCCTGTTAGAAATTAGTACTAGTCACAACTCACAAGACACTTCAGTAGCAAAAAAAGTTTAAAAATAACAAGTATAAAAGCAAAAATATTTATAGTGACTTGAATGTGGTGCTACATTCCTTTGCTCCTAGTACTCTGGAGCAGAGGCAACCAGATCTTTGAATTTGAGGCCAGTCCCATTTACATCAAATGTTCCAGGCCAGCCGAGGCTACACAGTCAGATCTAAGAAAACCTGGATTCTGTTCCAGGAACCCACATGGTGGCTCACAACCACCTGTAACTACAGTTCCAGGAGATCTGGATGCCCTCTTCTGTCCATGTTGTACACCAGACATGCATATGGTACATATACATATATGTGGGCAAAACACACATATGCTTAAAACAAATACTAAAAAGAAAAAAATTGCAGCAGAAACAGTAGCTGGGGCTGGAGATGCCACCCACTTTCATCTCCATTGAATACACACAGGCACTCAGCTGTTCCAGATGTAAAGTTTCCTTTCTGAGCCTGAGTGGCCAGGAAGAGTACAGTGGCTACCAGCAGAGCTGAGCCTACCATAGCTTGTGCCACGGTGCAGGAAGATTTTACCCTCATTACTACAGCACCAGGACAGTGTCACAGCTGGGCTAGAGATAGCTCAGAGGTTAAGAGCACTCAGAGGTCCTGAGTTCAATGCCCAGCATCCACATGGTGGCTCACAACTATCTATGAGATCTGGTGCCCTCTTCTGGCCTGCAGGCATACATGCAGGCAGAACACTGTACACATCATAAATAGATAAATCTTCAAGAGTGTGATTTTAAAAAATTGTCACAGCCAAGCAACCTTAAGATAGTTTTGACCTCATAGACTCATGACAAAGGGTCTACAGAGGCTGCTCTGAGCATTACCTACAGGAGGGATCAGATTGCCACAAGTTACTAAAACAAGCATTCCAGTGGGATGGAAACAATGGCTCATGAGTGAGTCTCTACCCTTGACCCTCAATGCAGGTTAAAAAGCCTTTGGGACTTGGGAATTCAGGTCAGGACTTTCACCTCAGGATTAGCTACCTCCTGAGCAATGTCAAGACCCAGTCATGAAGCATCTAAGATTAGGACTTCTCGCAAAGAAGATGCATTATTCCCCACCCCCTAGTGCATTGCCGAGACACTCCCTGTGCTCCCAGGTGGGGAGGAATGGCCTCTTGCCTACCAGCAATACCAGGAAGAGTCATCCGGTCACCTTCCTCAGCCAGATCCAGCCACCTAGTCACCTTGTCAATCACCACCTTAATTTGGTCTTTATCCAGAGAACTGAAAATGGACACAGGGAGGCAGAAATGTTGGTGGAAATGCAGAAAGACAGGACATAGATGCACCCTCTGCTCCTCTGTCAGAAATCTAAGTTCTTTCTCCAAGTAACAAAATATTAAAAATTTAAAATGGGGGCTGGAGAGATGACTCAGCAATTAAGAGCACTGGATGCTCTTCTAGAGGACCCAGGCTCACAATTCCCAGCACTACCTGGTGGCTTGACCTTCTTCAACTCCAGTTCCAGGGGATCTGATACTATTCTGGCCTCCCTAGGCATCAGGCACATACAGGTGCAGACAAAAATGTGTGTTTTAAGGATCAAACTGGGGTTCTTCACGGCAATCATTTTACCAACTGAGCCTCACCTCCGAAACTACTTTTTCCCCCCAAGATTAAAGTAATGTTCTCATGGGAGTTGAAAGGAGGAGGAAATGGGCAGTGTTTTGGCCTCTCAGGAAAGTACAGGTGGCCAAAGCCATCCCAGCCAGAGGTGGGAAACACAGCAATAAGGAAAGCAAAGGCACTTGGGAGTGTGAACCCACCTTCGGACTCTCCAGTTCCCTCTCAAGATGCTCTCCCTAATTTTCTTCTCCTGCTCTTCATTCATGTATGGGATTCCATTTTTGAGGAACTGAAGTCAGGAAGAGAACAAGAGAACAGTGAGAGCTGTCTGAGGGCCGGGCAGCAGAGTGAGGGGACACCTTGGCACAGAACATTCAGAGTACCCAGCCATGGCCCCCTCCTTCAGGTTCATACCTTGTTATAGTCGAAGCCATACTGATTCAAAAACTGAACACTAGACGCCTGGAAAGAGAACTCCGAGTCCAAGATCCCAAACGTTGTAGGGAAGAGAAAGAAGTTACAGGAATGGGCTACATACCTATAAAGTAGAGACAGTGATGAGAAGCCTGGTTCAGGACAGACAAACTAGCCTGGCTCATATATCAGGCCCTGGGTTGGGCTGGGTTTTTATTTCTTAAGGAGCTGAATGTTTTCTGAAATCTGAATGTATTTAGGTGCTCTGTCTAGTGGCCAAAGAAAATAGGCAATAATACTGTCCTTGAGGAGCAAAGTCTAAAGCAGAAATAGGTCCATGGTCCACCCAAAGGCTCCAGATATTCAGCCAGAGCAGCATGGAGGTAACCCCCAACACACATGGGTCAGGTTCCTGCAACAGCTTCCAGGCAGGGGTGCCCCAAAAGGTGCAGCATTCTTTTGACTGCTGGCACCTGAGAGCTTCCAGGCAGCTCAAAGTCTCTCTAGATGTCAACACACTTTACTACTTCCCAAAGATGTACAAGGACCAGCTGATGGGAAAGAAAGGAGAGCCCGGGCACTTTAAGACACAGGGCAGGGGAGACCCCCACACAGACTGTACTGTACTACTTCAGAGCACAGCATGTATGCAAGAGCCAGAAGTCAAAACAGAGAGTGTCCAGGGCAAAGTGATTCAGATGCTCAAGGCAAAGCTGCCAAACAGAGACAGGAAAAGCTGTTTGTAGTACAGCTGTTATGTGATACATACTTGTTTGATTCTCCTTCAATGCTGGAAAACACAGACAAACCTAGAAAAACAGCAGAAGTAATGAATACTGAGAGGCAAAGCCACCTGATGTCAAGCAAAGACCAAACACTGCTGCCCATGCTTTGCACCCACAGACAGAGAAGGCTGCAGAAAGGGGAAACCACCCTTCTGAAAAACAGACCTGCAGCATGAGGTCTGCCACACCATAGCTTGTGCTGAAATTACCAAAATGTAATGATGGCCACTTTTCAAAGCACTGAAGTAGCAGATCAACATTTTCGTAGCTTTAAAAATGAGCCACGATTACACACACCTGTAATCCCAGTACTCAGGAGGTAGAGGCAGGAGTATTAGAATTTGGCTACATTTCTCCAGAGGTTAAGACAGGAAGATTTTGTAAGTTTAAGGCGATCCCAGGTTTCGGTATGAGATTCTGTCTCAGGAGATGACTCAGTGGACAAAGGCACTTACACATAAACCCAAATTTAATCCCTGGAACTGATGTAAAGGTGGAAGGACAGAATGTGTCCCACACTCATGATGAATCAACTTTAAATTTTAAAAGCTCAAAATAAACAAAACAGACATACTTGACTACTTTGAAAATCCCTGTATTACTAGGCAAATAAGCCACTCAAACATGGAGAACAAAAAACCTTGAGAGCAATTTCTTATATTTCTCAAATATATAAGAAAAAAAAAGCCTAAGAATAGAAGGGAATGCAGATGTGCGCACACACACAGATGTTCATCTCCAGAAAAAGCAGGGGTCCATAAAACTTGGCCCAGAGCTTGTTTTGTAATTCATTTTACTGGAAAATTCAGGACCCCTATTACAAAGGCAGGCCTGGTAAAAGAAATGTCACCTACAAAACCTTAGCTACTATCTAGTCCTTCACATAAAGTTTGTGACCCCAGTATTATAAAATGTAAATCAGAGTATTTTTTAGTCTATCAAGTTGAATTAAAAATTCAGACTCATTAATTCCCAGGGTTTTTTATAGGAATGAACACTCACTGTTGCTGGTATGGGTAACTAAAAACATTGTGGATGATTGGTAGTATACATCTAATTCTGTCTCAAGGACAGAACTATCTCAGATGCACAAAAGTGTAACAGTGTGCAAATATAAAAATGCATTTAATTATAAACAAGTAGTTACTAAATATACCTTATGTAGGACACTATGTCTATGGAACTGTATATATGACCAGGTCTGTTTGATAATAGACTCCCACACATATTTTTGCTCAAATGATGGAATAGTTTAAACAGGGATTATCCCTGACCACTGTTCTGTTTAGGCCACAAAATAATGCACTTGGGAAGCAGAGGCAGGCGGATCTCTGTGAGTTCAGAACCAGCCTGGTCTACAAGCACTAATTCTAGGACAGGCTCCAAAACTACAGAGAAACCCTGTCTCCAAAAACCAAAAGAAGAAAATGGTCATAGAGCAACAGAAAACCCAGACAGTAAAAAACCTTCTGAGTCAGGCATTGGTGGCACACACCTTTAATCCCCATACTCAGGAGGCAGAGGCAGGCGGATCTGCTTTCAAACAAACATCCCTGACTAAAGATACACTAATTCCCTGAAATCAGATCTCAAGAACAAATACTCTTCAACTAAAACATAAAAATTTAGCTGTTTTTAAAAATGAGATTTCTAAATCAAGGGAAAAAACAAAACCTTGAACTGCAGCCATAAACTCCTACTTCATTCTGAAAAAAAAAGTACAAATTGCCAGGCATTGGTGGTGCACTGCACAACTTTAATCCCAGCACTCGGGAGGCAGGCAAATCTCTGTGAATTCGAGGCCAGCCTGGTTGGTCTACAGAGCAGAGTTCCAAAACAGGCTCCAAAGCAATACTGAGAAATCCTGTCTCGAAAAACAAAACAACAACAACAAAAACAAACAAACAAACAAAAAAATCTTCTTGAGTCGGTTGGTGGTGGCTCACATCTTTTATCCCAGCACTAGGGAGACAGAGGCAGGCATCTCTGAGTTCAAGGCCAGCCTGGTTCCAAGACAACCTCCAAAGCAATACAGAGAAACCCTGTCTTGAAAGACCAGAAACAAAAAAACCCTTCTTAAACGATCCACAACAAAGAGTTGAACATCAGACTCACCAATCTGACATATTGTAAATTGCTGAACACTCTGCCGGGTCTTCATATACCACTCGGATGGCAAATCAAAGAGACTGTGAAGAAAGAGGTGTCTCAGATACAGGCAGCAGGCCTCTGGGGCAGGCTCAGCTACTCTCAATCTGAGACCGGTTGGTTGTCTTTGTTAACACAATTAGGGAACACCTACCAGCATTTGACCAAAAAAAAGGCATAACTCTTAACAGGTGGGAGCAACCCATCCCCCAACGCCCCCCCCCCCAAATACCCAACACAAACCATTAAAAAAAGGCAACACCAACAGGAGCCTGCTGGGAAACAGTGCTAGTCTGGCAAGGCCTAATTAAAGAGACATTGGTGAGGGGCCTCTCTGGACTGTTAGACAGCCGTACCTGATCTGCTGGGGCCGGGACGAGTTTGAACGCAGACCTGTGAACTCTATGTCGAGACCTACGGGAAAGCAAAATAGACAGATCCTCGGGCATACATACAGCAAGCCACCTTTCACACTGTAAATGCTCCAGGTGGTACGAGTGTACACCTGGGTACTCAAGAAGCCAATTTAGTCAATAAAAGAAAACAGGAACCTGGCATACTGTTTCAAACAGGGCTGTCCGGACAACAGAAGCAGGAGCGGTGGGTTTGATTGCTTCAGGCCCCTGCAGGAGTGAGAAAACCTCCTCTCGGTTCTATGAGCCCCTCTGGCCTGGAGACCCACCTAGTACTGAACCACACACACCAGTCCGCAGGCTCTCCCTGACAGGCGACTCTGATGACAGGGCCTGCCACCCCAGGTACCTTACCCACAAAGTCTGCCTCATCGATGATATCGTGCAGGAATGAGAGGGTCTCTGCAAACTCGTCAGCACCTACGTCCATAGCCGCTAGTTCCGAGGCGCGCCGGATGTGGCCACGTGCTGTCCACGCGTTTCCGCTGCGCAGGGCTTTAATTCTCGTCGCGTGTGGCCTGCTACAGCCAGAACCAGTTTGGTACGAATTTGCATGTGATGCCCACAGCCTTGATCTTAACTTGCTAGGAAAGCAGAGGGTATTGCAGTCAAGAGCTCCTAGCTGTGCTGAAAGCATCCTTAGTACCGGCGATCAGCTAGTGTGGTCTTTACCCTGTAGAAATGCCTGCCTAAGGTAAGCAGTGACCAGTCTCCATGCTCACTAGTCTGTGGTCTAATGTACCCTCTCAGTTCTGGACTTGCAATCTTATAGAGACCTGGGCTTCTAAGTAAGGTGCTTCCCTTCGTATTTAACTCAAGGGAAGAAAAAAATATACCTTTGCTTCCACTTGGGTATTTATTGATCAGAGTGTGACTCCTGTGCCATTGGATGCTGAATGCCTCGGAGTCAGTGTTCTAAAAAAAAAAAAAAAAAAAAAAAAAAGGCACATGCTTACCATTTTTCTAATGGGACTGGAGAGATGGCCCAGGGGTTAAGAGCACTGGCTGCTCTTCCAGAGGACCCGGGTTTGATTCCCAGCACCCACATGGCAGCTCACAGCTGTCTGTAACAACAGTTCCAGGGGATCATTCATCCTCACACAGACATATATGCAGGAAAAACACCAATGCACATAAATAAATTAATCTTTTAAAAAATAAAATGACTTCTCAAAATACATTTCTCCTAAGTAAAGGCACCTTGTCTATATGTCTTCTCCACATTATACAAACTTTCAGAGAGCTGCCATGATCCCCCCAAGCTCCAGCCTAAGAAGTTTTTTTTTTTTTTTTACTATTATTTATTTAACCTTATTTTATGTACATTGGTGTGAAGTCAGATCCCCCAGAACTGGAGCTACAGACAGTTGTGTGCTGCCATGTGGGTGCTGGGAATTGAACTCAGGACCTCTGGAAGAGCAGCCAGTGCTCTTAACCACTGAGCCATCTCTCCAGACCCCCCCCCACGAAGTTTTTTGAGAAAGGGTTGTAAATGGAGTTAATTGGAATAGATAATAAAAAGCCGAACTTAGATATAGAGGGAAATGCTGAGAGATCAGAGAGAAGGAGCAAGCCCCCACCACAACTTATGTCCTTAGCGTCTCAAGAGAGAAGAGTGATTTGCTCCAATTTCTCCCTGCTTATATACTGTTTCTGCCCAGCTACCTCACTTCCTGTCTGTCCAGCCCTCCAGATCTCTATGGTTAGCTGGTGTCAAGCTCCACCCTCTGACCTTCAAACAGGATTTATTTGTGCAAGATAACACCACACAGGGATCTGGGCATTGGTGGTGCATGCCTTTGTTAGACCCCTGGAAAACTCAGGTATCGGGGTCCCAGGCCACGTTCGAGGTCACCCCAATCACTAGGCGGATTCGAGAGCTTGATGTAAACTGCATGAGGCTTTATTGTGATTTAACGAGCTAACCCCATGTTAGCTCGGGTCTTTCACCCACCCGCCATGGCAGATGGCTCGAAAAAGACAGCTCCTAGGGCCTCTCAAGAGATCTTATAGGGCAGAGTGTCTAGGGGTACGCATAGGCTCACTATTGGTGTGCCTCCAGTCTTGGAGGGCTTGCCTTGTGTTGATTGGCCAATTGGTTGTTATGGCCCATAGGCCCTCCCAGGGTGGTTGCTATGCTTTGCGTCATTGCTGTGTGCTTGCAACTTTACGGAAAGTACACCCAGGGTCGTAAAGCATAGCGCCACCAGCTAACTTCTGATTGGTTCCTTGTCACGAGGCAGGCATCTGACTTTCTAGTGACTAAGACAAGGTCATAGAGCACGTGTTTGGCCGTTATGGCTGCCAAAAGGGAAGCTGGTCCCTTCACCTTTAATCCCAGCACTCGGAGGCAGAGGCAAGCAGATCTCTGAGTTCGAGATCAGCCTGGTATACAAGATCAAGTTCCAGGACAAGTCTCCAAAGCCACAGAGAAACCCTATCTCAAACTATCCCCCCCCCTAAAAAAATACAATAAAAATAAGATAACACCATGGCTGTCCTGGAACTTACTCTGTAGACCAGATTGGCCTCAAACTCAGATATCCGCCTGCCTCTGCCTCCCAAATGCTGGGATTAAAGTGCCAGGGATCAGCTAGTATTAGTCCCACCACTACAGCGGCTATCTATTCTGCACTGATGTCTTTGGGGCTGCGATCAGACCCGCCAGGTCCATCCCTGAATGGGGGAATGCTGGACCGGGAAACTCCTAGCTACCCAACAGCATTAAGGACAAGACACAGACATCTTGTCATCTCAGGAGGGCTCTCAGTCCATCTGGAGACTGGAGTCCAGTTTATTCAAGCATCCTCTTAAATTGCTTTCCAACAGTGGGGGTGATATCAGAAGACATCCATTATCGTGTATAAAGCTGATATCAAATATTTCCTTTAATCTTAGAGGCACCTCTAAAACTGCACGTCCTCCCCAGCCTCTCACCAGTCCCTAGGAACGTAAAAGCCCTCAGAATATGTGTAGGCCCACCCAGGGCCTAGGTCTGTTGTTATACAAACTAGGAGACATTCTCCATTGAGGCCAAGCCATCTGGTGGAAACCAGCTGCCATCTAAAAGACAATGTGAGATTCGAGCTCCTGGGATAGAGCTTGAGGCCCATGCTCCAAAATATCATAATCAATCTTTTGGGCCCCCACATTAAAGGCGTTCGCCACCACCACCACCACCACCACCACCACCACCACCACCACCACCACCACCACCACCGGCTACATGCCGTTCTTAATACATAATTTTATTCCTCTCTTTCTGTTCCTGTCTCCCTCTTCTGTCCTCTGTGTCTCTTTACCTCTTTTCTCTTTACTTCCCCCTCCCTCCCCTTTCTAATAAAACTTCTCACTCAAAAAACAAAAAAAAAAACCTTAATTTATTAGATGTATTTTTCTGGTGTGTATGTGCACCACATGTGTGCAGTACCTGTAGAGGCCAGAGTGGGTGTTGGATTTCCTAGAACTGTAGTACCAGCTGTGAGCTACTATTCTGGTCATGGAAACTAAACCCAGTTCCTCTGCAAGAGCAGCAAGTGCTCTTAACCACACTGAGCCATCTCTCCAGCCCCTTGTATGACTCTAAGGCTTTTCCTATAGCCAGGTTTGAATTCTCAAATGAACATTCACCACCCATCATTTCTACCTCCCACTGGCTACTCCTCACACTCATTTATCTCTAAAGATTTGCCTGAAATCACCAGAAAGGGAGTCCTAGGAAGTGTATAAGGCATTTGCAGTGTATCGCCACAGTACTTCTGAGTTTACAGTTACACTGACATTAAAAACAAAGCAAAACACCAGCAAGCAATCCTCAGTCCCTGATGACTGGCCACAAGGTGCTTAGAGAGTAACACAGGAAGGGTTTACAGCTTGTTATAAACATTTTAATTTGTCCTTTAAATAGTTATAAGTAGTGACTGCTTCTCTTAAGTACTCCTCATGTTCACAAAAGAGGCCAAGTTTAGCCCTTGATTAAAAGAACAAAACCACACAAGCACACACAGAAGTGGGAAGAGGTCGACTTTAAATAGCTCTCCACTGTTAACATTGTTGCTATGAAGCTTTCAGTCTGGTTCTCCCTGCAAACTCTTCTTTTCTTCCTTCATTCCTTTCTTTCTGTTTTTAGATGCAGACACTTATAGCTGGAGTAGCAAGTGATGATTTTATGTTTACACTTTCAAAGCAGTTAATGCTTCTATTTCTTCTATTTCATTCATAGATTCTCCGAGGCTCCTGAAGCACCACACCACTTTCTGTCATGGCATTCTGGAGAGATTTTAGCTGGTTTGAAGATCAGGGGAGGTTTGAAAAAAAAAAAAAGGAAAACATTGGGTTAGCCTTCAGAACACCTGAAAAAATGTTTGCTTCCCAAGAGACAAAGAAACAATTGATTTCATCTTGTTGACTTCCCGGGCTGCATTGGTTTTTCTCTGAGTGATCTTGGGAACAGAAGAAAAAGGAAATGGAGAGGTATCAGAGATGAGCATCTTCAACTGCATGGGTAAGATGCCAGCCTAACACTAGGAAGTGCAGTGCTAACATCCTAGACTCCAGCATTTAATCTTACAATACTGACTGACCTCAGGTATGCAGACCATGGGAACACTAGCTCATATGGACTTGCAAAAAAATTGAATGCTGTCAGAGTACCCTGCCACAGGCCTAACGCATGGAATATCCTCAGGAAAGAATGTAAGTATATCTAATACCAAGAACTAACAAAATGCCTTCTGTTGTCTTTGTGTGGCTAGACTGCACATGCTAGGCAGTGCTCTCAGAGCTGCATCCCCGGTTCTGTACCTGCGTGTGCGCGCCGTGGATGGAACACAAGGTGCCCAACATGCTATCCAAGAGCTTTCGCTGATTCATAGTCCTAGTCCCCACTTTTCCTTTTAAAATTCTGAGACAGGGTCTTACTAAGTTACTCAACTTGAGATTCCTCTGCCTTAACCCCTGGAATTATAGACCTGTGTCACCAACAATCAATGTTCCTTTTTTTTTTTGAGACAGGGTCTCAATTTATTCCTGATGGGATGAAACTTGCTTTATTAACCTGGCCCTGAACTCAAGAGCTCCATTTGTGTCTCTGCTTCTACCACAACACGCCAAGCTTTTTGTTTGTTTGTCTTGGGTTTTCTAGACAGGGTTTCTCTGTATAGTCCGGCTATGCTGGAATTCATGCCTTTGACCAGGCTGGCCTTGAACTCACAGAGTTTTTTATCTTTTAAGTAAATATATAGAATTAAAAATACCGAGTCTGAGGATGCCTCCCAAGGAGTTGGTTGGTAGACCATGAAATTGATTCCTGCTTCTAAGCATCGCTGTGCCAGCACTCGTCCTATACTCTCACAAGCCACCACATTTCTGGTATTATAAAGGTGTTTTTTAATAGCCCATTCACGAGTGGATGCTGAAACCACCACCTGGCCATTTTGGTGTTCAACCAGTGCTTCTATGTGATGCTGAGTCTTTATAACTTGCAACCTAAGTAGGATGAAAAGAAAATTAAGAAGTTAAATTACTTAAGGTGAATGAAAGCCTATGTTTCTCAAGAATTTAGTTGGGTGGGGGAGGAGGGTTGGGGGGAGGGGAGGGAGAGGGAGAAGGGACTTGAAATAAGCTTGTTCCCTAACTAGAACTAATAAAATAAATAATAATAATAAAAAAAAGAATTTAGTGACTAGGCTGTTAAGACAGCTCAATGGGTAAAGGTACTTCCACAGGACTTCACAATGGAACTTGATGTGTCTGAATCCTAGCCCCAGCATGTATTCCCACATCATCTCTCCTTCCTTTAGAGAAAGTGGCAAAAAAAAAAAAACCTGCTACACCTGCTTTGCAATGTAGTTTACATAATTAAAGAAAATAAACAAATACAAAATAACTAGCATAGCTCCTGGTAAATACAAAGTTTTCAGTAAATAGTCATCTTAGGGCTGGGGAGTATAGTCCAGAGGCAGAACACTTACTTTGTGTGGATGAAGGCCCTGGTCTAACCCTCATAGTTCTCCCAAAATAAAATTTAACATTTATTTTTATGTGTGTGTCTGTGGTTACAGACTGGAGTTACAGCCAGTTGTGGGTGCTGGGAACCGAACCTGGGTCCTGTGCAAACTCAGTAAGTGCTTTTAACTAATGAACTACTGCTCCAGCCTCCACAAATAAATAAATAATAAATAAATAAATAATCTCATTTTTCTTAAAAGACTTTTAATTGGCCTTCCTTTTATTCCCCGCCTTAAAAATTAAGGCCCAAACTTTACTCTCCATTATTTATCTTAATCTGCAAGGTAATAACCTAATTGTACTTACTACTCTATTTCCACCAAACGTCACTCAGCCCTTTACTTACTGAACTCCAGGTACGCAGGCCTGTGGGCTTCTCAGAGGAGCTAATCAACCCCAGCCTAGCAGCCTCCTCTACTAGAATGTCCTTCATGTCAGATGGTGGTCTTCTTATCCTTTAGGGCTCAGCTTTGTTGTTTTAAGACAGGGATTTTGTTTTGGAGACAGGATTTCTCTGTGTAGTTTTGGAGCCTGTCCTGGAACTAGCGCTTGTAACCAGGCTGGTCTTGAACTCACAGAAATCCGCCTGACTGTCTCGGGAGTGCTGGGATTAAAGGTGTAAACCACCACCACCGGTTTAGATGTCGGCTTTTTGACATGTCACCTCTTCAGAGAGGGAACAATACATAATCTCTTATTCTCAAATTAACTTTAAAGTTTTCTTCCCAATTTAACCTTGGGCTTATCTGGCAGGGTCAGTCACAAATTAATTACCTGTGCCAGAACTCACGGTTGGGCCACACTGTAGCCCAGCCCCGTTCTTTCCTGGCTACCCCTAAGAGCTCCAGATTCCGAGGGTTCCGGTTGGTGAACACTGGGGCCACAGCTTCGTTTTCCTTAGTCTCCACTTCGGGCTGAATCGCTGGCGAGGAACTGGTCGAGCGGGCTGCGAACCCACACTCTAGGAAATGAAAACGACCACGTGGATGTTTAAAACGACTAATACGGGCGCCAGAGGGGCGTGCTCTAACCATTCCCATCACAAGGCCCAGAAGCGGGTAGAAATGGCCGTCTGACCAAGGTTATCACCACCGACCCATAACGTCCCACGGTCACCCCGGGAGCGGCTAGTGCGTTCGCTTCCGCAAGCGGAACCTCGGGTGCAAAATTGGATTTGCAAATTCCCATATACTGTGCACAGCGAGCAGGCAACGACGCGGGGCGAGATTAATTACCCAGCTTCCCGCAAACTGACAGCCATTTCCAGACCCGCGGCTGAAGCGCCATCGCCGATGGGACGTAGGCAAAGCCTCCCAGTACCCGGCCTTGCTTTGCTCACGGTCGTCAGGGAGAACGACTAGCGGCAGCCATGTTAACTGGGGGAAAAGCTACAGATGCCAGCAGGTCGTCGGTCACTCCGGGACCCGGAACAACAAGCTCCCTTGTACTGAGTGGCCGAATAAGCGATCGGTATCTCCGCTTCGCCAACCACCGCTGACGTCGAGGCGGGGGGCGGGGCACGCTCGCGTAGCTCTTTTCTCGGAAGTCCGTCCCTGCGGCATGCGTGACCCCAGGCAGTGGTCGCCCAGCTGCAGACCCCAAACCTCGCTGAGCCTGGACGGAGTCTCAGCTGACTCTCCGAATGCTCCCTGACTCCTAACTATGACCGGAGCTCAGAGATGAAAGGCGCGCGAGCTCCCAGCCGTACCTGGGAGCTAGGGTCCGTAGCCCGCCTCCCACCACAACCCTATCAGCTTCTCTAGAAGGCGCGAGAACGCACGAGCGCCGCCCCACTCCTCCCGCGGCCCAACTTCGGTTCCTCACTTCCGCGCCTTTCTCGTCCAGCCTCTAATTGGATAAATAAATTGTAGACCCACCCCCCCTCCAGTTCCGGCGTCTTCAGTCTCGCCCATCCTCTTTTTCCCAGCGGGCCTAGCGGTTAGCGGAGCTTGGAAAGCGGGCGGGGCTTGGTACCCAGCATCCCGTGCGGCGTCGCTCGGGCCTCTCTCTCCACGCCGTCCGCGTTCCCCGCTGTGGTGGCCGCAGTCCGGCCTCTGAGCGGATATCCCGGCCGTCCGCGGTGTTAGCGAGGCCAGCCAGGTTCCCTAACGATGGAGGGCCCTTTGTCCGTGTTCGGGGACCGCAGCACTGGAGAGGCGATCCGCTCCCAGAATGGTAAGGGCGCGAGAATCCTGCGCCAGGCCCGCGGCCCAGGCCGAGGCCCGACTGCGGTCGCTAGGCCGGGGCTTCCCCCTCGGCACAGCGAAGTCCCCGTGGAGGCCCGGGCCCAGTGCGGACCTCACCCGCGGGCCCAGCCGGCGCCATGGCGCCCTTCGGCCCTGGGAAGAACGTTGGAGCACGGCACGCGAAAGCCCGTTTTGGGAGGTGCCCAGGGTGGGTGTGGGCGTCCACGCCCCGAGTGGGGACTGCGCTACCCCGGAAGGCTAGCTCCAGACCTGATCGCCCGCCACGCCTCAACGGTCCCTTTGTCCTGGTTCTAACCGGGTTGGAACATCCCGGACACGACCAGAGAGGAGTAGTTTCCACCCGTTCCATTTGCCCAGGAGAACATGCCCACAGAATGTAGGTGGTCGTCTTTGCGTGGCTTCCCTCCGGCCGGTTGTCTTTCAGTTGATAGCTGCTCCCAGGAATACTTAACGGTTTGCAAATTGAACGATAGGCGAAATAACACGTGTTTGCTGGTAGTTGAACCTGTTTTTTTTTTTTTAAAGCACTTAACGTTTTCCGATCGTGATTGTGCTTTTTTGTTGTTGTTAAGGTGCCCCCTCCCCCCGAAATACAGTTACTACCGAGATGGACTACTATTCTTATTAAAACATGCTAGAGTCTGAAGAAAAGGCTGAGATGTTAACCCTGAAATTTTTCTTGCTGGCTGGAGAGATAGCTCACCAGTAAAAACACTGGCTGCTCTTCCAGAAGACCCGAGTTCAATTCCCAGCACCCACAGAGCCCCTCACAACTGTCTGTTAACTGTATTTCCAGGAGATCTGACACCTTTACACCAATGCACATAAGGGATTACTTATTTTTTGAGGCATTGACCTCTTTGTGACATTCCAGTACTCAAAAAAGTTAACCTAGCCCGGCCATGGTGGCACACACCTTTAATCCCAGCACTCACTTGGGAGGCAGAGGCAGGTGGGTCTCTGAGTTCGAGGCCAACCTGGGCTACAGACCTAGTTCCAGGATAGTCATGGCTGTTAAACAGAGAAACCCTGTTCTGAAAAGAAAAAAAAAATAGTTAACCTTCACTAGTCCTTTTTTTGGTTTTTCAAGACAGGGTTTCTCGGTATTGCTTTGGAGTCACTAGTCCTTAAATAGGTGTGTTTTTATTTTTTTAATTCCCCAAAAATCGTAATTATTGCAGATTGGTAGGTTTAAGAAAATCATAGTTGGCTTGGTGTCTCTTAGCTTGTGAATTGTTCTAATTTTTCGCCCATTGTTCTATCTTCAGTTATGGCTGCAGCTTCCATTGCCAACATTGTGAAAAGTTCTCTGGGGCCAGTTGGCTTGGATAAAATGTTGGTGGATGACATTGGTGTAAGTATATCTCACTGTTCTTGGTGGCCTTGCCTCGTGGAGCTTGGTTTCTGTGTTGACCCACTTCCTTCATATTTCTCAGGATGTAACCATTACCAACGATGGGGCCACCATCCTGAAGTTACTGGAGGTAGAACACCCTGCAGCTAAAGTTCTTTGTGAGCTGGCTGACTTGCAAGACAAAGAAGTGGGAGATGGAACTACCTCTGTGGTGAGGCACTACCTGGGAGTGGCTAGAGAATAAGCCCGTTTATTAGAGTTGAACCCATGAAAGAATCCTTTACTCTAGATATGTCAGGTGTTTATGGTCTCATAAACATTTGAAAACTAATCATTGCACCTACTTTGTGCAGTTTGAGTAGGAGAAAAATCATATAAGGTAGTTGAATATAAGCTTATTTTAAATACTGGGAATTTGGATGCTTATTTTCAACCCCCTTGCCATGATAATGTTTACATGTAGAAAAGAGTTTCTCATTTAAAGAAAATGTTACCAGGTTTCGGCTTCTTTGTTGTTCAAAACTAATGGATAGTTTTGGATTTTAACCATAGACAGGAAATTTGGGAATTCAGAGTAGAAATTTCTGGTGTTTGTAGCTTGGACCATTTGCACAGACTACTTTGTGGTGTTCTCCATTTTATGTTTTCAGCAAGCTGCTACTTGTCTGCTGTGGCTGGTTAGTAATGCTAGGTCATAGCTGGACATTGTGGTGCATGCCTTTAATTCCAGCAGTTGGGAGACAGTGGAAGGTGGATCTCTGAGTTTCAGGATAGCCAGGGCTACACAAGGAAACCCTGTCTTGAACAAATAAGTAAATAAGATAAAAATAACAATATTAGATAATTTTGATGTTTTCCTGTATGCATTGTGCATATTGAATGACATGAAAACTTAAAGCAGTGTTTAATCAACAGGTAATTATTGCAGCGGAGCTTCTGAAAAATGCAGATGAACTAGTCAAACAGAAAATTCATCCAACATCAGTTATTAGTGGCTATCGGCTTGCCTGCAAGTAAGATTATATTGAAAGAAAATGTTATTTCCTGTAATGGTTGTAGTCTGTCTTAATGTTGTGATTAATCATTAGTTGGCAATGTTCTGTCTTAGCATTTGGGTGGTAGTATTGAAATATTCAGCCCAGTGTACCTCTGTTTTCCCAGTTGACTACCACGTTTTCTCCCAGTAGATTATAGTGGCTATGCTTATGGGATAGATGAAAGGTGCCATGATCTGAAGGGGGAGGGCTTTTCAGTGTCTTCCCCCCTATATGAAATGGCTGAACATAAAACCATCGCCCGATATTTCACAGCGTGTTGGATGTGGTGAAACGCAAAACCTCTGAGTGATGTTTTTATATTTTTCTTTGCCGTTCCTTTCCCAGGGAAGCAGTGCGCTATATCAGTGAGAACCTAATTATTAACACAGACGAACTTGGAAGAGACTGTCTGATTAATGCCGCTAAGACATCCATGTCTTCCAAAATTATTGGAATGTATCCTTAAATGTTCAGTGAAATTTGACCCTAACCCCCTTTCACTCTTAAAAATTAGACTAGGCTTTTATAGAATGTCAATTTTATGCAATAAAATTTATAATTCTTATCTAATGCAACTTGATCTTGTTAGAGAAAAGTGACTGAAACTGCTGCTGCCACCCCAGCCTTGCTGTGGTGAGAGGGTGGTTTGGAGTGCAGATGGTGCTGCATAGAGGGAAGTCACCCTGACTATAGTAGTACTACTTACTGTCTTCCATTGGTGAATTGTCTTGCTAAAAGAAAGTCTAGTTGAATTGCTTTTTGTGTCTTTGGGTCTTTTATTCCAAGACTATTGCTGTCCTTAACTGTTGTCTCAGAAATGGTGATTTCTTTGCTAATATGGTGGTAGATGCTGTACTTGCTGTCAAATACACAGATCTGAGAGGCCAGCCTCGATATCCAGTCAATTCTGTTAATATTCTGAAAGCCCATGGAAGAAGTCAGGTAGAAAGCATGCTGATCAATGGCTATGCACTGAACTGTGTGGTGGGATCTCAGGGTACGTAAGGGTCAGCATTGTTGTTTGTTGGTTTAGTTTTGTCTATCTGTGTATTTTTCATAGTATACATCTTTTATTTATTTGTTTGTTGGTTTGTTACACATACAGTGTTCTGCCTACCTGCCAGAAGAGGGCACCAAATTGAATTGTAGATGGTTGTTGTAGATGGTTGTGAGCCACCATGTGGTTGCTGGGAATTGAACTCAGGACCCCTGGAAGAGCAGTCAGTGCTCTTAACCTCTGAGCCATCTCTCCAGCCCCTTAGTATACCTCTTAATAGGCTGTAATATTTGTGATGAGGGTGGGCATTGTGATACAGGCATTTAATTTGAGCACTGAGGCACTGTTAAGCCTTGTCTACATAGTGAAACCCTGCCTTTAAAAAAAAAACAATTTTTTATTTTGTGGTGGGTATAGATTGAGAGGAATTGTGTGCACTTGCAACTGTCAGACTTTATTAATGAATTGCTATCTTAATTTGGTTTATATATAACGTGAACTTTTCCTGTTATGGTTTTAAGGATAAGTCTCTTCTATGAACCCTAGCATTGTTATAGTTAACCTTTTATTCATTTACAGGCATGCCCAAGAGGATAGTTAATGCAAAAATTGCATGTCTTGACTTCAGCCTGCAGAAAACAAAAATGAAGCTTGGTGTGCAGGTGGTTATTACAGATCCTGAGAAATTGGACCAAATTAGACAGAGGTATGTGGGGAGACTTGCCTGTGAAAAGGTGTTTGTAAATCAAGGTTTGTGCTTGGTAGAAGTATGATACAAAATAATAGTAAAGCCAGGCATGTCCTATCTTTACATGTCTGAAACAGGTAGATCATTTAAGCTGAGGAATTGTAGTCAACATGGGCAGCAGAGTGTTGCCTTGAGTGTTAGATACTATGTAGGGCTGCTATAGTTCTCATGTAAGATACTATGTACTACTATAGTGTGACACAGCTGGTAGTGATTGCTGTGGCATCACTCCAGCAGACATGCTTTATTCCATTTTACTCTGATGGGATTGCTATTGTGTAATTGGACTGTGACTGACCAATATGTTGTGTAGATGTGATATGGGTTCAATAATTGATTTGTGATCTCATATATATTTGCTTATGATTTTCATGCTTCCTGATGAGTTCATCTGACACTTGTTAGAAATGTACACAAATGAGCCAAAGCAGTGGTGGCACGTGCCTTTAATCCCAGAAGACAGAGGCAGGGGAGTCTCTTGAGTTTGGGCCAGCCTGGTCTATAGAACAAGTTCCAGGACAGCCTGGGCAACACAGATAAACCCTGTCTTTAAAAACAAACAATGAATGAATTGTCCACTGATGAACTCTGGTCAAGCTGTCTGTCCTTGATAGATTACTTATCTCTGGAGTCTTTTCATCTCTCCAGACATTTTCATCATAGGCTCAGCCGGGTGGTGGTGGTGGCGCACGCCTTTAATCCCAGCACTCGGGAGGCAGAGGCAGGCGAATTTCTGTGAGTTCGAGACCAGCCTGGTCTACAAGAGCTAGTTCCAGGGCAGCCTCCAAAGCCACAGAGAAACCCTGTCTCAAAAAAAACAACAACAAAAATACAAAACAAAACAAAAATCATAGGCTCATTTGAAAAAAAATGCAATTTGACCATCATAGCTGTGCTTCAGAACATTAAGCATCTTCACCATCTACTGTTGAATATACTGTTTATACCTCTTAAGGGTTTTCATTTCCTGGTCTTATGTAACTTCTAGTTCAGCGCTGAACCACTTTTTTATTCTACAGTGTAGGACTGGATTTGTGTGTCTCTTACTTGTCTCTTGTCTTGACTTCATACAGCTTTAGTGATGCTGACTTGGGATGATCATTAGTAATAAATCTATTGCATCTTTAAGTGGGAGAAGACAAAGGGGGATGTTTATCATTTTGGTTTTTTTCCCTTTTTTTGCCACCCTTAATTAAGAACTCAAATTGTAGTGAAAGTTACAACTGCATAATCTAAAATACTGAAGTTGTTAATTTTGGTTTACTGAAACATTTCTCTGTAGAGAATCAGACATCACCAAGGAGAGAATTGAAAAGATTCTGGCGACTGGGGCCAATGTTATTCTGACCACTGGTGGGATAGATGATATGTGTCTGAAGTACTTTGTGGAGGCTGGTGCCATGGCTGTTAGACGAGTTCTAAAAAGGGATCTCAAGCGTATCGCTAAAGCTTCTGGAGGTATGTCTTCTCCCAGCCTGAGACAAACCACTTATTAGTGATGTATGTGACTGGGTCAGAAGTCTTGAATTGAAATATTGACACTTCAAAAGCTTCTCTTTGTTGTGCTCTAGTGGTCTCCAGGGAGCCACTTTTTTTCCCAGGTGATTGGGAAAGTTGTTTGCTGAGATTGTTGGAAATGAGTAAATTGATTTTACCTTGAAATTGACAGTTTTGTGTTAAGTTGTAGTGGCTTGTCTGTACCCTTGAAATAATGCATTGCTTTTCTCATAAGGAAAATCACTAAACTACAATCTTGAAAGCAAATGTGTGTTCTTATGACTGTCTTATACAGCAAGTATCCTGTCCACACTGGCCAATTTGGAAGGCGAAGAAACTTTTGAAGCTACCATGCTGGGGCAAGCAGAAGAAGTGGTCCAGGAGAGAATTTGTGATGATGAGCTGATCTTAATCAAAAAGTAAGAGTGACTGTTGGAAGTTACCCAGCAATGCGGGTTCGGTTGTAAAGAGCTCTTTCCCATTTATTTGCTGCTCTAGTCTCTCAGTGATAGGAGCAGTTATACGCATGGGATAAAATAATATTGGGCCATTGTAAATTGAGATGAAATGTGTGTTTGTCTCTTCTGCATGGTCTAGACATTGTTCTTGCTGCCATATCTTTAACTGTGATTAGGATTTAATAAGGGTGTTTGCAGTTAATACTACTTTCATTACTTAAAAAATACTAATGACTTCACTTTTTGTTTTTCATAGTACCAAAGCTCGTACATCTGCATCAATCATCTTACGAGGAGCAAATGATTTCATGTGTGATGAAATGGAGCGATCTTTACATGATGCTCTTTGTGTGGTGAAGAGAGTTTTGGAGTCAAAATCTGTAGTCCCAGGAGGAGGTGCTGTAGAAGCCGCCCTGTCCATATACCTTGAAAACTATGCAACCAGTATGGTAAGGGTGGTTTCAGAGAGGCGTAAGAGGTGGTGGTGTTAGGTATGCCTGCATGAAGACACCTCATGTTTTTCTTCTTAGGGGTCTCGGGAACAGCTTGCTATTGCAGAGTTTGCAAGGTCTCTTCTTGTTATTCCTAATACACTGGCAGTGAATGCTGCCCAAGACTCCACTGACCTGGTTGCCAAGTTACGAGCTTTTCACAATGAGGCTCAAGTTAACCCAGAACGTAAAAACCTGAAGTGGTGAGTATATAGTTTCTTCGTGTTCCGTTGTCAACTGTCATGGGTCTGTTTTAAGTTCATCACAGTACCTTTGTCCTTCCCTGTGCCTTTGGGAAATACTTGAAGGGAATTGTCACATACTAAAACATTACAGGCATCATTGTTGCCTGGGACCTATCTATATGTTGTTGGCTGCTGACTTTTAGCAGTTATGTTGTAGGTGTCAACTCTGGATCCCATTCTGACTCCCTAGGTAGTCTATAGGAAGGGCTAAGAGAATGATCTTAGGTTATTTTTTACCCTTTTCAGGCAGCCCCCTCAGCTTTAGTGAATACAGCCTCAAAATAGTATGTCATTAGATAATCTGCTCCTTATGAGGACCTCGTAAAGAATACTTAATGCCAAGCAAGACAGCTATGCTGGCACTAGGCTAAAGAATCTTTTGACCACCAAACTGTATGTATAACTTGGCTGAATGTAATATCATTGTGCAACGTGTGACTATTGGCTAAATGTTTGGCAGATAAGGATTTTCTACTACACTACGAGCTTTCCTACTCCCAGAGGTATACTTGTTAGAACTCCCAAAGTCTTTAGGACTAGACTAGAATAGCTGGAACACACCACATCGGATTGGAAGAGATCATTGAATCACATTTTCACCATTACAGGATTGGTCTTGATTTGATCAATGGAAAACCACGAGACAACAAGCAAGCAGGGGTGTTTGAACCAACCATAGTTAAAGTGAAGAGCCTGAAGTTTGCAACAGAAGCTGCAATCACTATTCTTCGAATCGATGATCTGATAAAATTACACCCGGAAACTAAAGACGATAAACATGGAAGTTATGAAAATGCTGTTCACTCTGGAGCCCTTGATGACTGATTGGATTTCCCTTTTATTTATAGCAGTGTCAGGTGCAATGTAGCCTTGGGTATCTCACATTAAAGTACAGTGAGCTGTCCACCTGAATTCCTGTTCTCACTTTGGTCCTCTGATTTCACACATTAGTGTTTCACTCATTTAACAAGAATCCTTTAAGGGCGATGGCTGTCAAGCAGCTCATCCTCTCTGAACACACATTGCTATCCCCATCCCACCCCCAATGCACAGGGCTGCCACACCACGAGTCCCGCCCGTTCTCTCAAGGCTGTGTAACAGGGTCACTAGAATCCTACAGCCAGATGCTCCCAGGGGATGGCCCAAGGCAATGGCTCCTCCATCGATGTTGACCTACAGAGAAGGAGAGGATCTTTAAGTCAGGCTTCTGTGGACACAGGCTGACACACCAGTTATCTTTCTCCTCTCAGTGTTATGCTGGCACTCCACCCCCACCCCCCCTTCAACTGTCATTGTAAAGTTTAGGAGTAAACACTGCCTGTGACCCCTGCTGATTTCCCTTGTTTCTGGAAATGTCCTATTCATCGTGAACTAATATACTCAAGTTCTTTGCTGTGAAAAATAAGTCAACGGAAAACTAGTTCATCTCTTGGCAACCTCATTTGTTTTTTATGACCTTAAGTATGGATTGTGCAAATTCGCTGGCAAATGGCACAGCTTCATGTGGTTACCTTCTCAGGGTTTAATCCAAGTTCTTTAGTTATTGCAACAGAGAGAGCTGCGTAGGCTTCATTGATTTCAAACAGGTCAACATCCTCCAGGGTCCAGCCTGCTTTTGCAACCTACAGAAAAAGTTAGCTGAAGTAAAACCATTAGTTACTGACAAATACACAATGTTTGAAACTCAAAACTGCTACTATGAAGTTAGGTATGCTATGGTGGCCTCTGCCTGTGTCCCAAGGGTTCAAAAGGCAAAACCAGTCTACATAATGTTCCCAGAAAAGCACTATGATGGACTCCTTTAGTGAAGCACCACAGTATAAAAGTTATTCTCTACCTACATAAAGTGGTACACTTGTAGTCTATTTAAGAGGCTGAGACTGGGCAACTAAACTTGAGGCCAGGTTGAACTATGCAGAGCAAGGTCCAGCCTTAAAACCAAAAGGATGTACTATATCCCTAAGGTAGAAAGTCCAGACTATCCTGTTAGGTTTAATACAGTAATTTGGATCTGGTACTTTTAAAGTTTGAACTGGCAAAGTGACTGCAGGTAAATGCTTTGCATGGCCCCTGAGTTTGATCCCCAGAACTAATTTTAACAAAGCAGGCATGGAGATGTGCACTTGTAATCCCAGTGCTGAAGATGGTGGGGTGGGCAGGTCTGGGGGCTGAGTGGCAGCAAATGAAACCAGGTAGCAGAAACAGTGAAAGCACGTCCTTACATTCCGGGCGTACAGCAGGGATTTAAAGACTGCTTACCACAGAGCAGCATGCTCAGCACCACAAAGATCCACATCTGTAATGACCTTAAAGTTGAGGTCACTACTGATACATACCTGTAACCCCAGCATTTGGGAAGGGACTAGAAGGAGGAGCAGAAGCTCAAGACATCCTTGGGCTACACAGTTTGAAAGCAGTCTGGGCTTCCTCAAACCCTGTCATACATATGCCCATGTGTGCCCACAGGCACATATACACATTGCCAAAGACACTCACAGCTTGTTTTATGGCTGGAATTGGTCCTACTCCCATAATGGAAGGCTCCACACCAGCTTGTGACCAGGAAACTATTCTTGCTAAAGGTTTCAGCATCCGCCTCTTGGCTTCTGTCGTCTTCATAAGAACCACAGCAGCGGCACCATCGTTCATCCCTGTAAACAAGTGATTGATTTCTACAGTGCTCGTTAACTTTAGGTATGTATCCAGGGCCACCATTTTCTACCTCAAATGGGCAAGTTTGGAGTATGATGTCGACCATACATTATGAGATAGATGCCCCTGATAGCTATGGAGACACAGGGATGAGGATGAAAGGTACTGGGACTTCCTGGAAGTCCTGGAAAAGCAGGTAGTGGATGAACATACGGTTTTCAGAGAGTCTCATATAACCCTACTATGTAACCCTACTATGTAACCCTAGTTAGCCTAGAATGTTTTTATGTAGACTGTGATGACCTTGAAACCACAGAGATACACCTGCCTTTGCCACATAAGTACTAGAAGTAAAGTGCCCCGCCCCTTTCTCTTTCTCCCCATACTCTGGAACTCTCAATTTTACTATTTTAACTTGTATGTCTAGATGTCAAGAAAGCAAATCACTTCAAAATAGATTAAATAACAGACAATATAGAAAAGACAAGGTTTCCCCTAAACCCAGCTGAAGGAATCATTTTGTGTAGAAAGATTTGAAGGCTGAGTAAAAAAGAGCCCACAAAGTCTCAGCCCTCACCATGACACAAAAGCACAAGCCAGCCCCTCCTCTTACTTATAAGGGGTACCCCTCTGCACACCTGAAGCCATGCCCCTAGGATGTGGCCACCACCGCAAGTTCACTGGCAAAGCAAGATGCCACTACAAAGGATCACTTAGTAGACCCCACCAAACGTAGTACTTGTTCCAATGTCCTTCCGAAATCAAACCTGTTGCATTGGCAGTGGTGACTGTTCCTGTCCCATCAGAAAGAAAGTAAGGTTTTAGCTTGCCCACAGCTTCCATGTTACTCCCATGGCGAGGAAACTCATCAATTTTCACTTCAGTAGGACCTGCAGAAAGTAAAAGCAGTTACTCAGGATGAGTACAGAGAAGGCAGCATGCTGGGACTGGGGACTTCTCAAACAAGAGCATTTGCATGTGGAAGAAAGGCTTATTCACATTTACCCATTTCATTCCAGTAGCAAATTATCATCATGGTGGAAGCATGGCAGCATGCAAGCCAACATGGTGCTGGAGAGCATGCTACCCCATGAGAACTCTTGGTGAGACAATCTTGTTGTGCCCCAAATCCACAGGCCTTCCCAGGGACAGAGGTTATTTGTATGTATGCACATGGGTTTGAGTCACTGCATTTAGCTGGCTACAACTGAGTGGATCAGGAGTGGAACAGTCCACCTTCTGTGATCTGGGCATGAGTGTCAGCTATTGATGAAGGAATTGTCTGCAGACCCTGTCTGCTTCAGTTCATGGATGGTGACCTAACATGATATGGCCTCTGCAAATGGATGTGAGGTGCACATGGGGGCAACTGGAAAGGCTTTGTTTGGACTGTATAGAGGAGTTGTATCTTCTGACAACCACAAACTGATGCTCCACTCCTCATGGAGCCCACTGGATACACACTGCAGATGTGGACAATTTGAAGATGACAGTTTCCCGTGTAACCATATCCCATGGAGACCCACATCTTTAATCCCAGCACTCAGGAGGCAGAGGCAGGAGGATCTCTATGAGGTCAAGGACAGCCTGGTCTACAGAGTGAGTTCCAGGACAGTCAGGATTACACAGAGAAACCCTGTCTTGAAAAACCAACTAACCAACTAACCAAACAAAAATAACAAGCAAATAAACCCAAAAGACAACAACACATCACCATCTACTCTCTCACATTCAGATGTATAAAGTCTACACCTTAACAACATGTACCCCAGACTAATAGCTGGGAAACCAGCATAGGACTGTTCCAGACCCCTGAACGTGGATGTCAGTTTGGAGGTCTGAGCAATCTATGGGGCCTCTGATAGTGGATCAGTATGTATCCCTAGTACACGAATGGACTTTGGGAGCCCATTCCACATAGAGGGATACTCTCTCAGCCTAGACACATGGGTGAGGGTCTAGGCCCTGCTCCAAATGATCTGACAGACTTTGAAGATCCCCATGGAAGGCCTCACCTTCCCTGGGGAGCAGAAAGGGGATGAGATAGGAAGTCGGTGGGGGAGGGGAGGGAGAGGGAACTGGGATTAACATGTAAAACAAGCTTGTTTCTAATTTAAATTAAAAAAACAATAACAACAACAACATGTAAAGGCTAAAGTTCCCCAACAGCCCTATATACCATCCTTGTGGGTGTTACTGGGTTTTTCATATCTATGGACAGGCTCATGTCTCCTGTGGTCTCCATACTCACCTTTCCTAGAAGACACCAACACTGGCACAATCTCCTTGTCAAAGTGGCCAGCTTTCTGGGCATGCTCTGCCCTGTTCTGGGACACAACGGCAACCTTGTCCTGGGCTTCTCTACTCACTTGCCATTTTTTGGCCACATTCTCAGCTGAGAAGAAAGGGCAAAGACAGCATATTCATGAACTGGGTGTTGGTAGCTCAAGCTCCTCACATTTAAACTCCTGCTAGGAGGATAGGCAGTGCTCCTTGGGCTGGTTCTGCTGCCATGTTAGCAGCAGACCTGAAATCTGTAGTGCCTCTTGAGAGGCATTTCTTTTCTTTCTCTTCCTATATATGGAAGTGTCAACTTCCAGAAAACAGTATCCAGATTCACCATTGATATTTTTGCTCAATTTATCTGAACATTCTCTTTCCTATCCACCTGAGGGAAAGATAAATACAATTCACTTTTACCTCTGAATTATAATTTCACTGTATACTTGTTCTCTCGGACAAATTATTTACATAAGGAGTTGTTTAAAAACAGAATCAGGACAGGTGATAAAGATGCTTGCTGCCCACCCTGAAGACCTGGATTCCACAGAGTAGGAGAGGAACTGACAACTACATGTTGGCCTGTGACCTCCAGACCTACACTTTGGTACTTACATACGTGTGTCCATGCACACACAAATATAGTCTTTAAAACATTTATTTATTTATTTATTTGGTTTTTCAAGACAGGGTTTCTCTGTGTAGCTTTGGAGCAAATCCTGGCACTTGCTGGCCTTGAATTCACAGAGATCCACCTGCCTCTGCCTCCCGAGTGCTGGGATTAAAGGCGTGTGCCACCAATGCCCGGCTAAAACATTTTTTTAAACAACCAGTAAATTTAACATTAATACAATTCTTAGCTCAACTTCAAACTTTACCTATTGTACTATTAAGTCTTAAAAGAAAAAGCCAGGTATGCTGGGGCACAACATTTAATCCTAGCATTTGGGAGGCAAAGTCAGATGGATCTCTGTGAATTTCAGGCCAGCCTGGTTCAAGGTCAGCTAGGACTACTGTCTAGGGATGAGATTGGTATCTATTAAACTCTTGCCCAAAAAAACAAAAAACAAAAAAGAAAAAAACAAAAAAACAAAAAACAAAAAACAAAACAACAAAAAAACCCTCTTTCTTGGGCCAATGAAACAGAATAGTTGGTCAAGAACTTGTAAGATAAATATTTTGAGTTCAATTTCCCAGATTTACAAGTTGCACAGAGAAACACACACACACACACACACACACACACACACACACACACACACCACCACCACCACCACCACCACCACCACCACCACCACCACCGAGGGCTTACACCTGTTCACTACCATACCAAAAATGGCTAAGCAGAACTACCTTCAGACTCAGAGCCTATGCTAACAGTCTCACAGTCACATGTTCTTGTCAACCTTTCTAAAGCTAGTGCTGGCAGCCACATCAGCCTCACCTGTGATGCCCATATGATAGTTGTGAAACGCATCTGTAAGACCATCACACAGTATGCTGTCAGCTAGCGGCATCTCACCCATCTTGACTCCTGCTCTCAGGTGAGCCAAGTGAGGGGCCTGGAAACAGGAAGTAAGAGCAGGGTTAGACTTGGTTGTCATTAATACTCTCCTTAGGGTCCTTAGGATCCCACACAGACTCAGAATAGTCTGGACAGTGCTTCCTCCTCTTCATTTACCCATCAAGCCCTTCTCCCCACTACCTGCTTCCCCAGGTCAGGGCCTGAAACCTCTTGGCATTAGCAGACAGTCCCACCTGCCTTCTCTTAAGAGTCTATTCCTCTTTAAGTTGCTCATTTCTATTTCTCCCTCAAACATGTAAGTTGGGAATAACAGCACTGACACCATATTGGCTTGTGTGACCACACACAACAGCACAGGTGCAGGTCTGCACATTAGTACTGAAAGACTTAAAAATTAGCAAAGAAATAAAGCCCAGATAAGGAAACTTCCCAAACGGAATGTAGGGCGGCCTGACCCAGAAACTGACCAAGGCCACTATGACTTAGTGCTTGGAATTTACCAGCCACCAGCAATTACTCCCTTACAAGGCCATAAGATAACTGGGTACCAAGAATTCCCAGATGGCCACCCTCCCCGAGGGGCTCATGAAGGAAACAGATTGCCCCACCCGCCAATGTGTCAACAATTAACAATTTGCTCAGGCAAGATTAGTTAGCACATCCTGAAGTCTGAGGGTTTTACAACAAGTGGGTCAGGAGGCCATCTGATTCCCAGACCTCCCCTCAAGACAAAGGGCCTCATGTACTCAACGGCCAGAGGATCGAAGCCTCTCCCTAAGCTTGTGGTTGTTTCCTTTAAAACCACCCGTGCCTAGAGATCAGAGCTTCTCTCTAGCCTGCATGCTGAGAGGGCCGGTTTGTACAAACGCTTCCCGTTCATTAAAGCCTCCTGCTCATTGCATTGGACATTGAGTTCTTGGGGGGACCGGTCTGATCGGGGAGACTCCTCACCCCGAGGTTCTTTCAGTACATCCAACCAGAAGGACTCCACCCGCTTTGTGACCTTTGGCCTGCCTCCTCCTGAGCTTTGCAGTGGCTGAGCTCCCTGGGTCTCTGACCAGTGGCTTCCAAGGTCAGACCTGGAGCTGCTTCAATAGGAAGATGATACTATACTACTGCAGTGCCAGCTTGAAGGACAGCACTTGGTGAGACAGATGGGGATGACAAGCCTCCTGGAAGGGGTCAGCTCCCCATGAAGTCGGCCATGTTCTTTCTGTTGGTTTTTGAGACAAGGTCTTGCTGTGTGATCTAGGTTGGTCCTGAGCTTTTGGTCTCACATGCTTTTCAGCCTCCCAAACAGCAGGATTGGGCATGCTTCTCCATCGGTGGCTTTTACATGTTCTACCCTCTAGGAGATCAACAAAACCTGGTTCCCTGAGTCCCTCCTGACCAAGGGCCATGACAAGAAGGTCAAGTGGCAACACGTGACTCCACTCTCCCTCACAGTGGGAAAGCAAGTCAAAGACAAGCTAGCCTGGCTCCTGTTTCCCTCTGGTCTGGGATCTAAAGTGGTGGAGATCTGTCCCTGTGCTGTGTGTGCAGATCGTGGTCTTGATTATTTGTGTGTGGACTGTTCTGAGCTCTAGCTCCAGGTCAAAAGTAGAACAGTGTCTAGGGATGCATGTACCCTGAACTGATGAGCTGTGTCTAGGAACAGGTTGCTTCAGGTGCACAGAATTCTACCTGACCTGTTTGAGTTCAGCTGCCCTAAGACTTTTCAGCTGTGAGTATGATCTAGGGGTTTTAAACAGCAGAGCTAATGAGTTCCACTGTCCCACTCTGTTTAAAGAATGGTTAGATTAGGGCTGGATAGATGGCTCAGTGGTTAAGAGCAGTGGCTGCTCTTCCAGAGGACCTAGGTTCTATTCCCAGCACCCACGTGGCAGCTCACAACTGTCTGTAACTCTAGTTCTAGGGGATGGATTTGATATCCTCACACCAATGCACATAAAATAAAGTTAAATAAAAAAAATTTTCTTAAAAAAAAGAATGTCTAGATTAATTTCTCCAAAACAAGGTAGTGCCAGTACTGGTGTGGGCAGTGATAGGTGGATTTCTGTGAATTTGAGGCCAACCTGGAATGCATGGGGAGTTCCAGGCCAGTTTAAGATACATGGGACTCTATCTAAAAGGGAAAAAAGATGAGCAGGGCATGGTAGTGCCCATCACACCGTTAATTCCATCATTTGAGGGCCAGAGACAGACAGATCTCTTGAGTGTGAGGTCAGCCGTGTCTACAAAGTGAGTTACAGGGACACAGAATTACAGAGGCACACACAGAAACCCTGTCTTGAAAAACCAAGCAAATATATAAATACATAAATTAAAACAAAGGGGGGAGGGAGAAAGAGAGAGGCAGTTTCAGTGAGATGGCTAAGGGAACACAGGCACTTTCACCAAGTCTGATGACCTGAATTCAGTCCCCATAACCCACAGTTGTCCTCTGACCTCCACCAGTGTCTGGGGGCACGTGCCCATTCCGCAGTAATATGAGTATAATTTTTTTTTTTTTTTTTTGGTTTTTCAAGACAGGGTTTCTCTGTGGCTTTGGAGCCTGTCCTGGAACTAGCTCTTGTAGACCAGGCTGGTCTCCAACTCACAGAGATCCACCTGCCCCTGCCTCCCGAGTGCTGGGATTAAAGGCGTGGGCCACAAACACCTGGCTGTTTTTTTTATTTTATTTATTATATTTCTTTTTTGAGATTAACTTATGCTGCACCACACCTAGCCTCTATTTTTTTTTATAGAAGAGGAGAATGACAGTAGTGCATGATGGGAAACAACCTCCCATGGGGATGGAAAATGTGACAGCATCTCAACTGAAAATCTGGTGACCTAACCAGGAATATCAGTCAGGAGCTCCCACTTTTGGGGGGAGAGTGGGGGGAGATTTTCGACACAGGGTCTCTCTCTGTAGCTCTGGCTGTCCTGAAACTCACTCTATAGACCAGGCTGGCCTTGAACTCACAAAGATCCACCTGCCTCTGCCTTTCAAGTGCTGGGACTAAAGGTATGCACCACCATCATGCAGCTGCAACCATCTAATCTTGTGGGTTCACTTCAGAAAACACTGTAGATGCATCTGGAACAACAGCTTAGAAAAGTCATACTCTGCCTCCACTGCCTGGATGACAGGCTGTTCTTCACACAGGATTTCTCTTCCAACCTGGGGAACAATGAGCATTCACAAAGAGGTCCATGCTGAGTCAATCTCAGTGTGCTTCTCAGTGGGACATGCTGCATCCTAGGCGAGGAGGATGGTGAGCATCCCTGCACTTACCTTGCTCATGTTCTCCATGCCTCCTGCCACCACAATGCTGGAGTCACCTATGGCTATGGACTGGGCTGCAAGGCACACGGCCTTGAGGCCTGAGCCACAGATCATCTGGCAGCTCCATGCTGGAACCGGGTAGGGGATCCCTGCACCCACACTGGCCTGTCGAGTAGGATTCTGCCCACAACCTGCAACAAGGAACACAGAAGCCTCTAGGCCATCAAGGAGAAAGGTACACATCAGGGTACAAGTGTAGGCTAAATGCTCTCGAGGAGATGGCCTGCCAACTTTGTCATGCCTCCAGGCCAGCTAAGTTCTCACAGAGGCACAGATGCCTGTTTCCCTCTCTGTTCATGGCACAAGACACCTAGGAATAAAGGGGATTGTTACTCATTATTCTGTGAGTAAAGTGTATGTAACAAAATATATATAAAATCAGGCTGTTGAGCTGGACAGGTGGCTCAGAGGTTAAGAGCACTGTTCTTCCAGAGGTCCTGAGTTCAATTCCCAGCAACCACATGGTGGCTCACAACCATCTGTAATGAGATCTGGTGCTCACTTCTGGCCTGCAGGCATACATGTAGGCAAAAAAAGCTGTATACGTCATAAATCTTAAAAAAAAAAAAAAAAAAGTAGCAGAAGGCCAGGGTGGTTTTTTTTGTTGTTGTTGTTGTTTTGTTTTGGTTTGGTTTTGGTTTTTCAAGACAGGGTTTCTCTGTATTGTTTTGGGGGCTGTCCTGGCACTCGCTCTGTAGACCAGGCTGGCCTCGAACTCACAGAGATCTGCCTGCTTCTGTCTGCCTCCTGAGTGCTGAGAATAAAGGCGTTTGCCACCAATGCCCAGCCAGGGTGTTGTAATTTAAAAAAAAAAAAGTGGCATGCAAGAGAAAGATGTGCCATGTGACAGAATTCAAGCCAAGGGGTGTGTTTTTTTTTTTTTTATTGGGGGAAAATGATTGTAAAAAGGGGAGGGGGAGACTGGCCTCTGGGGACAGGGACAGTGGGAGAGAGGAAAGAGAGGCAGAAGGAGGGAGGGAGAGAGGGAGGGATGGAGAGAAAGGAACAGACAGACGGGGAGGGGGAGGGGGAGAAGGAGAGGGGGAGGGGGGGGAGAGGGAGAGGGGGAGGGGAGGGAGAGGGGAGGGGAGGGTGAGAGGGAGAGGGGGAGGGGGAGGGTGAGAGGGAGATGGGAGGTGGGCAGGGCCCTTTTAAAAGGGAACAAAGTGAATATGCACATGTGGTGCTCTTATTGGCTGCAGCTGAGGGCATATCCTGTCAGAACCCCAAGGTCTGATATACTAACACAGGGAAGTTTTGTTCTTCGAATACCCAGGATGTGCAGGACCAGAAAAGGCCACTGTGGAATGGTGTGGTTGGAGGGAATGGCCGGGAAAAGACTACCATCTCCCCTTTCCACATCAGAGGCTGTAGATAACAGAGGCTCCATTCATTCTCTGTACCACACATCACGTGGAACAGACAGCCAGAGGGACCTGAGGACTTTACCTTTCAGCTCAGCCCAGCCCAAAGTATTCTTTTTCTCTTTTTTTAATTTGCATATCTCATGATGGTTTTACTTTTTCTGTATACTGCTCAGCTAGGTTTTAGGCCTTTTGTTTGTGTTTCTTTACCCAGTTTACTATACTTTACTCTTTGGACATCTCTCATATGCTATCCCTCATATTCCTATTTCTTTAGCCTCTCCTCCTCCTCCTCCTCCTCCTCCTCCTCCTCCTCCTCCTCCTCCTCCTCCTCTCTCTCTCTCTCTCTCTCTCTCTCTCTCTCTCTCTCTCTCTGAGACAGCCTGTGTAGCCCCGCCTGTCCTACTGTCCTAGAACTCACTCTGTAAATGCCTCCTTGAGCTCAGAAATCCACCTGCCTACCTAGTGCTGGGCTTAAAGGTGTGTGCCACCACCACCACCACCTGACCTTTTTTTAAAGGCCACTCTCTGCATGAGAGTGTCTGAATCCCTGGAACTGGAGTTAGAGAAAGTTGTGAGCTCCCATGTAGGTGCTGGGAATTGAACCTGGGTCCTTAGGAAGATCAGCCAATGCTTTTACCCACTGAGCCATCTCTCCAACTCCCTCTTTTTTACTCCTTACTTTTAGCCTTCTGTAGCTTTAACAGACTCTAAAATCTATGGACGATAACTGTCTCAACTTTCCCCTCCTAGCTACTCACCTCCATTTTTTTCTTTCCAAAGTCAATCTAATCCTTAAGCCTTACCCAGGCTACCTTTTCAAAGTCCATCTAAATACTTACTTTTTCCTACCCATGCTCTCCTTTCAAAGTCCACCTAATACTTAATCCTTATCCTTACCCACCATATCTCCCTCCCAGTCCTAATCTTATTAATTGAAATCCAGTTTGTTCTCCAAGTTGTTGACCTCAAAGGGGCCATTGTCATTAATTGACTAGTATAATAATTGCTTAGTAGCTACTCTGATAATGCTTCTTACATCACTGGGGCGTGGGATGTACTGGCTTAAGTCCCGAGTGCTGGGACTAAAGGTGTGCACCAAAACCACGCAACAATTTTTTAAATTTTAAAAAGAAAAATATCTAGGACAAACTACAAAACAAAACAAAAAAAACCCGAAAACACAGGTGGAGCATCCATAGTTTCAAAATCAGCAATGTTGCAAAACATGAAACTTTCTGGGGAGTAAACTCAGTGGCTTTGTGCTTGCTGGGGAAACCCCCTACAATGTCACTGGCAGCCTTTCTCCCTCCCTCCTTCTGTCCCTTCCCTTCTTTGACCAAGGGTCTTGCTAATAGCTCAGGCTGGCCTCAACCTCAGTTCTCCGACTCCAGAGTGTGGGTTACACCCTGGTAACACCAGACAGGCAGTATGAACTTTCTGAATGCTGAAATGATATCACAATAGAACTCCTGTGTCCTGGAGCCACAACAATGGTGTATAACAAGGTTAGGTCATTGTTAAAGACTGTCCCATCCCTTTACATGAGACACACAAGATTGGTTTCATGTACAAAATCATAAATATTTTGTATAATCTCCAGCCAATTGAATATTATATATATATATATATATTTGAAATTCAATACATATTGAAATAAAAAATCTGCCAGTGGATTGTAAATCCTGAAGTAAGTAGCTTTCTAAATATGGATTATTCAGAGGTTGGAGAGATGACCCAGTGGTTAGGAGCACTATACTTTCCCAGAAGACAGGTTTGAAACTCAGCATCCACTTGGCAGCTCGAAACCACAGCCATCTGTAACTTCAGTTCCAGGGAATCCAATGTCCTCTTCTGGCTTTTGCCAGCACCAGGCAGGCAAGTGGTACACAGAGACATATGATGGCAAAACACCCCTTTAAAAATTATGGAATATTCAACCTACACACCTGAAAAATGTTCTCAGTAAAAACAGAAGTGGGCCGGGTGGTGGTGGCTCACGCCTTTAATCTCAGCACTCCAGAGGCAGGCAGAGGCAGGCGGATCTCTGTGAGTTCCAGACCAGCCTGGTCTATAAGAGCTAGTTCCAGGACAGCCTCCAAAGCCACAGAGAAACCCTGTCCAAAAAAAAAAAAAAAAAAAAGAAGTTGGTTTTGAATAGTAACAATCATCTCTACAATCAACTCAAATGTATGCCGAGGGAGCACAGGGGAAGGCAGGACAGCGAATGCATGACCACACGCATGCTAACCACACACTTCACCACTGAGCTACACACCCAGGCCCATGTCAGTTATCAACAGAGAAAGGTCAGTTGTCACTATCTACAAACCCAGCAAGGAGCAGAGGAAAGTGAAGGCATTCTCAGGCTCTCCTATCTTCCTCCAGGGAGGGAGGAAGTCCCCATGAGTGAGAAACAACCTAGCTCATGACAAGGGGACAAGGCTATACCTGTTCTGCTACAGCCATCCTTCCTGCTGCTGGCACAGTGCCAGGCCCACAGTTTGATTGAATGTGTGGAATTTTAGGGGTATGTGGAGGACTATGCATATCCCATGCACCAGGCTGGCCTTGCTTCTAACAAGGCAAAGGCGGTACAGCTGGGTGGTCTAGGATCATCAGGGAAGAAGTTTGTAAGGAAGCTGTGACTTCAGCTAGGGGAAGGAGGAGGGACAGAGAGAATCCTGGCAGAGGGAACTCTAAGAAAGAAATGTCCAGTGGTGTGTGTGTGTGACAGAGAGTGCAAATAAATGGTCTGCTTCTAATGAGCCTGATCTCTCCCATGTTCGGTGGTGTGTGTGTGTGTTCCTGCGTGTTCCTGTGTGTTCCTGTGTGTTCCTGCGCACATGCAAATAAATGGTATGCTTCTAATAAGCCTGATCTCTCCTGGGATTACTGAGGAGTTACCTGCCGCCAAAACGTGTCCAAATATGACCTCGGACACCTCTTCTGGAGCCACCTTGGCCCTCTGCAGGACTTCTTTGATGACAGTTGTCCCGAGGTCGTGGACAGGCACAGTAGACAGGGCACCATTGAAGGAGCCTACAACGGAACCGGGAAGAGGGGCGGCATCTGAGCCAGGAGCACCTGAGCATCACCGAGGAGTAGGATGGGGCCACATGCAAAAGGGACTTTAAACCGACACTTCACCAAGCCCAGGACTGCTCAGAGCCTGAGCTCAGACCACCAGTGTCTGGCACTCGCCACCACAGGATGACCGATGGGCCACTATGCAAGCCAAGCGGTACTCTGTGCACCTGCTGGGTAGCGGATGGGAGACCTTCGGGGATACCCACCTATGGCAGTCCGCGCCGCTGAGACGATGACCACTGGGTCGGAGCCTAAGTTCATCCTGCTGCTCCGCTGCGTCTGCACTGCTCTGGCAGCAATTGAGGAAAACTTTGCTGAATCTGGACTGAGTTGGGGACTGAGCCTAATGCCACCGCGCCGCGCCCCGCCCCAGAATCCCGCCTCCACCAGTCACCTCCCACCCCCAGGCTCAGGGAGAGGGCCGGGCTGTGAGCAGAGTGGCTGCGTGTCGGCGTGGTGTAGACCGTGTAAGGTCGGTATTGGATAGAGACCTCGGGATTCCTGGTATTTAGGTTGCTGTGGGCGTGGTGAGCGTGCAAAAGGCCTAGGTACTGGGGGAGTCTCAGGCTGTGGACTTCGGACACATGCAACACACCCCCTCGAATCTTTCTCTGTACCAGTGGGGGTCATAGTCCCCTTTCTCACTCACATCGTGGGTTCTGTGTTTTGTGTATTTTTGAAGCAGTGAGGGTGACTAGAAGTCTACCTCTGCTTCAGCTGCGAATAGAATTTCCCTGGCAGAATTCCTGAACCCTGCCCAGAGCCAGGGGGAGCAGGATACAATGTGAGTCAGCTAGAGGGGACTTGTAGATTCTTCTGAGTGTGCCTGAAAACGGCAGTTCACTGGTCAAGGGGAGAACCCCAGGGCTTAGGATGGGGCCGCTTCTAGAAGGTGCTCTGTGGATCCTCTTCACTGAAGACCTCTTAGGGCCATGGATGACTGCTGTTTATAACACCTGCGGCCAAAGTTAGAATTTGCCAGGACTTTCTAATTACCACTACTATGTTAGAAATGGGCCCGGGTCTGTCCTCGCAAATGCACATGCAATAGGGACTTTAAACTAACACTTAGAAACCCTCAGTTGGTGGGCAAGCAGGAGGTTTTATTTTTGCAGAGGGCACACGAACTGTGATAAATCTTGGAGGCTGTGGTTGAGGCTGGGCTTTCAGATACCTCACTCCAGGTTGCTCACTCTAGGTTGGTCTCACATTATTTTTCCTAAGGGAAAAAAATTTTTTTTTAGTATTTTTTTCTTTCTTTTTCCTTTTTTTCTTCTTTTTTGGTTTTTCGAGACAGGGTTTCTCTGTGTAGCTTTGGAGCCTATCCTGGCACACGATCTGTAGACCAGGCTGGCCTGGAATTCATAGAGATCCACCTGCCTCTGCCTCCCAAGTGCTGGGATTAAAGGCGTGGACCACCACTGCCCAGCTAAGCACATACTATTATCTGAGAAAAATGTTGATTGGGGAGGGGCTTTGGCAGGTGATGTCTTTTTCTAATTAAAGGTCCTTGGTCTCATCTAATCTTTTGATAGAAAAGAGAACATTTCACTTATATTTCCCACTATACCTTGTGCTATACCTTTTGCAGACTCGTTCTGGCTATCCTTCTCACCTCCCACTCCCTTACAGGCCAGCTGCAGAGCCCCCAGCGCTCTGAAAGGAGAGCCATCCTGGTTTGCATCTGCAGCTGCATGTTTTTTTTTCCATTCCATTTTCCCCCTACTCTGTGGCCATTCTTCAGTCCCCTTTGTGGGCTCACTCTGACTGCCCCTTACCCAACCTTGCAGCAGCTCCCTGGGAAACATGTCCATCCCAGTCACCACCCGTTATACTGACAGCTCTGAAATCCTTCTATTTGCTTATGAGCAAACTGGGCCTCTCAATTTAAATTTCCTAGGACTGGAGTTCAATTCCCAGTACCCACATCTCTTTACAACTACCTGTAACCTCTAGCTCCAGGAGTATCCATTGCCCCTGGCTTCAAGCTCTGTACTCACATCTAGTGCCCCTGCTCCATTTAAAAACCGGGTTAGAGAGATGGCTCAGTGGTTGAGTACTTGCTGCTCTTGCAGAGGACCTGGTTGGGTTCAGTGTTAGCAACCACATGGTGGTTCACAACTCCAGTTCCCGGGGATCTGAAGCTCTAGACCTCTAACCTTCGAATGTGCATACACATTCATGGGAACACACATATATACATAAACCTTTGACTGGTTTCTGCTAAATTCTTGTACAGCTATATGGCAAGTTCCTGAGGTAGAGGCAGAGTATGCTTCTGTAGACCTGTAGCCCTAGCCTGTAGTGGCTGGCTAGGTAGGAGCATATTCTAAAATAATGATTTGTCATGCCAGGCAGTGGTGGCACATGCCTTTATCTCAGCACTCAGGAGACAGAGACAGGCAGAGCTCTGGGAGTTCGAGGTTAGCTTGGTCTACAAAGTAAGTTCCATAACAGCCAGGGATACACAGAGAAACCATGTCTCAATAAGTGAAAACAATAATAATGATTAGTCAAGTCTTAGCTTCAAATGTCTACAACAGGTGGATTATTAGGGAGGTGGGCAGGGTCCTATTTATTTATTTATTTATTTATTTATTTATTATGTATACAACATTCTGCTTCCATGCATAGCTGTACACCAGAAGAGGGCACAGATCTCATAACGGATGGTTGTGAGCCACCATGTGGTTGCTGGGAATTGAACCCAGGACCTCTGGAAGGGCAGTCAGTGCTCTTTACCTCTGAGCCATCTCTCCAGCCCTCCCAACAGTTGGATTATTAAAGTCTAGGAGTTGTGATCAGCACAGTGGCCTCATGTCACAAGCTAGAAAAAGAATGTAAAATAAAAGCACAGTTAAGTACACAAAGTCCATTACTTATTATCAAGTTTCAGATACTGTGTGTAGCTGCTATACTTTTCTTTTTTCTGTGTGTTTTTTGAGATAGGGTTTCTCTGTGTAACACTGGCTATCCTGGAACTAGCTCTGTAGACCAGGCCTGCCTCCACCTCTCGAGTGCTGGGATTATAGATGTGTGCGACCACTGACTGGCTAAAAACTTTATGTAGTATGCCACTGTGCAAGTTAGTACAAACCATCTTGGCTGTAGTCCTATTTGTTAGTGGTGCATTGCACTGACTACAGCTGATGTGACATCACTCAGGGGTAGGCATTTTTCACTCCATTATACTTTTAGGGGACTGCTGTTGTCTATTTGGCCCATCACTTTGCTTAAGATTGCCAGTGTGTGTGACTATCTCCTAGCAGGGTCATCTGAGGAACATAGAGGCTTGTTAGAAATGTCCCTAATAAATGAACTCTGCTTGCCTGCCCCAACCCCATCTTTTGCTCCAGGCCTCCCTGGCTGTACCTCTCAGTTACATATTGTAACTATGACTTTTCTGTTCATGCTGCCTGTCCTTAGTGCATTCTTATGTTCTAGCTTTATTTCTCTTGTCCTGATAAAAGTCTTTGACAAAAGCAACATAAGAGAGGAAAGAGTTTATTTGGCTCTCAGTTCAAGGTTACAGTCCATCATTTTGGGGAAGTCAAGGTAGGAATTTGAAGCAGGTAACATTCTATCCAGTAAGGAGCAGAGAGAAATAAATACATCGAAACTGCCTGCTGCTCACTTTTCTACTCCCAGGGGTACACTTGTTAGAATGCCCACAGCCTTTTGGTCTAGAATACCTGGAACACAACGGCATCAGCTTGGTCATTGAGTCACATTTTCACCATTACAAGATTGGTCTTGATTTGATCAACGGGAAACCAGAAGACAACAAGGAAGGAGAGGTATTTGAACCAATTTAAAATGAAGAGCCTGAAGTTTGCAACAGAAGCCCCAATCACCATTCTTTGAATGGCTCATTTTGAGGTCCAGGCATGATGGCACACACCTTTAATTCCAGTGCTCAGGAGGCAGAGGCAGGTGGATCTCTGGGAGTTCAAAGCCAGCCTGGTCTACCAAACAATCTTGAGGCTACATAGTGAGGCCCTGTCTCAAAAACAAAACAAAACAATGATCAGAGAACATTATACCCAGAAAATAAAGACCCTAAGTTATGAAAACGCTGTACATTGGAGCCCTTGATGACTGACTGGATTTCCCTTTTATTTATAGCAGTGTCAGGTGCAATGAAGTCTTGGGTATCTCACATTAAAGTACAGCTGTGTAACAGCTATCCACCTGGGTTCCTGCACTCATTTTGGTCCTCTGATTTCACACATTAGTTAGTGTTTCACTCATTTAACAAGAATCCTTTAAGGGCAATGGCTGTCAAGCAGCTCATCCTCTCTGAACACACATTGCTATCCCCATCCCACCCCCAATGCACAGGGCTGCCACACCACGAGTCCCACCCGTTCTCTCAAGGCTGTGTAACAGGGTCACTAGAATCCTACAGCCAGATGCTCCCAGGGGATGGCCCAAGGCAATGGCTCCTCCATCGATGTTGACCTACAGGGAAGGAGAGGATCTTTAAGTCAGGCTTCTGTGGACACAGGCTAACACCCCAGTTATCTTTCTCCTCTCAGTGTTATGCTGGCACTTCATATCCCCCCCCCCCCCCCCCCCCCCCCCCGCCAATGTCATTGTAAAGCTTAGGAGTAAACACTGTCTGTGACACCTGCTGATTCCCTTGTTTCTGGAAATGTCCTATTCATCGTGAACTAACATACTAAGTTCTTTGCTGTGAAAAACAACAAATAAGTCAACTGAAACTTAACTAGTATTTGTTCATCTCTTGCCAAGGTGACTGGTCCTGGGAAATGACCTCATTTGTTGTTTTTTATGGCCTTAAGTATGGATTGTGCAAGTTTGCTGGCAAACCACACAACTTGATGTTGGTTACCTTCTCAGTGTTTAATCCAAGTTCTTTAGCTATTGCAGCAGACACTGCTGCGAAGGCTTCATTGATTTCAAACAGGTCAACATCCTCCAGGGACCAGCCTGCTTTTGCAACCTACAGGAAAGAGGAACCAAAGTCAAATCATTCATTACTAACATAAAGGTATAGACATGAGGTGCTGGAGAGATGGCTCAGTGGTTAAGAATACTAGCTGCTCTATCATGAGGAGGGCTCACAAGTCCTTGTAACTCCAGCTCCATGGCATCACATGCCCTCTTGTGGCCTCCATGGGCACCTGCATGCTTGCACACACACTGATTAAAAAGGAAGAAAGGGTGTACATGATATATGTGATATACCCCTCAAAGACACACCTCTTAGTAAACTGCCTATGAAGTTAGGTGTGCCTTGGAGGCTTCCATCTGTAAACCAAGGGCTGTAGAGGCTACAGTCAGCCTGCATAGTGATACCCCACCTGAAACCACTGTCAGTATGGATTGTTACTATCTGAGCCCAGGGACAAACATTTTTCCTAAGTGAAGCTGACTCCATTCAAAAGGCAGATGGTGTTTTCTTGGTAGATGTGGTCACACACACACCTGTAATCTCAGCACCTCAGAAGCTCAGGAAGCACAGTGTCTAAATTTATACAGTATAAGGCCCAGCCTCAAAACCAAAAGGATATACTCTAACTACCCCTTAATGGAGAAAGTTTAAACTGTCGGAATGATGAAACAAACAGCATCTGTTATGTGCAGGTAACACACCACACTTGGATCTGACTTTAAAAAAAGTCTAGGGGCTGGAGAAATGGCTCAGCACCTGATGCTCTTCCAGATGACTTACGTTTGGTCCCCACACTCACTGTCATAAGACAGTCTGTAACTCTCCCAACACTTCCGACTGGCACACAAGTGGTTTGCAGACATATATACAAGCAAAACACCCATGTATTTAAAATAAAACTAAAAATAAATGACCTGGGGCAGGAGAAAAGGTTCAGCAGATGAAGTGCAAATGTCCTGAGGTCAATCCCCAGAACCCACATTGGGGAAAAAAAAAAAAAGGATGCTGGGTGGTGGTGGCGCATGCCTTTAATCCCAAAGGCAGGAGGATCTCCATGAGTTGGAGGCCAGCCTGGTCTAAAAAGCAAGTTCTAGGATAGCCAGGACTACATGGAGAAAGCCTGTCTTGAAAAACAAAAACAAAAACAAAAACCATGAGGCATGGTGGTTCACCTCTGATCACAGTGCTGGGAAGGCTGACTGGGCAGATCTCTGGGGCCAGACAGTCACCTAGCCTGACTGGAAAATTTCAGACTATAGTGAGACTTTGTCTCAAAAATACAGAGGAGGGGTACAGCAATTTGGCTCAATGAATAAAAGCGCTTCATGTCAGGCCTTACTCCTGAGTTCTCCAGGTTCCACAAGTATAAGGCAAGAACAACTCCTGCAAGTTGTCCTCTGACTTCCACATGTGCATCAAGCCTAAACACACACACACACACACACACACACACACACACACACACACACACACACACACACACACACACACACACTGACAGGATCCTAGATCAGATGACCAGGAGGGTAAGAAGACAGGAAAGCTGAGGCCAGGATGTCTTATACAAGCTATGTCTTATGCTAAGCAAGCTTTTAAATAAGTGCAGCACCTTATATACAGTTTCTAGGGGAGAAATGAAACAATGAAACAAAGGTCAGCAGGAAGTTAGCCAAGCAATGTTGCACAAGGGGAATGAACACAGGGTATCTCAAGTGTGCCACAGGGAGCACACAATGGCCTTGGGACTGATAATTCTAGTTTCTTCAGAGGGGAAAAAAAAAAACAAGTTTCTAGGAGCGGAATCCTAACTCCTTCAAGGTCTTGACTCCAGCTCCAAACTTGCCACATACGTCCCTGGGCAAGGACACAAAACTAGGTTCCCTTTGTCCTATCATCTGGGCATCTGAGAAGCCTTGGATTGACCTGGCTTGCAACCGACACACACACACACACACACACACACACACACACACACACACACACACACACACACACACAAACATGGGCTTTAAAAATATGTATTCAAAATTTTTTGTGTGAGTGTTTTGCCTGTACGTATGCAAATACACCATATACATGCCTGGTACTTGTGGATTTTAGAAGAGGGCCTGAGATAACTAGGGACTAGAGTTACAGACGGTTGTGAGCTTCCATGTGGATGCTGGGAATTGAACCTAGGTCTCCTAGAAGAGCAGCCAGTATTCTTAACCACTGAGCCTTCTCTCCAACCTTCAAATATGTAGGTTGGTTTTTTGTTTGTTTTTCAAGACAGAGTTTCTCTGTGTAGCCCTGGCTGTCCTGAACTCACTATGTAGACCAGGCTGGCCTCAAACTCAGAGATCTGCTAGTCTCTGCCCCCAAAGTGCTGGGATTAATGGTGTGGGCCACCAAAAGTTTATGTATATAGCATTCTGCCTCCATGTATGCCTGCACACCAGAAGAGGGCACCATATCTCATTATAGATGGCTGTGGGCCACCATATGGAAAAAGAACTCAGGACCTCTAAAAGAGTAGTCAGTGCTCTTAATCTCTGAGCCATCTCTCTAGCCCGAATTTTTTTTTTCTTTTTTAAAAGATGAAACAACAATGTGTCCTCCACCTTCACACAAACCCAAAGATACAAGTACTTACATAAATATATGACCCAAATGTCAGGGAGGGAACTAAATTCACTTAAGCATATATATATATATATATATATATATATATATATATATATATATATATGCGCGCTGGTAGCAGTAACAGAATCAAGCATGTCCTTATACTTCAGAGTGAAGGGATGCGTGTAAGAGGAGCTTGTGCAGAGCTACAGTTAGTTGTCCTCAGAGCATCACCAAAGCCAGGGAGGAGGTCACAGAGATGAGCAGACAGATATGCAGGTATGGACCTGTGACCTCAAGAGTTGGGAGAAAGAGGCTGAAGGCCCATGAGTCCAAGGTTGTTCAAGATTGTCCTAAGCTACACAGTAGGTTTGAAGGCAGCCTGAGCTACAAAGAAATCTGTCACAAACAAAACAAACAGCTGAAAGACTACAGAGTAAGACTCACAGCTTGCTTTATGGCTGGAATTGGTCCTGCTCCCATAATGGAAGGCTCCACACCAGCTTGTGACCAGGAAACTATTCTTGCTAAAGGTTTCAGCATCCGACTCTCGGCTTCTGTCTTCTTCATAAGAACCACAGCAGCGGCACCATCATTTATTCCTGTAAACAAGTGACTTGGTTTCTGTGGTGCTCTTTACGTCAGGTACATACCCAGGGCCACCACCTTTTCCACCTGAAAGCATTAAGCTACTGACAAGTTGGCAACGACATTTGCTGTGATTCATCAGACTTCACAGTGTACTTAGAAATGGTCAAGGTTGCTGGGTGGTGGCGGCCTTTAGTCCTAATCCTAGAGAGGCAAAAGTGAGTTTAAGGCCAGCCTGGTCTACAGAGCTAGTTCTAAGACAGCAAGGGCTGTTATACAGAGAAACTCTGTTTTGAAAAACCAAAAAAAAAAAAAAAAAAAAAAAAAAAAAAAGAGGAAATGGTAAAGGTTAAGTCTAGAATATGATATTGACCTTTCTTCCTTTTGGGGAAGGGAGATGGAAGGAAAAATAAAGAAATAAGCCTAGGCATCACTCACAGATACTGGGAACTTTCTGGAGCTGGAAAAGTATGAAGGAAAGTAAACTCTGAAGTCCTTGCTTCAACCTCACAAAACCCTGGTGCAATGCTGAGATTAAAGGAGTACCTCACCATCCCTGGCAACTTCAGAGTCCCTCCACTACCCCAGGACAGGGTTTCTGCGTAGCTCTGGATATCCTGGAACTCAATCTATACATCAGGTTGGCCTTGAACTCACAGAGTACTAGGATTAAAGGTGTGCACTACTATTGCCCAGACAACTTTGTAGTTTTAATTTTATTCTTTTCACTTATATGTTTAATCTAGATGTCAAGAAAGCAAATCACTAAGTATAGATTAAATAGCCAAGCATATAGAAGTTATAAGCTTTCCCCCTAAACCCATAATTTTGCGTAGAAAAACATTCACTGGGTAGACCTCAACAGAGTCAGTACTTCCCTCAATGTCCTTCAGAAATCGAACCTGATGCATTAGCTGGGGTGACTGTTCCTGTCCCATCAGAAAGAAAGTAAGGTTTTAGCTTGCCCACAGCTTCCATGTTACTCCCATGGCGAGGAAACTCATCAATTTTCACTTCAGTAGGACCTGCAGAAAGTAAAAGCAGTTAGTTACCCAGGATGAGTACAGAGAAGGCAATATGCCAGGACTGGGGAGTCCTCAAACAAGAGCATTTGCATGTGGAAGAAAGGCTTATTCACATTTACCCGCTTCATTCCAGTAGCAAATTACTAGAATTACTGCATGCTACCCCATGAGAACTCTTGGTGAGACAGTATTGTGTTCCAAATCCACAGGCCTTCCCAGGGAGAGGTTATTTGTATGTATGCACATGGGTTTGAGGCACTGCATTTAGCTGGCTACAACTGAGTGGATCAGGAGTGGAACAGTCCACCTTCTGTGATCTGGGCATGAATGTCAGCTATTGATGAAGGAATTGTCTGCAGACCCTGTCTGCTTCAGTTCATGGATGGTGACCTAACATGATATGGCCTCTGCAAATGGATGTGAGGTGCACATGGGGGCAACTGGAAAGGCTTTGTTTGGACTGTATAGAGGAGTTGTATCTTCTGACAACCACAAACTGATGCTCCACTCCTCATGGAGCCCACTGGATACACACTGCAGATGTGGACAATTTGAAGATGACAGTTTCCCGTGTAACCATATCCCATGGAGACCCACATCTTTAATCCCAGCACTCAGGAGGCAGAGGCAGGAGGATCTCTATGAGGTCAAGGACAGCCTGGTCTACAGAGTGAGTTCCAGGACAGTCAGGATTACACAGAGAAACCCTGTCTTGAAAAACCAACCAACCAACTAATTAAACAAAAATAACAAGCAAATAAACCCAAAAGACAACAACACATCATCATCTACTCTCTCACATTCAGATGTATAAAGTCTACACCTTAACAACATGTACCCCAGACTAATAGCTGGGAAACCAGCATAGGACTGTTCCAGACCCCTGAACGTGGATGTCAGTTTGGAGGTCTGAGCAATCTATGGGGCCTCTGGTAGTGGATCAGTATGTATCCCTAGTACACGAATGGACTTTGGGAGCCCATTCCACATAGAGGGATACTCTCTCAGCCTAGACACATGGGTGAGAGTCTAGGCCCTGCTCTAAATGATATGACAGACTTTGAAGATCCCCATGGAAGGCCTCACCCTCCCTGGGGAGCAGAAAGGGGATGAGATAGGAAGTCAGTGGGGGAGGGGAGGGAGAGGGAACTGGGATTAACATGTAAAACAAGCTTGTTTCTAATTTAAATTAAAAAAACAATAACAACAACAACAACATGTAAAGGCTAAAGTTCCCCAACAGCCCTATATACCATCCTTGTGGGTGTTACTGGGTTTTTCATATCTATGGACAGGCTCATGTCTCCTGTGGTCTCCATACTCACCTTTCCTAGAAGACACCAACACTGGCACAATCTCCTTGTCAAAGTGGCCAGCTTTCTGGGCATGCTCTGCCCTGTTCTGGGACACAACGGCAACCTTGTCCTGGGCTTCTCTACTCACTTGCCATTTTTTGGCCACATTCTCAGCTGAGAAGAAAAGGCAAAGACAGCATATTCATGAATGCTGTCTCAAGCTTCTTACATTTAAGTCTCTTTCCCTTTCTATGTCTGCAGACTTCCAGAAATCTGTATCCAGATTCACCACTGATACCATTAGCTCATTAGTTAACACTGTCTACAGGAACCGTCTGGAAAGTAGAAGTTCACAGGTCTCTCCCTCTGTGGACAACTCACAGTATAAAGATGTCTGCTGCCAAGCACAATGGCTTGAGCTTGACCCTTGGGATGAACATGGTGGAAAGAGAGAACTATGGCAGGTTTTCTCTCATTTTTATACAATTTTAAGTCAGGAAGTTTAACATTAGTACTGTTTCTTGGCTTATTTTCAAATGTTACTTTTTGTCATAAGAGTGAAAAGTAAGCCAGTTTGCTGGGCATGATGGCACACAAGCTAGGCAGTGGGATCTCTGTGAGTTGCAGGCCATTGTGCTCCTTAAGTTTGATAATATCATTTATTTTATCTCTATGTGCACATGTGTGCAGCTGCCTGAGGAGGCTAGAACATGGCATCAGATGTCTGGAACTAAGCCACCTGACATGGTTGCTGGGACCCGAACACATTGAGCCATCTCTCTAGCCCATGGCTGCATAGTTCTGAAGAGTAGGGGCCTCTCTCTTCCATCACATTGCTTTATGTTTCCTTACTGAAAAATGACTTGTCAGCACAGGTGATAATCAGTTTATCTTGGTTATGGATAATCAGTTATGCTTGGTGCCCTTGGAGATGAAGTTTCTACATGTTTTTTGTTTGTTTGTTTGTTTTAGATGGAGCCCAAGACACTGCACATTCTAAACAAGTGCTATAATATGAAACTATATCCCTAGTTTCAGAATCTAATTTTTTTTTTTTTTAAAGATTTATTACATATACAGTGTTCTGCCTACATGCCAGAAGAGGGCACCAGATTGAATTGTAGATGGTTGTGAGCCACCATGTGGTTGCTGGGAATTGAACTCAGGACCCCTGGAAGAGCAGTCAGTGCTCTTAACCTTTGAGCCATCTCTCCAGCCCCAGAATCTAAATTTTTAATGATCATCTTGGTGATGTTCAGGCAGGTAGTCTGAGAAACTGGCTAGACACTAGGGTGGATAAGATCCAGGCAAGACTCATGACACCTTCCATGGTCTGCTGGTGCTCTCATTGGAACAGAGAGCCTGGAGTCCATTTGACACATTCCCAAGACCTCCTCACACTTGAATACAGTATCTCTTTTGCTTACACTTTAGCCTTTTCCTATTACCCTATTCATATGACTGATACTTCTCACTGAACTTTAGCCATTGCTGCCAGCTTCTGAACAAGTTGATTCACTGCTCAGGGTTTACTTAACTCACAGTCAAATGCTCCTTCTGTTTAAGTTATATTTATATATAGTCAAAGTATTGGTTTTCCAATTGCTTCATAGGAAAACAAGGAGCAAAACCAATGGTTCTCAACCTCATTAATGCTGCAGCCCTTTCATACTGTGGTGACCCCCAGCCATAAAATTATTTCATTGCTACTTCATAACTGTAACTTTGCTACTTTTATGAATCATAATGCAAATATCTGATATGCAGATGACAGGTCTTTCCATCACCCAAAGAGGTCACGACCCATAGGTTGAGAACTGCTGACCTAGACACATGACTAATAATACAAAACTGTGTTACCAGAAGAACTAGCTTATGGGCTAGCACCTCTCTTTTTTTTGGAGACAGGGTTTCTCTGTGTAGCTTTGGAGCCTGTCCTGGAACTCACTCTGTAGGTCAGGCTGGCCTCGAACTCACATAGATCCGCCTGCCTCTGCCTCCCAAGTGCTGGAATTAAAGGCACATGCCACTTTGAAACACTTTTTTAAAAATTAATTTATTTATTTCCTTTTATGCTTGAGTGTTTTACTTGCATGTATGTCAATGTACTATATGAGTGCCAGATGCCCACATAGATTAGAAGAGGGCATTGGATCTTTTAATTGTGCTTTTAATTTTAACTGCTGAGCCATCTCTCCAGCCCCTGAACTAGAACATTCATGCAGGTACATAATAATCACGTTTTTAAGGTTTTCTTTTGTCGTTTGTTTTTGGGACAGGATCTAAATGTGCTGTATTCCCCTGACTGAGCTAAAAACTCACAGAGTACTATGGAGATGAGGCGGCTCTAAAACATACAAAGATCCGTTTGTCACTGTCTCTCAGGTGCTGGGGTTAAATGCGTGTGCCACAGTGCCTGGCTAAGTTCTTTAAATATTTTTTAATTTATTATTTATGTGTATATGTGGCGCTGAATTACCTTATGTACAGTATGTACAGGTAATGCCTGTGGAGGCCAGAAGGAACAGGATCCCCTGGAACTGGAGTTACAGATGGCTGTGAGCCCCTTGATGTGGGTTCTGGGAACCAAACTCAGGTCCTTTGCAACAAGGCCAGTACTCTTGACCACTGAGCTATCTGTCTGACAATAGTCTTCTTTGTCCTAGTAGCTCAGCCATGGCACTAGCAAAATGTGCCTTTCAGGAAGTCACTTGCTGCCCGTTCAGTTTCCTCACTTAATTTTCCATTACTGTTTCACTTTTTTTGCTCTTGTGACCTAAAAATCTGGTGAAAATCTGTCATTTTAGCTTTCCTGTTTTTCTTCAATTTAATGTTATCTTGTGGCTGTTTTGTAGTGGCATCTGCCCTCTGCCTGTACAATGTGGGTCATTTCAGCAGGCACATAAGAGATGTTAAGGATAGAACGAGTGAGCTGCATACACTTGAAGGCATGATCTCTCTCCTTTCTTGTGTGTAAGGTCCAGCCATCAAAGTTGTATTCTGATCCATGACATCTACAACTGGGACAAATGCTCTGGAATCAGGTCAAAGCAGACCACAGGCCACTTAGGAAAGCTCCACAAAGCATCAAACACAAAACATATCCCAGGACTCTCTGGGAGCTACTATATGCCTCAGCTTCCTGACTAAAGCAGACGCTGGACAGTATGGTAGCTTGATGGCCACCAGACTCAGAGCCTATGCTAACAGTCTCACGGTCACATGCTCTTGTCAACTTTTCTAAAGCTAGTGCTGGCAGCCACATCAGCCTCACCTGTGATGCCCATATGATAGTTGTGAAACGCATCTGTAAGACCATCACACAGTATGCTGTCAGCTAGCGGCATCTCACCCATCTTGACTCCTGCTCTCAGGTGAGCCAAGTGAGGGGCCTGGAAACAGGAAGTAAGAGCAGGGTTAGACTTGGTTGTCATTAATACTCTCCTTAGGGTCCTTAGGATCCCACACAGACTCAGAATAGTCTGGACAGTGCTTCCTCCTCTTCATTTACCCATCAAGCCCTTCTCCCCACTACCTGCTTCCCCAGGTCAGGGCCTGAAACCTCTTGGCATTAGCAGACAGTCCCACCTGCCTTCTCTTAAGAGTCTATTCCTCTTTAAGTTGCTCATTTCTATTTCTCCCTCAAACATGTAAGTTGGGAATAACAGCACTGACACCATATTGGCTTGTGTGACCATACACAACAGCCCAGGTGCAGTTCTGCACATTAGTACATCCAACCAGAAGGACTCCACCCACTTTGTGACCTTTGGCCTGCCTCCTCCTGAGCTCTGCAGTGGCTGAGCTCCCTGGGTCTCAGTGGCTTCCAAGGTCAGACCTGGAGCTGCTTCAATAGGAAGAAGATACTGTTCTACTGTAGTGCCAGCTTGAAGGACAGCACTTGGTGAGACAGATGGGGATGACAAGCCTCCTGGAAGGGGTCAGCTCCCCATGAAGTCAGCCATGTTCTTTCTGTTGGTTTTTGAGACAAGGTCTTGCTGTGTGATCTAGGTTGGTCCTGAGCTTTTGGTCTCACATGCTTCTCAGCCTCCCAAACAGCAGGGATTGGGCATGCTTCTCCATTGGTGGCTTTTACATGTTCTACCCTCTAGGAGATCAACAAAGCCTGGTCCCCGGAGTCCCTCCTGACCAAGGGCCATGACAAGAAGGTCAAGTGGCAACACGTGACTCCACTCTCCCTCACAGTGGGAAAGCAAGTCAAAGACAAGCTAGCCTGGCTCCTGTTTCCCTCTGGTCTGGGATCTAAAGTGGTGGAGATCTGTCCCTGTGCTGTGTGTGCAGATCGTGGTCTTGATTATTTGTGTGTGGACTGTTCTGAGCTCTAGCTCCAGGTCAAAAGTAGAACAGTGTCTAGGGATGCATGTACCCTGAACTGATGAGCTGTGTCTAGGAACAGGCTGCTTCAGGTGCACAGAATTCTACCTGACCTGTTTGAGTTCAGCTGCCCTAAGACTTTCAGCTGTGGGGCATTCTCTCTGTAAGTTCAATCTAGTATGATCTAGGGGTTTTAAACAACAGAGCTTATGAGTTCCACTGTCCTACTCTGTTTAAAGAATGTTTAATCTGTCCAAAAAAGGTAGTGCCAGTACTGGTGTGGACAGTGATAGGTGGATTTCTGTGAATTTGAGGCCAACCTGGAATACATGTGGAGTTCCAGGCCAGTCTAAGCTACATGGGACCCTAAATAAAAGGGGGAAAAGATGAGCAGGGCATGGTAGTGCACACCGTTAATCCCATCACTCGAGGGGCAGAGACAGGCAGATCTTTGAGTTTGAGGCCAGCTTCAAACAAAGTGAGTTACATGACAGCCAGGGCCACACAGAGAAATCCTGTTTTAAAAAACCAAATAAATGAATGAATGAATGAAAACAAAAGGGGAAAAAAATAAAAACAAAGGAAGGCAGTTTCAGTGAGATGACTCAGTGGACACAGGCATTTGTACCAGGTTTGGTGACCTGAGTTCAATCCCCATAACCCACCTGGCAGAAGGAAAGAATCTACTCCAGCAGTTGTGCTCTGACCGCTACCTGGGAATGGGGGCATCTGCCCATTCCACAGTAATGTGGGTGATAAGCGTTTTTATTTCATCTCAATCGGAAAATCAGGAGCCTAAGTAGGAATATTGGTCAGGAGCAGTTGCTCCTTTATTGGACTATCTTAATTTTTATTCTTTAGTAACATGTAGAGGGGTTGAGTTATAAATGTGGATGATTTAGGTGGCCTTAATGACCTTGTCAACTTCCTAAGGATGACACCTCTCAGAAGTTAGTTAATTGCCCGTGGAATAATCCTTCTTAGTGCTCTGTAATGAATTTCCTGTAATAGACATGTTTATAACTCTTGGGCATTGTAAAAAGGAGCTTTCTCAAAGTTTTAAAATTATAAGGAAGGTAACTTTTATAAAAAAAAAAGTTTTGGGTACTTGGAAAATATGCAAAAATCCAAAAAGTGCATATACTTGTAATCTTAGCACTCAAGAGGCAGAGCTGGAGAGGCAAGCACTTAAGGCCAGCCAAGGCTACATAGTAAGGCCTGAACTAGCCTCAGCTACATTGTAAGAAGGGATAGCAACTATTGTGGGTTCACTTCAAAAAACACTGTAGATGCTTCTGGAACAACAGCTTAGAAAAGTCATACTCTGCCTCCACTGCCTGGATGACAGGCTGTTCTTCACACAGGATTTCTCTTCCAACCTGGGGAACAATGAGCATTCACAAAGAAGTCCATGCTGAGTCAATCTCAGTGCGCTTCTCAGTGGGACATGCTGCATCCTAGGCGAGGAGGATGGTGAGCATCCCTGCACTTACCTTGCTCATGTTCTCCATGCCTCCTGCCACCACAATGCTGGAGTCACCTATGGCTATGGACTGGGCTGCAAGGCACACGGCCTTGAGGCCTGAGCCACAGATCATCTGGCAGCTCCATGCTGGAACTGAGTAGGGGATCCCTGCACCCACACTGGCCTGTCGAGTAGGATTCTGCCCACAACCTGCAACAAGGAACACAGAAGCCTCTAGGCCATCAAGGAGAAAGGTACATATCAGGGTACAAGTGTAGGCTAAATGCTCTCGAGGAGATGGCCTGCCAACTTTGTCCAGGCCAGCTAAGTTCTCACAGAGGCACAGATGCCTGTTTCCCTCTCTGCCTGCCACTCTAGACCTGGGACAGGTGGCAGCGTGTGAAATTCCTATGTGTTTCTGCGAGAAGTCTCCTCCTCCTCCTCCTCCTCCTCCACAAACAAGTTTCTAATACCTAAGATAGAACCTAAAGATCTTCATTTCTAGAGGGCCTGACATTTCCTCCCAGTTGGCAAGAAATGTCATTAAGACCAAAGGTGACAGCCAGCTAGTAAACACAAGTTGTAATTCAGACATGTAGAGCATTTGCTCCTAGAAACTTGGCACAGAACACCTAGGAAGAAAAGGGGGGCAGTTACTGAAAGAGGAAATCTGTGCATAAAAGCTATATAGAAAACCATGCTGGTGTGGTAGCTCACACCTGTAATCCCAGCAGTTTGCAAATCGAGGCAGAAGGTTCACAATAAATTTGAGGCTAGTCAAAGATTTGTGTCTTTTTTAATTTTTGTTTTGCCTTTTCGAGACAGGGTTTCTTTGTGTAGCTTTGGAGCCTTTCCTGGCACTCGCTCTGTAGACCAGGCTGGCATGCGCCACCAATGCCTGGCTTCTGTTATTTTTTTTAAAGATTTATTTATTATGTATACAGTGTTCTGCCTGCATGTCAGAAGAGGGCACCAAATCTCGTTATTAATGGTCGTGAGCCACCATGTGGTTGCTGGGAATTGAATTTGGGACCTCTGAAGAGCAATCAGTGCCCCTAACCTCTGAGCCATCTCTCCAGCCTCCAAAGATTTATTTATGTATATGAATGTTTTACCTGAATATGTGTAGGAGAGCACGCACGCACGCACGCACGCACGCACGCACGCACGCACGCACGCATGTTTGAGGGTGTCTGGTACTTTTGAAGGCCAGAAGATGGTGCTGGATTCCCTGGAACTGGAGTTAAGGGGGCTATAAGGCTCCAAGAGGGTGCTAGCAACTGAGCTCACAGGTCCTCTATAGGAGCAGTAGAGCTCTTAATTGCTGAGACATCTCTTCAGGCTCGAAGAGAGGAAGATATGTTTTAGAGACACCTGTGTTCCTCAGTCTATCACACTACTGAAACAATGAACCCCCAAACTGTAAGAACCCTAGGAATCTCATGCTGAGAGAAGGAAGAAGCTAAAGTCTGGTAGCAGGCAGATGTGGAACTTCTCTCCTAGAAAAAGGTTTCATATACTCTGACAACTTGTCAGACCATATTGCTAGAGAGACCCAGACAATGGGCCAATAGTGGGTGGGGCAGTAAACTGACCAGACTGTTTAAAAGCACAAATAAATCTCCAGCCCTCTAAAGTTTAATCTCACTTCTAGACCATGAAGGTGGATGTGAGAGGTCACTGGGTCTCTTTGCCCAGTTTAACCAAATTAAATAAACCTAGTCAACCTGCACACCTACAAATGTTCTCAGTAAGAGGAGAAGTTGGTTTTGAATAGTAACAATCATCTCTACAATCAATTCAAATGTATGCCGAGGGAGCATAGGGGAAGGCAGGACAGCGAATGCATGACCACACGCATGCTAACCACACACTTCACCACCTATGGCGGTCCGCGCCGCAGAGACGATAACCACGGGGTCCGAGCCTGCACTCATCCCGACGCCCTGCTTCCTGCCAGCCGTCAGCCAGGAGCCGTCTGCCACTGAGCTACACACCCAGGCCCATGTCAGTTATCAACAGAGAAAGGTCAGTTGTCACTGTCTACAAACCCAGCAGGGAGCAGAGGAAAGTGAAGGCATTCTCAGGCTCTCCTATCTTCCTCCAGGGAGGGAGGAAGTCCCCATGAGTGAGAAACAACCTAGCTCATGACAAGGGGACAAGGCTATACCTGTTCTGCTACAGCCATCCTTCCTGCTGCTGGCACAGTGCCAGGCCCACAGTTTGATTGAATGTGTGGAATTTTAGGGGTATGTGGAGGACTATGCATATCCCATGCACCAGGCTGGCCTTGCTTCTAACAAGGCAAAGGCGGTACAGCTGGGTGGTCTAGGATCATCAGGGAAGAAGTTTGTAAAGAAGCTGTGACCTCAGCTAGGGGAAGGAGGAGGGACAGAGAGAATCCTGGCAGAGGGAACTCTAAGAAAGAAATGTCCAGTGGTGTGTGTGTGAGAGAGAGAGTGCAAATAAATGGTCTGCTTCTAATGAGCCTGATCTCTCCCATGTTCGGTGGTGTGTGTGTGTGTTCCTGCGTGTTCCTGTGTGTTCCTGCGTGTTCCCGCGCGCGCCTGCAAATAAATGGTATGCTTCTAATAAGCCTGATCTCTCCTGGGATTACTGAGGAGTTACCTGCGGTCAAAACGTGTCCAAATATGACCTCGGACACCTCTTCTGGGGCCACCTTGGCCCTCTGCAGGACTTCTTTGATGACAGTTGTCCCGAGGTCGTGGACAGGCACAGTAGACAGGGCACCATTGAAGGAGCCTACAACGGAACAGGGTAGAGGGGCGGCACCTGAGCCAGGAGCACACTGAGCATCACCGAGGAGTAGGGTGTAACCGCATGCTTTCCATACAAAAACGGCTGTCGCCGGGGCGGGCAAAGGTGATGGGGACTTGCCGGACAATGCCGAGGCCAAAGCCTGCCTCAGCCCCTGCTCAGACCACTAGCTCCGGGCCCTCACCACCACAGCGTGACCGATGGTGCTTGGCGGAGCGGGCCAATCAGGGATCAGGAAAGAGAGCGCGTCTCAAAGGCAGCCAATGGGTGAGTCTGGCAGAGCGGTGGCTCTACGGCATGCAGCCAATCGCAGCACGAGGGGCGGGGCCGCGGGCGGGGCCGCGGGCGAGGCGCGAGGCACAGGTCTGTGGAGTCCGCGGCGGGTGGGCCGGCCACCCCCTCCCTTGCTGCGTGAGCCCGGTTCTCCGCGCACTTGTCGGGGACATGGTCGGAGGCCGGGGAACACTCACCTATGGCGGTCCGCGCCGCAGAGACGATAACCACGGGGTCCGAGCCTGCACTCATCCCGACGCCCTGCTTCCTGCCAGCCGTCAGCCAGGAGCCGTCTGCCACTGAGGTAAAACTTCCTTCTGTCTCACAAGCCGTGCTGGGGGCGGGGCTACGGCCTCCACGCCCCGCCTCCACGCGCCTGCGCGGCACGCTGGGCGGGCCCAAGTCCCGGAGGAGGTTGGCATGTAGGTTCTGGTTGTGTTGGATGGGGTGGCATCAACGCAGTTTGTAGTGCTGGTCAGGGTGGGGGGTAGACAATCCGGGGATAGCCTAGGGGTGTCGGAGAGCGATGGGGTGTGCAGACGGTCTGGAGGTCTTAGGTGGGGTCCGTGTAAACGGTCTAGGGGTGTCGACCTGGATGGGGTCTCCTCCAGGTGACACACTTCAGAGAGCCTCGCCTAGCCTTTCCTGGGTAGGCACCTCCCGCCCCTTCCTCCTCAGTGCTGACATCCCTAGGTCATGGATCACCAGGGCAATGGATCTCTGCTGTTTCAAACCCTTTCGGACTTCTTACTCAGCCAAAGGCATTTTGTCAGACTTGCTACTTGCCTGTGTCTGCCTAGTCATGTTGGTTTGCTTCTGCAGCTTGCTGGCCCACAGAGAATGTCACCTATTTAGGAAGTCACGACCCTGTGCTGGAAGGAAAGGCTTTCTAGGCAATTCTCGCAGTGAGTGGGAACAGTGGACAGCGGAGTAAGAGTAAGGTGCCACGGGTTGTGAGGAAAACAAACTGACATAAGCTGGGGCCTCCTCCTGTAAATGTAAATTGAAAAATATTTTGAGAGATGTAGATGGGTCAAATGGGGTTAAAGAGAACAACAGAGTTTCCTTCTAGAGAAATCCGTAGGGTCTGGAATCACTGTTCCTCTCTACTACAAGCGCTCACTCTAAGTCTAGTAGTCTGGGTTGTGTTCCCTGTTCCCTCCAGTCCAAGAAATGCAAGGGATTTCCCCATGCTTCATGCTTATTACATTTTTGTAAGATTTAATTTTTGTACATAGATGTTTTGCCTGCACGTATGTCTGTATACTGTGTCTGCATGCAGTGCCTGAGTAGGCCAGAAGAGGTTGTTGGATCTCCTGGGACTGGAGTTAAAACAGATTGTTAGCTGCCCTACTGTAGGTCCTAGGAATTGAACTCTGGTTTTCTGGAAGATCAGTTAAGTGCCCTAACCCCCAAATAATAAATGATTTCTTCTTAGGAGAAAAATAAAAAAGAAGCTATTATTCTTTTCTCCATCCATGATTTTAGCTTCCATCTGGCCCATGCATAGCTCTCGGTAGCCGAAGACTTCTCGGTGTTGCTGCTGCTCATTCAACAACAGCAGTCAGCTTCTTGAGATTTTCTCCTCTGCATACATGCCTGGATCCCCTGAAACTGGAGTTACAGAAAGTTGTGATCTAACATGTGGGTACTGGGAACCAAACCCAGTTCTCTGCAGTAGCATAAAGTGTTCTAAACCACTGTGCCTTCTCTCCAGGCCTCTGTTTTCCCACGACTCTGGCTACTCTTTAGTCCCCTTTGTGGGGTTACTCTCACTGCCTCTTCCCCAATTTTGTAGCAGTTCCCCGGGAAGCACCGTGTCTACTCCATCACTTCAGTTACCACCCATTATTTTGGCAGCTCTGAAATCCTCTCTAACCTTGTTGCCTATGAGCAGACTGGTCCTCTCTATTTAAACTTTCTGTAAAAATATAAAATTTATCATATCTAGTCCAAAGTCATTATATCTACCTCTTTGGCTTATTTCTTCTATCTGAAGACTCAGTGAGTGAGTGTAGCCTTCTGTGGTGAAGCTAGAAATCTCTTGCACTTCACTTAGATTGTACTTCTTCCAGGAAGCTTTCCTAAATGCTATCTTTGGTGTCCCCTCAGCTCTTATTCCTAATCTTATTTTTTACTTAAACATATAATTCTTAGTTCCCAGTTTCCTCTATACACTACACCAAGTATTCTTGATCCCTTATACTGTTTTATTATATGTGCCTAGCACATTTGAGGCAGTTAATCTGAGCAACACTAGTATATACCTTTTGCTCTGTGCATAAGAATAAATAGGTGTGGTGGCCTCAGGCCTATAATCTGAACATTTGGAAAACTGACAGAGGAGGGTCAGGAGCTCAAGTGTAGACTGGGCTACTCTAACCTCGTTTTTGTTTGTTTTAATAAGAAGAACACGGTCTATGGAGTTCTTTCAGCGATTAAAGTATGTGTGCAATCGAGAACCAGAGTTTGGATTCCGAGAACTCATGTAGATGTTGGGTGGATGTGGGGGTCAACCTACAATTCTAGTCTCATGGTAAGCCAGGGACCCTTGGATCAAGCTGGCTAGATAGATAGGCTGTATTGGTTAGCCGTTGCTTTACTGAAATGCCACAAAAGTAGAATAGCAGTTAAGAAGGATCTCTGACACCAGTCTCAGGCCTCCACACGTGAAGAAGTGAGTAGGAATCTATTCTTTTAGGAACAAGGTGTGCATTCACTTGTCCCCTGCCTGGAGGCTCTACCAGGAACCAACAGAGGAGAAAATCTCAAGAAGCTGACCGCTGTTGAATGACGAACAGCAACACTGAGAAGTCTTTGTAGCTCCTTACAACGTCTACCGAGAGTGCTATGCATGAGCTAAAATGCAAGCTAAAACTTGCATTTTAATGGAGAAAGGAATAATAGTTTCTTTTTTTTTCCTAGGAAGAAATCATTTATTGCTTTGGTTTACAGTTGCAAAGGGATAGAGTCCAGCATGGCAACAGGCAAAGGAAACTGCTGTTCACATTTCAATCCACACAGGAAGCAGAGCTAGAATAATTTTGTTGTTGGTGTTTTAAAATTTTGTGGGTTTTTTGTTTGTTTTTCGAGACATGGTTTCTCCATGTACCCCTGGCTGTCCTGGAACTCACTTTTGTACACAAGGCTGGCTTTAAACTAACAGATTTGCCTGCCTCTGCCTCTTGAGTGCTGGGATTAAAGGCATGCATCATCATGCCTAGCTTTTTCTTCTTAAATATGTGTATGTGTGTGCATGGCATGTGTGCAGGAGCCTGTGGGGGTTAGAGGGGGCTTCGGATCCTCTAGAACCGGAGTTATAGATGGTTGTTAGCCACTTCATGGATGCTAGATACTAAATCTGAGTTCTCTGCAAGATCAGTAAGTGCTTTTCACTGCTGAACCATCTCTGCAGCCCCTAGAATAGTTTCTTAAATAACACCTTTATTTATAGGCTGGCAAAAGAAAAAAGCATTTAACAGTGCTACTGACTGTCCTGAATGGGTCTTGCAGTCATTCTAGGGTTGTTTCATGAATTGTTGCAGAAGTCTGTCAGAAAAATGTTTTGTGAATATTGTTTTACAAAAAGCCATGTTAAATACAGTTGAGAGGACAAGCTCATCTGTTGAAGTCTCTTTAATAAGCACTTTGACACATGCTTACATTCATCTTCCCAGGAATAGCATTCACTGAGACAGTAGCTTCAGTATGGCCTGAATTCTCAATCCTGCTTCACCTCCTCAAAGTGTTTTGATTAGACAACATCAGATAACAACCACCATGACTGTTCATTCACCAAACTGAGAATATGACAACCGTCTTCCAATGTTGAACTTAACAGTGCTTTTAATTCCATTTGTCCATAAACCTTTTTTTTTTTTTTTTTTTTTTTTTTTGGCCATGCCAGGGATAACCTGGGCTGTGATCATGCTAGGCAAGCACTCCACTACTAGCCACACCCGTCTTCAAATTGCTTCCAAGGACTGTATTTAACCAAGCTTGTCTTAGCCTGCCATTTTTAACTATATACTTAACGCTTTTATAATTTATAATCTCAGTTACTGCATAGCCATCTCGTTGATCTTCTCCAGGTACAATCTCCAAATAGCATAGCAACCTCAAAGACTGTCCTCCCCAGGTTGTCGTTGTCTTCTTCTTCTCTCTCCCTCCCTCCCTCTTTCCTTCCTTCCTTCCTTTTATTCTAAAGGGTGAACACACACAGGCAGGAAAACATTAAGGGCTGGGCTCAGCTGGGTGGCCGGCCAGCTTTGAAGTGATATTATCAGGGACACTAAATGATTCCTCTAAAGAGCAGCCTTAGTATTATTGAAGTATTGAAGGTGTCATTACCACATTCTATGAAAAGGACAATGACAAAGTTCTGGCAGTTGCACTGGTGGGGAGAAGAGGAAAAGAGAAAGCAGTATCATCAGAGTTAGGCCATGTGGTAGACAGGCTGCTACATGGCAAAAGGGAGTATGGGGGCTGAAGAGATGGTACATCTGTTAAGAGCCCCAGCACCCATATGGCAGGAAGCTCACAATTGCCTGTAAACTCCAGTTCCAGGGGATCTGATGACCGCTTGACCTCAGCATATATTAGGCACACCTGTGATACACACACCTACATTCAAACACTACTCACATGAAATAAACCTTTTTTTGTTTTGATTTGTTTTTGGAGACAGGGTTTCTCTGTGTAACAGCTCTGGTTGTCCTGAAACTCTGTTTGTAGACCAAGCTAGCCTCAAACTCATAAATCTTTTTCTTAAAGGGAGGTAGGGGGCTCCAGAGAGGAAATGCAGTATTGAGAAAGCATACTTAGACCATGTAAATCAGATAGCAGGCCAATTGAGGAAGCTGCCTGGCTGTGGCTCTGTATGCTGACTGCTATAGGGCAGAAATTCTAGAAGGAAAACTACATTATCTCATTAAAGGTGTAATTATTCCTTTGCATGCCTTATGGTAGGTCTGCCTTAAGCAGTGTTCCCTTAGCCAGGTGATCAACCTGCCCAGCTGTACTGCACTAATTCTTAAGGGAGAGGACAATGGCGTGTTTCCACTCAGAGACAGATTCTAATCTTGTGGCTAGGAGGCAACAGTTTTCTTTTTAATGGAACTACAAGATCCTATAACACCAGAAAAAACTACTATTCAAACTTATTTGGTAAGTTATCAAGTAAAAACTTGTATTTGGCTAGGTGGTGGTACACACCTTTGATCCCAGCACTCAGTAGGCAGAGACAGGCAGATCTCTCATGTTGAGTTCCCAGGACAGCTAGGGAAAACAAAATCAAACTTGTACTTGAGTAGTAGCTTGACAAAGGTCTGTCACCAGAGCAGAGACTTCAGGATTTAACAGTGGCTGACATTTACTGTGTGCTTGACACTTGCTGCACATTGAGTGATGTATCCCTTCCACCTTATTCCCCACTGATGTGTTAGGAGTTGAGACCTTTGGATCATAGTGACCAAGCCCTCCTGAACAGGCTATGAGAAATTAGATGACTTCTCTACCTTGTGGAGATACAGCTGAGATCTTCACCAGGAACCAAATCAGCCAGTATATCAAAATCACTTCACACATCCAGCCTCCAGAACTGTGAGAAATAAATGTCTGTTGCTGATACCCAACGTGAGCTTGAAACGCTTCATTTCTACCAACTCAGCTAACGATCTTTTATGCAGCAGGGCTCTGATCATCTGAGAAGATTACCAGTAATGCCAGAACTCAATCTTACTACTTTCACAAACCACTTAACCTGGACAGGATCCATCCATCACCTTTCCCCAAGTGAAGCATCCAATTCCAGAAATTAGGACTGCTGACCTCACATGCAGCCATAAATCCTAAATTATTTGCAAAGTAGACTCAACAGAAATGTGACACTATTTTGACACTAATAAGCCTATATTAGATTTAGTCATAGTTACACTGCTGTTGAACAATTTCCTTTTGCATGCCAATGATTACATGCCAATAGACTAGGAAAAGCCATGTTTTTGTGTAAATTGGGTAAAAGGATATGTATATATACAAATAAAGCCAAAGCCCAATAGAATTTCATAAATCAAGGGAATCTTTTAACATACATCAAACTGGTTAATTTTATACAAATTTATTTAAAATCATATAGGCTTTATTCATGTAAGACAAAAGCTTAAATACTGCAGTCTTTTTGTTTTATTGAGACAGGGTTACTTTTTGTCCTGGCTGTCTTGGAACTCACTCTGTAGATAAGGCTGGCCTAGATCCACCTGTCTCTGCCTCCTGAGTACTGGGATCTAAAGGCATGTGCCGATGCCACTACCCAGCACAGCACAGTATTTTTAATGTGCCTCTGAAGAACATAGATACTTGCCAGCTAGGCAAGCAAAAATACAGTTCTTTCCCAAGAAATGGTATCTCAGTTTCAAGTGTTAAAACTTCACTCTAAAGTTCCTTGATTATAAGTTAACTAAGAATCCCATTGTTCTTAGAAGAAACGTTTCATCATAACCATCTATGAAAAATTGCAGATCTAGAGACCTTAAGACCTCAATACTTCGTACTACTATTTATACTAACAGTGAAACAAATTGCAACAACCCTTTACAAAACTTTTCACATCTTCACACCCATAGATTTCCTTATAATCTATGCAGGGATGCTGTTTAAGAAAACCAATAGTTGGCCAGTGCTTTAAAACAAACATCCCTGACTCTTAAAGATACACCAATTCCCTGAAATCAGATCTCAAGAACAAATGCTCTTCAACTAAAACATAAAAGATTTTTTTAAGAAGTATTTATTTTATTTATTTATGTATACAATCTTGTGCCTGCGTGCCAACAGAGGGCACCAGATCTCATTCAAGGTGGTTGTGAGCCACTGTGTGGTTGCTGGGAATTGAACTCAGGACCTCTGGAAGAACAGTCAGTGCTCTTAACCACTGAGCCATCTCTCCAGCCCAAAAATGAGATTTTTAAATCAAGGGAAAAAACAAAACTGAACTGCAGTCATAAACTCCTACTTCATTCTGCAAGGAAAAAAAAAAGTACAAATTGTCAGGCATTGGTGGTGCACTGCACACCTTTAATCCCAGCACTCAGGAGGCAGAGGCAGGCAGATCTCTGTGACTTCAAGGCCAGCCTGGTCCAGAGAGAGAGTGCCAGGAAAGGCTCCAAAGCTACACAGAGAAACCCTGTCTCAAAAAACCAAAAAAAGACAAAACAAAACAAATCACCAAAAAAACAAAGTACAAATTAAAAATCAGGTGCAGTAAGATTTTAATCTGATCTTTATATATGTTACAGGATAAGTAGGAATTTAGCAATTCAGTGAAAATAAAGAGCTACTGCTAAACACACCCAAAACAAAAGGGAAAAACAAACAGAGGAGTCATAATAAAAATTTTTATTTAGGTTTGGTCAGTACAGGTGAGATATACTGGAGTCACAGGGCAATATGCATTAACAGGAGGACACAACAGTTCATAAAAACTTAGTAACTATGCACACAGATTTCTTAAACATTCAGTCACCTAAAGATGAATGCACAGATGGTGGAAAAACTTTATCTAACACTGAAACTACTATAGGACTCCAAGTCCAACTTTTTAGTGATAAAAACTACTGTACTGGGCAAACTTGGCAGTCATAACCCACATCTACTCTAACAAGCCTGAATGGTGCATAAGTCTATAACAGCATGAAGAAGAATGCCCTTACACAACACAGCTTCTAGATAGACACAGATTTATACAGACATCATTGTTATAGATTCCCATTTACAACTTCACATTAACTCATATAAAAATAACTTGACCCTACACAAAATGTTCTTTTAGCAATGTTCAAAGTAATTAACTGTTACGATTTTCAAAGTGGCAGAGGTATTGAAGCAATAAAAAAAGAAAAAAAAAAAAAGAAAAAAAAAAAAGGAACCAAACAAAAACACACCCACAAAAAGGCAAATTGTGACAAAAGTATGCATTAATTTGACAGTATCCTCTCCCAAATTAAATGACACTGTATAAAAATTTGCTGGAAAAATATTACAAAACTGAACCCTGTACATTTACACTTGAGTCCAAGCCATTCTGAATGTGGCGGGAACCCACAGTTCGATTACCTTTCCCACTGACTGCTTTCTCCTCTTGAGGGTCATGACTGGAGTCTGTGTCATTTGAGTGATGTGTGAGAGAGTTTTCACTGCCCGTGGGAGAGTCTACACTTTCATACCCCGCACTGAGTGGGTTTATGTAACTACTACCTCCTCTGCCAGTTCTCTCCTCTGAGCTGTTGGAGGCCTTATTACCATTCCCTGAAGAAGAAGGAAAGTCATCCTCAGTTGTGTTCCCCTCCCTGTGAAATCCAGACCCAGACGTCCGCTGGCGGGAGGAACTGCCATTACTTGGTCCATTTGCCAGACGACTGCAATCTTTGCTTGTGGCCTCTGCCTGATCTACAGGTTCAGAAGATGTAGTCCTGCTGGTACTTGGGCCTGAAGCTTGAGACTGCTGCTGCTGGTACTGCGCCAACTGCTGTCGTGTCTCCTTCAATTGTTGCTGAAGAACTAGAATGGTGCTCTGCATACCCTCTACTTCTTCGTCAAGTTGAATGATGAAGTCATTCAGTTCTGTGCAAAGAAGAGTCAAGCCTACTTTAATATCTGAACATATTTAAAAACATTTTTGTTATGTGCATACACATGCACTCACCTGTGCATGTGTGTATGAGAGTCTAGATGTCAACATAGGGTGCCTTTTTTTTAAAAAAAGATTTTATTTATTATATATACAGTATTATTATGTACCATGTATCCCTGCAGGCCAGAGGAAGGCATGGATCTCATTACAGATGGTTGTGAGCCACCATGTGGTTGCTGGGAATTGAACTCAGGACCTCTGGAAGAACAGCCAGTGCTCTTAACTTCTGAGCCATCTCTCCAGTCCCATAAGGTATCTTTCTTCTATAGCTTTCTACCCATCACTGTACCTGAAACTTCCCATTTTGGCTAAATCAGCTGACTACCAAACCCAAAATGTACCTTCCACACGATAAGCACTGGAGTAACAGGCCAACTAGCTCCACACCTAGCTTTTTATATGGGTGCTGGGATCCAAACTTAGGGCCTCATTCTTGCATGGCAAGCACTATGCCCACTAAGCTACTTCTCCAGCCCCCTCAAATAGTAAGCACCAGCCACAAAGCTAAGTAGTCAATAAATGTTGTTCTAAAATTGGAATTTACCTGAGGCTGGGCATTGGTGGCGCACACCTTTAGTCCCTTTAGTCCCAGCACTCAGGAGGCAGAGGCAGAGGCAGAGGCAGAGGCAGAGGCAGAGGCGAGACCAGCCTGGTCTACAAGAGCTAGTTCCAGGACAGCCTCCAAAGCCACAGAGAAACCCTGTCTCCAAAAAACCAAAATCAATTTACCTGGAATTCTAATAATTTTAATCACTATTCAAGAATGAGTTTGGAGGGTAGCTGGATGCTTTAAATATATTAAAGTAACCAAGTTAATTGCCAACCTTCCTGCCTCATATAATTGACAACAGCCATGTAAAATCTTAACTGTGCTGACCCGAGAGTCCCTACTCTTCACCCTCAGCCAGTGCCTTAAATTAAATCTACAGCAGGTCCAGCCCTCAGGATAATATTGGTTCTTTAACCCCCCCCAAAGAGGTCTGTTCCACACACAAGAAGACAATTATATAAAAAATACCTGGGGATGGATTGCTAAAGTATACAAGTCCATTAACTTTCTGAAAAGACTTTGAGAAAAACAGCCTTTTAGTTGCTACTTACCATCTCCCACTTACCATGTTTACAAATAGTAAAAGTGAAAAGCGACAGTATTACCCACCAACCTGCTTTGCAACCAACCAACCAATATACTGATTCCCAGTTTGTATGTTCACAGTATGGTCCCATTTTTTACTATTAATCCACGTCACAAGAAAAAAAAATGCAGCTACACTTGAATAAAAACAGGACTATGGTAACAATTACATTTGGTTTGTCTTAGCAAATTTAAATACCGAATCTCCTTTTTTATTGATAGGACCTCAAGGAAATATAACTACGTTACTTTCTGAGCACAGAAATATCAAAGTGTTTCCAAGATTCACATTTTCTAAAGTTCCCAATATCTATTAGTACGTTGGGGAACACTCTAACATCAATTAAGTGGCTTTGCTTTACACGTCAATGGTAGGTGTTGCATGCACGATTCTCAGTAGCCAGCACATGCACAGACACTGATGTATGGCAAGCCTGGTAGCCTTTAAAGCCAATGCAAAGACAGGCAAACTTTAAACAACAAACCCCCTTACCATCCTGACTGCTTTTAAGCTCCTCACTATATTTCTTCTGTAAAGCCAACTCTGCTTCAAGCTGTGCAATACGGCCCTGGGACAGCTGCCTTCCAAGCTCCTGGTTCTCCTGGATAAGCATTCGACACTTCGCCATTAACTTTTTGCCTGTTTGGCTGCAAAGGAAAGAGCCAATCATCACAAAATGAAGACAAAGCTCTCTATAGCCTTTGCTCACAACCATTACAGCACATGTACAGAACATAACTATGTCACAGCAGATGCCACCCTGTAATTACCATCTTCTTTTCTGGAACATGTCCATCTTCTGCACTTCGGTATTTACCAATAGAGCAGCAAAAATAAACCTTAAACAAAAAGGGCCAAAGAGCCACTTTTTGTTTCTGCTGTATCAATGTTTTCATCCTAAATCATTATTTGAAGTATAAGCAGGCCATTTCACACATATCTTGGAAATACTGTTAATGTAACATGAAGGTACTACTCTTTATCAAACAAAGGTTCTTTAAAAGTATGTAGAGTACCAATTACAAATGTATGCCTCTTTACCACCCATAAAATACCTGTAAAGGAATGAGAACATATTCTTACTAACAAACACACATAAGGGATTCCTTTTAATAGGTAGCTCTCTGGTACGGGTATCATCTATATAAGAATATAGCTTTTAAAGGACTTGCCAAATAGAAATCCATTAATTCTTGATTTAACTTAACTGGAACATAATTTTTGTTGTTGTTTTTATATAGTAGAGAGTAGAGGATAACTGAAATTACAATCCTCCTACCTCTTAAGTACTAGGATTACAGGAGTGAGACACTATGCCTGATGAGCATTTTAATACTGGCATGTGATTAAAGACTGTATAATCCCAAATCACAAAGATCCAGGATTATTTTCCAAACCTCAAATTATCTGTCAGATTAGGAGCACCACACTTAAAAAAAAAAATATATATATATATATGTTTACAGTGTTCTGCCTGCATATATGCCTGCAGGCCAGAAGAGGGCACCAGATCTCATTACAGATGGTTGTGAGCCACCATGTGGTTGCTGGGAATTGAACTCTGGGAGAGCAGCCAGTGCTCTTTAAGTGCTGAGTCATGTCTCCAGCCCCGCACCATACTTTTGAACACTTTAATTTTCAAATAATAGGGCCGATGCAATACAAGAGAACCAACAGAGTAATAAAACTGAAGCAACAATCCAGTAAAACTTCACTGCTTTTAGCCTTGGCAATAACAGCAGAAATTATAACTTTAAAGGTATTTGGCTTCAATTTGCAATACTGACTTTGAGATGTACATATGAACAATTTTACATTCTTCTCACTGGGTTAACACCAGAATGTTCTCACTGCATAAGAACACTTCTGTACTGTTACATTCTTCCTAGTTGGGGGATTTGCACTTGCCAGATACACATAGTCCATCTGATCCTAGCAGACACTAGAGTTCCAATAACACTGTGTTGAGAACTCTCCTACTGGGGATGCTGCAGGGTTATAGCTTATGTTATAATACAGTTCAACAACAAAAAATTGTAATTAGAATTTTTTACATGTATTTGTGCAACATTAAAAACCAGGTTCCTATTGTTCAAACGAACCAAGGCATAATAAGTCAGTTTCATTTGTTTAACACATTCCCTTCACTGCTATTGTAGCTCTAGATCCCATTTCTATCAGTCCCCTCACTCCACAAGTCCTTAGAAATTAATGAGGAAACAACATGTGACACCACTGCAAAACAGTGTTATCTACTTCCTTCTACTTGATGAACCAATAACAACTTTGTTTCTTTTCCTTTTCTTTTCTTTTTTTTTGAGATAGGATCTAGCCAGGCATGATGGTATCTGCCTTTAATCCCAGTAGAGGCAAGAGGATCTCTGAGTTCATGACCAATCTCGTCTACAGAGTGAGTTCCAGGACAGCCAAGGCTACATAGAAATACCCTGTCTCAAAAAACTAAACTGGGGGTAGGGGTGGGGATAACATAGGATCTCACTGTGTATCCCCGGCTAAACTAGAACTATTAGACCCGATTGACCTCAATCACACAGATTCTGCACATTTCTGTCTTCCAAGTGCTTGATTAAAGACATGTGCTACCACACCTAGCCAACTGTCTTACAAATCACATGCATCAGATTTTTCCAACCAGAAAATTCTACTTTCCTGTGAATGAAGATTGGGGGAGGGGGCAATTGTAAAATATATTAATTGGTCACTTGACCCCTTTGAAAGACACCAAAAAATTTATAGTAAATTATTTATGTGACACACAGAGAAACCCCGTCTCAAAAACAAAACAAAAAACACCCCCAAACAACAAAAGACCATGTGTAACTCAGCTTAACTACCCTGTGGATGAATGCTTAGGAGGCTGATGAAGTTCTATTGTAAGCTGAAGCTAGTTCTAAGACATCATTGGCCATACAGAGAGATCCTGTCTCAAGAATCACCTCTAAACTTACACTTACTTAAAACAGTTTCAATTTTATGTAACTATGTTGAGTGAAATCGGTGGTTGTGGTCATCAATACACACACAAGCACATTCCACACATAAAATAGCATGGAGCTGGAGTGTACTCTGATTTTGGCAGTGATACTCTCTGCCAAAGAAAAGGCTGAGGACACACACAGCTCATTTATAAATTGCTTATCTAGTGTGATCAAGGCCCCAGGTTCAGTCAGTCCTCAGCACCATAAAAAAAGTAGGAAGAGAGAACTTAATTACATATAAATATTTGGAAAAGAAAAGCAGAGGCCATTCCTTTCATTTAAAAACATTTCTTTTTTTTAAAATGGGGGCTGAAAAGTTAGCTAAGAAATTAAGAGCACTGGCTGCTTTTCCGGAGGACCCAGGTTTGATTCCCATCATATACATACATTGTGGCTTCCAACTTTCTGTAACTCCCAACTCCAAGGGATCTATCTGATACTCTCTTCTGGCCTCCACATGCATGTGGTACACAGACAGACATGCAGACAAATCATTTATATACATGCAAGAACAAATCTTAAAAAACAAATGCCCATCGTAAAAGTATTTCTGTCATCTTCTCTCTCATAAATATATGTATATGTGTATATGTATATGTGTATGTATGTATGTATGTATTTTGCCTGCATGTAAGTCTGTGTATCACATGCATTTCTGGTCCGAGGTGGAAAGTGTGTTAGGTCCTCTGAACTGGAGTCTTAGATAGATATAAGCGGCCATATAGGAACTGGAAACTGAACCTAGGTCCTCTGGAAGAGAAGCCAGTGCCCTTTAACCATTGGGCCATCTTCTCTCTAGTGCCTCTTAAAAAAAAGCCTCAATGTGAAGCTCTGGCTGGCTTTGAACTCCCAAGTACTGGGACAATTCCTAAAACCAAATAACCACAAACTATACTTACAGACTTATGAAAAAGAAGGGATATCCTTCCTTTAATTACCAAAGGAAGGAAGCCAGGTTATTTTGTAGAGATGTACATACAATTGCCTAAACGACCAAGTGCAAATTGAAGATTACCAGTATCATATTTCTAAACACTCTGATGAATGTCTTGTCAAGTAAAATAGTTTGAAGCAGACAGTATTACAGAGACTCACAGCCTATCTCTCATCAGCTCTTTTGTTCACTTTTTGAAACAGAATATATAAAGATACTCCCTGAACTCCCCATTCTCCTGTACCAACCTCACTCACCAATGCTGGGATTAAAGACATGAGCCACCATGGCCAGCTAAAAAAATCCTTATCCCTCAGAACTGGAACTGAAACTAAGAGGGGAAATAACATATATACATACAAGAAAACCTAAAGCCCAATCACTTAAATCATTCCACATTGATTACTGATTAATCATTACTTATTTTCAAATTAATAATGTATTTTTAATATCTGATTCATTCTGGCTTATGATTTAATTATATATAATAAAATCCCATTTATGGATTGTTAAGACTAATAAAAAGAAACACTAAATAACCATTAAAAGGTAGTAATATTAGGTATGCTAAAAAATACCCAAGAGGTAAAAATGGAGAAAAAAAAAATAACGCTTTGAAGCATATATATATATATATATATATATATATATATATATATATATGCAGTAGGATTACATTTCTTTAGAACCAATATACATAAAATCATTGTATATGCAGAAATTATCATGATGATATCCAAAATATTTAGCAGCCGTTACTGGTCCTTCAGAGCAGAATGGGGCAGGCTGACATCAGGTCCATGAGTGACACTTTCCGTCTCCCCTTCCTCTAGTATTTCAATTGTACACACGATGTATTATCTTATTAAGAGAGAAGTTACAATAACAAGAAAGCATGCCCACAAGCCTCAAAGTTACTGCATCCAGGTAGCAGAGAAAGACTGGCTAAATTTGAATACATGTTAGTGATACATTTTACAAATTACTACTTAACCTACTAAAAATATACTTAGGGTTTTTTCTATTGTGATCTGAAAATGCATAAAATAAATACAAAAGATCCAATTTGGTCACAATAAACTACTTTAAAACAGATTGGTTACTTACCCTCCAAACCCCCAGTGACAATTTTAGAAGCAGACTTGTTCCTGAAAAGTCATACAGATCACTCCTCCAACCCACCTCCCTGCCCCACAATCAGTTCCCTAAAGCAAACATACAAGATACTTACAATTGATTTGAACGATTAAGAGAGAACTTAAGTCACCCTTGTTAAAACTGCACTTAAACGTTGGAACAAGCTGGAACATTTATCTTCTACTCATCTCAGACTCCATTATCACCAAGCGAAAATTCAAACTGGTGACTTATAGACGGGGGGAAAAAAAATTCACCTCCAGGATTGGATGGAAGCATGAAGAATATAATGCCTCATTTATCTAAATGAGCAATGAGTTTGCTAGAATGATCACTATACCTTTTTTAAATTCACAGAAAGTCTCACTTGGGCCAGCCCAGAGATCCAACACATTATTTCCACAATCTTCTGGCAGGTACCTTGTGAGACTGTCCCACATTATGTTCTACTGCAATATCCTGGGCCACATGCCAAGTCTCCTTGTCTTTTATACCACCTGGAATAAAGTCTTTCAAACGAGACAGCCTTTTCCTTCACTTTGAAGAGCACACAATAATTTTTCCAAAGTGTTGATCTGCTCTCCACAGCCCCCAAAATAAAATATTAAGAGCACAACAAAATTATCAGAGTATTCCTTGAATTAAAAAAAAAAAACCCAACTATTTCAAGGCACATTTAATTTAATATCAAGAATTCGATACAAAAGGCCCAAATACAATGAAGGAACACATTCCCCCATTTAACACCAACGACAATGCTGTTTAACATGTGCCTGCTGAATGAGATGAGGGTTTACTAAATAACGGCAGTCTCATCACAGCCAATACCTTATACAATCTAGTTGTGAAATGAATGCTTATAATGCTTCAAACAGTTTAAACCTGAAGTGTGAGACCACACCTTCACGTTTGTACAGTCCTCGGTAAAGATTATCTACAGTTTCCACAACCATTCAAAGAACAAACCATTGATAAAAACCACATAGATTTAAGGCTCCATTATGTAATATAGAGCTCAGAGCTAATGGATAAATATATGCACTACTTGTACTGGTAGCTATGACTTGATTGTCTCATGGCTATTAGAAGTTGGTTCTTAGCACGTAAACCCTTTAAAGGCAAAATTCACCTCATTTGAGTTTTGACCCAGTAGTTCAACAGTCATGAAGTCCACAGTCTTATTGGCATAACTGATGTACAGTGTCTCTAAGTCACTATGCTCAAGGTTAAGAGCGATGCATATTCCATTTTTACATTTTAGTGGAATTTTACATGTTCAATTCATGATTTAAAACCTCTAGGTTTTCAATCCTCCAAACTGTCTGAAGACACAGTGTGCCACAGACTTAAGACTTCTGTTTCCCCTCTATTTTCTTCAAACAGAAACATTTCTCAAAATGTCTACATGTTCTAGAAGGGGAATTTTTCGGAGGTGGCCTCTTCTTCGGAATAGTCCGACGGCATCAGGCCTCTGAAGCAAGGGGAAGGGGAAGAGAGAAGCTGAAACACAAGGTTCACCTGTAAGTTTTACATTAACCATTACAAGCTGGACAGTATAAGAATGTGGCTTTTTTGGCTCAAAAAGTCTGAGTCTTGGAGTGGAAACGAGTACTTGGCTGTCCCACCACAGCTTTCTCGAGGTGGGACTGTCAGGGAAGTCTTGACTGGGGAGTATGATTTGTTTACCTATCAGGCGTAAACTTCCAGGCACTCAGTTCATTTTGGGCTTGTTCCAGTTTGTCTTTAGTCTGTTCCAGTTCACCTTTCATTTTTAGGAAAAACAAGTTGATCGCTGGGTCTACCATTGTTGATCTCAGTTGGGCGACACTCGGCTGCTGGACTTGCTTGAGGTACTGGATTTGAGTCTGTGCAAACCAAAAGAAACAATTACTACCAAATCAAAAGAAATCCTTAAGGCAGGGAAATTCTCTTCTATTAACTTGATAGTGGGTCAACCTACTTGTTAGGTATGTAACCCCCTTAGATATCAAAAGTCTCCCTAAGGTTAAGGGTGTAGTTCTGTAATAGCAAGAGCATGTGGAGCAAGGTCCTTGGAACCTCCAGTACAAATACTCACCATCTCAATCTGAAAAGTACCAATTCAAACTGAGCACGGTGGTACATGCCTATAATTCTAGCACTTAGGAAGTGAAGCGAAGATTTTAAGTACCACAAAAAAGGGGGGGGATGTGTGTGTGACAAATTAAAAAACAAATGTTTATTTAAGGCAGTTAAGATGGGTTACATTTTTGTAACCAAGACAGTATTAAAATAAAACAAGTGCTGCATCATACTCAGCAGTTAATTGTATAAACTGATCTTACAGAGGCAAAGGATGAAAGTTCCAGCTTCCAGCCCTCAGCATCCAAAAGTGCCTAATGACTCCAGCCCAGGGGAGATCCAGTATCTCTGGCATCCTCCAGCAGAAACCCCCCACACACACACACACATTATTAAAAATAATATCTTAAACCCAAACCAAACAAATAAACAAAACAAGTTGAGCATGGGGGTACGTGCCTTTAATCCCTATACACAGGAGGCAGATAGTCTGATCTATACAGTTGAGTTCTGGACCAGCCAGGGCTATATAGTGAGACCTAGTCTCAAAATAAACAAAAAACAAGAAACGGTGTTTTTATTTTAAGGAATCTGACAACTGCTAGAAAGAAGCAAAGTTTAAAATTCTATTACAGAAGAACTGGTGAGCTCTTTGTTTTTAAATTTAAAAGTGCAAATTGTAATCAATCCTAATCTTGTTTCAGGGAGTTTTAGGTAGAACTGGCTTAGGCAGAAGTTGTTCAGGACAAGTAAACTAAGAGTAGAGACAAGGCTTTACAGAAAATCCTATAACATCTTAAGCAGAAATGCATTCCTATTTTTCTCTTCCACATATGAATCATAGAATAACAATGTTGTACAACATAACTCAACTAGATTAAGCAAACTGGATGTGAGTAGGATCCTAGCACTCATGCTTGACTGGTAGTGTAGAACTTTTTGCATGGTGCTAGAACCCTCTTACTTACATATGAAACTTTCAATTTCTACCTCAGTTATGCTATTTACTAGCGCTCTAAAAGCACATTTTCTAAAATATGAACTAAAATCATCTCATTTCCTTCATATCCAAAGTACAACTGGATCCAGTCTTGTGCTGCCCTAACACCTGTTTAATTTTTAAAACATTATATTTATTATTTTGTGTTTGTGTGGCCAGTAGTGTGATCAGAGGAAAACTTGCAGTCCCCTTTCACCACGTGGGTATTGGGGGTTGAACTCAGGTCACTGGGCTTGATAGCAAGCATCTTTGTCCATTTGCCCTATTGTACCCTATTTTAAATAGAATAAAAGTTTAAGTTTCCTACTATAAATTTAGTAGAAGGCACAAATACACTGATTGTCTTGAAACTGCATTTAATTACAAGTTCCCTGCATACAAATAGAAAGGAATAATGTTTAATTTCTGGAGATACTATATTTTCTTTTAAGACAAAGTTTTACTACATAGACCTGGCTGGCCTGGAATTCAGAAACCCATACCCCACGGAGCAGGGATTAAAGCCATGAGCCCATGCATCTGTATGTCAGTATGAGCATGCACCCGAGTGTGTTCTCAGAGGCTGTCAGATCCTTGAGGTGGAATCATAGATAGCTGTGGGTACCAGAAGAGAACTTCAGTCCTCTGCATAAGCAGCAAGAAAGCACTCTAACCACTGGGCCATCTTGCCAGCCCTTATGAAAAAATTTTAAAGTAATTAATTTTAAACAAAAAGTATACCTCTTAATTCAAAGTATGTCAGCTACTAAAATAATTTAACATTCAACACTTTGGTCATGAAAGGGAAGCAAATATGACTAGAATAAATTCCCTTTGCTAGGGAAGAGAACATGAGGAAAGTGACATGGCTAAGCACCTAAAGATGTCTGCTGTCAAGCCTGATAACCTGAGTTTAATTCTCAGGATCCAATGACATAAAGAGAACCAACTCCCACAAGTTGTCCTGTGACTTCCAAATGTGTGTCATGGAATGTGTGCACTCATACCCATACTAAATAAACAAAAAATAAAAAAAAAAATTAAGGGCCAGTAAGATGGCTCAGTGGGTGACGGCACTTGCTACCAAGTCTTCAGACCTGAACTAATCACTGCATTTTGTCCTCTGATTTCCACACTTAAAACAGCCACTTTGTTTTTGGAGGCCAAGCACCTCACTGGCCCAACACTTGCTGATTACGTCCAGGAAGCACCAGGGATCTGCCTCACTCCAGTGGCTATGCCTCCTGAAGGCTAGGATTACAAACACACCTCCCCACGCAAATATGTTAAACAGTTCCAGGGGACTGAGCTCAGGTCCTTCACCCTACAGAAATAATCTCAGTCCTGTTTTCATTTGAACAGTCACCTGCTGAATTTACTGTATTGCAGCCCTCAACAGTAACAGGTCCTACTAAAGCAGCCTATTTTCCTGACTGCTAATTCACAGTTCACAAGTCCTACTTTCACTAAAACTAACTTTTGCCCAGACACTATTTTTTTTGGAAGAGTTAGTCATTTGGTTGTGTGTGGTGGCACATGCCTTTAACCCCAGCACTCAGGAGGCAAAGGCAGGTGGATCTGAGTTTGAGATCAGCATGCTCTATATAGTGAGTTCCAGAACAGTCAGGATTACACAGAGAGAGCTTGTCTCAGCATACAAGACCAAACCAAAAAGATTTATTCATTTTATTATGTGTTATGTCTAGATGTGTGTACACCACATGTGTTCCTGGTACCTAGAGCGGTCAGGAAAGGGCTTTGGATCCCTTGGGACTGGAGTTGTTTGTAAGCCATCATCTGGTTGCTGGCAATTAATGCAGGTCCTCTTCAAGAGCAACAAGTGCTCTTAACAGCTGAACCAATGTTCTGCCCCACTTTTGATCACTGAGATCACTACTAATCACTCTTTACCTGCAGGCTGGTGGTGGGATGGACAGAAGACGTTAGATTACAGCTACTGTTTTCCTAACACTATGTTCTTTCTAAATTTGATCTCTTTCAGTTGGTCTGTCATATAAATTGAGACCCACCTAGGATTTATCCTTAAATCCTTCCCCCCCAAAAATCTAACTGATCAAGTCCTATAGATCGTGCCTTGAGACTATCTTATCACATCCTACCAGAGAGTTTATTATATGATTTAAACACCCTGCTTCTTGACTAGCTGGTGTTCTTAAATTCTAAGTCCCAGCTTCAAGTTTACCTTCTAGATGCCGGGCTGTCACTCAGTAAAGTGTGCCTACCATGCACAAAGTCGCATAAACAAGGTGTGTTGGTGAATTCTGTAATGTCAGCACTCAGATAGAGATGGGAAGATCACAAATTCAGCCATTCTCAGTTACTGGAGATTTTAGGACTGGTCACATATTTCAAGTACACACAAACAAGAATAAAGAAAGAAATCTACCTTCCATACTCACACCAGCCATATACCTGAAATGCAATTTAATCAACTCCATGAGTCTCTTACTGAAAATTCTGTACTGGTAGCTGGGCATGGTGGTACACACCTTTAATCCCAGCACTGAGGTAGAGGCAGGTGGAACTCTGTGAGCTCAAGCCCAGTCTGGTTTACATAGGGGCTTCAGGCTACCCAGAGCTACCTAGTGAGAACATGGCACAGAAAACAAAAATTACTAAAAAAATGTTAAACTAAGAAAAAACTTTTTGCCGTTACTTACACCTAGGATAAAACCTAAGCCCCCAGCCAGGTGGTGGTGACTCATGCCTGAAATCCCAACACTTGGGAGACAGAGGCAGGTAGATCCCTATGAGGCCAACCTGGTCTACAAAGTGAGTTCCAGGACAGCCAGAGCTGTTACACAGAGAAACCCTGCCCCGAAAAACAAAAACCAACCAAACAACCAAATAAACAAAAAATTCCTAAGTTGCCAAGCCCTTAACTACTTTTCAGCCTTAACAAAGAAAACTCCAACTTTCTGTGCTTCTCTGTTTTTGTGTCTAGTACTGCCTGCAAAGCCGCAATTATGAATTGTAACTACAAGAACAATGCTGTTCTATTAAGGGGAAAGTTTGGAGAGACAGCTCCGGGTGAACAGCACTGGTTGTTCTTGCAAAGGACCTAGGTTCAGTTTCCGGCTCTCATGTGGTGGCTTACAACAGTTAATAACTCCACTTTCAGGGAATTCAATGCCCACCCCTGACCCCCACAGACACCAGACATATATGTAGTGTACAGACATAAATGCAGGCCAAACTCTCATACACATAAAATAAATATTAAAAATATAACCAGAGGCTGGGCGGTGGTGGCACACTCCTTTAATCCCAGCACTCAGCACTCGGGTGGCAGAGGTAGGCGGATCTCTGTGAGTTTGAGACCAGGTGCCTGGTCTACTTAGAGCTAGTTCCAGGACAGCCTCCAAAGCTACAGAGAAACCCTGTGTCAAAACCACCCCCCCCCACACACAAAATAATAACCAGAAAAGGTTAACAAACAACAACAAAAATGCAACCCAAAACAAAACAAAAATCTAAAACAAAACTCAAAACTGATCTGGCGACCAAAACCACCCAGTCTTTGATCCGACATGATGATCTAAAGTGCCACTGTGTAAACAATGGTTGGAGATTTAGCCGGAGTAGTGCAAATTGTCTAGGTCTGGCAAAAACAAAAAAGCAAACCAAACCAAAAAATCCAAACTGTATTAAAATTAGGAATCAAGATGAATGCAAGTATCCAAGACTCTTTAATGACACACTCACTCTCCATTCCACCCTTAACAAAGTATACACTTCTATTTGCTGTTACCACTGCTTTAAAATGAGCTGCAGTGATGTGGATTCCTCAACTAGTGATTGGAAGGTTGAGATACTCACAGTACACTCTTGCATTTCTTGTTCCTTGGTTGCTAATCGCATGACCAGAATGTTTTCCCTTCGTGCAGACTCCTGCTGTTGCTGCTTTAATTTTTCTTCAGATTCCCTTAAGCCAGTCACATCATTTGCTGAGGAAAAAAAAAAAAAAATTACAAATTTCACTTCAAGATCAAATTCAACTAACCAAAAGGAAGTTGTCTTTGTCAAGACTAATCAAAAAATTCATTGCCTTTAGTTTCCATACTGTTTTTAAATAATGACACTTGTTCCTGATCATGAGACCCCTCCCCCCAGGAAGCAATGGCTAATGCTCCCCAACTGTAACATTACATTGAGCTGTTGCTGTACTTTAATTAATCCTACCTAAATACAGGAAGCCACACTATCTACACTTACTTACAGTACATTTAGTATTTACAAAAATCCCAAAATAATACATTCTAACCTTACTCAATATAACAATGACAATAACTGGCCTGGCTTGGCAGTAACCTGTCTTTATAACACTCAGGAGGCGGTAACAGGGAAATCTTTCCAGGCCAGCCTTGGCAACCAAAACAAAAGCCACTGACTACATGAACAAACAGCACCAAAAACTCTTATATGTCACATATATATGAGTAATATAGCCACACAATTATTAAAATTTGGGGAGATTCAGTTATCTAGACTGGGACAAACTATAGTAGTTATTTATTATACTTCGTACAACAGTATGTTATTCTAACTAAATGAAAGTACCAGACCAACAGTTGTTGTTTTAAAGCATAAAGTTTGTTCTTTGGAGATTTTGAAAAATCTGTACACAAGGAGCTATATTCTACAAAGTGCTATTTAGGTTCTCAAAAGTCTATTACTACCTGTTTCTATGCATTATCCCTCCTTTACTAACAGTTCATGAAGTTAAAATTCCTGTGTAGAAGGTAGTTAGGCACACACTGAAAGCTCCAAGAGATATTAAGTTACCCATCAGGCATGCCACTGTTCATTAGAATACATATCCATCTTCCTTCGTGCCCAGGGATTTGTCAGAAGAAACCACCTTTCAAACATCATTCATTACATTTTCCAGCTCCTTATTGTGCCTGGACACAGCTCTTATAATAAAATGCTTGAACAAAACCATATCTGCTTCAACAAAGCCAATTTATACTTTAACAAGTTTTCAAAAGATAACTATACAATCTTCATTTAGGAAGATCAAACTTACAATTAAGATCTGTGTATTTTCCCTCCAAAGCTTGAACATATGCTTCATATTGTTTCCATCTAGTAAAAAACAAACTCATGTTAGTGGTTACATTGAAATTGCCTTTATTAATTAAAAAATCACATCCACAATCATTAGACTAAGAACTGTGTTGGATTATTTTTAACTCTGAGATAACCACAAACATAGCTTAATCAGAAATACACGTCATTAGCCTCATTATTTCTTCTCAATTTATATAAGACAGATTAAAAAAGTATACCAAGGTAAAATTACACACACAAGTTGGGCACAGTGGCAACCTGCCTACAATTCTAGTTACTAGGAAGGCTGAAGGATGGCATGCCCTAGGTAAGTGTTACAGCTTATCAAGGCTATCTCATATAAACAAAAAAGGAGCCAGGCAGTGGTAGTGCATGCCTTAATCCCAGCACTTGGGAGGCAGAGGCAGGCTTGAGTTCAAGGCCAGCCTGGTCTACAGTGTGAGTTCCAAGGCAGTCAGAGCTAGAGAGACTATGTCTGCAAGCAAGCAAGCATGCACAGCCAAAAAGGAGCCTGGCCATAGTTGATCAGTAAAGCACTTTGCCAGCTAAAGGCCCTTGGTTCAATCCCCAGGAGAGAGAAAGAGAGAGAGAGAGAGAGAGAGAGAGAGAGAGAGAGAGAGAGAGAGAGAGAGAGAGAGAAAGAGAGAGAGAGAGAATTTGTTGGGAGTGGGGAATATAAGTGTTCTCTACTGTGAACACACCAAACACGCCCTCATGCTCTTCTCAAATTCTGCGTGAGATCATACCACATTTGTTCTGATATTACCAATGGTTATAACAAAGCAGAATAAAAACACTATTCTAGTTTTAGTTATGCTCTTTCCCTGAAAGAGAAAAATGTGCTTAACTGCATGGAACTATTCTTTTTGAAAACATGTATCTCAAAACAGTATTGTTCCCAGCCTTTTAAATTACCATGTCCACACTTACGGGGTATAGTGTGATTAATTTAATATATGCATGTGTATGGCATGGAAAACCAAAATAATAATTGGCATTTCCATGTCTTTAAAATGATATTTAACTATTTCTTTGTGTTCAGAACCTTCCAACTTCCCTCTATTTCTTAGTAAAGCAATGTTATGTTTTGTTGTTGAAGACAGAATCTCACTATATTTTTTTTTATATATTTTTGGCTGGATCTATGCAGAGCACCATGGCCTTGAAAGTGATCTGCCTGCCTCTGCCTTGAGTGTCGGCATTGAAGCAGCACAGTTGGGAGTTTCCTCCAGAACCCTGGACTAGGCACAAACCATACCCAAACATGCTTTCACAGAGATCCTTTATTAAGGGAAAGAAAAGTTAAAGCAGCTGCTTTCTGACTCAGGCAGAAAACAGTAGTAGCAAATGACCTTGCAAGTATGATTTTCTTTAAGATTTTTAAGAATTTATTTTTATTTTACAAGCATTAGTGTTTTGCCATGGGAGTCAGGTCCTAGTACTGGAGTTACAGACAGTTTTGAGTTTTTGCAGGTGCTGGGAATTGAACCTGGGTCCTCTGGAAGAGCAGTCTGTGTAATTTTTTTTTTTTTTTGGTTTTTCGAGACAAGGTTTCTCTCTGGCTTTGGAGGCTGTCCTGGAACTAGCTCTTGTAGACCAGGCCTCTCTCACAGAGATCCGCCTGCCTCTGCCTCCCACCAACGCCCAGCTGTCTGTGTAATTTTTTTAAGAGGAAAAGGGGAGGACTGTGTTAGAATGGGCTGAAATTCAGTGGGATGTTTTGATTGAGTATGTTAATTAGGTAAACCAAAGGGGGGGTTTGATTGCTGGACTTTGGTACTCATCCTCAGAAATGAGTCTGGCTAGGAGAGTATCCAAATAAGGGGAAAGACCTTGGTGGCTAGCTTTAGGGATGCAAGGCAGAGGGGATGGGGGTGGGGGTGGGGAATGGGGGACGACACTATTCAAGTGGCCAGTTTCCCTTCAATGATTAAAAGCGTGAGCCACCATGCCCTGCTGGCAAGTTGCTTTTCTGCCTACAAGAATAGGTTAAAGAACATTTTTCAAGGGTAGAAAATGACATCTAATTGGCAAGAACAACCTGCAAAAGTGCCATGTGCTATCAACCATCAGGGTACTAAGGGGAACCCTTGCTTGTTATATTCCTCTACTCAATGTGTAAGTCGCCAGCTGCTTTGGGCAACTATTACAACTAACAATACAGACTTCTTCAGGCTAGTGTTTAAACACCTCCTGACAGAATAGCCTTCTCTAAATGTCTATCATCCTGCTTATTTTAAGCATTGATCTCAAGCTTCTATTTCTATGTACAGCTAAGTAAAACTTAAATTTAATTTGGTTTTATCCCTTTGAGACAGTGTCTCATGTCCATTTCTGGTTGGCTTCAAACTCATTGCAAAGTTGAAAATGACCTTTAGCTTCTCTGTCTGTATCTACCTCAAGTGCTGGGACTATAAACCCCCCAGTTCAAGTGGTTGGGGATGGAACCCAGACCTTTATGGATTCTTGGCAAGCATTCAAGCATTCTACCAATAAAGTTACATCCCGGCACCTAAAATTTAATTCTAGAAGACAATTTTATAATCTTCACTATCAGACATGCAACAAAACTAGCTAATCATCTTCTACATAGACACCACTATGAATGCTATCTTTAGGGACCCCTACATCTTAGGATACATTAACAGTTCACTGGCTATTTAGAAATCAACACAGATCCTCTGTGGAGGCTACAAAAGCTACTTTAGAGGAACAACAAAAACCCAAAGCACAAGCAGGGACATCAATAAAGTGAGAGAAAAACAAACAGGACAGAAAATAAAGTTGGGTGTGGTGTAATCCCAGCAGCTGATGGGTAGAAGAGGGTCAGGACTTCAAAGTCTCAATAGTAACAAACCGATGACACATTTCAAAACAAAAACAAACCCCTCAAACCTTAGAAAACAGACTACTTAAACAGTTGCCTTAAAACCGCGAAAGTATTTAAGGAGAAAAAAATGCACTGAAAAGTTTTAAAAAACGAGTCCCTAAGAAGTATAAATTGTACATTTTAGAAACTTTTAGTGGTTACTTAGAAATGTTTCTACTACAATTGTTATTAAGATCACTGATTTGGGGGCTCAGCAGTAAGAGCTCAAGCTCGACTCAGAACTGCTTGTAACTCTAGCTCCAAGGTTTCTGCCACCTCTGGCTTCTATAGGACCACTCACATACACAACCACTCACATACATGCATTTAGAAAACTTTTAAATAAAATATAACTGATTTTTTTTGTTTTGTTTTTTTCTAGTTGTTAAGAGACTACAAATGGTGGCAGTGATGCATACCTATAATTCTAACAACTTAGCAGACTGAGGAAGGACTGCTTATGCTCAGTAGTTAAGTTAGCAATAGAGAATCCATTTTGAAAAAAGCCAAGTAGCCTTGGTGGTACACAACTGTATCTTAACACTGAGGATACTGAGGTATAGATTGGAAATTCAAGCCCCCGGGCTACACAGAAAAACTGTAAAAAAAAAAAAAAAAAAAAAAAAAAAAGCAAACTAACTCCCAACATGTTGTAGTATTTCCCAAAAGGTAAGGTGCTTTTGTCAGCATGAAGATAAGAGTGAGGAAGATATACAATGGAAAATTATCTTACATATAGATTTATGACAGAGAAAAAAACAGAATTTCACAGTAGATTAGCTTGAGTAGCTTAGTGAAAGCAGAAGTAGGAAATTACTGAGTTCAGGCTGGGAACAGAGCTTAGTGCATGCCTCGTATGTAAAGCTCTGGCTCCATCTAAATAGGGAGCCCTTGGTCTTTATTTATTAAACCAAGCTCTAGGAACAATGCAAAGGTCTCTTCAACTCCTCAAAAAGAAATCCTCTCTTCTCCCTTATATCTCCCCTGATAAATCTGCTTAGTTTAAGCAAAAAGTCCTTGAAAAATTTAAAGACAGCAAAGTTCAATAACTTTCATTTAGGGACAGTGAGATGCCTCAGTAGATAAAGGTGCTTTACCTTAGTTTGAGCCCCAGGATTCTACATGGTATAAAGAGAACCAACTCCCACAATGTGACTTCTACAAGGCACATGCCTACCCTTCCAATAAATATATGTAATAAAAATTTTAATTCATGCCGGGCGGTGGTGGTGCACACCTTTAATCCCAGCACTCGGGAGGCAGAGGCAAGCAGATCTCTTTGAGTTTGAGACCAGCCTGATCTACAAGAGCTAGTTCCAGGACAGCCTCCAAACCTACAGAGAAACCCTGTCTGGGGGGGGGGGGGGGGGAGGGGAGAGACCCTGTTTGAAAAGGAACCCAACATCCCTGCCAATGTTCTATTAAAAACTTATTGTGTATGGGCTCATATTTGCCATAGTACACACATGTGTGGAAGAATTCAGGGATAGGGAGGGTGTGTGTGTGTGTGTGTGTGTGTGTGTGTGTGTGTGTGTGTGTGTGTAAGTGTAAGTGTAAGATCCTTCCAGCTTTATGAGGGCTCCAGGGATCGAGCTCAGGTTAAATCCAGGTTTGTACAGAAAGGGACTTCATCTACTGAGCCATCTTGCCTGCCCTGTGCCTGCTGCTTTATTAAGCTGAACATATCCTTTAGCAAGCCACCTATAAAATAAAAATGCTTCCCATGTAACAAATCTTAGTATTTTAGCTCTACAAGAAAATTTGGATTCTGTCAGTTCAGAAATCTCCTAAGCTAATGTTATATAGTTGTCCAAAGGACCTAAGTTCAATTCCCAGCACCCACATGGCTGTTCACAACTGTCTGTAACTCCAGTTCCAGGGGATCAGACACCTTCACATTAATGCACATAAAATAAATTTAAATAAATTCTAAAAAAGAATGCAGTCTGGTTTACACAAAGAAACCATTGCAAAAAATAACAAAAAAGTAAACAACAACAAAAAAGTACATGCTTTTATTCCTAGTCTTGGTGGGCTAAGACAGAAGAATCCTGATTCCACAGGAAGCTCCTGTCTCAAGCATCATCATCAAGAACAATAAACCCCACAAAACAAGCAAACCCAAACTACGGACAGCACAAAGTATTAATTACAGTGGTCCACTATGCTGTCTACACATCTTTTGAATTTTTGATGGAAGAACATTTTACCTTAGAATTAACTCATCCCGTGCCATAACTTTGAAGTCTGTTTCACTCAGACGGACCTGTAAAGAAAATTAAAAAATGGATTGAATACTCTTTCCAGAATGCAAAGCTGTTTCCATGGGAGCTCTACACTGAGTTAGGAGACATCTCACAAGCTGTACTATTTAAACAGCTCAGTACTCATCATACTTTACAACTCTGGAAAATAGCCTGGCTGCTCCTTTTAAACTAAAAGCAAGGGCTGGAGAGACAGCTTAGTGGTTAAGAGGGCCTGGAACTCTTCCAGAGGACACCAGTTTAGTTCATAGCACCCACATCAAGTTCAGCTTTAGAGAATCCAATAACCCTTTCCCACCTCGGGGCTCCCCCAACATTCACATACACAAACAACAAACAGAAATCCCTACTAAAAATGAAAAGCCAAAACAAAGATTAAAATTGCATGTACCACATGACCCAGTAGTTGCATTCTTTTTTAGAATTTATTTAAATTTATTTTATGTGCATTAATGTGAAGGTGTCTGATCCCCTGGAACTGGAGTTACAGACAGTTGTGAACAGCCATGTGGGTGCTGGGAATTGAACCTAGGTCCTTTGGACAAGCAGCCAGTGCTCTTAACCACTGAGCCATCTCTCCAGCCTCCAGTAGTTGCATTCCTGAGCACACAGCCCAGAAAAAGTTAACATTCACAAGCAGCTTTATGATAGCCCAAAGCTGGGATCGTCCTGCTGTCCTTCAACAGCTAAGTATATATAAAACTATGATACATCCACACTATACAACATTCTTCAGCAGTAAGCAAAAATAAGACTACAGATATATGAAACAAATAAATTTGAAGGAAGTCATGCTGAGTGAAAAAATAATCTCAAAAGGAGACACACACACACACACACACAGAGCACTCAGGTTAAAGAAAAGGAAACACTGTAATTACAAGAGTTGGGGATGGAGCTAGAGGGTGAAAGTGCCTGTTAGGGAGAGCCCTATGGTGACCGTTCAGATTCTGATCTCAAACAAAGCTGCACACATGATAAAACCACAGTTCACATCGAGAGAACATCTGAAAAACTCCAAGTACCAACTCCCTAGTTTTTGAACAAGGCTCAAAGAATATCCTTGAATATTTTAAAAACTTGACAATTTATAACTTTGCAATAAAGTTTGAAAGTAGAACATAAGCTGAAATTGTTTCATACATTTAGAAATGTTTTCCCCTATTTTTTAAAAAAAGGAAATTTGGGGCTGGAAAGATGGCTCAGTGATTAAGAGCATGTACTGCTCCTTCCAGAGGACCTTAGTTCAATTCCCAGCGCCGATGTCAGATGGACTCAGAACCACCTGTAACTCCAGCTTCAGGAAACCTGACACCTCTGGCCTCCTTAAACACATGAGCCCAGGTGTACATTACCCTGACACTGACTGACTGACTGACAAACACCTAAAAAGTAAGTAAATAAATATTAAAAAAATTCTTGGAGCATAGCTCAGTGGACCAGTGCCTGCATAGATGTATGAAGCCAAGCTCGAGGCCTGGAGGCACAGAAATCATTTTCTTTAAAAAGTGTCTCAGCCCAGTGTTGGTGGCGCATGCCTTTAGTCCCAGCACTTGGGGGGGCAGAGGCAGGCAGATCTCTGTGAGTTCAAGGCCAGCCTGGTTTATAGAATGAGTTCCAGAACAGCCAAGGCCACAAAGAGAACTCCTATCTCAGAAAACCAAATCAAAAAGTGTCTCAAGTATTAACCAGTAACACCACTGTAACATTAACTCAGAGAAAGCAACACAGCTCTCACATACTTAATTCACTCAGTTCTTTATTCACTCCGTGAGTAATGTGACTCAAAACTTAAGGCAGACTTTTATACAACAGTTATTACATCAGTCATTTAAATATGAACAAACACCAAGCTTTTCCAACTGAGTTACAAAGTCTTCTATAAACTTTATTATTCTTTTTAACAAAGCCTCAGGGTAAGTATAGTATATCAATACTATAAATGTAATAGCTAAACTCATGTAGGATTACAAAACTGGGAAATCAAAAGCTAGAAAGTGAAAGAGGAAAACATTATAAGAACTGGTTGTAGCCATGAAAAGTCCACAAGTGGCTGGATTTAAGTTATAACTCTGGAGGATTTAACTAATTAGGAAGGAAAATAATGATAAATATAAATATATGTAAATCTTCCGTAAAATAAAGTTTAGATATTGTACATGGCATGTGTGTGTAAGGAAATATTCATATAATTCAGGCTAAGAATTGCAGATCACAGGGATCCTGTAACGCCTTCCAAAGCTGTGATCAGTCATTCTAAATATTAACATGCAGATACACATTTAACACTTTGCACCTGATGCAAAGTGTAAGGGAAAGGAAGTAAAAAAATAAGAACACAGAATAGCCCCTAAACTTTAAAAAATGAAGTACTTGAAACTGCTGAAACAACATACCTTTTTAGGAAGAGGTTCTTCGTTGGTCATCTTGCACCCTAAAAAAGGGAGGGGAGGGTGTTGGGGAAAAGATTTTCAGTTGTTTTTCTTTCAATTAGTTTTTCCTCTCAAAGTTAAAACTGTTTCTTTCAAACCAGTTATCAGCAAATGTTAATGTGAAATAGTTATTAAAATAATCATTTATTTCATAATTGTTTGATCCATTCATTCATTGCAGTGAAAGGGATTCAACCCAGGACTCTTCCTTCACATTCTAGGTAAGTGCTCAGTCACTGACTTTAGCCTAGGATAGCTTCAATTTACAAAAAAAAAAAGCACAAAGGCATGAGTTCACATTTCCTCTTTGCCTAAGATCTTTCATTATCATGCTTATGTAATTTTTAAAAGAGTTTCCTGTAAGTCCAACCTCAGAAGGCAATCTAGGCATGTTGCTGGAGGGGCAGCACCAGGCAGCTTCAAGACCTGACTTCTGTAGCATATTTTGTTACAATGAAGCAGAATCCATCATATAACTTATTACTCTCCAATAACATTAAATATAAAGCATATAGATCTTAATGAAAATATGCTTGTACCCCATAATTGCATGTCAAAGCAATCTGTATTTCAAGATTAGCTTTATTTTTTTTTTTTGGGGGGGGTTTGAAACAGGGTTTCTCTGTGTAGCTTTGGAGCCTATCCAGGCACTCACTCTGGAGACCAGGCTAGCCTGGAACTCACAGAGATCCACCTGCCTCTGCCTCCAGAGTGCTGGGACTAAAGGCATGCGCCAACAACGCCCGGTCCAAGATTAGCTTTTTTTTTAATAGCTATATTTATGGCTTTGAAATCAGACAGTGCCAGGATTAAAGGTGTGCACCGCCACGCCACCACCCAGCTGTTTCTCTGTTGTTTTCTAATATTAAAATTTAACTGGGAAACATAATTTTATTTCTAGGCCCTAGTTCTCACAGCACATTTATCAAAGTTCCCTTACATCTTTAATTATTTTTCCATTTTATTTTACTTATCTATACCATCAAAAATTCCAACTATAAGTTGTACACGCCTTAAATTCCAGCACTCTGGAGGAATAGGCAGGTGTATCTTTGTAGTTTGAGGCAAGCCTGCATTGAGAGTTCTGGACAGCCAAAGGTACATAGAGATCTGTCTCAAAATTCTGAACTATTAAAATTTTGACTGAAGAATTTGTTGTATCGATTTTTAAAAGACATTTAATTGCTTAATGAATATTTGAGATTTGTCAAAATTTATCAAAGTTTCCAACATCAATTTTTACATATATTCCCATATGAACTAGATATTTTAATCATACCACCACTGAACCCTGGTTCTCAAGTTAGGTCTGTTGTACAGAAGAAATCAAAATTTTAGGAAAGTACTCTAAACAACCACATAATAAATTACTAGCTTAAATCTCTATTTAAAAATCTTTCACGGTTATAGATGTGATACAGTTGTAGACTGCATACGAAGCACATGAAAGGCCTGGAGTCTGAGCCCTGGGACTGCAAATGGTAGAGAAAAATACATACACACACTTTTGCATTTTGATTAACTGGGACTGAGTTCTAGGCCAGCCAGGACTACACAGTGAGACCCTGTCTCAAAAAAACAGAAATCCAAAACACAAGAAAACATGTATATGGCACAGCATATACAGTTCATTACAGCACTCAGCAGGAAGAGGCTCTAGAGTTTCAAGTTCTACACAGCAAGGAAGTTGCAGGCTAGATAGTGCTACACAGAGACACACTATCTTAAAAAACAGAGCAAAAACAGAAAAATTCAAACATGACCAACTTGGCAGCCTTCCAACAGGTTTAAAGATGATTGGTTTTAAAATTATGTAAGAGAGAAAGCAGCTGGAGAGATGGCTCAGAAGTCACCCCCCCCCAGCCCCATTTTGTTTTGTTTTCCTTCAAGACAGGGTTTCTCTGTGGCTTTTGGAGGCTGTCCTGGAACTAGCTCTTGTAGACCAGGCTGGTCTTGAACTGACTGAGATTGGCCTGCCTCTGCCCCCCCCCCCCCCAGTGCTGGGATTGAAGTCATGTGCCACCACCGCCCAGCACACCCATACTATAGCTCATATTTTTTTCCCCCAAGGCAGGGGTTGTCTGTGTAGCCCCGGCTGTCCTGGAACTCACTATATAGACCAGGTTGGCCTCAAACTCACATTCTCCTGCCTCTGCCAGGAGGTAAGGAGTGTGCCACCACCCAGCAATAAGTATATTTTTTATTTCAGTTATTTGTGTAGACAGTTCAGAGGTAATGTATCTCAAATTTAGAATGTCATTGATATCCAGCTTGCTTAGGTTATGGAATTCAGTTTTAGTTGACTAGGTGCCTGGCATTCCAGATCTTAACACTATGATCCTAAGTTAGGCAACTGAGCAGACTCTGGAGAAGGGAGAGCACAAGCCAATATAACTTATGCAAGAAGACATGTATATGCATCCCTGAAGTAAATCACACTGGATATAAGGAAACCATTACCTGACAGTGCTGGGCCTTCAACACTGCAGGACCAAGGGACTAGTTACAAATCAGACCACTATTTCAGTCAGTCATACATGCTTAGTCCAACAAGTCACTTAACTCTAGGCTTCAGTTTCCGTATTAGTAAAAGAGAGTAAAACCAGTGTTGCTTGGCGAATAACATGCTGCATACCTCTGTTATTGGTGGCATAAAAAAACACTATTCAAACAAGGATTGTTTGAACAACATAGAAAACTTAATAAACATTAGGAAAATAAACTCCACCAGCATCTATCTTTAAGGCAGAGAACATTGACAACACTGAATTCTAGTCTGATGGAAGAGTCTCACTAAATCCAATAGCTTATACAACTAGGGGAATACTGAAAATTTTTCATATATTCAGTCAGAAAACAGGAGATAATTAAAAACAAGAGTAATGTTATCTTTATCTTACATCTTGCTTTGCTAAAGGTTGACTAAAGACTTCTAAAGAGCATGATACAAGTAATACAACTGTTATTACATAGGACTAATCAAGACGGCCAACAATATTTTCAAGGGGAGTCTATAACAACAACAACAAAAGACAGGAGGGACCTTGAAAGCTGTAAAGTCTGTCTAAATACATCAAAAGGCTATTATAGCTGGGCGGTGGTGGTGCATGCCTTTAGTCCCAGCACTAGGGAGGCAGAGGCAGAGGCAGGCAGATCTCTGAGTTCGAGGCCAGCCTGGTCTACAAAAGCTAGTTCCAGGACAGCCTCCCAAGCCATAGAGAAAACCTGTCTTGAAAAACCAAAACCAAAATAAAAGGCTATTACAAACAGTATATTATATGGTTGTGCAAACACATTCATCTGCTTAGGTGTGAAGAACTAAAGCACTCTGCCCAAATTCTTAGAATTCAACTTCAATCACATCCAAAGCCACCTGTCGGACTGCAGTCTACTCAACTCCCTGATCAGTCGTGACTGAATGAATGAATGAATAAACCTAGCCACCTCGAAAATTCGTCTTCATTTCAAACGTCTGTTTACCTATGAGAAAACCTAATGTTCAGCTTTAGAAAAAAACATGCTATTTTAAAAGATTTTATGTTTATGAATGTTGTACAAAATCAGCCACTTGAAAAAAAAGATTTTATATTTATGAATGTTCTGTACGTATGTATGTGCACCACGTGCAGGCCTGGTGCCGCCCACAGATATCAAAAGAGGAAGTCAGAATCCCAGGAACTGGATTCAAGGATGACCATGAGCCATCATTTGGGTTGTGGGAACTCATGTCCTTTAGAAGAGCAAAAAGTGCTCTTAACTACCGAGGTAACTCTCCAGTCCTAATGCTCAAAAATGCAAGTTAAAGGGAAGAAAAAAGACAACAACAAAACACCAGAATTTGTAATAACAGATCTGTGACTTCCACTCATCTTTCGGATCAATAAAATTAACTAAATGAAAAAAGCTAGGGTGAAAACGACGTAAAGGGGCATAAATAAAAATTATGAACAAATGAAACTTAAATGCTGCTTGAAGCTGTAACACGCCCCCGATCTTTACAACCAGTTAAGTGTTTCAGTCCTTTGGGGTCAAATTAACCGACTTCCTCATTATCAAACCAAGAACTGGGGGCCGGGGGAATAGCTCAAAGGCAGAAAGCTGGCCTGGCATGCACAAGGCCTAGGATTCCATCCCTAGCCGCCCCCCCACCCCGTAAGAAAACATGTACACAAACACAAAAACTTAGACCTTTTCCCACTGTGCATTCACTCTTATGGAAAACTGTTTTAAGTTTGTTCAAATCAGCCTCACAGAGATCCAAAACGAGACTGAAAGTTGACGAAAAATGTCTCGAACCTGTCAAAAATCAATTCTCCTCACAATGCATGCACTTATTTAAAAATGGAAGTCCACGGGAGAACGCGGCTGCAGCTACAAGCTATTGCGTGACGTGAAATTCGGTTTCAAAAAACCCGAACCCTTCTGGTCTGTGCCCGGCAGAACTCGTCGGTACCTCTGGGTCGCCGGGAACCCGCCCTGGGAGGTGGGAGGGGGCGACAGAGGCGGGGAAAGGGCCGGCATGGCCAGTCAGCCCCGAGAGGGCGGCCTCCGGCCGGCCTCCCCGCCTCCCCGGCCGCGGGAACGCCCGCCTCGTTCCCGGCCGCCAGTGGCGGAAGTAAAACGGCCCCGAGGCGGTGCGTTGTCCCCGCGGGCAGCTAGCCGCCCGGGTTAACGGGAAGCCGGCGCGGTCCCAGGCCGGATCGCCCTTCGGGCCCGGCGTGCGTTTCCCCGGGTCCTGGGCGGCCGCGCCTCGCTCCCCGGCCCCGCAGGCCCTCGCCGCTGCCGGCCGCACCTACCTTTCCAGCCCGAGGCTGCGCGGGCGCCGCCAGTCACACAGGCCGAGGCCGCGCCGCCGCAGCCCCGGCGCTAGCCTTTATTTGCGGGTCTCGCAGACACAAAATGGCGCTGAGGGAGGAAACCAGGCCCCGCCGCCGGCCCCGCCCCGAGCGCGCCCCGCCCGAGCGCCCCGCCGCCGCCCCGCCCGTGGCCCACTCACCCGATACGCGCCTCTCGGGCACGGCCTCGGTCACCCCGCCGGGCGCCTCCGGCGAGGAGGGGAAGCGAAGGGAGTCTGGCCGGCCCGCTCGGGGCCTCGGGGCGTGGAGGAGCCGCCGCAGCCAGCCGCCGCGCCCAGGCCGCCCTCCGCGTCCCGCACCTGCCCCGTGGGGGCTCTGCAAGCTCAGCCGGGCCGGGGAGGGAAGCGGCCGGAGAGAAGGGCGGGCCCGCGAGGTCGGAGGTCACCCGCGAGGCATCTCGGGACGGCGGCCGCCGCTGGACGCGCTCGGCCGGGCCACCTGCGGCTGCAGCACGGCCTGGGCGGAGGAATCCGAGCAGGCGGCTCGCGATTGGCTGGTTCGGGACACACAGTCCGCGCGGGATGCTTCCGCGCGCCGGCGCCGGAACGCGGAGACAGCGGCTTCACGCCGGGGCGTCCCGCGTTCTAAGTTTAGGGGGACTTAGAGCCGCCGCTCCCCGCGGCGGCCGCCCGCTTCGCTCCCCTGGACGGTTCTGGGCGTGAATCGAGGAGCAGGGAGGCTGCGCGCGTGGGCAGCTCGGGAGGGGCCTTAGGCTGCAAGCCCGGGAAGGCAGCCGGGTGAGGGTCCGGGGTGTCCGAGAACAGATTCTGGAGATGGAACACTCCAGGAAGACCGACAGCCATCCTGAGCACAGCAAGAACGGCGTGACTTCTCAGATGGGACGCCGTTCTTAGGCTTGCTGGGCTTAGCCAGCTCCGTGAGAACTGCTAATCCCCAGTGAAGGTGTCCTGGCTCAGGTGATTTATGAGGGTACCATGACAGTATAGACCGGGTGATAAAAAGAGCCACGGTGTAGTCCCACTAGGCTAACTGAAAATATTGCACTTTACATCGCAAGGCCTTGGGAAACTAAAGAAAATGGGGAAGGAGGTTAACAGATGACTCTCAGAAAGAGAAGATCCTTTACCATGGGAGGAGGATCAACTTTGTTTATAACGGAAATAAACATTGAAATCCCATTTCCTGGAGAGAATGCAGGCATTAATAGTTACCGACGGTGGTGGCCCATGCCTTTAATCTCAGCACTCGGGAGGCAGAGGCAGGCGGATCTCCAGGCCGGGCTGGTTTACAGAGTTCCAGGACAGCCAGAGCTGTTACACAAGAAACCCCGTCTCAAAAAACCAAACAAACAAAAAGTTATTTGTTACTTTGGAATGAGTCTGCATACTGTTTACGTGAATAAAGCAAGGAGTAGAAATACATGCACACAAATGACAAAGTAGTTGGAGTTTTTCGTCCGGATCAGGATCAGCTCTGTACTGCAATCACTTCCCAAATAACTACTCAGAGACATACTATTAATTAAAAATGCTCGGTGTAGCCGGGTGTTGGTGGCCCACGCCTTTAATCCCAGCACTCAGGAGGCAGAGGCAGGTGGCTCTCTGTGAGTTCGAGACCAGCCTGTTCTACAAGAGCTAGTTCCTGGACAGCCTCCAAAACCACATAGAAACCCTGTCTCCAAAAACCAAAAAAAAAAAAAAAAAAAAAAATTCTCGGTGGATAGCTGTCTTGCTCCCTCTGTGTCTTCTGCCGACTCCTCTGACTCCTCCCTCCTTCCCAGCATTATTTCTGCCCCGAAAATCCTGCCTAGCCTTTGGGCAATCAGTTTTTTTTATTAACAAGGAGAGCAATACATATTTACAGTGAACAAAGACTGTTCCACAGCATAAATAGGTACATACTCATTGGGAAGATGGAAGGATGTGCAGAAACGTGATAGTTACTGGTAAGGAGGGTGATGGGTGTAGGAATAAGACATCTAAATTTTCAAAATTTAGGAAGCCAAAAAGGTCAAACAAAAAACCCTCTGAAGTCCCAAGTAAATTTAAACAAACCAATTCACTCTAAGTAAAACTGATAGTGTAACTAAGATATACAAAGGATACACTTGCAGTGTTTGAACTTCAATGCCTGTGGTACTGTGGTACTGTGCATAGCTATGGACGGCTCTGTCCTATAGATAAGTAATAATCACTCAGTTTCATTAAGTGATTTATAAGTTATAATATTGCTGCTGTGGTTTTGAAGTTGCATACATTGTAATACAAATATTTTAATGTTAGTGTCTCCAAAGATGTCCAGAGGTTTTTTTTAAATGAGATATAAATATAAAAACAAAGAAGTTCAGAAAAACCAAATTTAATTTTGAAATGTCAATTTGGGGCTGGAGAGATGGCTCAGTGGTTAAGAGCACTTGTTCTTTCAAAGGACCTGGGTTCAGTTCCCAGCTCCCACATGGCAGCTCACAGTTGTCTGTAACTCCAGTTCCAGGGGTTCTCATGTCCTTTTCTGGTCTCTGTGGGCATACGTGTAGTACACAAGCATAACATATAACATATATATGGGAGACTGGAGAGATAGCTCGGAGATTAAGAGCACTGGCTGCTCTTCTAGAGGTCCTGAGTTCAATTCCCAGTAGCTCTCAGCCATTTGTAATGAGATCTGGGGCCCTCTTCTGGCCTCCAAGTATTGTGTTATTAGTATTCTTTAAAAAAAAAAAAAGTGTATGAATACATACATATATGAGCACATATAAAATATTTTTTAGATTTTAGTATTTTATTTTATATGTATAAGTGTTTGCCTGCATGTATGTCTGTGTTCCTGGTGGCTGTGGAAGTCAGAAGAGGGTGGCAGATCTGGAACTGGAATTATGAGCCACCACTTAGGTGCTGGGAACTGTACCTGCGTCTCTGGAAGAACAACTAGTGCTCTAATGACTGAGTTGTCTCTCCAGTTTCTTGGACGCATTTTAAAGTAAGTGTTCTAAGGGGACCAGTAGGAGAAAGATAAAAAAAAAAAGTGATGAGGTAGCTATATGATCGAAGTACAATATATACACACATAAAAACAATAAGGAGACATTACCAGAGTGTTCATGGGCTGAGAGCATGCGTTGTTCTCCTAGAGGACCTGAGTTCAGTTCCCAGCATTCATATTAAGCGGCTCAAGACCACTTGTAACTCCAGCTCCAGGGGAGTCTGACACACACACACACTCGCATAGATTATACATAAATTTTAAAAAATGTAATGAAGCCATTATTTTGTACAATTAATATATGCCCATTTAACTAGGCAGTAGTGGCCCACTCCTTTAGTCCCAGAACTTGGGAAGCAGAGGCAGAAGGGTCTCCATGAGTTTGAGGCCAGCCTGGTCTACAGAATTGATGCCAGAAGAGGCTCCAAAGCTACACAGAGAAACCCTGTCTCAAAAAACCAGAAAATTAAAGAAATATAAATATATGCCCATTTAAGAAAAAAGATAATTGTCTCAATTTTGGGTACTGAAAGAGCTTTGAAGGTGATGGATTTTCCTTCTTCCCAGCTATTAAAGTGATTTCCTGGGGTAATGACCATTTAGTTTAAAACTCCCAGGCAAGGGCTAGAAACACATCCAAAGGTTAAGGGCTCTTACTGATCTTGCAGAGGACTTGGGCTCAATCCCAAGCTCCCACTTGGTGGTTCACAATAATCCATAATGCCCTCTTCTGACCTCAGCTGGTTTCAGGCACACACATCGTACACATACATAATGCAGACAAAACATTTATACATAAAATCTAAAAAAATCCTCCAAGGTAAACCAGGATGGTTTCCCCCCAATGGTAACAGTAAGTAGAATTAGCACCCACTCTCTTGGTTGGTTTCTTTCTTTCTTTTTACGAGACAGGGTTTCTCTGTGGCTTTGGAGGCTGTCCTGGAACTAGCTCTTGTAGACCAAGCTGACCTTGAAAAACAGTGCTGTATCAAAAATGGGCCACTCTTGGTTTCTAACTTCTATTTTCTTCTAAATTTATTTATGTATTTTATGTACATGAGTGCTTTGTCTGCATGTATGACTGCACACCAGAAGAGGGCACTGAACTATGAGCTGCCCGGTGGATTCTGGAAAGTGAACTCAGGATCTCTGGAGGAGCATCCAAGCACATTTAACTGCTGAGTCATCTCTCTAGCCTTTAAGTTCTTTTTTCCATTTTAACAAAACAAACAAACAAACAAAAAATCCAGAGATCCTGCTTCCAGTTCTGGGGGATTTAAGTCAAATATTTTGTTACACCTAAAATTTAGAGGAAATGTCTGAGTAAGAGATATCCATGGGATTTAGGAGAAAAGACAAAACTAACCCAGAGTGATAGACTTGAGATCAGCCTGTGCTACAAGTGGAGGAGAAGAGAAAGTAACTGAAAAGGAAGAACAAGGAACTTAGGGTTGTAACCCTGTATGTGGTTATCTGGGTCTATGCGTTTGTTCTTTATCTTGGTTACCCAGATATACACACTTATCAAAACTAATCAAACCAGCACAAAAAGGGCACATTTCTGGCATGCAAGTTATGTGGCAATCAAGTTTCCAAAGAAACCACACCGAATCAAATGAGAAAAAGCAAGGGCTCAAAAATAAAAAAAATTAAAAACATGATAAGCAGTGGCTGTCTTTTGAGAGTTTGGGCTCTTGAGGGAGGAAGTCAGTCTAAGTCATGACGAGATTCCAGGGCAGGCAGAGGAGGCTTCTCGGTGGGAAAGCAGCTGTTCCAGCTGTGTACTGATTGGCGGCTGGGCACTGGGCAGCGGAAAGTAGGTGACTAGTTGGAAGTCAATCAGAAGAGCATAGTTGACTATGTTGAAAGTGGAGACCGGGGGGGGGGGGGATATGGTTCAGCTGCTGAGTGCCTGGCATACCTGAACCCTTGGGTTCAACCCACAGCACTCAGGAGGTGAAGGCAGGAGGATCAAGGTCATCTTCAACTTCATGCGGTGTTTGAGGCCACCCGGGTTTACATGGCAGTTGGGAGGCAAAATTGGGGGAGCTGTCAGTGTTTAATCAAGTCCTATGCATTTTAAACAGTTATAGAGGGTATGATCTAGCTTCCTGGATTATGAGTAGACAGCACATTGAGTTTCTATTGCCCTGAGTACAGTAGTTATTGTTCCCTGGGCTGTTACTGTTAATAAAGTTTTGACTACTTGAGACAGTTGCTATAGGCTGCAGGTTACAATTCTATTTTAAACAGTATGTAGTCTGGCCATTATTCATTACATAATATAGATGCCAAAAGCAAAATCTGAAATCACAGGAATCACCTTGGGGCAATCTTAGCTTCAAAAGGGAAATGATAATTGATCGAAAATACTGAATACATGGGCCAAGATTCCCTTTTGCCACAATCCAATGTAGCCTTTTTAAAAACTTGTTTGAGAATTTTTCTGCTTATACAGATCAAGCAGAAAAGCAGTAAGATTCTTACCTGTTTCATGTCTGGAAACACCATGGTTGATTAGCCAGTACCAAAGGTGCATGAGTTATGCCACCATAAAACTCACTTTGCCTGTGCTGACCATTCCGGGTCAGGCCATTGTGGACATTTCTTTGTTTGTGCTGCCCATTATGAAAGCCAATGGATATTAAAGAGCTTTTCCTTAATTAATCGCTAAGTGTATGGAGTGTTTCTCTCTGGGAAGGTACATTATTTCTATAACATTTCTACCCTAACTGCTCTACCCTACCAAATACCAGAGGAAAATCAGTGGCTCGCCCGACAACAGCAGTGAGATGTGGTTATTTACTGAGACACCAGGACAGGGCTATCCATAGTCCAGGCACATGGACTTACGGTCACTGGGCATAGATTTTCAACAAAAAACTCTCCTGAAAGGTGTATACAGTACTGTACTCTGGGAAGGAGCACCACCTGGCGGCCACATGGAAGCAAAGTAGCTTTCAGTAATAGATGTGAGGTTGGGAGACATTGCATTGTCATTAGCCAGGGAGCTTTTGGAGGGACTTACTGGTTTTAAACACCGGGTGACCCTTCCTTTCACCCTTCCCTGGATCTGTTCTGGTTTATCGGTTTCTTTGTAAGGGTTGGAAGGGTTGGTCACCAGTCAAAGAAAAAGACAGGAAGCTGAGTTCTTCACTGTCACTGGGAAAGAAGCAAAAGTAATCTCAGCACAAATGGCCCAAGGTCAGAACAAAGAGGCAGTAGCAAGCCTCTGGTTAAAAAAACTAATGTGTTAAAGGTAAGAAATACAATAAGAAAGAAGTCAGGAATTGTGATGATAAGCATAAGTGGGAAATACAGAGGCACCTTTCAAAACACAGGTTGTATATAAACAAGACAGTTTTGATAGCTGATCATAGTGGTACACCTCTGAAATCCCATCACTCTGGATGCCAAGGCAGGAGGATTGGGAGTTCAAGGCATCTGGACCCGGCTACACATTAAAACCACACACACACACACACACACACACACACACACACACACACACAGACAGTGGAGTTGGCTGGGAGGTTGACTCAGTGGGTAAAGTGTCTGCTGTGCAAGCATGAAGAACTGAGTTCAAATCCCCAGCACCCACATAAAAGCTGGGTGTGGTGGTACCTGGTTGTAGGTCCTGTGCTGTTGGTGGAGACAGATGGTACCTAGGGAACTGATGAGCTCCAGCTTCAGTGAGAGACCCTGTCTCTAAAAATAAGGTAGAGACGAATTTAGGAAGACACCTGACACTGATCTCTGGCCTCCATGAGAACAGCACCCACAGACACGTCGTATGTGTACATCATATGAACATGTATATACACCATACACATATAAAAAGGGGTAGGGAGACAGGGGCTGAGTTCTATCTTTGGGTGTGAGGAACATTTCACATGTTTTCCGAGCACAGATTTGGAGGAAACAACCCTGGTGACTAAACAGCACCACTACTGTGTGTCTTTTTATACCACATATATAATTATTTTGCAACCAGTCAGTGACTCTGCTGGTATTCTTCAAGCTATTGGTACTAGATGACAGAATCCCAGGGCATGGAGACAGTGGAACTGGAACGAAGCAGCTAGACATGGTGGTACATGCCTGTACTCCAAGCACTCCGGAGGCAGAGGAAGGAGATGTCTTCATGTTCCAAATACTACAAATGGGAAGACAGGCAAGCTCCCCCTTTTGGGACATCAGCCTAAGCTGACCAACTTCAGTTTAAGCCCAAGGGAGACATTGGTAATCGAGGGGGAAAAATAAACTAACAATGAAGAACAGCAAGCCTTTATTGAGTCGTGGGTTAGGGGAGACTAAAGTTTGGTAATTGTCCATTAGTCATGAGCACAGTTGCAAAAGATGTTCTTCTTGTATGCAAATACTGGCCTTGAGGTTTCCAGGGTGACAGGCAGAGGCTTAGCAGAGGAACTGCTGAGTCTTTCTTGACATCATCATCTTGCATAAATATGTTAGCCTCATGATTTGGTTTGGACCGTACAGAAAGGCTGAAGGACAACAAGTGCTTGAGACTCAGAGAAAGACAGGTTGGGGCAGAAGAAACACACAACTGCTCCAGAGGGCAGTAGGCCAAGTTCACAATGTGCCGGTGGTCTTCCACAAAACATTTCCCAAATGAGCAACAAGTTGAATTGAGTTTGACTCAAGTTAAAAAGAAGGGACAGACACATATGAAGACAGAGATGCAAATGTTTTATGCCATTTAAGTCACTCACTGGGTGGGCAACTTTGGCAAAGAGTCACAGTTTGTAGCAAAAGTTGCCTAGGTGATGGTTCTCAAAATCCACGCATAAAAGCTAGCAGGAAACTAACAATGTGTTGTCGTTCAGCTGTGTGGCCTCCAGAATTAATGATTTTTAAATTAATTGAGTTACTAAAGCTAGAGGTTTGTTTTTATTTTTTTATTTTTTATTTATTTTTTTGTGTGTGGGGAAATTGTTATACTGGTTTCTTGTAACAGTTTCTCCTTGTTTTTGTCATTGGTGTAGCCATCTTAAACCCTGCTAATTTTGACTTGATTAAGTCATAAGGGTTCCTGGCCTATAAACATTGAGGTCTTATGGTGGTGTTGGGAGTATGCTTTTAATGGGTAATGGTCAAGGACCTGGAGTTTGTCCTCCCACCCCCATTTGTGATGGTCTCTACTTGTTGCAAATATATCTTTGATTCACTGTAAAAAAATCAGAAATTCTGGCTGGGTGGTGGTGGCGCATGTCTTTAATCCCAACCCTCGGGAGGCTGAGGCAGGTGAATCTCTGTGAGTTCGAGGGTAGCCTGGTCTACAAAGGGAGTTCCAGGACAGCCTCTAAAGCCACAGAGAAACCCTGTCTCAAAAAGCCAACAAAACAAAACAAAATAAAAAAAAACCCCACAAACAAACAAACAAAACCCCCAGAAATTCTGTCCACTGGAGGAATGTCAGGGCAGGTGGCACATTTGGGAATGGTTGTGTGATCTATATTCTGTGACTAGAAATTTCCTTGGGAGTTGGTTTCTACCCATTTTATGTAACCTTTCTTTTCTTTTCTTTTCTTTTTTTTTTTTTTGTTTTTTTTTGTTTTGTTTTTTTTTGAGACAGGGTTTCTCTGTGGCTTTGGAGGCTGTCCTGGAACTAGCTCTTGTAGACCAGGCTGGTCTCGAACTCACAGAGATCCACCTGCCTCTGCCTCCCGAGTGCTGGGATTAAAGGCCTGTGCCACCAACGCCGGGCATAACCTTTCTTTTGCTTTAAAAAACATGGAGGACTGGAGAGATGGCTCAGAGGTTAGAGCACCGACTGCTCTTCCTAGAGGTCCTGAGTTCGGTTCCCAGCAACCACATGGTGGCTCACAACCATCCGTAATGAGATCTGCTGCCCTCTTCTGGTGTGCATATGGAGGCAGAATGTTGCATACATAATAAATAAATAAAATCTTAAAAAAAACATGGAAATTGAGAGTTTTCTGAATTTTGGCTTTAGGATTTCAGCATTATACTTTTTCGGAATTTTAACTGTAGACAATTTACATTTTAGGGATTTGGTTCTTTTGGGACTTCAACATTTGGGATGATGGCATTTAGGACCATAGTCTCTGGAGATTATGATAAATGCCAGGTACAAGTCATTTTCGCTTAGATTCCTGCCTGGATTAAGATTTGTTACATGAAAGAAAAAGAAATAGAGATGAAAATGCCCTAATGATACCCATTACTTTGTATGCTAATCTAAAACATTAATATGAAAAAAAAAAAACAGAAGAGGACGCAGCTAAGATCTTTTCATGCAGAGATTTAAAACCCAACCATGTGGAATTGACAAGGGGCAGGGAAGTGTCAGACCACCTTGCTGGAGGAATACCTTCAGGGCTGCCTTTTTCTCAGCTGACAAGTCCACTAGTTTCCAACCATACTGACCCAGGCTTTTTGCATTTTAAAGGTATCTATAATACAGCCCGGGTCTCCTTTACCCAAGCACAGGCACTCAGCACTTCTCCTGAGGCCTGTGAACAATTTCTCTTACCCCGAACCCAGTCATCCTTGGGGAGTTTGCAAAGGGGTTGAAGAAAACAGCGGGAATTATGCAGCCAGCCACCGGCCTTCTGTTTCCTTTGATAGTGTGTCCTAACCAATGAAGGCTTAAACCCAAATCCTATCCGTGGAAGGCTGTCTTAAATTCTATACATAATTTTTATGAAAATATTTAATACTCATAGCTTATTAGACTCTGAGACCACAAAGGGAAACAATGTCCTTTTACATTTGGTCTATCAGTTGGTTTTTGGAGTGACCGAAGCCACCAAAAACGTGCAGGGTACAGGAAGGACTTGAGGAAAGATGAACTTCGCGTTCTAATCCCGACTCCTAATCGTTAACAGCTAGGCTCGGCAAGCTGCGTCTGGAATATCAGTTCCAGGGGTAACCAAGATTGACACATGAAAACCTGAGGCATGGTTTAAGTTGCAGCAGCCCTTGTGGCTGGGCAGCCGGTGGGAGATCAAGACACCTGGCTGCGGTCCTGACTCAGGCCGGGAGAAGGCAACAGGGAAGGTCATTCCGGGCACAAGTAGCTGGGTCAGAGGGGCCTTGGTTACAACATAGCTCTGACCAGCAGCAGGGCCGTGTCTTCCCGGAGTACGATCTCCGGGAGCTTCCAAAGGGAGAGCGGGGAACAGGAGGGGATGCCCCACAGCCCACAGCCCACAGCCCAGGCTGGGCGGGGCGAACCGAACAGGGGCGGGACCAGAGCCGGGACGGGGGCGGGGTCACTCAGGGGGCGTGGCCGTGGCAAGCTCTCGGACGCTACCAATTCTGCGCGGGGGGATCTATGCCTTCTCTGGGCGCCGCTTAGGTGCGGGCTGGGTGCCCGTGTCATCGTCCCCCCTCCGCTGATGGGAGCGGCCGACAGAGTCCCCGCCTCGCGCTCTGTCCTTGCGGACGCTGTGCGGACGCCGCAGAGCAGAGCAGGCGCGCGCTTGAGAGCGAACGGCCGTATTCTGAGGAGAGCAGTGGCCGTGGGCACCTCAGCATGTTGTGTCGGGCGGCTTGCAGGTGAGCGGCGGGGTCCCGGGGCCGCGGCGTCCTCCGTGGGGTGGGTCTCGGGGCCGCGGGCGTGTCTGGTACGCGGTGTCGCCTGCCTAACGGCGGCGGCGTCCTCTCTGTCCCTTCAGCGCCGGCAGGAGGCTGGCCCCGGCGGCGACGGCCGCGGGCTCCCGGCATAAGCACAGCCTCCCGGACCTGCCTTACGACTATGGCGCGCTGGAGCCGCACATCAACGCGCAGATCATGCAGCTGCACCACAGCAAGCACCACGCGGCCTACGTGAACAACCTGAACGCCACCGAGGAGAAGTACCGCGAGGCCCTGGCCAAGGGTAGGTGCGACGCCCCCTGCGCGAGAGGCGCCCCCGGTGGGCACCGCTTCCCACCTGACTGACCCCCTTTTCCAGACTTGTTTCGAGACAGGGGAGTGCCTCCGTTGGTTTGCACAAACGTCCTTTATTATCCCAGAAAACGGCAGGACCTCACAAAAGTCCCCGATGCCCTTTCTTATTTTTGGGGTCCGTCTTTGTCACCCGCGTGGCTAGTTAGCGTTGGTGAACCGGGAGTCCTTGAGAGGCAGCTCCGGGACGCCGCTGCTTTTTGCATAGTGAATATTTATTATTTTTGTTTTGCACATGGACATTTAAAACAGGCGGTTGTTACATAACGTGGCTTTGGGAAAGTTTGCTTTTTCAGGTAGCCTTGGCAGCCATTTGCGGGAGGATTGAGAGTGCCCAGGCTGGGTCAGCTAGGTGCCCTTGAGTGGCAGGGTGGCTTGGGCTAGAAGCGGCTGGGGCGTTGCTGAGAGCGAGCGACCCGCCCGTGGCCTGGCAGCAGGTGCGGGAGAGGGTCTGAAGTGGGTGGCATCAGGAGACGGCAGCCCGCGTCGTGATTATTGTCATTGTTTCTGACAACAGTAGGACTGGTCAGTCTACAACTAGGGCTCCCTGGCCCCTGAGAAGCCCCTGCGGAATTCCCATTGCACACCTTTTACTAATTGTGGGAGAGGAAAATGCAGGAGTTAGCACTTCACAGTAGAACAGGCCAGCGTTAGTAGACTTGATTTTGGGGTCAAAGTTCACAAGAAAAATATTTTGTGGTAGACAGTACCTGTCACAAAAATGGAAAAAATAATTGTTTATTTATCTACATTTTTAATCCGTAATGTGGGCTTTTTGCGTTTGCACCTCAGGTGATGTATATGGGAATGCTGTGGTAAAAACTCTGTCTGTGCGTGTGTGGATGGATACCTGTATGACACATCCGGCTGGTAGGGGTCAGAGGGTGACTTTTGGCAGTTGATTCTCTCCTTCCACTGTGGTATACAAGAACTGAACTCAGACTGTCAGTTCAGGTCAGGTTTTTCCTGGCAAGAGCTTTTTTGTTTGTTTGCTTGCTTTTTACCTGTTGAACCAACCATAGCTCCTGGGAATATTGTTTAAATGGCTAGTCAAAATAGTATGCTGCCTTTTTAATCTATTAGTAGTTTTTACAAGGAAAATAATTGGTAGTCATGTCTCTAGATTAGCTGTATTGCTTGAAAATCTACATAGTAGAATTCACTTTTTCTTAAATGTACTTTTACTGACTCTCAGATCTGGGAAATTGGTTGACATTAAAAATGTTAGACGGTGACATCTGGTTGACTAGGGGCCTCTACTGGAGAAGTTTGGTATTTCAGCATGACTGTGTTTGAGGTAAATGACCAAACCAAGAGAAGGAAATTACCACATTCTGGAAGGTTTGCTTGAAATAAGCAAATCACATGAACCTTGAATACGGGAAGAGACTCTGACTTAGGAATAACAGAGGCGGGAAGGATGAGGTAATGGTGAAGCGGGAATATCCCAGTTGGGAAAGCCTTTCCTTTAAGGAGACATCTGACACTTGGGAAACTTTCCTGAGTGTTGTAAAAGCATCTTAACTTTAATCCCCCCTCCCTTTTGTGTGTGTGTGTGTGTGTGTGTGTGTGTGTGTGTGTGTGTGTGTGTGTGTGTGTGTGTGTGTGTGTGTGTGTATGTATTCAGAGCTTTATTTAGTGAGTGCTGCTGAGAACAAAAAAGGCAATGTTTTTTTTTGTAATGCCTGATTTTAGTACTCTATTGCAGGCTTAGAGAGGAAGAATTTTTTTTTTTTTTTTAGTTTTTTGAGGCAGGGTTTCTCTGTGTAGCATTGGCTGTCCTGGAACTTGTTCTGTCGACCAGGCTGGCCTCGAACTCACAGAAATCTACCTTCTGCCTCCCAAGTGCTGGGATTAAAGGTGTTCACCACCACCACCTGGCTGAGGAAGAATTTCTAATGGGTGTTTGCATTTTATATTTCAGGAGATGTTACGACTCAGGTTGCTCTTCAACCTGCCCTGAAGTTCAATGGTGGGGGACATATCAATCACTCCATTTTCTGGACAAACCTGAGCCCTAAAGGTGGTGGAGAACCCAAAGGTTGGTATATGCTGGTACAGCTTTATATTTGGTGTACTGTAGGAATGATTGTTGGTTTTGTTTTGTCCTATTATTATTATTATTATTATTATTATTATTATTATAATTATTATTATTATTATTTTCTTTAAAAGGCAGGGTTTCACTGTTTAGCTGTGGCTGGTCTGGAACTTTATGTAGACAGTCTTTTGAAATTTGTTTATTTTCTTGAGGTATTGTCCTTCTATGTATCTCTGGCTGGAACTCCCTATGTAGATTAGTAGGACTGGGTTAGCCTCAAACTCACAGAGATCCATCTATTTGGTTTAAAGTTGTGTACCACCATACCTGGCATTATTTTATTATTTTATTATTATTGTGTGTATATGTGTGCATGATGTGTGTGGAGGTGTCTCAGGACAGCATGGTGGAGCTGGTTTTCTCTTTCTGCTTCACCAGGCTTGTAGAGCAAGTGCTGTTGCTCTCTGAGCCATCTAGTGCCCCCCTGCCTCCCCACTGCTTCACGACTGGTTTTTCTTTTTTCTTTTTTTTTTTTTTTTGTTTTTTTGAAACAGGGTTTCTCTGTAGCTTTGGAGCCTGTCCTGGAACTCGCTCTATAGACCAGGCTGGCCTCCAACTCATGGAAATCTACCTGCCTCTGCCTCCCGAGTGCTGGGAGGCATGAGCCACCACCGACTGACGTCTGTCTTTTTATTCTGGGGATTGAACTCAATATCTTCTGTATGACAAATACGTGCCCATTGACCTTTGCCCCTAGAAGACTGTCCATTTGTTTGTTACTTAGATTTTCCCTGGGTTATCATATTGGTGTATTTTTTATAGTTAGGGTGTGACAAATTGTTAAGTTTCAAAGGGGAGGAGGAATAGAGAATGTGTCCAAGGATTTCTGTCACCCAGTCTCTCTCTCCCTCTCTCTCTCTCTCTCTCTTACACACACACACACTCTCACTTTCACACTTTCTTTCTCCTTCTCACAGACTCCCTCCCTCTCTGCCCTGCCCTCTCCTAGGGTGAGTGTTAGGGAAAGCCTGGGCAAAACTAGCACTTAGAAAAGATGAACTTTCACTTCTAGCCTTGGACTCACTGGAGTAAAACAGCTAGCCACTTATACTGTACTTGCTTCACCTGTGTGATACAGGAGTAATTAGGGGCTGTTTTCAGAATTGTATGTAAAGAGCTAGGAGTAGCGCTTTTGTTTTATTATTCCTAATATAAAAAGCCATTTGTCCCAGAGAAACAAGTTTTCCATGAAAATAAAAGCAAAAACAACAAGAAGAAGCACTTTGGGCAATGAACGGTGTGTACAATCTACTTGTCTTTATACTAAAGCAGATACTCTACTCTTTAGCCATTTATACATTTATACATTTATACATTATATGTTTTCTGTAAGACAGTAGTATGTTTTCTGTAATTACAGCACCTTATCCATATGACTGGTGAGGTGCCCCCTGATGTCCCACGTGGCTTGTGGAGACTCAGGTGCTTTTAGTTATCTCATTAGGGAAGGTGTGGGCTGTGCTATAGATCTCCTCCCTGATTTCTTTGCCCTGTTGCATGTGCCCTATGTCTCTGGTTGTGTTGGCTCTCCCTACCTCCATCTCTGTGGTGGTGCTGGAGACCGAACTCTGGTTTTCTAGCTAGGCCACTCTTCTGCTACCGAGGCACATTTTCAGACTCCTGTTGTTCAAGTTGTGGTTTTTTTTCTATCGTTAAAAAGGCAGCCTGTCTTACTCATTAGCTTACCTACTCATAAGCTCTTCAGAGCATGATTTGATATGTGTGAGGCCATGACCAGGGTTTAAAGTGTGTCAAGGTCAGTCAGTGGCGCTTATGTTTCTGTTGCACAGTTTGTACCACTTGATATATTAGCCGTGTTTGTAAAAGATAATTATGTTTTGGTCAACAGAATAAGAGAAATGAGATGTTGGACCCATTTGATTAAGTTTATATGCTTAACGTGGAATTAATTCTATATTGCTACAGAATAAAAGGTTGAGCTAGGGATGGGGCACTACACGCCTGCAGTCCCAGTGTTTGTGAGGTAGAGGCAGGAGGATCAGAAGTTTGAGACCAGGTTCTATGTGTGTGATTGTCTTCCCCCCTCACACCTTCTCCTCTCTTCCTCTCATTCCCTTACTTTGTTGGAGTCAAATCTAGGGCTTCATGAACTCCAGTCAGGTCTGTTTATTGAGCTTGCTCCAGCCCTCTTAAGTGCACTATTTGCTCAATAACAAAAGAGAGAATAATTCTTTTAAAAAATAATTTAATAAAGATGGGAAGATCTGCCGGGCAGTGTTGGTGCATGCCTTTAATCCCAGCAGTCAGGAGGCAGAGGCAGGTGGATCTCTGTGAGTTCAAGGCCAGCCTGGTCTACAGAGGGAGTTACAGGACAGCCTCCAAAGCCACAGAGAAACCCTGTCTCAAAAAGCCAAGGGGGGAAAATATGGGAAGATCTAGGCTTGAAGAACACTGAGTAACAGCAGTAACTTTCAATTTTTAAGTGGGGACATAGGTTGGGGGATGCCAAAGTCAAAACTATTAGATGGAAAAAAAAAACCAAAACAATGTGGAGAATGTTGTTTCTTTGCTGGTGAGGTACCACAGGGATGGAAGAAATCCCTAACTGCATTAATCAGCCTTCATTAAAAATGATGCGAATGGAGACTCAGTTTAGTGTCTGGCTCCGGGAACAGAACACTGGCATTACATAAGCTCCCTGGTTGTCTTAATCTTCCGACTGATGTTGTCCAGCTGGTTCTTTGACAAGGATGTTTTAGTGTTGTGAACATAACACTCTATTGCAGGAGAGTTGCTGGAGGCTATCAAACGTGACTTTGGATCTTTTGAGAAGTTTAAGGAGAAGCTGACTGCTGTGTCTGCTGGAGTTCAAGGTTCAGGCTGGGGCTGGCTTGGCTTCAATAAGGAGCAGGGTCGCTTACAGATTGCTGCCTGCTCTAATCAGGACCCACTGCAAGGAACCACAGGTAAGCTTTAAAACTCTTTTATCTTTTCCTTCCAGAGATACTGTTTTCTAGAGCGCATTGAACTAGAAATGAAGCAAATTAGCAGAGTTTAGACTTAGGAGTGTGTAATAATCTGAGCAAATGTTAGTAGATTATACTAGAGTCTTCACAATAGAAACTGACACTTTGTAAAATAAACACTTGCCATTTTTATAAGCTCCTTAATAAGGATGTTTTAATCATGACTCCTGCTTCATCCTAGAAAATTAGGGACAGTTTTAATTATAAATATGCATTTATATTTGCATATTTACATTTATATACCATATATATGGTATATAAATATACCATAAAAAACCTAAGATTAGATTAAGCAGGAAGTGGGAAGAAGCACAAAGAAGCTGAGCTTGCCTTGGGAACTTGTGCTCTCCTCTGGGGAGTGTTGTGGCTGACCTGGTATGGAACTCAGTGAGGTACCCTGAGAGGCTGTGGTTTCTACAGCCCTTTCTGTCTACACAGAAAGTACGTTAGACTGAAAAGTCATTAGAATATTGCTACTCTATTAGTAATGAGTTATGTTCCTCATAACTGGTCTAGATAAACTAGATGTTTTCATAGAAAAGCTTTAGTCTTGCTTTGTTGTTCAAGCTGGTCTGGCCTACTCAAAACCCTTTTGCCTCAGCCTCCCCTATGTTGGGAACACAGACCAGTGCCACTGTATCTGGCTTGAGGATACACACACACACACACACACACACACACACACACACACACACACACACACTCTTCATTTATACCATTTAATTTCTGAAGGTGATGATCATTTTTCCTTGATCCTATGTAGCTTCATGTTAACCTATTCTTTTTAGTGACTCATCCAGAAAACTAAAATTACCCTTGGAGAGTAGAGCAGGTTCCTTAGACTTCTCCCCTCCAACCCCCTGGTGCTCAGAACTTGGAAGAGAAGCTCAGATAGAGCCTTAGCCTCTGCAGACAGCATACCTCACTGTGGCTCAGGCTGACTCTGTGAGGAAGGCTGGAGCTCAAGGTATTAGATTCTGTAGTCTAACCAACTTTCTGGGGACTGTTATACATTTACCAATTTATTATATTTTCTTCCAAAATAAAAATTTTAAATGTTTTTGTAGGAATAGTCATTCTTATGCAGATTTTCTATGACATAAGAAACAAGTGGATGATCTGTTTGAAAGAGTAATTTTTTTCCTTCTTCCTGATAGGCCTTATTCCTCTGTTGGGGATCGACGTGTGGGAGCATGCCTATTACCTTCAGTATAAAAATGTCAGACCCGATTATCTGAAGGCTATTTGGAATGTAATCAACTGGGAGAATGTCACTGAAAGATACACAGCTTGCAAGAAGTAAAGCCTTATCATATGGAGTATGTTAGGCCTTCGATGGATATTTTTGTAGTAATATAGAGTAGTGCAGTAACTATGACTGCTTTCTTGTAACATTTATGGATGTGTATCCACATATTTGATGGACATAATGTTATGATAAGTTCTTATTTTTAATTAAATTTACTATTAGGCGACTGTTTGAGAACAGTATATACTCTGTGTGAATCACTCTTGATTGACGTTTTCATTAAACCCTTGTTGCTAGGATGCTATCTATGACTGTCATTGTAAGACCATCAGAAATATTCCCTCTCTATGTTTTGGGGGCCTGTAGGAGAGTCTGGAATCCTGTTCTACTGCAGTTAGAAAAGAAATTGAGTTTTTTTTTTTTCTGAATGGTTTCCTTTTCTATTAAAAAGTACTCATTTTGGTAAGTAATCCTCTGTATAGTAGATGTCACATAGTGGTCTTTATTTATGGTCACAGTTTCCCATTCATTTGAAATCTGTAACTTGAGGCTAAGGATATAGTTCAGTGGTAGAGTCTTGTCCGTGCAGTGCAAGGTCCTGGGCTCTATCTCAGTACTGGAAACAAATCATCAGGCCCCATAGCTTGGTTGTTGACTGAGAACTGTTATTATGAGAGGAGTGTGATTGATTGTACTTCTGGGATTTTCTGTAGGCAGAGATGCAAAAATATCTAATATTGTCTTTAAAAACCAACTGTGTATTGTATGAAAGTGCTCAAGATGGACAAATTAGGGTCTGCCTGATGATGTCAACCATGGGGACTAGGCCACTGGGCATTCTGGGAAGCCATTCAGTCCCATTAATTGTATATCTCAGAACTATATTGTGGGCCAAGTGGTACCTTTCTCAGTAGAGGCAAATGGGTTTTTGAGTGAGATCAGTAGGGTATCACCCTGAGAACATTAGTTTTCAGAGACATGTATTTTCATTTTTTCTGTATGTTTCAAGAATTTACAGTAACCAGAGGGGCTTTATATTGTTATTCAATAAAGAGAAGACCCTTCCATGACAAGGTGACACTGCATTTCTGATTGTGTTCCTGTGCAGTGTTTGTACATGGAGTTGTGCACTGTGGAAATGGCACAGGAGTCCTTTGTGAATTTGCCTTTTCACATTGTTTGACCATCTTCCTAATTATCTAGAGGCTGTGTGATGTTTTATCAGCTGGACATGCCATTTAGAGTTCTGTTCCTGAATAGTTCATTTGGGTTTAATTGTTGTCTATTATCAAAAAGATTACGGTCAGCAACCCTATGCATGCAACTATTATTTCTTATTGGAGTATTTTTCTTAAGATTTATTTTAAACTATGTATGACTGTGTATGTCTGGTCACATGAGTACAGGTGCCCATGGAGGCTAGAAGAAATTGTTGGATTTCTTAGAGCTGAGTAGTTAGTGGCTCAAAGTCACCTGATGTGGGTGCTGGGACTTGAACTAGGATCCTTTGCAAGAGCCACTGAGCCATCTCTCCGGCCCCTGGATTATTATTAGTTTTTTTTTTTGATTGAGTTTTTTCTTAAGCCTATTTAATAATTTGTTTCAATTTACCTTTTAATTCTCCCCTCAAGTATATTTTCCTGTTTTTTTTTTTTTTGATGGAAAAATGGAGTAACTTAGCAATTTCAATATTGAAGACTGAAGTTAAAATACTTAAATTCAAAGCACTTAAGAATTTTCTGTAGAAGTTAGTCAGGTGTTTTGAATGTCAAAGGCTGATCCATTCCTGATGGCTCTTTATGTTTATACTTGTGCATGGAAGAACTAGTATGTATTGTATGGGACAGTGACAAGACTGAGCAAATGAGGGTCACGTAGTTACCACTTACCTTCGTTTACACGGCAGTAAACTCTTAAACAGACCTTTTAGGAAAGTGGGACTTGCTTGGATGGAGTGAGTTGAATACAAGTTTGTTAGGTCATAGTTTATCTTGAACTTACAAATTTGGAGGGTCTACTGACTTTGTACAACTTTGACTCCTCCTAAGCACTCAGATTTAAAAAAACTCAATGTTGGAATTTCTATGAGGCTCTGTTTTTGCTGTGGCTTTCTGTTGGCGAGAATGAGGATCACACAGTGTCTGTTAAGTTTAAGTCTTTTCCCTGATTGCATAGATTTTAAGAGGTTTACCAAGAGAATTTAAAAACTAAAGACTTAAATCATCTATTGGAAAATGAGGCTTAGATGATTTAGCTCTGTCTTTTTTTAAAAGTAGAGACAAGTAATTGACATTTCTTCTGAAAGAAATAATGGCACGCACCTATAATTCCAGCACTTGGGAGGCAGAGTGAGTTCCAGGATGGCCAGGGCTACAAAGAGAAACCCTGTCTTAAAAAACCAAAAAAAAAAAAAAAAAAAAAAAATCAAAATAAGAGAAACATATTGTTCATCTGGGAAGGAGTGTGTGGGTGTCTAGATCAGTAGTATGTTCTCCAGTCATGGGTGAACTTGACAGACATTAGCATGATTAGCACTGGGGGGAAACAAGGAAGCAAAATAAGTATTTCCTTTGAGGTAGTATCTGCTGCTTGAACTATTGTGCATTAAATAACTTTGGAGTTCAGAAATTGCCTTATTGCATCTGAAATTCTTGGTCTAACATGAGATCTGAATTTCTGTTGAGCACCTTTATAAAAAAGTATCTAAGCCATAGAATCAGGACTGATTTATGTTCTGTGTGAGTTATATCTAAAACTAAGTATAAACACTGGCTTTTCTTTTCCTGTTGTAATTTCAGTTAAACTATTAGGAAAGCTGTTTGATAAATTTTTAAATAGGTTCCAGCAAAGCACTATCCTACTGATCCTGCAAGCTAGCATCCGACTTCTGAACATCATATCTGGTACCTGCTGAAAAGCCTGGAAGGTCCTGGGTAGTTTCCACTTAATTATTGCTCAAAGAAGCATTTATTTTCCTATGTAAGTGCAAAGTGTTTTTGATTGTTAATAAAATCTTTAAACTATAGAGAGGTCTGTATGATGCATACATGTGGGAACATTAGTAATCCTATCATGCTTTCATTTCTATTTTTTTCTGTAAGAGGATTAATTATCAATAGGTAGTTGAAATATTATTCTTAAAACCCAGAAGTCATGTTAAATCATTTACTAACAGATTTAATTATATAATGTATAGTAGACAGTCCTGGAGATATAGGAGAAAACTGTTTATCCTGCTCCTAAACTCCTCTATACTTTCTGGCACCAGATTCTCCAGGATAACCAGTTGGGTGTCTTATAACTGATGACTGTCTCAGGAGTGAGGCAGATTCACTGGTTGAAGGCTTAGTTCTACAAGACAGTACTGCAGATCTTGTCTGCAGTCTCTGGTTGTGCGTATATTTTAGACCAACCATCTGTAAACTGGATGTAATGGTTAATTTGGAGTGTCCACTTGATTGGATAATAAAATTCCTATATACCTTCCTGTGAGGACATTTTCAGAAAAGATTAACTGAGGGGGTAGGAACTGCCTCAAATGCGGGTGGTACCCAGACTGTATAAGAGGAGGATGAGGAGAAAGCCAACTGAGCCCGAAGGGCCCCTCCTCTCTGCTTCCTGCTCAGTGGAGATGGAGGTGAGGAATTGGCCATGAGCTTCTGTCACCATGCAGCTGCCTGCCTATTCTATTCTGTCACTGTGTGGTGGATTATACCTTCAACCATGAATCAAACCTCTCCAGTAGCTTGTCAGGTATTGGATAACATTGGTGAGAAAAGTGACTGATATATTGGTGTTCCCACTTTGACTGCCTCGTCGGGGATGATTAGTGTGCTAGAGTGACTCAGAACTCAGAAAAACACTTAAATTTACCCTTTGTAAGGGGTACAGACCAATAGCCAGCTGGAGATGACAGGGTGAGGTGCTCCAGGGGAGCCCCCATGTATTTTCCTCTAGGCACTTGCCCAGGTTCACCTATCTCAAAGTGCTCTTAAACTGCTTTTTGGAGACTTTGTTAAAAGGCTGGACTCTAATCCCCCCATTGGTTATTGGTAACCACTTCACCCTTCTGCCTTTTTCCTTTCCTGGAAGATTAGGGGGTGGGGTTCAAATCTCAGCACTAATCTTGCCTTGGATTTTGGTATTCAGCCCCTGTCCTACAGCTAGTTAGGGCCACTAGCCTTCAGTCATATCACCTACAATACCTTCCCACACAGTTTGATAATTGTTTATCAAAAAATCTGCATACTCAAGTTCTGAAATTTAGGAATAAGATACTCATTGCTGGAAATCCCAGGCATTTTGAGAGGCAAGAAACAAAGCCAAGGATGAAGAACAAATATTTACTTTTAAATATAAATCATAGTATCACACAATGTTTTATATGTGAATTTTAAAGTTCTCACAACATCTTAAAACAGGGACCAAACAGAATACTGCCTTGACTCTGGGGAAAACACGTTTTCCTTCTTTCTCTTTCTCTCTCTCTCTCTCTCTCTCTCTCTCTCTCTCTCTCTCTCTCTCTCTTCTCTCTCTCCTTCCTTCTTCCTTCCTACCTTCCTTCCTTTTTTTTTTTTTTTTTTTTTTTTTTTGGGAAAGGGTCTCATTATGTAACTCTGGCTAGCCTGTAAATCACTGTAGACCAGTGTGGTAGAATATTATTTTCAGGTGTGTGACTTTTGTTTCTGCTACATTTGTTTAACTCTGTGAAGCTGTGTTACTTTGCCTGTCTAAAACACCTGATGGTCTAATAAAGAGCTAAACAGCCAAATAGCAAGGTAGGAGCAAGGATAGGCGGGGCTGACAGGCAGAGTATAAATGGAGAACCCAGGAAGAGGAGCTAAAGAACAAAGAGAGGAGGACATCAGGGGCCAGCTACCCAGCCAGCCATGGAGTAAGAATGAAAGTAAGATTGAATAGAAGAAAAGGAAAAAGCTCAGAGGCAAAAGGTAATTGTGATAATTTAAGAAAAGCTGGCAAGAAACAAGCCAAGCTAAGGCCAGGCATTCATAACTAAGAATAAGCCTCCGTGTGTGATTTATTTGGGAGCTGGGCGGTGGGCCCCTCAAAAAGCCAAAAGAGTAAAAAAACATTACATGCAACAGACCAGGCTGGCCTTGAACTCACAGATCTGCCTGTCTCTGCCTTTGGTATGCTGAGATTAAAAGCATGAACCACCATATCTGGAAAAAAAAAAAGCAAAACAACTTTTTATCACATATTTTCGTAAGATTCTGATACTTTCTCTTACTCTGATCATTGGGAAATAGGAGCTTGCTTGGTACCACTTTCCCTAGACAACAAACTGCCAATGGAACACAATCCATAACCCTATTCTGTTATAACACCACCAATGAACCAGAACAATGGCCAGCATGGTGAGACAGAAAGGGGGGTGGGTCAGAAAGCAAAAGGGGGTGCTGGAACACCTGAAAAGTGTGGAGCCACAGAAGAGTGGTGTGCCCAAAAAGAGTAAACAGCATAGACTCCCGATACGGTTCCCTGATCAGGGAAGGGAAGCAGAAGACCTCCACCTTCCTTCAAAGGGTAAGCCATAGCCCAGGTAAAGAGACTGGGAGTTCTATCCGAAGGAAAAACCCGAATCCAGCTAAAGGTTTTGGTAAGGGAGATTCCTGCCATGATGGGCATATTACTCAGGGTTCTCTAGAGAAATAGAACTGGTAGAATTCTGTCATGTATAGTGCATATATAAAGGGGATTTATTGGATTGGCTTGCCTGGTACAGTCTGGGTAGTTCAACAATGGCAGCCTTCACACTGGAGAGGCTGAGAACCCAGTAGATGCATACTTCATGAGGCTGGATATCTCAGAAGTTCCCATCTGGTTCTGAAAGCCTGGAGGATTCTTTGAGAGCCACCTGTCTTTAGTCCATGTTAGAAGGCCAAAGAGGCTTACTTCTGATGCCAGCAAAGCTTGTCAATGGCATCAGCAATGGCTTCATTAGCACCGTCATCTCACCTGACTGTGTTTACTTTTCCCATTTATTCCTGGGAGACGGGCAGTGTGTGCCCAAACATTGCTCACATCTTCTGACTCTGATTGTACACTCTGATTTCAATCCTTGGTGGTACACTTTGGGTCACCTACAGGTGTGGGTAGCACTCACCTCCAAGGAGAGAAAAACTTAACTAAATAAAAAGAAAATTGTTGAGAAAACTGTTTTGAAGACTATTACATGCTTTGGGACTGGGGGTTACAAAACTGGGTGCATTTCAAGCATATGTACCACTCTCCTCACCCACAGGTGCAGAAGTCAAGTGAATGGCAGCAGAATCATTCAACCGAGCTGCCAGTTATAGTGGGAAATTACCAATACGGAGTCAGGTAGAAATATAAGGGTATTTAATAGGGAAAAGCCTTACTTACAGAGCGACCTAGCCAGCCGGTGGCAGCAGCCTGTACAGCAAGAAGCAAAAGAGAAACCGAAACCGAAAACGCACTCTGACCACGCCCTCACAAGCCTGGTCAGGCACACCTGTAGCCAGCCCCTAAGAAGGTGTGGCTACAGCTTCCCCTACAATCAGTTAAGCTTTTCTTTCTTTCTCTCTTTCTTTTTTGTTTTTAAAGATTTTATTTATTATGTATACAACATTCTGCTTCCATGTATATCTGCACATCAGAAGAGGGCACCAGATTTCATAATGGATGGTTGTGAGCCACCATGTGGTTGCTGGGAATTGAACTCAGGACCTGTGGAAGAGCAGGCAGTACTCTTAACGTCTGAGCCATCTCTCCAGCCCTTAGTTAAGCTTTTCTACGGGGATGCCTGAAATAAGTGCAAAACAAGTATATTCCATGAAAAAAGGTGGGAAGTGTAACCAACTTCTAATGCTTTAGGCTCACAATCATTAATGGTTAAAGAGTAAGATTTCTTGTGAACAAATTGAGATTAAGGGCGGGGGTGCTGAAAGGGAGATTTTAGTTTTTCAGACAAAATGGGATATTTTGGGGTAGGGTTCTGGCCTGTGCACAGTGGATATGTCAAGGACACCTTTTCTTTGACATCCATACCCGCCATCAGAGGGTATCACCATGTTATTTACAGGGCTTTGTTTCTTAGTCGTACCTTTTCTATGAAGTGAAGCATTAGCTGATTGTCTAGGAGTGATCTCTTCCATCAGTGCTCTCTCAGGGTAGAATCCTTGGGAGAGCAGTGCTCACATACACTGCTTTTTAATTCTCAACACAGGCCATGCCCACAGTGCCTCTTCCATGGGTACTTGAACAATGGACTGAACATCTCTAGTTTTGCTTGATGTGTTCTTTATATCCCCACTATGGCCCATTCTCTTCTTCTATCACTGAAGGTATTTCCTTGTGTCAACCAAACAGCTCTATGTCCTGGATCCATATTATAGTCACTTCAGACTAGGTGTCCAGGATCCTCTCATGAAGGGTCTCATTTTACTGGAGAAAGTTTTCCAGGTAATTCTAATATGCACCTAGGGAGACACCAGTCCAGAAAGCATGGGCTGGCGTAAGTCCATGTTAATGACTGGACAGATGCCAGAAATGACACCCACTGCCTTAGCCTTCCCAGCACCTGGGCAAAGCCAGCTCAATTCACCAAAGCCTGAAGCTTTCCTTGTCAAGAATAATAGTGTCTACTAGGCTGGCACTAGTTTCCCAAGACTTCCTTCCTGGAGAGCCGGCCCTACGGCCGGATGTTCTGTACTGTGACACAGGTAGTTGAGAAAGGGTGTGGTGGTGCCACCCCTGGGCTGGTGGTCCTGGGTTCTGTAAGAAAGTGGGCTGAGGCCAGGCGTTGGTGGCGCATGCCTTTAATCCCAGCATTCGGGAGGCAGAGGCAGGCAGATTTCTGAGTTTGAGGCCAGCTTGTTCTACAGAGTGAGTACCAGGATAGGCTCCAAAGCTAACAGAGAAACCCTTTCTCAAAAAACAAAACAAAACAAAACAACAAAAAAACCAAAAAATAAATAAAAATAAATAAAATAAAAGTGGGCTGAACAGTACCTCTCCATGGCCTCTGCATCAACTCCTGCCTGCAGGTTTCTGCCCTGCTTGAGTTCCTGTCCTGACTTCCTTCAATGATGAGTAGTGATGTGGAAGTGTAAGACAAATAAACCTCTTCCTCCCCAAATAGAACACTGTGACTAAGACACTTGGTGAGGTATGGACCCTGTGCATAGCTCCTGCTTCTCTGGAGTTTGGCCTCCAGGGTCTGTTCAGGACCTAGACGATTCAAGTTCTCTGTTTTCTTGAATGATTGATAAGCTTAGGGATGGCTTTATGATTCAGACCATGTCACTGAAGGAAGGAGAGTTGAATGATAGGTCATTGTTTAGGTCTCTGGATCAGACTGTGCCTGATGCCATTGCTTTTGATTACTCATTACGAGGGACAAACACATTAGAATGACAATGAAAGTTTTGTTTATTTTCTTACATTGCTTCAGTTGGGTTTTCATTCCTTGGTATTGAGAGAGTGCCAACTAGTGATGCTCGTATTCCCAGCAGCAGCCTCTACTCACCGTTCCAAGCCCTATATGAAGAAGAAAAGCATTTTAACTTGCTCTGTAGATGACTTAGGGCATGACAGATCCTGAGCTGGCTCGTTTCTGAGTTTTCCCATTCCAGGAAATGGTGACATCAAATTGCTTAAATGCACAATTTAAGTTACTTTCCTTCCCCTGTATCTGTAGGTGTTCAAGGGTGTGTGCCTTTGTGAGCGTGGAGGGCAGGCCAGAGGTCAGCTCTCTACCTTATTTTCTTGAGACACAGTCTCAGTGAATGTGGACCTCATCGGGTTGGCCATTGAACTCAAGGGACCTGCCTGTCTGTACCCCAAGCACAGGAGTTGCAGTCATTCATCCACATGCCTGGCTTTTTTATGTGGACCCAGGGGATCCAGACTCAGGTTCTCATGCTCACACAGCAAGCACTTTGTTGTCTTCTCAGCCACTAAGTTATTCTTAAGTCTTTCATTCTGTTTATCCAATTTATCATCAACACTGTCCATTTCTCCCTCTTAAATATGCCTTTCTTATCCCATCCTCCCTCCCCTGATTTCTGCACAACCCCCTCAGTGCTCTTTAGCTTCCAACCAGCCCGGAACTCAGATTCTCCTACCTAGAACTCCCCAGTGCTGGTCTTTGCAATTAGACTACAGTCCACCTTCTCCATGAGACATTTGTGGCCTTGCAAGGCCTGGCTCTTCTCTGCTTTCAGTCTCCTCCATGTCACTCTCCTAGTTCTCTGTGCTCCCAGCAGCTTAAACTCTGCATTTGCCAGTCCACTCTTCATGTCATTAGTCTTTTTTTCCAGTGACACTGCTTCCTCAAGAGGTCTGCCTGACCATCCTGGAACTCCACACCCTATTTAGCTGTGTGTGTGTGTGTGTGTGTGTGTGTGTGTGTGTGTGTGTGTGTGTGTGTATCTTGACCATTTGTTCTTTTGCTTGCTTATTCTTTGCATCTCCCTATTAGAACACAAACGTTAAGAGGGCAGAGGCCTTGTGCCCTTACATCCTTCATGGCCAGTCCCCAGACACTGTGCTAGCACACAGTTGGTACTCAGTGAAGAATTCAGTCTTCCGAATGGCAGGCTCTAGGAGGTCTTCACAACGCACTAGAAATCCCCAGACTAGAACTTCTTGATGGTCCTTGCTGGTCTCAGGGCTCATGGCCCTACTGAACTAAATGCATATCAAATAAGGCATCCTGATTAAAGTATTGTAGGTTGTGAAAAGGGACACAAAGCCATGCAGCTTACAATTGTGTTTGTCTTCATGGAATGTTTTCTTTTTGCAATTACTGGATAAATGATACTATTATTTTTCTGGGATAAACTAATTTTAATGAACTAGAAATGGAACAAAGCTCTGCTATTTGTTTAATCTGTGTTCACCAGACCGGTTTTGTTTTTGTTTTTTTGTTTTTTTGGTTCAAGGTCACTTGTATTTGCAGAGCCTTCAACAGTTGGTTAACAATGCTAGCTAAGCTGGTACAATCCAAAAGTCAGTCTCCTTCAAGGCATTCAACTAACAGAATCTCTACAAACCAGAGATTAATTGGGACACATTTCAACACTGCTCATTCCCTTGTTCTCCTTGTATTTTCCAACAAGATGTTTTATAGCCAAATGTAACTCAAACCCATTACAAACAACTAGCCATCTTCAATATCACCGATTCCCTCCCCACCTCCAGAATAGAAAGCAGAGGTAAGAGTGGAGACTTTCCCTAAGAAAAACCTGGCTAGACCCCAGTGGAGCAAAGATGACCGACCAGGAGACTTCACCAGACTTTAAAACAAAAATATCTTTTTAGCTCAGCAAACAAAACCATCAATTTCACTGTGGCTTCTTCATATGTCTTCACTGGATGTTTCCCAACAGGAAGTCAACACAGTGACCAAGTTAGTTTAGACTGCTAGAGTGCAATGCCATATAGACTGAGGGGCTGAGCTACGGGACACTTCTTTGTTCACTGTTTGGAAGTTGGGGGCCTAAGTCTAAGGTGCTGGCTGATTTAGTATCTGCTGAGGGCTGTCTTCCAGGCTTCTAGCCAGCCAGCCAGCCACCTTTGTGTCCTCACATGGGGTGGGGGAGGAATGAGAGTGGGAGGAGGAGGAGAGAGGGGAGGGGAGAGGAAGGGAGGGGAGGCAAATGAAAGGGAGAAAGATATCTTTTTTAAAAATATTATTTTATGTGTATGGATGCTTTGCCTGCATGTATATATTTGTACCATGTGTATGCAGATGCCCTCAGAGGCCAGAAGAGGGCATCAGATCCCTTAGCATTGGAGTCGTAGATGTTTGTGGGCCATTATGTGGGTGCTGGGAACTGAACCCAGGTCCTCTGCAAGAGCAGCAAGTGCTCTTCACTGCCCCAGCACTCTTCCTCTTTGTATGAGGTCACGGGTATATTGGACTGATGCTCTGCTCCACTCTTACGACCCCCTTTAACCTCCATTGCCTCCTAAAGACCCACTCTCCAGATTCAGCCCTGCTGGAACTTGGGTTCAATTCTAAACACCTGGATTTCAATATGAATCCAGGGTGGGGGCTCTAATTTAGTCTTTTGTGGGGCCTGGTCTTATTTAAGCACTTTGGGGGCAACGCGTACAAGTCTCCTATGCATACAAGAAGTACACAGCAAAGGAACCTTCCAGCAGTGAAGATCTTCACTACGAAGTTGTCCATCTCAAATCATCTCACAGGTCCAACCACATGGTCCTCCCGTTTCTCTCTAAAGAATGTTTATTCTCGGGGCTGGAGAGATGGTTCAGAGGCTAAGAGCACCGACTGCTCTTCCAGAGATCCTGAGTTCAATTCCCAGCAACCACATGGTGGCTCACAACCATCTGTTATGAGATCTGGTGCCCTCTTCTGGTGTGCAGATATACATGGAAGCAGAATGTTGTATACATAATAATAATAAAAAAAGAATGTTTATTCTCAGAGAATTTGAACATGATTCTCTGCCTTCCTGAAGCTTTAATCTTGTTTTACTATTGACTATATTACCTGCTTATAGAAGTAGGACATACATGAAGTCAACACTTCTGTACTGTTTTATTGAATACTTTTGAGTAGCTCTTTGCTTCTTTTAAAAGCTGAACTTTAACCACAAACACAAATTTGTATCGCCTTGCATGCGGGGAAGATGTGAGTGAGTGCACAGCCAAGTCTGCTCTCCTCGTGGGTTTGGCTAGGTGCTGTCGTCACTATGGTTCATAGTGAAGTATAGCTGGAGATTTTGAAAAATACTTTTAATGTTCGCAATAAAAAGGAGCAGAAGTAACAGAGAATTCCTGGAGTGCTCCCTTCCCTTCTCAGCCACTGTCACTTTCCCTTCTGGAGTACGATTGCTGCAGTGAACACATCTACTAGGTTTGTCCTGACAGTAATTCTGAGGCCGTGGTTTGGACTGCTTCCCTCTTGATGCTGCACGTGCAGTGGCATGTCCACACACACAGTGCCTGGCTTCTGTCTTTGTATGTCACTTGGAATAGTTTCTGTCCTGAAAATGCCATGCTCTAGCTCTTGCCTCCTCTGTCCTCCTAATCCTGCCAACCTGTTATTTATTTGTTATGTTTATTGTCTCCACAGTTGTGGCTTTAATAGAATGTCATGTGGTTGGAATCCTGCAGTGTATAGCCTTTTGAGATTTCTTTCTCTTTCTCTCCTATTCCTATTCCCCAGCTATACATTTAAACTTTCTCCACATCTCCCTTCCTTCCTTCCTTCCTTCCTTCCTTCCTTCCTTCCTTCCTTCCTTCCTTCCTCCCTCCCTCCCTCTCCCTCCCTCTCTCTCTCTCTCTCTCTCTCTCTCTCTCTCTCTCTCTCTCATTCAAGAGTGTGTGTGTGTGGAGGCGGAGGTTTAGAGGACACCTTGGTCTTCTCTGTCTACCATGTCAGTCCTAGGTATTGAACTCAGGTAGTCAGGCTTGTTGACAGATTCCTTTGTGCACAGAGCCATCTTGCTGACCCTTTGATAACTTCTTTCTTTCTTTCTTTCTTTCTTTCTTTCTTTCTTTCTTCCTTCCTTCCTTCCTTCCTTCCTTCCTTCCTTTTTCTTTTTTGTTTTTGAGACAGCATTTTTCTATGTAATAGCCCTAGCTGTCCTGTCTTGTAGACCAGGCTGGCCTCGAATTCACTGAGATCTGCCTGCCTCTGCCTCCTGAGTGCTGGGGTTAAAGGCATGCACCACCACTGCCGGGCTGATAACTTATTTTTGTTTTTAACACTTAATGATAGTCTACTGACCAGATCTTGTTGTTGCTAATTTTTCAGTCGTTTTTTTTTATTAATTTATTTTTTACAGTCCAATCCCCGTTCCCTCTCCCTTCTCTCCTCCCGCTTCCCCACACTACCCTACCCTCATGTACTCCTCAGAGACAGTAAGGCCTCCCCTAGGAAGTCTACTAAGTCTGTCTCATCATCTCACTGAGGCAGGACCAATACTGCTCGGATCTCTGTACCTGTTTATCACCTACCATCTGTTAAAGCTATTTTGGTTTCTTCCAGTTTGCTACTGTAGCAACCATCTGAATGTTTTAAATTCATTTGGACAGTAAGAAGTATGGTTGATGGGCAATTTGTTTAATTTTATAGAAAAAGAAGTTTTAGAACAACAACAACAACAGCAACAAAAAGCTAAGCGGTTAAATATTGACCAGGGGTTTGGAGAAGTGTTCATCTTCTGCTGGAGTTAGGCTGAGGAATGGAAACTTGTTTTACTTTCGTATGTCTTCTACATTCACCCCCTTGCTTGAACTTGCCACTGAGGAGTATGCCCAGGGGCTCATCCATCTGGAACCCCCCTGCCCTCTGCCAGGAGTCTCTGAGCTGACTTTTGGGTAAGCACCTGCTGTGCTTGTTCTACTACAACCTTCAGAGGGAGTTGTCTGTAAGAAGCCTCACCCCTTTTATTTAGACAGGCTGTCATGTAGTCCAGGCAGGCTTTGAACCCTAGATCTCTCCTGTCTCTGACTCCCAAAAGATTGGGATTACAGAAACATGCGACACCCAGTTGAGAAACCCTGCATCCCCTTCCCAGGGAAATCCTAAATTGTTTTCCTCTTTGACCTAAATATATTTGTGACATGACCAGTAGGGGGCAGGCTTTCTACACTTTTGTGCTAGAGTCTTGGCCCAGGATTTAGATAGAAACCCAGTGTGTTCCCTGTGTTGTTGGAAGAGTCCCTGCTAAAATTACCCAAGATGTTATAGGGTTTTGTTTTTCCCACTGAACACTGATCATTTCATCATCTTTTACTTTCCAAAAATTTATTAGATTTTGAAAATATTCTTTGGTTTTGAAACACTCTTTAATTTACATAAAACACTCCAATTACAGTATAAAGACCTTAGTTTCTCCCATAATCTGTTGATGAGTTTTCTTGTCCCACTAGGTCCAGCCGCCCTTCTCATCCCCAAATAAACACACAGATGCTATATTAATTATTAAACTGTTTGCTGATGGCTATGGCTTCTTATTGGCTAGCTCTGTCTAAATTATTAAATCGTAACTATTAATCTAAGTATTTTCACATGGTCTTATCTTACTGGAAAATGCTGGTGCGTCCTATTTTCCCGGTCTACATGGCGTCCTCTCTGGCAGGCTCCCTCTGCCTGCCTTTTCCAGAATTTTCCTTGTCTCCTTGCCCTGCCTATCTTTCCACCTCCATTGACCAGTGTTTTATTTATCAACCAATAAGAGAAACATATATACATAAGGACATCCCCCATCAATAATCATTTGGGACTAAGTTGCTGAGGTGACGTCTCACAGCCACCAAACGCCTTATGTATTGTAGCAAGCAAGGACATTTCCCTACAGAGTTACCACACACCCTCTGTATAGCAAAGACCCAAGCCGGAAGTGTCCATTGTGTTTAGTTATCATGTCTCTTACTACTTCCTTTTTTTGTTGTTGTTGTTGTTTTGAGACAGGGTTTCTCTGTGTAACAGTCCTAGAACTCACTTTGTAGAACAGGCTGGCCTCAAACTCACAGAGATCAGCCTGCCTCTGTCTCCCGAGAGTACTGGGATTAAAGGTGTGTGTCACTACCACCCGGCATCTCTTACCATCCTTAAAGTTAGACATGTTTTTATTTTTTGTACATTGTGTGTGTGCATTCATGGAGACTAGAAGATAACTTCTTGGAGTCGGTTCTGCCCCTTCACCCTGTTTGTCCCAGGTATCAAATTTGGGCTAGGCAGCAAGAACCTTTAACTGTTTAGCTATCTTGTGGTTATTATTTCTACATTTTCATGAATATTGGTGAGCAGAGAGCTTGGAGGGGTTTGCTGACCATTATCCATAGTGAAATTATATGTATCACACTGGATTTTGTAGGTGTTTGCCTGCAGCAAGCCTCCTTAATGTGTCATTGGTGAGACCTCCCGCCCCCAATGACAGCATTCTCATTGTTACTAGCATCTGCTTCCTTTTGCTGTTGCTATCAAGACACTTTTCTCTTCGGTGACAATATATCTAAGTAAATCAACTTAAATGAGGAAGATTAATTTTGGCTAATGGATCCAGAGGCTTCAACTTGGGGTCTCTTGGTGAAACGTGAAACATGGTGAAGGGGTGTGGCAGACAAGCTCCTGAGCTGGATGTCATGGAACCTCTGTTCAGAGGACCATGGGCAACTGTGTTTCTGGGCCCAAAGCTAACTATTTCGAGAATATGCTGCAACACTGCGTTTTTGTCAATAGGACATGGGTCATAAGGCCATGGTCAAGACTTAGCAGTTTTCTGGACTTTTCTGCCTGTTTATTGGAAAGTCAGGGAAGATTTCAGAGGAATGGGTACTCAGAAAGAAATCCCACTGTGTGGTTGTAAGCCAAAGAATTCGTGACACCCAGTTAACTTTTTTGTTTTGTTTTGTTTTGTTTTTTTGTTTTTTGTTTTTCGAGACAGGGTTTCTCTGTGTAGCTTTGGAGCCTATCCTGGCACTCGCTCTGGAGACCAGGCTGGCCTCGAACTCACAGAGATCCGCCTGCCTCTGACTCCCAAGTGCTGGGATTAAAGTCGTGCACCACCAATGCCCGGCTCCCAGTTAACTTTTTAAATAATTTATTTTTATTTTATATGCTTTGGTGTTTTGCCAGATTGTGTGTCTGTGGGAGGTGTTAGATCCACTGCACCTGGAGTTACAGACAGCTGTGGGCTGCCATGTGGGTGCTGGGAACTGAGGCTGGTTCTTTTGGAAGAGCAGCCAGTGCTCTTAACCTCTGAGCCATCTCTCTAGCCCCAGTTAACTTTTTTCTAACCTTATTTTTTTTAAGATTTTATTTATTTATTATGTATACAACATTCTGCTTCCATGTATATCTGCACACCAGAAGAGAGCACCAGATCTCATAATGGATGGTTGTGAGCCACCATGTGGTTGCTGGGAATTGAACTCAGGACCTCTGGAAGAGCAGTCAATGCTCTTAACTTCTGAGCCATCTCTCCAGCCCTCTAACCTTATTTTTACTATATCTCATAGGAATATATAAAAGTATAAACCTATATGAGCTTTTATGTCATTCAACTGTAAGATGAAACTGATGTATCATGCAACACAAAATTATGATATGACACAAACAAGCGAACTGCATTAGTGAACCTAAGTCCTGCCCAGTGAGCTGTCGTCAACCCTTTCCCACTCCTTTTCTCCTCGTTTTCCTCACAGGTAGCTACATTCTTCCCTTCTGTCCAGTAGTACATTTTCCTAGCCCTTTCCTGTATGCAGAGCACTGTGGAACACTCTGTGATCTGCAAGGCAATCTTCCCCACTGAGTCGAAAGTTTCTTCTAGTAAGTCCACAAGTGCCGAGCCTACCAAAAAATGATGTATTGCCCGATGGCCATGTGACCAGTAAGCTCAGTTTCCATGACATTGTCTTACCATCTTTAAATACTAAACAGGCACCCCAACTACCTGAATGCACTTGCATTTAAATGTTTAGATTTCTGTTCTACATTCCTTTCTGCTATAATAAAACTCTAGGGCCAAAAGCAACTTAGGGGAGGAAAGGGCTTATCTGGCTTATACTCCCATGCCACCATGTCACACTCCCATGTTACAATCTGTCATTTAGGGAAGTCAGGGAAGAAGCTCAAAAGCATTACCTCTAACCAGGGAATTCATTCACAACCAAGAAGTGCAGCAGGAACCATGGGGGATGCTGCTTGCTAGCTTGCTTGTGCAGACAGGCTTATACATAACTCACTTTCCTATATAGCCTAGGGTTATCTGCCATGGGAATGGTGCCACCCACAGTGGGCTGGGTGCTTCTGCATCAATTAACATTCAAACAATCCCCCAGACATGCCCACAGGCCAGTCTGATCTGGGAGATCCCTTAACTGGGACTCTGTTCTCTGGTAACTCTAGGTTGTGTCTAGTTGACAGTTAAAGCTAGCCAGAACAATTACTATTGAAATTAAAACAGTGGAAAATTAATAGTTAAGGTAGAAAAACATGCTAGAGCACTGCCATTTAAAAATCCTATTCTAGGGTCTGGAGAGATGGTTCAGGAAGAATATTTACTCTTCTTGTAGAGGACCCTGGTTTGGTTCCCAGCAACCACAAGGCAGCTCATAACATCTGTAACTTCAGTTTCAGGGTATCCATTCTCTCTTCTGGCTTCTGCTGGCACCAGGCACACACATGGTACACAGGCCAAACACTTACATACATAAAATAAAAACTTATTATAATAAATGTTATATATTGCCTGTTTATTCAGACCAAATAATCAATTTGATTTTTTTTTTGCATTTTTCTTTGTGTAAGTAATTTTAAGAAGTATGTGAGTGTGTTTGTGTGTGTATGTGATGGGGCATGTCCTTCTGTATACATGTTTCTCTAATTGGTTGATGAATAAAAGACTGTTTGGCCACTGGGCAGTGGTGGCGCACTCCTTTAATCCCAGCACTTGGGAGGCAGAGGCAGGTGGATCTCTGTGAGTTCGAGACCAGCCTGGTCTACAAGAGCTAGTTCCAGGACAGCCTCCAAAGCTACAGCGACACCCTGTCTCGAACCCCTCTCCCCCCCAAAAAAGACTGTTTGGCCAATAGCCAGGCAGGAAGATAGGCGGGGGCAACCAGACCAGAGGAAGGCTGGGGAGGAGGAGCAGAGAGGCACTGTGTAGAGGGACACCATGCAGAGACCGGGAAGATAGGATGCACCAGGCATTCTCTGGTAAGATAAGGCCATGTAGAAATACATAGATTAGTAGTTATGGGTTAATAATTAAGACAGAGCTAGCCAATAAGAAGCCCTAGACATTGGCCAACAGTTTATAAATTAATATATGTCTCTGTGTGTTTATTTGGGGCAAACCAGCTCTGGGCTAGATGGGACCAGGCTGGAAAGAAACTCCAGCAAGGTGTGTGTGTGTGTGTGTGTGTGTGTGTGTGTGTGTGTGTGTGAGAGAGAGAGAGAGAGAGAGAGAGAGAGAGAGAGAGAGAGAGAGAGAGAGGCAGAGAGACAGAGAGACAGAGAGAGAAGGAGAGAGATGAGAGAGAAAGAGAGAAGAAAGACAGAGGAATCAATTAAAAAATTGTTTAGCTTAGATGGTTTTATATTTCGATGGGAAGATAGCCTCTCTTAGAGGGTTTTGAGGAGAATCAGGCAGGAGAATCAGCCCTTGGGTCTTCTCAGGACTTTCAACATTTATTTGGAACTCCTGAGAGGAAAGTTTCTGCCGAGCTAGTAAATAAATTCAGGGATTTATGAATGCATGTCTTGGGAAAGTGCCAACGACCTTAGCATTTTGTTTGGAGATGGTATTTACCATATTGTTATATTCCATAGTATTCATTGGCTAGTTAATCTGAAATTTTCTGGGGTTTGTTTAGATTGTGATAAACAGGTTAATGATGTGGTTTTTGTCTTTCATTATTGTCAAAAGGCCGACTCCAGCTAAAATGGCAGTTACTTCTCACTTGACTTTATGCAAACATTGAAGTGTTTTGTGAATTCTTCAAAAATACTGTATGACTTTACTACCACCAGGAATGCATATATTGTAAATTTGAGTTTTTGTGCTCTAACATCTGTGAACATTTATGATAAATTTTGGCTTCAAAATTAGATTGGGAACGGATGGGGAATTCACATCTTGAAGACATACAGGATCCAGGCGATCACTAGAAGGAAGAGACTTGGGACTTCAGGTCAGTTTCCTGTTTTGTTTTCTAGTTCTGTTGGATGGGGTGGTTTACAAGCAAACTGTCAGCTCTTCATTAGCAATGCTAAGTTATATTTTTAAAACTTAATCCTGACTTCAATAAAGAACAGGACTGTATTATAGTTTGATTATAGGATGAAAACCTAAACGGGAAGTTCGCTTTCATAGTTTCTAGCCATGACCTCTTGGTGATACCCATGGCTTGTGGCAAGGTGTAACCTACAGTAAAGAGTTGAATTAAGAGGAGGCTGGCACCAGCAGGGATCTAACTCAGTCAATCAGAAATGTGGTGTAGGCATCAGAGCCCTTCAGTTGCTGCTAAGTGGAGGGTCAGCTCTCCCAGTGCAGGAGGTATCTTATACAAGAGAGAGCAATCCTGTATGACCTGTGTGTGGGTGCCCTTTCTCATAATTTTGTGTTTGTAGTTGACTTTTGATGGGCATTGGTGGCACACACTTTTAATCCCAGCACTTGGGAGGCAGGCGGATCTCTGTGAGTTTGAGGTCAGCCTGGTCTACAGAGTGAGTTCCTGGACAGGCTCCCAAGCTACACAGAGAAAACCTGTCTCAAAAAACAAAACAAAACAAAAATAAAAACCAACCAAATGAAAAGCACTTTTGAGCCCCTCCTCCCTGCTGAACAGCCAGCCTTGCTGCAGGTAAGGTGTGTGGCTTGATGATAACAGCTGTCGGGGCTACTTCTCAGTGACTTGAAGGTAGTTTCTACTGAAATCACTGACTTCTCACTTGGACAGAGTGACCTTTTGATGATTGTTTTCTGACTTCCCATTCTATGAAGAACCATGAAGACAACAAGGATGAGATCACCAGTCATCCACCTCTAACTACTCTTCTTCATCCCATGATATTCTGGAACCTTATCGTTGGCAAATCCAACCTGAGACTTACTTGCCTGTCTCCACACTTGGCTACTTGCTGAATCAACTATGTTCTGCAAACCTCTTCATCTCATGGATGGTTATATTACACTGGGCAAAAGAAGTCTGAATCGGGCATGCACAAGGCAGGTGGTATGTCTCGAAACACGGACTGGCCCTGTGTTCTGTACTGTGAAGATGTTCCGCAGGCTGTCCACTCAACTTCATATAAGCCAACATTGACACACAGGGCTGTTCTCCTTACTGGGAATCAGCTATGCAACCCTTAGTTGAAATCCTTTTGTCTGTCTCTGGAATCATTTAATCCTGGAAACCCCAAGGCAAAACTGAAGACAGAAAAAGAACTGAAGAACAGAAAAACAGGAACATTGTGTGACCCAGTACCATGTACCTGTAGTCCCAGCTATTCTGAAGGCTCAGGCAGGAATTGCTTGGGCCCAGGACAATCTGGGCAATATGTCACCACCACCACCAGACCTAAGTCACAATGAAAAGCAGAGACTTGCCAATTTGTTTTTGTCTGCCTCTATCCCTTCTCTCCCACCTTCTTCCTGTTTCTTTTTTTATTTTTACATCCCCCATCCCTCCATCCCTGATCCCTACCCCTTGCTTTGAGATAGTCTCTTGTAACCCAGACACTCTTGAGTTCTCTCTATTTTGCCAAGGGTAGCCTCGAACTTCTGACACTCCTGCCTCCACCTCCCAACTGCTGGGATTACAAGTGTGCATTACCATACTCAGCTCCTTATTTATTTATTTATTTATTTATTTATTTATTTATTTATTTATACCATAAGCATTGACTTTGCCTATGGAAATTAATTAATTATGAACATATTTACACATTTATCCATCTATGTCTATTGCTAGAAAATTAGTCACTACCAATGGCTCCGACGACAAAAACACTTTAAGCATCTTGCTAAGGTGATAGGTGTGGCTGGATGGTTGTAATTCTATGTTGTAAATCATAGCATGATGAAGTCATGGAGGCCCTTCTCTTTGTCATGGAGTGCTGCCTGGACTGGGTGGTACTGAGCCATGGCACAGTGTGGGTGAGGTCAGAACTGTAAACTCTCTCTCTGTATGGTCATCAGCTCTGCCCTGTCTAACACACACACATCCAAGTCATAGCACTGGCCCAGCTTCTTAGGGATCAGGGTCAGTTTTCACTGTAATGAGGATAGGTCATTGACACAGCCTTCTATGCAGCCTGTGTGCTTGATGCCACACAATGACCAATCTGTCTTTTGATGTCTCCAACAAACAAAACGTCTGGTTGTTTACTTTCTTGTGGGAAGGCTGTTTGGTTCTGCTGGCCAGGATGAAATTCTCTCCTGTATATTTTTTATCCAATTAGACTTTTTGCTCCAGCTTGTGATTAACATCTTGTGTTAGGCTCAGCGTGTTCCTTACTATGTGACAGAGAGGGACATTATAATGGCTGCTGCCACAAATGTGGAATGAAACCAATGTGCTCACATGGAGGCAGAGGGTGGCAGGAACACGGGTCTGTGCTATGAGTCTAAGGAGAATGCAGGAGAGCCATGCCAGGACTCAAAATAAGAGAGCAGTCTTTTCATTTCCATTCGCTCCTCTTGAGCCCTGTGTTGCCATGGTTCCTCTCTCGGAAGGCTGGGAGATGCATCCTGTGACTTGGAGCTTTGAAGACAACCTAGATGGGTAAACTCTCTGGACATCATTACGTCTATGTTTTAAAGCTGTGGGCCCAACTGTTTCCTTGGCTCTGAGATAGAATTGCTGAGTTGTGAGAGAAGCTATTTTTGGTTGTCATAGTTGGTGCCAACGTGATCTTGAGTGTAGTCCTTCGAAATTCACTGAGAATTGTATGAGATTCTTATTTCTCAACATCCTTTCCCCTCCACTCTCTCATTGACTGATCTTCTCTGGGGTGACACTGACAAATATCTATTCACTCAGATAGAGGACTGACAACAGACCATGGAAATGATGTCATCCAAGTCTAATTCAGTGAACCTGTGTGTTGTGGAATGTTAGTTTAAGATGTATTACATTTGTTTATGCTGTGGGACATTTGTTACAACAATGCAAAGGTGTGTTGTATTCTTTTATGTTGCATTTGTTTAAATCTGTGAAGCTGTGTTACTTTGCCTGTCTAAAACACCTAATTGGGCTAATAAAGAGCGGAACAGTTAATAGTTAGGCAGGAGAAAGGATAGGAGGGGGTGGCAGGCAAAGAGAATAAATAGAAGGAGAAAAGGAGTGATCGAGATGCAAGAGAGATCAAGGAGTGAGAAAAGAAGGAGCTAGCCACCCAGCCACACAGCCACCAGCCAGACATGGAGTAAGAAGGGAAGAAAAGATATACAGAAATAGAGAGAGGTAAAAGCCCAGAGGCAAAAGGTAGATGGAATATTTTAAGTTAAGAAAAGCTGGCTAGAAAAAAGCCAAGCTAAGGCTGGGCATTCATAAGTAGGAATAAGCCTCAGTGTGTGATTTATTTGGGAGTTGGGTGGCAGCCACCAAAGAGTGAAAGAGCTAAGAGTGAAAAGCAACCAGTTACACCTGTGAGTTTATTGGGGTTACTTACAAGAGGACGAATGAGGGGTTACTGACAGGAACATGCATGGCTCAAAGGCAGCAGCCATCATGGGAGAGTCCACCCCAGCATGGATGATGACTTATAAAAACTGTACTCCTGGATCTTCCTGCTGTGTGACATCAGGTGAGTTTTTTTTTTAGCTTTTGTGTAGTTTTAGTTTTTGCATCTATGGAGTGTTAAAACAATGTCAGAGAGTGAAACACCCATAACAGTGTTGGGAATATAGTGAGCTTACTGTTATTGTTGGGCACCAAGTGGTTGTGATATAGGGAGAACAGTCAAGCAAATCTTCTTGGAGCCCAATAATATGACAAACAACTTACTAATATATAGAAGAGCAATTAAAATATATTACTTACCTTGCAGATAGGAGGAAACATCCGAAAGCCATTGAAGGAGAGTTAGTGAAAAACAGATAAAACCAAATCAAACCAAAACTCCAGCCAGGACTCAGTATGGCATTGCTTACGTGTGTGTGCTTTCGTGCATGCGTGCATGCGTATGTGTGTGTGTGTGTGTGTGTGTGTGTGCATGCGTGTAATCCCAACATTTGGGATGTGGAGGTGGGACGATCAGGAGCCTCTGTTACTCAGTAAGTGACTGTCTGGGGTGCTAGAGATGTGTTCTGAAAACCAACCAAACAAGAGAACAAACAAAAGAATAATTAGGCAAATTATCTCCTGGTCAAGGCTGGAGAGAGAGAGAGAGAGAGAGAGAGAGAGAGAGAGAGAGAGAGAGAGAGAGAGAGGTGGAGAGCAGAAGAGCAGGCTGTTACCAACAAGTCGGGTCTGTGGGTCTACAGAACACAAGCCAGGGGTGTGAACTAAATACTGTAAGCGCCAAAGCCACATTTGGACGTGGTAGCACAGCCGTGCTGAATAGCAGAACACGCTGCATCGTTCCATTTCCTCTGGCCCCCAGTTACAATGTCTCCTCAGACTTTCTTTTTGTTACATTTCCAAAACCCATATGTTGGAGAAAGCTGAGAGGAGCCAGCAGTCTTGATTTGGAGTTTGGAAACTTGAGGAACATGGAAAGTCTACCAGAGGCCCCCAGACCAGCTCGTGCCAGCTTGATGACCTGTGGCTAATGTTTGTAGGAGAGAGGCTGCAATTACTCCCTTCAGCCCAAGATCCTGGAAGGTGCCTGGAGGAAAGTCCATGCTGAACACTGGAAACAACCTACCACAAGAAGGAATTTGTCAGTGAGACCAATGTAGCATTGTGAGTTAGACAATTACCTCTTGGGCTGGCTTTGCTGTAAACATGAATTCAAAGTTTCTCGGAGAAGATACTGGGGCCTATTAATTCCTTCTCAGAGCAGTCTGCCTTTGCTCTTTCTCTAGGTATACATTTCATTCCTGGTCCCAAGTACAGAAATGGCTAGAGTATCACGATTACTTTGTAGATAATTAAAACCACACTCAGGGGCCTGGGGACATGGCTCAGCTGGTAAGAGTGCTTGTGGTACAAACATGAGGACCTGAGTTCCAATCCCCAGCATCCATGTTAAAAACCAGGCATGTATGCATAGGTGCCTCTAGTGCCAGGACTGTGGGGGCGGAGGTGGAGGATTGCCTGCCCAGTCTTGCTGGCAGGTAGTGTAGATCTAGATTAATGAGAGCATGTCCCAAAAGAATTATGTGGAGAGTGATACAGTGGGACACTTGGAGTCCTCCTGTGCCTGCACACACCTGCACATGTACGTGTACAACATGTACATATACACACCACCAACACCACCATTGCCACCATCACTTCTGCCCACCCCACCCACCACCAACACCACCACGGTGAGGCATCTCATTTCAGGAATCCAGAGCCATGACAGTTTCACTCCTCATGGTTTTCCCAAGAGTGGAATGGAAGCCTTTTCTGCTTGTTTTTATACTCCTTCCATTTCACAGGAAATCATCGAGAAGTCACACCCGCTGCTATACATATGTAAAGCCTAAGCAGGCAGGGGGTGAAGGAGTGGAGCTGGTGAGGGGCAGGGAACAACACTGGCCTGTGAAAGGGTTTGTCAGACAGGTAGTGTGTCTCATGGTCAGGGAAGAAGTTATCTTCTCAGAACTCTTTCCCGAGCTCCTTCCTGAAGTGGACTGACTCCCCCTGCACACCCAGGGACGGTGCTCTTCGGTGATGTCTGCTTGTCATCTGTCTTTGTCACAGAATGTAAGGTCCAGGAGCTGAGTGTCTGTTCACTCCTCCCGCCCCGTGACACCAGACAGCAGACAGGGGAAACAACAAAGATTTCTTTTGTTCCTAGTTTTAGAGGTTTCACTCCATCGTGGCTAAGAGGCCGTGGCTGAGCTGAGTTCACATCATGCAGGCCAGGAAGTAGAGGCAGAGTGCCAGCGCCTACCATCAGTATGTGCCTTCCCCACTTAGTTAATACAGTCTAGAGAGATCTTAAGGGCGAGCAATTCTGTAGCCAAGGGGAGTGGGCACTGAGCTTGCTGGGTGCCCTCCATGACTCCTGGGACTGGCACAGACTCCTCAAGGGAATATAAGAGATGTAAACAGTGTGAACAGTTGTAGGAGCTAATCCTACGGCAGAGTTCATGGTGACAGAAGGCACACAACATGCCATGTCAGCCTTCACCTGTCTACTTGCCTGTTCCCACATCTCCCTTTCTCTTTCTCATTCACTATTTTCCTTTAAGGCAGCACCTCTTACTGGAATCTGTCCTCTTTGCCCCTCAACTCTGGAGTTACAGTTACCTGTATATACACATGACTTTCTACATGAGTTCTTGACTTGAACTCGAATTCTCATGCTTGCACAAGTACTCTTACCCAGTGAGCCATCTCCTCAGTCTCTACTTTCTTTCTTAAATTAAGAATTAAAAAAGGCCAGGTGGTGGTGCCCCAGCCTTCGGGGTTCTAGTAATTCGTGGGTCCGAGGGGGAATAAGCCTGAAAATAAATGGGGGAGAAAGAAAAGCGAGACCAAGCAGTGTCCTTGTCAAGGTCTGATTTATTAAAATTAAGCAAGGAGTTTTTTAAAGAGAAAGGAGGAAGTAAAGAAAGAGGAAGTAAGGGAGGGGGGAGGAAGGGGTGTTAAATGCCCTCAGGCCTGAGCAGATGTCCTGGAACTTTCCTGTGGTTATCTCGAACAGTAACCTAAAGGGTGCTTGACTAAATTGGCGGTTTAGCATGGAGGTCGCCAGGCCTCTTGTAATGGAGACTTTTATATCTGCCCAGGGCTGGCTCCTGACATCTCCGCCTTCTATGTATAATAGAATGAAGCGTCTGCCTTAGGCTACGTGATGGGCATCTGAAGCCAGGACCTATGTTTATGATATTGTCATTTATATGACGGTGAGTAGAGCCTCTGTCTTAGGCTATGTGAGGTGCATCCACCCCCAGCACTTCGGGGACCTTTCATAAGGCTAGCAGCTCCAGAGTGCTTTGGAGTGGGCATCTGGGGTCAGCCTCACGCTAATCTCTTCATGGAGGGCACTACAGCCGGTGAGATGGGTCAGTGGCCTGCAGCATCACGATAATCCCGTCATTGACGTCTCCAAGGCCAAGGGAACCGAGAGGTTCGATGTTCAAGGCCCGAAAAGTCTAGGCCTTTAAGAGGATTGTCGGGGTAGCAGCTGAACTGAAACACAATTGTCTCTTTTAGACAAGAAGATAGAGGTGACACTATAAGTAGTCAATCCAGTAGAACAGGCAAGGTAGGAATTAAGTGCCTGCAATTCCCTCATAAAAGGGAGGGGTGGAAGAATAGCAGACCCAACAGTCCTCTATGAGGGAGTGGTTGGCTTGATGAAGGGCCTGGACAATAGAGTTAATTAATGAGAAAATAAGGCCAGTGGAGGAGGGAGGTCCTGGGGGGATGGTTGGCTGAAACTTAGTAGAGAGATGGGCCATGGAGCTAGTGGCAGGGGTTATCTGTGGAGAAAGTTTGCCCTTGTTGCCTTTATTGGGAAGTAACTCTGGGTTGGGTCCAATGGCTACCTTCTCCGTGAAAGGAAGGTTTTTTAGTAGCTGGATCGTAAAGGTAAGGCCAATGTCAAGGCCTGAAATGTAGAGGCAAAGGCATCATTGGACACCTCTCCCTTGCCAAAGGGAGGATGATTTCCCCTTATCAATAAAGGTAATTTGTAGGGGGTTACACCAATGGGAGCCACAGTGGGAATTAAGGCAGGTTGGCCCTGAATTAAGTTGTTAGGACGGGGGGTCTAGTCTCTTAACTGTAATAAGGTCCCAACTGGAGGAGGGTTTCCAGTATGTATCTCCAGTGGTCTCACACCCACAAGACACACAGATGCAATCATTCTCAAATCCACAGTGAACCTCTAGAGAGCGATCTCTGTGAGAGCCAGGACAGATGTATATAGGTGCCATTGTAAGATAAGTTCTAGTGAACTGATTATAGCAATTAGGGGTGGTTGCATACCTCGTGGAGATATTAACAGGTCCAGGTTGTGGCATAAAATGGGAGGGAGTTCCCCAGAGAGGGTCGGCTCCCATAGCCAAGGCACAAAGATCTACTATTGGGGGGAATAAGAGGGCTGAGTTCCAATGTATGTAGAGGCATTGGCAACATCACCGGCTTGGTTGATGATCATCCAGGTGTAGTTGTAGATCTGATAGGGGCTTGCAGCGGCAATGGTAATCGAAGGTGAGAAACACACAAGTAGCCAAAAAGGCAGCATCTTTTATCTAAAATTAAGCAGAATTAGAAGACTTCTCAGGGGCTTCCCTGGGTGGATTATATAGTTTTAAAAGGCGTTCAGGCAACCATCTAGCATTATTGGCCTGAGTATCAAAAATACATGCATGTCCTTTTCCCCAAATGAGGACGGGGTCTGGTCCGTGCCATTTGTGAGTTAGGGGATCTTTCCATAAGGCCTGAGCATAATTTTGGAGCCGTTGATGGATGCCAGAGGTGATCTGTGGCTGATTTTCCTGTAGTATCATATGTGAGGAAATTTAGCACAAACAATGCATGATTGAGTAGGTTCTTATGATTGCCTTTAGTGGAGTATAGAATTCCTCCTCCTGAATAAAGTTTAAATAGCATATTTTTAAGTGTTTGGTGAGCTCTCTCAACGATCCCCTGGCCCTGGGAGTAGAGGAGGCTTGACCAAGAATGAGGAAACAAATATCTGGGGGTGGTGGGCCAGAAATCCCTGTGGAGAGAATCTGTACACAGTCCTCAGGGTTTAGTATTAAGTTGGTGGCAGCACACAGGTCCAGTCCTGTGCTTCCAGGGGTGGCTCTGTAGAGCTTGGAGGCGCAGGATGGAAGGATTGTGCCTGCAGGCTTGGCCCCGATGCTGGCAAAAAGGGGATTGGCTGTGGGGCCATAATTTTTGACCACTGAATTAAGTTCCTTAAGTATTTAAGTTTTAACTTTTTAATGGTGTTTTCAGTTGTTTCTGTTTGTTTATCTTGGTCCTCATTATCTGACTCAGAATCATTTTTATCCCTCTCATTAATTTCATCCTCTGAGTTTTCCTCCTTGTCCTCCTCCCTAGTTGTATGAGTAGAGGAGGGGTCTTGGTCAGAGGAGGATGGTGTATGTCTGCAGCCCTGGTGGGTTAGGACAGGAAAGGCCAGCTTAGTGGATTTGGAGATTTTTGGCCTGGCGCCTGGTGGAAGGGAGGTTTTAGGGTCTGTAATGGGCTGAGTGGGGAATCCGAAGATCGATTGGCCAACTGTGGTCTGGAGGGATGTGAGGTCTAGAGAGAGCTGTGAAAACTCCTGCTGTAATTGTAAGACCTCTTTAAGTTCTGATATTTGTTGGGTGAGATGTTTTTTAGCTTGAATTAAGGCATCTGTGGAAGATGGGAGAAGGGGAGCCGAGGGGTAGGGTGGAGGCCCTGTAGGGGCCGTAAAGCCCGAGAAGGGAGGCCAGTTGGGGTTGTAATAAGCAGCCTCCGATTCTTCTAGGTCCTCCTCATCTGAGGGACTTAGGTGATCGGTTTCTGGTTTGGGGTTTGAACAAAAGACAGGGTAATTTTTTAAGGTTTTTAGGGGAATGAGGCTCGAGGCCCTGTAAAGAGGGATAGAGATTATGGGGAGGTTTTAACAGAGGTTTGTCTGTAAGACGTGATGGGGGGTTTGGGTCTCTTCAGGGAGCATAGGGATGGAAATTGAAGGACAGGGAGAGGATGGAGGTTTGTCTATGGGGCAGTCAGAAGCGGGAGAATGATCTCGGGAGAGGGGCTCAAGAAAGTTTTTAATTTCAGAAGTAAGGTGAGCAGAGCCAGGGGAGTTAGTAAGGATATCATTAATAAGATTCCAATAACTAAAAGTCTGTAAGGGAACTGCCTCAGGTCCCTTTTCTTTGAGTAATCTATTAAGATCCTCTCCAACCTTTTTCCAAGTTAGGGGATGAATGTCTGGACCTTCTAAAATGACCCATGGACATGTTCTTGACAAAAAAGCAAAAAATTGAATTAAGTCCTTACATTTTACTCAAACTCCTCTTTCCTGAAAGGAAGTCTTTGACCTCCTTAGACAACTATTGGCCCATTATTATGGAACGGAATGAGGGGGACTTACCAGGTAATCAGTCACTCATGAGCGGTTAAGACATCCCCAGACCAACGTCTGTCGAAATCAGGGAGCAGAACTTCCTTGCCGGAGTGCACTGCCGAGGTTTCCTTTTTTTTGGGGGGTCTCCATTCGGCGAAGAGTCTGTACCTTGGGCCCCACGTTGGGCGCCACCTTCCCCGGCCCTTAGGGTTCTGGTAATTCGTGGGTCCAAGAGGGACTAAGCCTGAAAATAAATGGGCGAGAAAGAAAAGCAAGACCAAGCAGTGTCCTTGTCAAGGTCTGATTTATTAAAATTAAGCAAGGAGTTTTTAAAGAGAAAGGAGGAAGTAAAGAAAGAGAAAGTAAGGGAAGGTGGAGGAATGGGTGTTAAATGCCCTCAGGCCTGAGCAGGTGTCCGGAACTTTCCTGTGGTTTATCACGAACACTAACCTAAGGGGTGGGGTGCTTGACTAAATTGGCGGTTTAGCATGGAGGTCGCCAGGCCTCTTGTAAAGGAGACTTTTATATCTGACCAGGGCTGGCTCCTGACAGTGGTGGCACACGCCTTTAATCCCAGCTCTTGGGAGGCAGAGGCAAGTGGATCTCAGTGAGTTTGAGACTAGCCTGGTCTACATAGTGAGTGAGTTCCAGGACAGGCAGAACTGTTACATGGAGAAATCCTGTCTCAAAAAGAACGCCCCCCAAAAAAGAATAAAAAAGAATTAAAAGGGAAGATTTTATTGAGAAGTATATATATTCAGATATACATACATACATATGTTATTTTCTACTGTGTCAGAACCTACCAATCCTTTCCTCCTATATTTGTGGGGAGTATTGAAAAATGCTGTGAAAAATCTTACAGAATTTTAAAATAGTGCCAGTCAGTTGCAATAGGGTAAGAACTAACATTTACTGAGCGTCTACCCTGTGCCAGGCACAGAGCTGTGTGCCTAACAATGGCTAACAGTTGATTCTCACAGCAGCCTAAGGAGGGAGCACAGTTGCTTTTCTGTTACACTCAGCATCGGTGAAGGGATTTGGACAAGGATAGCTTTCCTAGCTAACTACTTGATCGTTCCTATGCTACTAGGAGCCTGTGTGGGGAGTCCCAACTCTCAGGAGTTGGCTATTCTGCTGATAACATCTTAATGACCCCAAACTTGTATCTTAACCAAAGAAGGAAGTCTGCCAAAGATAATGGTAATTAGTCCTGTTTTTTAATAATTTACAAACTTCAATGAGAATTAAATCCCAAAGTAGTAATGTGTTTCAAATTTGAATTTGTAACATCTGGGCTCTTTTTTCCTCCTAAGTATGATTTTATTATTATAAATATTTTCTTTGTGTTCAGAAAAAAGTTCTACCTTTATTTTAGTGTTCTGGCCAATGCATTCAAAATAGATCCAAGTTCATGTGCTTGCATTCCCTCACTTCCTCCTTTGGAGACAGAGTCTTCTGTAGCCCAGGCTGGCCTTGGACTCCTTTACCTCTTGAGTGCTGGGTTTACAGAACGGGAATAGCACACATCATTTATATGTCTTTATCTTTATCTTTAAAGAGAACTCCATACAGGCTTAAGGTTTTAAACTGGCAAATTTGCCAGACCAACATCTGCTTATCCTTTCAGAATATGTACATATATTCCAAATTACAATATGCAATTTAAAATAAGTGCCTTCAAAAAGAAGCCTCACAAACCAACTCCTCCCTCACTGTCTTCCTCTCACTCCCTCCCTTTCTTCTTTCTCCTTCCCCCCCCTCTCTCTCTCTCTCTCTCTCTCTCTCTCTCTCCATTCCCCCTTCTTCCTCATTCTCTCCTTTCTCCTTCTTTCTTTTTCCCTTCCCCTTGCATTTGTTTCATGGGCATGAGAGAAAACAACCCTTTATGTCTGTGCCACATGTCTGAAAGGCAAATGTTATTGGTTGAATCTAAAAGTTCCCCATAGGCTTGTGTCTTGAGTTCTTGATCACGAGTGGTGCTGGTGTGAAGGCGGTGGAGATTTCAGAAGGGAGGGCCTGATTTTAGGTTCCTAGGGATAGGTCTCTGATGGTAACACCCGGTCCTAATTCCAATCTTGCTCCCCATATTTCCCGATCTTCTCCATGTGACAACTACTGGTGCCGGGTGTGGACTGAAACACTTCTGAAACATGAAGCCAAAATAAATTCTTTCTCTACAAGGTTGTCTCTCTCAGGTGTTTTGATTGCAGTGACACAAACATAATCAATACTGAAAATCCGTAATGGAAGTAGGGCCATGCTGATAGACCTGATTATATGCTTCGTAGGAATTTGCATCTGGCCTGTCAGAAGGATGCTGAAGGGTGTGGGGATTTGAGACAGAAGGTGGAGAATGCTGCAAGCTGAGCTCAGTGAACCAGTCTGGTGGGAGTTCAGCCCAGGATACTGGTGGAGTTTAGTCCAGGATGCTGATGGAATTCAGCCCAGGATGTTGTGGGGAGTCGTGACGGCTGACCTTGCTTGTCAGCTTGACACTCCTAGTGAAAGGGAACTTCACTTGAAGAACTGTCTCCATCAAAGATTGGCCTGGGGCATATCAGTGGGAGATTTTCTTGATTGATGTCCCACAGATACACCACAGGAGGGTCCAACTCACTGTGGGCATTTCCATCCTTAGGCAGGTGGGCCTGAGCTGTGTGGGAAAGCTATCTGAATGTGAGACTGAAACAAGCTAGCAAACAGCTCTCTTCCATGGTCTCTGCTTTGGTGCCTGCCTCCAGGCTCCTGCCTTAGTTCCTGCTTTGGCTTCCCTTGATGATGGACTCTAACCTGCAAGCTGAAATAAACCATTTCCTCCCAAGCTGCTTTCGGTTCTGGTGTTTAGCACAACAACAGAAAGCAAACTATGGCAGAAGTGTAGTCTGTAGATTGCTCTTGAGATATCACACACAAAAAAGGACTTTACTGGGTACTAAACTGGAGGTCATTTTAGCTCTCTCATAAACAATCTGCCTGTGTTTTGACCATGCCCTGAAAATGGAGTCATTCTGAATTAAAAAGTAACAGATTAATTACTTTGGCAGGGAGAGTTTCAAGACAGCCTAACAGACTGTGGCATGGTTATTTCTGACAGCTTTAAGGCTGTCAGAAAATTAAGATAAGACAATGAAACAAAGAGCAGTAAAAAAAAAATAATCTGTTTGGATAGGAAAAGTGAGTTTAACATAGACAAAGCAAGAGTGGACAGAGTGGCTGTAACTGTGAAGAGACTGTTGGCGATAAGGTGTAAACTTGGAGCTGTGACTATAGGTAAGGTCACAGAGCCACACTGAAAGTTATCAGGGGTGAGAATACAAACCCATTCATTTAAAGGGAAGGTCCACATTGCTCTGCTTGAGCAGGAATGCCTAGTAAAGTGTTTTTTTCCAGTTCAGTCACGGAAGCTGTGGTCCAAGCATTCTGGGCAGTGTCTCAAACGGGCAGTGGGATTTGACATTGTCTATGTGTGGTGCTGACTCTGCAGGCACACAGAACAAAAGAGTTATAAAGTCATGGGGCTTATACCACCTCTGGTGGCCATTCTTGGTTGTTAACTTGGCTACATCTGGAATTAATTAAAGCCCCCAAATGGAGGGGCACACCTGTGAGGGGTTTTCACTTAATTTGAAATGGGAAGATCCACTTCTATCCAGATCTTTAAGGTGGGAAGACCCAGCTCTAATCTGGGCCATGCCTTCTGCATGGACATGAAAGAAGGACGCTTGCTCTCTCTTTGCCTGCTTTGGCTCCTTCACTGGCGTTAGAGCCCACTTCTTGAGGATTCTAGAGTATATTGAAAATCAGCTGAGACATTCACTCTCAGGGACTAAACAACTAATGGATTCTTGGACCTTCTGTTAGTAGAAAGACATTGTGGATTAGCTGGATTAGAATATAATTTCTATATTCTGTATTCTATATTCTATATTTCTATAAATTCTGCTAATCTAGAGAATCCTGACTAATACACCAACCTTGCAGAGAGAAGCCTGCAGGGCCAGACAATGTGTAGTAGGGTGGCAGTCCCTGAAGGCAGCTACTGAATGGGTTATACATAAAGCTGTGAGCTGAAGTCCAAGTTGCAGTGGGAACTCCAAGCGTTGAAGACATCAGTGATGTGGATTATCTTTAGAGGAAGGCTGAAGGCACTTTGGAGCTAATCTGAGAGTGAGACCACATGTGCCACTTGGTCACGTCTTCACTTTTCTGGTGAACTGAAATCCCCCTGAAACCCGGAGCCCAAAGAAATCATTCCTCCCTCAAGTTCCTTCTGTTGGGTATTTTAATATAGTGATATGAAAGAAGTACTGTGGGTTAAAGGAGTTTTGTTTGATGATGATAATGTGTGTGTTTATCCAGAAAGACTGTTCTGTCAAAATTAAGCTAGTTTCTACATTTTAAAACACCAACCAATTAACTCACCCACATTTTCAAAGTGAAATCCCAGAAAACTTAAATCTGGGGGCTGGAGAGATGGCTCAGCAGTTAAGAGCATCTAGGTCCAGGTCCTAGAACCCACATGGCAGTTCACAGCTCATACAAACTCACACAGGCATACACACAGATATAAACAATAAATACATCTTGAAACAAACAAAATTCCTTAAGTCTAACTTAGGAAGTCTCATTTGGAATCAAAGCCTGAGCCCATTCTCCTCCTAATCCCTCCACTCTACATAAAAGACGTGTTTCTGAACATGCTAATGAAAATTCATGTTTGAACAACTCCTAACTTTTATCCTTTAAATAGCCATTATGTTTCCAGTTGTTTATTATTTTAAGTTCTCATTCTTATAGTGTTCTCCTTAGCGACAGCCTCAGGAGGAAGAACGTGGTAGGCAGTTGTCTTCCAGGCTTCCTGATCTCTAGGAATGTCTTATTCCAATTCTATGCCATAAAAAGAAAGAAAAGGAAGGAAGAAAGAAAGAAAGAAAGAAAAGGAAAAGAGAGATGGAAAGGAAGGAAGGAAGGAAGGAAGAAATATAAAAATAAAAAAAGCCATCTCACAATGAAATTGTCAAGCACTGAATCTCCCGGATAAAACTTTGCAGACTGGACATGTTTGTTAAAGACTCACTCTGCTTATCTTCAAATATCGTTAGATAAATCAAAGTCAGTTTGCTAACTTTTCAATTCCAGTCAAGCCAGTAAATAGTTCTGAGAACTTACTATATGCTAGACATGGGGCTAAACGCTGGTTTACACATATCCTTCATTATAGTTATTATTTCAATGTGCATGATTTATTCTTTTTTCCCTTAATTTAATTTTTACATTCTAATCCTAGTTCCCCCTCCCTCCTCTCCCCCTGTTCCTCCCTCCCCCATCCTATCTTCTCCACAGAGAGGGTAAGGCCTCCCCTAGGAAGTCTACTAAGTCTGTCTCATTATCTCATTGAGGCAGAACCAAGGCACCTCCCCACCCCCACACTCCTCTGTCCAGGCTGGGCAAGGTGTCTCTCCATATAGAATGGGCTCCAATAAGTCAGTTTGTGCATTAGAGTTAGATCTTGGACCCACTGCTAGTGGCCTCACATATTGTCCTAGTCACACCATTGTCACTATATTAAGGGAGGCTAGTTTGGTTTTACAAAGGTTCCCCATTTGTTCTGTCCACAAGGCTGGATGACTCAGCTAGTCTTTACTCTGTGTTGGAATCCTGAAGAATTAGATTCTAATTCCAGTGAAGGAATGCCTGAGTAGGACAGGTGGACTTGCCAGCAAGAGTGAGGGTGAGCAGGCAAAAAGTAGGCCCTTCCTTCTTCTGTGTCCTTTTATATGGTCTGTCACCAGAAGGTGTTGCCACATTTTTAGTGTGGGTCTTCCCATCTCAAATGATCCAATGAAGAAAAATGCCTCACAGGTATGCCCAGGTGCTTGGGTTTTAGTCAATTCCAGGTGTAGTTGAGTTGACAACCAAGATCAGCCATCATAGGTTAGAGTTCATTGATGGTGGAGGGGAGGTAGCAGATGGCAGGTGGTCAGAGCAGCAGCTGAGGGTTCACATTGTAAACCACAAACAGGAAGCAGGAGAGCTAACTGGGGATGTATAAGGCTTTTGAGACCTTAAAGCACACCCCCAGAGACATTTCCTCCAGCAAGGCCACACCTAAACCTCCCCAAATAGCCACTAAATGGGAATCAAATATTCAAATGCTGGGGACCACTGGGGGACATCTCATTCAAAACCACCACACTAGTTTTTCTGCATGCAGCATTGCCAGGCATGGTGGCACACACCTTTAAGCCCAACACTTGGGAGGCAGAGGCAAGTAGATCTCTGTAAGTTCAAGTCCATCCTGGTTTACATATAGAACTCCAGGACAGCCATGGGTAGAGAGACCCTGTCAAAAATGGAAATCAACAAAAAAAACCCCAAACAAACAAACATGGAAATATTTTTAAAAATGTAGAATTAACTGAAGCTTCTGTGGAAACTGGACAGCATAGAATGAGTCTTATGGGTCCATCATGACTTCGACAGCTAATTCAGGGAAAAGAAAATAACCCTGCTTCTGAAGACCAACTTCTGGGCTCATGCATAGTAGGGAAAGAATTATCCATCAAATATTCCCTTTCTTCCTCCTCCCTCTTCCCTTCTTCTGTCTCCATTAAATATTCTCTTTCTCTCTCTGTTTTTATCATTCTCTTTGTTCCTCCTTCCCATCCTTCCCTTCCTTCTAACTTTTCTCTCTACCCTCCCTATCCCCCTCGTCTTACCTCTTCCCCACTCTCTCACCCCAACTCTTCCTCCTTGCCCCCACCCCATCATCTCCCCCTTTCTACTATTCTCTGAGATGCTGGGATTGGAAGCCAGGGCTTTGTGCCTTCTAGGCAAGTGCTGTACCACTGAGCTAAGTCCCCAGTGTGCCAGTTTTCCTTATAGCATTTCTCCGTGAATGCATATTGAATCGGATGAAGTCAAAGTAGCTGCTGAGGCCTGGGTGGGGGGCTGGTGAGTTCTTCTTGACACAGTCCCTGAATACTTGTGTGGCACAGTCAGGTATCTTGGGCATGGTTGGGAGTCTTTGGGATCTATTTGTGACACACTGGAATTTCTTGCTACATGGAGTTCAAACACACACTGTATCTGTCTAGAAAACAACAGTGTGCCTTTGACTTGGGAAATGTGGTTATTCAACTAGGCAGGTGTTCAAAGTAAAGCACCCTTCAAAGGCAATGTGTGTAAAAAAAAAAAAAAGGAAGGTTTATCCACTGAAGAATGAAAGCCAGGAGCTGGTAGAAAGGCAGCTGGCACCTCTGGGATGAAATGTGCAGACCAAATGAAGCGTCTGAAATTCATATCCTGACTTATTCACTGGGGCCTGAGCTGGAGGGCTTCATAATACATACTTTCCTCTCTTTGTAAAAGGTCTGGGTTGTGCCAGATGACACTTGGAAGCTGACCCTAGAACACCACTCAGAAGGCTGGCTTGTGTCATTGATGTAAAGCTGTGGGGAAGGTCACCAGGCCAAGTGTTCGCAGTGCCAAACCTGGTCTCCATAGCTTCCAATTCATCCCCAAATAATGGAAACCATGTGTCAAAATAGGCTTTTTCTTAAGGCTCAAAATTTCCTTGTGAGGTATTTTCCATACCATTTTGATTTAAAACTCTACGGCCCACATTTCTTAATTTGTCAGTATACAAACGTCCTAAACAAATCTAAAAATTAAACCATTGTGAAGAGTGAGCAGCTGCATTGTGGTTCTCAGAGTTGAGGCAGGTGAGGAGGATAAAGGACATGGCCCAGAGCGGGACATCTTGATGCAAAACCACGAGTGTTGTCGTCAACAATTTATAATTCAGGACAAACGTTTTATGACCTCGAAACAATGGAAACGGTTGTTACATCTGGCCATCATGCACGTAACATCCAATAAAGAGGACAAAAAGTGTCTGTACACATTAATCCTACAGCAGTTTCCAACTACGTCTGAGGTGACATTGACAAGTGATTATGGTGACCAACAGGTGAGGAATATGACGATAGTTGTCAGGTGAATCCTGGCCACACAACAGCGAGTGTCTGGTCAGGGAGTGTTGCTGTTAGAAATGCTGAACCAGTGTTGCCAGAGGTTCTGATTTGGCAGAGTAGAAACACCTGCATATCCACAGATATTGTGGCACTAGTCACAACCACTAAACTATGGAATCAGCCTGAGTGTCTGTCCATGGCTGAACGTTTACAGGATAGGTGTTACATATACCAAAGAAGAATGAAATAATGTCTGATGTGTTCTTGGATTCAGTTTGCCAGTATTTTATTGAGTATTTTTGCATCAATGTTCATGAGGGAGATTGGTCTGTAGTTCTCTTCTTAGTTGTGTCTGTGTGGTTTAGGTACCAGGATAACTGTAGCCTCATAAAAAGACTTGGGCAGTGTCCCTTCTGTTTCTATTGTGTAGAATAATTTGAGAAGTATTAGTATTAGCTCCTTTTTGAAATTCTAGTAGAATTCTGCACTGAAACCATCTGGTCCTGAGCTTGTTTTGGTTGGGAGACTTTTGATAACTGCTTCTATTTCCTTAGGGGTTATGTAGGTGTATTTAAATTATTTACCTGTTCTTGATTTAATTTTGGTATGTGGTACCTATCTAGAAAATTGTTCATTTCCTTTAAAATTTCCAATTTTGTAGAGTACAGTTTTTGGAATATGACCTGATAATTCTCTGGATTTTCTCAGTGTCCATTGTTATGTCCCCCTTTACATTTCTGTTCTGTTAATTTACATGTTCTCTCTCTGCTTTTTGGTTAGTTTGCATAAAGGTTGGTCTATCTTGTTGATTTTCTCAAAGAACCAACTCTTTGTCTCATTGATTCTTTGTATTGTTTTGTTTCTACTTTATTGATTTCAGCACTCAATTTGATTATTTCCTGGCATCTACTCCTTCTGGGTGAGTTTGCTTCTTTTTGTTCTAGAGCTTTCAGGTGTGTTGTTAAGTTGATAGTGTGAGATTTCTCCAGGTTCTTTAAGTAGGCACTTAGTGCTATGAACTTTCCTCTTAGCACTGCTTTCAAAGTGACCCATGTCTTTACACACATTAGAGTCAATGCCTTCACCTGGTTGTGCTGAGATGAGGTATGTCGGGGGTGCTTAACAGTTACATATATGGGTGGAATTGCTCCAGTGGATTAAGGCTTTTTCTCATTTTTTGGAAAGATTTGAAAGGAATAGGGAAGAGGCAGCCAGAGGAAGACAACATCTTTAATCCCCAAACGACTTTTCCTGGAAAACTCCATGAGGTTTTGGCAATATTCCTGCCCTGGGCTTGCAGAGCAATGGGTGTCCAAGCTAAGATTTCTTGCTAAGATTATATTTCGATGTGGAACACACGGGGTATTAATTCCTTGAGACAACAATCCATAACTCAGTGAGGGAAAGTTCCACACTCCAAGTGTTCAGACACAAAGAAAGCACAGGTTGTACTTTAGCTGCACAGGCAGGTCACAGTCACAATGAGACTGGTTGTCATCATGAATTCAAGTCTCTAGGAAAAAAAAAAGCCTCATCTGTGTTACAGCTTCTACAAGGCTGAGAAACTGATCAGAACTTCCATGATTGTGGAGAATTGTGTTATTGCCGATCTGGAACCAAATAATCTTGGGCTGTCTTACCCCCTTAATAGTCATGCATTATCCACTGGTGTGTGACCCAACTTCTTTATGGACTATTAGCTGAATCATTCTGGAATGTATTTACAGACCACTAGTGTAGTTTTATTTTTTTAATTCTTTTTACTCTTTGGGGGACCACCATCAGCTTCCAAATAAATACATGGAGACTTAGTCTTTCTTATGAATGCCCTGTCCTAGCTTGGTTTATTTCTAGCCAACTTTTCTTAACTTAAATTATCCCATCTACATTTTGCCTCTGGGCTTTTATCTTTATCTATTCTGTATCTTTTTCTTTCCTTCTTACTTTGTGGCTGGCTGCTGCCTGGTGGCTGGCCCCTGGCGTTCTCTTCTCTCTCTTTTCAAGATTTCTCCTCCTATTTATTCTCTCTGCATGCCAGCCCTACCTTTCCTTTGTCATTCCTAGCTATTGGCCATTTAGCTCTTTATGAGACAAATCAGGTGTTTGAGGCAGGCAAAGTAACACAGCTTCACAGAATTAAACAACTCCTTTATGCAACATAAAATAATGCAACATATTTTTGCATTATTAAACCAATATTCCACAGCATAAATGAATATAACACATCTTTATTTTTTCCTTCTTTTTTTTCTTGACAGGGTTTCTCTGTATTGCTTTGGAGGTTGTCCTGGAACTAGCTCTTGTAGACCAGGCTGGCCTCAAACTCACAGAGATCTGCCTACCTCTGTCTCCCGAGTGCTGGGATTAAAGGTGTGTGCCATCAATGCCCGGTGAACATAACACATCTTAAACTAATATTCCACAGCATACTAGCTTCTACCAATCTAAAAGCTATGAATGTCACTAGAGAGTGTCTTAGCCACTTTACTGTAACCTGCCTACCTGGTGTGTCCATCAATGCATTTGAAAACTGACTTGATGTATGACTTTCTATTTCTTTAAATTTTATAACTAGAGAACTTAAAGAAAGAAAGAAACAAAACCTGCTAGTACATTGCAACACGGTATTTAGGATAACGTGTATCTCTGTTCCTGGACCAAGGTTACTCATATTTGGCTTTAGAATAAACTGTCTCTTATTCCCTTTGGGGTGATAGCTGGGTTTTATGTGGTTGTTTCAGCCCCAAAGAAGGGCCGTGGGATTGTACTTACCAAAACAGTGCCGGGGGTGGGGGGAACAAAACAAAAACCCATAACACTAAAGTGGCAAAACCCAAGTCTACCCTTTAATTTCCTGGTATCCTTGACTGCATTTTAGCCATGTGAATTAGTGGTAATATCTGACATTTTCAAGTATGGCCATTTCTCTAGGATTCTTCTCTCTTCCACTGAGATGTCCTCAAGGCTGGCAGCCAGGGACAGAGGCTTCAGATCCATGGTGACAGGAGATTCAGACAGTAAGGACTTCCCTGTAGGCCTGGAATATGACTGAGGCGGTGGGTAGAAATCCCTTGTTCTCCTCCACTGCAGAGCGACTGGGATGCTGTCTCACCAAGGCACAAGGTGCATCTCTCTGGCTTTTCCCCTGGCAATGTGATTAGTGCTGATTAGTGAGCAGGGCATAATTGAAGCCACATGGCTCCTTACTCCTGACTTTCCTTGGGTCTGCAGGGTGTGGATCTTGCTGAAGGATGAAGTAGAGGGAACAGGAGTAGAGCCTTTCCCTGAGTGTTTCCCACCAGCGGTTTCCTAGCTAGAAACAGATGTTCTGCTCTCGTGCTGGGCCAACAGCACAACACAAAAAACATCGTGGTAGACATCGTTCAAGGCATTCAGGGCTCTGGGTCTCACTTCACAGTAGCTTCTCACATGCCTTAAAAACAGAGAGGAAACCAGCCTCTTCCTGCCCCTCGTTTCGAGGGCTTAAATCAACGTCAGTCCTGGTGGCTTCCTGCGGCACTGTGAGGTTGGCCCTTTTCCGAGCTCCTGTTTAGTCTCCTTCCCCTTTTGTAGTGCAGCCGGAAGGGGCTGGGAGACTTTTGGCAGCTCCAGTGGAGAAATTCTATAACTTGCCCACAGGAGCTGAAGGGATTGAGTTCCCAGCTGGTCCATGACTATAGTGTAGGCAGAGGTGAATGGTGGAGGTCTGCAGTTGGCATCCAACACCCAAACCCTGGATTATCAGTGACTGCTTGCTGCCCAGGAAGATTACAGAGGCTGAGGCTCTGGGTGGTGTCTGGGTGGACTCATGGATGAAAAACATACAGGAAGGGAACGAAGAAGAGAAGGAAAGGGGAGGAGGGAGGGGAGGAGGGAGGAGTGGAGGGAGGGAGGGAGACATTCTGGAAGTAACTTGAATATGCCCACACCCCCTCCCTGCTGCTTTCCTTATTTTTATATTTGTCAATACAAAAACATGGCTCTCAAAGGAAGTAAAGGATAGTTTGCTCTGGAACTACGAAGAAATGACTCTGGCCTGGAAACACTGATTCAATTCACCCTAAAGACCTTGTTCCAATGTGGTAGCAGGTTCATATATTTTTTTTTAAGACAGGGTTTCTCTGTGTAGCTGTGTGGATGACCTCAAACTCACAGAGACCTGCCTGCCTCTGCCTCCAAAGTGCTGAGGTTAAAGACGTGCGTTACTACTGTCTGGCCACAATTTCGTAAAATTTTTATGGTTACAAAACAAAAGAAAGGCATAAATCAAGGCATTTTTAAAACCATTGGTAGGAACATAAGGTAGGTAGGTTACAATAAAGCATGGAGACTTCTCTGCTGTTGGCTTCAGATGCCATCTGACGACATTCTTAGTCTCTGGGTTGGTGGCAGCTGGGGATCTGCTAGTACATTCCAGAAAGATTTACCTAATGTTCTCAAGGATGGGCGTTAGATAGCACACAAGTCAGGGTGGTGGGCGGCTATTAACGGGATATATTACTTTGTGTCTATATTGTTGTGATGGAACATTGGACCAAAAGCAACTCAGGGGAAGGAAAGGGTGTTTGGCTTTCATGTCACAGTCCATCATTGAGGGAAGTCAGGGAAGGCACTCAAAGCAGGAAGCTGGAGGTGGGAACTGAAGCAGAGACCATGGAGGAACTCGGCTTACTGGCTTGCACTCCGTGGATTGTTCAGCTTACCCCCTTAGATAAGCCAGGTCCACCTGCCCAGGGGTGGCATGGCCCACAGTGGACTGGGCCCTTCCACACCAATCATTAATCAAGAAAATGTCCCACAGACATGCTTGTAGGCCTATCTGATGGAGGCAATCCTTTCATTGAGGAACCCTATTCTTAGGTGTCTCTAGTTTGTGTCAAAATGACAAAAGCTAACCAGCCCATGGCCTCAAGATAGCTCAAGATAATCTATCTCTCGATGTGCAACAATCCAGTCCTCCACAATCATGGAAGGTCTGTCTCCTCAGTCAGCTTGTGGGACCTTTAACACAGGTGTGGCTTTCTTCTTCTTCTTCTTCTTCTTCTTCTTCTTCTTCTTCTTCTTCTTCTTCTTCTTCTTCTTCCTCTTCCTCTTCCTCTTCCTCTTCCTCTTCTCCTCCTCCTCCTCCTCCTCCTTCTTCTTCTTTGTTTTTTCGAGACAGGGTTTCTCTGTGTAGCTTTGGAACCTATCCTGGCACTCACTCTGGAGACCAGGCTGGCCTCGAACTCACAGAGATCTGCCTGCCTCTGCCTCCCGAGTGCTGGGATTAAAGACGTGTGCCATCAACACCCGGCTAGGTGTGCCTTTCTTCTCCAGGAATTTAAGCCCACAGCTTGATGCTCCTGAGCCAGAGAGTGTGAATAACATGACAAGTAGGACTGCACACATGTGTCCAGGCTACTGGTTCCCAGAAGGTGTCACCTGAAAATAAATGTTGATTTGCAGGGATGAATATTTGTACCACAGGGGCACAAGCTTTCCAGGTTATAAAATCCTTTGGCCTATTCTGACAAGTCAGTAGGAGCTGTCTTATGCCCTTCCCTCTGGCCAATGCCTTACAGCCCTTTCTCCATTCTATGTTCACCTTAACCTACATGTGGCAGTTTGAAAGAGAACGGCCCCCACAGGCTCATATATTTGAATGCTTCAGCCCCAGTTGGTAGAACTATTTGGGAAGGATTAGGAGGTGTGGCCTTGTTGGAAGAGGTACGTCCCTGGAGGTGGAATTTGAGGATTGAAAAGCCCAAGCCTGGCCCAGTCTCACTCTCTAGGCCTCCATCATGTGGATTAGATGAAAGCTCTCAGCTCTACTCCAGCACCAAGCTTGCCTGCTCCCTGCCACTATATTCACAGATGAACTCTCTAAAACTATAAGCAGGCCCCCAGTTTAATACTTCATTTCACAAGTTGCCTTGGTCACGATGTCTAAAAGTAACTAAGACACCATCTCTGGAACCTTCACAAGAGAGGTGAGCTTTGATATTTCATTAATAGTTCTCTGAACTTTAAGTCTCATCTGAGGTCATATACATTTGCATTGGCATTGATGAAAATTCCAAGACGGTCTAAGTCTAATAATAGAGTAAGGTTGGAGAAGAGAAGAGAAAGATGAGAGGCATTATTCTAGCTAACAGCTCTGGGTTAAACCAATGAGAAGATGGACAAGGGGCTTAGTGTAAACAAAATCAAAAGCAAAAATCCGGCTCCGTGTTCTTTTCCCAGCGTCGAATCCCAGATCCTCTAATTGAGGCGGTCAGCCATCTCCCACTGTCATAGAAACAACTGCCAAGTGGCACCTGCTGCCCCTGACACACCTCTTCAAGGCCGAGACTTCCTGACCCACAGTGTCCCACCCCTCTGATCTCATTGTAAACCATGGACTTCTATCTCCTCAAAGCTTCATATAGAATACTGTGGTTTCCCTGATCCATCATGGCTGTTGGTGGCTTTGGAAACCGGGCCAGGATTGGTCCCCATTGCATGGGTAACAGTTTAACAACCTTGTTTCCAAGATCTCTTGGTCGCTAATATTTTGACTTATCAGGGTTGGACAAAGTGACAGGATCTGGAGATGCCTGGGGAGATCAGGCTGGTGTGGGATGCCCCTACAATGACCTGTGACCTGAGTAGTCACCAGGTCCTGCTTAGAGGGGCTCTGTGCCTGACTCTGCAGTCATCTGGACCTTATTATTTCTTTCATTGATTAAACTTTTTCTTTGACAATTTCATACATGTTTATAGTACATTCTGTTTATTCCCTGCCCTCACGTGGAAATTCTTTATGAAATTTTATTATTATATATTTGATAATAACAACAATAAATATCTTACATATAATACTATTATTTGTGTATATATGACATGCGTGGGTGTGGGTGTGCCACAGTGCACTTGTGGAGGTCAGGGGACAATTTCACAGAGTCGATTTTCCCCTTCAACTTTAATGTGGGTCCTGGGCACCAAACTCAGGTCATCAACCCGCAGAGCCACCTTACCTGCCCTTGGTTTGAACGCTGATTTTATCAGTCATTGGGGAATCATAACCTTGGATGACTAAACTTCATTCTTTCTATGACATAAGCATGCGGCTTCTTCAGACCCAGACGTTTGCTTTAAGTCTTCAGCCACAGGATAAGTACCACCTGGGAGCAACCATGGCTTAGATTTGAAAGTGAGCTGGCCCCTGCAGTGGGAACGCATCAAGAGCTTCCCAACTTCCTTGCTGGCTTTCCCTGCAGAACGCAGCATGGCTCCAGCCACAGGGGGGCCTCCAAGTGCTGCGAAGTAGTCAACCCACAGGGATTTGTCATCTTAAAGAAGGCTCCTTTCCCTCCCTTCCAGCAATAGAGGAAACACACAAGAATTTTCCAGATCATCCTTTAAAAATTTAGATTTAGGAGCCAGTGAGATGGCTCAGCAGATAAAGCCACTTGCCACCAAATCTGACAGCCTGAGTTCTGATTCCCAGAACCCACATGGTGACATGGTGGAAGGAGACACAGCTTCTCTTAAGTTGTCCTCTGACCTCTACATGTGTGTCCTTGCACCCTACCCAGGCCAGGAGCTCTCTCTCTTTCTTTCTCTCACAGACACACAATAATAATAATAATAATAATAATAATAATAATAATAATTTTGAAATTCTAAAGGGTGTGTTGTGTATTTTTTTGTGGATCTCTTTTCTTTTTTTAAAATTAGAAACAATCTTATTTTACATATCAGTCCCAGTTCCCTCTCCCTCTCATCCTCGCATGCCTCCAGTCCCCAGTCCCACTCCCTATCCACTCCCTAGGGAGAGCGAGGCCTTCCATGGGGATCACCAAAGTCTGTCAATCATTTGGGGCGGGGCCTAGGACCCCCCCACCCCCGTGTGTGTCTAGGCTGAGAGAGTAACCCTCCGTGGGGAATAGGTTCCCAAAGTCCATTTGTGCACCAGGAATAAATACTAGTTCTACTGCCAAAGGCCCCATAGACTGCCCAGGCCTCCTAACTGTCACCAAGTTCAGGAGGCCTGGTTTGGTCCTGTGCTGGTTCCCCAGCTATCAGTCTGAGGTCCATGAGCTTCCCCTTGTTCAGGTCAGCTGTTTCTGTGGGTTTTCCCAGCATGGTCTTGACCCCTTTGCTCATCACTCCTCCCTCTCTGCAACTGGATTCCAGGAGATCAGCTTAGTGCTTAGCTGTGGGATCTCTGTTTCTGCTTCCATCAGCTACTGGATGAAGGCTCTAGGATGGCATATAAGGTAGTCATCAATCTCATTATCCGGGAAGGGCATTTAAGGTAGCCTTTCCACTATTAGATTCATAGGGGTCATCCTTGTGGATTTCTGGACATTTCCCTAATGCCTGATTTCTCTTTAAACCTATAATGGCTCCCTCTATTAAGGTATCTCTTTTCTCGCTGTCCTCTATTCGTCCCCCCATTCAGTCTTCCTGATCCCTCATGTTCTCCTCTCCCCTCTTCTCCCTTCCTCTTTCTTCTATCTCCCCCCCTCCTTTCACGTGCTTCCAATTTGTTCAGGAGCTCTTGTTGCTAAATACCTTTCTTTTTTTTTAACAACAAGAATTTATTTTCTAAAAACTAGACGTTTTAAAGCCAGGTGCCACTACCATAGGCCTTTCTGAAGGTTCACTTTTTGGCATTTCAACTTCCTCTGCTGTCTCCATGGTCTTTTCTCTACGTGATCCTATGTCCTAATCTCTTATGGGACAGTTTTCTTTTTTTCTTTAGAGTATACTTTATTAGTTTTTGTAATCAAACCCACGTAGATAAGACCTTACATATTTAATACAGTGCGTTACCCCTGTACAAATGGAAAAAAATTAAGTTCAACATTTCTAGACCAATATGGCTGTTAATTTCTGTGCAATGCCAACTCAACACGGTAAACTGGGATACTTTTTTCCAAAGTTGACAGCATAGCTAAAGTTTCCAAAAATTTAAATTATATATGTTTATATATATATATTTATATAAAAAGACCAATAATAGCAATATGTTATGCATCAATAGCAGCAACAGCTTTTCCAGGTTCTGCAGTCATTTGAACAAAATTGTAGAGACATCCAGCACACTCCATTTAAAAAACAAAACAAAACAAAAGTAAAAAACAAAATCCCAGAAAACAGTACAGTTCTGTTACTCTTGTGGTACCTGGCACCATTTTTTTAAAATTAGCTTCTCAATCATCTGGAAGGAAACCATTCTGAGCAACATCATTAAAAACAGCTCTGATAAAGCACGGTCACTAAATACCTTTCTTTACTTCTTACTCCAGGACTTGCTGTGTAGCTGGACCCTGATGTCCTCCTCTCATCCTCTTCCCAGATTTCTCCTCTTATTCTCTCTGCCACAGCATAAACAAATGTGACACATCTTCAACTAATAATCCACAACAGTGGCTCGTATCTGCAACCCCAGGACCGGGGAGACTTTGGCAGGAGGATTGCTATGAGTCTGAGGTCAGCTTGTACTACACAGTGAGTTTCAGGCCAGTTTGAGCTAGGTAGAAAGACCCTGTCTTGAAGCAAAACAGAACCAAAAATGTATGGATATCTCCACAAACCAACCAATAAGCAGGCTAGTGGAGTCAGGTGTGGATAAAGAAAATGTGTTACATTTACACAAGGGAGTATTACTCAGTGGGGAAAAAAAACCAATGAAATCTTGAAATTCGCAGGCAAATAGATGGAACTAGAAGAGACCATCCTGAGTGAGGTAACCCAGTCACAGAAAGACAAACATGGTATGTACTCACTCATATATGGATATTAGACATATGGCAGAGGACTACCAGCCTACAATCCACACCGCCATAGGAGCTTGTGCATATTCTGTGTACCTGTGTATGAATGAGTGTGGGAAGATTGGGCTCCCCAAAGGGGAGGAGCCAGGCAGGCTCTGGTGAGCTATGTCCCAATCTTGCCTTTTCAGGAAGCTGCTGTGCTTTGTCATCAAGGGTATGGAATGCAAATACAGGGAACGAAAAAGTAGAGTACTTAGAAGGCTAGTGCAGGCCTGGGTGATATGCATAAGGATGGCGGCTCCATCTAACATGTTAGATGCAGGGATGAGGAGAGGAGGGGCAAGGTGCGGTGGTATTTGAGGCACTTTGAAGGTAAAGTTTGCATGGAGATCTGTGAGTTCAGATGTGGATGTAGACTTACTGACTTGTTTGCCACACAGGAACATTGAAGCGAATCCTTGTCGCATCTTGGGTTGAAAAACAACAGAGCTGATGGTTTGCTGGCCGTGACAAAGGCCAGGACTCTGGGCTGGCATCCTGTGGCTAGGTGCGGTCCACTGTTCTTTACCGGGGAAGCTGGCCGCCTTGATTGTTACTACATTTGGCATAGTTTTGGTTCACTTGTTTATTTTTGTAAAATAGTGAAGCAATGTATCAGAGCCAGTTGGACATTATTAAACTTTTTAATAATCTCCATAAATAATGCCCTATTTGCTGAAAACATCGATAGTTTAGATTTTTCATCACATTACTTAAAAAAGGATTTATTTATTTTTATTATATGTGTATGAGTGTTTTGCCTGTTTGTGTGTACCATGTGCGTGCAGTACCCATAGGTGCCAGAAGAGGGCGCTAGATTTTTTCCTGGAACTGGAGTGATGGATAATTTCATGTAGCCATGTGGGTGCTGTAAACTCTGCAGTGTAGTCAATGAGCTTAACTAATTAAACCATGTCTCCAGTCTCCTCATTAGATTACTTATTGGATGCAGGATTTATCCTGAAATTAACAATGAGGAAACATAAATAAAATAAAAAACATGTATCTTGTCAAAAGCTCAGCTTCAAGTAGCTATGTATATTAATTTTGGTGGTCTGGGTAATTAATTTAACTTGGAATGGAGGATCTCAGTGGGTTATAAGCATAGTGAGTTTGTGAATCAGGCCTCTAGGAAGATGAGCTGGATATTAATCTTTTAAGACCATCTTTGTCTCCAGCATTTCTTCTCAGGGTGTCTGATTCCCCTTTTTTGTTCTTTCAGGTTCCAGTGGTTTGCATTTTCTCAGTCCTCCAATCAGCTGCAAGAGAGAGCAGTATGCACTGCCAGGATGCTTAGGATTTTCTCTGGTGGATGTCTTGTATTTACACTATGATTTAGCCTGGAATTCAGGCAGAACTCTAGCCCCGGGTTCTCCAAATGAACATGGTTCCTTCATCTACATTCTGTCTCTAGTCTCTTTTCTGGCTTGGTGGGAGGATGGGTTTTGAGGGAGTACTGGGAAGGGCAGGCCCAATGTTGGGTGAGGGGGCAAATGCCCCAGTGAGTTTTTTCTGCCTCTGAGGCTGGAGGTTTTGTCTAGGAGGTTTCAGCAGAGAATGGGCCCTGTACTTACAAGGTGCTTTGCCTTCTCCATAGTTGAGACAGTGGCCTTCAGGGTAAGCAGCACTAAGACAAGACACAGCCTTTCAAGTGAGTTATGTTCCTAGAGGGGAGAGTAGAGATCACAAGCTGAGACACAGGCCAGCTCATTCAAGAAGTTACAACATTGTGGGGAAACAGCATAACAAGGCTGTACACAGATAATGCCTCATACTTGTACTCCTAGCACTCAGGTGATAGAGGCAGGAGAATTTAGAGGCATTAGGGGCCAGTCTGAACCTCTGTCCTAGTTAGCTTTGGCTGTCAATTTGACCCAGCCTGGAAATCATTTGAAGGAATCTCAATTAAGGGATCATCCAGGTCAGATTAGCTTGTGGCCCGGTGTGTAAGAGATTGTCTTGATTAAAGATTGATGTGGGAAACCCAGCCCCCAGCCCACTGCGGGCAGCCATCCTCAGGCAGATGGCTCTGGACTGTGTAAGAAAGCTGGCTGAATAAGAACCAGAGAACCAGCAAGTAAGTAGTGCTCCTCCACGCTCCCTTCTTCAGTTCCTGCTCTCTTCCCTCAGTGATGTACTGTGACCTGAAATTATAAGTCTTCCCTTGATAGCTATTGGTTGTCGACTTGACAACTTGTGGAATTATCTAAAACCCAAGTGGCTGGACACACCTGTGAGGGGCTTTCCTTAGTTAAGTCATTTGAAGTGGGAAGACCCACCCTAAATCCAGCTCTTTCGAAGAGGGAAGATCCACCTTCAATCTGGGCCACATCTGTGGCAGCCTATATATAAAAGGACATAGGAGAAGGAAGCTTGTTGTCTTTGCCTGCTTTCCCTTCCTCTTGCTGGCAAGTTCATTCCTTCACGGGCATTAGAGCCTACTTCTTCAGGATTCCCCAACTACTGAAGACCACTGAGGTATCTGGCCTCAGGGACTGAACAACTACTGGATTCTTAGATTTTTCATTGGTAGACAATACTTGTTGGATTAAGTGTTTCACAGCCTGCAAACCATTCTAATAAATTATCTATCTATCTATCTATCTATCTATCTATCTATCTATCTATCTATCTATCTATCCATCCATCCATCCATCTATCTATCCTGTCAGTTTTGGTCCTCCAGAGACCCCTGGCCAGTACATTCCCCTAAGTCACTTTTGATCATGGTGTTTGTCACAGAAACAGAAAGCAAACCAGAACAGCAAGCAACACAATGAGTAAGGGCTAGCCGGAGCTACATAAAACCCTGTCTCAAGAAATTGAAAAGGGCTCCGGAGATGGCTCAGTGGGTAAAAGCACTTGTCACACAAGTGTGTGAACCTGAGTTCAGACACCCAGACCCCAAACACAAGCGTCCATGATTTCAGTGCTCACATCAGAAGATGGGAGGCAGTCAGGAGAGTTCCCAGATGTGCAAAGACAGCCAGCCCGGTGTGCACAGGGGAAAGATGACAAAGAGGTTCTGTCTCAAACAAGGTGGAAGGCAAGGACTGACAGTTTGTCTTCTGACCTCCACACACATGACCTTTACACTGTGGCACTTATGTGCCTATACACACACACACACACACACACACACACACACACACACACACACACACGAGAGATGGGTGGGGAGAGAGAAACTGAAAAACTAAAGATCCCAAAACACTAAAAGTCATAGTTTGTTAACTAAATATAACCCAACAGATGAGTTAGAGGAGAGGTCACTGTGGAGTTATTGCCCTGGGAAGCTGAAATGAAGACGGACATTGACTCAGCAAAGTTAGCAAGAGATGGGAAGCAGGTGGGAAAGGATGAGAAGTGTGTGTGCAGATCCTGAGACCTGACATGGGAATAGAAGACTGAGGGAAAGAGGGGTTATCCCCTTAAAGACAAAGGAGAACGTCCCCCAACATCAACCAACCTCATCCTTAAAAAGAGCCAATCAAATAGGCCACTTAAAACAAAGATGAAAACCAACCATATGTCTAGATTCAGCAAAACTGAGCAAAAAGTAGTTTCCTTGTCCCCAGCCTGTAGCTCTCATGCATTCGTCTATCACCATCCTACACCAGGGAGGTGCATTCATTGACCAATCAACAAACTTACAATGGCATGTGACCATTCCATCGTTGTTCACTTAGGGTTCACTGCCAGTGTTGTGCAACCTATGGGCCACAGGAAGGTTTGATGACTTCTGCCCATTGTTATTGCCTCATAGATGATGACGTCACTGTCTTCAAACAAATGTGTCTTTTTCCAAACCCCTGTCTGCATTTCTTTGCCTTTTAAAAAATAATATATTAGGGGGCTGGAGAGATGGCTCAGCGGTTAAGAGCACTGACAGCTCTTCCAGAGGTCCTGAGTTCAATTCCCAGCAACCACATGGTGGCTCACAACCATCCATTATGAGATCTGGTGCCCTCTTCTGGTGTGCAGATATACATGGAAGCAGAATGTTGTATACATAATAAATAAATAAAATTAAAAAAATAACATATTAGTGTTGGAATTATGCAGTACTGTATGTAGTCTGTTAAGATTGGCTTTTTTCATTTAGTAGTCTGCATTTAGGCCTCTTTCTACTATTTTTTTTTTTGTTTCTTTGATAGCTAGTTTCCTCTAACTGTTAAACAGTGTTTCAAGTGTAGATGGACCACAATTCATGCATTCACATACCAAAGGAGATCTTGGCTGCTTCCAGGTTTTGGCAATTGTGAATAAAGAGGCTATATGCATCTATTTGTGTAGATTTTGAGGGTGATACATTTTCAGTTCATTTATGTGAACAGTAAGGAATGTGATCTTTAATTATATGGTGAGAGTTTCTTAAGCTTTGTGAGAAATTCCACACTTTCATTCATGCTCTGATGACGTCCTGAAACGGGCTGTTGGAACAGTGGCACCTGCTTGGTTTTTGCTCCTGATCCTCGTGTTAGTGGATGGTGATATCTAGTCTCCGCAGGTCGGGGAGAACATGTTCCCCAGTGTTAACCTAGGACCTGAATCCCAGTGGTTCTGAGGGTCAGCCACACACCTGCTGTGGAAAGCAGAGGTTCCCATGATCTGAGAGGTGGAAATGTCCCTGTGTGATCAACCACCACTGCCTTCCTCTTCCCATCCAGTGAAGTACACCTTCCCACTTGCTTCAAGGGATGTAAATTAATATTTAGAATAGGGCAATGCTGATTTTATTTAAAAACCGGTATGTGTTGTTGGAATTTGTTGACTCAGCTCATAGTTTTATTCCTCCTTTGAAAATAATGGAAATTGCCTTACAGCAGAGATAAAAAGCCTATTCCGTGTGTTTCATTTCTTCCTGCTCCTAGCTTTCTCTTGAAGAGTTTTATTCATTCGTGGTGTGTGTGTGTGTGTGTGTGTGTGTGTGTGTGTGTGTGTGTGTGTGTGTGTGTGTGTGTTTGTGAATGCATGTGCAGGTGTGACTATTAGAAGCCCAGAAGAAGGTTTTCCTTCTGTATCACCCTCTATCTTTTCCCACAAGGCAGGGTCTCTCTCTGAATGTGGAGCTTGCGGGTTTTCTAGGCTAGGCTGGAAGCCAGGAAACTGCCATGATCCTCCTGTCCCCCGCACCTTGGAGCTGGGGTTACAGATGTACATAGGATGCCTGGCTTGTTATGTGGGTGCTGGCACCCCATCCCTGGCCCTTATGGTCCTGCAGAGTTCTTTTTAGCTACGGAACCATCTCTCTAGCCCAGTGGTTCTCACTCTTCCTGACACTTTGACCTTTGAATACAATTCTTCATGCGGTGGTGACCCCCAATCATAAAGTTATTTTCCTTGCTACTTCATAAGTGTAATTTTGCTATTGTTACAAATCATAATGTAAATATCTGTGTTTTCTGATGGTCTTAGGTGACCCCTGTGAAAGGGTCGTTCAACCCCCAAAGTGGTCATGACCCACAGGTTGATATCCCCCGCCAGTCTAGCCTCTCTTAGCTTTCTTTCCTGGAAACGTCTTCCTATTATTCCATGCTTTGGTATTTTGTTTAAAAAACAAACAAAACAAAACAACTGGGACAAAGGTGATGTTCACAGCTATTAACTTCCTATGGAATAATAGCTTTATCTTTCTCATTTAGAACTTACTTGTTATTTTTCTTAGATTGTTGCTTGGAAACTAATTTCTCTTGGCTACTAGCTTCTTTGCATTTGCAGTGATGGGGATTCACCTTTGTGTGGCTGAAACAACTGTTGTGATTTATAGATGTTCAAAGTGGGAAAGGCAGGGCTACAAAGGATCTTGTGTTGTTGGGGCTTGCTCTTGAAACCCACTTCCCACCCCACATCCTCTCTGTTGGCTTTAGCCTCTCACTACAGGTGGGTTCCTCTGTGTGGTAGGTGATGTGGGGGCAGGTGCACCTGGAAGCACCCTTCTTTATTGGCTTTATCGTTCCAGCTCTTGTCTAATGAACTTGGCTGGCCTTTGTCCTGGGTTCTCTGGAGGAAGCCTCTAAACTCCTGGAATTTCCTGACCAGGAGATAGGAGTGTCTTTGTTATTTCATCCTTGCCTGCTGGACCACACCTGAGCTTACAGCAAAGGAATGAATCATGCTTGGCTTAAGGATGAACAATCCACCCTGCTGGAGTGCAAAGGCCACCTGTGAGAGAAGTGTGGGCTGTGAGACCAGCTGGACCTCCTGGGAGGGGAGAGCCCAGTGGCTCCCACAAAGCCCACTTACATAATGAAATCCCACAAAGACTCTGGTACTCAGATACCAATGTGTCTGAGGCTGAGCCACCCTGAGGCTATGGATTGCGTGTTTGGAACCCTCCTACACATCACCCTACATGTCTGGGTTTATTCCTTTTTGTGATGCTAAAATTCTTTCTCACATACAGTTTTCCTGAATTCTATGACTGGTTTAGGGAACTATGAAAACTGAGAGAGTCACATAAACCTCTAAGTTAAACTTTTTTCATTATGGTTTCGGGTGTGTGTGTGTGTGTGTGTGTGTGAGTGTGTGTGAGTGTGTGTGAGTGTGTGTGAGTGTGTGTGTGTGTGTGAGTGAGTGTGTGTGTGTGTGTGTGTGTGTGTGTGTGAGTGTGTGTGTGTGTGTGTGTTTTGTCTGCATGTATGTATGTGCACCACATGCATGCCTGGTGCCCACCTAGGTCAGACATTACCCCACATGTCTCTCTTCCCCTGGTGCTGATTCATTTTCTAGAACTGGAATTAGGGATGGTTGGGAGCCACCATGTGGGTGCTGGGAATTGAGCCCTGGTCCTTAGTAACAGCAGCAAGCACTCTTAACCACTGAGCCATCTTTCTAGCTCCCAGACCTCTGAATTTTTAGTAATTGGTCAGAAGTGTGTGATGTGAGGTTGCAGCTGAAGTCTGAAGTGAGGTCAGACTGTGCTCCCAACCTGTAACAGGGGACTAACCCAGGATAGAACTTCATGCCACACACTTGGCAAAAGGAGAAATAGATGTCTTTTTTCCTTAGCGTCCAAAAGAAAACTTTCATACAAGACTTTGGACAGAGTGGAGAATGTTGTCACCTTTGAAACTGGAACCAACTGGCATAGGATGGGCAGTTCTGTGGAGAAGGGGCAGTTTGTATTGAGAGGATGCTAAACAAGAAAAGCTGTAGCTGTCTCTTATAGTGGACCTAGACCCTTACTTTACTTTCTGTATGCTGCAGAGATGTGTCCACAAACATCCAGGTGGCATTTACAGCCGTCAGTTCCTTAGTTGTGTCCCTGTGTCTAACGCTGGTTGATGGACTGGAGCAGAACGGATGAGGACTGATTTCAAACTATGGTGGTGAGAACTTGGACTCCCATCTCCCTCTTGCTGATGTGGCCTTGGCAGCCACGTGTTCATATGGCACAGCATGAGGTGGGAGACAGGTCACTCATATATGAGATCTTTACTATAGTAAAGGCATGTAGGTTTGGAAGTTGTGGTGGGCTCATAGTGGGTCCTCAAAGACAGCTCTGTAACCTATAAGTGTGACCTTATTGCGAAAAAGGTCTTTGTGGGTGTAATGAAGAGGAGGACCTTAGGATGAAATTATTTTTGATTACCTGAGTGAACCCTAAAAGCTGTCAGTAAGCATCATTATAAGAGAGGTCACATTTAGACTTAAAAAAGAAGGAAATAGGAAGGGGGTTCATTTGGGGGAGAGGAAGGGGACAGATAGAGGGGAATAAAAAAGGCAACAGTAAGCCTGAATATAAGCAGGTATATTAAATACACGGAACCCATTAGTTTGTACAGTAAATATACATTAATAATTTTCTAATGAGACAGACAGACAGAGAGAGAGAGAGAGAGAGAGAGCAAATGAAAGCAGGTGTGGCCACCAAGGCAGAACCTGGACTGATATGGCCACAGACCACAGACAAGGGCACATGTTCTCTCTTGGTTCTGGAGGCTAAGGGTCTGCCTCAAATCAGTGTGTTTTTAGGGACATCATGTACTTGAAGTGTTAAGAGAATTCTTGATCACTTCATGAAGCCTGGGTGCCTGTGACTTGGGGCAGCATCACTCCAGTTTGTCCTTTCTTTCATGTGTGCTTCTCTGTGTTTTTACTTCCTTCTTCCATGTCTTTCTATTGCTCCTTCTCTTCTTTCTTCCTCATTTCTCTTCTTTATCTTCCCCCTTCTTGGTTTTCCTCTCCTTTCCTCCTTTCCTGCTCCTCCTCCCTCCTCTCTGCCTTTCTTTTCCATGCAGGCCAGGCAAGTGTTCTACCACTGAGTTACACCCCCAGCCCTTGTCTCTTCAAACGAGAACAAATTATTGGACTAAGGGCTTGTATTAGTTTTTTTGTCTTGAAGCTTTGACAAAATACCTGACAAGAAGCCACCATAAGAAGGGAGGGTTTAGTATTTATCCCTAGTGTATGGACTTTGGGAGCCCATTCCCTATGGAGGGATACTCTCTCAGCCTAGAAACATGGGGGAGGGCCTAGGTCCTGCCCCAAATGATGTGACAGACTTTGATGATCTCCCATGGGAAGCCTCATTCTTCCTGAGGAGTGGATGTGGGGTGGGATGGGGAGTTGGTGGGGGGGGATGAGAGGATGGGAGGGAGAGGGAACTGGGATTGCTATGTAAAATAAGATTGTTTTTAATTTAAATAATAAAAAAATTCAAAAGAGAAAAAAAGGGAGGGTTTATTTCTGAGTTGCATAGTTTGAGGTTACAGTCCATCACAGCGGGGGAATCACAGCGGCAGGACAGCACACCCCATTGCATCCACAGTCAGGGAGCAGAGAGTTATGGATGCTTGTGCTCAACTCAATTTCTCCTTGTTCAGCTCGGGACTCCAAATCCAGGATGATCTCTTTATCACTTTCCCCAATAAGATGACACTTAAAGCCTCTGTGTTGACATTTCCTTTGAGGTCTTCCTGATCCACTACAGAATAACACCAAAGACTGACAGCAAGACCAGGGCTGGTGACATCTCCAAAATGTAGGTTCATCAAAAAAAAAAAAATCTTATGAACAATTATTACTGATGCAACATTTTCTAAAGGAAATGTGGAATCTACCTTCCTGAGAGTATAGACATTGACCAATTACTATTTATAGAAAATTCAAGGTCTACGCCTGCCTGGGCATTGTTTGTGTAGATTCTGCATCAGACTAAACATATGGCCTATCTGCTAACTGCTTTCTTAGCTTGGTGTTATTGGCAGGAATGTCAACAGTGTCTGACATGCCAATCTCATTTCTACCATGATGATTTGATTAATTTCTCTTTGGAGGCTGTGGTGCTGGGTTAATAGGTTGTGATTAGCCATAGGCTCCAAATAAATAAAAGAAGATGACAGATGTGACATGTTTACTTATGACACTAAACATAGGCCCAGAATTGGCTTAAATCCCATTCCAACTACCTCAAAGCCTGAAGTCTTTGGCTCAGTTGAATAGGGCTATGCTATGGTTCTTCAAATTTTGATAACTTGAATTCCAAAATAATGCATGATTTGCTCTAAAGAAGCAGAAGCACTTAGAAAATAAGAGAATTTTAAACATTTTAAAATACTATTTTATGTGTATTCATTATACAGAATGATGAGTTTTATAAAGACATTTGCATAAAAGTGTGTCATGTATGTTGACTGTACCCACTCCCTTTCCTTCTCTGCCTCCCACCGTTATTCTAATACATCCCCCTGGAGCCTCACTTTTACTTTTAAGTTTCATGTACATGTCTGATTTTATACATCCATGTAACACCTAGGATTCACAAATGAGTGAAAACATGATATTTGTCCTAGTTAGTTTTTTTAATATAATATTTCCCAGTTGCATTCATTCCCTGCAAACAACATAGTTTTGTTCTTGTTCATGGCTGGTTGAAATTCCATTGTGTATTCATACCACATTTTCTTTTTCCATTCAACTGTTGTTGGGCACCAAAATTGAGTCTATGTCTTGGCCTTTGTGACTAGTAAACACAGATGTGCAAGTATCTATGTCAGCGCTGTGTCACCTTAGAGTCTTTCAGGCATGTACCCAAGAGTGGTATGCCTGGGTCACATGGCATGGCCAGATATACTTTCAGTTTTACGAGGATTTCCACAGTGGCTGGACTCACTGCTAGCCCCTTGAGTAATGTATAAACATTCCACTTTTCTTCCAAAGGTTTTAATTATTTAAATAATGAAACTATATGGGATAAATTGTTTTGGATTTATTTATTTTATTTTTCTTGTGTGTGAGTAATTTTGTCTGCATGTGTGTATGTATGTGCGCCATGTGTGTGTTTGGTGCCTGCAGAGGTCAGAAGAAGGCATCAGATCCCTTGGAACTAGAGTTAGGAATGGTTGTGAACCACCATGTGGGTGCTGGGGACTGAAACTGAGTTCTCTGCAGACCAAGAGATGCTCTTAACTGCTGAGCCATCTCTCTAGCCCTGGATTCAACGTTGAAGTTAAACTTGACCAAGAAGAATGTCGAGTACAATGGACTCTGAGGTGGAAAGATCCCTTCGGATTCTTCACGCTTCAGAGCCATTCTTGGCTCTGCCCCTGATTGCTGTGTAAGCTTCATGTTTCCACCCACAAAAGGTAAAGTGTTGGAAGAGTTGAAGTCTAAACTTCCTTTCAGCTCTGGTATCCCGTGAGTCTGTAAGACTGCTTTACAACAGACCACACAGGTGAAAGTAAACCGTGAGAACAGGGCTCACCTCTGGGAGCATGCCCCAGCAGGCCCTCGAAGCAGAAATAAAAGCAGGGGCAGACTGTGCACTGAAACAATCGAAACAGACTTGGGACTAGGCTGTTTTATTTCTAATATGTGCTTTCTCTCTTCCCTGGCATGTCAGCTCTCAAATACATTGCACTGAAAAAGACAGGAGCTGCAGGCTGTTCTTGGGCTCCTCTGGTTGGAGTCTTAGGCCCCCTTCTCCTGAGAACACCGTGAATTTATCACTTTTCCCATTGTCTCTTTGAGGGATGCAAGCTGAGGCTGTAGTCCTTACTGTGTGTGCTCAGATGGCAGAAGCATGACAGTCCTCCAGCAGAAGAACATGCCCGCAGAGCATGTAGAAGGAAAAGCAAGCCAGTATAAGGAATGTCATGCTTACAGTAATCTGGAGGAGGGCCGGCCTTGGATGCCTTCCTTGGGATGAGAACATACAGCCATTTGCTTTCTGCCAGAACAATATTCCATAGCTCAAGGAATGACATGGTTTCTTTAGCCAGGGCCTCCCACATTCAGGCCCAAGAGACTCCATGTGGCCACGACAACTGGCTTTGTCATAATAACTCATTAGTAAAGGACCTGACGGAATTCAGTGTTCTATGTTTTAGGGAAATCCATGTATAGAAACAAGATGTTTCATTGTGTGTTTCAAACTTGAGAAATTTTAAGCATCTTAAAATGTTTCTTTTCTTAGTTTTTTTCCTCTAAATGTTTGACAGTCTTTGGAGACCAGGAACAAATTGCATCTATCTTAACACTTACTTGGAAGAGCCCATGGGGCTGATGGGTCTGCCTTCAAGGGAGCCATCAATAAACAATAAATAAATAGACCCCAGAGCCCTCTTCATATGCATGGGGCATGGGTGTTGTCCTGGGGTGTTTACAAGATCACACGCTCCCTGTGAAATGATTTTCAAAGTGCTCAGGACACCATCAAAAGTCACCTGCCTTACAAGAACCAGGAGAGCACAGACATGAATAGTGAGCCAACAATGATGGATTCAAGAGCAAATGGGGACAACTTAGCATTGAAGAAAGATGACTGCTGTGGAACATGGCTGCAGGAGGAGGCAATGCCAGTGAGGGGCTTTGTAGGATCAATAAATGTGGTGAGGAAGGAAGGATGAGGAGAGACCAGCTAACGTGTTATCAGGGCTGGGATGAAAGTGAGCGAAGCCTGTCTGTTTCCTCACAAATCCCATAGTCCAGGTTCAGGTTGGGTGATGGATGCTACTGTACTTTTTCAAGTCACAATCGCTGTGCAATCCTGTGGTGTGTGTGTGTGTGTGTGTGTGTGTGTGTGTGTGTGTGTGTGTGTGTGTGGTGGAGATGGAACATGGTTCAAGAATAGAGTCATGTGAGAATTCTGAGCGCTTATGAGAAAACCCTGAAACAAAACAAACAAACAAACAAACAAACAAACAAACAAAAAACAAGAGTCTGTGACCTCAGTTTCTTCAAAAACAGAATTGTTCTTGGGATGTGTTTTCATGCTCCTCCCAGGTGTAGTGGACAGGAGTGAGTTTACTTCAGATTACTCATTGTAACTGGCTGTTGTTGCTTATTTGTATGCCTCTATGGAAAATTTGGTTTCGCTATGTGTGGCTTGCCCCTGTGATGGGCACTTTGCTCAGCTGACTCTTCAGGTGACTCTTCTTAATCCTCACAGTATAAATGGTCTGATGCTGTGGATAAAGTTGGCTATTGCATAAGATTTTACTCTGCCTCATTTTTAGGTTCACCTCTCCATCAGTAAACATGCAGGTACTCATGGAGGCAGAAGAGGGCATCAGATCACTTGGGTCTAGAACTATAGGTGTGAGCTGCTGACATGCATACTGGGAACTGAATCGTGTCCTCTGGAAGAGCCACAAGCACTTAAATGTTGAGCCATCTCTCCAGCCCCATAGACCTAATTTCTGCTTTGCTTTGTCATTGTCCCATGTGAACTCTTTGCTCTGTGGCTACAGCTCTGACTCTCTAGTGTCTTCCTTCCCAAATGCTTTGAAGTCTCTATTCCCTGCCTGCACTTCCACCCTTCATTTACCCACATACTCTTGAAGGCTGTTCTGCACCCTGAACCCTGTTCTGTCAGTGGAATTAGCACCCTCGAAGTCTGCAGCTGTTTCTCATTCCTCATCTCATAAAACATGTAGTGACAGTTGTCACATCTGGTTGCTGCCTCCTGGAAGTGCCTCTCTTAATTTTCACGCAACTTCAATATTTATTAAGTGCTAGCTCTTCATGAATCTATCTTTGATATTCTTAGAAATCTCCGGACATTTACATCTCTGCCAATTCTCCTTCCCCCTCCCTTCCCCCCTCCTTTTTCTTGTTTGTTTATTTATTTATTTTTTGTCTTCTGTTTTTGCTCATAGCCTTGCAGGAAGACACTCAGGACAGGCAGATATTGAGCTCAATATGTAGCCCAGGGTACCCTTGAGGTGGACATTTTCCTGCCTTGGTCTTTTGAGTGCTGGGATTATAGATGTGGGCTACCATGTTTGCTCCTCTGTCAAATGATTCTATCTCAAGTTTACACTCATCTCAAACTTACAGATTGGCGTATCCCACGGGCAGCTCAAACAACACAACCAAAGCAGAATGCAGTACTGTAGGAGGTAGTGTTAGGAGCCTGGAGACAAGAGAGCATTACTGCTCATGTTTTCCCTCTAGGACCAAAGCGCACTGTGGATCTCTTAGTTCACTGAAGACAGGGAAGCTGTCTGTGTGCCCAGAAGAAAGCAGGGACAGTGGATGCTAAGCAATCTCCATCACAGCTACCTGTAAGGAGTGTTGCATGTTGAAAGCCACCAACGAGAGTGACTCCAGGAGTCTAGTGATGAACAACCAGGATGACAAGGAGAGAGTTCAGGGAAGTCCATGATGAAAATCATAACTAGGAGATCATGCCGAGGGAAGAGAACAAGGGCAGACGATAAAAGCGGCAGAAGACAATTGGCTGATCCCTGGAGCCATCCAGAATGAGCTCAGGGAACAAACATGAGGTCACCTAGTTACATCTCCAAAGAATCCAGATGGGACCTCTCTCAGAACAGGGCCTTCTGCACCCCTGCATGAGGACACTTGTGATGGGCTTAAGTGATACTCTGGGTGTGCTTTCATTTATCAGGGTCCCCCTTCTCCCATTTCAGTTGCAATTTTTAAAAGTTTTATGCTCCTAGGTATCTGGTCATTTTCAAAGATAATATTTTTAACTTCTGTTTTTAGCCTGGACCCCTCTCTTTATGTTTCTCTACCTTGATTCTTCCTTCTCTTTTTGACAGATGTCTTCTAGAAATCATGGCCCGTGAAGACAGAGAAAGCTAAGTACAAACACAGCCTGGGCGTCTGTCGCTTGAGTCATTAGTTCTTCAGTTACTGCAAGGTGAGGAGGGTTGCTCCCACTAGACAGATTACTGGCCTGAACAGCTGGAAAACTCTTCTACCATCTGCGAATCTTCCCTTACCTGCCAAACAGATTCAAACCAGCTCTTCTTGACAACCAACCTAAAAAGTATTTAAGGACAGATTTTAAAAAATATTATTTTATTATTTTTATGCATAAGACACATGCGCATCTGTGCCCCACTTACGTGCAGTGTCCAAGGAAGCCAGAAGATCCATTGGAACTGGAGTTACAGACAGTCATAAGTTTCCATGTGGATGCTGGAAATTGAACCCAGGGCCTCTGGAAGAACGGTCAGTGCTTTTGACAACTGAGCCATCTCTGTAGTCCCAGGAGAGATGATTTTTGAACAACAAATTAGATTTCTACAAACACAAAATAATAATCTTGGGGAAAATACTGTGTTTATTTTATTTTATTTTGAGTCAGGCTCTTGCTATGCAGTTCAAGCTAGCTTTGACCTTGTGATCATATGGGCTCTATATTTGTTTGTTTTAAATCAACTCTCTCTTTCTCATCCCCACTTCTGCCACCTGATAATTGTTCTGTCTGCTTTTCAGCTCTTTGGAAGGTGACACTCATGCAGCGATTGGGAACATTGCCCTTGAGCCAGACATCAGCGGATTCCAGTTCTGGTATTTACAGGCTCTGACACACCCTTTATGATATTTTCATCTTTGTTTCTTCATCTAGAAGAATATATAGAACAAGGAACACGATTCGAGCAACCCCAAATATGGGTATATATTTTGATGAGTTAATTCTCATAAAACAATTCGAGCAAAAACTAGTATTTGTTTAGCCTTGGTTGTCATTATCATCCCCATTTTAATCCAAGTCAGAGACACAGAGTGTTAAGCTTACTGGTTTTCTAGTTAACAGTCTTCAGTGTATAACGGTCACCAGGGCCTCTATGATCCTCCCACACGGCTCCTTTCCAGTACATTCTTTTGTTCATTCTTTAGACACCTCTGTCTGGTTTCTACGTGAGCTCACTGGGTTCTTTCTGTTTTGAATTTGTCCTGGCTGAGGTGAGATGGAAGCATGGCTGCTTTTCCTGTCAATATTACCAGTTTGCATCTGACTCCACTGACAGCTGAATGTACCTGCAATTACCCCTGCCAACTGGAGCCTCTGTACGTCTCCCTAGGGAGGTGGCAGGTGTGCACTGATGAGCCAGTGATTGGAGTGAAGGCAGAGAGCTGATTGCTTCTGCTGGAACATTCAGGTGCTTGGGTGTGACACTTACCTCCAATTCTTTCATCTATGATGAGCTAGTCTCTGCTTAGGCTTTTGGGAGTTAGTATGAGGTCACTAACCAAGCATGCCCTCCATTAGATATATTGTCATGACCAGCTTCAGCATCCGTAGGGAACCATTGACTGTTGTGGTGAGGCTCCAAGAAGTGCAGGAATTTGCCTACGTTCCTCTGGTTCCTTAGCCATGTACTATTTCCTGGAGCTTGGACTTGACTGTGTACGCATCTGGCCTGGGAGCCTCGGTTTCTGGCAGAACCCCTCTGCTTCCTAACCCCATGATTGAGGACAGAGGCCAGTGCAGAATGTAGCTCAGCATCTCTACAACAAAGGGTTCAAGGCCACACACAGCATCGACTTCAGCCAAGAAGCATCTCCGAGCTCAGTGGCCCAAATGCAGCCTGCAGGACTGGAGAGGGCTCTGTGTTCTAAGGAGTGACCCAGAAGATTTAATAGTTCATCTCTGACTGAAGACTTCTACTCTAAACAAAATCCTTTTGTGGTGTGTCTAACACACACACACACACACACACACACACACACACACACACACACACACACACACACACACGTCACGTGTTGGGGCAGATGATAACTTTGGGTGTTGGTCTTCATCTTCTAAGTGGTTCAAGAAAGCATCTATTGCCCATTGTGACATACTCCAGGTTAGCTGGCCTTTGAGTTTTTGGGACTTCTCTTGTCTCCATCTCCAATCTCTCTATAAGGTCCTGCTGGGGTTACAATATATGTGTTACTGGATACTAGGGACTAGAACTCAGGCCATTATTCATGCATGGCGATCACTTTCCCCACTGAGCCAGATCCCCAGCCCCAAACCTTACTCATAAATATTCATTAGTTGAGTGCAAATCCTATGTTAGCCTGGGGTATGGACATTCATAAATACAACTCTTGTCTTTTAGGATCTTGTAGTTCAGAAAAGGGCAAATGGATCACCTGCTCACTTGCCACATAGAGCATTAAAGCTAGTGACACTAGTGTACAAGTCTCCGTCGCTCCCCCACACTGAGGAAGGAAGAGTCTAAGGGCTCAGGAAGGCCTCTTGTAAGAGTGTACATCAACAGAGACAAGCAGCCAGCCTTTACTAGGTGGAAAGAATGGTCAAGTAGGTTTGTTAGATGTGGAACAGTTGAGTACAGACTGGGTATTGGAGGAATGAGTGATCTTATGATGAAGAGACGGGAGAAGGAAAAACACGCCATGACCGAGATTCATCCTCATTCCAGGTGACTGGGCCAGCATCCCCAATCACACTTGGATCCTTTGTTCTCAGGATCTACTCTGTGTGTGAACTTGGCCATACTCCCTGTGAATACCTCCACATGTCTGCCCTCTCCCTTCATGCCTCCCTCTATAAGAATTAGTCTTCCTTAGGCTTGTCTTCATCATCCATGCCTGGTCTTCTAGTCTCCTAGTATTGACAATCGACAACTCTGCTTATGATTGCTCTTGCCTTACCACACAGCCTGGCTGGCTTAGGCAGCCAATTCAATGATATATCGGCCACCGTGTCTCCTTTGCCTAACTGTACAGAAAGTGATCTATTTTTAATACATAAATGAATCACTTCAATGTAATCACTTTTGGGAACCCAAAAATATTTTATGTAATAAACACAGTCTGAGGAAAACCAAACATCAGACTGCAAAGACCAGACCATACTTTGTCAGAGATGACATATATAAAGCGTATATATATATATATATATATATATATATATATATATATATTTGGACTGAGCTGCATAAGGGCTGTGTTTTGGTGGAAGACAAGTGTGAATTATTTAGAGTGAACTTGCCAAATGCTGTGCATCATGGAGATACTGTTTATGTGTGTATGTTTATATTTTCTTCAGAGCTATGCAATTTGGTCTTGTGCCTGCTTGACTGATCATGAACTAGGCAGTGGAAACTTGACCATTGCTACACAACTGACAGAATCATGTGCTATGCTGAAGGTTCTTTGCATGAATAGCATATCCTCCTATTTTATCCCATGGTGTTGGAGGCTCATGCTAAAATTAAGTCAGGCATGCCAGTACGCAAATCCTGACGCAGAGTCTGAAGCCATTCCAGCCCGATGTGAGTGATTTTCCTGGTCACTTCACCCTATCGATAATGATGCCAAAGCAGATTTTAGCACAGACATTGCTTAAGTCTGTTAGAATGGGGTCTTGCTGTCTCTGGACTGTGAGTCACTCATTGCTATGTGGCTCTGTCCTCTTCCTCTTCTCTTATGTCACATCTTGCTTCTTTCAGGTGGGTGAGCATCAGAGGGAGAATTGCAAACGGAGTTTCCTGCTTCTACTCACCAATGCTCTGCATCCCTTCATTTGTCTTTTTGTTTTGGTTTTTCAGGATGGTTCTCTGTATAGCCAGGCTGTCCTGGAACTTTCTCTGTAGACCAGGCTGCTTTTGAACTCAGAGATCTGGCTGCTTCTGCCTCTGGGATTAAAGGTGTGTGCCACCACTGACCGGCTCATTTGTCTCCCAACCCTCCCCATAACTTGCTCATCCTTGGCAATGACCTTGGTGGCTCCCACTCTACAGAGGAAACTCATGTGGGCATCTGAATCCTCACACTGGCTTGTGCTGCTTAGAGGAAGAGCCAGGCCTGACCTTCAGGGCTAGCAATTCTATTTCCATTGTCCTTCGTCACTTCCTCAGGGAATGTTCAAACATAGGATCCTGTTGGGCTCTCCTCATTGACTGAAATACATCCCTCCCCCCTGCCCATCCTTCACACATGCTCAGCTCTTCTTAACACACCAGTGCTATCACTTGCTTCAGTGTGGGTAGTCAGTAAGCTCTCTCCTGTCCTCGTGAAGATTCTAGTATATCTAGTTGCCTTTTCCTTCCTCCCTGTCTGCCTTTTGGGACTCACTGAAGTCTCTTTCCTCTATGAGCCTCCTTAGACTTTGCATACTCTTTCTTTCCTAGCTGTTGTGTTCCTCAGCTTTTACAATTTTGGTTCGTTATGGTGTCATGTGTCTTTTTGAAATCTTTCTATCACCAGACAGTAATGTCCTTGCTTCAGCTGCCCTGATTTCTCCTGTGTCAAAGGGAAAAAGAACCAGGAGCACGAGCAGTGTGAGACAGAGCTTAGGTGGCTCTGAGTGACCCACCACAGGGAACCACAGCTTGTGCTTACATGTTACCTTCTAGTCAATCCCACCCTTATCATTGTTTTAATTTCAGTAATCCCCCACAGGCTTCCCTATATGTTCCCTTACGTTTAACTTAATAGACTTAAATTCATGTGAAGTTGACTTTTTTTTTTTTTTTATAAAAAATGTCTTTCCCAATCACTTACGTGTATAACACAGCGTGATCTAGGTGTCTTAGGGACATTCGATATCCCTATAGTCGATTCATAAAGACAAGTACTGACAGAGCTGAATGGAATCTGTAAGGAGGAGGCTAATACAGTAAGAATCCTGCAGCAAATGTAGAGGTGGGAGGAGAGAGCATTCTGGTTACTCTCCTGAGGTAGCTGGTCAGTTGGGCAGCCTCTACAAGGCTGACTCTGGACTTGACATTATGATATTAAAAGAGTGGCTAGTGGTCCAGAAGGGGCCTATTAAGGAGGTTTGGGCTTTGAACCTAATCCCAGGGCTGGGTTGTACAGCAACTGGCTGTCTAAGGCCACACCAGGCACTCTAGCAGCCCCAGAGGAATCTTCACAGGAGACCTTGATATAATCTTTATTTTGGTCTATTTAATAGATTTGTCTTCATCTTATGCTTTATATATTTTTGTACCAAAAATTAACATGCATGGTCGGGGGTTGGAGAAACAGCTCAGTGGTTAAAGATGCTGGCTACCTTTGCAGAGGACCCTGGTTCAGTTAAAAAACCTACTGTAACCCCAGTTTCAGGGAATCTGACACCCTCAACTGGACTCAATGAGCACTGTATGCAAGTGAAACACACTTATATAAATGCATGCAAACATTCACACACATAAAATAAAAATAAATAAAAATTTAAAAATTAATGTGCATGATATGATGACACATAAACTCAAGAAAAGAGAAAAGTAACAAATGAGGGTTTTGGTAAGGGGGAGGTCTAGGGCTACCAACCAGGGAAACTGAGCCCAGCAGAGTTGCATCTTGAATTGGTGAATTACCCAGTGTCAAAATGCGTGGCCAGCTTGTTTCTGCCACAGCAAGACCTGAGGAGCACCTTCCAGCTTTGACAGAGCTTGTATAGAAACCAACTGGACAAAAGGGAGGCCTCTGGGGCTCCTAGCAACAACAAGATAGATGGTTTTTCAATTATAGCAGAGGGTTTCACCCCAATCCATGAGGTCTCAGAGCATGTGGGTCCCAGGGCAGAAGATCTGAGAGAGTACTTGGATGGGCAGTAAGGATGACGATTTGCTTTGCTGTTTTTAATTGTCACCCAGATGTTGACTTTATCTAAGGCGCACCACCAGAGTGATGGAGGACTTGCCACCAAATGTCTCCACTTGAGACCATTACCCCAGGGACACAGCCAGCCCTCCATGCAACCTTGCTGGAGATGTGGAAGGGTTTGTGTGTGTTCTGCCTTCAGTCTTATCTAACACTACCTCGAGTAAGACCCCTCCTGGAACCTCGTGTGTCAGTCAGGTGGAGCAGACTCCAAATCTGGAAACCGCAGGCGTATCGATGGAAACCCTCCAAGCTTTGATTACCCACCTGGCTTTCTTAAGGATGAGGCAAGTGAAAACAGCAACCAAAGTTTGTTTTTCTTTTGTCATCTGCTCAGAATAAAGTAATCTTAATTAACCACTTTCCTATAAAACTTCACAGAATATTAATTTAATGAATGCAACGCTTATTCAACAGATCACACAAGCAGGGAAATGTGTGGCTGTTATCCTGAGTTGATAATGAAGACATTTTTCATGCCTGTAACCCTGGGCTACCCTACCATTCCTCCTAATCATCACAAAAATCATTATGGGACGATAACTCCCGGGAGTTATAAAATCTTACAACTTACAGAAATGTTTGAGGGTAGCCTGTTTTGGGGTGCTTTGAAAGCAATTCTGTTATGATTTCTGACACTCCTTCTGAGGATGCTTTCTTTTTCACCCAGGAACTCAAAAAACTCATTTTGGGTAGGCAGCCTTGAATTTTACTCACTTGCTCAGGAATGGATTCTGAAGATGTGCTTTTCGACAAGTGTCAAAGTCGTCACTGGGTAAGTCACTGGAGAGCCCTAGCAAGAAAACACAATTACCCAGTTTGTTTCTTATGCAGAAGCTGTCCATCTGCTCAGTTCACTCACCTGTGATGTGCCTCCCTGTCACTGGGGCGAGGTGGCATGGCTCCTGGTGGCTCTAAGGCGACTTATAGGAGGTGTGATGGGCAGGAGGCTGTGAGCCGTAACAGGTCGGTTGACTCTTCCCTGTAAACCAGCTCAAGCTTTCAGACCCCAAAATTAAGCTTAGACAAGATTCTGGTGAGTGTCTGGGGGGAAAGGGAATAGGTGTTGGGGGGTGGGGGAGAGAGGAAGGGAAAGGAGGTTGTGGGCCAAGCTCTTGGAAGTGCTGTGTGAAGCACAGCACAGGTCAGGTATGGCTCTGGAAGGTAAGTAAGGCTGACTGGGGATACAAGCTTGCCTTCTTAACAGAGAACATCAAGTCTGTTTTAAAGATGGCTTTGTGGCCTCTAGGAGAGGGGTTGAGTTGAGAAGGAAAACTGCCTTCAGGATGCGATGGGCCATCAGCACCTTAGATTGTGCTTAGAACAAATGGGTAACCCAACCAGCAGCGTCAGTTAGTCTCTCTAGGTATCGTCTGTCTAATGTATTCAAAGGGGTCACACACAAGCCCATTTCCAATATTCTTCCAGGACTCAGCACTCATGAGGCCCACTGAGAGTCACGAGACCATGCATGCTGGCTCACTGTGTGCCAGGCAATTGTGCTCTGAGGTGTACACATGGTTACTCATTTACACACTGTGACTAATCCTCAGAAGGTAAAACTATTGTCATTGTTGGAGAGGGAGAAATTGAATCCAAAAGAAGCTAAGACATTTGCTGGGCTCAGAGCAAAGAAGGTTCTAGAAACAGTACTCTGGTTTCTGGGCCTGCCTTTCTGAAGGGCACTGAGTGAACAGGTGTCCAGCTGCACTTCTCAGGTGTCCAGAAACCATGGAGGAGGAGCTGGGGTGTGGCTGGGTGGCAGACGGATTGCTTAGCATGTGTTTTAGGTTTCATCACTACCAGCAGAGACAAATGCAAGGAGCAGGAGACCAGGCAGGGAGATCCAGCCTAGTGATGGTGGACAGTCAATTTCAGTGGCCCTTCTTACAACTAGGATTTTTTTTTTTAAATATGTCCTTATTCAAATCCCAGGGGTCAAGAACTCAGATAAGGAGCTGGAGAGATGGCTCAGAGGTTAAGAGCACTGGCTTTTGTAACTGGTAACTGTCTGTAACTCCAGTTCTAGGGGATCTGACACTTTTAAGCCAATGCACATAAAATAAAGTTAAATAAATTATTTTTTTAAAAAAGATCTCAGATAAAGGGGAGAATGGTGGGTTCCTGCGGGAACCACTGAGGAATTCCATAGGGAAATTGTGTTGGAAACACCAGTAAGCACAGCTCTGCCAGAAAGTGACCCAGAAGTCATCACACTTTAGAATTTTAAAATTTACAAAAGCTTAATTCAGGTGTCATTAATTTCTTCTGGACCTAGGGTCCAACTGGGCAGGTTCCAAGACTTCCAGAACCAGATCTCTCTGGAGTGTTCCTTGGACGCTGATCAGGAAGGCATGGAGGCTGCAGGCAGAGACCCCTCTGGACCAAAGACTCCTTGGTTTCATGGAGTCTAGACACAGACACCATTCCGAGGTGGCATGCTGCCTGTGAAACCAGAGCCTGGCCTCTCTGGGAGGCATCTGGGAAGTATGAGTTGGCTTCATGCGGAGTATCAAGGCTGTAAGTAATTAGAAGTCCAGATGCCTTGCTCTCTCCCTGACATAAAAATGTGGGTGTGGCGGCCTTCTTGCTGTCTGTACTTGTGATTTCACTGCCTTGACTGATGGATGGAAGACTTAGCCACTTGGCAACTCGTTCAAAGGAAGACTGTTGATTGTTACTTTTCAGGGTTAGATTGTTGTTGGTGGATTGTGCATGTTTTTGCTCTTCCTCAGTCCCCCTGTTCTTTAAAAATTTTAATTACATTTATTTTGTGTGTGTGTGTGTGTGTGTGTGTGTGTGTGTGTGTGTGTGTGTGTGGTGTGTACACAAGCATGTGCGTGCATGCGCTTGCATGCCATGGTGTATCTGTGGAGGTCAACTTTTAGGACTTAGCACTCTTCTTCCATCATGTTGGTTCCAGGGATCAAACTCAGGTCATCAGGGCTAGCAGCAAGCACCTTTACCTTCTGAGCCCTGAAGGCAGCCCCTATTATTTCCTTTCTATGTTCTTTGCATCTTGTAACATCATGTGATGATGAAGAGAAAGAGAGAGAGAGAGAGAGAGAGAGAGAGAGAGAGAGAGAGAGAGAGAGATCCACTAGAGGAATTTTGGTTAGTGATGTGTGGCAGGCGTGGGAGGCATGGGCAGGCATTGCTGCTCACATGGTAGGATTTGAGGTTATTAAAGGGACACTAGGCAGGGCAGGGCTTTGATTGGATCAGCCAGCTGCAGCCAAGGACAGAGAGAATGGGACTCAGTGTGGTAGTTTGTGGGGAAATGGGGCAAACCCTGGAGACAGATGCAGAGAAGGTCAGAAGAGAGCAGGGAGCCTGGAAACCAAGCCAGTGGTAGTCAGCATGACGAGCAGGCACTGGGTACCATGTCTGCTCTTCCATTAGCTCCTGCTGATGGGTGAGGCGAGGACATGTGGGTTTTATTTCATTTCTCATGAAAGCAATATGGCATGATGGAAAAAGCGTGAGCTGAGTGATACTAGGGAAGTTGCCTGAGGCCCTGTTTTGAGTGAATATTGTGGGACTCTGGATTGTACTTTTTCCATTCGTAGGTGAGGAGGTTGGATTGGATGGACCCCCCATGTTTCTTCCAGTTCTAAGGTTGGATAATAGTGACTTTGAAGACAGTAAGATCCATGATATATCTGCCAACATGAAATACTTCTTCAGGGACCCATGTTCCCGAATGTGTTTTGAGTATGAAAAGTCCTCACTGAGGGCAGTGTAGTATTTCACAGCATTTTTTATTACACATCAGCCAATATCCATGATACAGACTCATGACCTGAACAGTCTAGGAGTGAATCACAGGCCATTGGATTCAGAGCTGACTGGGGGACATTACCAGCCCATGTGCTTTTGTGTCCTCAATGCCTAAAATATCTAGAGGATAGGTTCACGTGTGATTGTTTTGTCAGTCATTCCAGGTCTGGACATATTTAAGATACTCGATAATGAAAATAATTGTAACTATTTACCTAGTGAAGAACTAGAGGGAAGAACCCCCCAGTACTTTTTAAGTAGCTGAGGACATTTGACCTCTGGGGACAGACTGAGTTGACTTGGGGTGTCAGGGTTAGTGGTAGGGAGTGCTGCCTGCCTGCACATTCCAAGAAGGACCTCCCTGCCCATTCCTTCCTTCTCTCCTCCCCTCCTTCTGATGTGTGAAGTTCAAGGAAGTGAGGAGACAGCAAAGTGTCCTCTGTGTGAAGCCCACATCTGCTGCCCCAGGCGCGGAGACCCGCATTCTGCATGCTCCAGACCACAGAGAGATCTTTGCCCACTGACTTTGGCTCAGAGTTGCATAGGATTCCGAAATGGAGGTGAACGCACACAGAAAGAACAACGCTTTTCGTCCCTTGGCGTCCTCGAGGAGATGAGTGGCCACGCGGTAGGAGACTGATGTCCACGGAGACATGAGAGCATGGTGGCAAGCTGCACACAGAAGGGCAGTGAAGGGTTTTAGTCTCTGTTGGAGCTCCGGGGTCTCGGGGTGGGAAGGGAGCTGGGAGGCCGCTGCTAAACCACAGAACTGCTTGCTGTTCTTAGTAACTTATCTTTGGGCATCTTCTCACGGAATCCGGCAACAGTGCTAAAAGCCAAAGATGAGGAATTTATATAAAAAAGATAAATCCATGACTTCAAAGCTAAGATTATCTAGTCATTCCTTCCAGAGACCTCCCAGCTTCACATAAATGAGTTTCTTGGCAATTTTAGCCATTTCCACACGATGGGAACTTCAGAGGGTTTCATTTGTAATTGATTTTCTCCCCCTCCCAATTTCTTTTAATTAAGGCATACAGTAGAAAGCAAATATTTCTTTCCCTCTCTGCTAAGTATTTGAGAGAACTGGTTGCTTTACACAGAGGGGTATGAATCCACATTGATAAAGCCACACGAGTTGTGGTGGCTCACACCTGCCATTCCAGCACTCAGGCGGGAGGATTGTCTCAAATCTGAGGTTAGCTTGGGCTTTTTATAAAGAACCAGGCCAGCCTGGGCTGTGTGGTAAGATCCTATCTCAAAATAAAATAAAAAAAGCAAACAAAAAACAACAACAGCACAAAAAAAGGAAAAGGAAGAAAAAAATCTAATTAAAGTCAAGACTATACTGTAATACCAAGTTGATCTAACCAAATTGTAAATAAATCCATTTTACTTTATGTTGGGGGGAGCAAAAAAAAAAAAAACAAAAGAAAACAACAAGGCTATACTGACATGGTAAATAGGAAGTGATAACTTTATATAGCAGAACTTTATCTTATAAAGCATTTTATTAAAAATATTATTTATTCTTTGAAAATATAGTGTATTTTCCATATATGTATAAAATAAATCTTATCATATTCATTATACATTTTCCCTCCAATTCCCAACTTCATCTCCCAACTTCCTGCTGCTCACCTCATTTTAAACCTACTGAGCCCAGTCATTGCTACCCATAAGCACCGGGGTGTCGGTTCATCCACTCAGGCCTGAGAAACCTACCAGCAGCTACATTCCAGAAGAAAGCTGCTCTCTTTCCACCAGCATCCATCAAATACCAACAGCTTTTCAAGGGTCAGGCCTTAGGAGCCCTTCCATCCATGCTGGAATTTTTTTTCTGACTTGATCTTGTAACGGCTCCATGCAAGTTACCACAGTCGCCATGTGAGTCATGTGTAGCAGTCATGCCATGTTCAGAGCACAGCATCTCATGGCTCTCCTGCATCCTCTGGTTTACTTCATTTTACCCTCTCTGCCCCAGTAATCCCTGGGCGGTGGTTGGGGGAGGTTGGCATGATTGTCGTTGAATTCATGGCTGAGCATTCACCAAGGTGGAGAAGGGTGGGAACATAAATACTTAGAAGTTGGTTTGACAACATGACCGCTTAGCAGACAACTACAGTAGGTTCCCCTCTACCGCCTCCCCAGCTGTAGGCTTTTGGTTAGGTTTGCAGGCATGAGTTTCATCCTGTGGAGAAGGCCTTCAGTCCAGTCAGTTCCACGGATTCCCTTCGAACCATCATGGCACCATTCTTGTCCAGTACCGAGAGTTCAACCTGGGACCCGCATTGCATGCTGGGCAGCACTGTCACCCAGCACCAGCCCTTGGTTATTCATTTTGGTTATATTGTTGTTGCTAACTTTCAGGATGATTAAACTTTGGGCTCTGTCCTAAGTGCTATTTTCGACTCTTCATTCTTTTAAAATGAAATTAAACTTCCTTATCTGGTCCTAAAACTTGGTATGCTAGTCTCTTAAGGAACTTTAGATAAGACAATCAAATGGAAAGAGCCCTCTCTTTTAGATTAGATAAGGCACCTCTCTCACCACCTTAATTCCACAAATGAACAGAGCTACATTTTTATCTAACTGTATTAAATATTAATCTCTAATATATTTGCCAGAAACACTCCTTTAGACTAGACTGGAAACATGAGTTTTGAAATCAGGCTGGCCTTGAACTCAGGTGTCGTCTTCAGCAATAGGGCTTTATGGAGAAATATCAATAACCTTGGCAACAGCCTTGGTTGTTTGGGGGTTCCCACGGGACCCCTTTGACTAAAAACTTGATTAAATGTAACATAGTCCTGGTACTGGAAGCTTCATTTGGTGAGGAGAGAGGTTCAATTAGGGCTCTGTCTCCCCTGTTATTTGTCAAGTTTATTTAGATCACCTTTATACTATATGTTTTAGGAAGCTTCTATTGTGTTAGTTTTCCATATGACCTCTCCAAATGGCCCTTAGTTTTACTTGTCCCTCCTCGTATTTCTTCCCTCACTCACCTCTTCCCTTCTCTTCCCTGTGTCATCCTTTCATTCTAAGCCCCACCCCATCCCACACCTGCCAGTCCATAGCTATCTATTTCCCCCTTTAGGGAGAGCCATTCCTTCCCCCTCATCCCTTGCTCTCTATAATTAACCTCTGTGGTTTTATGGATTGTAGCTTGCTTATCAATGACTTGACAGCTAGCATCCACCTATAAGCAAATACATATTGTATTTATCTTTCTGGGTCTGAGTTATGTCACTCAGGATGATTTTTTTCTAGTTCTATTCATTTACCTGAAAACTTGATTTCATTTTTTAATGGCTGTGTAATATTCCAGTGTGCAAATGTACCCCATTTTCTTTATCCATTCATCTGTTGACAGACATCTGGGTTGTTTCCAATTTCTGACTATTATGAATAGAGCAGCAATGACCATGGTTGAGCAAATGTCTCTGTAATAGGAGAAAGTATCCTTTAGGTATATACCCAAGAGTGGTATAGCTGGATCTTAAAATAGATCAATTCCAGCCGGGCGTTGGTGGCACATGCCTTTAATCCCAGCACTCGGGAGGCAGAGGCAGTCGGATCTCTGTGAGTTTGAGGTCAGCCTGGTCTACAAGAGCTAGTTCTAGGACAACCTCCAAAGCCACAGAGAAACCCTGTCTCAAAAAACCAAAAACCAAAAGAATTCCTATCTTTCTGGGGAACTGCCACACTGATTTCCACAGTGGTTGTACAAGTTTGCACTCCCACCAGCAATGGATGAGTGTTTTCCTTACTCCACATCCTTGCCAGCAAGAGCTATTACTTATATTATTGATTTTTGCCATTATGACTGGTGTAAGATAAAACCTCAAAATAGCTTTGATTTGCATTTCCCTAATGACTTAGGACATTGAACATTTCTTTAAGTGCTTCTCAGCCATTTGAGCTTCCTCTTTTGAGAATTCTGTTTAGATCTATATCCCATTTTTAAATTGGATTATTTGTTGTTATCTTGATGTCTAGTTTTTGAGTTCTTTATATATTTTGGATATTAGTCCTCTATTGAGTATTCACTTGATAAAAATCTTTTCCCATACTGTAGCCTACCACTTTGTCCAAATGACAGTGTCTTTTGCCTTACAGAAGCTTTTCAGTTTCATGAGATCCCATTTACTAATTGTCATTCTTAGTGCCTGTGCTAACTGTGTTCTGTCCAGAAAGACTTTTCTTGTACCCATGAGTTCAAGACCATCCTCCGCTTCCTCTTCTATCACATTCAGTGCATATGGCCTTATGTTGAAGTCTTTGGTCCATTTGGAGTTGAGCTTTGTTCAGAGTGCTAAGAATGGATCTATTTGGAGTCTTCTACATGCAGATAACCAGTTTGACCAAAACCATTTGCTGAAGGCGCTGTCTTTTTTTCCCAGTATGTATTCCTGGCTTCTTTATAAAAAATCACGTGTGCATAGGTATATGGACTTATTTCTGAGTCTTCAATTTTATTCTATTGATCTCCATGCCTGTTTTTTGTGCCAATACCATGCTGTTTTTTTTTATATCCACTGCTCTGAGGTACAACTTGAGATCAGTGACAATGACACCTCCAGCAGTTCTTTTATCACTCAGGAGTGTTTTAGCTATCTTGTGTTTCCACATGAAGCTGAAAGTTGTCATTTCAAGTTCTGTGAAGAATTGTGTTGCAATTTTGATGGAGATCACTTTGAATCTGTAGATTGCTTTTGGTAGGACGGCCATTTTTGCCATATTAATCCTACCAATCCATGAGCATGGCAGATCTTTCCATCTTCTGATATCTTTTTCAAAAAAGACATGATCACTTTTTTACACTGTTGCTCTCTTATAGAAAGTTTTGAGATGCCCACAAAAGTTCCCAGCTGCTTTTGTTTTCCTATTCTTTGTCCTTTCTCAATAGGCAACATTTTCCATCCACCTTCTTTATCTTTCCTAACTTAAAAAAAAATTTATTATGTATACAATGTTCTGCTTCCATGTATATCTGCACACCAGAAGAGGGCACCAGATTTCATAACGGATGGTTGTGAGCCACCATGTGGTTGCTGGGAATTGAACTCAGGACCTCTGGAAGAACAGTCGGTGCTCTTAACCTCTGAGCCATCTCTCCAGCCCCCTATCTTTCCTAACTTTAAAAAAAAAACTCATATTTTAAGTACACAAGGACTTTCTTTAGATCTAATGGGATGGGAGTAGCATGTCTTTGAGTCTGATAGTAGAACCATACTCTCCTGGCTTTGAAGAGAAACTGTGTTTTCATGGTCTCATTTCTTCCTGTTGGGTGAGACCTTGAATCTTCAGCCTCCATGTGTATGTGATACTAATTTTTAACTTCATTCCTGGCAAATTTTATCTTTTTTTCTCTCCCTTTGATCCACTTGTCTAATTCACTGGACTCACTGAGTTCTGCCTCTCTTTTCCAAGATGTGAGCTCCCCTGCTCCACCCCACTGCATGTACAAGCTGAATGGGTGTGTCCACTCTTTATTACTGATCAATGACAATGAAATGAAACAATATTGACTGTCAGGCTGACCTTTGGCAGACAAAGCTGGATTTGTTCTCTGGGCATTAGTTCTGAGCCATGGATAACTCAGTGTTGGATGCAAGAGCATATGATTATCAGCCAACTGCAGCCCCTTAGAGCCTACTGTGAGCAACACAGATGCTTATTTTCAAAACCACAGAAAGAGGAAGTGGACTGAGGTCCTCTTCTGGGGGAGGAAGAGCCCTCCATGCCACCACCTCACTCTGGAGTGTGGGGCAATTGGAACCTCACCTTTCCTTCCCAACTCCATCAACTGTTCGTCTTGGCATCTTCGCTGTAGAACCCTATGTGGTTCAGAAACACATCAGTCCACAGGGACAGCTAGCCTCTGTGCCATACACACTATCTCCTCAGAGGTATAGCTTTCTCTGCCTTCCCTTGTTCTAAGACCTGCACCCTCCCCTCTGCTTGTCTGTTTTGTGTCTACCAATAGGCTCAAGGCTCCTCTACACTGAAGGCAAGACAAAAATTATCCCTCTGGCTTCTGTTGCGTTTATAACTGCCTTCTTTCTTGCTTCTCACACTCATCGTCTCTTCTTCAATACCTTGCAAAGACCCTAAACCATTCTGCCTGCTGGACTAGACACTGCTTTCTAGTCAAGGTAACTCTTGTGACCTCATCCCTGTGGAAACCCAATTAGTAGTTCTGAGACCTCATTGGTTGCTTTCTTGACAGAAATTAGTGTGTGACCTTATCCTTCTTAGCATCTAGTTTTTACTTTTGTCCCCTTCAGCTTCCTGGAGTACTTCCTCTTTCATCTTCTCCATATATTCATTTGCCCCCCACTTTTAGATGCTGGTCTTGGGGTGAGGGAGCCATGACTCTGGCTGCATTTTCTTCTTTAATAGTCTTGCTACCGTCCTCATAGTTATCTGAATAAGTGGGAGCAGCTATTCCTACCTCCAGGTCCTTTTAAGACAGGGTCTCACTGTGTAGCCCTGGTTGCCCCAGAACTTACAGAGATTCACCTGTCTTTGCCTTCCAAGTGCTGGGATCCCTTGGGAGTATCTCAGTGCCCTGCTAGTATCTATTTCTATATATTCTCGACCCACCCCATAAGGCTTGGGAATATTTTTAACTACTTCTTGGTATCTTTTCTACAAAGAAACACAAATACTATGGGTCTACAAATTCAGTGGCTTCTCATTCCTGCTGGTTGTTGACCTGAGATTTGGGGAGTCATGGGTGTCTTATGAAAAATATGTGGACATAGATATTTTGAGGAGGGATGCAGGGGACTCAGAGAACTCCTTTTTCAGAACCCGAGTTAAGATCTGCCCTCCAGGCTCAGTTGCCCAGCTTGACAGAAGATGAACTTCCTGGCCGAGTCTGTATCTGCCTGTTCAGCTTCATCTCCTTCATCTTCAGACCCCAGTGTTCTGTGTCCCTTCTCTACTAAATCATGTGCATGTCCCAAGACGCCCTGTGCTGCGCCCTGCTTGTATTGCTGCCACGGCGCTACTCCTGCCTGGATGTCCACTCGCTCCTCTTTGCTTGACTAGTGCCTCTTCAAGCTTCTCTCTGGAAGCCTCAGTGGAGCCCCTTCTCCTCCCTGTTCACTGTCTTTTCTGACTTCACTGTACCCCCTTTGAATAAATGGGATGGCACAAATGCAGAATCTTAGGAAATGTTCATACCCAGGCTGTGCCTGCTTTGCGGTACTGCTCACACTGTCCTACCTTCTCAGGGAAGGAGCCCCGGTGATTAGCTGCATCTTGGGAGCTATTGTAGATCTTTGAGCCCTCCCATCTCTGCTTGCTTTACCTTATCACACAAGATTAGTCACCAAAGCAGAAAATTGAATACATGTGTGAATACTGACAGGGGGATGCCAAGGGTTCAGTCACAGGCCACTTCTTCTCCTGGAAGACTGCCTAACTAACATCATTCTTAGAAAATGAGCAATGAAGACAACAAAGAGTGTGTAACCATAGCTGTTCCTTCAGCTCAGCTCTCCCCTGTGTTCACCAGGAAATGGACATCACATCATGTGGCCACTCGCTGCTGTCCATGTATTCTTAAGGTCAGAGGGTGATTGGCAGTAGACACTTTCTGAGGAAGAAGATACATTTAGAAATAAATGGATTCTTTTATGAAAGGAGGAGAATAAAAACAGTGGAAATAGTATCCAAGGGTATGAGTTGTGGAAACAGATAGAGAAGCCATTATTAGGAAATCAGAGGAGAGTGAGATATTTCCAGACATTTGTCCCCACGGCACCCTGTATTTAGCACAGACATACCAATGGCATTTAGTCATAGACTCTTTTCCTTTTTCTTCTATTATATTTATTCATTTGTTTATTTATATAGTGCATGTATATGCAAGTGTATATGTGTTTGGGTGTCAGAGGACAATTTGGGAGAGCTGGTTCACTCCCCTATCATGTAGGTCCTGGGGATCAAACTCAGGTCATCAGGCTTGGTGACAAGTACCTTAACACACTCAAAGAGCTTAGGCCAGCCTGATTTGGGCATTTCTGGGAAGCAGGAGAAACTTAGACTACAAGGCAGCAAAGGCATTTTTATTCCTTCTCTACCCTGGTAGTATAGTGGTCTTGAACCGTCCTTCAGCCTCCAGGCCTCAGTGCCCTGTCCCAGAAAGTAGGCAGTTGGTCCAAATGACCTCAAATGTTCCTCCAACTCAGAAATTCTGTGATTCTCTGACTGTGTAGACACATCTCCAGGCTAGTCTGGAAATAAACCATTCAACGAGTTTAAAATAAGACATGCCGACCAAATTAGAAGAGTCCTAGTTGGCCACAGATGGGGTTGGCCTCTAGCTGAATTAGTAATGAGGTTGTTTTATTTTTACTTTATTGTGTTTTATTTCATCTGCTCTCCACCCTTTCCATCAGAGCCCTGTCTTCCTGAGCATCCCCACCACAGGCCGGCAGCCAGTCCTTTACACTGCATCCACTCCTCTACTTCACCTCCGATGGCTGGGGTCCCAGCACCTAGCGTTCTAGGTAGAAGTCTGGCCTCGGTGGAGGCCCTTCGCAAAGCTGGCTCACTGGTTTCTGGAGCAGACACAATGCAAAAGCAGCCCAGGCAGGCAGAAGGGCCTGCTCTCTATGGATGCCTCCTCTCGAATCCCACCTCCTTACTGTAAGCTGAGTCACTTGACTTCTCTGCCTTGCCCATGGCCTTCCGTGGTGAGTTCTCTGACAACCTCACCAGGTCCTGGATGTCGAAGTGAGGCACCTGGCAGTGTTTCTCCTCTGGTGCCATGTGACGTTGCTGTCACACGACTAGCCCTGGGAGAAGGTGTGCCCACGTGTATGGCAGCAGAAATGTAAGGAAAGCCAGGGGCTCTTATGTTTAGGTGACAGGACACTGGAGAAACCGAGTTTCCTCTCCTCTGAATGCTGCAGGGAAATTGCTATTTGCACTGTTCGGCTCTGCTGTAGACTGCCTATATTACAGCTTCCTGTTGTGAGGGCTGGGAAAACGCAGATAGATGGAGGAGTCTGCATGTGTGTTCCGTGGAAGAACAAAGTTTCAGATGCAGCTTGGTCTGTTTGCTTAATGCTCCGCTGTCTGCTGTCCTGACCCTAGAACATTGTGCCCACCGAGGAAGAGGTGTTGTCCTCCAGCATACTTGGGGCATTTGGCATGTCATACAGGGTTCCTCCCCTTGCTGTTCCTTCTGCCTTATTTCCTCCTCACCTTTCCTTCCCTTCCCTTACTTAGTGACACCTCTCCAGACCACTTCGAGTCATAGCCCCACTCCAGCCTGCACACCCCCTATACCTCTCTGCTCTGCATCTCCGAGGAGTGTGATCAACAATATCACATAGACCTTTCTCAGTATCTGCCTGCCATTCTCTGAACTTTGGAAAGAGGTTAGGTTTGGGCATCCAGTCTTCTTGGGAGCAGGTTGTTTCTCCTCTATGGCTTACCACAGTGTTGCCATCACCATGGGTGGTTCACCAGAGCCTGTGCCAGGACATGGGACCCCGGAGATGATGCTGGCTGTTTGCTGAGCAAATGCTGTGAGGCCATAGCCACTCAGAGAGGGTGGCAGGAGAAAGGGAAAGACCTAAAGTGAGACTACAATGACACACTGAGGGGAAAATCTGTTAGAGGCCTCGGGTATCCCAGACTGCAGCCTCGGCTGAGTTCCCTTTGGTGTCGCCAGTCCCCTCTTCACAGCAGGCATGGAGCTATGAAGTTTCAGGACAATATCATCACTCTGTGCTCACACAGCTCAGAATGGGAATGGGTTTCCATTTATTCACAGTCGTGTTTTGAAAGTGGGTCTTCCCCTGGAGAAGGGGAAAGGGTCACCATCCCCTGAGCAAATTGAGAACATGGGAAGAGGGGGGAGGAAGCTACGAGAGTGAGAAGGGAAGAAAAGGAAGGATGCAGAGGTCATGAGGGAGCAGAAAGGTTGAGTCAGGTGTAGATTAGAAGAAAGGACATATGACAGGTAGGATTTTAGTTGGGGGGGTGGTAGAGGAGGAAGGGAGGGAGAAGGGAACTGGGATCGTCATGTAATTCAATCTTGTTTGTAATTCAAATATATATATTTGAATATATATTTGAATATATATATATATAATATATATATATATTATATATATATATATTTGTGGGTCTTAAGCTCTGGGCACATGTAGCCATAATGATGTAGAGGACTTCAAGGAAACAAATTTGAGACATTGTTCAATAAGGGGACTCCAGATGAACTTGGCCTCTGTCTGTACCCAGTTGTTCCCTGTGTCTATCTCCATCTTGTCACCCAGCAGGCAGCATAGCCCTGGGGAATCTAACTAGCTCACCACTGGGTTATGAGGTTTGATCGGAGCGTAGTAGGTTAGTGTGAGATTTGGGATCAGACTTTTGGCATTCAAATCTGGTCCCTCACACTTAGGAGCAATATGACACTGACCATATTATATTTTTGTGTGAGTGTATATGTGTGTGTGTGTGTGTGTGTTCTTGCATGTATGTGTGCATGGATATGTTTGTATGTGTATTTGTGTGCATGTGGTGGCCAGATGTCAGCATCAGATGTTTTCCTTAATCGTTCTTCACCTTAATTTTTGAGCCAGGCTCCGTCACTCAACCTGGAGTTTGCTAATGTAGGTAGACTGGCTGGCCAGTGAGCTAAGGAATCCTCCTGTCTCTACCTCCCCAGTGTCAGCCTTTTAAATTGTGCACTTCTCTATGTCACTTGGGTACTGTGTAGTGAACTCAGGTTTCCATGGTTGCTCAGAAAGCCTTTTACTGATGGAGCCATCTCCACAGGCCCTTAGCATGTGATTTAGAATGTTCCATCTGTGATTCTGTTTGCTCCTTCTGTCAATGGGGGTTCTTCCCATCTCCTTCATAGGTTTATCATGAGGATAGCATAGATCAGAATGCATAGACTCATTGCACCACATGTTCAGCAAAGACCTGGCGCACAGTAGGTGCTCAATATAAGGACATTGGCATGATGTGGGGAACGAGAAGATGGAAGCATGGCTTGAAGCAGCCCATTTAGCTACTGGAAATGATGGCAGCTGAGATACAGGGACAATCTTACTGTGCAGCTCCCAAACAGGAGTGGATTTTAAGTCAGCCTCAGGCGGTCTGATCTTAAAACCAGGGCCTGGGAAATGAACCAAGATGGTTTCTGGTGATGAAGACAGGGAAAGGAGATAGATAGGGTTTGTAAACATGACTACAAACACACTTTTGGTAACCAAGCAATTTGGCAATGGTCCCTGGTCTCGAGAGGGAATTTTTTTCCTTTAAAAACTAGAATAACAGCACACGGCGATGACTTCATCCAGGACTCTGGGCGTGTGTCCCAGATGGGCCACCCTTCCCTGGCTGTGAGGCCTTTAAGGCAGGTCAGGCATAAATGGAGAGTTTCCTGTCCCTGGTGGGCACAACAGGCGATCACCTCTTGCTAGGCTCTTCTCATCCTGTGCTGCAATGGGTGTGATTGCCCCCTCAGTCCCTGTCAAGGCTTTTCCCTTGCATTTCCTGCAAAGCTGGCTTGCTGTTGATTGAGGGTTTCATAGTTAACACCTCACCACGAACTGCAGTGGGTGTTTTGTGTTCCTTCCTGCATCAGGTGTTTGGGAATCAAGGATGGACAAAGGTGAAGAAAGCCTTTCAGGGTCCACCATAATCCCCTGTACTCAGTACTTCAACCTCTTGACTTCCCAGGTCAGGGCTGGTACCTGGCACATCTCATCATTCTTGTGGATTATGGTGTGGAGGGGTCACTCTAGTTCTAGGTGCTTCTCCTGGGAGAAAGCAGCTCCTGGAGGCGTCTCACCCCTTTCCCCAGTGGAACATACTGCCTCATAGAGCATTTTGTTTTTTTCCCTGCTTTGTCTTCAGTCATTGTATCTTCCTTTTCTTGTTATCACTGCTTATAAATCAGCCTTCCAGACATTGATTGATCCACCCCAGAGCCTACAATTGACTCACTCCAGAGCCTACACACTCAACCTTACGGAACAGACCAGCTCAGAGTGCTAAGGTCAGATTCCCAAGGTCAGTCCCAGCCATATTCCTCTTTTCTCAGGATGAAGAAAATACTCCGTTAGCTCATAGAGGCCAAGTCTGTGTCATTCCACTGGGCTCCTTCACGTGAGCTCATGTTGGGCAGGGCTGACACAGATCATTCATCTTCTCCTCACCCCATGACCGAGAAGATGATGAATTCCCAGAACAGATCTGTCTGTTTATAAAATCGGGAAGGTCTGGGCCAGGTTCCTTCAGAAATAGCCTCCCTTCATTTTAAGAACTGAAAACCATATTGATCTTTGAGTCACAGTTTAGACAGCCAGAGAATTTCTGGGGTTGGCAAAGCTTTTGTAGTGAGTTGTGGGCCTGAGCTGGGGCCCAAGGCAGGTCCTTGGTAAAAGTGCTCTCGCTTGGTTGTAGGGTGGGTAGGACAAGTACATTGCAATGTTGGGGTCTACAGAGTCCTGGTGTGTGCTCATGAGTCTACACAGGTACACCCATACCTATTCTTCTCCCCACACCTTCACATACCTGGGAAAGAAAAGAAGCAGGGTCAGGGCAAGGGTGATGTCAAAGTTTGTGGGGTGGTACCATAGTGCCCATCTCATTGTCTACCAGCCATGATGGTAGTCAAGTCCAGGTGTCAGTACAGCATGGACTCTGACTCTGTGCATTCTGAAGGGCACAACAGAGCTCTCGTGTGCTGCTAAAGCCATCTGCTGCAGAGGGTAGGGGCTCTGCAGCGAGAACTGACCTATCCAGGACCAACATGGCCCTGGGTTCAGGGTGGTGGTATGAACATTGTCCTTGATTTCTTTTTTTTTGTAATATGATTTTTTATTTGAATTACAAACAAGATTGAATACATGACAATCCCAGTTCCCTTCTCCCTCCTGTCCTCCCCTACCATACCCCCAACTAAAACCCTACCTATCACGTATCCTTTCTTCTAATCTGCACCTGACTCAACCTTTCTGCTGCCTCATGACCTCTGTATTCTCTCCTTGATTTCTTATGCCTTGTCTTGGTATATCCAGATGTTCAGCAGATGCCTGGCACACAGTAGGCCCTCAATAAAAAGATAAAGGAAGAATGTGGAGGACAAGCAGATGACCCCATGGTGTGAGGAGACACAGGCTTCATCTGCAGACTGACTTTACAGAGCCTTGTTCTACCAAAAGCCTGCCAGTTCTGTCATTAATCATGCGCTTGGAGGAGGTCTTTCTGAGTCATGCTTGGCAACATGGATACATGATCCGTCCTTGAGCCCGATTCAGCAACAGGTATGGCTGAAGGCAGGGCCAGGAGGGAAGAGTATGACCAGGTGCAGGATGGATGCAAGAGTCCCAAGTAGTGAGGACAAGGCAGGCAGGACACATGGGGATAAGAGAGAAAGGTGCATTGGAGTGGCTAAGGGAAATTCGTAGTTGCACCTCTTATTGACTCTCCTCTGTGATGCCACACCTGAGGAGACCTGCTGGAGCAGGGAGGCCATCACAGTCCCCAAATGATTAAGCTTTCTTTCTTTCTTTTTAAAAAAGCATTTTTTAATGATTTATTTATTCTCGTTTATGTACATTGGTGTTTTCTTGTGTGTGTGTCTGTATGAAGGTGTCAGATCCCCTGGAACCGGAGTTACAGACAGTTGTGAGCTTCCATGAGGGTGTTGGGAATTGAACCCAGATCCTCTGGGAAAGTGGCCATTGCTCTCAACCATTGGGCCATCTCAACAGCCCTGATCAAATGTTCTTACATGTTCAGAATAAGATCTTCTCTTTCCGGGACTCTGCTTGGCTTTGGTTTGTCTCTGCAGAAGAGGAGCCAGAGTTCTGAAAGAAACTGTAGATTTAGAATTCATCTTTTAACAATGGCAAGAAGGAGCTGACATACAGTCTGGAGGAAAGGCAGCCACCAGCAAATGCTTGGTTCATGTCAAGCTCCCAAATTTCTCACAGCTGAGGTAGAGAGGGAGCCTGACTGCAGCTTGCGGTTTGTAGCATGTGTGATCCTGGATGGCAGGGGAGCCTGGGTTGGAATGAGTGGGTCAACCTGAGACCTTGGTGACCTGCTGTAGAGAGACTCGGTCCTTTAGCTAACTTTCATCTCTTGCTACATCTGTGACTATTTCCCCAAGACTCCAGAATCCCTCATTGAAAATAAGACCTTGTCTGATCTGGAAATATTTTTTGATGGCCTTTGATAGCCAGTTTAGCTGTCATCTGCTCTTTAGAGGGGAAGCCTGCACTCTCAGGTGCTCTCTAGGGCCCTATTTCAACCTGAATGCCTTGGCTTAGAACTACTGTCTCCCATAGCAACCCTGCTAGATTCACCTCCTGGGCAATCACCCCCAGACTGGCTCAGCCTGGTCTACCCATAGTCCACAGGTAAATGGACTTCCCCAGTCCATCCTCATTATCTTCTCACAGCCTGCTGAAGAGACCTCATGGGTGACCGACAACCTGGACAGTGGACATCAACATGGCTATGAGTTGGTTGGGGATAGGGTATGGTTTTTGTCCATGTAATGTAAACATGAGTGAGCCAAAAAGATGCACGGTTTTCTAAAAATTATTCGAGAGGCCTCTAAAGACGTATGCGCCTTTCCTTTTGCACTTGGGCAGTGAGGAATCAGGACTCAAGCTTCCTGCTGGGGAACTATACCATGAAAGTGTCCCCAGGCCACCCTGGTGCATGCCTGGCCCATTATGCTATTGTTCATGATGAGAGGGAGCAGGCCCTGACAGTGTAGGGCAGAGCTCCTGGGGGCCCATCGAATGGGAGCCCTGGGGAAGTGCCTGGTTTGAACTAGAACCTTAGCTTCTCCTCTTCTTTCTGTGCTACTGGGAGGGGTACCCTAAAGTGTTTGGTGATGAGGTAATGGTCAAGAAGCTGTGGGCACCACGATGCCTGGCCAGACACTGTGGGTGGAGCAGAACCCGTACTGGCTCAGCTGCGATTCCCAGAGTCTGGTTCCCTGAAGGAAAAGGCATCACTTCAGAGAGACTGGCACTCTCTCGCAGCTCTCTGCTTTCTGCAGAAGCTAGGGCCAGGGAGGTCTCAGACAGGCAGTTCTGAATGACCCACCCTGACTCTGCAATGCGCCCTCATGACATTTTCTCTAGGCAGCAGTGGGTGGGGCAGGGACATCCAACTTTTTATTTTATTTTATTTTATTAGTTCAAATTAGGAACAAGCTTGCTTCACATGTCAATCCCTTCTCCCTCTCCCTCTCCTCCCCACCAACATCCCACCTGCCCCTAGCCATCCCCCTCCACTCCCCAGGCAGGGTAAGGCCCTTAAAAGGGGCTCCCCAAAGTCTACCACATCATACTGGGCCAGGCCTAGGCCCTTCCCCATGAGGACATCCAACTTTATACCTGTCCATCCTCTCCCGTTCCAGGCTCCTGTAACCTGGGGCAGGTTAACAGGGGCAACTGCATGCCTACCCTCTATGGGTAGAAGTTTTGAAGTCTTTGTTTGGATTTCACTGCACTTGTTGCTCGTAGAGGTCTGGTGAGGTGGAATCTGAACAGATTGGGGCATGCTCTGGCCAGGACACTTTCTTTCAAAGAACATCTTGGGGGAGATGGTTCTCTAGTAGGAAGATAAATTCCTTCTTTGCCCCAACCCTTAAACCTGGTATCCTGGAGTCCCTTTGTATCATAGTCTCATTGCTTAGTGGCTAACCAGGCTTGGAGTAACCCATGAGAACACTTGCAAGTCAGATGCCTTTTGGAGGTGTTGCTCAATTAATTGGGCGTCTGATAGGTCTGGTGTCTGAAGCTCACCTAGTCAGCAAAAGTCTGCAAAATCTAAGAGGTGAGGAAGGTTGGCGACAGCAGGTCCTTCTGAAGTGGCTGTGTTGACCACAGTTTGGTGTGTGTCTGTCACTCACAGTGCCCCTGGGACCTTCCTTTAGCACACATGTAGCCTGCTCTCCTGGGTACTGGAGATCCGGACAGCATCACTAGGAGCATATGGGGAGTTGAGGGTACCTTGCTGAACACTAGTAGCAATGACAATTCCTCTGCTGATGCCTGTTTTGTGTTTTGCTCAAGGGGAATGACAAAGAAAAGGAAAATGGTGGGTGTGGCTCTTAAGCTGTGGGCTGAGATGCCACCTAGAGTTGTTGAGCATGGAGCCAGGAAAGGTTAGGGCTTACCTACAATCTCCTGCCTAGCTTGGTGCACCTAAGCACCCACGGATACTAATGAACATGCCAGATACCTCTTAATGCTGCTTCAAGGAGCACAGGAGCCTCTGACCCCCAGGGGATTCTGCTTGCCCTTGAACTTCCTGCTGCCAGTGAGTAGAGCATTCCATTCATTCTGAGCAACTACAGTAGAGTGTTCGGCATGGGCAAGAGGAAACCAGCCAGCATCATAGGACCATGCAGCGGGTGTATACTGTGACACAGGACCAAAGAGTTTCAGGAGGGTACATTTTTCTCTGTGCTGGTCTGAGCAGATGTCTTTAATAAAACAGATTGTAAGTTTCTTTTATACATTTATGTTTGACCTCCCCATAGATAAATTATTCATCCCCCCACTTCCAGGCCCATGGGGGCAGCCTTCTGAGTGCATTAGAATTTGCCTCATATCTCCTCATAGACTTGGTTTTCATCACAATGGAATTCATCTTGTAGATACTCATTAGATATTTTTTGGTCACTTTATAATAGAAATATGAAGAGGAGATTAATAGACCTTAAAATTTATTATGTTGTCTTGCCACTAAGAAGTATCCTTTTTATTTGTAGGTCAATTGTCTGGCTTCTTATTTATCATAGATGTAGAAATTTACCTAAGGTGCATTTGTGTTCACTAGAAAGGAAAACATGGTAGTTTGTAAGACTGAAGGCTTTGACAGCAGCCTTCAAATGAGGATATGGGAACAGTCTAAACTCAGGGAATTTGGACTTGGAGATTTGCTCTAATAAGTTCAGTGACATTGCTGGATTGCTTCCTCAGAGTTTTTCTGAAATCCATGTCTTTTCTGAGGGTGATGCTTTCAGATGCCCACCGGGGAGCGATGCTGAGTATGTAGGTGAAGAATTGGGATACTTGCAATACAGCATCACCACCTAAATTATTGGGCCAGTCCTGGTGGTAGAACTATAAAAACGAAAGGTACAGGCAAGGTAAATTGGGGTTGGGACATATTTCTCTATTGAGTGTAAATTTTACTCCAACACTTCAAGTCTCAATAAATGTTGCACAGGAATCATGGTCATTATGACTTTAAGCATAAGAGGCCATGTTTCTGAGTGGCATTTACTCTCCAGTATGCATTGGAGGCTTTCCCACATACTGTCAAAGTGATGAATCCTCACTTAACATCGTTTTTCATAGTCTCCCATGGTTTGGTGCAAATGACTGTTTTTTTCCCCCAAGGAAGAGAAATTCAGCTCTTTGAATATACAAGGAAAGAATTGCTCTTGATTTTTATTTTTAAAGATGGAAAACATGAAAAAGTGAGGGCATATCCAAAGATGTATAAGATGGATTGGTTTCATGAGGCCATGGTTACATAGATGAGCAGTAAGGAGAGAGAGAAGGGGCAAGGGAGAGACTCCTGTATCCATGGTCGCATCAACTGTTTACTCAGTTCTCTGGGTTCCCATAGAATCTCTCTACCCTAGACCTCAACGGTATTTATTCCTTTCACACGAATGATGTAACAATGAGGGCACTGCTTGAAGTATCAAAGGACACATTTTTTTTTTTGTTAATGGTGGGTAGGATAATTCAGACCTATAATCCCACTAAAATAACCAATGAAATTTAAGTGATATAAAAAAAATCTGGAGAGCAGCAATGAGCAAATAACCAAGATGAGTATTCAAAATAGAGTGAAAATGTAAAAAACTTTAAAATAAATATGGAATGATAAAAATCTCACTCCAAAGGAAGACAAGAAAAGAGAAAGAACAGGAAGTGGGCACAGCAAACAGTATGCTATTAAAAAACGTTTTAAAACTAAATTTATCACCAATTAAATGTAGTAGATTGCAGACTCGATTAAAAAAATCAAAGGCTTTCATTCTTGATTAAAACTCCAAGTTAAATGATGCTCTGTTCTCAAGGCCCATGATAAAATATGAGGATAAAAATAAAGATCAGAAGACATTGTACTGGGTAATCAGCAGCCAAAAGAAAGCTGGTAAAAGTATATTGACTTTAAGGCAAAAAGTTACTTAAAATAAGAAAGTCATTTCTCACTGTTTTCAGGCCAGCGGATCTCCCAGTAAACAATACAACAAGCAGGCAACATTTAAACAAGACTGAAAAATACTGAGAAAGGTGCTTAAGCCTGGCAGGAAGAGAGATGCTCTCACAGACATACTGAGAGACAGAAGACACTTCTGCAATGGTCAAGTTGAACATTGCACAACTTTACCGTACACTGGGCACTGAAGCAAGCACCAACAATGTCAAAGCATTCAGTGACAGAAGATCTAATGTGACCAAGTTCAACAACAGAAGGTAACTCGATAGTCACCATGTGTTTAACAATTAAGAAGAGAGAGAGACAGTTTCATTAAGGGTGTGTCCTCTGGTGTGTCAACCTTGTTACAGTAGCCAGCTCCATACCCAGGAGTATATGCACAACTCAATTGAACTCACTGTGGTATTAGAAAACAAACAAACAAACCATGAAATTGAGGAGGGCAGGTAAGTGTTGTAGATTTTGGAGGGGTTGGAGAAGGAATGGGGGTTGAGTATGATAAAAACAAATTGCATGCAATTCTCAAAATAAATATTTTAAAAAGGAAACATATCTCATTAGAACATAACCAAAAAATAAAGCTCACCCAAAATTCTACAGTATCAAAATCCATGGAATGTTGTACTTTAGGGGATATTTTTACTTTGTAATGATATTTAGAAAGAAAAGATACAGTATGAAAAAAAAAGTCATTGGGCTGTTTTCATCTGAAGCACCTGGAAAGCTAAAAACAAAATAAGTATTGAGAAGTTAGAAGAATGGAGGAAAACCAATAATACAGACTGATGAAACAAAAAGGAGCACCAATAAAGCTAAAAGTTCTGTTTTGTTTTCTTGAAAAGGCAAAGAAAAGGATAAACCATGATTGAAAACCTATTAATTAAAACATGAAACCAGAAGCACAAATGGCCAATACTGGCCACGGAGGAGCAAGAGATGCCAGGTGAGGTTTAGCAGGTATCAGACACATTGAACGAAGAACTGTCTTGGGCCACACATTGAGGGTAAGGCTGAGTGAGGAGGTGATGAAGGGAGGGGCCATCTCCATCCCAGGTGGAGAGAACAGCCTACTTGAAGGACCATGGCTGAAGCCAGGGTCTGATTCTTGACAGAGGAGCTGGAGAGAAGGGTGTTTGTAGAGGACAGTGGGGCAGGGTCTGGAGTGGCCAGCAGGGTCCTGCTTGGGAAAGGAAAGCTGAGGAATTAGGATTCTACCATGGGAGCCAAGAGCAACCTCAGGAGAATGGCAGGGTGCAGGGAGGAGACGACATGATAGACTCATCCTTTAGGCTGTAATTTTGGGGATCATCAGGAGATGGGGGTGGGGTGGGAGGTGACTGGAACTTAGGGAAACCAGTGATGAGGCAAGTGTATCGGGAAGGAAGAAGGTTTGGACCAGGCAGTGAGATGCAGTACCGGGGCAGCTTCTGGAAGCTGCAAATGATGTCTAAAAAACAACCGAGAGCTAAAGGGTGAGGGGTTAATGACAGACCTGTAAATGGGGTGAGGAAGATGAAATACCACCAAAGAAGAGAATTTCAAGAGGAATGATGTTATAGTGTAATGTCTGATACGTGTCTGGCAACCAGATCTGCTGCTGGTAGCTTCCAGGAGACTGAAGGAGGGCTCTATGTATTCTAAGACAGAGATACAGCTGTTGGGATCATTGGAGTTGGGATGCTGGGAGCAGTGGGGACACAGACTATTTTAAAAGCTAGAAGAGGACTAGAGGGAGGGCTTCGTTGTTGAGAGAGGGTTGTTGCTCTTACAGACCCAATTCAGTCAGATGGCTCACAACCACCTGTAACTCCAGGCCAAGAGGATCTGACAAACCCTCTTCTGGCCTCCACAGGCACCCACATACAAGTGTGTAGACACAAACACATGACACACGAATGTTCACAAGTAAAAAAGTCAAACAAATCTTTAAAAGGCAGAAGCAGTGACCCCATGCACCTTAATTCTTTGCATTCCCCACCTGAAAAGTGAAAAATCCCATTTTTGTTCTTGGATTAAGGTTTTCTAACCCCGTTGAGGGCTCATTCCTCTGACCCTCCTCTAATATTAATTGGGAGATGGTTTTGAGCCCAACCTCCATGGCAGTCTGTGCTTATGTTTCTGGTTGCTTCATCTGTCACACAGGAAGATAAGGAAACAGATATTTTTAGGAATTGCGAAAGGGAAGAGAGATAAATTTGAGCATCCCCCTAAGCTGTTCTTACCCCACAGCGTTTTAAATCTGAAGTGGCCAGTTTACATGTCACACTGGTATTTCAGTAACATGTTATGATTGAGAGATGCCCGAGCACATGCTCTCTCTTAAAGGGCTTTAATTCCGGAGGTTTCCTCATCTGCTGCTCTCAGACAGTCCCCCAGGAGGGGTAGGGCCTGATAATCTTGGTTGTGGTTTTCATATGTGAAAACGCTCCAGGCCGCCTGTGTTAGCTTAGCTTTGTCTCCGAGAAGTTTTGTTACTAAAACATATCCTATCTCCATTCCAAATCACACACATTTTAACAGTGCTTCTCTCACTTCATTTTACCTTCTGTGGTTGGGAGGTCTTAGTCATCTTTTTTGTGGCCATCAAACCATTTACTCGTTTTTTTTGGGGGGATCTTTGAGAACCCTTTTTTCTCAGTTCTATTCCACCCCACTGACCTTGGGGTCCTGGAGGAGAGCTGTTTAGTGTGTGTTGAGGCATACCTACTAACATAGTGGCTCTAATGTTTTCTTGCTGGACCACGTTAGAAGTGAAAATGATGGAAATTCTGCTTTCCCAGTGAGAACTGGAGAAAGCACTGTGTGGCTAGACTCTATCAATATTGCCTTAAGTCTGAAATCACTGTGTCTCAAATGTCATTCTGAAGTTAGGGCTTACTATGCATAGCAGCTTGGGAGTACTGTTATTCCTCTCTGCCGAAGACTGAAGCTCTGTTCAAGGCATGGGGAGGAGATACTGAGTTGCCCACCAAGGATGCAAGAGTCTAATTCCTGGTGCCTGCCACCTAGCACGGCCTATGTCAAAGGCTTCCTTCCAACCATCTTGGTCAAGAGACACCCTTCATGTCCTGTGTAAGTGGAGGAGCGGGCTGCTGGTACCCTCCAAACCTGATGCGGGTGGTTCAGCAGGACATGCACCTTGCTTGCAAAAGTTCCAGTTTCTTGCACTTTCTTGCTGGCTGGAGGTGAGAGGTGGGACTCCTGAGCAGAGAGGTGTTGCCAGAAAGAGGCTGAGTAACTCCTTAGCCCTGGTCTGTGTCCAGCAGGGAGATGCTGAGGTGTGTGACCTTAATGGCAGCCAGGGACCCTGGGGGAGCAGGAAGCCAAAATTCAGGCTGTGTTATTTGTTCACTCATCAATTTCTATCTGCTGTTGTGTTAACTTCATCAGAACCGTCACTGGATGTTTGGAGGGTCTGTCCTACAGGGAGAACTAATCATGCAGCCATCTATGTCACTGTTGAACCACCATGAATTCCATGAAGGAGGATCCAAAACACCGTGGATAAGAATAGCAAGGGTCCTTCTCTACCCTGATCTCATAGAGGTAAAGACCAAGCATCAGGCCTCTCCAAGGCAATGGCATCAGCCAGAATGGCAGATGAATAAAGGAGCTGGTCCCAGCAGAGGGAACAGAGTATGTAAGGTTGGAGCAGCCAAATGCCTTGAGGAGAGGAGGGAACTGGCTGGGATGAGGTGCACACAAGACAGGCGACCGAGGAGTGGATGGAGAGATGAGGCTGGTGGTGAAGGCAGAGGAGCATGGTGCAAACCCCTCTGGCGGGTGGGCAGGAGCTCTTTTTTATAACAAGAACAGGGAAGCCACTGCTTGGTTTTAAGCAGGTGACAATCCCACTCCTATCTTGAGTAGTTAATTCTGGCTCCCCTGTGAGAATGGGTTGCACTGTTGAGGGATGGGATGGATGCATGGAAGAGGTCCATTCATGGAGTCAAATTTCTGTACTGGAAGGGACATTAGCCTCTCTCTGTGTGGTTCCCTGGCATTGATACTCACCCTTTTCCTATGGCTGATTGTGTGGGAGCCCATTGATCATACTGCAGTGGGACTTTGGGTGAATCATTCTCCACAATGTTTCTCCTACTTCCTTGGTTAAGTTGAGGGTGAATGGAAAGAGCAAATACAAACTGAACCAAAGTAAAGTGGCAGTCTTTACACTGCTAACACTCATACGACACGCTTCTCCCCATATGTCTGACTACATGGGAATGGTGCGTCATGGACACATGTTAGCTGCAGGCTGAGCATGGCCCAGTCCTCAGGGACCATGTGGACACAACACCTGGCACTGAAAAAGATACCATCCCAGAGACAGGACTACTCTCCTTAGGGTCCCTGAAGAGTCTTCTGGGGCTGTAGTATCAAAGTTTCTCTGCTAAAAATAAGAGTGTCTTTGCTGTCACCAGCATTAGACATTCCTAACTACAGCTCACAGAGCCCTGCGAGGTCAAGTTCGTTTTAAGAGAGCCACTGTCAACCAGACTTGGACTTAATTTGCCCTGCTGTTTATGAAGAAACAGGAGAATGAGTTGATGAAATTATATTTTTTCTTTAAACAAAAAGAAAGGGGGGGGGAAAGAGAACAAGGCTAAGTTTTTTTTTTTTTCATCCCAGGGAGGGAAGATGGCATTATTCAAGTATGTGTCTGTATAGGGCTCTATGTGAGGTTGGAGAGAGATTATATGTCAGTGGACTGATAGGTTGTAACATACCTAAGTATTCTCAGGCAGGATTAAACAGCATCTCAGCACTTTCTCATTTTGGTTAGCAATACAGCCTAAGCTTCAAATATACTATTATAGTCATAGCAGAGTTATGTGTGGAACCAGTGACTGGAAAGTCTCAGCTATGTGTCCTGGACTTGATCAAGCTACAAAGACATTGATGATCTAGGGCACAAGACCTGAAAGTGATGGAAAGACAGCTTTCAAGAAAAGACCTCCACACAGGGAGTTTCCAGAAGGCCAGAACAAGAGCAACTACTGAAAAATGGCCAGCTCCCACCATGACCACTGCTAATAGGGCTATACAGGTATCCTCTAAGGCAATTTTCAATAGTGTTGCTCACATTGTCTGTATCTGTGACTTTTTTCCTATTTTTTTTTTTTTTATTGCCTCTGGGTTCATTGAGTTTACTGATTTCCTCATCCTGACTCTTTTCTCACTTGGAACTGACTAACTCTTACCATACATACTTAATCAAGTTTGAAATTCATGAATATTTTAAAGTTTTAGCTTCCGAACTGAACAAAGATTTTAAACCAATTTCCATTTTTAATTGACATTCTATAGTGGCCCATTATTTAAGAGTTGGGCTTTTTATTGAGTAATTGAAACATTGTTATTACTTATCTAGACCATTTGTGTCATCTCAACAATGGTCTTGCTTAGTTGCCCTTGGGATGCTGACATTTCTTCTGTTTTTATTTTCCTTTGTCCCGGCCCAAATCCTTTTGAAACTTCTTTAGTGAAGTTACATTGGCAGGACATTCTCTGACTTTTGTTTATCTGAACATGTTTTTAATCTTTGTACCTGAAAGGTCATTTTGTCAGGTGCTTGATTCAATTTCCTCAAGACTCTGAATATAGCCTTTCCCTGGCTGCCATGAGGCTGTGTAAAGTCATCTAATAGCCCAGTTGCCTTTTCTTTCTTGTCAGTCCCTATTCGCTATTGATTTGACTCTTTCATAGCATTATTGTGTTTACGTGTGAAATCTGTATTGTTTATTTCACTATATTCATTGTGCAAATCCTTCAGTGTGTCTTCCACTGATTCTGGAAAATTCAGCTATATCTTCAGGTTTTTGCCTCATCTGTATCCCCTTTTTTCTGACTTTCTAGGATTCTGATGAAATCTATTTTTGATATTTTTCTTAAAAATTAAAAAAATGTAATGTAATTTACATGTATGTTTTCAGGGCTGACCATTTGGTATGGATAACCTGTAGACAGAAGTTTCTGTCCCACCTGGTCCTGAAGCTGTTTAGCCCCAAATAAAGACACAGAGGCTTTCATTAATTATAAACTGTTTGACCCATTACTCAAGCTCTCTCTAGGTTATTAAACCCATTTCTATTAATCTGTGTATCTTCACATGGTCTTGGCTTATCAGTGATTCCCAGGCCTCTTGCTTCCTTGGCAGCTACATGGCGTCTCTCTTAGGACTCACTTTTTGTGTTCCTCTTCCCAACATTCTCCTAGTCTGGTTACCCCACCTATACTTTCTGCCTGGCTACCTCCTGCCTGTCCACTGGCCATAACAGCTTTATTCATTAACCAATAAGAGAAACATATATTCAAAGCATACAGAAGGGCATCCCCCATCAAAAAGCAGTTGGTGTGCTTTGCCTGGGTATAGCTATTTCTGCAGCTGTCAGTATTCCTTAGCTGCTTGTAGTTCTTTGTGTAAGGTTGAGGCCACGTGTCCCACTCCTGTCCACTGCAGAAAGCCACAACCTATCAAAATATGGAATTGTAGAGCCAGTCCCAGTGGATACATCTACAAAATATTCCTTCACCAAAGGCTCAGAGAACATGGTGGAAGAGGGGTCAGTAAGACTGTAAGAGCCAGAAGAACAGGGGGGTCTGCTGGCAGATAGTCTCACCTAGGCATATCAGAAGCTATACCCACAAAGTCTCTCACCAAAATGACTGCCTAAGCTTTGGCCCAATTTCCAGGGTTCCCCTGAGAATCTCCTTCCCTTGCGTGGCACAAGTACCTGATGATCAGTCTGCCTTGGTGAAATAGATTTTCTTGATTGCTTTTGTAAGTATTGCTGCAATGACTGTGTCTTCTTCGTAGCAACGTGTCTTTTATTTCTGACACACATTTCTTTTTTTTTTTTTCCACCTGACCTTTGCTAGTTGTCTTAGGGTTTCTATTGCTGTGAAGAGACACAATGACCATGGCAACTCTTATTTAAAGGAAAACATTTACTTGGGGCTGTTTACAGGTCAGAGGTTCAGTTCATTGCCATCATGGCGGGAAGCATGGTGGCATGTAGGCAGGCATGGTGCTGGAGAAGAAGTTGAGAGTTCTACATCTGAATTCACCGGCAGCAGTAAGAGAGAGTGACACTGGGCCTGGCTTAGGCTTCTGAAACCCCAAAGCCCACCCCAATTGACACACTTCCTCCAACAAGGTCACACCTACTCCAGCAAGGCCACACCTCCCAATAATGCCACTCCCTATGAGCCTATGGGGACCATTTTTCATTCAAATCACCACACTAGTTTTTCACTAGTTTTTGATTTCGTATTTATTTTATTCAGAGTTAATGTAGGTCTGATGATTTTGCTATCTGAGTGCCTCATGAGGAGACATTCGCTATTTTAAATCTTAAATGTTGCCCTCCCCACATAGGCTTATGCTTCGAAGTCTGGGAGGCTTGGAGCCCTTTGGAGCAGGGTCTAGTTTGTGGGATTGGGGTCAGTATATTTATTGAAGATCCTTAAAGATATACCCATCCCTGGTTCCAGCCTGCTTTTTCTGCTGTCACATGAACATCTTTTCATCTCGTGCTTTCTCTATTGTGGATGGCTGATCCCAACCTTCTGTCATCGCCAGCTAACCCTGCATGGCAAGTCTCCTCTCACTGTTGTGGACTGTCACCCTCAACTGTGAACAGAGGCAAGCCTTTCTTCTTTCAGGCTGCTTATGTTAGGTGTTTTCTCACAGTGAGGGAGAGACGTAACCAACACAGAGCCTGAGCATGTTATTTTTCTTTGTTTAAAGGCACGCTCACAGAAGCTTCTCTCCTGTGAATTTGATCCCCAACCATGAGTCCGTATTTGTTTGATTTCTGTCTGTGGGACTTCTGAGAGCCCAAGCTTGAGAGCCTGCTCCAGAGGAGATTTGCAAGCTGATGCTTCTGTTTGAAGTTCATACCCCCATTCTGTTTCCAAAGACTTGTTTAGAGAAATGTTGTCTTTGGAGATTTCTCTGGCTTCCATGAGCCCCGTAATATAAAAAAGCCAATGTAAAGTCCACTCTGGAAGGCAGGAGCAGTGTGGACGGAGAAGTCTTCTTAGTACTGTTAACTTCCTTTGTCCTGGTCTGTCAGCTCAGTTAAACTCATAGATTATGTCTCTGTGATGTACTGTTAGGGTCAGCACTGAACTATAATTATTCACTGGTTATGTCTAAGTGGACAGTGAAGATAAAGAGAGCTGCTTTCAAAGCCAGCTTTATTAAACATTCTTGGAATTTCTCTATAAATGTCAGAGAGGAAGACATTAGACGTTTCCAAGATGTTGAGCCTTGGAATAGTGTGGAAATGCTGAGTTAATTTTTGTCTGCTTCTGTCTGGGCAGATTTTAGACTGTCCTGGGGTCAAACCCTTTGTGACTCTGAAGTCTTCTATGTTTGAGCCAAGTATAGAGTGTTAACACTGAGAATGAGATCTCTACCCGCCTTGTCTAGGAAGAGACACATCTCATTTTAAGCATGAAAGTACTGAGTAAGAGGTCTGCTTTTAAAGGCTGTGGACTGGGAGTGTATCTTAGTGGTGGTGGTGGGGAAGACAGAGATGGAGAGAGAGAGAGAGAGAGAGAGAGAGAGAGAGAGAGAGAGAGAGAGAGAGAGAGCACACAAATCACTTGATCTATATCCAAATGTCTTCAACACATCATGCAGTTTTGTGATCAGGCAAGGTGACTTGGACAGTTAAGTTACAATAAGTGGTGTTAATGTAATCTGATGAAAACAAAACTAATAACGACAGACGTACATCACATAAACTGCTTTAATCTTTCCTGTTAGCAAAAGGTTTCCCAACTTCATTTACACAGTGACTCTTGTTTGTTAGAAAAATGAGCGTTTCAGAAATTTCTGAAATGTGAGTCCATTTCAGAGTCATTTGTTGCCAGGGAAACACCTTGAACATGCCCTTATTTGTTCTTGAGTCAGAGTCTCTTTGTATGGCCCGGGATGGCGTAGAACTCACCATGTAGACCGGACTGAGCTCAACCTTTTAAAGATCCACCTGCTTCTGCTTCAAGCGTGGGGATTACGGATGTAGGCCACAACACCTTCAGCTGAACTTGTCAGCACAATTAAATGTTTTCTTTTATAACTTGCCTTGGTCATGGTGTTTTGTCTCAGTAATAGAAAGGTAACATGTACTATGTGTCATTCCATCCCCTAAATTTGGCTGATTCCACTTAACTATGGTCTCCAGTTCCACCCATTTCCCTTTTTATGGCTGCAAATATCCCTTGTATGTACCACATTTTGTTTACCCATTTCTCTGTTGAACATCTAGGCTGGTGGTATTTTCTTTTTAGTTATATATCTCTGTGTGTATCTGTACGTGTGGGTACCTGCAGAGGTATCCACTCTACTAGAAGTTACGGGTAGTTAGCCACCAGATGTGGGCTCTGAGACCCAAGCTTGCTCTTTTTGTGTTAGAGTGAAAGGGTCCAACATTAGCAATCCTAATCACTTAGCTTAAGAGGCAAAGTGCTTTCTCTGTTCTTGTCTTGCTTTGCCTGTCTGCTCTATGATTTTCCCCAAGTTAAAGCCTTAGTTTTTTTTTCAAGAGCTTCTTCAGCAACTTGCATTTTCTTGTTTAAGTGTGTGTGTGTGCATGTGTGTGTGCGTGTGTGTGTGTGTGTGTGTGTGTGTGTGTGTGTGTGTGTGTGTGTGTGTGTGTGTGTACTAGGACTGTGTTTGATGGGAGTCTGCTGGGTTTGACTTGGAAACAGGTGTCCTATTCATTCCTGAGAGTATGTTCAGGTGCTCGCCTAGGGGTGCCAGACTAGAAGCTGGAAGCCGTGTTCCTTCCCAAGACCTGTTAGAAGAGCTGAGTGCTTGAAGACAAATGTCACCCTCTCATGATAAATGTCCTGACTGCCATGGGACCCAACAACTTATGTCTTTGTGGTGGAGCAGAACTGGCAGGTTAAACCTTGCTTAGATTTTTCTCGTGTGGTAAGAGCCACACTCTTTACTTCTATTACACTGCTAAGTACAATATTTCTTTCCCGTTTCCTATGAATCCAATTAAAGCATGTTTTTACACTGTTGTGAAATGGAGGGCCACCAAAGACTCTACAGAGATCTTAGACTGGGGGTCCTGGGAGCTTGAACACACTGGGCAATTTCCCCATTGTCTTCTGAAAACGCCATGTTCAAAGCCACTGCCTAACTGTCCCATACCAGCTCCACGTTGTCACTTGTGCCTCCTCCTTGTCCTTCCAGTCCATCCCTCTTGAAGGCCAGATACCGCCTGGCCTTTCTGTGAACTCTTCCAAGCTGTGTTGGGCCTTTTCTAAACTTCCTTTCATTGACAGTATCTCATGATTATCTCCAAAGATGGTTAATGGTTAATGTTCCAAGTATCTATTTTATTTTACCTATTTATTTTTTCAAGACAGTGTTTGTTTGTATAGCTGTGGCTGCCCTGGAACTTCCTCTGTAGACCAGGCTGCCCATGAATTCAGAGATCCACCGGCATCTGCCTCCCGAGTGCTGGGATTAAAGGAGTGTGCCACCTCCTGGCTAACAATTTTATTTTTATTTTTAATTCTGTGCGTGCCTGTCTGGTGTTGTATACACACGAGTGCTGTGCTTGCAGAGTCCAGAAGAAGGCGTTGAATCCCCTGGAACTGGAGTTACAGGTAATGGTAAGTTGTCTGAAGTGGGTGCTGGGATCTGAACTCAGGTCCTCTGCAAGAGCAGTATATGCTTTTAACCCTTGAATCACCTCTCCAACACCCTTTGCCAAACATTTTTAGTTTACATCAGTTCCAAGTATGTGGTAGGATTTTACATCATTCTTCACTTGGAGTGGGGTGTCCCCTTGTGATAGACTTTGGCTGATGAAACATAAATAGTATGTACATTTTCTGGGTGGAAAGAGTAGGAGCTTATGTGATAGTCTCATTTGCTCTTCCCTCTGGCACTTAGAATAGGTTATTGGAGATTATCATCAAGGTGACTTGGCCTATACTAAGTGACAGTGGTTAAGTGGAGAACCTTTCCAGTCTGTGTTAGATGTGAAACAAAGGATTCAAATTTGTTTAAGCCACTGTCTTAGTCAATGTTCTGTTGCTGTGAAGAGATACTATGGCCATGACAATTCTTATGAAGGGCAGCATTTAATTGGGGTGGCTTACAGTTCAGAGATTTTGTCTATTATCAGCACGATGGGAAGCATGGTGGCAAGCAGGCAGACATGGTGCTGGAGGGGATCAGGGTTGTAAATCTGGATCTGCAGGCAGCAGGAAGAGAGACCCACTGGGTTTGGCTTGGGCTTTTGAAACCTCAAAGCCCACCCCCGTGACACACTTCCTCCACAAGGACACCCACTTTAACACCTCCTAATCTCTCTCAAGTAGTACTATTCCCTAATGACCAAGCATTCAAGTTTTGAGCCTATGGGGGCCATTCCTAGTCAGACTACCACAACCACCAAAGTTTGGGGGATCTTTTGTTGTAGCTATCTGTATAACCACCAGCCTCCCTGACTGACTCAGGTTGTTTTCTGCTCTCATGGTGCAGCACCTTAAACTTCCAGTTTAAGGAGGCCAATGAACTAACTTGTTTGCTTCTCTTGACTTCTTTTGTTAGGCACAGGTATTTTCTTTGGAAGCACTGGATTCACTAATTGGTGATGAGTCTATATGCTATGGCATGATGAGACTATACATAAGCTTTTTTCTTAATCTAAAAGATTCTGAGGGGGGAATCATTATTTCTTAGGGACTCTTCATTTTTCTAGCAATGAGTTGTCAAGGATATTACCTCAAGGAAAGATTGGTACAAGGAAAAGTTTCATCTAGATAAACACTTTATACATTTCCCACAAGTTTATTGTCATTCTAGATCACAGGGGAAAGAAGGAGGCACAAATATTTGCATAGGTGGTTAGAAAATACAGGCTGTTGGCTAATGAGCTGTGATGTATCTCCGGACTTGGACACATTCTTGGCTTCTGTTGTCAGTGGCTCCTCTCCAGGGTTTAACTCCCAGTGATCTGCTTTTTCTGGATGCCAGATGCTCCGGCTCAAGCCCAGGGCCACAGGGAGGAGCCCTCGGTGCTTCCTGTACTGAGTTTTAGCAGTGAGAAGTTGACTTGCTGGGGGAATTGCTGGTTGAATTGTCTAATTTATTGTTTTTAAACACTGGGTAAATTCTCTCCATTGGGTAAAATTATAGATCACCCTGGGTCACAATTAATGTCCTTGGTCTTCTGATGTGTTTCATGGTCAAGTCCTGTCCAAAGAGCTGTTGGGTTAGTGCTGTGGCAGCTGTCCCCATCATGGCTGTCACCAACAATGTGTTATGAGAAAATATTACCCTGAGGAGAATTTCCAATGTCGGGGAACTTCCTAAAGCCTGGTTTCTTCCAAGACCATTTAGATGTTCCAGTTCCCATGATCACACTGTGGTCAAAGGTCCAGGCTCATCAAGCTTTAGATATGTTCACTGCTGGACATCTTCCTCTGGGGGTTCATGTAGACTGTGCTGGACAGAACTGTGATGGCAAGTCATGATCAGCTCTCCTAGGAAGTTGGGCTATCTAAATCCCAAGGATGAGAATACAGAGAGGACTCAGGAGTAACCCAAACTGTGACTTAAAGTCACCAAATATCCTTTTTCCTTTCTGCTCATCATCCAATACTTGCCTGCACTCAGCCATCAGAGCCTTCTACAGGACCACAACTGAATGACTCATCACTGTGTCCAGGACACCTGACAGAAACAGCTTAAGGGAGAAGGGTTTGTCTTGGCTCATAGAACCAGAGAGTTCATTCTGTCAGGGTGGAGAGAAGGCAAGGCTGTGGGAGCATGTGGAGGAAACAGAGAGTAGGACAGGAGCCACTTTGGACTGTAACCTTCAACAGACTGCATCCAATGGTCTATTTCTGCCAGGCCATCTCCTAAAGGTCCCACAGCCTTTCAAGCCCGTGCCAAAGCTTGTAATCAAGTACTCAAACCATTAACCTGTGGGGAACTTTGAGATTCAAACCACAACACTAACCATTTGGCCAAGGTATGCCATTTCTAACATCTGCAGCTCATGGAGAGGCATGGGCCATGGGAAAAAAAATCCCCCCTTTTTTTTTGTGGGAATCTTGTAGATGGATCAAGTTGTGGGGTCAGAAGAATGTAAATACTGTCTGCTCCCTAAAGCAGATACTTCCTGCCTAAAGCAGCAGGAAGAATCTTTTTACGATGCGTCTGTCTTCCATACTCACCCCAGGTTAGTCACCATCTGCTATAGTCCACTTGTGTTGCTATAATAGAATATCACAAATTGCATAAGAATTCAGAAAGAACAGACATTATTTCTTCATGATTTTTGTGTTTCCTTTCTGACTGAGAAGTTTCCTGTACCCCTTATTCTCCTTGGCCACTGCTGCTCACATGCCAGTTACTAACTCTGGGAGAGCACAGCTCTTGGAAGGGACAAAAAGAACACCTGGAAGGCACTGGAGTCCGGTTGTCTGAGCCCATGGCTTACCAGGGAATAACACTACTGGGGAGGGGAGGGAGGGTTCACAGAGAGGATGGGTGCCTACCTGTGGGGGGATGGAGGGGAGTGACAGAATCCTGCCTGGGGAAACTCTGGGGAAGGGTGAGGTTGTGGTTGGATGTCCAGTTTATTCAAGAGTGAATGGTCTGTGCAGAAACCATCACACCTGTGGCTCATGACCTGTGGTCTTCAGAGGTCCATGGCACAGATTACAGAAACAAAAGCTCTCTTATGTCAACTTTTATCTAATTCCTTCCTTCTTGTCATCATTTCTTCACTTCCTCCTTCCCACTGTCCTCTACTTCCTCTCTTCCTCCTTCTCTTCTTCCTTACCTTCCTCCTTTAATTCCACCCCTTCTTTGCTCCCTCCCTCTGCCTATGAATTCTTTTCTTAAGAATTCACAATTCAAGATGGGCAGGGGTGGTGCACACCTTTAATTCTAGCAGAGGCAGAAGCAGGCTGATCTCTGTGAGTTCAAGGCCAGCCTGGTCTACAGAGCTAGTTCCACAACAGGCTGCAAAGCTACAGAGAAATCCTGTCTCAAAAAACAAAAAACAACCAAAAAAGAATTTACACTGCTGTGTTACTGGCTTTGTTGCTATGGCAAAGCCCCTCATATGACTGAATCAGAGCAGGAAATGTGCATTTCTGCAGGTTCACATTTCTGTCCGTGGTCTTCTGGCTGTGCTGTTTGGGCTTTCATGTACTGGTCACACTGGACATCATAGTGACAGTGTGTGGTAGAGAAGGTGGCCAGGAAGCAATGATCAATCGAGGAAGCAGCTGGAGTCCCACTGTCCCCTTCAGCAGCACAACTCCAGTTTTCCAATTTCCTTCCACTGAGACCTTCTCACTTTCTGAAGGTCTCAACACCCCCCCATGCACCAGAGCTGGAGACCAAGCCCTTCATATGTGGGCATTTGGGGCGACAGTGTAGTTCACAACTCTAGCAACTTCTTTTCCTAGTACTGTGGCAATCATGAGAAAAGCACCCTTCCTTTGTATTCTCTAGCTGCTAGTGCATCCTCATTGTTAAGTAGGTGGTGAGGTCAGTGTTTGGAGTGCCATTGGTAGAGGTTGGGGAAGACAGGTCTCAAGTTTACATGAGTAGCAGAACAGCAATAAATGAAACAAACAAGGAAATCTTATTAACTCCTCCAATAGTACATGGTACATACATACCAACAGCATGGTTGCATATTAAAATTGCAGGGAAGTGTTAAAAAATGAGTATTCCCAAATTCCATGCCAGAATCAGAACCTCTAACTTTTAACTTTAAGATGCTTTTAAGCTCCTTAGAGAATTGCACACTGATATTTAGAAAACCCTGTATTTGAGAGACCACCCTACAGACTTGGGCTGTAACAGCATCTTGCTGTTTCCCTGTTTGTTTGCAGGTATCAGACCCATCTGGGCTGGGGGCTCCTACACAGCTTCTCTGTTCTAGGGTCACGAATCACCAGGGAGATCTGCTGTCCCTTTAGGTGGTCCTTAACATGGGACTTGTGGCTCTACTCCTGCTGTTAGAGTTCCATCTGCTCTGCCTGTGAGAGAACCTTCTTCAAGGCACCCATAGACAATTCAGAAAATAACTATAAGAGAGAGAGTTGACTCAGTGGCTAGGAGTGCTTGCTGCTGTTGCACAGGACCCAAGTTCAGTTCTCAGCAATCACATTGGGCAGCTCACAATTGTCTGTAGCTCCAGCTCCAGAGGGTCTGATGCCCTCTTCTGGCTTTAACAGACACACACACACACACACACACACACACACACACACACACACACACACACACACACACACACACTAAAATAAACCTTAAAAAAATGGAAAAGGAACAGTATGGTCCTGCTTCAAATCCCACGTTCTCCAAGTGAGCTTTCCTGCAGTGTGCTTTCAAAGTATCTGTCTGTCCTTGCTGCGAGGCAGGCTTTTATTGCCAGCATCCTCATAACTGACACTTCATCTGGGGCCTGATGACTTTGTTGTATGCTTTGCCATCCATGCAGACCATAACAGCTCACGCAAACTCACTCATTAGGGTGACTGCCTGCAGAGCCTGTCAGCGCTTTGAATCACTGTACAATGGCAGCCTGCCTGGACAGTGCCCAGGGTGGGGGTGGGGGTCCCTGCGAGGGTCCTTGCAGAATCAGGACATACCTCAGTGTTCTAGAGGGCCTGTGCCCTTTGGGTCCTCCACCCTTAGTGCTGTAGTTCAAGCTGTGGACAGGAAGAAGCCTCAGCAGGGTCATAGATTGTTTTAAAGTGACAGAGCTGCAGAGGGCTGATGTCCCCCCTTTTCCCATCCTTCTCACTTTCTCCCCCACCTCCCCTTCTTCCTCTTCTTTCCTTTCTTCCTCGCCATCCCTCTCCCTCTATTTCCTTCTCCTTCCCCTTCCTCTTGTTTTCTCCCCCCTCCTCCATCCTTTCTTGTTTCCTCTTCCTCCTTCCTTCTTTTTCTCTTCTTTTCTCTTTCCTTCCCTCCCCACTTTTTTCATTTTCTTTGCCTGTTCTTTCCTTCCCACTCTCCCTCATTCTTTTTTCTCTTCTTCTTCCTTGCTCTTTACTTAGTGTCTACAAGGTGACAGGGATTGTTCTAGATTCCTAGATTGTTCTAGATAAAGACAAAGCACAGTTTAGTGGATGCTTTCAAGTGTCCGCAGTGTTCTCAAATGTCTTTAGGAAGAGATTTAAGAATGACTTAAAACTCATCAATGTGAAGCAATCTTAAGGTGGTACAGAATGTTTGGAGTCACTTTCATCTTATTTTATTTATTTTTTAAGTGTGTGTGTGTGAGTGTGTGTGTGTGTGTGTGTGTGTGTGTGTGTGTGTGTGTGTGTGAGAGAGAGAGAGAGAGAGAGAGAGAGAGAGAGAGAGAGAGAGAGAGCAGGTACCCATGAGTGTTTTTTTGTGTATGTATGTATGTATGTATATATGTATGTATGTATGTGTGTGTATGTAAGAGCAGGTACTCATGAGTGTTTGTGTATGTATGTATGTATTTATGTATGTATGTATGTGAGAGCAGGTACCCATGAGTGTTTGTGTGTGTGTGTGTGTATGTAAGAGCTACTCGTGAGTGTTTGTATGTATGTATGTATGTATGTATGTATGTATGTATGTATGTAGTGAGTATAGGTGTCCATGAAGGCTAGAAGAAAGCATTGGTTCACCTGGTACTGTAGTTACAGATGGTTGTGAGTCACCTAAGGTGGGTGCCAGGACCCAGACTCAGGTCCTGGGGAGAGCAGCAAGCACTGTCAGCTGCTGATCCATCTCTCCAGTTGGGGCGTATTGTCTTGACCCAGAGCCCCTTCTCTAATGCCCTCTGTTCAAGGTACAGGCCTAGAAAGACAGAAGACACCGGGGTTAGCTGAGGCACAGTCCTTTATGAGATGACTGTGGCCAGAGAGTCTCTTTTTGTTCTTGTATCTGTCCCTATCCCTGGTGTTCACAGGGCAGCATGCAGAAGGCTAGGTGACACTTTGCACACAGAGGCTCACATTCTAGAAGAGCAGCCGGGAGCATGGGAACCCAACCATGACAATAAGATGTCAGCCCTCCCTCTAAAGGGGGAAACTGTGGTACTCTGCACCTCATCCTTCTTGTAGGTCCAAACAAACCAAAGCTTCTGCTGAATCTAAAGTGAGAGTCAAGCCAAGCAGACTCCTGCCCTGGTCCAGGACTGAGATGCTGCCCATCCAGCCATCCTTCCTCACATACCTGTGACCTCTAACTCCCTCCTCTCTGGTCCCTTGACCTCCTCTGGGCTCCAGGTTATGATTAGTGGACCCTGGCCCACAGTTTCACTGAGCTTGCAGTCTGTTTTTGTATACCCCTGGAGCTAGCTATGATTTAAAACAGGTTACAGGCTGTAAGCAACAGCGACAAAGAAGAATGAAAGGCAGAGGAAGTTCATAGAGCCTAAAATATTGACTGAGTCTCTTTTTACAGGACAAGTTTGCCAATCCCTACTCAGAGATCGGCTGAGTCACGTTTTAGGGAAAGGCAATTGTGTACCATAGCAGCCAACCTTCCCTGAGGCTAGTGCAAGAGGGCTGAGGGAACAGGCCTCCTTTTTATTGTTAAATAGCAAACCATTGCATGTTTTCAGGCCAGGGCTTGCATGTACTATATCATATATGTGGAAGTCAAAGGAGAAATTGTAGGCGTTAGTTTTCTCATTCCACTCTGTGGGTTCTGGGGATTGAACTCTAGTTCTCAGGCTTGCCAGCAGATGGCTTTACTTGTATAGCCATCTTGCTGATCCTTACCTTTTCATTGCCAAGGACTCCTGCATCCTTCTTTGACAGCAAGCTGACCAAGAGACCTAGAAAATGTACAGGGTCAGTGGTGGCCCACACCTTTAATCCCAGCACTCAGGAGGCAGAGGCAAGCAGATCTCTGTGAGTTCGAGGCCAGCCTGGTCTACAAAGCTCCACAGAGAAACCCTGCCGTGAAAAACAAAAAACAAACAAACAAAAAACCGAAAAAAAAAACAAAAGAAAAAGAAAGAAAGAAAGAAAGAAAAAAAGAAAGAAAGAAAGAGGAAATGCACAGCTCTCAGGGTACCAAATGTCATGTGTTCACCATGGAAGAACACATCTTCATGAGTTTAGCTTAGAAAAAAAAATAGACAATGAGAACCGTAGTTCCAATTAGGAGATTTAAGTGCACCAGGGGCCTCGGCTTGCCCCTCTTCCAGCTGAATGCAGCCACAGCCTCAGTGAGGCTGGAGAAGATGTTCTCAGGTCTGGGGAATGAGTCTCCCAGTGCCAGGAAAATTGTGCTACAGTGTCTGTGTATGCATACAGCTGGCTGGACCAAGTTTCCCAAAGATGTCCTCTGTGTTCCCCAGTATCACCAGAGCTGCTGCCGAATCCTCTCCCTGGGCTTTTGTGGTGCTCCTGTGCCCTCCAATCTCTGAAGTATTTTATTTTTTTTAAACATCCTCTGTTAATAAAAGATATAAGAGTTCGCTCAAATACCTCTTACCCACTTGAAGCATGTTCTCAAAAATACCCGGAACTTGGAAAGTGATTTTGAGAGAGCAAGCCAAGGCAGACTTTCAAGAGACTGTGGGATAATTTTGTTTTCTCCAAGATGTTTCTAGGGCTGCCTCTAACCTTTGGCCTTGTGGTGTGGACAGCACTTTAGTAACGTAACAGAGAACTTGACCTGCTTATAGCTTGCTCTGACCAAATAAAGAATTTCGATCAAAGATGTAAATATGTAAATGTTTGCCACTGTGACTCAAAGTTTTAAGTCAGGGGATCTTATGTCCTTACACATGGATTTGAAAGTGGAGAGGACAGATCTATCTGCAGTTCAGTCTTGAACTCAGATATGACCTACCATGCCTGGTTTAGAAGTAGTTTTTTTTTTTTCAGTGTATGCAAGATACTACATAAGTTATTGTTTTGCTATGAAGAGACATTATGACCAGGGCAGCTCTTAAAAAGGAGAACATTCAATTGGATGGCTTACAGTTTCAGAGATTTAGTTCATTATCGCCATGGCAGGACATGGCAGTGTGCAGGCAAACATGATGATGGGGAAGGAGCTGAGAGTCCTACATCTTGATCTGCAAGCAACAGGAAGTAAATTGTCTCATTGGGCGTAGCTTGAGGATAGGACACTTCAAAGTCTATCCCCATAGTGACACAGTTCCTCCAAGGCCATAACATCCAACAAGACCACACCTCTTAACAGTGCCACTCCTTTTGGAAGCCATTTGGAAGTAGTTTTTGAAGAGATTTATTTTCTTTTGTGTGCATGTTTGTGTTTGCCTGTCCATATGTATGTGTACCATATGTGTGCTTGGTACCTGCAGAGGTGAGAAGAGGGTATTGGATCCCCAGGAACTGGAGTTACAGTAGCTTCTGAGCCACCATGTGGGCCCTGGGGACCAGCCCAGGTTCTCTGCAAGAGCAGCCAGTGCTCTTAACCACTGAGCCCCCTTTCCACCCCCTTACAAGTATCCCCCAGACTTTGTTCTTGGGGTTTGCTGTTGTTTAAGTTATTTCCAAGATGATGGGGGTGGACAATGAGTCCTCTATGGGACTATTCTAAGGTTCAAGTTTATGGGACTATCTCAAGGTCTAAGTACATGCAAATGGACATGACAGTTGTGACTTCATTGGCTGGGAGAGGGGCCCTGACCTTTTATTTGTAAAAGCTGCCTAGAATACTCTCATTTGCTTCTGGGTGCCTGTTGGACAGAGGCTTGCACTTGGACCCTTTTTTATCAGGCTGCATTCCATACAGAAACCCTTGCAGTCCATTTCATTGGGAAACTTGTCCTGGAGGAGTCTCCATGCTTTACATCACTGGGTTTAAATTCAGCTTAAACCAATCCCACCCCCTTTAAAAAGAAGGCATTTTATGTAGATGTCCAAAGTTTAGGGTCATGTTAGTGTCCAAGGGCTATGCTTCCACTGGAGCTGTGCTGATCTGAGTGGCCTGCACTGCTACCTGGAGCAATGGTGACATCCAGATCCGGCTGCTGCTGAGGACCATGTCTGGGTCCATGGTCCTACCACAGCTGGGGTCTGTGCTGAAGTCCTGTATTGCCACCACATGTCACACAGCCCAGGGTTGGGGCCACAATCTGAGGCCTTGGTTGTGCCTGGGTGTCATGCCACTGCCAGAGCCATCCCCATCTGAGTGACCAGTGCTTCTCCCAGGAGCCAGGATACCATCCAGGCCTAAGCTACTGTTGAGGGTCTGGGTCTGTGGTCCAGCTGCAGCTGAAGTCTGTGTTGATATCTGTGGCCTGTAGGAACCATGCATGATGAAGTCAGACAGCCCTGCCTTTTGCTGGCCCAGGGAAAGCTGACCTTGCCCCTCACTGGACACTGCAGCAAGAGAGCTGACCCTGACTCTCATGGGAGAACTGGCCCTTGCACTTGGGAGAGGCAGCCCCCCCACCACCACAGGAGAGGAGAACTGACCCCGATGGCATGGGCGTAGGGGAGCTGACTCCATTCCCTTCCCTGAGGTGGGTGGTGAAAGTGGCCTGGACTGACCAGTTCAGCTACTACCCAGGCCCACAGCTGAGCCTTGGGTAGGCCTATCCTAACATATACCCCATCTATGATCTGCTGGAGCTCGTGAAGGGATTGGTCCCATGGAATAATACTGCAGGATCTCCATGACTTGGGCGGCCAGGTGATATCGCAGAGGAGTTCCAATGAGGATCCCGTGATGATGGTGTATCAGAAACCAGAGACCTTGAACCAGACCAGTGACTCATGGCAATGAACACTTGCTAGTAAAGTTGATTGGACAAAAGGGTATACTGTGTGACATACCATTCTCATTGCCACCAGAATGAATGAAGAGGTGTTGGAGATTTGGGAAAGAAGGAGAATCGAAGAGGATTTTTTTGTTTTCTTTGTTCTTGTTTTTGTTTATTTGCTTGCTAGCTTTGTTTTGGTTTGACTTTTTAAATTTTTCTTTTGGGGGAGTGCTGCAGGGGTAAGGGGAGGACATGGAGGAACATAGAGGTGAGTAGAATTGGGGTGCATGGTGTGAAATTCCCAAAGAATCAATAAAGAAATTATGGTTTCTTTTTTAAAGACGGCATTTTAAAACATCATATTCCTAGGTAATATTTACGTATACATGTGGATTTCATTATTTATTTAATTTTATAGAAAAGATGGTCTATCTTGGCTAGCAGTGTAAAGACATCCTGGTGGGGAAGGCATGATAGAGGTCGCAGTAGCTGGTCACATGATACCCACAGTCAGGAAGCTGAGTGTGATAAATGCCATATACTAAAATTTAAAAACAGTATCATACCTTGGGTATCATTCTCAGCACCTGCGTGCAGCTCCAATGCAGCCGCACCCCAATGCAGTCTGGGGAACCAACAAGACAGCCCAAACAAATGAGAAATGAAAATCACTTACAATAAAACCACACAGGTTTCTTTCTTTCTTTTCTTCTTTATGTGAGTGTGTAGCTCAATTGTGTCAAAGGCCTTCTTAGGACTGACACCGCCATCTTGAATGTGGCCACTAGGAATAATGTACACGGAGCAGCAAGTGTGTGTAAGTGGCTGTGTTGTGTGCTGTGTCATGATTCTAATGAAATCATGAATAACTCTCAAGAAAATTTCAGACACAAAATGCTTCCTTTGGTCTATTTGGATGCAGAGTTTGTGAAAATTTTGATTATGACTAAAACTGTATAAAAATACCTCTGAGCACAAGAGTTAAGAGAAAGAGAGGTGCCCAATAAGAATGACACACCCAAAAGCTTGAGGGTGGTTTCCTCAAGGGAGAGCCAATCAGTGGTCTTATCATTATTCAGTCTAACTCTGAATGACCCCAGCAACTCACCACACTCTTCCAATCTTAGAAAGGGCAGATGTTGTTCTAAAGTTTGCTACCTAACAAAACTTCAAGCTTCCCACCTCTTATCTATTCAAATATTCCTGACCCCTCACAATGGGTCCAGGAGGCAAGGTCAGGTAACTTTTCTTGTGTGTTTCTCTCCACAGTGTTTACTTTTTACTAAAACTTCTGATTCAGCATGCTCTGGTGCCAGGCTTTGGGCTCCTCCCTTGTCCTGCTGCAGTAGTCAGGTTAGGTGTATTCAGTACACTTTAACTTAGGGCATTTTTATTTTACAGTGGATTTATCAGAACATTATCCCATCCTGAGCCAGGCAACACCATGGAGGAAGCATTCCTTTGAGAGTCTGTGAGCGCTCGGCAAACGATGCATGGATTCGTATATATACAAGATGCCAACACAAAAGCTACCCTAGACCACTGAGCATCATGATTTCTTGATGGTCTTTGATGCTCCAGAGAAATCCAGAACACTCTTATAAAGATGCTGATTTTGGGAGCTGGGAAGATGACTCAAGACCTCCAGAGGACCCTGGTTCAATTCCCAGCACCCACATGGTGACTCACAACCATCTGTAACTCCAGTTCCAGGAGATCTGATGTTTTCTTCTGGTTACTGCAAGCAATAGGCATACACAAAGGTGTTATGGCATACATGAAGGCAAAAACACCCCCCACACAAACAATAAACATAATTTTAAAAACTTTAAATGTTAGGGTTATAGTCTTAGTGCAAAAATAGGCCACCATGGATAAATAGGCAACACACACACACACACACACACACACACACACACACACACACACACACACAGCTTTTACCTTTGATTTCACAGTTTGGATAATCATTGCCAGGATCTGATTTTACTTTAGCTAACATAGACCACAAATTGCTCATTAAAGAACAATAGAGATCAAGGAAAAATTGAATCTACCCCAGAAGTATGTGTCATCTGTTCAGTTCTGGCCAGCTCTTGGTGCAAGAGAGGGTGCTTCAGAGAGGTGTTTACAATGTGGGCGCCTGCAAGGAGTTCACTTTTTTCTTTTTCTTTTATGAATTGGAAAGATCTCTTCCATTGTGGAGCTATATTTTATGCAAGAATAGGAATTGAGGCTTAGGTACCTGAAAGGGTTACGTCTGACATCGTCGAGCTTCAGCTAGCTGCTCTAGTCATATCTGTTGCAGCCTGAGATTGGCTACAAAGGGGACCATTTTTTTTTCTGGGGTGGACTGAAGAATCTCTAGCACAGGTATGGCAGGTGGGGCCTTAGGGAAAGAAAACTTGTGAGAGATTGTGGGTGAGGTTACTTTATCTCCCTCCTGTAAATGAATCCGTAGTTCACTCACTTAGTGGCTTCATTCAGTTCAGTAAGTGTTTATTGAGTGCCGATACTGGCCAGGAGTATTCTAGACAATTGGAAAAGATTGCTAAGCAAACATTGTTCCCTGGGGGTACTGGCTGGCAGACAGGGATTGTCTGGGGAGATCATGAGAATGAGACACGAGAGGGGGATTTGAGGAGCAGCTGAAAGGGGTCTCCTGCAGAAAACAACTTGCATGCTGGGCCTGAGGCTGGGGTCTGGGCAGTGTACCACAGGGCCTTTTTGGGGAAGTAGGTGTAACAGTATGGCAGGGGCTCCAGGAGGGAGGGAGGGAGATAGGAGGTCAGGGGCCTCTTGAGCAGTGGTTTGCTCTCTGTAAATGGCCTCCTGGGCTGCATGTATCCCACTAGGCCATGAACCTTTACATTGAGCCTACAAAGTGTGTGTGTGTGTGTGTGTGTGTGTGTGTGTGTGCGCGCGCGCGCGCAGAATAGTTCCTGAGCAGACCTACATCAATTAACCTAACAAACATGGAAGACACCTTTCTTTGGGCCATGGTTATGAGCAACAATCTCAATGTCCTCGCAGTGGTGTCTGAAACCCATCTCCCTCCCTTCCTCCCTCCCTCCTTCCACGAACCCCTTGCTTCTGAATCAGGACACTTGTTTGAAAACACCTCAAACTGCCCTCTGGCTTCCTTTACTTCTTTTGCCCTGGAGACACCGAGACACCGCTTGCCAGCATCACTGAGAGCGAGCGGGTGATGTCTAGGGTCTTCTGGGCCCAGAGCGCAGGGATCTTGGCTGCAGTATCTGTCCTAGGACAGTGCCTGTCAGCACGGGCTTCTCCTATGGGTTACTGAATCCGGTTACAGGTGGTCAGCTGAGTCTTTCACTACAGAGAGGAGAGGACACAGCACATACCTGGGTTCAGAGATGGAAAAGCTGTCGCTGAGCATCGTGGTGAGCACTTAGCTTTGCAGTGAGTGGGATGGCATTAGGGTAGGGTTCTTTTTGGAGAGATGCCTCAGAGGCATCCTGGGGGAGGGGCAAACAGCTCTAGAGGAAAGAAAAGCTGCTCTGGACTGTCATGACGTCAGGGCCGTGAGAGGATCTGGGAATGGCAGCACCCTCTCAAGGTAGTTAGCAAATGGTTTTTAATATGGGACTCCTGACAGGGTGCAGCCCTTCCTCTCAGCAGTGACTATTCCTGTTGTTGTTGTAATTGTGTGTAGTGGTGGTGTGTGTGCTGTGATGCCTGTGTGGGGGTCAGAGGAGGACTTTGTGGAGTCAGTTTTATGCTTCTACCTTGATGTGGGTGCTAGGGATTGAACTCAAGACAATCAGGTTTCACAGCAAGCGCCTTTACTCACTGTTCCATTGAGCAGGCCGCTTCTCACAACACTTTAATAAGATTAAAAAGCATATCCTGTAAAAGTGTCAGTCACAACATAGTTGTTCAGCAGATATGTTTTTAAGATCAGAGTTCTATGGGACAGTATTGATCTGAAATACTTTTTCCTGGTTATTTTGAACGAGTATGAAATATAAATTGGCATACTGCTTTCAAGGAAAGTTTTTAGAGTTTTATAACTTGAGATTTTAAAACTTTCTATTCTTTTTGTTATTTTGAGACAGGGTTTCTCTGTGTAATATCCCTGGCTGTCCTGGAACTCACTCTGTAGACAAGGCTGGCCTTGATCCACTTGCCTCTACCTCCTGAGTGCTGGGATTACAGACGTGCACCACCACTACCCAGCAGGAGAGATGGCTCATCCGTTAAAGGCCAGGCTCACAACCAAAAATTATAAAACTTTCTATTCTATTGTGAAGTATTTTTGCTCCTTGGCCATACTATGGATTTTTCAGGAAGTGTCTACAAAGGTATATGTACAAGATTATTTGCCACAGTATTTTTTTGTTTGTTTGTTTTGAGACAGGGTTTCTCTGTGGCTTTGGAGGTTGTTTGGAACTAGCTCTTATAGACCAGGCTGGTCTCGAACTCACAGAGATACACCTGCCTCTGCCTCCCTAGTGCTGGGATTAAAGGCATGTGCCACCACTGCCTGGCTTGCCACAGTATTTTTAATAAAAGCAAGAAACATTGATGGCATATGCAGAAATAGGATGTTGTACATTCATTAAGATAAGGCTTACAAAGACTCTTCAGTGGCAGAAGGAATTCTTTATGACATGTGTTTAGTTGTAAAGTTAAGAATAAAAAATTATACAGTGTGATACTCAATTATCAAAAGCTAACTTGTTGTAGGTAAAAACTGAGAAGAAATATGCATTAGAATATATTTCTGGATCATGGTACTGCAGATGTTTTTTGTTTGTTTCTTCTTTGGTTTTTCTTAAGTCTCAAAAAGAATATGGGTTCCCTTTCAAACAGCCACAGAACAAGCATGCTTTATTTTTAAGTGGTGAGTCCACACATACTCATCAGACCACGTGTTTGGAATTTTATTTGGAAAATCTGGTTACAGTAAATATAGGTCAACTGCTTTCCAAAGACTTTTTAATTGGATACTGAAAAAACATCTTCAAAGCAAATGACCTCCCAGACTCTATCTAGATGGGAAGGGAAAATAGAATGCAAAGAAGTGGGGTACAGCTTTCATCACTCCCCAGGAACAAGGGCCTCCTCCTCTTGGCTCTGGGTGGAAGTAGGGTGGGGTGTCTTTGTTTCCTTTTTGAGACTTAGCTCAGGGCCTGGAGGGCCTCTATAGGAGAAGATGACTATTTAACTCTTGGGAAGCAGCTTTTCTTACACTTATCTTCTCTCTCTCTCTCTCTCTCTCTCTCTCTCTCTCTCTCTCTCTCTCTCTCTGTGTGTGTGTGTGTGTGTGTGTGTGTGATAAGACATGAACATAGACAGCCCCACCTGGGATTTGCAGCTCAGTAGATGGGACAAAAACAGCAAACTGCTTTCAGACATTGCCCTTTATGTTGAAAAAAAAAAAAGGCAAACAAAGGGTCTTCCAAAATAAAGATGACATAAAACTGGCATCATGTGACCCTTCTCTCTTAGCCACTGTTCTATTGCTGTGAAGAGACACCACAACCAAGGCAATTCTTACAAGAGAAAGCATTTAATTGGGGGCTGGCTTACAGTTTCAGAGGTTTAGTCTGTTATCATCATGGCAGGGGAGCATGGTGGCATTCAGGCAGGTGCTGGAGCAGTAGTTGAGAGTTATATCCTGGACTGTAGGCAGAGAGAGAGAGAGAGAGAGAGAGAGAGAGAGAGAGAGAGAGAGAGAGAGAGAGAGAGAGAGACACGGGTGGGGCCTGAACTGGGCTTCTGAAACCTCAAAGCCTACCTGCCCTCAGTGACATACTTCCTCCACAAAGCCACACCTCCTAATGCTTCTCTAATCCTTTCAAACTGTCCACTCAAAGGGGCTAAGCATTCAAATATATGAGCCTATAGGTGTCATTCTCAATCAAACCACCAGACATGTCTCCATCACCCCAGGGTCTCCTGAAAGTGAAAGTGCAGCTCTTCTATGGTGCTGTTGAGCCCAAGGGTCTGCATTTCTGCCTAGCTGCCCATTCTGCACCATGCCACTCAGCCAGCAAAGGATGGATAAGATGCACAGCTGTCCTAGAGGAGCTCTGGGAGGCCATGCAGTACAGCTGTGGTTCTAGTCCATTGACTTCTAATGCTCAGTGTGTATTGGAACCACCCAGATCCAGCTTCCTCATTACAACCAATGTCAGGTGGTATGAAAATCATAATGACAAAGCTGTGGAAGATGTTTACATATGGACTAGGGTAAATAAGAGTAAGACAGCTCGTTGATTTGCCAATGTATTTGTTTTGTACTAAAAGGCATGGCAACACCTCTGGGGTCTAGCTTAGCTTTGATCTGGGCTGTCAAAACTGGACAGTGGGTAAATGAAGACTCACTTGTGTCCTGTTCACCTTGCCTGTGCTTGGAACAGCCTGTAGTGATTGTGACTTCCTGTTCACCTTGCCTGTGTTTGGAACAGCTTGTAACGAGTGTGACTTCTCTTCTCAGAAGTCCATTTTGATTTAATTGCACACCAGCACCAACATGTTAACACCAAGAGCTACTAGGCAGATCTCACACTGGGGGCTGTGAACATCCCACCCATGGATTTCACTAAGCAGGACACAGATGCGCTTTCTTTCTTTCTGCTATAGAGTTGTCTCCTAGTTTTTTTCAATTAGTACAATGTTAAAGGTTGATCTAGGGTGCATTTGCCTGGAGTTCTGGAAGTTACGAGCAACATAAACATCAAGCCTGTGAGGTTATAACCTGTGGTAAGCCTGTGAGGGTATAACCTGTGGTAAGCCTGTGAGGGTACAACCTGTGGTAAGCCTGTTTGGGTATAGCCTGTGGTAAGCCTGTGGATGCAACCTTATGCCTCAGGCATAAGCATCCTTCCTTTCTCTGCTTGTTTGGCTTTTCTGGCTTATATCTTCTCTTGGAGCTAAAAGAAAAACATGCCTACAATTTGAAGGACCTTAGAATTTAGTGTGTGTGTGTGTGTGTGTGTGTGTGTGTGTGTGTGTGTGTGTGTACATGTGTGGCATGCTGCATGTGTGGAAGTCAGAGGATGACTTGGAGTCACAAGAAAAGAGGGGCAGAAGCAGAAGACATTTGGAGAGACAAATCATGCTGGCATCTTGACAGAGGGAGAGAGGGACCTGAGACTTTTTTTTTTGTGGGGGTGGGGGGGAGGCTGAGTCATTTTGCTCATCAGATACATGTGCATGAAGAGGCCAGAACAGGAGGTGAGTCTTATTCAACTGCCATTGTCATTATTCCCTTTAGATAGGGTCCCTCACCAAACTGGAAGCTGCTAGGCTGGTTGGACATCGAGCTCTCAGCATCTACCTGTGCCTGCCCCCATGCTGGTGCTACAGGTGTGAGTACTCATGCCTGGCTTGGGCAGTTATTTTTGAAGGAGGGGTTCTCCAACAGGAAATAGCCACATTGAGGGATGAGAAGCTGGATTAGGTGATGAGGTACTGAAGCTAGTTTTAGTTTTAGCTGTAAATAATACACCAGAAAAGGTGGAGTAAGCCTGCATTTCAGATCCCTAGGGGGAAATGGTACTACCAAGGGTTGTCTCAACATTGTATTCATTCATTCATTCATTCATTCATTTGTTCATTCACTCACTCATTCACCAACTCCTTATTGGGATCCCCAATCAGCGCTAGGTATTATGATGCCATTTGTGATAACTGATCTTTATTAGCAACTGGATTTGAAGTCACCTAGAAGATACGCCTCTGGGTGTCTTTGATGGCGTGTTCATAGAGGTTAAATAGAGGAGAGAAGGCCTACCCTGAATGCAGGCAGCATCATTCCACGGCCTGGGGTCCTGGATGAATAACAAGGAAAAGGAGGAGGAAGCGAGCTCAACACCGGCATTCAACTTCTCTACTTCCTGGCTGTGGATGCGCCATGACCAGCAGCCTCATGTTTCTATGGCTATGCCTTCTGTACCACGATGGACTGTGTCTCTTTAAACCGTGAGCTGAAATAAATGCTTCCTTACTTAAGCTCTTTTTGGTGGCAACAAGGAAAGCAACGCGTGCATTATTAATACACGGCTCAGCTCTGTCATCAGGAATCTTCAGCCAAGAGTTACCAGCTTCCCTTGCCTTTCACCATGCGCCCCTCCTCAGTTTCATTCTCTGTAGACGCCAGCTGCAGAATTGGGTGCTGGGAAGCACACACTCAGTGTAGAATTTTATTTTCTGATCAACTGCTTTTCCAGACAGGGATCATGTTGGAGTAAGAAGCCAGGTCAGGGTGGCCCAAGGCCCTTACCTTGCTGACAGTCTCTTCTGAGAACTCATTGTCTTTGGGGCTGAACCTAGAGCCTCATTAACTATGTAGGCACAGCCCTGCTTTGCGGGAACTGGGGCCCAGGAGCTAGAGAGTTCCATGAGGACTGATTTTCTGTGGGAAACCTTTGGGTTCAGAATCCCCTTTGTCTCAGTGCTTCATCATCTTTGCACGTGGACCTTTTCATGCATCTGGTCAACAATTTACTCTCAAGAATGTGAAGTCATTGTTGGCTGGAGGACCTTTGGCATTTGTTCTCTTAACTCCTGTATGAGCATTAGCTGTTGAGATTCCTTGGGGCCAAGGGTTCACCTCTGAGCCGGCAGTGTAGAAGAACAGAACTCTGGGTAGATCTGAAGATGGGGGGAAGCCTCACCCAGACTTTCCTGTGGGGGTGTCATGATTTATAAACATGACATTTATCTGTTGCATGTGTTTTCTAGAATGCCTTCTGTCCCTTTTAACTTACTTTCCTTCCTTCCTGCAATCTTAGCCAACCTGGAAGGGGATTATGCTTTCCATTGTGACTAGAATAATCTCTGGAAGAGTCTTTGGGAGACCCTGGTCTCTGGGGCACTTGCTGGGAGCAAGGCCACAACTGTAGGCCTACTATAGGTGGATCTGAATACAACTTTCCAGTGGCATGTGCTTGGGAGCCCTGCTGTGGTTTGATCTGGACATAGTGGGCACTCTCCCTTTGTCTCCTCCCCACAGTTCAGCAATATACTCCTTAGTCACAAACATGGTCATAACAGGTCAGAGCAACTGTGGTCCCTTTGGGAGCCAGGGCCTTTCACCTTCAATGCAAAGAGAACACTGGAGGCTCTGTTTCAAGTTCACCATAGGGACAACTTAGGGAAAAAGAGAAAGGGACTCAAAGGGGAGGGAGAGGAAGAGGGGAGAAGAAAGAGAGGAGAGGAAGAGGAAAGGAGAGAGGAGGCAGAGAGAGAAAAAAATATATATGTATCTCTATCTCTGTATCTGTATCTATATATCTCTCTATATACATGCACATATAGATGATCTACAGTCTTAGAAGGTAGAGATTATTAAAATCGAGTTCTGAGAGCTTCACAGTTCTCCTCTCCAAGGACTTTGGGAAATCAGTCAGTGATACAGGTGCTCTGGGTCTGGGGACATGGGTGATGTCAGTCCCAGGATCAACAAGAGATCATTGGTTAGAAACTTCTGTCAACAAACTCCCTTGTTCCCACAACTACTTCCCAACTCAGAAGAAGATCCTTTGAGGTCCTCCCCTCCAGCAAGGCTTAAAGGGATTTTACATCCCACCAGGCTTTGTTGGGTGGGTAGTGCAGATGTATGTCCTCTTCCCTAAGATAGAGGATTGAAGATGGGATCTGACTTCAAGTTCTGAACTCAGGCATCCGGCTCTAGTGGAAGCTTTCAGGTTATGTCTGAATGTCTGTGGGGATTTTCCATTTCTGATAGGGATTGCAATGCGTGTCTCTCTGTGAAGTACATGGTAAGCCAATTTCTCCCTTTGTGTGTTCCTCCGGATGCTTCAGAGGCCAACTTTATCATCCACGCATCAGTGGCAGCAGCCATCACGACTAAGGAGCTAGAGAAGTTATTGCCAAGGCTGTTTGAGCCTTGTCTTTTCTCTGTTGCCTCAAACTCAGATAATTTTTAGTTCCTTAGGATTTAGTCGCTCTGCCTGGCCATCTGGTCAGATCTGCTTGCCACTGGAGAAGCATTTTTCTCATTAGCAGGTAGGCGGGGTCCAGGAATGTCCTCAGAGGGAGCCTTGTAACTGGGATGGAATCTTTGCCTGTGACTCAGCCCTGCAACTTGAGTCTCCCAGGAGAGGCTGTTGATTTTGGTGTTGGAAAGCATTCTAGGGAGAGCAGTCCAGGGCCTCAGCTGCTCCCTGCACTGAGGAAGGCTTCACCAGCACCCAGAACCTGGAGCAAGAGACCAATCCTCATAGGTCAGAAGTTGTGGGAAGAAATCCAATGAAAGAGACCCCCTTAAGAGTTTGTTTGTTTTTGTTTTCCAAGATGGAGTTTTCCTGTGTGTATCCCTGGCTGTCCCGGAACTCATTTTGTAGACCAGGCTGGCCTTGAACTCACAGAGATCCTCCTGCCTCTGCCTCCCGAGTGCTGGGATTAAAGGCATGTGCCACCACTACCTGGCAAGTTTGTTTTTGAAACAGAGTCTCACTATGTAGCCCATGGTGACTGGGAACTCATCATATAGACAGGACTGGCATTGCATTTCTAGCAATACTCATGCCCCTCTCCCCCTTTCCTGAGTACTGGGGTTACAGGCACACACTACCACACTTACTCCAAGACATTATATTTTGAGGAAATCCAAGATAAAAAGAAAGGGGAATGAAGTTGGAGGGTGAATGAAGAGATGTAAAAGAAGAAAGACAGAGGGGGAGGGGGAAGAAGAGATAGATGGGGGAGGGGGAAGGGGGAGATGAAGGAGGAGGCCAAGGAGGAAGAGGAGAAGAGGAAGAAGGAGGAGGTAGAGGTGGAGGAGGAGAAGATAAAAATGAAAGGCACTTTGGGGAAATGTTCTTTCTCAGTCTTGTAGCTCAGGGAAATGCTGGCTCACACCTCACTCATGGTGGGCAGTTTGCTCTGCTCAGGTCTTTCCAGGGGAAGAGAACAATTCTAGATAGCTCTTGTGGCAGCCCACCTGGAGTTCTAACATTCACCATGCCTAGCTGAATTCCCAGGCTCTCCTCTTCAAAGCATACCTGATGATGTTGACAATAGACCTGTAAGCCTCTGGCAAAGCCAGCCTGCTAAAAGGAAGCACCCCACCTCCAAATCATCAAGCCTTTTGGTGAAAGCTATAACCGCCCACCAGATACGGTCTTCAAAGCTTGCAGCCAGATCTCAGATTTCCACCTTGCTGGTTCCCATGCATCTGGAAATATGTGCACTATTTATTTACTTTTGGAGGGCGGGGGCAGTTGCTATAGAAGATCAGCTCTTCAGGCACTGTTGTCAGCAACAGCTCCAGACACTTCCTGCAAAACCCTCTAACAATGGATGCAACTGAAGGCAATCACATTCTGCCAAATCAGAAAGGCAACTATTGGATGTTTTCTCTAGGTTGTGGCCCTTTAAGTTTATATAGTCACATATGTATAGTACAGACTAGATGAAATCGAAGTCAGATTGTCCAGGGGGAACTAAAGGGATTAATGAGAGAAATTAGATAAGAAAGGGTGGTGTTGGTGGAAGAATAATATGCTTACCACACATACTGATAAGAAAAAAACACTCTTGATATTCATGAACGTAAGTTGAAAAAACAAGTCTTTTTTTTTTTTAAGCAAGGAAGGGTTTTATTGCCTTCAGGAGGACACAGAGGAAGGCACAGTTTCCAGCTTTGGCACACTCTTGACAAAAGAAATATGAGGAATTTATTTGGGAAGTTTACATGTAGTAATGTGGGGAAGGCGATGAGTTGTGGGCACATTCCTACACATATTCAATGTTCATGTAAAGTCATAGTTCAAAAGAATAGAAAACAGAATGCCCCTAAAACATTAGAATGATCTAAAAGCAGTATGAATTTTAAGATTAATTAAAATACTGCTTAATAATTGGTCCCATGGAAGAGCTCTTTTTTTTTTTTTTTTTTTTTCCTGAGACATGGTTTCTCTGTGTAGCTTTGGAGCCTATCCTGGCACTCGCTCTGGAGACCAGGCTGGCCTCGAACTCACAGATATCTGCTTGCCTCTGCCTTCCAAGTGCTGGGATTAAAGGCGTGTGCCACCAGCGCCTGGCAGAAGAGTTCTTATGTACATATGACTAAGTAAAAGAAGGCAAAATCAGGCCGGTCATTGGTGGCTCACGCCTTTAATCCCAGCACTTGGGAGGCAGAGGCAGGCAGATCTCTGTGAGTTCAAGGCCAGCCTGGTCTCCAGAGTGAGTGCCAGGATAGGCTCCAAAGCTATACAGAGAAACCCTGTCTTGAAAAAACAAACAAACAAAAAAAAGGCAAAATCAAATAATATTTAGATTCCATATCCATAAACATGTGCATTTATATATTCTGCTTGTTTGGTAAACATTTTTGTTATGGCCTGAAAAGTTAGAGATATAAGGAGATCAATCTGTAAAAGCAATGACACAGCACAAGTAGTTACAAAATTTCTTATGAAGATCCAAAAGAAACATTGTCATACAAGTGTGTTTAGCAGGTGTGACATCAGGATAAACAGATTTTAATGCTGAATGTTCACATTATTCATTTTGAATCTGTAAAGCCATTGTTTGTATTTACATGTATGAGTCATTCCAAATGAATTGGCTCTATGAACTGAGATTGACATGTAAAACAATCTTGTTTCTAATTTAAATAAAAAAATGGAAAAAAGAAAATACCATAAAAAGATTAGAAACTAATTTTTTAATTACTTACATTAAGATAAATGAAATTATAAATATGGTCATGATAATGTATTGTTGGAGTAGCAAGACAATAGTTGGACTTTACTGAAATGTGTTATAAATACATAATTCGAGGAGATTGAAAGAATAGCACCTGTAGAGCATGAACTTGTGATGAAACATGTAAAGATTTCTTTTCAAATCATCATAATTCTAGAAAATATAGAGAGTCAAGTCCTCTTTTTAAAAGAAACTAGAAACTTAATAATCGGTGAATTTCTAGATAGTCTTTGGTTTCCAAAGAAAGATCCATTTTTCTGTTCTCACTGCTGGACTGTGAGCTTCCTGGGTGAAAGAGCTGTGCATGGTGTTTCTGAACACTCCTGTAGCTGGCTTGTGAGCAGACAACAGCGGTACATGCCGATGAATGGCAGGCTACAGGTACACCTCACCGTTCACTGAGGAAAGCTACGAGGCTTTCACGAAAGGGCTACACTTGGGGGCACCAGGGTCACTCTTTTTGCTTGAGAGTTTTATTTTGTGTGTAGGGTGTTTTGCTTGTATGTATGTGTGTGCACCACACATGTGCCTTTTCCCTTCGGAGTCTGGAAGAGAGTTACAGATTGTTGTGAACTGCCATGTGGGTGCGGGGAATCAAACCCAGGTCCTCCAGCTCAGCAGGGTCACTCCTGACTATGAAGGCTAGGTAGATATGCCCCTCTGTTGTACAATAACCAGTTGTACAGAGATGGAGGACCACAGTGAGGCCTATCTTACCATGATGCTGAGTGTTCAGGTCCTGTGTCTGTTGTCAGTGACTGGGGTTAAGGTTTTCAGGGCTCAGCAAGATCAAAACAGAGTGTGTTATCTTCGGTTTCCTTGTGTTGGGTTTGTGGCATCTGCTGTTATAAATGGAGGTGAGTGGTGCTGCTGGTTCTCCACCACCCCTGTTTCTGGCTGAGTTTCTAGTCTGGGAAGCAGAGAGGGTGTTTTCCTTTCAAAAGTTACATTTTATAGAATGATGCATTTAATAGGCACCGGATCGAACATCTTATTTTTATAAGACCCCACAGTTGTTTCAGTTGATAGATGGCTTAGGGACATGAGCAGTTTTAGGTGAGTCAGCAGCCATGTGCTTTCCACCTTAGAAAGTTCCATCTTCCAAGAGGGGACTGAGCATGGCTTAACCGATGTGCTCACAAGTCCTGTCTCAGGGGTCAGGGAGTGCTGGGAGGGCACAGCTCTGTCTGACTCTGGGAATTCTCCTATCTGATCCAGGGCCCAGCTCACAGAAGACACCAGGATTGATGGACCCCTCCGGTGCAGCCCTGAGCCACAGAGGACACTAGGCTTGATAGACAGCTTCCAGTGCAGCCCTGAGCCAATGGCTGGAGCCCTGACTTCTTTGACGGAGGCCCAGATGCTACTGAAGGACACTGCATCTCCAGAGGCAAACACAGGACCTTTAGATTCCATGTACAGTTGATTCTAAAGATGGATATCAAAATCCTGGCCAGTCCCGATGTCCTAGATCCCCTCGTTCCCTCTGTTCTAAAGCTTATATGTAGAGGAGTCTATGGCTTCTCACTAAGCCACCCCTAATTAAATCTGAAAATTTAAATTAAAACTATGCATGTCCAATAGGTGGTAACTGTTAATGCTGCCTGTATCTTTAAGTGTGTGTGTGTTTTTGTGTTTTTAGTTGTAAGAAAAGAAATCAAAATCTATATTCTAGTTTGGTACAAAATGTTCAGTGGGTAAAAGGGGTTTGCTGCCAAGCTCGAGACCTGATACTCAGGATTACATGGTGGAAGGAGAGAACTGTCTCCCACAGGTTGTCCTCCGGCCTCCACACAGGCTCCAGCCATTGCCTGCACATGATTATATGTTACACACACACACACACACACACACACACACACACACACACACACACACACTAAACAAATATAGAAATAACTTTAAAATCTGCATCTTCTTTATTGTTGGATTTGATTAACATTGCTCCAATGTCCAGAGTCCCTGAAAAAAGCCTCCACCCCCCTCCTTTTTAAATTTTATTTTTCATGACCTGGCATGACTGAGAAACTAACCACAGTCATACCTTCTAGGAGCAATGTGTGCCACAGCCCCAGGGGGTGGAATAGGAGCTGTAGCCAGCCCTGCCACCCAGCATACATCCCTTTCTGCCCCCTGAGAAAGCAGAGAAACCAACACCCATGTACGGGGAGCCCTGGCTCCTGGGTGTTTTCTGAATGGAGTACCAGAATGGGATTTTTCCAGCTCTGTAGGCTCAGCTGAGATGTTTAATAGTTTGGCTCTAAAGCCAGACTTTTCAATCCCTGGAAAAGCAGCGATCATAATTCTTTGATAATATTTTCCTAACATCCACTAAGCACTGAGAGGAAGTTAGCTGAGAGCAATAAATTGTGGGCTCTCATTTACATAAACCCCTCCCCTCCTGGTCCAGGGAAACAGCTGAACTGTTTACTAAGCTGGCAGTGTGGCCTTTAGACAAAGCCTTTCCATCGTGGACTGTAAAGTCAAGATGGCAATAGTCAAGACCTGCAGGAGCATTGGGATGTTGAACTAAGCTGTGTATTGACAGAACCCAGAGGACAGCCTCATGCTCTGAGGTACTGACAGACTGCTGCTTTTACTATTCCTTGGGCCAGTGCAATCTTTACCCTCATTTCTCATTACTTGCTCCATTATCTGGACCCAACATGCACATGTTTCTTGGGCTTAAATAAGCTTCTTACCTAATCTCAAAAGTCAGCTGTTCTTTCAAGTCCTGCCATGGGTCCTGGGTCCTGTGACCCCAGGCAAGGACCTGAGACTCCTCAGCGCCTTTTGTCTTTGAAGTTGAGACCCAGACACCTCTCAGCAGGGAATGTCCTTTCACTTGTCTTTCTAAGGGGTGATGGACAAAGAGCAAAGTCATTCATTTCTTGCCAAGATTTTGTTTTTTAATTTCACTTCTGGCCAGAGTTAAGGGAAAAGAAACCAAACAAACAAAGGAGAATGTCCTGGCAAAGAACCTTCGTCTATGGTTAATATGAGCTCACAATTCTGTCCTCAAATTAAACAAGACACAAAACAAGGAAGACCGTAGGTTTTACACCTAAGTGAGTTGGCCTGTACTCTAGGCCCTGGTCCTCCACACCTCCTGTCCCTCATACTCCTTCTCTAGCACATTTGAATCAAGTCAAGGTCATGATGCCCAATGTGTAGGCAGCATTTTCTTACTAATAAGAAAATAATTAGTTCAAAATAGTTGCCCAAATGGCATCTTATATGGGTTTAAGCTAATACCTGGGATCCCTTGGACTATTAAGTACATCAATCATGTTAGTTATTGATATGCTTCCTGTAAGGTGTTTAAGGGGGGCAAATTTAACAACCACACTTGCTTCTTCTTCTTCTTCTTCTTCTTCTTCTTCTTCTTCTTCTTCTTCTTCTTCTTCTTCTTCTTCCTCTTCTTTGTCTGTGTCTTTCTTCTTCTCTTCTTCCTCTTCCTTTTACAACCAGAGCTCAATGAGGATCTGGTCCTTGGGGGTCACTTGGGTCTGCTTCCTTTAGACTGACTTCCTTTTTATCTGTTGTTCCACTTATTTGATAATGAACCAAAGGCCTCACCTAACTATGGCTTTGCTTGGAACCCTTGAGGAAATTTTCATCTGTGTTGACTCTCCTCTGTAGACTGGACATTGGTTAGAGTCACCTAGTGAGGTCTCCATGGACTCTCTTAATGAGAGGATTGGTGAGTTGGCAGGGTAACAGAATATTGAGAGGTGATCCATGGTCCTTTGGGACCTCGCTGACTTTGGTGGGAGAAGATCAAAGTATTGTCTCCTTTAATTTCTGACTACACTAGTGCAAGCCTCTAAATATGGTTATTGAATACGCAGAGGTCATTCATACTTCTCTGGTACTTTTAAATGCCCTGTGATAGTTAGATAAAGCTTGATAAAAATACCAAACACTTTGAAGTAAATCTTGGTTAGACATACATTTTATTCTTTTATGTCAATACTTGCAAATACTACTCAAAGTAGATCAATAAATTAAGAGATCTCCATTGATGTAAGTAGATGATTGATTGAACTTTGACCTTAGAAGTTTTAATTGCATATATGCTGTTTAATATATATTTATTATAATATGTGTATATTTTAATTTAAACACATTACTATTATAATATACAAATATAAATATTACTATTTAATGTAATATATACAAAATATATAAACTCTAAGTCTCATTGTTTGCATTCCTTATGTCACTTACTCAGAACTTCCTGACTTTTCTAGCCTTTATCTTTGTCTTTCCTATCTTGGAAACACTCAGCTATCTTAGAACAAAGGCTTACTATACAGAAACCATCACTGAAACACCATCATTCTTACAGCTTTCAAATACTTTCAATCCTGGTCTTCTAAATTGAGGGGCTGAAAGAGAAATGCCTAGATTGCTTATGAAGGTTAAAAATTTTGTGTTAGGAAGCCCTATATGATCATGAAAGTTTGGTTAGGTGGGTGATTATTGAAACAAAGGATGAAAAAGCCAGGAAGAGGCTGTGGAGAAAATGGAATCCAGTTCTTTAACTGAGAGGTCAGGGACTCTCTTCTGATTCTTTCATTAGGTTATATCATCTTGTCTGCCCAGCCTGTTGTGTGCGCCATCTAATTATGGGTGATCCCCTTTCCTGGGGCTGTGGAATGGTACTAAGTAAATACTCAAAACTTGTTTGTTGGTTGGTTGGATGGATGGATGGATGGATGTTGAGTGGGTGGATGATGGATGGATGGATGTTGGAAGAATGGATGATGGATGGATGATGGATGGATGAATCTTTGAAGAAGCTCACTGTCTAATCTACTGGCAGAGCTCAAAGCAGAGATGATCCAATGTTCCACCCCCTTGCATGCTGCCTAAGGAAGGTTTCTCTCAACTTTGAAATTGATCTGAAGTTAAGGATTATGAATTCTAACTTCTCCATCTTCCTGAGGAGCAAAGGTGGTCCTTAGAATACAGTTAAACAGCTATGTACCATTCACTTCTTAGAACAACTCTGGCATAATGGAGAATAAGTCACATGAATCAATTCCTGGGAAGGATGCTCATTTCTAAAATTTACTAGCTGGTTGCTGTGGGGAATATCATTTAACCTTACCACACCTCAATTTTGTCACCTGTAAATTGGTAAGGTCATACTAGATTCTGCCAGTGTCACAGGGTCAAACTTGGTATTAACAGTAATGACATTGGGGAAGCAGCAATAGCTGCCATGCATTAAGTGGTTAGAGCCTCTAGTAGGTGAGGCAGAATGAAGAACACCAGAGGCTGAGCCTTTGTCAATATGCTCTGTGGTCTTGCCTACTGACTTGCTGCTGGTAAGAAAGTAAAAGTGATGCCATATGGTTACTGTGAAAACAGCCACACTGGGGAGAGATGGAGGAAGTGTGAACTTAGGAGTAACAGGGAGGAGAAGGGGAGTGTAGTGTGTGGCACTCTGTTGACAGCTTGAGGATTCCACTTGTACTCTGGTTATTCTAGGCATGGGTTTGAGTTTAGAGGGCATCCATTAGGATTTCTTGTGCCCATAAGAAAGAATTGAATTAGAGACACATGGAGAGTGATAGTAGGGATAGAGACAGTTTTTTTTTTTTTTTTTTGGGAGGGTGGGTGTTTGAGACAGGCTCTCTTTACATAGCCCTGGCTATCCTGGAACTCACTACACAGACTAGGTTGTCCTCATGCTCAGAGATCATCCTGCCTCTGCTTCTTGAATGCTAGGATTAAAGGTGTGCACCACCACTGCCTGGCTGGGTCACCATGCTCAGCTCTGAGACAGTTTATTAGGAAGAAGAAAGGCCCTTCCAAGAGTGGAAATGGGCTAGAAAGCTAGGATAGAACTGAGGCTCAACACTCCAGGTTGAAAGTCATTTCATATAAATGACCCATTAGTTCATTTATAGGGCATCTGCCTTCTCCCTTCTTCCTCCCTTGTCCATTGTGTGGAGAGGTTCCAAGTCCTTCTGTCAACTGGCTCCTTCCATATCTTTAACTGTGATATCTCTCCCTGTTCTGCTCTTCTGCCACTATGCAGGATCTAAATCCTTAAGAAAAGATATTTTTTTTGTATTTTAAAATAAACTTCATTAATTCTTGATAAATATATATATTTTATGGTTCAATATATGTATTGAACCATGATCATACCCACATTTCCCCCTCTGCAACCTCATGAGCGGGCCTCCACATCCCACATTTCTCACAGTGTTTGTATTTTCCAAGCACCCACAACAAACAACTGTTCATTAAGCTCTGAGAATCAAATAGCTTTTCTAGACCAAAGTTCCAAACACTTCCACACTGTTCCAACAAAATAGTTCAAGGTGTAAAAACCATTTGATCAGGAGGTCTATCATAGCAGCAACCCCACTTCTGATATCAATTTCTAATTTTGCTATTTGTTACTTTTCTGTTGCTGTGACAAACACTACAGCCAAAAACCACTTAGAGGAGGGAAGAGTTTATTTGGCTTGTGCTTCCAGGCCACACATTGTCCATCATTGAGGGCAATCATGGCAGAAAGTCAAGGAAGAACTTGAAGAAGAAACCCCAGAGGAACACTGCCTGCTAGATTCCCCACCAACTCACACTTTACCTAGCTTTCTTATACAACCCAAGACTTCTTGCCCAAGGAATGGTGCCTCCTATAGTTGGCTCTCCTACATCAACAATCAAGTCAATCCTATCTCAACAGGCCAATTGGTCTACAGGCCAATCTGATCTAGATAGTTTCTCAATTGAGTCTTCTCCTGTCATATGACTCTTGGCAGTGTCAAGCTGACAATAAAGCCTAACCAGGACACCCACTGTAGTTGTTTGAAAGCTTGAGCCCCAGTTGGTAGAACTTTTGTGGGGAGGATTAGGAGTTATGGCCTTGTTGGAGGAGGTGTATGACTGGGGATGCGTTTTGAGGTTTCAAAAATCTGCCAATCCCGGTTAGCTATCTCTGTCTCTTGGTTGTGGATCAAAATGTAATCTCTCAGCTACTACTCCAGCACCAAGCTTGCTGCCATTATCCCTACCATGATAGTCTAACCTTCTGGAATGATGACCCAAAATTAAATATGTTCTCTTATAAGTTGCCTTGGTCATGATGTAACTAAGAGACTCCCACTAAATCTAATTAGTGTTGCCTATGTGTACACAAGTGTGGAGTCATCTACCAAAGCATGGGGAACCTATCAGTGACTACATTCTCAAAAAAAGAATGATTCTCCCCTACCCTCCAGAAGCTGTCAGCTGCCAATAACTCCTCAGTAAGGGGTGGGGCCTGGAGAACACCTCCCCCTTCTGTGGCTGGAGTTTTGGCTGGTTTGATCGTATGCAGGTAACCACAGCTGTTATGAGTTCATGAGTGTGATAGCCATGTCATGTCCGGAAGAGAGCATTTCCATCTTACGATGCTTGCATGGCCAAGATGGAGAAGTGCTCATCAGCGTCCCCTCTAGTCAGCTAGACCAACAGTGGGCTGATTACTTTGTCTATCATGAGCATCACTTTGTGATTGGCCTATATTGCAATCAATAGGACCAGCTGCCAATCTCTGGCCAGTATGGAACCAGCAGCTTGGATAGGTCTTTAATAGAGATATATACTCCCACGATTGGCATGAAGCTGGGAGAGATGACTTATCTTGCAGGAGAAATCAGGGTCTCCATATATTTTGATAAAACTATCCAATTACTAATCCAGGGTGATAAAAGTGAAACAAGATAAATGCCACATTTTAACCTTTAGTTTTCTTAAAAATCAATTGTAGATATGTGAGACAATAGCACAAATAGATTGGAAATCTTTACTTGTCAAAACCACTGGGGGCAAAAAAAGGGTTATGCATCTTTGAGATGTTACATTTTAGTGACAAAAGCGTAGTTTGCAAAAGAAGATGTGAATGTCTCCTTCCTCTATATTCTTGGGTTCCGCTTACCCAATATGGAGCACAGTGGTCACACTTAGCTGCTGATGGTGTATGGTGAGAAACTACAAGTCTTATCATAAGAGAAGTGATTAAAGGATAAAGGATATGGATGCTTGCCTGGAAAAGACTCTATAGAGCCTGATAAAGTCTCTTTGTCCTCTGGGGGAAGGAAAGTACTCAGAGAAATATCGAAAGTGGCTGCCATGTGAGAGAATTTGAAGTTGTGTGCTACTTAAACACATCTGCGCCAGCTGCGGTCCTTGATCTTTGTGGTCCGGAGAATCTCTGGGGATGCTGGTGGAAACTCCCAAGTCATCCCCCAGAAGGGTCACAGCCATTTCACAGTTTTCCAAGATGTTTATGTACATGGACCCTGCCAGGTGCACAGACCTTGTGCTGAGAACCCCTGTCTGGGACAATGAGAGAATGAGGCAATTTCACAGATTGCCATGTCACTGGAAAGCACACAAACCCTCATTATCTTAGGACTTTATGTAATCCTCCTCAGAGTTGACGTCCTTTTCCTTCTGTGTGGTTTCTCTCTTCAAATGAGCAAAGGTCACCACCACAGACATTATTGATGTTGCTGAGGATGAAGGGAGGCCTTGCTTGGTTACTTTACCTCTTCTCTTCAGAGTGAGGTAAAGAGTCTTGGAAGCTTGTTTCTCTCATCTCCTCCTCCTCCTCTTCCTCCTCTTCATCCTCCTCCTTCTCCTTCTCCTTCTCCTTCTCCTTCTCCTCCTCCTCCTCCTCCTTCTTCTTCTTCTTCCTTTTTTTTTTTTTGGCTTTTCAAGACAGACCAGGCTGGCCTTGAACTCAGATTCTCTCAATTCTTTTATCTGTTTTTTTAAAATGTGTTTTAAAAATGTGGTGTTATTTCTGTGTACCATCTACATACATGATACCCACAGAGACCAGAGGAGGGAATCACATGACTTGCAACTGGAGTCACATGTAGAGTTGAGGCATAGGGGCTGGGAATTGAGCTTGAATCCTCTGGAAGAGCAGCAAGTGCGCTTTACCACAGAGCCATCTTTCCAGCTACTCTCTCTCTCTCTCTCTCTCTCTCTCTCTCTCTCTCTCTCTCTCTGTCTCTCAATTTTGTTGGTACTTACATGTAGGATTTGTGTGTATATGTCTGTGTGAGTGTATGTCCTGTTTGTGGACACCTGAAGAGGGCAGCAGATCCTTAGGAGCTGGAATTACATGTGGTTGTGAGCTGTCAGACATCAGGGGTAGGGAATTGAATTCAACAAGAGCAGTGAGAGCTCTTTAACCACTCTCCATCCTCTTACCATTAAAAAAAAAATTAACCTATGTTTTCCTTTCTTCATCTCCTCTCCTCTTCCATTGTTTCCTCTCCTTTCCTTTTTTCCTGTTTGTATTTCCTCAAATAAAACTAAAGAATGTAGTAGTAGGAATTTTTAAGGGTGAGGGAGCATGGCCAGAGGGAGGCTGGGATTAACCAGGGGCCCTTCCCACTTCTTCTCCCCTCCACACTTTTTGTGCTCCAACACAAGAATTCTAAACATTCTTCACAACCAGAATTCTAAACATCCCAGTTCAGATGGAAGTCTCCATTCAACAGACATACCAACTTCATTTCAAGGAACATTTGAGTGTTGAGGACTGTTTGATCATGTAGGCACTTGTCTTGGTTAAGGTTTCTATTGCTGTGAAGAGACACCATGGCCATAGCAACTCTTATAAAGAAGATATTTAATTAGAGTTGCTTACTTACATTTTCAGAGGTTCAGTCCATTATCATTATGATGGGAAGCATGGACGTGTGCAGGCAGACCTTGTACTAGATAAGGAGATGAGAGTCCTACAATAGGTAGTCCACTGAGACACTGGGTGGTATCCTGAGCATAGGGAAATGATGGGGGTTGTCATTCTGTGTATATGTTTCTCTTATTGGTTAACAAACAAAATAGTGTTAGCCAATAAGCAGGAAGATAGGTGGGACTAGGAGAAGAGGAGAATTCTGGGAAGTATAGGCAGAGAGGAGTTGCCATGTAGCCCACCAAAGGAGTAACAGGTTTGTACCCTTCTCTGGTAAACCAAGACCACCTAGAAATGCATAGATTGATAGAAATGGGTTAATATTTAGGACAGAGCTAGACAATAAGAAGCCCTAGTCATTGACCAACAGTTTTATAACTAATATAGTATCCATGTGTTTATTTGGGGTGAAACAGCTGCAAGAAAACCAGCAATGGGGAAACTCAAAGCCCACCCCTCAGGGACATGCCTCCTCCAACAAGGCCATGCCAACTCCAACATAGCCACATCTCCTAATAGTGTCACTCTATATGAGCTTATGGGGGCCAATTACATTCAATCTACCACAATACTTTTTGGACAAGCTATGATTTCAAAAGAATATGCATTAACCCACATTGTAACTTGGTTTAGTTGTTGTCCTTGTTTTTACCAACAGGTCATCAATTCCTCACATGGTGTTTCCTTTATGTCTTTCATAGGAAATGTGACACTGTTGTTGCCACTATGCACACAATTGGCCGATGCTGTTCACACAGTTGGCGATAACACTGGGTGGTCTGTCCTGGAAAACTGAACTTTATTTGTAATCCTAGGAACCAAGAACATGGGTTGCAGAGTCTGCTGCTGAACATTAGTGGAATCCTTGTCTCACCAGCTAGGCATGTATCTTTGGGTGGTGCCTAATCTTTTCAGCATCTCAGGTTAGCACTGTACAAAATGGAAATGCTAAGCTAGCTCAAGGCTTAATGAGAATTAACTGGGACAACTTCTGTAAAGCACACAGCCGAGGATCTAGCATACAAAGAATGTTGATATTTAAATTACCTACCTTTTGGAGAAAATTGGCAGAACTTGCAGAGGACCCCACTGAGTTTGTAGATGCCCACCCTCTTCTGACCGACACTCCTATGAACTTTCTGTCATGACACAAAGGGATTAAGAGTTCACTGGGAGAAGTTGAAGCTAGTGGAGACTCTCCAGAAATCTGATTCCCATGAATATCTCACAAAAGGGAAAAGAAACAACTGGCCTTAGGCAGTTCATTTATTGCCAACTTCTGGCTTTGCTTCACATTCTCTTGACTAAATGAGCATGTCCCAATTTGTATGGTTGTTTTAAATACTGATCAGCCTTCATTTCACTTATTAATGTCAGGTGTAGCTAAGCTGCCTTAAGCAAATAAAGGGCTGTCCCCCTCCAGCCTTCCATTTTAAGTCTAATTCATTCTGTTTTCCTGCTGACATGAGCATGCCTGATTTTCCTGCTGGCTAAGAACCAAAGGTAAGAGAAGTTGTGACAGTGGCTGACATGGAGTGGCCAGCCCTCACAGGGTTGAGGGCTTTCTTTCACAATGCTGTACGGTGTGTGCCAAGGCTTCCAGGGTTGTAGCAGAGATTCCAAGACTGTCTGTAGCATGAAGGGGAACCTGTAAAAACATCAGTCATTTAGAAAAAGAGTGAGCCCTGGCAAGGGCTAGGAGGAGGGGCCTTCTTTTCTCATGCTTGTGGCCTATAGAGACATGGTCTCTAGAATGGGCTCAAAAAGGTGCAGTCTGGCTTGTGGCAAGCCTGGATCAGTTTAGAACAAAACCCACATGAGAAATGTACAGAGGAAACTATTTGGGAGCAGGAACTGGGTGTGTTTCAGACATTAAGTCTGCAGAGAAAAATCTGTAGAATTATTTTCCTTTTTTTTTTTTTAAAGAAAAAACAAGTGCCTGGAAATGAAGTTTGGTAGAGATCCTTTCTGTGGGACATCTGCCCAGAAGAGGAGACAAGAGACACAATGAGAAACAATTCACTGCCCGATCCTGGGGACAGAAAGGAACACAGCTGTCGGGATCTTTGCTGAGGTTCAAGTAGAGGCAGTTGGTAGGCTGAGCAGAAAGGGAAACACAAAACAAGAAAGACACAATTCCCACCAGCATTGGGTGGGAGTAAGGCTTTACTCATGCAGAAGAAATGAAGTGTGATTAGCTTCAATAGAGGGGATCAGGCTCCTGTGCCCAGATAAATTGTCTGCATCCAGCCTGTTTGTGTGTGGCTGCATCCTCTCCCTGCATAGACCCCAAGGTCAGCAGCACACCTGCCCGGCACAGGTGAAGGGTCCCTTCTTCCAGTAATGAGGTCACCCAGCCTAGGCCACTCTTCTGTGACTGTGTAGACCTCAAAAGACTGTGTGCAACGAGACTGGATTTCTTAACAAAAATTAAGTATAGAAAGTGGATCATGTGACAAAGAACTCTCAGATATTTCTAGATCCCTCCTGGCTTCTGTTAGTTTCAGAGAAGGTGGCACCTAAATGGAAGAGAGCCAGGTGGAAGGCAGCAACTGGAAAGGAAGGGACGCTCATGACTGTGAGCTGTGACCAGTCTCAAAGTGTTTGGGAGGATCCAGGCCTAGACAATACAGCAGGTAGGAGAGAAGGTATGGTCATGGGTTCCCACTAAGAGTTGGTGAGGGAAAGGGTAAGATGATGATGGGTGTTTGGGCACTGTCATGAGTTGAACTGTATTCTCTTGTTGAAATCTTGGCCGCCAGCCTCACTTGGCTATAGAGTCACTGAAAGATCTATTCAAATTAGGATTACATCATTAGGGTGGACTGTAATCCAACAGGACTGGGGTTCACAGGGAAAGGATATAAACATACAGAGGTCTCATGGCTTCTGGAAATGGTGAGATGACCTATCTCTGTTGTTTGAAGCTACTCAGTATGTAGTAATTTGTTATAGAAACCCCAGGAAACAAAAGCAGCTGACTGAGTTTATTCTTTGGAGAGGGAGCTAGTCTGATACTGTTGGGTGCATTGAGAGACCTAGGGGACATTATTGTGCAGTCATAGGAGCAGATGTTGTTCAGATGCTTGGAGACAAGACACACTGGTAGCTTTTATGGGTCCAGGAAACTTTCTCATGAGGCAATTATGACTGTGACTTTGGCTGATCTATCTTGTAAATGTTTGTGCAGAATTCCATGTGTGCCCTCTCATACAATCAAACCTGTCAATCATACTTCATTGGAGAGCTCACAAGCTTCTAAAGACCTTCCTAATCCTCTGCACACATAGTTTCCCAGATGCAATGTTGTGCTGTTCATTTGCTGTCTCTCAGCCTCTAGGAAGAAAGTGTAAAACTCACTGAATACACCATAAGAAAACACATGTTTAAAACATGGTTCTCTAGGGCTTGGCAGTTAAGAGCACATTTTGCTTTTGCAGAGGACTGGGGTCAGTTCCCAGCACCCACAAGGCAACATACAATTATCTGTAACTCCAGTTCCAGGAGATCTGATACCTTCTTCTGACTCCTGAGTACGTGTCTGCTTTCCAGGAACTAAAGGTAAGATTTTCTGTCTGAAGGCACTACATATTTCAGACACAGGACTTGAGCTGGAGCTGACCTGGAAGCCTCCTCCCGGAGGGATAACTCTCACATTGTTGGAAGGAGCTATGCAATCTGTGAAGGGGGAAAAACAACCGATAGTCCCACCCAGATATAAAGCCTAGGAACAATGACCAGAATTCAAGAAATCCCCCAAAGCACAATAGTGGCACTTACAGCCTGGTGGTAACCAACAGCTCAGCTGTCTAGTTGGACTTAAGGCTTTCTCAATAGGAGGGAACTCATGCCTGATACTGTAAACTTAGTCCATTCCCTGTGGTGAATGAGGCCATGGACCCACTTCTGCCAATTTCCTACACCAGTAGAATACCTGTGTTCTGCCTACTTACCCTTAAATTCATAATATACGTACCTCTTACTTCTCATGAAAATATCTTCTTTCTGCCACAGGCAGAGACCATTACATAAAGTTGCAACTGGTAAAAATACAACCGGTAAAAAAGCACCAGACCTGAACAAGGACAATGCTGGGTTGCCATGCCAGCGTAGAAGGAGGAAATCTCATGCGGCGTCAGCAGGCCATTAATGGCTGCTGAGAGAGAGAGAATCAGGCTTCTTGGGATTGAGCCCCCTGATAACTACTCAATTCCAAGTGATCAGCCCTGAACACATACATGTGGGAGCATCACTAAATGAACTAAAACAACTCAGGTTGTCTTTATAAATAAATAAATAAATATATATATATGATAATAGTAACAATAGACTAAGAGTCCATGGATCTGAGAGGGAGTTGGGGGTGGCACAAGAAGAGTTGGGGGTTGGGGGTTGGGATAATACAGTGTTCATTATGGAATTCTTAAATTATTGATTAAAAACATTTGCATGTATGACATTTTAAAGAATTGATAAAATATTATATTTAAGAAATAAAAAGTTTACAGCAGAGAAAAGAGATGCACTATTGGATTGGCTCATGAGAATGGAGGCTGGTGGGCCCATAGTGAAGAGCTGGTGAAGCAAGTCCTGCTTGGACCAAGAGCTGGAAAGCAGTGATGCAATGCCCCCCCCCACCCTTTGAAAAGCAAGTCTGTGTTCAAGAATCTGGTTCCTGATGCAGAAGAAAACAGACTAAAGCAAATGACAAAGGCTCAAGAAGAGTCAAGGGTGTAAGAACAGAACTTCTTCTACCTGTGTGCCCAACTCAATCCTTACTAGAAAAGCCTGCCCCCCCCCATTCACTAGCCTGTGCCAGCTCTTTCTGAAAACACCACCCACTGACACCCTCAGAAATGTCCCCCTCCAGTTTTCTAGGCATCTCTCATCACACACTAGATGGCCGTCGTCCCTCTGCTGCCACCGAGGCTTAGCACACCTGCCTTCAGACAGTAGAGCAGTGTGCAAACAAGGTGAGAAAGCACATTTTTCAGTAGACCTAGGTTCAGGGTCCCACTCACCTCTCCACCCCAGCCACTGTATTGCCTGCCATGGTATAGTAGTTCTCTGAGTCCAGGGCCATGTTTATCCCTTAGACATTCCCAACCCAGACCAGACAGAATTCTCCTGACCCCTACAGTAACCACTGGAAACAAAAACAGTGCTAGACTACAGACAGAGCACGGGAAACCCTTTGTGTCCTCTGACCTGTAGCCTGGCAGTAGGATACCCCCCCTCTCAAAATTGTATGAATGCTCTTATAATGACGAATATGTTCTTTGTTCACATTCTATTACAGAATCCTGACAAATAACCAGTCCCTACCTCTCCATTCTGTCACTCGGTGTCTCTTGTACATACCCAGTCCCCTTCTCAGTGTGCAGGCAAAGGTCTCTCTTCCAGCCAGCTCCCTGTCCTACCTTCTGTTGGCTTAATGAACCTCATTAAGGAGAGGTTAGGAGAAGGAGTGGTACAGATCCTAGGTCTGATCTCAGTTCTGTCACATCTGGATTCTGTCAGTAAAGCCGTTCAGTCTCTCTGCCATCATTTCTTCATCTTCCCAGTGGGGAAAGAAAATCACCCACCTTGTAGCATCTATGTAAGTGCTAAATGTTTCAATCCCGCGCCTCACACGTCAAAGCACTCTATGTGATAAAACTCCCAGGAGACCCCTATCACAATCTGGATCACAGGAAAGCATGTGATGGCCAGAGAGCTGGGCAGACAGCCAAGGACAGTCACCTCAGCTGGCTGGGACCTGGGAACCAGCGTGACCCACACATAGCAGCTGGAGCCGAGTATGTTCAGTCTAAGAGGTGTGGGAATTGGAGCAGGTGTTGCCAAGAGAAGACTTGCTGGTGAGCAGAGGGATGGGGGCACTCTTGGTGACAACAAGTCTGTGCATCAGCTGACTTGGTGAGAATTCACACAGAGGCCAAGCACGAGGAGGTTCCTGTAGAAATGTCTGCTTACTTTGCAACCCACCACATGAGTCATTTACAGATAAGATTTCAATTGGAGGCAGAGTGGACCTTGGACCAGACATTTACATCATAAAGGGCCTTGACTCCAGAAAGCAATCAGTTCTTCTCTTGTGTCCTCTTGTGTGTCTTTTTGATAAAATAAATGAACATGGTCAAGGAGCTTTAGTGGTAAGACAACAATGCCATCGTGTCCTGGAGGCAGATGGCTTTCCTGTGCCAGGACACTTCAAAGCCTGTGACAGTCAAGGGAAGCAGAGCTGCCTGTCTTAGAGCTATGAGCATGGCCTAGGGCAATGAGAGGAGAACAGCAGATTGCAAAGTCAGCCTCTTTCTGTGCTCATTCTGAGCATTAACGGATCAGCTTTCAAATTCCCCTGCTAGACCTCACAGGTTTCCCACTTGGAGTGCTACCCTGGGAGTGGCTGACAGATGCTGCCTGCTTCTTGGCTTGCTTTGAAAACATTTCTTCAGTGTGCTTGATGCTTGAGTCAGTAAACTCAGAGAATGTTGATGCCCATCCACAATGTGGACAAACCTTGTCCAAGTGGAGGGCTTTAAGAGCACAGACGAAGGCTTTGGTGAAGAATTCAAGTCTGCTTCAAGACTGCAGCTTGAAAACCCTGCTTGAGCACCTAGCCCACTCTCCTAAGACCCAGAGTGTCCAGTTGGCCTGCACTCCCTACAGAGCTCAGCCCTGCATCCCCACAGTTATAGAGGTCATTCCTTAAAGTAGCCCTCTCTTCCCTGTTGCCATCCCCGTCTTTGTTCCCCATCCCCTATCCTTCTTCCTCTCCCTGGCTTCTCTGTCTCTGTTGTTCTCCTTCTCTGGAGGAGACCAACTTCGAGTCCAGGGGCTCACCCTCTCCAGGCTACCACAGCGCTTTCGAATACCTTGGCTCTACTTCTGATTGACTTGTTATTATAATATTTTAACTTCAGGTTTGTTCTTTTTTTGTTATTTAAATAACCCATTGGCCAGAGCATTTACCCTATAAGCAAAGCCCTCAAAGAACAGCTGTTGTGGTCCTCATCTTTGTTCTTTTGTTTTTGACACAGGACCCAACTGAAATAGCACACCATGAAAACCTTTGCAGATGAGTGGAAGACTACACAACTGCTCGCTGTAGCAAGAAAAAACTCAAAGGGTGCACAAGGATGCAGGATGACTTCAAAGTGTCTGTTGCCTTGGCTCCATTGATGGCCAGAATGACTCCAGGCAGTGTTTTTCTTGGTACACATCACAACTGATGTCTTTAACTCATTCGCATTTATGTACAAGTCCCAGCAGCTAGTCACGATTAACAGAGCACGTGCCAGTGATGAGAGTGACAGAACAACTGCATTGCCATCAGTGTAGCCCAGAGCTGCACTCTGATCAATAAAGGACTGGGCAGAACAATCCGGATTTCTTTGTCATCATCTTAAATATGTCTGCGTGGCTGGAGACAGGCAATGTGCCCCCGCTGTTCTCATTTCATAGGGTTTTCACTAAGATGATGCTTGATTTGTGCCTGCTATTTTTCTAGCCCTGACTTGACTGAGTCCTTGATTTATCTGAGGCTTTGGAAGCCTCCAGGGAGGTGAATGCCTCTACCTGCTCCTCACCCCTAACTCCTTAAGAAAACAGACTTTTCTTTCTGGTAGAAAAAGTACAAGTTTGCTGAACTGTCCTGAATCCCGAAACCACAGGTCTGACGTATACTGTCTACTGTTCTTTCTGAAACAGTGTGGGATGCCTCTGACTCTGAAGACTATTGGAAATAGCGGTAGAGGAGGAGACCCCATGTAGGAGGGGAGTGGTGGGAACTGGGGTTCTGTTCAGCTCTGGGGCTCCCTTGCTGTTGGGAAGTCTCCCTTCTCCAAATATGTCAAATAATGATAATCACACCAATAGTTACTGTTTACAAGATCTGATTCCAGCCTATGAGGATGGACTCTCAGTAATGGAGGATAAAGAACCGGATTCAGCCATCTTTGGTAACCTGGTGAGGCTGTCACTGGTGGGAGCAGGACACAAAACCTTCAACCCACATCTGTCCTGCCTTTAGGATGTGCTGGGACAATGGTGGCTCAGAGCTTGTGGAAGTGGCCAGCCAATGACTGACTGGTCCAACTTGAGGCTGAAGCCAGGAGAGGGAGCCCATGCTCATCACTGCCTGGATGGCCAGGAACCAGAAGCTGGACAGCTCAGAGAGACCTAGGGTAGAACCAAACATGACTGACAAATGAAAGTCAATGAAATGACTTCTAAAGATATTCTGCTATACTCTTAGATAGGTGCTTAGCTCAGTTGTCATCAGAGAGGTTTCCTTTGGCAGCTGATGGGAGCAGATGCAGAGACCCACACACAAACTCTAGGCAGAACTTGGGGAACCCCGAGGAGGATGGGGAGGAAGGCTTGCAAGGGGGTCTAGGACACTAGGAGTACAAGGCCCACAATCAACTAAGCAGGGCTTATAGAGGCTCAGAGAGAATGAAGGGACAACCAGGGAGCCTGCAAGCATCTGCACTAGGTCTCTGCAGACATAACTATGGTTGTTTTGCTTGGGGTGTCTGTGGGACTCTTACAGGGGGAGAGGAGGTGTCGCTCACTCTTTTGCCTGCTCCTGGGACTCTTTCCCCCCTACTGGGTTGCCTTGTTCAAGCTTGATATGAGGGTTTTTGCCTATCTTATTGTATCTTGTTATGCTGTGTTTGGTTGATATCACCGGGAGCCCTGCTCTTTCCTGAAGGGAAACAGAAGAACAGTGGATCTGGGGGGTGGGGGTAGGGGAAATGGGGGAGCAACTGAGGGGAGTAGAGGGGGAGGCTGCAGTCAGGATATATTGTATGAGAGAAGAATAAATAAAAAAATAAAAATGAAATAAGATATGACTTTTCTGGTAAAAAAAAAATGATGTGATTCCAGGCACTCTATCTACATGTTCAACAATCTGATGTTTTCAGACCAGCACTCTGAGGCACATGAAGTCACTCTCCTAGCCACAGTACACCTTACTCCAGAGTCTCCCTTGGTATTTCAGGCTTCCATCTCCAGCTGTCTACCACAGCCATATCTGGAAGTCCAAATGTGTCTACAGATGACCCTCCCTAACAGAGCTCCTCATCTCTCCCAAGACATGTGACAGCTGGACATCCAAACCAAGAGCATCTCTCCTTCCCCTCCCCATCCTCACACACCAGAAGCTAATGTCAGAGTTTGCCCATTCTCCTAATTACCCCTATCATGTCCCCTCCTTGCTATACTAATCTGGGCCATTGTCCCCCTCCCAAAATTTTCATCATCCTGATACTCCCATATTTAGTTTATTCCAAATAATCATAAATGCTAGGCCAAGTACATTTACTATTTTTTGATTCATAACCAGTTACTCCAAATCTCATAACTAAAACCAACCATATTTGTCTCTCAGCTACTGAGGGTCTGAGGCCCTGGAGTGATGTAGTTGAGTAGTTCTGCCTCAATGTGTCTTCTTAGGCTGAAGTCCAAACAGGTCTGTAGTGATGGTCATGCCAATGCTTGGTCAGGGAAGGTGAGAGAAGGTCAGCCTCCAGCTGTGGGGGGGACCAGAGTCATCTTAGCTGCCATGTACATCTTTCCACAGGGTGTCACAGACCACACTTTCGCTAGAATAATGGGGATGGGGTCACCTCAGGACAGAAGCCACCGTCTTTTTGTTACCTAGTCTCAGTCATGACATCATGTCACTTTGGCCATCTTCTATTCGTTAAAAACAAGCCACTAAATCCAGCCCACACTCAAGGAAAGGGAACTACACCAAAACGTGGAGGTGGGACCCACAAGGGCGGTGTGAGAGCCATTCTTGTGTGCTACACATACATTCAATTTTTTTTTTCTTTTTGTTGTTGTTTTTAAAACAGTGAGCAGCATTGATTTTTAGGATGCATTCCTAAAGTGGCTTGCCAGGTGTCACCCTCTTCCCATGCCCTCGGCTTCCCCAGGTACACATGCAGACTCTGATGCATCAGACTAGAGCATAGACATTTGCATGGGTTCCACATCACGGGGCCATCCATACCCATGCAGTGAACAACTGCACTCAGCATTCACTCTTCTTTTTCTTGGGGTTGAGAGGACATTTATGTGATTATTTTAAGACAAATTGCTTCATGACTACAAAAGGTTTTTTTTTTTTTTCAGTTGATCAATAAAAACCTTCCTAGGCTTAAAAGTTGTTCAAAATTTCCTGGTACAACTTGTAAAATAGATGTCGGTTTGTTAAGAAACTGTGATATGAGAAAAACCACTCTAGAAAACATTGTGTATAGCCTCGCATATCAGAATGGTACTGTTACTTTTGCGACATGTAGGGCATTTTCTTCGGAGAGCCAGTGGTGTTAGCTAATACCTGCTCATGATTTGTGACGTCTTTGCAGACACAGCTGTGACTGTCATCATGGGTGTCAGGATTCTCATTCTAACACATCACCATTTCCTTCTCTGTAGATGAGAAAGAGTGGCCTGAGCAGGGAACAAAATGGCACCGTGTAGTCCTCATTCCTCATGGCTCTTCATTTTATAATTAGTTGAGTGGAAAACAAAATGGAGCAGAAATAGTCCCCATCATTGCAGGTTCTGGCAGCAAAAATCGGGCAAACTTGTGAATGTGATAGTTAGGACACAGCACAAGGCTTTGCAACTGACCAACTTCTAATCCCAAGTTTCCAGAACTTGGCCTGCTAGCCTTCATCTAACCTCATTCCCTACTGACCAGGACTTGTCTTTCAGGGTCATAACGTGTTTATCAAGCATCTACGTGTGAGACATCTTGTGGGAGAAGAGGGAAGAGTGACAGCCTTGGCCAGGTCCCATTCTTGGGGACATGAGATAGGGAAGGGAGGGGAGGGGAGGGAAGGAAAAGGGAGGGAAGGGAAGGGAAGGGAAAGGAAGGGAAGGGAAGGAAGGGAAGGGAAGGGAAGGGAAGGGAAGGGAAGGGAAGGGAAGGGAAGGGAAGGGAAGGGACAGTCAAACTTGGGCAGTCAGCTAGCCCCTCATACATCAAGCAATGAATGCATGTGATGCTCCGGTGACATTCCCAACACTGTCTTCTCGTCCAAGTACTCTCCTAGCTACCCAAGGCCTTCTCTATCCCTCAAAGGGTTCCTGACAACCACATTGTAGGTTTCCTCACTCCTTCCACCCTGGCTTCCAAAACCTTAGTGCTGGCATAGCAGGACATGTCTGCTTTTCTTTAAATAAAGCATTACAAATCTTTCCCCTAATCTCTCTTGGCTTCTGGCCTCCTTTTCCCCATGCACTGCTTATTCCAGCATCCAGAGATTTGCCCATTAGCAAATATCACAGTCTTCAACTCCTCAACTCTTCAGTTTTAGAGCAACCGAATGCCTCTGTTTGCTGTGTCATAGAAAGTATCATAGAAAGAATGATTGTACTTCAGGGTTTGAAGCTTCCCTTTGAGCTATAGAAATCGAGTTCTGGATCCCACAGAGCCCACATGGGGTGATCTCCACACACATGGTAGCTGAGATACAGGAAACACAGCCTGCAATTTGTAATGGTTGGAGTAAACAAATCCTTTTTCCTCATAATTTTTTTGAGGTTCATTTCATTTGAGTGTGTGTGTGTGTGTGTGTGTGTGTGTGTGTGTGTGTGTGTGTGTGTGCGCGTGCGTGTCTGTCATGTGTGTACAGATACCTGTGGATGCCGGAAGAGGACATTGGAACCCGTGGACTTGGAGTTCCTGGCAGTTGTGAGCTGCTTGGCATGGGTGCTGAGAGCTGTACTCTTGGCCTCTGGAAGAGCAGCAAGTGCTTTTCACTGCTGAGCCGTTTCTTCAACCCCAGGTCCTACTATTAGTAAGATATTAGCTGTAGACTTTGTCAATGCTTCCTATGTTACAGGATCACTGTGGATACTAAATAAATTTATATAAGATACTTAAAACATACAAGATCATATGATATTTGTTTAATATATGTATGGTTATATATATTTATATACTTTTAAAATTAGTAAAACAGTTTTACTACTGTTATTATTAATATTGATGCTATTGTCACCATGCATTGTGGTGATATATTATTCATGATTTTTGAAGCTTGCCCGAGGGTTCAGGAAGCAAAGCTAGTCACAAGCCATATAGCCAGGCAGTGGTGACACACATTTTTAATCCCAGGACTCAGGAGATAGGCAGATGGATCTCTCTGAGTTCAAGGCCACTCTGGCCTACACAAGAGTGAAGAGTAACAGAGCTCACACCTTTGATCCCAGCACTAAGGAGGTGGCGACAGGAGTGATATGTCTGGGTAGAGAAAGGAACATAAGAAGGAGGAGACAGGAACTCAGAGCCTTTTGTCTCTGGGGATTCATGGAGACAGGATTGCCATTTCAGCTGGGTAGAGGTAAGATCTACTGGCTTGGCTGCTTTGCTTCTCTGATCTTCAGCTTGAATGCCCTTCATGGATGGTAAATGTCTGCATAATGAAAGTCAATCTTACTCTCAAGACAGATAGAGACAGTAATTTTGAAGTAAAGACTAAAAACAATAGTACGATCATCATTTTCATGACAACAGGATGCTCAGCTATATAGAAAGAGAAGAAAATTATGAGTCTTGATCATAAAATTAAAAAAGTCTTATCATTGTATCTGGTGATATCGTTACACTTACATTAAAACCTCAAAGTTCTGCAGAAATTTTGTCAAGTTTTGGGTTTAGTTTTGCAAGATTACTGGATTAAAGATCAATATAAAAGCAATTTATGTAGCAGGCAGTAAGCGGTTTATAAAACATAGTAAGAAATCAGCTAGTTACACTGCAGTAATTATCCCCAGGAGCTACTCAAAGTGTCTTCTCTGTCTCCAGTCTGAAATGTAACCTGAAAGTTCATTTGCTGTTTTTTCGGTCTAGTTTTGGAAGTGATTAGATCAAGAGGGTCTGGCTGTATCCAAGTGCTGTATTAATACAGTATAGTATATAATATAGTATATTTGTACATGGTACATTAATTATAATATAGTATATGACAATATAGAGACATAATTTGAAGAACCATTTTAAATGCTGTTGAAAACATCAATGATATATAAATAGAGAGATAACATGTTTCAGTTTAAAGGATCATTCAATAAAGATGTTAATTGCTTCAATTTTCCAATAGGTTTTCAAGGAACAAGACAATATTTTTCTACAATTTGAAGGGGAGACATGTTTTCAGAATAGTCTCGCACACCAACACAGAAGAAAACAAAGCTAGAGGACTTACCGGGCATTCACATTTACTTTAAAGTGAGGGCACGATGGTGTGTCAGGGAGGGATTCTCTAGGAGACATTAAACACTGGGAATGCCTGTACGGCATTATCTTGATTGGGTTAGCTGAGATGGGAAACACCTTAACGGACACTACTTTATTGTCTGAAGTCTTGGACTGAATACAAGGAAAAGGTGAGCCAGGCACAGCATTCATCTCTCTACGTCCTGACTGTAGATGCAGTGTGACCAGCCACCTCATGCTCTCACTGCCTTGCTTGCCTGCCCCGATGGACAGTGCCCTTAAGCTGTTAGTCTTCCCTTCTTCAAGTTGCTTTTATCAAGGCAATTTTGTCACCACCACAAAACAAGTAACTAATGCAGTAAGTTATGCAGCCTGGTTTTGGCTGCTCAAAGCAAGACTGAGTGACATAGCAGGATGAAAACCAGGAAAAAAAAAAAAAAAAATATCCCTTGCTTCGAATCCACGCTGCATATGCAGACTTTCCAGTTGAGGAATGATCTAAAGAAAGTAAACTCAGACTGGCATCCAGAAAAGATGCTGAAAATGGTGTCCAGAAGGAACAGATGAACTGGCCTCCTTTCCCCCAGATGGCGCTGTAGGAAAGGGATTTTGATTGTTCTCTCTCCCCCAGAGGCAGTGGTCCATGAATGTTCTTAGGACCATTTGTTATCTATACGGAGAGAAGAAAGTTGGGCCTAAGCATCATATCACATATGAAAGTCAGTTCCAGGTGGATCTGAGACTCCAAAGGAGACATAAGATACTCAAAGAATGAGAAGGAAACCATGGGGGATAGAACGAAGACTTTGGAGTGGGTAAGTGAGGTCCAGGCTCGAACAAACCAACATTCCAAAAGGAAAATAAAAACAAAACCTCTATCTATTTTTAGTACACAGAGAAACAGAATATTATTAGTCTTCATATATTAAAGATTGCAAGTTGACAAGAGAAAAAAAATCAGTAGAAAAATAGAGATCAGCTGTGGATGAGCATGTCACAGAAAAATTTGTAAGTGGTGAGATAAAATAAAGCCAGCATTATAGTTAAAGAAAGGTGAGCCAAGTATATGTGCTAGGTCTGACTGGACCATCAAAATTAAGCACACCTGAAAATGTTCCAGAGGAGATGTCTGTCAGGGTTTGGATCTAAAATGTCCTGCATGTATTGGCCCCCAAAGCAGCAATGTTCAAAGGCGAAGCTCTAGGAGGGTTCCAACTTCATAAGGACTTACCTACTGATCAGCTCATAGCTTAGTGGAAGCCTTGGGAGGCGGAACCTCCTTTGAGTAAGAAAGTCATTGGTGTGAACACTTGAGGGGTATACTTTGTCCCTAAATCCTTCTCCGCTAGTCTCTGGATCACCACATGCTCCTGCCACCATGTTCTGCCTTAACAAAGGCCCAGAAACAACACAGTCAAGGGAGACAGACAAACACCAATGAAATCAGGAGTCAAACTCTATGTTGTCCCATTTAATTTGGTTGCCTCAGGTTTTCCCTGTCAACATGATAGAAAGTTGACTGAGAAAGTGTAAACATTATGTGGTTAAGTGTAAATTGATATATGAAGTTTGGAAAGTTTGTGGCCTCTAGAGTTGAGAACACAATAAACATACTCTCTGACACAGTAATTCCACTTCAAGGGAAACGCGTGTGTTTATCTCAAAGAAAACTGTGTACTCGTACCCTGGAAAAGAGATATAATATGTTCTTAATAGTATTACTTATAAAAATGATTCAAAAGCTTGTGTATAGGACAGAGTAAAAACTGTTACATGTATATATAAGGGAATATTACATAGCTAGACATATGAAAGAATTATAGCAGTATCTAGTAACAAACAGATAAATCTTAGAAAAAATTCTGAGCGAAACAAACAGGCCAGAGAAGTATCGGTCCACTTTGGTATCATTTTTTAAAATCTCAAAACAAGCAACATGTTGGTTTGTCTATGCCTCCAAAAGTTCATGTGTTAGAAACACAGATTTATCTGATGATAGTATGTGGAGACGGGGTGTAATTAGAGTCAGATGGCATGATGAGGGCGGGGCCCCATCATGACAAGAAGAGGAACAGAGATTTGAGCTTTACTGGCTTCTCTTTTGTATCATCTGTTACCCCACCCCCCATGTTATGACACAGCAAGAAACCTCTGCAGGATGTTGACACCTTGCTATTACACTTTTTGGCAAAGATAAATAAATTTTCCTTTTTTTGTGGTATTGGCAATTACCCAATCCATGGTGTTCTGTTACAGTGTCGGAACACAGATGGCTCAGTTGGGAAAGTGCTTGTCTTTGAGGTTGATTTGTCAGAACTCATGTTTAAAAACCTAGGCATGGCAGTCTGTACTTATAATCCCAGTGCTGGGGAGGCAGAGACAGACTGATCTCTGGGGCTTACTGACTAGCCAGTCTAGCCCCTAGGTGAGTGCCATGTCTCAGAAGAAAGAGAAGGAAGACAGCACCTGAGGAATGATTCCTGAGCTTCTCCTCTGACCTCCATAGGCACATAAGTCACACATGTGCACCTGCACACGTGTACATATACATTAAAAAGAGACATATGCTTAAACTAGTTTTAAAAAGAGAAATGATAAACACAAATTTTAGGAATTTTCTCATTCTAGGTCAACTAATCAAGAGGAAACACTTTGTTATTTAGAAGTTTTGGCAAAGGTCAGTGCTTGGTGGTTCTAAGTTGAGTGACAGGTTCTTGGATTTACCTTTTATAGTGAAGTTTTACAACCTACATAGACACGGGATGGGTTATTTTCTGTTTGTGAGGCATTGCAATCAAAACGAAGCAGGACCCAAACTATTCAACGACTTTCTAACTATGTTAAGAAGCTTGGGCTTTTGTTTTCCCTCAGTTCTTATTTCCCATGAGATTTTTCCACATCTGGACAGTCACAGTTGGGTCATTGAAACTTTGTGAAAAATCTTTTGTATGGAAAATGGCCATCCCATTGCCCTTTCCCTGCCCAGCTCCTATAGCCAACCAGAGACTGCAGATTACTGGGTAACCTAATCTCAGAGCAGAGACCTTGTTAAGCAAGGGTCATGCCACCCCAACCCAGCATCACACTTCCATTCTTGGAAGACTGATGACTGACACAGGTTTAAGGCTAGGAGTGTGCCCTCTAAAGCTTTTATGCAATATAGGCTTCTGAGGGCTTGTCTATGCCCTGACCTGCCTGCTCTAAGATTGTGCCCTTGTGAGCTTTGTGGACTCACCAGCTTCCTCCCTGCTTCCATGTTTCTTTCCTTAAACAGGTCATGGTCCTATTAGCAGACTCCATGGAGCCGCTGGGATTCACACTCAATAAACATTTCTGGGAATATGAACCAATAATGTCTATAGGGGCTCATGGGAATAGACTGTGGACAATTTCATGGTGAGTTCTTGCCTACCCCATGTGCACTCCAGGTTTAGGTCAGTTTGGCACCTGCTGTCTAGAGATCTGGGGCTACCATGACTCATCTCAGTCACTTACAAAACTATTGGCTGGAGTGGAAATTAATACTGCTGTGTGCACTTTTCAGAGGAGGTGGATGGGTTCATGATTCCTTTAAAAGCTGTTGTGCATGTTCTCAGGCCAACTTTCAAGTGTGAGTAACCCAGCAATTGGCGAGTGCTGAAACTCATGACCGGGTTCACAGGACTAACTAATTATAAACACAATATATTGAATAATGTTCTCTCCATCTAAGGAAGCACTGAAAACCTCAAAGCAGGAAGGTCAAGTTAATGGCATTTTAGTGTTGGTGATATGGCTGGAGCATGGAGGCTTATTGTTGGAACCCATACTCAAACATAGGCAAGAAGAGAAGACAGAGCAAGGCAGCCAGAGGCACACTGGTAGGAGAGTCCCTCCAAGGATCTAGTTTTATCTTGCCATTTAAGCTCCTCATGGCAATGTCCAAATCCATATCTGTCTGTTCTTGGGCTTTGCACACCAATAAATGGATGCTTGGTGATACGGCTAGGAATATGGGCTACGAACAGGTAGACACCACATTAATCCCTTCTTTAAAAAAAGCAGTGTCCCAATCACTTGATACCTTACTACAGGGATCACCTTTTGAAGAGTCCATTGCCTCTCGACCTTGTCATACCAAGGGCTAGCCTTTGGCACATAAACTTCTTGGGGATATATTCATATTCCACCCAAAGCAGCTCTTTCTTTTTTTAAAAAGTTTATTTTATTGAACTATACATTTCCCCCACTCCCCTCCATCCTCCCCTATCCCATTCCACCCCTTGGCCCCCTACAACCCCAATTTACTGAAGAGATCTTGTCCTTTTCTCCTTCTTAGGCAGATCATGTGTCTCTCTTAGGGTCCCCTTTGTTACCTAGGTTCTCTGGGGTTGTGGCCTGTAAGCTGGTTGTCCTTTTCTTTATGTCTAATATCCACTTATGAGTGAGTAATATTATATTTGTCTTTCTGGGTCTGGCTTTCCTCACTCAGGATGGCACTCTCTAGTTCCATTCATTTGCCTGCAAATTTCAAAATGTCATTGTGTTTTTTTTTCCCCACTGAGTATTATTCCATTGGGCAAATGCACCACATTTTCCTTATCCATTCTTTAGTTGAGGGGCATCTATGTTGTTTCCAGGTTCTGGCTGTTATGAATAATGCTGTTATGAACATAGTTGAGCAACTGTTCTTGTGTCATAAGTGTGTATCCTTCTGGTATATGCCAGAAAGTGGTATTGCTGGGTCTTGAGGTAGATTGATTCCCAATTTTATGAGAAACTGCCATACTGATTTCCAAAATGACTGTACAAATTTGCACTCCCACCAGCAAAGGAGGGGTGTTCCCTTGACTCCACATCCTCTCCAGCATAAGCTATCATCAGTGTTTTTGATCTTGGCCATTCTGACAGGTGTAAGACGATATCTCAGAGTTGTTTGGATTTGCATTTCCCAGAGCAGCTTTCTTCCTCAGTATCTCCATATTCTCTTTCTCACAATGTCATGGTCACGGATGTCTTACGAATTGTGTAGCTTTCTTTCTTTTTTGTTTTGACTGGATAATTTCAAGTAACCAGTCTAAATTCAGACACTGCTTCTTCTGGTTGCCCAAACTGGCTGTGTTGAACTCTCTGCTGCATCTTTTCATCACGGGCTGGACCAGCAACTGGTTTCTGTTGGGATCCTGGCTCCCCATCTTTCTGTTTACTCCTTCATTGCTCTCACATCTCCTAATGCTTCTATCTCCTCTATTTGTATTTTCTTGGAGTTTCCTGTGTTCCATTGAAACAGTTAAGGTGATGAGCCTGTCCATTCACTCCTTTCTGCATTGATTACAGAAAATTGCTCTGCAGGTGGTGTTCCTTGAAGTCCTGCTCCTGTCTTTCCTGACTTCGGAAGAGAAACAGTCACCAGACAAACCCACTGGGGACCCTGAGGTTCTCTCAGGCCTCTTCTATGGGTATGTCTGCCCCACACTCTTTGTTCCTTTTGATGGGGAAATGTTTAGATTATATAACTTTTATCTACCCAGCAAAACTAGGCTTCACATTTGTTTTTCTTCTGGGGTTGCCCTTATGTTCAAGTTTGTGTTCTTGTTCCCAGTTCTGCAGCCAGAATGTCTGTCTCTGTGTGTTTACAAGCCACCTGCAAAGGCTCACATTCTTTCATGGTCATACATGGTAAGAACAGGCCACAGAAGTGGGTGGAGGAAGCTGAGGCATATGGAGCGTTGGGGTACCCATGGGAGATGGGTACATGCATGTGTTTGTGCAAGGGAAAGTCTGCAGACAAAACATTCTAATTAGTGCTTAGGTGAGGGGGAGAGGAAGGGAGGAGGTGGGCAGGCAGGCAGGGAGAAGCTAAGTAAAACCAGGAAGGAATTGACATACAATAGAAACAAGTTTGTAGTATCTATGTCGTCAGGGCCTCCTGCTTGACAGCTTCATTTCTGCCCAGTGTGATCATTCCTGCAGGCTGGGCTCAGGGAGGGAGGTGGCCTCTCAGGAAGGCATAGAGCTTCCAACCTAGATGACTTTCCCATTTTGTAGCCTTGGATCCAAGGTGATGAAGATGCTCAGAGCCTGTGATGATCTCCAGGTGCTTCTGGTCATGACCACTGAAATCTCCCATGGGTGTCTGGTCTCAGGAAATGCCAGCGGATGGTCACAGGAAATGCAGTACAGTTGTGACTCAGATACGGCGGCCATGGAGTGAGAAGCACAGATGGTAAGAAAGCACAGCTGGGGAGAGCAGCCAGAGCAGCTTCCAGAATGCTCACACAGCCCCCCTCCATGACATGTGACTCTCCAGAGAACAATTTAAGGATCATAGGATAGGCTAACACCATTCGCCTTGGGGAAGTATTGATAGAAAGTGGGCAGTCTTGAAGATGGATATGTGCTTTGAAATGTGGATAACTACATGAAGGTTTATGATGATCATGATGGAGATGGGGTTGGGGAGAGCGCACGTGTGTGTGTGTGTGTGTGTGTGTGTGTGTGTGTGTGTGTGTGTGTGTGTACTAGCCCATTAGTGCATGCAGGTTAGAGGTCAATGTCATATGTCTTCTGTCACTCCCTATCTTATTGTTTTTTAAGATAAGGTCTCTCACTGAACCTGGAGTTCCCTCTCCATTTTGGCTGGACTGGTTGATTACTGAGCCCCCAGGATCTGCTTGTGTCCACCTCCTAAATGCTTTAGTGTATCACCATTCCTACTTTTGGTTTTAATTCTGTGAGCTTGCACAGCAAGAATTCTGCCCACTCAGGATTCAAGATTAACTCAAAAAATCTGTAGCCCTACTGTATACCGATGACACACTGGTGGAGAAAGAAACCAGAGAAACATCACCCTTTACAATTGCCACAAGCAATATAAAATACCTTGAGATAACACTAACCAAAAAAGTGAAAGACCTGTACCATAAGAATTTTGAGTCTCTAAAGAAAGAAATTAAAGAAGATACCAGAAAATGGAAAGATCTCCCATGCTCTTGGATAGGTAGGATCAACATAGTAAAATTGGCAATCTTGCCAAAAGCAATCTATAGATTCAATGCAATCCCCATCAAAATCCCAACACAATTCTTCACAGACCTTGAAACATCAATTCTCAACTTTATATGGAGAAACAAAAGACCCAAGATAGCCAAAACAACCCTGTACAATAAAGGAACTTCTGGAGGCATCACCATGCCTGATTTCAAGCTCTATTACAGAGCTATAGTCCTGAAAACAGCTTGGTATTTGCACAAAAATAGACAGATAGACCAATGGAATAAGTTGAAAACCCTGATATTAACCCACACACCTACGAACACCTGATTTTTGACAAACAATCCAAATTTATACACTGGAACAACATCTTCAACAAATGGTGCTGGCATAACTGGATGCAGACATGTAGAAGACTACAGATAGACCCAAGCCTATCACTATGCACAAAACTTAAGTCAAAATGGACCAAAGACCTCAACATAAACTCAGCCACACTGAACCTATTAGAAGACAAAGTGGGAGATACCCTTGAATTAATTGGCACAGGAGACTGCTTCCTGAACATTACACCAGTAGCACAGACACTAAGATCAACAATTGATAAATGGGACCTCCTGAAACTGAGAAGCTTCTGTAAAGTAAAGGACACAGTCAGCAAGACAAAATGACAGCCCACAGTCTGGGAAAAGATATTCACCAACCCCACATCTAACAGAGGGCTGATCTCCAAAATATACAAAGAACTCAAGAATCTAGTCTCCAAAACACCACACAATCCAATTAAAAAGTGGGTACACAACTAAATAGACAATTCTCAATAGAGGAATCTAAAATGGCTGAAAGACACATAAGAAAGTGTTCAACATCCTTAGCCATCAGGGAAATGCAAATCAAAACAACTCTGAGATACCATCTTTCTCCTGTCAGAATGGCCAAAATCAAAAACACCAATAACAGTTTATGCTGGAGAGGATGTGGAGAAAGGGGAACACTTCTCCACCACTGGTGGGAGTGCCAACTTGTACAGCCACTTTGGAAATCAGTATGGCAACTCCTCAAGAAAATGGGAATCAGCCTACCACAAGATCCAGCAATTCCACTCTTAGGCAAATACCCAAAAGAAGCACATTCATACAACAATGACATCTGTTCAACGATGTTCATAGCAGCACTATTTGTAATAGCCAGAAACTGGAAGCAGCCTAGATGCCCCTCAACTGAAGAATGGATAGAGAAAATGTGGTACATTTACACAATGGAGTACTACTCAGTGGAAAAAAAAACCAATGGGATCTTGAAATTGGCAGGAAAATGGATGGAACTAGAAGAAACCATTCTGAGTGAGGTAACCCAATCACAAAAAGACAAACATGGTGTGCACTCAATCATATGTGGATTTTAGACATAGAGTAAAGGATTACAAGCCTACAATCCACACTGCCAGAGAAGCTAGTAAACAAGGAGGACCCTAAGAGAGACATCCATGGTCCCCTGGAGAAGGGGAAGGGGTCAAGATCCCCTGAGCAAATTGGGAGCACGGAAACGGGGAGAGGGAGCTAGGAGAATGAGAAGGGGAGAAGAGGAGGGATGCAGAGGACATGAGGGAGAAGAAAGGTTGAGTCAGGGGAAGAATAGAAGATAACAAGAATGGAGATACAATAATAGAGGGAGACATTTTAGGTTTAAAGAGAAATCAGGCACTAGGGAAATGTCTGGAGATCTACAAAGATGACACCAGATAACAATCTAAGCAACAGAGGAGAGGCTACCTTTAATGCCCTCCCCTGATAATGAGATTGATGACTGACTTATATGCTACCTGGTAGCCCACATCCAGCAGCTGGCGGAAGTAGAAGCAGACACCCATAGCTAATCACTGAACTGAACTGGAACCCAGATGCAGAGAAGGACGAATGAAGAGCACAGGGGTCCACACCAGGCTGGTGAAACCCAAAGAAACAGCTGACCTGAACATCGAGGAACTCTTGCTCCCTAGACTGATAGATGGGAAACCAGAATGGGACTCATCCAGACCCAGGAACATGGGTTTCAGTGAGGAAACCTTGGAAATCTACGGGACCTGCTGTAGTAGTTCAGTACTTATCCCTAGCAAAGGTGTGGACTTTGGGAGCCCATTCCACATAGAGGAATACTCCCTGAGCCAAGACACACGGGGGTGGGCCTAGGCCCTATCCCAAAGTGTTCCACAGACTCTGATGACACCCTATGGAAGGCCTCACCATCCTGGAGGAGCAGAAAGGATTTGTGATAGGGTTTTAGTTGGGGGTGTGGTAGGGGAGGACGGGAGAGAGAAGGGAACTGGGATTGTCATGTAAAACAATCTTGTTTCTAATTCAAATTAAAAAAAAATCTGGGAAAAAAAAAAGAATTCTGCCCATTGAGCTATATCCTCAGCCTGATGACAAGATTCACTGAGTGTTTACTACATGCTAATGACTTCCCGAGTGCTCCCCATGATTTACTGTATGTCCTCCCAGGAACCCTACGAAGTAGGGCTCTCTAATGATCTCTATTTGGTGGGTGAGAAGCCCGAGGCTCAGCAAGCTTGAACTGTAAATATGCAGCAGCTGACCCAAGTCATTTTGATGTATGTGTCTAGGAGTAGCACATCTTGCCATCTTGGATTGGTCATCATTGAAATAATGACCTGAGCTTTGAGCCAGGGTTGTTTGTAGCCATTTAATAGAATGCAGCTAACTACTAGGAATGAACAGATAATTGCTTTGGGATTTTTTTCACTTTGAGTTTTTATATTTTCTAGGCCACATAATGTGTGGGTAGACTATATAAATGAGTAGCTTGGCTTGGTGGTCAGGGATTAATCTCTGAGACCTTGTTGAGGAAATAGAATCTCTAGCAGTCTAAGTGATTTGTCCAACATCAAGTATAAGCAGTAGTGTACTCGCTTGAGTTCAGAAATCTGTGTTTCATACTATGGTGTGTCCTGATTGTAATTTTTGATAAATAGTGATGCTCTTTTAAACATGGAACATGCCAGCGACATGAACTGATGATGAAATCCAACAGGACAGTCATTCTCCACACTGCCAGAGAAGATCTTGTGTGAGCATTTTCTTCCTTCTAATCTCATGCAGGGAGAGCTAGGCAGGGATTTTCCTCTCCTAGTGTCAGCCATCACTTTGCACGGCATCAGGTCTGACTAAGCAGCTTCAGGGATGAGATAGGGGATCACGTGACTCAGAGAGCATCAGCCGAGACTTTGAAGTGATTTTTGCACCACATCTGTGCGGAGTCACAAGACTAACCCACCCAAGCTCTCTATAAACAGCTCAGGCTTCAGAGCCCAGTGTTCCCTACATTTCTGTTCCAATCAGTTACTGGCAGAATCCAGCTGCTGTTTATCACTGTTGTGGCCAAAGAGCCAGGGAGGGAATTAGGAAATTGGGCTTGATAAGGAGAGTGATAGCTGGCTTCATCAGAACCCCAGCTGTTGCCCACTCTGCCTGATTCCTGGAGCCTCGGTCTTAATCTGCACAGGAACTGTCTCCGTGCCTATCCTAGCAGTCATGCACTTCCTCAGCCTCACTCTGGAGATTGCCCAGCTGGGTCCTTTATCCCCATTTTGAATAGCCTTCCGCCCCTCCTGGCTGCATGCATCTCATCCTTCCAAGACAAGCACGAGCAGTAGAGAGTGGATAAGGGCCACCTGTGGAGGCTAGCTTAGTCACTGCATTCTCCAGGATAAGTCAGAACAACAGGCCACTTCTGGCAGTATAGGGGCTTAACACAGTCAATGTTTATCGTTCACTCATGAAATGCAAGATGGGAAAACCCTCTCCCTTCATCACATAGTCCACACTCTCTGCAACAGGTGAAAGAGAATCCGAGGTCTTCAGTACTTCCACCCTGTGGTGGCACACATCACTTCACCACAGAGCTCATCAGCTAGGATTGGTCATAAGAGCCTAACCTTATCATAAAGGATGCTGGGAGCCAGCACTCAGGTGGCTGAGGAAGAAGGCTTGAGAGTGTGAGGTCAGACTGAACCACATAGTGAATCCTTGTCAAAATATGTGCATACATGCACACACCCACACATACATTTGAAAGCCTGGAAGCCATATCTGCACAGATATTTAGTGAGCCTTAATTGCCTGCTGTAGTCACTTACTAGCAGTGTCTGTCACATTAGACAGCTACTTAGTTTCTATGAGCCCCAATTCTCTCAATTGTAAAGACAGATACCTTGAAGGTGTTTTGCAGGATTAAAGGGAAGTGTTTCACGTCAAGTCTCTAGCCTAATGCCTGGCTTAGAGTTAAGGTTCAGAATACTTGTTTCTGCAAGTACAAAGGTTGATGTCTAAATATCAGAACTAGACCTACAGCGTTACCACCTTGCACACACAAATCTCATCTAAACATAAGAGCCATATTTTCTGCCTCTCTACTACCAATCATCTTCTACCAGAGTATTTCAGTAAAAGTGATCATTACTTAAGAGGGCTAGACAACCCTCTCTCACACACACACTCTCTCACACAATGTCTTTCCAAGTATTTAGCTTACTCAACCATCTATCAAATACAAACATTTCCCAATATATTCAGAGTATTTCCTCTTTTCTTAAGTGCAAGTGTACAAATCTCAAAGCCCTATTCTTTAATCTCAAGGATTTTGTGGGTGTGTAAGGAAAAATGATAGGGCTCATTACAAATGAAAGAGGCACTTTGAAAACATGGTGGCAACATACAGAGGGGGTTATGAGTAATACTGAAAAGTTGTAGAGGAAGCAGTCACAAGGGAGAGAGCTTGCTCTAATAGGACAATAGAAATTCACATAAAGAAGAAAGCAGGGTGGTATTTCAGGTGCACCATAACTACTGTAAACACTTGTTTTAGTACCCGTATTGAAAATCCAGATGTATTAGTCAGGGTTTTCTAAAGGAACAGACAGAGCTTATAGAATGAATATATATATATATATATATATATATATATATATATATATATTTGACTGATGAGTGTAATCAAGTGTAATCAAAGTGTAATCAAAGATCAAGGTTATTTCTTCCATGTCCTTAATATTGGCTGCCAGTAGACAGTGTGGTCCAGGTAAAGGTGGAGCTTCCCACCTTGAAAGATCTGAATTGAAGACGTATCTTCCCACTTCAAAAACCCAGATTAGAAGTGTGTCTTCCCATTTCAGATGATTTAATTGCAAAACAAAACCCTCAAAAGTGTGCCCAGCCATTTGGATTTTAGTTAATTCCAGATGTAGTTGGCAACCAAGAATAGCCATCACACATGGACAGGAGATCTTATGTGTGCCGGTCAGGCTTAGGTTTCTGAGACTAGAGCCCTCTCTAGATATTTGACAAAGACAAAAGAAATTTATTGCATTTACAAGACCGTGTCTTAGTGAATGGTGGGGACTGTCCGGCAGCAGCGCTGTTGACTATTTAGTGACTAGCAACTCTAAAATTTCACTATGGGCAAGAGGATAGCTAAGTAGGTGAAGTGCTTGCTATGCGAGCATGAGGACCTGAGTTTGGATCCCTAGCACCCACTTAAAATCTGGGTGTGGCAACATCCTGCACTCCAGTAACTTCAGTGATGCAGCAGAGATGGGGGGCCTTAAGGACTCACTGGCCAGAGACTTAGGGGAGACACTGAGCTCCAGTTTCAATGAGAGACCTTGACTCAAAAATAAAGAGATAAAGAAGAATTCCTGACATCAAACTTTGGCCTCAACACCCACTTTATTGGGCAAATACACACATCCATTTAGACACACATGCACACAGTCAATACTCCTCCCCCCCACACAGTCATATCCACACACATGCACACAGTCATACCCCCACATCAGGTAAATGAAATAAAAGTAAATGACACATGATGAAGAAGAGCCATAATCAGGAGACCTGATTTTTCCATCTGCCCAGCCTTGCTTTGACATGCTCTTCTGTCCCTGTGTCTTCTCTGTTGACACACAAGATCATTTCTAGACCCACCACACCATCCACTGAACTTCCGGAGGAGTAACAGATACAAAAGCAGTGGCTCTGGTCTGCCTGCAAATCTCACGGAGTGTGTCTAACTTCAGTCCTAGGTCTTCCATAACCTTGGATGTTAGAGAGCTTAGTATACATAAGCCACTGTCCTCCATGGTCCTGAGCACAGACAAATACTTTGACGATGCAGTGGTGGGGAAGGAACTGAGGCAAGAGAATAGTATTGCTAATAGTATAAATATTGCACACACACACATATACACACACATACACATTCACACACATTTCACATACATACACACATACACACATGCACACATACACACACATACACACATACACACATACACACATGCACAATGCACACATACACACACACACACATACACGTTTGTATGTCTTTGTTTAAAATTTACAAAGTAAGCATTAGTAAGACAGAATAAAACTATTGACTTTGATAAATAGAAGAATCATTTTTCCCAAGTGAAAGTAAAGTCAAAGCAAACCATTGGTAGACACAATAATAATTTCTGCCGGAAAACGGTTGCTGTCAAATGGTGACCCAGCAGACCATGTCATGGTGTATATGAATCACAGTGCTCTGTAGTACTTTGAGATAATGCTTAGGGAAATATCCTTCTAAAAATCAGAATAATAAACAGCCTATACTAAATGCAAAATAAGGAGCTGAGACAGAAAGGTCTATGCATTTATACCAACATCTCATTCTTTTGAATTGATTCTTTCACTTTTGTGAAATATTCCATGTTTATCATTACTAATACTCTGTTTTAAAGTCTACCTTGTCTGATATTTAATACAAAAACACTAGTTTTTATGTGTTTACCATTAGCTCAGTGGCATTTTTTTTTGAAACAAGGTCCCATGTATTCCAGGCTGGTCCTGAATCCCAGGCTGGCCCTGAACTTGGTATGTAGTTAAGGATGACTTAGAACTTCTAATCCTTCTGCTGCTGCAACAGTGGTCAAATCCAGGGCTTTCTCCATGCTAGACAAGCATTCTACTAACTGTGCTATAGCTCCAGCCCCTGATTCCCTGCTTGCTGTATCGTAACACTCCTATCTTTCAGCTTATTCTCTCTCTCTCTCTCCCTCCCTCCCTCACTCACTCCCTCCCTCCCTCTCTCTCTCTCTCTCTCTCTCCCTCTCTCTCTCTCTCTCACCTATCTACCTCTCATCAATCATCTATCCAAATATCATCTAAAGTCAGTCAGTCAGTCAATCTGTCTGTCTACCTATCTCTGGACTTTCCCTATGTTCTCCAGTCTAGCCTGAAACTCCTAATTCTTTTGCCTCAGTTTCTTTTTTTTTGTTCATTTTTAAATTATATTTTTACATTCGAATCCCAGTTCCCCTTCCCTCCTTTTCTCCCAAACCCTCCACTCCCCCCTCCTTCCATCTGCTCCATGGAGAGGGTAAGGCCTCCCCTAGGAAGTCTACTAAGCCTGTCCCATCATCTAGTTGAGGCAAGATCATCTGCCTCAGCTTCTTTTTTTTATTTTATTAGTTCTAGTTAGGGAACAAGCTTATTTCAAGTCCCTTCTCCCTCTCCCTCCCCTCACCCCCAACCCTCCTCCCCCACCTCTAGCCTACCCCCCACCCCATCCACCCACCACTCCCCAGGCAGGGTAGGGCCCTCAACGGGGCCTCTGCAAAGTCCACCAAGTCTTCCTATGCTGGTCCTGGCCCTTCCCCATGTGTCCAGGGCCAGAGTGTAACCCTTCACGTGGGATGGGCTCTCAAAGTCCCTTCTTGCACCAGGGAAAAATACTAATCCACCACCAGAGGCTCCCTGGAGTGCAGAGGCCTCCTTATTGACATCCATGTTCAGGGGTCTGGATCAGTCTTGTACTGGCCTCCCTGACAGCATCTGGGGTCGATGTGCTCTCCCTTGTTCAGGTCAACTGTTCCTGTGGGTTTCTCCAACCTGGTACAGACCCCTTCGTTCTTCATTCCTCCCTCTCTTCAACTAAATTACCGATTTCAGCTCAGTATATATCAGCGGATATCTGTCTCTCCTTCCTTCAGCCACTGGGTGAGGGCTCTAGGATGGCATAAAGAGAAGTCATCAATCTCATTTTAGGGGAAGGGCTTTTGGGTTATCCTCTCCACCATTGCCTGGATTGTCAGATCTTGTCATCCTTGTAGGTCTCTGGAGATCTCTCTGGTTCCAGATCTCTTCTCGGACCTATAGTGGCTCCCTCTGATATGGTATCTCTCATCCTGCTCTCTTTCCTCTATTCTTCCCCCAACTCAATGTTTCTGCCCCTCCATTTCCTCTCCTCTTCTCCTCTTCTCTTGCTCTTATTGTAGCAGCTCCTTCCCCCCCTACCCTCATGCCCCCAATTAGTTCGGGAGTTCATGCCACTTCCTTCCTGGGGACCATTTATCCCTTAGAGTCCTTCATGTTTCCTAGTTTCTTTGGTGAAGAGCATTATAGACTGGTAATCCTTTGCTCTATGTCTAAAATTCATATATCAGTGAGTACATACCATGTTTGTCTTTTTGTGACTGGGTTACCTCACTCAGGATGGTTTCCTCTAGTTCCATCCATTTGCCTGCGAATTTCAAGATTCCGTTGCTTTTTTTCTGCTGAGTAGTACTCCATTGTATAGATGTACCACATTTTCTCAATCCATTCTTCAGGTGAGGGGCATCTAGGTTGCTTCCAGGTTCTGGCTATTACAAACAATGCTGCTATGAACATGGTTGAACATATGTCCTTGTTGAATGTACATGCCCTATTTGGGTATATATCCAAGAGAGGAATGGCTGGATCTTGAGGTAGACTGATTCCCATTTTTCTGAGCAACCACCATACTGATTTCCAGAGTGGTCTTACAAGTTCGCACTCCCACCAGCAATGGAGGAGTGTTCCTTTTTCTCCACATCCTCTCCAGCATAGATTGTCATTGGTATTTTTTATTTTAGCCATTCTGACAGGCGTGAGGTGGTATCTCAGAGTTGTTTTGAGTTGCATTTCTCTGATGGCCAATGATTTTGAGCACTTTCTTAAGTGTCTTTCAGCCATTTCAGATTCCTCTGTTGAGAATTCCCTATTTAGTTCTGCACCCCACTTTTTAATTTCATTGTTTGGTGTTTTGGTGGCTAGCTTCTTGAGCTCCTTATATATTTTGGAAATCAGTCCTCTGTCAGATGTGGGATCGGTGAAGATCTTTTCCCATTCTGTGGGTGGTCGTTTTGTCCTACTGACTGTTTCCTTTGCCTTGCAGAAGCTTCTCAGTTTCAGGAGGTCCCATTTATTAATTGCAGATCTCAATGTCTGTGCTACTGGCATAATGTTCAGGAAGTAGTCTCCTGTGCCAGTTTATTCAAGGGTAAATCCCACTTTCTCTTCTAGAAGATTCAGTGTGGCTGGATTTATGCTGAGATCTTTGATCCATTTGCACTTAAGTTTTGTGCATGGTGACAGGTATGGATCTATCTGAAATTTTCTGCATGTCCGAATCCAATTGTACCAGCACCATTTGTTGAAGATGCTATCTTTTTTCCATTGTATAGATTTAGCACCTTTGTCAAAAATAAGGTATCCATAGGTGCGTGGGTCAATATCAGGGTTTTCAATTCGATTCCATTGGTCTATCAGTCTATTTTTGTGCCAATACCAAGCTGTTTTCAGAACTATGGCTCTATAGTAGAGCTTGAAGTCGGGGATGGTGATGCCTCCAGAAGATCCTTTATTGTAAAGAGTTGTTTTGGCTATCCTGGGCTTTTTATTTTTCCATATAAAGTTGAGTATTGTTCTTTCAATGTCTGTGAAAAACTGTGTTGGGATTTTGATGGGGATTGCATTGAATCTGTAGATTGCTTTTGGCAGGATTGCCATTTTTACTATGTTATTCTACCTATCCAAGAGCATGGGAGATCTTTCCATTTTCTGGTATCTTCTTTAATTTCTTTCTTTAAAGTCTCAAAGTTCTTATTGTACAGATCTTTCACTTTTTTGGTTAGTGTTACCCCAAGATATTTTATGTTGCTTGTGGATATTGTGAAAGGTGATGTTTCCCTGATTTCTTTCTCATTGGATTTATCATCTGTATATAGTAGGGCTACTGATTTTTTTGAGTTAATTTTGTATCCTGCTACCTTGCTGAAGGTGTTTATCAGCCGTAGGAGTTCCCTGGTAGAGTTTTTCGGGTCACTAATGTAGACTATCATGTTGTCTGCAAATAGTGAAAGTTTTACTTCATCCTTTCCAATTTGTATCCCTTTGATCCCCTTTTCTTGTCTTATTGCTATAGCCAGAACTTCAAGTACAATATTGAAGAGATATGGAGAGAGTGGACAGCCTTGTCTTGTTCCTGATTTTAGAGGAAACGCTTTGAGTTTCTCTCCATTTACTTTGATGTTGGCTATTGGTTTGGTGTATATTGCGTTTATCATGTTTAGATATGTTCCTGTTATTCCTGTTCTCTCCAAGATCTTTATCATGAAGGGATGTTGGATTTTGTCAAAGGCTTTTTCAGCATCTAGTGAGATGATCATGTGGTTTTTCTTTTTCAGTTTGTTTATATAGTGGATTACATTGATGGATTTTCGTATGTTGAACCATCCTTGCACCTTGGGATGAAGCCTACTTGATCATGGTGTATGATTTTTCTGATATGTTCTTGGATTCGGTTGGCCAATATTTTATTGAGTATTGAGTCATGAGGGATATCGGTCTGTAGTTCTCTTTTTTAGTTATATCTTTGTGTGGCTTGGGTATCAAAGTGATTGTAGCCTCGTAGAAAGAGTTTGGCAATATCCCATCTTGCTTCTATTGTGCGGAATAGTTTGAGGGGTACTGGAATTAGCTCTTGTTTGAATTTCTGGTAGAATTCTGCAGTGAAGCCATCTGGCCCAGGGTTTTTTTTTGTTGGGAGGCTTTTGATTACTGCTTCTATCTCATTAGGGGTTATAGGTCGATTTAAACTGTTTACCTGATCTTGATTTAATTTTGGTAAGTGATATTTATCCAGAAAGCTGTCCAATTCCTTTAGATTTTCCAATTTTGTGGAATACAGGTTTTCAAAGTATGATCTAAAGATTCTCTGGATTTCCTCAGTGTCCGTTGTTATATCCCCCTTTTCATTTCTGATTTTGTCAATTAGCATGCTCTCTCTCTGCCTTTTGGTTAGTTTGGCTAGAGGTTTGTCTATCTTATTGATCTTCTCAAAGCACCAACTCTTTGTTTCATTGATTCTTTGTACTGTTTTCCTAGTTTCTACTTTGTTGATTTTGGCTCTCAGGTTATTTCCTGGCGTCTACTCCTCCTTGGTGTGTTTGCTTCTTTTTGCTCTAAAGCTTTCAGTTGTTCTGTCAATTCTCTAATGTGACTTTCCTCCAGTTTCTTCATGTGGGCACTTAGTGCTATGAACTTCCCTCTTAGCACTGCTTTCAGAGTGTCCCATAAGTTTGGGTATGTTGTGTCTACTTTCTCATTAAATTCTAGGAAGTCTTTAATTTATTTTTTTTTATTTCTTCCTCAACCCAGGAATGGTGCAATTGGGTGTTATTCATTTTCCACATGAATGTAGGTTTTCTGCAATTCGTACTGCTGTTGAATTCTAGCTTTAATGCAAGGTGGTCTGATAAGATACAGGGGGTTATTTCAATTCTTTTGTAACTGTGTGCTTTGCTGCCAAATATGTGTTCAATTTTTGAGAAGGTTCCATGTGGCGCTGAGAAGAAGGTATATTCTTTTGTGTTTGGATGGAATGTTCTATAGATATCTGTTAAACCCAGTTGGGACATAACTTCTGTCAGATCCTTTGTTTCTTTGTTAAGTTTCTGTCTGGTGGTCTAGTCTGGTGGTGTAAGGGGGGTGTCAAAGTCTCCTACTAGAAGTGTGTGTGGTTTTATGTGTGGTTTGAGCTTTAGTAATGTTTCTTTTACAAATGTGGGTGCTTTCATATTAAGGGCCTAGATTTTCAGGATTGAGACTTCATCTTGATGGACTTTTCCTGTGATGAGTATGAAATGCCCTTCTTCATCTCTTTTGAGTGCTTTCAGTTTAAAGTCTAATTTGTTAGATATTAGGATTGCTATCCCAGCTTGTTTCTTGAGCCCATTTGATTGGAAAAATTTTTCCCATCCTTTTACTCTGAGGTATCGCCTGAAGTTGAGGTGTGTTTCTTGTAGACAGCAGAAGGATGGATTCTGTCTTCGTATCCATTCTGTTAGCCTATTTCTTTTTATGGGTAAGTTAAGACCATTGACATTTAGGGATATTAATGTCCATTGTTCATTGGTTCTTCTTTGTTTTGGATTTATTGTTGGTGGTATCATTGCGTGTGGATTTTGCCCTCCTGTTTCTTTTTGTGTTTGGTAAAATTAGATTATCTATTGCTAGTGTTTTTGTGAGTGTAATTATGTTTGTTGGGTTGGAGTTTTCCTTCCAGAGCCTTCTGTAGTGCTGGATTTGTGGATATGTATTGTTTAAATCTGTTTTTGTCGTGGAATATCTTGTTTTCTCCATCTATAGTGATTGAAAGTTTTGCTGGGTACAGTAGTCTGGGTTGACATCCATGCTCCCTTAGTGCTTGTAGGGTATCTATCCAAGACCTTCTGGCTTTCAGAGTTTCCATTGAGAAGTCGGGTGTGATTCTGATTGGTTTGCCTTTATATGTTACTTGGCCTTTTTCCTTTGCTGCTCTTAATATTTTCTCTTTATTCTGTAGATTTGGTGTTTTGATTATTATGTGTCGGGGGGACTTCTTTTTGTGGTCCAGTCTGTTTGGTGTCCTGTAAGCTTCTTGTACTTTCATAGGCATATCCTTCTGTAGGTTGGGGAAGTTTTCTTCTATGATTTTGTTGAATATGTTTTCTGTACCTTTGAGCAGTGTTTCTTCACCTTCTTCTACACCTATTATTCTTAGGTTTGGCCTTTTTACAGTGTCCCATATTTCCTGGATATTTTGTGTTAGGGATTTGTTGGACTTGAGGTTTTCTTTGGTTGATGAATGTATATCCTCTAGCGAGTCTTCAGTAGCTGAGATTCTCTCTTCCATCTCTTGAATTCTGTTGGATATACTTACATCTTTAGTTCCTGATCATTTATCCAGCCTTTCCATTTCCAGCATGGTCTCATTCTGTGTTTTCTTTATTGTGTCTATTTCAGCTTTCATGCTTTGAACTGTTTCAAGAGCTTCCTTCACTTGCTTGGATGTTTTTTCTTGGCTTTCTTTAGATTCTTTAAGAGATTTATTTATTTCTTGAGTTTTTTGGTTTGTCTTTTCCTCCAATTCGTTTAATTTTTTGTTTGCTTTTTCTTCTATTTCTTTAAGGGATTTTCTTGTTTCCTCTTTAAAGGTCTCTATCAACTTGCTGAGATAATTTTTGAGGTCCATCTCATCTTCATGCTCTGTGTTGGGCTTTTCAGATCTTGCTGGAGTGGAGTCCCTAGATTCTGGTGGTGTCATATTGGTCTTTCTGTTGTTGAGTGAAATCTTATTCTGTCTTCTCCCCATATCTTCTTTTAGTGGGTGCAGGTGGGGTCTCTCTATCTCCTCTTGTGACCCAGTGGTGTGTGGGGGCCAGGAATTCAATGTCCACAACTCTGGATGGTCTCGACACTCCTGGTAGTCTCCTCACTAGTTCCTAGTTCCTCGGTCGGTCGGCAGAATGGAAGAGTGGGGTGCTAGCAGATTCGGGGCACAGGGAGCTCCTCCCTGCCTCCTGCCTCAGCTTCTTTAGTTCCTGAAGTTAAAAGTTCCTACCACTGTATCTAGTCCAGATGATCTCTTCATTGGCGTGGTTTAGTCTAGTGTTTAATGTGGTTGGTTTTAAGTCAGCCGCATTGCTTTTGTTATCATTTGTCCTATTGTCTATTCATTCTTTTTTCTTTGGTTAATAAAATATTCTTACTATTTCATTTTTATTTCTCATAAGTTTCTCTTGTCTCATTTATCTGAGAATATTTTCCTCTCATAACATACTTATTGACATCTATCTATCACCTACCTACCTACCTACCTACCTACCTACCTACCTACCTACCTATCCCTTTGGTTCTGTCAGAGAAGTCAGCCATCATTAGAATTATTCTTCTGAATATAATGAATAACTTTGATTGTTTACTTCTAAATTGTTTTTTATTACTTTTGCTTTTATGAACTTACATGCTAATCTTCTTTGGTTTGGTTTTATTTATATTGAGTGATTTGCTTCATTTCTTAATGTTATAGTTTGATCTTAAAAATCTAAATTTGTGTTAATTTTAATTTTTTCTTCAGATTATTTTCTTCTCCTGGACTTACTTTCTTCTCCTTTTTCTGGGTCAAAAACTTATGTCCATCAGAACACAGGTGTTCCACAGGTCACTGAGGATCTGTATATTCGATTTGATTGCCCTCTGTCCTTCACATTGGATAACTTCTTTGGCTCTCTCATTGAATTCACTGAGCATTTTCTCTTTTGTCTCTGTTCAAATAATTTTTCCATTGTAGGTTTTGTATTTAACCTTTCTCATATTTCTGTTTGGCTCTTTCATTTAGATTTTCCCTGAGAGTCACTGTTCATTAAGGCCATATTTTCTTTTATGTTTTCAAGAATATTTTAACAGCTTTTTTAAAGCCCATAAATGCTAGTTGTAATGTTTGGTTCATCTCATGGCCTTTTTCTATTTACTATTGGTTTTCTTGACTATGGGTCAGAACTTCATCCTTCATCATCCAGCTAAAAGTTGTTGTTAATATGCTGATGTGGTAGGTGATGTTGCTTGAGGAGTCTCTAACTACAGGAGTAGATCTCACCCTTCGGGAGGCTCCTCTCTGATGACCCAGATAAATTTGTGCAGCATTTCTTTTCTTTTTCTTCTTTACATGTGAGGCATGAGTGTGTGTACATGCATTTGGGGGCCAGAAGACAACCTCAATAGACATCCTCAGAAATTCTGTCCACCTCTTTTGACACAGGGTCTTTCACTGTCCTGGAGCTCACCAATTAGGCAAGACTGGCTGGCTAGTGAGCCTCAGGGAGCCTTCAGTCTCCACTTCCACACCACCACACCTGCCATTTTTATGTGGGTTCAAGGAATCAGATTCAGGTCCACAGGCTTGACAGGAACTTACTGACCAAGTCATTTCACTGTCTCTGAATATCAGGAGTGCTAACAAAGCCTTTCCATTCTTAGTGACTGGAATTTCTCAGACTCTCAGAACTGTATGGCTCTAGCATTTCTATCGCTCTTAAGCCTAGAAAGGGCAGGAGCTCATTTTCAACACTTTTTGGAGCAATGTACAGCCAGCCAACGACCCATAGAAAAGCACCATATAGGCATGTGCTGACTTGCTCTGCTCTTCCCTTCCGCCTCTCTTCTCCTCCTCTCTGGTATCCTCAGTCCTGATCACCAAAGTGTGCTTTCTTAGATCAGTAGCACTACCCCATTCTTTTTTCCACTTCTGCCTCCTGAAGCTAATGCCAAGAACCTGTCCCTAAGCAACAAGACAAAGTGACCATAGGGCTCACCCCTTGCACTGCCTTCCTCTCAGGCCCGAGCTCTCATGTGATACTGAAAACAAACTTCTGTCAGCCCACATTTTTCTGGTCTTATAACTGTTTATGGTGGAGAGATCATTCTGGCATCGTCTTCTTTGATCCATCCCAAGGTGGAAGTATCTCTATTGTTTATGTTTGGAATGCAGTTATAAAGGGGAAAAATCAAGAAGTAATAATCTCAAGACTGCCCCACTAATTTTAACCAAATCTGAATGGAAAACATTACAGACCTTTGTAGATAATATGCAAATTTGATGACTTGGAAATTGATCTGTAAGATGAGACTATTATGGGTTTTGCCCTTGGGTGAAAGGGACAGGAAAATGCTTGTAGAGATTTTAGCATTAGCAGAAGGGTCTTGTTTCCACCTCAGATGTTTCCAAGGATGAGGTGTTCCCTTAGTCCTGATGCTAGGTCATAAGGTTGACCAGACTGGAGACACTTGAACTAGAAAAGTAATGTCTTTAAGAGAGGTGATCTCAATGGCATGAGAGCTGAAGGCACAGACATAGCATGAAGTTGCCATTAGCATTTTAGATGCTAAAGAAAGTGAGACATAAAGGGGGATGGAACAATTATTTCAGGTTCTTGAGCTGTGTGGAACTGGAGTGTGCTTTACATCTCAAAATACCACTGCAATCCTACCCCTATAACTCACCCATAGCCTTTAGGAAAGCTCCTACTTGAATATTCATTTTTCTTCCTTGGTCAAAACTGGGCCCTGCAAGGACAAACCAATGGTCCAAACACATTTCAAGACGAAACCTAATAAGCACAATGGAGTTTTAAAAGAGTTCATGTTTAAAGGGCTCGTAAAAAAAAAATCCTGTATGAAAGATGCATTTATGCTGCCAAGAACATTTAAGAAACTTGACATCATTAGTATTAAGTAAAAGGAAATGTCAGCACTCTATGGTTAAGCTATTTATAGGGAATTCATTCAGCATCCAATCTGAATTGTTTTTTCCTATTAAAATGCTAAGACTTCTGGTCCAGGCAGGATACAGAGCATCAGATCCAGAGAGGCATTTGGTAATAGGGAAAAAGCAAAACCCTACCTGAAGCTATGGAGACTTATGAGGGTTGGCCTGAGGCTAATGTTGAGGTAGGAGAGTGCTTACCTGTCAAAGGTCGCCGGAGATGGTGTGGAGTTCTGATCGGGGCTCAGACTTTAGGGTCAGATTAGGGTTACAGTAACTCTGACTCTGCACAAGTGAACCTGGTTTCTTGGAGAACAGATTTCTCTTCACAAATATTGAGCATATGTTCATTGGCATGTCAGGATTCATGTGAGGCTCCCCTAATCATGATAATGTGTGGTCTCCCTCCAAGTGAGTGTGCTTGGGATAACACAGTACTGATGGTGTTGTGATTTCTGTGGTGTTTAGATAGCAGTCAGTCACAGGTGAGGGGTGAAGAAATGATCTCTGTGTCCTGCTCTACCCTACACATGCTCTCAGAAGAGATTTATTCTTGCAGCACTTGGACAGCTGACAATGCTCCAGGGACTTGTTAGGATTGTCAAGTTTATTGCATAGGTACTTGAGTTGTCATGGAATTTGGGATAGCCAAACCTTTGTCAGGATAGACAACTGTGGCCATTTCCACGAGGAGCTCTGGGAAGATGGATGCTTCCCTGAGGACTAAATTAGTAGCTTTTCTATTGCTGTGACAAAACACCATGACTCAGGCAGCTTATATAACAGTTTATTTGGGCTTATGGTTCCAGACGGACAAGAGCACATCTTGATGGGAACCCACGGCAACACGCAGCAGGCATGGTGGCAGGATCAGGAAGCTGAGGGCTCACATCTTGAACTACAAACATGAAGCAGGGTGTGTGTGTGAGAACTGGGAATGGCACACGGCTTTGAAACATCAATGTCTACCCTGGTGACATGCTTCTTCAAGCAATTATTTCCTCCAGCAAAGCCACACCTTCTAAATCTACCCAAACAGTGCTACCAACTGAGGACCAAGTGTTCAAACATTAGAGCTTACATGGGACATCTGATCCAAGCCACCACAAGGAAGACAACCCTAGGCTGTTTGCTTCTGTGAACTCTATTCAGAGGGTGACTTATAGGAAACGTGACACAGGGCGAAGCTGGCTTTATTGTTTGATATTTGCTTGCATGAATAAAATTCATGTGCATTGGATATTTGTCTCCATTGCTCAGATATCTGTTTATCTAATTAACTTACATCATAAAAATGACATCATTAGTTGTAGTCACTGGTTGGTTTTGCAGGACCATGAAGACTAGAGAAGGATGTCATTGGTACCTACAAGGTCATTAGAAGTTATCTGAGGGAAGTGGAACCTCTTAGTGTTATTTTTATCTGTTGTCAGTTTTCCTTGTGGGTCTGTGTGGAATGAGTCTAATGTAAACATTTTGTCCTGCCTTCTTTCTCTGCGCTTTTCAACCTTCACCCTCCACATTTCAGGCAGCCCAAAATTTCCTTACAGGGGAACCCAGTGGTTTGGGTTCTTCTTGACATAGCAGAGGACTATCATGCATGCTTCTTTCTCTCATGCTGTGAACAATGTCTCCTTTCTTCTCTTAGCAAAACTACCTGTTCCTTGGCCCTCTCCAGGCATTTTCATCTGTATCCAGGTAATCTGTGATAAATGAAGTATAAATGGAGTGATGAGTTACCTGTGCCTCCCAAGACACACCTATGTTGTGAAGATGGGGTCCTCCTAGAGGGCCATACTCTAAGTCATGGCCACCATCCATCAATTACTGAACTTTCAGGGGATAAGTGGGTAGCAGTGGTGACTTTTGGGGGGTTCCCCAAATCACCCCACATATCCATTCAGATACATAGAGTGATGGAGTGTACTGCACTGAAGTGTTTAAATTCCTGAGCCATTGAGGGACATTCTCATTTAAATAACCACACCCCTTCAAATGTCTGAGCCTATGAAGGGCATTCTCGTGTAAATAACCACACCCCTTCCAGAAATCTCAGTGAGTGTGGAGAGTAGCACTTCTGGTTCTTAAGGGGTCTGTCTCACAGCACACAGCTCAGAATACACAATGCTCTCCAAGACGGGCTAGAAGAAGCTGGGGAGGGGTGCTGTGTGACCACACACTGGCTATCCTGGCCTGAAGAATCAGGTCTCCTTTTCCTAGAGGTTTCTGGAAATTTAGAATTCCAAGTTAGAAGTTTTTGTAAAACGCTGTGACAGCTGGATGAGTGCCAAGTGTTCTCTGTCACTTTATTCCCCCAGGTACCTGTTTTCTTCTTCAGGTTGGGATTGCCTCTCTTGTCCCCTTGCTCCCTTCAGTCAGGGAGCATACCTTGTCATGATGTCTTGTGTAACTTTGAGTTGCCTTTCACTTGACAGTCACCAAGTGTTCACTGAGAGGCCCTGGGCATTGAGTACATCCCAATCGTCCTGCTTGGGCTCACCTTATCCATCACCACTTTACATCCATCCCAAATGGCTCAGAATGCCCATCACACAATAGCATGCTCTTTGGAGAGGACTTCAGAAACTAGAAAAAAGGAAATTTCAAAAATTCCCTTTCATATTCTGCCCCGCTCACCTGGGGTTCTGGCTAAGCTTTGCTGTGACAGAAACAACACCTGAAGCATCAAGACTTGATTAGCGATAGGCTGACAAGAATCGGGCCTCTCCCATGTTGCTGAAAGAACTGGAAAAAGCAGACTATGAAAATGGGCATGGGTGTGTGTGCATGTGTGCATGTGTGCATGCGTGTGTGTGTGTGTGTGTGTGTGTGTGTGTGTGTGTGTGTGTGTGTGTGTGTGTGTGTGTGCCTCTGAAGAACAGTTAGGATGCAGGTGACTCTCAGCTGAGTCACAGGCTGTCTCTAACCAAGGCCTGAGGGTCCCTGCCCTGAGGGCACAGAACAAGCCCCCAAGTGTCACCAGGATGTCACAGATCTCCAGAGTGAGGGAGCACTCTCAAACGTCTCAGAAGATGTGTTTGTTGGGGCCAGAGAAACAAAGGACAAAGCTGGGCCTCCTTCCCAGCCAGTGGCCTGCCAGACCCAGCCGCCAGGCAGGAGCCAGGACACAGAGGCCAGCAGTGACTTCAGCCTGCACCCATCTCTCTCAACTTGGTTGGGGGACCTCAGTGCTCCCCAGCTCTGGCCTGGGAACCACAAGACTCCTGCCCCTGTCTCTGAGAGGTCAGAGGTGAGAGCTGTACTGACTCACAGCAGGGCTTCCCAACTTGGAAGCCAGGATTTTCTTCCTGTATATTACAATAATAAAAAAAAGTAATTACTGCTCTATTGAAATTTTCTGCTAACCACACCAGGTCCAGACATCTGCGTTAAACGAAGCCAGAGAAGCTTTAGTGGAGAATTTTTCCACAGCTGCAAAACTCTGCAAACCTCAGAGGCGTCCAACAGCTGCCGCACCCACAAATATTACAGGAATGAAGACGGTTCAAACAGGAGAGAAATGGCACATTAGGCCTATCTGAGAGGCCCTAATGAAGAGTGGTATCTTTTGGAAAACATTACAGAAATGAGTGAGGAGTCATTAGTTAGGACTATGATGATAAAAAGTTTCATTAATCATCTTGGCAAGGAGGAGAAGACAGAGGGAAAGGGTTGGCTTCGTGGTAGATTTGGAATGTTCTAGTCACTGAGAGAGGTGCAGATCCGAAGAGAGGCCGTCTGCAGCCATGCCCTTTGCTACTGAGGGAGGGGGCTGACTTTCCTGCTGAGTACTGTGTGGTGGTTGAAAATTGTGCCCCGTGGTTCACACGTTTTAATACTTGGTTCCTGCCCCGCCCCCCAAGCCTCGTTGGCTTTTGGGTAGGTTTAGGAGGTGTGGTCTTGCTGGAGGAATTATGTCACCTGGGGAAGGCTCTTAAGTTTCAAAGTCACACACCATTGCCTGTGTGCTCTCTGCTTTGTGCTTGCAGTTTGAGACATGAGCCCTCAACTTCTGCTCCTGCCACCTTGCCCTTGCTCTGCCATCTTGGATGCTGGTCCTCTGAAACTGTAAGCCCAAATAAACTTTCTCCTATAACTCACCTAGGTCATGCTGCTTTATCACAGCAACAAAGAAGTAACTGAGACGCACTTCCAGAAGCAGGAAGAGCTCCCACTACCCAGAGCTCGACATTATCCATAAGTAAGGGGGCCTGGCTTGGAGAAGACTTTTAAATTAAATGGGAAATCAATGATCCTTCCCGAAAAGAGTCCTATGCCTTTACCTGTGGGACAAAGTTCTTTATGTCGTTTTCCGAAGGTGAGATAAATGCATTTGCCTATGGTCAAATTTTAATAAAGTTTCCAGTTTCTAGAATATCCAAAGGATACAGTAAGGATTATTTAGGAGTGAATGTCTGCCGTTCTAAAATTCTGCTACAGGTAGATGGTGAAGCTGTGAAGATCTGCCACCCTTTTCTCACCCAGACCCATATACACAGTGTGGGGGAGAAGCCTTGGGAATTCCTGGGCAGATAGATGGAAGGCAGGATAGGCTCTTCCTGCTGAAGAGGAGCCACTCAGGGCTTCCCAGAAAACCGGGTTTTGCTGGTGCCTGCTAGGCATCCGAAGAGAGGAGCCAGTTTCAGAGCCACAGAGAGGCTCTTTGTGTGGTGTGTGTGTGTGTGTGTGTGTGTGTGTGTGTGTGTGTGTGTGTGTTGGGGGGGATTGTCTACGGCAAAATTTAGGGGGAGAGGTGATACTTGGAGTTTCTCTCTTGATGGCTTCTCCATAAATGGAATCCTTCTCTCCTTCCCAGGTAAGTCCAACCCCCTAGCTCAGCTGTCCAAGGCCACCTCAGCCAGGACTGACTTCTGTCCCCTCAGTCTGGGAGGCTTTGTTCCTTCTGTTATTCATTTTAAAACTGTTGGACTAGGCTGTTAGTTTTTCAGATTTAGCATACAAAATACAGTGTAGCCTTAAAGGTGCTGGAGAAACTCCATACTGTAGAGACATATTTCCCTAGGGCCTGGGTCAAACAGAGTCCTAGTTTTCCTCCTATTGCTGTGGTTTGAAAGAAAATGCACCCCCCACCCCCCGCCACGGAGGTGAGGCTTTGTTAAAGTAGGTGTGGCTTTTTGGAAGAAGAAGTATGTCACTGTGGAGACAGGCTTTTCCATCTCATATATTCTCAGATCACACCCAGTGTTAGTTTTCCTTCTGCTGCTGTGGATCAAGATGTAAGGACTCCCAGCTCCTTCTCCAATACCATGTCTGCCTGCATGATGCTAATGGACTAAACCTGTGAAGTATAAGGCAGCCCAAATTAAATGTTTTCCTTTGTAAGAGTTGCCATGATCATGGTGTCTCTTCATAGCAATAGAAACCCTAAGACACAGACCATGACCAGAAGTAACTTGGGGAGGGAAGGGTATGTTGGCTTGCACAATTCCATCACTGAGGGAAGCCAGGGCAGCAACTCAAGCTGGGCAGGAACCTGGAGGCAGGAACTGAAGCTGAGGCCATAGAGGAGTGCTGCTTACTGGCTTGTTCCCCATGGCTTGCTCAACCTGCTTTCTGATATTCTGAGGATCACCTGCCCAATGGAAGTATAAACCACAATAGACTGGGTCCTCCTACATCAGTGGTTAGAAAAAAAAAAATGCCCCAAAGCCTCATCTATAGGCTAATCTGATGGAGGAATTTTCTTAATTGAGATTCCTTCTCTAATGACCCTAGTCTGTGTCAAGTTGACAAAATCCTGCCCACAGTTAAAAAAGTCTTCCCACATCTGTTAGCCCAATTGAAGAAGTCACTGAAAAAACATGCCCAATGGCCCCAGGAGTTTTTTGTTTGTTTGTTTGTTTGTTTGTTTGTTTTTTCTTTTTTGCTTAAGTGACAAGCTTTATTAGAAAGGGAAGTTGGGGGGAGGAGAAGAGAAAAGTGGTAAAGAGATACAAAGACAGAGAGAGGACAGAAGAGAAGCGAGAGACAGGAAAAGTCCTGTCTGTCCCAGGGGAGTAGCAGGAAAGTGAGAGGGAAAAAAAGTGGAAAAGAGAGAGCTGAAAAAAGAGTTTAAGTGGGTGGAGGTCTTACTTTTAAAGGGGTCCTTTGCACCCGGGCTTACCAGGGTACAGCCTAAGTGCATTTTGCAAGGTGACAGGGGCAGGTCAGCATAATGTCTGAATCCTTATACATTCTGAAGGGTCTGGACCCTCACCCAGTCCCCTGCTTTGGCAGCCAGGCTACAGAAAAAAACCAGCAAGACATAGACACCTGGCTCAGCAACATGTGCTGAGTTCCCAGTCTTCACTGACCTTGCCCTAATGACTAGGAAGCCAGATACCCTCCATGTGGCAAGGAGCCAATCAGAAGTTAGCTGGTGGGCTCTGGATGTGCTTTGCTGATAATAGTGGAATACAGAGCATAGCAACCACCCTGAGAGGGCCTCTAAATCCACTCAGGACAGGTTGCCCAAGCCTGAAGATACAGCAGTCTTGAGACTGTTGCTATGCAACTATGGGACCCCCCAGACAATGTATTCCCTGCCCCACAGCTGCTTGGGGTCCATCTGCTCTACCTGCTGTGTTGGATGGATGGAGGATCAGAGTTAAATCCAGTTAACTCATTACTTATAAAGACACTTTGTTTTTGCATTGGATCTGGACTCATGGTGGTTTGGGGGAGTTCAGAGTCTGGGCACAACAGGTGCAACAATTCCAAATATAAAAACAAAACAAAACAAAAATTCAAATCTCTAAGTCCTTCCCTACTCCTTTATGTACAAATCTCTATCTGTATTCCTGGCTCCTCTGTCCAATCTATGGCTAACTCCTTTCAACTATTCTGAAAGTTGATTCAAGGTTAATTTTATTAATAGAGTCTTGGTATTTCACAGTGCTATCAAATATCCCGCAACACCCATGTGGTCCATGCCAGTCTTTTCTTCTTCTTCTTCTTCTTCTTCTTCTTCTTCTTCTTCTTCTTCTTCTTCTTCTTCTTCTTCTTCTTCTTCTCCTTCTCCTTCTCCTTCTCCTTCTCCTTCTCCTTCTCCTCCTCCTCCTCATCCTCCACCTTCTCCTTCTTCTTTTGCTCTTATCCTTTTAGTCTCTGACAATTTCTTTATTGTCACGTTTCTTCAGATGGTAGAATATTCTGTGTCTATGTTTGGTTACTCTGGTGTACAGCATGGAAATTTTCAGGAAGTACTTAAATTTTAGTTACCCAAATTTAAAACAGTTTTTTGATCTGTAATTCCATTTTGGATATACCTCTACCTCAGACTGAAAGGGTGATCATGTCTCCAAGAATCCTCAGTATGGTTGGAGACAAATTACCCTTCTGTTACGATAAATCTTCCTGCCAAAAGCTACCAGGGTTCTACTGCCACATGGATGGACAAAATAATACACAGACTTATATTAGGTACAAATGCTGCTTGGCCAATGACTAGGATTCTCATCTGTTAGCTCAGTCTTAATTATCATAAATCTATATATTTTATAAGACTTATCTTATTGGACACCTTCTATTGGTGTCCCTCCTTGCTGGTGGATCACATTGTGCCACTGGAGGAAGAGCGGAGGGGAAAAGCGGCCCCAGGAGTTTTTAAGATGCTATCAAGTTGACAATTAACACTAACTGGTACATTTCCTCCCCATTTTCCCTTTCCTTTTCCCCTTCCCTCTCCTTTCCTCCCATCCCTGTCTCCCCTTCCCTCCTCTCTCTTCCCTTTCCTCTTCTCTTCCCCCTTCCTTCCTTCCTTCCTTCCTTCCTTCCTTCCTTCCTTCCTTCCTTCCTGCCTGCCTTCCTTCCTTCCTTCCTTCCTTCCTTCCTTCCTTCCTTCCTTCCTTCCTTCCTTCCTTCCTTATCCTGTACTTTCCTTGGAGAGTCTAGACTTCATGCTTCTTCTACTGTGCTGATTTTCCCCAGTCCTTGATTGAGCAAGTGTGAGAGAAACTGTTACTATTCAGACATCTGTACTGACCTGTCCTTTGGGGTTGACAGGATACATCCTCAGCTACAGCCACTAAGAGCACTACCTGTGCAATTCACTTTTAAAATGAAGTGGGCCCTGCCCACCTCCCATCTTCCCCCTCCCTCCCTCCCTCCTCCCTCCTCCCTCCCTCCCTCCCTCCTCTCTCTTTTCTTCCTTTCACACAGAGCTCACAACATCATCACAGACAACAGTCTGCTATGGTCACTTTGGTCATTTAAATATAAAAGACAAAGGACTCACCACAGCCTTAAACTCAACACTTTCTGCTGTTCACTCTAAAACTTTGAAATGAGCCCATGGGAGGTTTTTCAGGGATCATAGCAAATTTTCCCAACATTCCCGAGAAAGGGTGTAACCCCAAATTCCACACCCACTTTCTATCCTTGCAGCAGTAGATCCCTGTGAGACCCTCAGCCCCAGACTTGTTTATCTCAGCTCATTCAATCGTGAACCAGAGATCACACACCTCCTAGGCTCTGGGGAAGACAGAGAGACTGAGGGGAGCACAGGGCAAGCACAAGCGTCATCCCCCAGGAGTAAATAAAATGCTAGTCCCTTTATTTTTCCCTCCCTCTGTCTGCTTCTAACCCACTTCTTATGAGTGTGACCCTTTGGAAAAGTCTTGCTACTTTCCCAAGAATCCCCCAGAGAAGAGAGTGTCAAAGCCCACAGAGGTACCTTGCCAATACCTGACAGGTCATTTGTTTGCAGCATTATTAAGATGCACAGCTGCCTCTGCCATGGACCCTGGACCCCCACAGCTCCTCAACTCCATCGAGGTCCACTGAACACTGTTTTTGAAGACATTTTTTTCTCTGGACTCTTGGCTGCCATTGTGATGTCATGCATTACCCGTCTGTCTTATTCCAGATGTCTAACATTATTAACACAAGATATTGGCAATTGTGATAATTTTGGACTCCAAAAACATTATTACTTGCTTTTTTTTCTAGCCAGACTTTAACTTCTAGAGAAGGAGCTGGGATTATTTCCAGCATTTATACAATATGGGAGCCCTTGGAGAGTATAAGTGGATCTACCCTGCCTCATCTCACACCCCGTACACACTGGGCCACTGATAATATTGCAGATGCAAGGTCATGTCATGTTCTTAACATAGCAGCTTATTTAGCTATCGTTATGGGCAAGATAGAGAGCTTTGAAGAAAGTTATGAAAGGTCTACTAAGGACATTGGTAGGATCATAGGAGGTCTCAGAAGTCCACACACGGGTATAGTGACATAGGTGACAGCAGCTGTCCCTTTATCCGTCTCTAGCAGCCCCAAGCAAAGGCAGAGCACTTGGTGTGCCAACACACCTACAGCACAAACCTGAGTCTTATTTCCAGGTGGAAATCTCACTCTCGTGCTTCTCATCTTGATGAAAATTATGGCTGAGAGGTCTGTCATTGGTTCTCTCCTGCTGTGGGACAAAACATTGACGCCTAAACAGCAGTCATCCTTTATTACTTCTCATGTGTTTTGTGGGCCTGTCATTCAGGCAGGGCATGGTAGGGATGACTCGAGTCTGCTCATGAGTCCTGGGGCCTCAGAAGCAAGACTCAAAGGCAGGGTTTTTCCCAATGCTTTCTGTCACATGCCTGCCAGCTGGAGTGGCAGCGGAAGCCGAGAGCTTTCCTGTGGGAGCTCTATGTACCCTGGGTTTCACCAAATAGAGTGTGATGATCCCCTAAGAGAACGGTGCAGTTCTACAGCTTTCATGACCCGTGCTCTGCAGCTGTGCTACATCTCTTCCAGGGCTTTCTATTGGCCAGGATGGTTAGAAAGGTCTTCCCTGTCCCTTGGGGAGGGAGCATAGACACTGCCCCCTCCCTACTGCTGTTTGGAGATGAACAGAATCACATTGTAAGACTATGTGTTAAGGAAAGGTGACGAGTTCAACCACACAGGAGAAATGCCTTCTGCCTCCGCTATTCCACCGCACACATGGGCTTCCTCATCAAGTGGCAGAAACACTATCAGCTTTAAAGGTCAAAGTTGCTTTCTTAGTGCCCAGAAATGACATTTTGTGGACATGTGGCAACTCCAGGTCTCTGGTGGGATATAACGGCTCCGAAAGCCCAACAGTTTGGTGGAAGTCCTAAGGACTTGCATCTGGGAGGAAGCGGGAGTTGGCAGCCGCCTATTTCGGGCCTGTGTTTGAGGTGAACATCTGGACAGCCCAGGGCTCAGAAGAGTTGGCTAAGACACTGTCATAAAAGCATCTTGTGTTTCAGTGCACTTGATGCCTTTATAAGCAGGGTCTCATCTGATCCAGCAAGCGGCATGCTGATGAGGCTGTGGACTATCTTCCATAGATATTAAAGTCACAAAGGACACAGTTCTCAAGTCCCAGGAATCCAACATCTGGGTGGAGGCAGATGCACAAATGGAATAGACTAAGCAGTGTTACACCTCACAAACAATAGGGACCATAGGCTGTGGCAGTATTTGGCCAACACTGGAACGGTTGATAGTGCCAGGATGGAGTGATTTGTAATTAGTGTGTGCACTAGCATCATTATAGTGTCCCTCCGTCAGTCATTCAACATTCTGCAGAGGACAGAAGCAGTGTTGCTGCAGACAACCTCACTCTCACGTCAGCCCTTATCACTCGGGCTGGCTCAACAACACAGCCAAGGTTGGGTCTCCTGGATTGTGACTGCAGGGTGACTGCTTCCCATGGACACACCATGCTCCAGACAGTGCCCAGTGGCATCCAGGTAACACCAGGAGTTCTGCTGCACCTGTGGCCTGGTGCACACACTCAGAAAGTGCCAGAGACAGAGAAACCAGTCACAAGTCAGCTGAGAAGAGATACTTCCCCCCATGGACCCAGGCTGGGAGGTGATTTGAAACCCATCTTTCTTTGCATAGTCCATTTGCTCCTGAAGAGCAGAGTAGAAATGCAATCTTGGTAGATTAAATTTGTATTTTCAAGCTCTCTGATGCCAGGGTTGATGAAATGTTGATGGTTGTGGAAGTGCAATGAATGGGGGCTGGTGAAGTGATTCTCCCCAGTGTGATCAAGCTTTGGATTTCTCAGATAAGAACAGGTGAAAAAGGAAATGAAGAGCTCATCTCTGGCAGTGGGTTTCTCTCTCTTGCTTCCTGCCCTAAAATGAAAATGATGGCTTCTGACTGATTTGTTTCACCAAATTAATTTTTACAAATATTACCCACAACCGTTTCTGAATACTGGGCTTTCCTAGGCCGAGCTTACTGTGTTGAACTGTTGGCAGTGCTAGCCTTGCCTCTAATTTCTCTGACTGTCGAAACACACAGGAGCTGGTTCCTAACTTTAGGAACACACACATGAGGCATCCATTGAGGGGTGCATTGGTGGAGGTTGTAAGAGCTCAGTGTAGGTTTGAACCCCTCTCTTCCAGCCAACTGTGACCTTGCTCTATCCTCTCACCAGATGGGATTTTAGTTTCTTCAAGACTCCTTCCTCCAGTGATGTGGAGGATTCTGGAAGTCACAGTATGCTATATGCTTGAAGTTACCAACATTATTGAAATGAGGTCAAGGCTGTGAGACTAACACCCCCTGGTCTCCTAGAACAAGACAGTAACATCACACATCAGGTACACATTTCCCCATCACTCACAGGTTTTTCACTCTAGTTTCTCGGTTCTGCCTACTGGTGGCTAGCACAACAGGCATTGTGGGAGGAAACTTTGATGAAAAGATGAGTAATAGCTTCTGGCTGTGGAGACTGTTTTCACAGTATTTTTTAAAATTTCTCAGATAACACTGCATAGTGAAGGCGTTCTCTTCATAGTGGACCTTCAGTCAAACTGTGACCACTGGGTGACCTTGTGGAGGAGCCTCTGCTTCAGTTCCACCTGGTTCCAGCTCTCTCCCTTTCCAGGTGGGACTTCACATTTCACCTGTGCTCAGAGTGATCTTACCCTGCTTTCCCTCTTCATCGTTCATCAACTACAGAGAGTCCACAACAGGAAAAGATGTCACATGCTTGAAGATTGTTTAGAATCCCTTCAAGGTAGCAAATAAAACTGAAAGGATACATCTAATTTTTCTTAAATGTTATTTAATCATTACAACCATGCTTTCCACATTCGTCAAGTTTTGCTTAATGTAAGGTATATTTATGTGCCTGAAGAATGAAGCCCACCAGTTCTGTTTTTAAAGATATGTTTATCTTTATTTGATATGTATGAGTGTTTTGCCTGCTTGTATGTATATGCCCCACATGTGTTCCTGGCAACTTTGGAGCCCAGAAGAGGGCATCAGATCCCCTGAAACTGGAGTTAATGGTGGTTGTGAGTTGCCATGTGGTGCTGGGAATGAAACCCAGATCCTTGGAAAGAGTAGCCATTGCTCTTAGGCACAGAGACATATCTCCAGCCAGACATACTAGTTTTGAAAACCAACATTCTTGTGGTATGAGTGCGCATCCTTTGGGTATATGCCCCAGAGTGGTATTGCTGTGTCTTGAGGTAGATTGATTCCAAATTTTCTGAGAAACCGCCATACTGATTTCCAAAGTGGCTGTACAAGTTTTCACTCCCACCAGCAATGGAGGAGTGTTCCCCTCACTCCACATCCTCTTCAGCATAAGCTTTAATTAGTGTTTTTGATCTTAGCCATTCTGTTGGGTTTAAGATGGTATCTTAGAGTTGTTTTGATTTGCATTTCCCTGATGCCTAAGAAAGTTGAGCAATTCCTTGAGTGCCTTTTGGCCATTTGAGATTCCTCTATTGAGAATTCCCTGTTTAGATCTGTACCCAATTTTTAATTGGATTATTTGCTATTTTGATGTTCTTGAGTTCTTTGTGTATTTTGGAGATCAGCCCTCTGCCAGATGTAGGGTTGGTGAAGATCTTGGGCAGTTTGTGGGGCTACTAGCCAGTGGAACCAGTACTTACCTCTAGTGCATGAACTGTCTTTTTGGAGCCCATTCCCTATGGAGATATACCTTGCTCAGTCTAGATACAGGGGGGGGGGAGGCTCTGTCCTGCCTCAAGTGATGTGGTGGACTTTGTTGATTCCCCCTGGGAGGTCTCACCCTCTCTGAGGAGTGGATGGGGTTGGGGTGGGGAGAACGTGGGGAGGGCTGGAGGATAGGAGGGAGAGGGAACTGGGATTGGTATGTAAAATAAGATTGTTTTAAAAATAAAAAGATTAATCAAAAAAAAAAAAGAAAGCCAACATTCTGGCTCCTCAGATTAAACTCAACAGTTTTTGCCACAGTTGGAGTATGACATGGCCTCCATTGGGCCATGTGTTTGAGCACTTGGTCTCCAGCTGGTGGCCCTGTTTGGGAACCTTGTAGCATCCTTAGGAGGTGGAGCTTCACTAGGGCAAGTGAGTTTCTGAGGGTGGGCTTTATGGATTATAGGTGAACCTAGTTCCTACCTGAGTCTTCTCTCTGCTTCCCGACCCCCCAAGATATAACATCCTCTGCCTCACTCTCATCTCCTTTCTGCCTGCACCACACTCCTGTAATTCACATGGAACATTACCTCACGCCATTTTATCATTAGTATTTGTGTCTCCTGCATCTGTAGTGGCTTTCTTGACTTGAGCCCTCCTGTCTTTAAGTGACATTTCAGCCTGGCCTCTTGCTCCTAAGGAAACTCTGGGGTTCCCACTTGCCCATTATCTTTCCCAAAACCCACTCACTACACATGTGGCATGCTTTCAAGGATAGTCCCCACTAGACTGGAAGAACCAAAGGACAAACTCAAGGTTGCAACTTAGGGATAAAATAAAATCCACTTAGGAATAAATCCATGAATAGTGGTTGATTCCTATTCTGCTTGAAATGTATTCTGTCCTTGCCCACAAGCAAACCTGAGTCAACCTTCAGAGTCCCACTTAGATGTTAGTCCTTCTGTGATGTCCTCATGCCCCCTCCCCAGCAGCTGATGACATCAATGGATCCTTCCCTCTAATTCAGATTGTACACATCCATTTCCTTCATGGTTCCTGCAAGGACGCTCCAGCTGGCAGCTATAGGGCACTTGTTGCATTGTTGTGGAAGGAAGGAGAGTCCTATGTCCATGTGGCAGAAAGTCCTGGGTTAATATGAATAGAGAGAGTTCAAGGATGGGTAAATGGTACCTGTGGCACTTCCTGCTGTTCCTTGCATGAGACGCCTGGCTGGTGGCAGGACCTGGGGAAGGGCTGCTGCATGGAACAGCCTCATTCTTGCCCTCTTGGAGTCATGTGGCTAAGCTAAGCCAGCCAAGTGTTCCCACAGCACTGGTTTGCCTGCCTTCCCACCGTCCACCGAGTTTCTGTTATTTTTGAATTGTTCTTCCTTGTCTTTGGTCCAGGCTATTGCCAGGCCCGAGACCAAGTCCCCAAGTGTCACCCTTCAGGAATGTTAAGTGATTCTGGTCCCAACATGGCCACTTAATCACATACTCCATGAATTCAGGGAGCTTATTTAAGTAAAATATAGTTTTCCCTTTTCATGAATTTGCTGCTTTCTCCAAACAAACTCTAGTGGAGACTGCACCATCAGCAACTTGACAATTTGGAACGGAAAGAGAGTTGAGAGTCTGGGATTTCATGTCTCCACTGGCTGAAAAAAGTAAGAATTCTTTGAAGTGCATAAATTCGCACTTGGCAGTGTTTTCAACTGGCATCCTTTTACTTTTCACAGACCAAGTTGAAACTGGAAGAATTGTTTTCTACTCACCACCAGGAAGAGTCTCACTGCGGACCCCCACAAAGGGAAGCAAGGGCTTTTCTACCCTGCAAATCACGGCAAAGAATCCTTCTCTTCTGCTTTTTCTACTCCCTAACGTGCCTCTCAGCATACTGACACACATCACAGAGTGCACCATCAGGGGTCTCTACAGTTCTGGATGATGGGAAATGGGAGCAGGCTTGGGCCAGGCAGCCCCCAACCCCGTGTCTGTTATGTGACAGTCCCTCCTTGATGATGGGTGGCTCCGTGTGGGGCCAGAGATGTTTGGCATTTCAGGGAAGAAGATCCAAAGGGAGGCACATGCATCGTGCGCCTACCATGGATTCTGCCTTCATGGCATGGCGGCAATGGTTCATTGACTGTCTGGCTCCCCAGAGGTGCATTGCACAGCCATTGCTACATTCCTGAGGCAGTGGAGGAAAGCACCACCCAAAGTTTGGAAGATGTAAGGATGAGCTAAGTATATTGACAATACTGCTTTATCTCTACAGACTTGTGGGTTCCAACACCAGGACCCCCATCCCCCCACTTGAAGCTTCTGCATGTGCTGGTAACTGGACTTTCAGTGAAAGCTGGAAAGCCAAACACTTTGAGGTCTCAAAAGATCTCTTTTGCTTCACAAGATGGATATTAGGATCTCTTCTATCTGTTCTCTAGTCCTGGAGGGGCTGCCCACTCAGTGTTGTGAGAGAATGGCCCACTTTGAAATGCTTTCAGGCTGAGATGTTGCTTTTGTTGTGGAGACTGGTCCTTATACCAGGCTCATTCTCCTTCCAGGTTATGATACCTGAGAATTCTTGCTCTGAAGAGTGTTTCACAGGCAAGTTCTGTGTTGGGTAGGTAAGCCTCGGAGGTTCTATGGAGTGAGGAGTGGATGTGGCTGAGATCATTTGAGCACAAAAATATAGATAAACTGAGCTTCAACTTGTCCAGGTGCCTTTTCTTGGAAGTGGGTCTCCAAAGAGCTGACTTTGGCCTGGATCTGGGAGCTGGTCCTATGTGGAAGAAAGATGGGGCTACGGGCCACGAAGCCAAGAATGCACATCAGAACCAAACAGGACAGGAAGAATAAGAAGTGATTTGACAGAAAGGAGAAATAGATCTGCATCAAAAAATTACACCATGAGCAGTCAGTCTTCCTTACCAGAAAGGACAGGATCAAAGAAATGAGAGCACAGATGGAACCCAGGAGAGTCTGTGAGGTGCTGGGACTATGCAGTTTCTGGATCTTGACTCTGGCTGGTACAGGGGTTTGGAGGCAGACTCAGTTCAGGAGAATATGGAGTGGAACTTAGAGAGTCGGCAGCAAGGGATGGAGATCACCATTTGATGTTGGAGCTGTGGTAGTGCCTTCAAGGTAAGAAAGAGTCTTGAAGGTGGACAATCTGAGTTTGAGGTTGGTGAGGTCATGGGAAACCCAGCTTAGTTTCTCCTTGCATTAATGAGCACATCAGTACCAGAGTAATGGACAGATCAGGGGCATTACTAACAAGGCAGTCGCTACACAGCCAGCAACAGAAGACACAGTGCCTCAAGACACCTTTATCTGCCTTGTGGCATCCCCTATAGGGGACAAGTTGTCTTCTGGGACCACAGGTGAAGATGAGGTCCGTCCTTTGCCCAGAGGCCAGAGGGCTAGCCTGAGCTCTGCATAGGCATGGGCTGTCCCTGAATGGCATTTTCACTATTCAGTTCCTCTTGTTCAGCTTGTACCTAGGGATGCTCCTGACACTGGAAAGAAATGAACTGAGGAATGAGATGCAAATCTAGAGTTACTTGAGTTTCTCTCTGTGTTTAAGCAATGCATTTAACTATTTTAGCCTTTCCCTACTTGGGGTTTTTTGTTATTAAGATTTTTATTACCTTATTTTTTCCTTCATTACTGGTAGGAAAATACGTGTTTCACATTTCTCTTAAATGTCATTCTCTCCTTTCAAGGGCAAGAAGGGATTTTTTTTGTAGTTCACTTTAAGGAAAATAATATTTAGAAATTTTAAATTAGGGCTGGAGAAATGGCTCAGTGGTTAAGAGCGATGGTGGCTCTTCCAGAGGTCCTAAGTTCAATTCCCAGCAGCCACATGGTGGCTCACAACCATCTGTAATGAGATCTGGTGCCCTCTTCTGGCCTGCAGACATACATGCAGACAGAACAGTATACAAAATAAATAAATAAATTTTAAAAAATTAAATTTTAAATTAGATCCAAAGATGCAAACATTAATTTAGATTCAGAAAACAAGCTATAATATATTATTTTAAAAATGTGTTAAGTAGATAACAAATAGTTTGGTCACAGGACATAGAGAAATCAGGCTGGCACTGACCTGGAGACTTCCTCCATGTGGGATAGGTTTTTATAATACAAGAAAGTGCTATGCTGTGTATTAGGAGAGAAAAGCCAGCAGTTTCACCCAGCTGTGAATCCTGTGAGCTACAATAATGACCAATATGGCAAGATATGACCATGTGTGTAATAATGGCACACACATTATGTAGGTAACCAATAGTTTCCTGATTGCATTTAAAGTCCTTTAAATGCTACTGGAGGAAACTCATGTCTAATGCCTTAAATCTGGTTAAAAACCCATGGCTCATGAGTTCACAGGTCTCAGGAATGAACCCACTAATATGATTTTACTAGATAGATATAGTGTCTCTCTTAGGGTTTCTATTGCTGTGAAAAGACACCATGCCCACAGCAACTCTTACAAAGGAAAAACATTTAATTGGGGTGCTTACATTTTCAGAGGTTTAGTCCATTATCATCGTGGTGGAACATGGTGGTGTGCAGGTAGAAATGGTGCTGTCTTGATCGGCAGGCAACAGGAAGTGAACTAAGACACTGGGTGTAGCTTGAGAATATATGAGACCTCAAAGCCTACCTCTGTAGTAATGCACTTCCTCCAACAAGGCCATACCTACTCCAATAAAGCCACACCTCTCGGTAGTGCTGTTCCCTATGAGCTTATGGGGGCCAATTACATTCAAGCTACCCTCTAAATTCATATTTCTAGACCCATAGATTAGTTAGCTCTCAGACCTCAACTGAGAAATTTCTTTGTGCCATAGATGGTGGTTAATGAGGAAACTCACAACTGGTCAAAGTGTTCAGCGCTAAATGTGACATTTATATCTGAGGCTCAGGGAACATTTTGGAAGAGGAGGCAGAAAGATCACAAAGGACAGAGGTGCCCACATGTGGCTTATATGGGATGGAACATTAGTCATAATAAGGAAATCTTGTCATTTACAGAAATATGGATTATTCTTGAAGCTATTATATCAAGTGAAATAAACAAGGTACACAGAGAAAGTTAATCACATGATCTTATTCATATATGGCAGTAAAAAAGTGGATCTCACAGAAGGGTACAATGATGTTTACGATAGACTGAGAAGGACAAGTAGGAGCTGAAGGTAGAGACATTGGCTGAGGGGTCTAAAGTTACATGCAGTTGGGAAGAAAATATTCGGTGCAATAACAAGGTAACCATAGTCAACTCCCTGTCGGGTCCTCCTCTTGGTAGTGGGTGGCCCACTGTGAACTTGGGAGAATTCCAAGAGAGTTGTAGAGCTCAGAAAAGGCTGTTTCACTCCCAAGGCTAAAATACAATCCATCATGCTTTAAACAAACAGAAGTTTCAAAAGTTGCCTGAAGAAGTTAAACCTCAAGTATTTCTAGTATGTTGAATCCATTAAAAGTGGTGTATTGGGATTGTGGTTTCATTTATTTTCAAGTTCCTTTTATCCAATGGCTCAGGGTGTTAGGTTTAGGCTGAATGTCCAGTTCTGTCTGGTGTCTGGTGGCTGGCATATATCCCACCCAGGTCCCAGCCTGGCTTCTTAGAGACAGTGTCACTGATGGGTTCCTTCCTCCAATAAGACTGGTCCCAAGCATGCCATCCCCTCCATTGGTCTTAAGGAGCCAGAAAGGGAGAATCTCAGGGACTCTCTAGGCTCTACAGTGCTTAAAATACCCAGGCCTCTGTCTAAAATTCTGTTCTGTGTTTCTGTGCCAACTCGTATTTGTATAAACTCTCAGCACCAGCATGGAAGGAGTTTCAGTAATTCTTTTCACCAACAAAATGTGGAAGTTTTGTAGACATCCAGCTTAAACAAGTGAGAAAGGCCTTGGGAGGCAAAGGATCCAGTTCCCCACCTTCCCTCTAGGCCAGGACCACAGCTTGGACCTGGGAAAGAGAGGAAAGTATTTTAAGACAAGAAGATTCTAGAACCCAGGCATCCATGGATTTACTCAGGTGACTGTCACTCTGGAATTAGAGAGGTATGAGACAGCCTGTCTGAGAGGCTGGTGAGGGACACCACCCAGGGCTGAGCCTGGCAGAGAGATAGAGAGTGGAGTGTGGCCGCCAGCTTGTGGATCATAAGCATGTCATCTTTGCCTTCATCAGTGTGGTGTTACCTTAGGTTTTAAACATACAGAATGTTCACCAGTACTTAAAATTGAAACACACACACACACATATACTCACAGATAGACACACACAGATACACACATACATAGACACACATAAACACACAGACACATGCACACAGACGCACACACTTGCACTTACATACATACTCCCACACAGACACAGACACATACAGAAAGACATAGACATACACACACACAGACACAGACACATTCACACATACTCACAGACAGACAGACAGACAGACAGACACACACACACACACACACACACAAACATATACACTCACAGACAGGCAGACAGACACACACACATACACTCACAGACAGACAGACAGACAGACAGACAGACAGACAGACAGACAGACACACACACACACACACACACACACACACACACACACACACACTCATGACCCAGATTTCTGAAATTTCTATATCAGCCTAAGAGGTCCAAGCCACAACTGGCTGCTAGAATGGGCTAGTGTGGTATATGCTGCTCTCAAGCAGCCATGTGCGTTAGGCTTTCACAGTCCCCACTGTTTGTCCATAACGTGTCCAGGAATCTTTTTTCTTTTTTTTTCTTTTTTTTTCAGGAATCTTCTTATAGTGGGAAATTACCAATATGGAGTCAGGTAGAAATATAAGCGTATTTAATAGGGAAAAGCCTTACTTACAGAGCAACCTAGCCAGCCGGCGTGGTAGTGGTCTGTCAGCAAGCAGCAAAGTGAACCGATTAATTCAAGGGTATTTTCCACTTTGTCTTCTAATAGGTTCAGTGTGGCTGGGTTTATGTTGAGGTCTTTGATCCATTTTGACTTAAGTTTTGTGCATGGTGATAGGCTTGGGTCTATCTGTAGTCTTCTACATGTCTGCATCCAGTTATGCCAGCACCATTTGTTGAAGATGTTCTCTTTGTTCCAGCGTATAAATTTGAATTGTTTGTCAAAAATCAGGTGTCCATAGGTGTGTGGGTTAATATCAGGGTTTTCAACTCTATTCCATTGGTCTACCTGTCTATTTTTGTGCCAATACCAAGCTGTTTTCAGGATTATAGCTCTGTAATAGAGCTTGAAGTCAGGCATGGTGATGCCTCCAAAAGTTCCTTTATTGTACAGGGTTGTTTCGGCTATCTTGGGTCTTTTGTTTCTCCATATAAAGTTGAGAATTGCTCTTTCAAGGTCTGTGAAGGCAATCCAGTATTTTAATGCATGTTACTGTAACCACATGTCAGATATGCTTGCTCTTGCACTGTGGCACATGTGTGTGGAGAGAAGGTAGGCAGGAGCTTCCAGAAGCTGCCAGATGGGCTTAGAGCAGTGGTTCTCAACCTTCCTCATCTTGTGGTGACCCCCAGCCATATTATTTCGTTGCTACTCCGTACCTGTAATATTGCCACTGTTAGGAATCGTAATGTAGATATCTGATGTGCAACCCCACAGTGGGCAAAAACCACAGGGTTGAGAACCGCTGGCTTAGAATGTGAGCATTCCCAGAGGGGCTGCACGGGGTGGTGGGGGGAGTGGTGAGATACTGGACCTGGCCCCGCCCAGCACTAACAAGAGACACCTCATCAGCTTTCTCAAATGCAGGTACCTGTTATTTACAGAAAGCAATGTCACTATTTTTGCATGAGCACAGGGGTATGGTTGGGGGTCTAAACTATTCCTTTATAATATTTCTTTCTAGAACATGTGAAACACCCTCTCCCTTGTTTTCTGTTTTGTACTTGGAGTATTCCCACCCCTTTCGTGCATCTTGTATGGACCATTTAATAATCCTGTTAGTCAGGGTGGCCCAATGAAGCTGAGTATCAAGTGTGGTCACACACTGCTTTACTGTGGCCTTTAAAAAGCAGACATACACAGTACTTAAATATCTGAAGGGGTATTCAATCACCACGAAACTCCACCAACCTCGGTGTTTAATAAGTAATTATGGATTTGGTGGTACAATTATATCTGTTTTAAATTACTTCTAAGCATCATTTTTCTTTTAGTGGAAAAGAGTAAGGCATTATCTTTCACAGAAACAGATTTTCTAGAAAAGATGCAATTGACTGTGAAGAAAGAATCTACCCCTAAACCTTCCATCCAAAGTGATGGAGCTTACTCATTCTCCATCATAAGCCCTTGTGGTGTAAGCTGATCTCTTAGCAAAGGGCCCTCTGCTCCCAGGACTTATATGGACTTACATGGAATGAAGACAAAGGCCTCTGTCTCGGGGCTGACCAACCCTGCTGGTTCTTCCACGTCGAGAGGGTGGAATTTACCAGAGCTGCTTATTTCTTGAGTGTCTGACAGTCTCCTCAGAAGGTTTTTAAAAATTATTTTTATTTATTTGTTTTTCTCACACCACTGAGTTCCTGAGTCTCTCTTCCTCCTCTTCTCTGCGCATTCTTTCTTTTTTATTTTAGTCAGTAATTGATGGTTCCTTATTTGTTGATCAGCTGAGGCCTTATACAACAGTTCCAACCACAATGTCCTGGAACCAGACAATTTCTGTTAACGAATTCTTTTGATGTGATTATTATGTGTCCAGGGAAAATCAGGGACAGAGGCTCAACCAAATCCAGAGATATTTCCATTCTCCAGGGTGTGTTCAATTAAAATGTTATGTTACAGCCTTCTGTAAATTCCATTATTTTCTGCACTCTTGTCTGGAAATGCAAAAAAGGGCAGTCAGAGGAACAAAAGTGGCAAGTGAACCAGGGAGTGTGGGGACAGTGTGCCTGAAGGATAGAGGATCTCTGGGTGGGAACAGAGGCTGTGCTCCCTAAGCCCGTGTTCAGATGCTTAGCCATTCATTCCACTAAATGTGCTGAGCAGGGAAAGCATTAATTCAGTAAAAAGCACCCAGAACATTCCTTTGGAAAGGAGGCCCAAGACAGGGAAGCCATCCTGTGGAGAATGGAGTAGAGCATGAGGTGGGGTGTGAGTGAGAGAGTATGTGTATGAGAGAAAGACAGACAGAAAGAGACAGACAGACACACAGATAGATGATAGCTACCTGGCTAGATGATAGATAGATAGATAGATAGATAGATAGATAGATAGATAGATGTCAATTCCTGAATGGATTGCTGCATTTCCTTTTTTTTTTCTCAGAAAGTTCAGGAAGCAATCAAAGGTAGCATTATTGCAACAATAGGCTTGAAGCAATTCCACCTGACATTCAGAAAGAATCTACCCACTTCACTGTCCACATCTGCATCCACATCTTATCCACATCTGTATTCTCATCTGTATCCACATCTGTATTCTCATCTGTACCCACATCTGTACTCACATCTGTATCCACATCTGTATTCTCATCTGTACCCACATCTGTACCCACATCTGTATTTTCATCTGCATCCACATCTGTATTCTCATCTGTACCCACATCTGTATCCACATCTGTATTCTCATCTGTACCCACATCTGTACCCACATCTGTATCCACATCTGTATTCTCATCTGTACCCACATCTGTATTTTCATCTGCATCCACATCTGTATTCTCATCTGTACCCACATCTGTATCCACATCTGTATTCTCATCTGTACCCACATCTGTACCCACATCTGTATTTTCATCTGCATCCACATCTGTATTCTCATCTGTACCCACATCTGTATCCACATCTGTATTCTCATCTGTACCCACATCTGTATTTTCATCTGCATCCACATCTGTATTCTCATCTGTACCCACATCTGTACCCACATCTGTATTTTCATCTGCATCCACATCTGTATTCTCATCTGTACCCACATCTGTATTCTCATCTGCATCCACATCTGTATTCTCATCTGTATCTAGCATTTGTCTCTCACATTCCTTATGGTCACTCACAACAAACTTTGAACAGCAAGTAAAAGGCAGGGAAGATTCTGAGAATCCCAGCAATAAAAGATGGCGTGTCCCACAGGATCATTTGAGAAAGTTCAATATTTGGTTATTTGCAAAAACTATGGATAACCCTTAAAGAAGCCAACACCGTCCTGTGAAGGGCAACAAGGCTGACAATGCCCTTCAGCCTGTAGGATCAAGGGCATGGGAGAAAGTCTTAATGCCAGAATCCAGAGGGAGAAAAAAAAGAGCAGATGGGAGCTACTGATAACCCGATGTTCCCCCATGACCTCTTGCTTGTTAACACTGGATGCAGGAAGGATGCCAAGGGAGCTCCAAGAATCCCACTTGCTCTGGACATAGAGTGAGGAGCCCCAGCATCGGAAGCCTTGACTCTGGCAGGGTCCACTGCTTTGAGGACAAGGGACCCAGGAAAGCTGGCTCATAGGTTGAACCATTGGGATCTGGAGGTGCAGAACTGTGGTTTGGTTACTGGAGTGAGAGGCTTTCTGAAAATAGGATCAAACTTCTCATTCTATGGATGGAATAGGAGGTGGTAGTGAAGATGCTAGGACATTTTTTGGTACCCAAATGTATGTTTAGAAGGCTAGAAATCCAAGTCGGCCAGGCAGGGATCTCAGCAGGCCTTGGAGGTTGGCATCACAAACACCAGGAAAAAGAAGGAGAAGCGGGGAGAGAAAGAGGAGGAGGAGAAGGAGAAGGGGGAGGAGGAGGAGGAGAAGGAGGAGGAGGAGGAGGAGGAGGAGGAGGAGGAGAGAATTTCTGTGAACTAAACTGTAATCTGCACACAGCTCATCTGAGGTGAAGTGGAAAGCCCACTGACACAACCCAGGCAGCAACACGGACTAGGGTCAAGGCAAGTCACAAAAGCTTTGCAAATCCATGCTTGAATTCGAAAGATATAGTATAAGTATGCAAACACATGTTTGCAAAGCTTGTCCGATCCAGCAGCCCCCTTACTGTGTTATCATCTAGTGAAATTCGCTGTAATTTATTCCTTCATTTTCATGAGGACCTAGGAAAATATATTGGATCATTTTTCAGTCTCTCTCTCTCTCTCTCTCTCTCTCTCTCTCTCTCTCTCTCTCTCTCTCTCTCTCTCCCCCCGTGTGTGTGTGTGTGTGTGGTGTGTGTGTGTGTGTGTGTGTGTGTGTGTGTGTAACACATGCACACAAATAAATATATGAGTGTTTACGGTAATTTGAGGCTTACCACAAACTTTAACTCTGTAAAACCCCATGATCCTGCCTTGAGGGCCCTGTATTTGCCAAGCTGCCAAATGGTTTCAGAAACTCACATAGGAATGGCATAGTCTTGAATTAGAGGGCCAGTCATAAACTTAGCACAGCTTAGATACATGGATTTGTCCAGAAGCCTGAGACTTTTACCCAGTGAGATTTTCCTTCAGGACACCAAAGTACCTCATTCACAAAACAGTATTAATGGAATTCTACAGATATCCTTATTGGAGATTGTATTTAAGAGCATTGCGATCTTCTTCCATATTTCCTTAGAGGAAAACAAAGTAAAAACCTACAATAAAGTTAACCCTAGAATAGTCCTAACAAAAACTTTTAGGAAAATGAAAAATGCCTTTAATAGTAAGTGAGCTACACAGTGAACTTGAAATGTGATTTTCCATCAGTTCAGAGTTCCTCTCCAGGGCTGTTGTGACAGTTTATGTTCTATAAAAATCAATGCATTGGGACATAGTAATGAGAATGACAGATATCCGGAGACAGCAAGCAACAGGCAGATAGGTGTGGGGCTGGAGCAGGATTTGCAAGCTCGCATATTGAACTTCAAGCACAAAGCAGTGACAGCAACTGGAAAGGGCAAGGGTCTAAACACTCAAGTTTAAAGCTTCCAGTAACATGCTCCCTCCCTACACTGCCCTAAACAGTTCCACCAACCAAGAACCCAAGAGCTCAAATGCATGAGCCTATGTGGTCATCCAATTAAACCATCACGCAGACTGATGTTGCCTTCAATGGCTGTCTCTCTTGGGCAGTGCAGGATGCAGATTGTCTAGCATCCGACTAGAACCCCTGGTCCATGCTATGGCTGGGTGTGGTTTGAACAATCCTCCAACATTTAAGCAGCATATCGTGCACAGGTACAAAGCTTCCCATAACCAGCCAGCACAGTATGTGGCTTTAATGATAATTTCCCAAGAATAGCTTCATATTTATTTGTTGCTATTTGCATTTTATTAGTTGCCTCATATTTTGTTGATTTGACCTGGACAGATGCATACTCATATGCTCTTTGAGAGTAAAAAATACAGGTAAAACTTTCCTACAAGAACCAAAGATGCTACCCAAGGTGCCAGCTTGTTCCCACCTGTATATCACTCCAAGTCTCATAGCTATTAGAAAGTGTAGGGGGTTCAGGAGAAACTGAGGCAGCTCTGGATGGCTGAGATGCAAGCCAGATACCCTGTGAAGCACTCTGGCATCATCTACACCAAGGAAGAGGTCAAAATGGGCTGCTGCCCAGCCTGAGTTCCTTTTCAGAGACCTTATTCAACAAGACCTCATGTCCTGCCTGCATCCCGGTTGTCCTCAGCTCAGGCACACTAACTCTCAGCTCAGGAACCAGGCTTTTTCTGTGCATGTGCAGGAAGGAACACTGGAAGCCAAATGTGCTACTCAGAGTGGTTTTCCTCGGAGGGGAAGTGTGGCCTGGCCGGTACCAACATTTAGCTTGGCTTCCATTCTAGCACTTTCTATATTTCCAAACAACTTAATTCTCATAGCAAACAAAAGTCAAATATCATTAGCAAGACTTTCACTGGGAAGGAAGTAGTTGCCTGGGAGGTAGCTAACTGGTCAGTCTTGGACCATCTGGGTCTGAGTCAGGGCTGTATGATTCTCCTTCCAAGGCTCACACTTTCAGACAAGACAGGACATATTCAGACAGAGCCCATACTTCCAAGCACACCAGTAGAACCTCGTGGGCTGCCTGGTGTCCATCACAAGGGAGCCACCCTTGTGATGGGTAATTCAGGGTTGCAACAACTGCAGAGTTAACACATTCCACTTCATGAAGTAGGAACAGTTTTGAGTCAAAAACTGGGTGGGCAGAGCTTTGGTTAACTTCATTTCAATCTCATCTTGGGCTCCATTCAGTTAGAAAGTGAACGTGGGCAAATATGACTTGTGTGCTGGATAGCTTTCATTCGACGACTTGACACAGCCTAAAATCACCTGGGAAGAGGGAGCCTTAGGAATTGCTTAGATCACAGCAGCCTGTGGGATGCCTGTGGGGCACTATCTCAATTACTTACTGAGATAGGGGGACCAAGTCCACTGTGGGCAGCGCCATCCCTAAGCAGGTGGTTCTGGACTGTACAAGAAAGCGAGTTAAACATGAATCAAAGAGCAAGCCTGTCAACAATTCTCTGTTACAGTTTCTGCTCCAGGTCCCTTCCTTGAGTTTCTGTCCTGACTTCACCTAGTGGTGGGTTGTTACCTGGAAGTACAAGCTAAAACAAACTCTTTTCTCTCCTCTTCCCCCTGCTCAAAGTTGCTTTTGGTCATGGTGTTTATCACAGCAACAGAAATCTAACTAGAACAACTTGCTTCTGATCATGTGCAGAGAGCACAGAAAAATGCATGGCTTCTTAAACTCAGACTTAATATAACCGTCCCTTGTCCCTTCCTCCCCATAGGCAGTGAGCTTGGTGAGAGGGCAATGAAGATGCTTCTGTTTCCGTTTCAATCTGTTTCTGGCTACAGTGTTTAGGTGTGGCTCACACTGTCCTTGTCATCAGAATGAGCAGGGTAGCTGTGAGGGCCCCTTCAGTGCTGACTGGAAATCCTGTCACTGTGTGTTGATACTTAGTGGTTACAGCGAGACCCAGTGTTCTGAGCTGGGTCTCTGTGTAAGCCAGAGACCAGAGTACGTATTCTCCTCCTGTTCCTTCTCCCTCCTTCCATTGCCTCTCTTTTCCTCTCTCTCCTTCCTCTCTCCTCTTGAGAGCCACTGACAATCCTGAGGCCTCTTTCTGGCCTCCTGAGCCTATTGAGGGGTCATACCTTGTCCTCTCTCACCCTTTCTTCCCCCCGCTTTTTGGTCCTCGCGGTACCGCCAGGTAGTAACCACACATCCTTCTTGTCATCTGTAAATACATGTACATTTTAGAATACAGTCTTTCTTTCCCCTCAACACCCTTTCTCATGCCTCCTTCCCCTCCTCATAGTGAACCTTCTGCTTACATGTCAGGATTTGAGAGAAAACACTCGTAATTTGTCTTCCTGAGTCTGAGTCTGGCTTATTTCAGTTACTACAATGATCTTATTTTTTCTACAAACTGCATTATTTTATTCTTTGTGTCTGAAGAGAGTCCATTATGTATGTATATACTACACTTATTCATTCAACAGATGTCAGATAATGTAAAATACAGTACAACTTAAAAAATCCTGTGGTCTTAAAAAAGATTAACACTTTGAGACCTAAATGTTTCTTTTAAACTCCAAAGTCTCTTAGCTGTAGGCACCTGAAAAAAAGAGAGAGAGATTTTCTGTACTAAGAGGGGAAAAATCAGAGCAAGGTTACAATCAGATCAAACCCAAACCCAGCAGTGTAAAAAGCTCACATCTGGGACTCACTCCAGAACTTCTGGTTCCAAAGGGATTGAACAGTCACATTTCTCTGGCTTTGCCATTGGTCGCATACCCAGCTTGTCTTGTGGGCTCAGGACAGCTCTATCCCACCCATGCCACTGTCTTTGATGGACATCCCACGGTCCCAGAATCTACTCAGCACCCCTCAGCTCAGGTGTCACTGAAGCTGTGCTTTCATTAATGGCCTCCTCTGACCTCTCACAGTTCCAAACTTCAGGTTCTCACCGTGATCCCCTTCAGGGCCTCATGAAGTGCCTCACGTGTTGCCAAGTCCAACAATATCACATTTGTCCATGAGTGCTATCCACCCCTTCCAGTAGAACTTTTATCATCATCATCATCATCATCACCATCATCACCATCATCACCATCATCACCATCATAGTTATTTTAAAGTTGATTTGTGAACATTGGCCCCTTAGAGCCTGTCCACACTGATTGCTTTTTCCTAATTATTAAATACCAGACATTGTATGCAGACCAGAAAAGAATAAAGTAAATATTTATGACTGGAAACTTCCATTCCTCTTCCTTTTTAAGGCCACCATATATGAGTCAAGCCAGTCAGAGACTGAGCTAAGTTTGGGGTTTATGCTGTTTTCTTCAGTGTGCTACTGGCTCAAATTGTTCTATCAATGTCTTGGACTCAGGGTGAGATCTGAGGTCCTGTATGGCATGTCTGTGTTTGTGCTGTTACCCATGAACAAGGTTGCACACCTGCATCTCAGACAATGTCCTTCAACACCCTTGCCCCAGTCTAGAGGCTGGCTGCTCTTGCTTTCCATACTTGCTGGGCTGCAGAAGAAAGGCTTGGTCTACTTCAGCTGATTTATCATTTATTTATACGGCAATTTCCTCTCACTCCCATATGCTTTCACAGACGAGCTAGTGTGTGCAACCTCACTCCTCTGAGGAATCCATCAATCCTTGAGAGATCCATAAACTCAGTAACTGTTATGATTCTTTTCTGGATGTTTCTCATCATTCCAATAGGCTAATACTCCTCCAGCTCCAATAAAGACTTTCAAATTTCAGAATATTCTCATCAGAACTGTGTGTTTGAAAGCGTATTGTTATATACAATTAATCCCACAATTTTACATAGATGGAAGAAACCATTTCAGTTTATGACAAAGAGAATTATTATCTAACTGGAGGAGATAGGACTATATAATCCAGAATGAATATCGAATTCCAATCAATGCAATAAAAATCTCTCTCTCTCTCTCTCTCTCTCTCTCTCTCTCTCTCTGTCTCTCTCTCTCTCTCTCACACACACACACACAAACACACACACACACACACACACACACACACACACACACGCACACACACATGCTGTAAGTATAAACAGTGGTTGGCTTATGGTCTTTGAAAATCAAAACTTGGAAAAAGTTTAAGTATATGTATTTGGAAATAGACACTAGTGAGGAGCTCAGCAAGAGTATTTCTTAAGATACAGCTAGCTAGCTTCTAAATATATCCTGTGTTATTAGAAATTCATTGTTGTTTTCCATGTGAAGCTTTCAGCTTCCACATCAATAAACAATGAGAGAGAATGGAAACAATTACATTTGGAATTAAGCTGAATTTGGAATTTGCATGACATTGTCTCTTTCTCAACATATTTTCCCAAGTCCCAGAGCCTTTTTGGACAAAGCTGAAGGTTCTTGAGCATCTCTTGCCAATAACTGGATGAGAAAGGGGCTGCAATCTTGGAAGCAAGAGCTCGAATAAACTTCTTTCACCCTTGGAGAGATGAAATTGCCCGTGGTCAGACCTTGGGAACGTTAGCTTTTGTCACCTGACACCTGGCTGATGAGCAGGCTGTGGGCTCTTAGGGTTCCTACTCTAAGTCAGAGGAAAAGGGAATTTAGATTAGCCCATCCTCTTTTTGGGAACAAGGTCACACAGAATGTAGTTTCTTCTGGTCACCCTGAATGACGCTGAAGAGGTTAGAGCAGTACTTTGAAGCTGAGCTGCTTTCACTGATCCTAGCCTTTGAGCACATGGTTAACTTTGGCCAAAGCAAGAGTCCTCTGTCCATACCCCTCAGAGAGCTGCTGTCCCCTCGTGTTCCTCTGGGAAACCACACCCAGGCTACACAGGGTTGGCTGAGTGTCAGGTTTTGTTTTCCAGATCTTACACTGACTGTTTCTTTGTGATTCAGTGTCCATCTGACTACCAAGGAAACATGAGCACATGGGTGGATTGATGGAGCTTCATGACTGTTATTTCTCAACAACAGCAGAGGCATTTCCTTGGGCTCACATCAACAGAAGGGCACCAGGGCCTCATGCTCACAGAAGAGCACTAGGGAAATCAGGAATGTTAAGAAAGGCAGGGTTGTCTCTTCAAAGAGAGAGATATGTAACCTGCTTTCAACCAACCAGAAATCTGGAAATAAGTGTGGTAATAGCCTGGTCGTCTGTATGCTATCTGTAGGACCAGGTCACACCTGGCTCCCCAGACTCTTATGCTGATCTCCAGCATCCTCCATAGATTATCTTGAACATCCTGGATCAGGCCTTTTCTTGATAGCATTCTTACATCCTTTCTTCCCGCACAAGTCTTGCCTGCAACGCCAAGCTTGCCACTGTTCTTTCCTTCTCCAAGCTGCACATTTTGTATTTCTTTTTGCCCCATGTGTTCCTTTTCACTGCAGAGCCACGTAAGAACGATTGCTAATTAACACGTAGGCTGTCTTGAAGTCATCCCCACGAAAGAAATTAGTTCCTTACTTTTAAATTTAGCCTTAGGTGAGTTCTTAGGACAAGGGGCAGAAAGAGTCCACATTCTTTGCCAAAATATCACACTCATGGTATCTAGTCCAGTTGCTAATCTTACTCCCCTCTGAAACCTCTTGAGCTGGACTGCCACAGTCCATACTGGTCTCCATGCTGCTACCTTCCAAACTCCTGCTAGTGTGGCCCATTAAGCTTTGCTTACACCATTCAGCCATTTTTCTTGTCCAAAATTCCAAAGCATTTCACATTCCTTCAAAAACCAAGATGGTCAGGTCTTTCACAGCAATGCCCACTCACTCCTTGGTTACTTTTCTGTTGCTGTGACAAAATGCCACAAACAAGGCAACTTATAGAAGAAAGAGTTTACTTGAACTTATGATTCCAGATGGATAAATGCCCACAGCTGTGGACCAGAGCTGTGAAAACAAGTGGTAGTCATGATGACAGGAGCAGGAAAACCGAGGGCTCATATCTTGAACCACAAGCACAACACAGAGAGAGTGAACTGGGAGTGGCTTGAATCTGTAAAATCTTAAAACCCATCCCCTTTAGAAGGTGACATACCACCCTCCAACTCTCCTCAAAGAGCACCACCAAACTGGGGACCAAGAGTTCAAATGCCCAAGACTATGGGTGACACCTCATTCAAACCACCACAGATGCATAGTCTAAGACTTACTGTGTCAGGTAATAACCCTGATCAGGTCACATACTGAGCTCATTGTCTGCCATTCCTGGCTTTGTCTTTTTCTTCCAGGTAAAATTCTCTGGAGAAATCTAAGGGGAACCATGTCATTACTCTGCCTTGTTTTTTTTAGGAAAGGTAGGAAAAAACTTTTCTCTATTTAGTATTAAATTCTCTGCCAGAAGGGTGTCTGCTCTTTCGCCTTTGTAGATAAGGTCAATGGCCTTGAACTGAGGGAGGAAGAAAAACACACCTTAAGTTAAGCATGTTCAGTCATGTACACCACACTTCCATATACAAATACACATATGTGAATGTGTGAGGACTGCACTGTGTGATCCCCTAGCTTTCTTTGTGCAAGACAATAACTCTAGTGCCCTTTTGCCCCAAGCAATAAGTCTCTCAGCTCTTTAATCTTCTGTTTGCACTCATTGGTTTTGCACTCACCCAAAGAGAGCCCACTGCATCCAGTCATGCCATTGTCTCCTGAAAGTATCTAAAAGGCAATCCCTTCCAAGCCTGCCATGGTAGTTTGAATGTAACCGGCTCCCGTAATCTCATAGGGACTGGTACTATTAAGAGGTGTGGCTTTGAGTGGTATGGCCTTGTTGGAGGAAGTGTGTCTCTGTGGGGGCGGGTTTTGGTGTTTTCTATGCTAGTAGACTTCCTGTTGCCTCTGAGTCAAGATGAAGGACTCTCAGCTCCAGCACCATGTCTGCCTGCATGCCATCATGCTCTCCACCATGATGACAATGGACTGAACCTCTGAACTGTAAGTGAGCCCGTCAATTAAATGTTTTTATTTATAAGAGTTGCTGTGGCCAAGGTGTCTCTTCACAGCAATGAAAACCTAACTAAGACACCTGCCCTGGTTTCTTTTTCTTTTTGTCCTCTAAGGAGAGATGGACCAACATCACCTGCTGGTTCCCAGAGTGCCTCCAGTGCCACTCCCAGGACAAACACCTCAGACCAGGACATGTTAAAGGCAGGTCCTGCTCTCCAGCTGCTAGCCAAGCCAGGTTCTTTCTTGAAGTTCGATGATTTCAATGGTGACTGTTTGATTCCTGTTGAAAACCCAGTATGCTTGACAAATGGTCCTGGCTTCGAGCCTCTTCTGAATTTCCACCAGGCTGAGCTTGCTGAGAGTACAGTGACAATTCAGGGATTTGTTCTTTCCTAAGTGCAGTGTAAAATGGAAAGTTTTTAAGCCCATCCCACTGCACACCATACCCTCTGCCTCCCTTCCCTCTTAAATTCCTAGCTGGGGAGACACAACGGCCGGAATCTATTGCCACCAAAGCTAGGCAGGGGCCTTTTGTGTGTGTTTGGCTACAGCGAGAGGCAGCTGTGTGGGAACATCATAGAAGCACCGAGTTTGCTCCACTCGCTCCAGTCCTGCATTCTTACTGCCTTTCCTGTTTTTAGACCCTGGATACTCTTTCCAGGGAAAGTTAGGTTGTGCCACTTTGCTTGTTAGTACAACAGACAAAACAAAGCTTCTCTGATACAGGAGGCCTTCTTTGTGCATTCAATAAAGAGGAGGGGCTAGTGCTACCAACGTTTGGGGCATAACACTGCCATAGATAAAAAAGGTGGATTCCCAGACAGTTCTGGGGTTGCTTGTATTGGTAAACTTTGCTTTTCATAAATCTGTACTTTTTTTTTAAATGTCAAGTTTCCATAAACCTGTGTCATTCACCTTGGCTACTTTTGAGGCTTGGCAATCCTGGAGTCCTGATTACTGTACTCATCAGCCTCTTCCTACTGCAGCTGGGGGAAGTACATGTCTCTTGTAAAATCTTGCCAAAATTATTCCTTTCCCTGGGTAATGCCTAGAGACTAATAGCATGATAGGAGAGAGAGAGGGAGAGGGAGAGGGAGAGGGAGAGAGAGAGAGAGAGAGAGAGAGAGAGAGAGAGAGAGAGGAGAGAGGGAGAAAGAGAAGGGTATGAATTTAGACATCATCGGCAGACACGTATTTTTTTTTTACAGGTCTCCCATGCCCCTCCTTCCCAAGTAGCAATATATAAAGGGAACTAGAAAAGTACATAATTATAAACCACTACGCAGAGAAGTGTCGTCACACCCCTTCATGGGGCAATTGTATGTACAACTGTAGTGTCTGTTAGCTTCTTGTTACTGTAACAAACACATGAGGTAATCAACTTATCAAGAGAGAAGGCTTATTTTGGCTCACAGTTTCAGAGGCACCAGTGCAAGATGGCAAAGTGAAATTGCTCACCTCATGGCCAGGAACAACAGCAAGAAGGGGACAGGGAGAGCAGGGGACTGTGGTCCCATAATCCCTTTAAAGGGTATGCCTCCTATGACTTCAAAACCTCCCTATAGGGTACACCTCTAGGAGGTTTAATCCTTCCCAACCCTGGAGGTCAACCCTGTACTACATGGATGTGTGTGGTGGTGGTGGTGGGGAATTTATGGTAACATCCAATCTAATGGGTCAAATCTGCATCTGCTGTGTTGCCCATGTAAAATGATAGTCTCCAAATAAGAAAAATAAAACACTGAACCCAGTGGCTCCAGGAAGGGCAATACCTGGAATTCCTAGTGGGTTTCTCTCACCCCTACTCAAGTAAAATGTGTCCTATGATTCTGTTGTGCCCCCAGATTCAGCTGTTTAGCTGGAGAAAGGAGCATGGCGTCTCTCTGAGACAAGCCCTGGAGGCATCAGGTGACAGATGCAAACCTCGATGGAAAGGCCTGCAGGGAACATCTGGTGGGAGGGGCAGACTGCCATCAGGAAATCAAACATCTACCAGAGTCCAGGAAATTGGAAACAAGGAGGGTCCAAGCTGAGGGAGGTAACAAGAAACAGGAAACCATGGCTCTGAGCTGTTGCCTGCCATGTGGTATGGACTTCCATTGTGATGAGCTCTAATTTCCTTTGTTGTTGAAAGTTAGACATATAAACACACTGTCTCCAAGGGCAGCTCAACTGCTCTGACATTTGTTTGATTTAACAAGGCACCAGGACCCAGCCATCTTCCAACTCAACCTTCCACAGAGTGTGAGTTTCATACCGCTGAGCTGGACCATCTCCCCCAAATCCCAACATTAAAGAGAAGATCAATCAAAGTGGGTGGGACCTCAGGGAGGTCCTTGCACGAGGACAGGAGCATTCTCCCAGCAGGGAGACACTTTCAATTGTCCTGCTGTTTAATGGCCACCTCCCTTCTGTGCCTGAAAATACATCCATGTCCAGGAGCAGATGTTCCCAGTGGTCATTCCCAGGGGAGGAGTAGTGTTTTGGAATGATGCTTTATTTTTAAGCATAAAAAGGAAGCATGTGAGTTGGGACACTAAAATAGTCCCAAAGCATTTTGTAAAAGTTTTCTGTGGACTGGCAAGATACTCTGTGTGTAAAGACTCTTAACACCAAGCCTGTTGACCTAAGTTTGCTCTCTCGGACCCATAGTACAGCAGGAGAGAACTGACCCCACCTAGTTGCACTCTAATCCTCCATGATGTAGCACAAACACATGAAAGTAAATAGACCATGTTTAAAAGAATCTGCTTGGGATGATAGTGTGTTTGTTGCTTTTCTGTTGTTGTAACAAAACCCCATGGCCAAGGCAACTTGTAGAAGGAATGGTCTACTTGGACTTTCAGTTCCAGGGGGACAAAAGTTTATCTTGGCAGGACAGAGGCACAGCAGCAAGTTGTAGGCATGGTGGCAAAAGCGAGAAGCTAGGGGTTCACATTTTGACCCTAAGCTCAAAGCAGAGAGTGGAGTGGAAGTGACAGGAAGCTTTTAATCTGAAACCCTTCCTCTATCATGGCTGCACACCTAACCCCCTTCAAACATCGACGCCATCTGGGGACTATGTTCAAATTCCTGAGACCATGAGTCTCTCATTCAAACTACCAGAGGAAGGTATTTATATTGTGTTGGACTCCTAGAGAAGCCTCTATGGCTGCAGCACCTGGAACATCGGCTGGCAATAGCAGTGTTTCTTTGTTTGTTCTTGTGACTTTGGGCTACTCTATGCTAGAATCTTTTCCTCATGACTCAGCAGTCACATCTTGCTCCTCTCATCTTACTTTAGCTCCTTAATATCTGTGTTAGTCAGCCAAATATATGAGAGGAACAATGAAAAACAAAGACAGACTTGTTTTGGTTCATGGCTTCAAGGGTGACGTTCTGAACTGCCGTGAGAGTATCATGTCAATAGGAACTTATGGCTAAGGCTGGCACTTCACGGGAGCCTGGAAACAGAATAGAATCCCTGTGTTTTAGCATCCTCTTTCGTCCCTCTTGTCCTCTCTGGGGTTTTAGCCTATTGGATGGTACCACCCACCCCCATTCAAGTCTTTCTGCTTAATTGATTGACTCTTGAGATGACTTCAGATATTCCCCAAAAGAGTGCTTTACTAAGCTCCTAGGTGTCACCCAGTCCCATCAAGTTGATGATCGAGGTTAACTTGGTGTTGTCTGTGTATGTAGAAGTGGCTCTGTTGATGAATTACTAACATCCTACATCCTCTTCAAGACCACTGTCATGGCAACGCCAGTAGTTCTCAGTTTATTATGAACTGACAACTTATTATATTTATCATATCTAATTCACCAAACATAAATGGATGGCGTTAGGTAGAACTACATTCTGAGATTGCTCCTAACTCATACCAGTTCTTACTTGTCCTTGCTATCTGGTACTCATTCATTTGGACACAGTTGAGGCAACTGAATGTGGGTGGGTGACAGGGGAAAGTATCCATCAACATCAAATAAAAGAATCTGGTAGATACATCCCCCCAAAGTCACTTTTGGAATGAAACATAGACACATCAAAAATCTGTGTGCTTTCAAAACCAGTTTGACTAGGGTGACCCAGTTTTGTATTCTCTCTCTCTGGAGTGGAAATAGCTATAAGAAGACAGCCCCATGCTTTAAAATGAGAGCTAAGAAGAGAGGTGATTAAGAGATGTGAGGTGAAAGTTTGACTGTCATTCCCAGCTTTAGTACACAAAATGCATTGTAGAAATGCACTACCTGCGTGTCTACATTCCTCACCATCTTGACAACCAGGGACCCAGAAATGGGGCAATTGCAAGAGCAATACTATTAATTTGTATTTTACTCATCCCAACAGCATGATACTAGTTAGTTTTCTTATAGCTGTGTCAAATAGCTTACAAAAACATCCTAAGGAAGGATGAGTTTGTTTTGGTTCACCATTTGAGGGTACAATCTGTCATGGGGGAAGTCGTGGTGGCAGCAGCTGGAGACTTCTGGTCATCTTGTATCTGCACCGTGAGGGGAGAGGAGACAGGGAGAAGGAAGGTGATGGAAGGAGACGATGATGCTTGAGTTTACCTCACTTTATCCTTTTCATACAGACTAAGACCCAAGCCCAAAGACTAGAACCACCCACAACTAGTGTGGCTCTTACCGCCTCAATTAATCCAATCTAGAAATTTTCTCACAGGTGTTTCCATGGTGATTCTAGACTCCATGAGTCTGACAATATTAGCCATCATACGCATCTACACACATTTTGGAAATAGTATATGCGGTAGACACTGTCTATATGGACCCACAGGCCCCTCTCTCATTTCCAATTGAAGTTCCCATTGCCCAGTGTTTTTATTTTATTTTATTTTATTCAAATTAGGAACAAGCTTGCTTCAGATGTCAATCCCTTCTCCTTCTCCCTCCCCTCCCCTCAACATCTCACCTACCCCTAGCCATTCCCCCCTCCATTCCCCAGGCAGGGTAAGGCCCTCAAAAGGGGCTCCCCAAAGTCTACCACATCATCCTGGGTCAGGCCTAGGCCCTTCCCCATGTGTCCAGGTCAAGTTGCCCAGTGTTTTTAAGGAGTAGGGCTATCATAGATCATACTAATCCTGTCACAAGTAAATCCTGGGATGAAGTTGAGTCTAGGGTGTAGTTACACACACACACACACACACACACACACACACACATATATATATATATATATATATATATATATATATATATATATTTACTGACCAACATGGCTGAGTTGAAGCTCAAGAGAAAAAAAGACTCCAAAAGTCAGGCTTTCATTTTTACCACATCATCTTGGTTCATGTTGACTTGATAGCACCCTACCCCAAATCCTCATGTACCAAACAGCAAGAAACCACGTTTTCTTTGACAACTAATAGCTAACAACTAGGGTTTCAGACCAAGTACAAACATCACTTATGTTTCTAGAAGAAACTCATTTTCTTCCAATATTATCCCTTTTATAGACCCCCCCATCATCGATATGTTTCTGCTTGTGAGTTTCTACTATTATATAGGTTTTGCCAATTAAAAGTTAAAGTTAAAACATTTCAAAATTAAAACATTTATTTTTTCCCTCTTGCATTTCAGCGCCTCATATTTTAGTATGAAAAAATTTTACAAGAATCTGAACATATGAGTTTACAGAGAAATAATAAACACCCGTGGGGGAGGGGTGATTGTTGAACTATGTACAGTGCTGAGGCTGGTGGAAACTGCTAGAAGCTGGCTCCTGAGAGTCTGACAGAGTTTGTGAGAGCAGCAGCCTAGAGCACAGGACAATGAGAAAGAGCCTACAGCTGGCCAAGAGACACAAGTTCTAACCCCCTGCTCTGCCACCAATGAAGTATGTGATGCCCTGTAAATCAGGTGACTTCTGCCAGCCACAGTTTCCTGAGATATGCAATCAGGACTGGATATGTGGCCTTTAGCTTTTCCTAAACACTGCGATATTGTGGATGAGTGGGATGATGAAGATGTAAGTTAGCATTTTAAAAGATCCCAGCTTCTGGAATCTTCCTACAGCTTAGATAACACTGCCTGAAGCTCATTTTCTATGACTTGATTTTCAGCTGACTGTGATACAATGCCTGTCAGCCTTTCCCAGATTCCACCTAGACACCACTCCCACAAACAAACCCAGAGACACACAAGCATTCATGTGCACAAGGCTGACAGCAGCCAGGAACAGCCCCTTGATGACTCTTGATTCACCTGTCACATCAGTGACTCCTGTCCTCTCCCGGAATGCTCAAAATGCATTTCAGACAGTGTTTCTAGCAACTTTAGGGACCCAAGGATTCAAGAATTCAACCAGGGAAGGAGCTCAGAGAAGGGTCATCCTTGTATATACAATGTCCTCATGGGAATGACAGAAAGGTGTCCCGTGTAGGTTACAAGAGTGTCACATCTACATGGACGAGCAAGGAAAAGGTTTTCTAACAATTCAATCCTGGGATCAGAACTCTGAAGTTCTAGTCCACAGGAAAATCTTCCCAGGGCATCACCAGGCTGGCAGAGCAGCCCAAGACCCTACAGGCGCCTTCTCTCTCTCTCTCTCTCTCTCTCTCTCTCTCTCTCTCTCTCTCTCTCTCTCTCTGTTTCTCTCTCCCTACCCCTCCGATCTCCCCCTCCCTCTCTTTCCTTCCCATAATATGGATAATAAACTGAAAATGATGAATTGATAAGGAATACTGGGGCAATGATTTAAAAGATAAGAGCCCCGTGTTTCCTAACCGAAGGACACTGTTTCCAGTCGTACATAAGCACCTTTTCATCTCAGAGCTATGACCAGGTTCCAGGAGTGGGAACATCACTACATCAGGAGATCAGTGTTTCCTCTCTGAAGGAAGCCTGTAGGAGCCCTGTATGTGTTCTTGAGTGGCCATTCCTGCCCTTAGATGGATTTGTTTTCTTCTCAATGGACAGAGCAGGAGTACCTCAGCTTTTACACCTACTATCTGCTGTCTCTTCTGCAGGTACATCTAGGGATTGGGGGCTCTCAGGGTCTGGTATGTCACATGCATATCTTTTTCACAGCCCTGTGTCCTTTCCTAGCTGACTTTCCTGACAGCCAGTGGAGAGGCAGCCGTCTATACTTGGCTCTGAGCTCCAGGCTTGCTTCTTGCCATGCCACAGTCATCCAGCCGAGTAATGGAAACTCAGCTGACGAGTGGAAGATCTCCAATGTAAATTTCCCCTTTCCCGCCACAGTTTTATAGGATTTTGCAAAGGTGCACATCAGCACTTCCGCAAATCGAGCTGTACTCCAACGAGAGCCCAGCCTCGTCGAAGGCTCTAAGTACTGTTGTTTTTAATGGTTTGGTCATTCACCAAGCATGTTATGTCCTTGTAACCCTATCTCATGCTGCAGAAGGAGGTCAGAACACCAGGGTTTCAGGGAAATTGGTTTGCCACATCTACATTCTCCAACAGTGACTCTCTGTTAGCATTGACTCTCTAGCTGACTGAGATCACACCTAAGGGACAGGACTGGGGTGAGAAAATGATAGTAGTCAAGTGACAGACCTGCTTAAAGGGTGAGGCGTTCTGCTGAATCTGCTGGGCCAGCGCTTCACAGGGTCTTCATCACCTCAGGCCTCTCTTGAGAAGCGAACATGGTGTGTAGGATTTTAACATCCTTGTTCTCCTCAGGTCAAATCTCAGAGCGCTCAGGGGCAAACTGATTCCCTCCACTTGGTCCTAACCCTTCAGGATGAATCTAGACATCGTGAATCTAGAAAAACACTTTAGAGTTGACACCAAGAATGTCTCTGACGGACTTCTTGTCAGTTATATGCTCAAGCAGGACCTTGACCAGAGAGACTGTTTTGATCTAGAGGCATGTCTGGTCTTCTACAGTGTGACCTCTTTGTGGGCAAAGCTGATGTGTAATTATCTTTTTATGTGGTATGTCAAAGGATGGGTTTTGTAACTGAGTAGAACCATGTACTAAAGACTAGACAGCCTCCCAACGCCTCAGAGGCTGCAGCATTCTGTGTTCCGGCCTTGGCTCACATGGCTGCCAATCCCACTGTTGCTTCATCTGCCAAGGCAACACCTTCTCTCCCTTCAAGGTGAGCCCTCCCTGGGTTCTTTTCCTTCTCTGTGTCCTCTGGAGTCTACTTCAACAGAACTGATTGTCTGTCCCACAGAAACAACACTGCGTCTTGGGAAGTCTGATGCTGTAATTCACACTTGACTGTACTTACATGTTCTCATGTGGATTCCATTTCTCAGTCTCTAAACTCATGATAGGTTGGGCTAGAGATTTCTTTACCGGAGAACTTGTCCTAGGCTTTCAAGGTATTTAGCAGCACTGGGACCTCTTCTTGCTACATGTCCTTTGCTTGTACTTCCCCAGAAATGCCAGCTGAAGTGATTGTCATGTGTCCTTGCAGAGACAGGTTTGTCCTAGAAGAGAAGCACTTTGTGGTCTCAAACCTCGTGTGCTAACTTCATTTGTTGGAGCTTGCTTCCAATGTTTAGCTACCAGTCTCAGTCCCATGATCTCTCAGATATTCTTAAAGAAACATGGGCTGTTTATCCTTGAGGTCTTTTGCTTCTTAGCAGGATTGTGATAAAGCCTGATTCACCCATAGCTGATCCAGCATCTTCAACACCCTCAAGCTCAGAAAACTCATTATTAAAACTGATCACAGAATAGATGTTCCAGAGTTCTATTGAGTTACTCAAGAGTGAGCCATCGCAAAGCAGGAACGTGTTTAAATTGTTTCACGTGCCTTTTATCTTTGTGCTACTCCAGCAGGCCTGAATCCCTAGGCTGTCTGGGTGAGGATCATGTAAAGGATTCCCAGGCCTCCCCAACAGACCAGCACACGTGGCTCCACACCAAATACAACACCCAGCTGACAGGCACCTGCCCTACCCTCTATGCTTCTCCATGGTCAAAAACTGCTTCACCATTACAGGAGCAGATGAAATATGTATTCATCAAACGGTGAGCTTCGTGGGCTGGATGTTTCACCGAAGCACAGGTCCCTGTGGATCATTCTCATGACAGCAGCAACAATAAACTCAGGCCTTGAAAAGCTTTTAATGTGTTACTGAGCTGGTGTCAGGAAGAAAATGTCAAAATACTAAAAGCAGACTGAAGTTAAAAATTTGGCCTCTGCACCCATCAAAAGTTTATCCATTCCTCGCTGTATATATACAGAAGTGACCTCACACTGTCCCATGCTAGTGAGAACAAAGAAATGTGAAAATAATCATGCAGGCTGCTCAGAAGTTCCCCCAACAGGACGTCATGAGAGAGTGAGAAGTGAGCAGCCCTAAGCGTAATAAAGCGCCCTTGCTTCCTTTGCTTCAAAATTCCCCCAAGAAAGGTCATTTCCAAGATGTGTTGTTATTATTTTACTTTACTTCTTCAGCATTGGGCATTGGGCACGGAACCAAATACCTCCTCCATGCTAAGATCCAACACTGAGGTGTGCCCCAGCTCCAGAGTCTTGTTCCAGCAAAGCCCTGTACAACCGCACTGAGTTGGGTACAGCTGATTCACATTCATTAACATGTGTTTGCTCAGCTGGGTGATGGCCAATAAGTCTCTCACCTAGGGGCTTCCAGATTTGGTCCTTTGGTCACAAACACCTTTTGCATGTACTCTGGGAGGTTCCACAAGACTGATACAGGGGTCGAGGGACGACTCTAACCATCAGATCCAAGCAGAACCATTGTATTTTCATCCATTATTGATATTAGTGTGCTGGTTTGGGTCATTATGGAAAAAATGTTATTAAAATGTCACTCTCTCTCCCCTGTCCTCATGATGAAGTTCAAATTCCCCAAGAAGTTGGTTATTGCCCAAGATCACATCATTAGTTAGTGGCAGGGTACAGTGGAATCTTATTCTTCTGGGTCTCTTCAGTTTACAGATTTATCTAGATTTCAGATTTCAGAATTTTTTTCATTAATCTCCCAAAATGCTTCTTCACATTGCTACATGACTTCAAGATGTGAGTTGATTGGGGGGAAATTCGCTAAGATTCATGGGCCTTGGATTCATTCTCAACCAACAGATCTCATAATCACCAAGCTACTTTAGTTTCTCAAGCACAAAGCACAGAGCCAACCAGAATTATTCAACTTGGAAGCACTCTGAGCAGTTATACAATCTATCCCAGAGGTGGATGTATCCCAGAGGTGGATGAGGCTTAATTAGCATGCTGATCCTGATCGATTGGTGGTGACTGATGAAGAAGATCCCAGGACCACCCTGGTCACAGATATCATACAGCAATGACTAGTAATGTCTGTCATGGTGTGTGTGTGGAAGTACAGTGTGATTCTTCTCATCCCTGGCATTTCTTAAGTACTAAATTTGGCCTACAAATTACCTTAGAATTACTCTATTTTTTTCCCTGATCAGACTGCTAGTTTTCAAAGTTAGGGATCATGCCTGAAATGTCTAGCAGATTACTATACACAAATGTAGGCTCTAGCAACTATTAATAATAGCATAATAGCTATAGCTGAGTTGAAGTGAACCGAATAAAATGTAATTATGTTGACTTAAGCAAGAACATTTGAGCAAATACTCAGCAGTGAATATATGCTTGCTCAGAAGCCAAAAATGTTTTCATCAATACTTTAAAATAAAATCCATTCCAGATTGCATCTGAGACTATTTCTCAAAAACTTACTTTTAGAATTGACACGCAGTTTCTAAAACAGATTATTTTATTTTATTTTTTGGTCTGTAGGATATCAAAGCATACAGCATAGATAAAAATTAAATATCTCAAGTACAATTATGAGATATAGCATCATGGATTAATTTCACCCACTTGTAATCTCCTTTCAGAAACGTTGGAATACCGCTTTCCCCACCGTCCTCACCCCCATTCTTCACAGTGTTTGATAAGCCAGGGGCCGACAATAGCACAAGAATAACTGCATCCGATCTGTTTAGATTTTCACTTTGGTACAGCATGTGTACTTTGTGCTGAATCATAAGGGATCCAAAGGCAACACTGCAAACAAAGCCACACTTCTAACAGCATGAAGGTCTCTTTAGAGCAGCACTAAACCTGTCTGCTGAGATATAAACCTAGAGCCCTGGGTAGATTTCTGGCACTGTGATGCAGGCCACAACCAGAAGCAACTGTGGAAGACAGGGTTTCTTGAATCTTACAACTCCCAGGTTATAGCCCATCATTGAGGGAAGTTAGGGCAGGAACGTGGAAACAAGAAATGAAGCAGAGGCCGTGGAGGACGCTGTTCACTGCCTCACTCACCATGGCTTGCTTTTAGCCCACTTTCTTACATAACTCAAAACTACTGGCCCCAGGGTGGCACTGCCTCACAAATGGCAAGAAAATGCTCCCACAGAGTTCTTACATGACAATCTGTTGGAGGTAGTGCCTCAATTCAGGTTCTATATGTTGACCTGGTCATGGTGCCCTTATCACAGCAATAGAAAAGTTACTGAGACAATAAGTTTTCTATGTTCTGGACTCCAAAACAACAGGGGACAGCAACAACAAGCCCAGTTCCTCCAGCTCCAGGGGTGTTGGTGTGGTGGGCAGAGCTCCATGATAAGTCTCTGAGGTAATTAGCACCCGAGTAAATCATTGTCAGTCTGTAAGACTGTGCAAAATTTGTTCAAATTTCTCCAAATCAACAAAAGCCAATAAGAACAAAAGAGCTTTGTTCAGCACAGATTTCATGTGAAACACAACTTTTGTGCTTTCTGAACAATTTCTGAATAAAATAAGATTGTTTGTTGTTCCATTTGTTAAGAACAAAATTATACTCAAAACTTGGACATTTTGGTCTCTTATGAGTCACTCACTTCTTGGGAGCATCTCAGCGTTTTCCTAGTAATATTAATATTGGATAAAATACAACGTTGCTAGCCAGGTTTGAGGGTTTCTCAAGTCAAAATAAAAGTTATATGCAGAGAAAGTAAAACCAAGGGGGAAGAAAACATTCCACTTTGAGAAGCCATGAAAACGGTTCTACAAACAGAAATATAAAATGTATAAATCTAGAGGCTCATGTAGCCCAGGGATAGAATACTGTTCACTCAAGGACACACAGGCTAAAGTCCAGCTGTAATTAGAAAGACATCCATCCTTGTCTGGCTTTTCTTGAGGAATAATGAGAAGACCTAAATACAGGGCCCCACACTCCAGAGTCATTTGCTAAAACCCTCTGCCTATCTGGTCTACCCCTTCAGCATCCTGCCCCTGATCCTCAGTCCACTGACCACTGGCTCCTGGTCATCCCCACCCTGTTCCCCAGTCCCCCACCCCTTCCCACCTGTGTCACCTCTCACAGAACTGTCATAAGTAGCTTCTAAGGGATGGGTAGGCTTGTGAATTCTTCCACCACTCATGTTTTCTCTAGGGGTTTATCAGGGTTTGTTTGAGGTTTCAGTTTCAGAAGCCCAATTACGACCGACTTACACCCAATAGCTACCATGGACTCAGCCTATGCTTCCTGGAACCTGTTTCTCTTCTTATCATGTATTAGCTTTGGTATCTTCCAGCTACTAGGAGATGCCCACAAGGAGCATCAGATGCATGTCCTTCTAGCCTCTCCTGGCTGGGAAGATGGCCCTTCTTCATGAATTGTGGCAGAGAGAGTGGTAGGCTAGGTGCTCATTGGCTTCCCTGCAGTTATTAACACCTTGCCTCCTAAAAGGACTGATTCTCTCACGTGTCTGGCTCTTTTCACAAGTCCACTCCTGAAGCTGGAGGATAGGGGAGCTTTGATCACATCAGATGCACAGTGGAGTATTCTGATGGCTCTCTTTAGGGAGATTGACCTGAATGAGGAAGTGGATTCTGGAGGAGCTAAAGCATCAGACATCAGCCAGGATGCGTGAGAGACTTTGTGGTATCAAAGAACCACTAAGCGACAAGAGGACCTCAGCAGAATATACACCTCTGCCTCAGCCACACACACGCATTTGGCAGGTAGATCTGTTCTTTGAGGCCATCCAGATGCCAAGATGGCTAAGGACCTATTTCAACACTTACCCACAATCCCCATACCACGAAAGGTAGTGCTTTGATGCCTCAGTGGACATCAGTGATCATTCCTGGAGATGGCACACTTGGCTTCTGTTGGCAAAGAGAATCGGAACATTGGGAATGTTACCACTATGTCCACTCATTGATGAAGATGGTAATGTTCGTCACAGTGGGCCTACTCACCATGGGCCTTCCTGCACAGGTCATCACATGGGCCATCCTCATCCTGTGGATAGATACAGGCCAGTTTTACAGCTGTACACCCAACCCTAAGGAGATGGCACCATCCATGAGGCAAGGACTCCCAGTTTTTCTCGTTCCATGCTCAGCCTCCAATGTCTCTAAAAAGATTCTCGGGATTGTTGTATCTGAATTTTTCCTCCCTTCAAAGGAGAAAGGAAGCCAAGAGCTGATGGGAGTTATGATTTTCCTCATGATGCCTGGGTCTGGAGGGGCCCACATGCTGCTAAAGCAGGTCCTGGCATCTGATCAGCAGACCAAACATGCAGTAGATGATATGGGGACTTTTGTGTGACACGGTGTGTACTTAATGATCAGATTTCTTCTCTGCTGGGAAGTATAAAAATGGACACTTCAATTACACTCCAAATTTGGTAACAAGCTTTGATTGTTTCAAATAGAAGTACATTAACATTAACCAGAAGACTTATCTCTTCAAAATTCATTTTAAAAGCAAGCCTTTCCACACTATCGCTCACCAGGAAGATAAGCACAGTGTTCACAAATAACCATGGTGGCTCAATCTATACATGTTCCAACAACTTGCAAATACCCACAGCAAGCACCATTGTATGGTCATGCTGGAAAGGTAACTGTAGTGCTCAGAGCTCACTGCATGCTGTTTACTGTGCTAAAAGGTTGTGTAAGAAACTCTTAGGAAGGAAGAGGCACCCAGGAAGGGCACCCTCAGATGCCACTCAACAGCCCATTCTGCTTTTCCACAGAGACACCAGAAAGGTTTGTAATTTCTATCTTAAATGCATAGGTTTTATTTTGGTAAATAGGTCAAATTTTCAGAAAATTATATAGCAGGAAATTGGGGAGTTTAAATATTTAAACAGAGTGACATCTGTTCATATGTTTAGAAATCTTTGATGGCATAGGTGGCCTTTCAGGGGAAACTGATGGACATATTTGTTTGTATAGGTTATCATAGCCAGAAACTAGTACAAAGAACTCTAAATATAGATCACTCATAGCTGGGGACCACTCCCATTGTCCAAATTGACCAAACTAGTAAGGTTAGAATTTCAGACTGAATTAAGATTCTTGTTAGTCCCATATTTAAAAAAAAGTATGACCACCATTTTGTTTTGTTGAGACACTTTCTCTCTCTGTGTAACCCTGGTTGGCCTTTGACTCACTATGTAACTCCAGTTGACCTTTGTGGCAATCTTCCTGCCTCTGCTTCCCAAATGCTGGAAGGACAAGGAAGAGCCATCCAGCTGTCTCCCCTTCCCCCAGGAAGTGACTGGAATCAACAAGGTTGATTCCAGAACTTAAGTTAATGAATCCCAGATGGCTGCCAACATATTAACGAATTTCTGTTGACATATGGATGATATTCAAAATGGAGGAACAGAGGCAGTACAAACGCATTGATTGGGGTTTAATTATATCCAAACATATGAGCAAAGCTTCTGTGTGATTAATGAGCCCATAATAGTGTTAGGATGTCTGCCACCATGATGCACAAGGTGTGAGGGGGGATGAGAAATACACTTGAAAGCAAATGTATGAGTGGATTTCAGAGCCTAGAAAAAAAAAGCTATTCATCAAACAAAAATCTCTGCAATTAACGGAACACTTTCCATAGACAAAACATACTTCTAAGCACTCTGAGGGCTTCTTCTTCAGCTGACGTGATGGTCTCGCAGGGAACTGTCAAGAGTTCAACACCTGGTACTGCAGAACCCCCTGAGTTACAGATGGTTGTGAGTCGCCATGTGGATGTTAGAAATTAAACCCTAGGTCTTTAGAAAAATGTCTAGTGCTCTTAACCACTGAGCCATCTCTCCAGATCCTCTAAGGTGTATAAGAGTGGAGAAATTGAGCTAAAGACAGATAAGCAAGCAGATAAGCGTGAATTTATCTCTGCTCTTGACGGCGGAAGTGACATGAGCATCTATATCAAGCTCCTGCTGCCGTGACTGCCCTGCAACTGAGCTAAGTACAGCCTTTCTTCCCTAAGCTGCATTTCATCAAGGTATTTTATCACAATCATCACAATGAAAATAGGACAGATATTGGTGTCATGTAGCATGGACCATTGCTACAATACACCCAGTTTGGCTTTTAGGCTTTTTAGACTCATGTGGAAGAATTTGGAACATTGGTCTGGGAAAGTCACTCGATGCTACAAGCTCTTATTGTGGGAGCTTGGAAGACAGCCATGCAGCATGGGTTAAAGCTTTCTACTGCCACCTCCCCTGGCCACTTCCACCATGTCCTGTTGTCATCCTCTCAAGAATGCTCATCATGTGTGTGCCCTGTGTGAGTGAGCCTAGATTGCTCATGTGTGTTTACCCTGTGTGAGTTAGCCTAGAATGCTCATGTGTGTGCCCTGTGTGAGTGAGCTTAGAATGCTCATGTGTTTATCCTATGTGAGTTAGCCTAGAATGCTCATGTGTTTATCCTGTGTGAGTTAGCCTAGAATGCTCATGTGTGTGCCCTGTGTGAGTTAGCCTGGTTAGGCTAAGATTGTGTCTCATCTCTCCCTTGTCCATGGGCAATGGCTCGAATCTTAAACTAAGTTTCTCAAATCTTTGCTCTGCTGTTGTGATTCTGTCTTGTGCAAGTAAAGCCTGGTGCTGATCCTGACCTTTGCTGTGTGGCACTATTCCTGGGGAGATGTGAACAAGTCCACCCCAAACATAGAACTGATGACAGACCACAGTAATGATGCCACCAAAGTGCATCTTGGTTAACCAGTGAGTTTATCCAAGCAAATGCTCAGACACATAAAAATAGTAAGTTTTGCAATATGAAACTTTATCCTCTATCTGCTCATATGCTTATTGGCCATCAAAGTATCATTAGTGAAATGTCTTTTTAAAAGTATTTTAGAGCCTAGAGACATGGCTCAACTGTGAAAGGCACTGACTGCTCTTCCAGAGGACCTGGGTTCAATTCCCAGCACCAAGATGGCTGCTCACAGCTATGTGTAACTCCAGTCCCATGGGATCCAACACCTTCGTCTTCTGGCCTCAATGGTCATTGCATGAATGTGGCATGCAGATAGACAAAACACCCATACACATAAAATAATAAATCTTTAAAAATATTTTACCTACTTATTTTAACTGGATACTTGTTTTCTTATAATTAAGTTGACCAATGGTATGGAAATACATTTTTTTTTTGCCAGACATATGATTATCATGTATTTTTCTCCCAGTGCGCAGCTTGGTTGTTTTATTTTATTCTTAATGATATCTTCTATACAGAAGGATCCTGTGCACGGATACTTATAGCATTTCTATTCATAATTTAAAAGAACAAATTTCTGGAGTTTGGAACAACACATAGGACTCTCAGGCACATTGAATGTCTGATTTCTCTTCTACAACGTCCTAAAAAAAGATGAGTTATAGAGAACAGATTGGTGGTTGAAGGGCAGGAGGTGGAGGAAAGGGGTTATTTGGGGCAACAGCATTGCTCTGCTGTGAGTGGTTACATGGCCTTGTGCATTTGTTAAAACTTACAGAAGTGTGTACTAAAGTGTGCACAACACTTATGGCGCATAAGTTTCCAAACAGTACATGAAAACAAGCGATACATCTGTGCTTCAAAGGGACTCTGGCACTCAGTAAGCAATTTCTGAAATGTACTGTTACTGATATATGGACAGATATATTAATAATATTCTCATCATTTTCAAACTGTGAACAGGGCACAAACCATTTCAACTCAATTATAATTGAGCCTAGAAATAGCCTGACTATAGATAAAGCAAGGCCAAGAAAACCCTCTGGACTGACTGTCAAGGTTTTGTGCCTCTCAGACCACAATTTGTTTCCCATTAACTACAGAATTCCCAGGGGATAAGCAGCATTTTTCGGAAGGGAATCACCAAATAAATATTTCCTATATGATAAGGAAGCCTGGAAACATTCTAAGTGAGATCCAGAGAGCATCAAACAGTTGTGCCTTCCACCAGATCATACCATTTGGGGTTGTAGTGCACAGAAAATATTTTAAATCTCACATTTAGCCCTCATTTTTCCAATCTAGTATGAAAAAAGTGAAGCTTTTCCACTTCTGCTAGTTTAATTTATCGAATGTTGTGACTGCAGACTATGTACTTGCCTGGCTGTGTTTATTTTCCCTCATGCTCCCAACACACATGGCAATCCCAGTGCTTAAAGACAGGTGAACTGAATTAAAGACAGGTTGGATAAATGCTGAACCAAAGAAAGCCTGACAATTTCTAGAAGCCAGGCATCTGTGGGTCAGTGTCACCCTACAGGTGACCTGTGCTCCAGGCAAAGGCTGCTATTGTCACTGTAAACTAGAGACATTCTCACCCCCACCTGCATTCCCCAGTGATCCTCACTCCACTGATTATTCACTTGTCTGGTCTGTTTCCTTAGCTATGAATGTGAAGCCAGTGAAATGCCTACCAAAAGTTTCTACTCTTTCCAAGAAGAGTCTGAAGACACTTCAAACATTTTCCTGGCCATCTGACTTTCAGATGCTCTTGGCCATTGAGAAACATTAGCAGGAAGTAGGAGTGTGTGTGGAAGAGAAGAAAGGGAAGAGAGCAGGAGTGAGGCAGCCCAGGTGTCCACCCTGCAAGGATGCCCCTTGCTGGCATAGTTCCTTGAGCAACGTCACTGTTTCTCTAAAACTTATCTTCAAGACTCTTCTAGATTCTTCCCGCCACTCCTTCCTCTGGTCTTTTTGGCTTTAAATAATAACAGCTCACTGATGTGGTACTCACCCACACCTATACAAATGGTCTCTCTGTTAAGCCTACTTAGAATGTGTTGTGCATTTATTGTTGGGATGTGGTTTCAGTATCACCATACATTATGAAATGAGTGTTTGCCCGATGCATGAAATGCATTCATGATCTGTGTCTGTTAGCTTAATATGGTCCTAGAATATTTGCAGGAGCCTGACCAAGGTTGTGGAGATCAAGGCCAGGAAGGAACAAGGCAAAACCTGAGACTTCCATAGGACAGCGAACACCCCTGGATCAAATGGGGATGGACACTTACGTGCTTGATAGAGTCTCCCCTGCTGTCTGACCCTGTGTCTTGTAGTCATTGTGAAAATCCTGGTGGCTATTACTATTCCATAGATGAATGACTGGATGGATGGATGGATGGATGGATGGATGGATGGATGGATGGATGGATGGGTGAGTGGAAGGATGGCTGGCTGGCTGGGTGGGTAGATGCATAGGTGAAAAGATGGGTAGATGGGTAGAAGAATAGATGTATGTATAGATAGATAGATAGATAGATAGATAGATAGATAGATAGATAGATAGATAGATCGGTAATAAGCCACACAACAATTCTCTTCCTTTTCCTCTCTTTCTTTGTATCACTCTATAGAGGCGACCTGGTAGACCCATCTAGAGTGTCCCTACAGTGGCCATCTAGTCCTGGCATCATCTTATCTGGATAAGGGGAACTACCTGCTTTTACTTCTTAACAAAATAGCTCTCTCAGAAGACTAGGTGGAAGAGTAACTATCTGGCACCCCACAGGGTTCTGGGCTGTCTAAGACAAGTACCACAAAGATTAGAGGCACCCCATTTTACAAACTGAGCACCCCAGGCTCAGTACAAAGTGACTCATTGGTACTTTCAATAATTGTCTATCCTTGCCATCCTGTGCTGTCTATGAAGTTTATTCTATTCTACTCTACTCTCTACTCTACACTACTCTACTCTACTCCACTCCACTCCACTCCACTCTACTCTACTCTACTCTACTCTCTACTCTACTCTGCACTCTATCTCTACTCTACTCTACACTCTACTCTCTACTCTCTACTCTCTACCATACTCAGCTCTACCCTAACCCTATCTTATTTGTTTGCCTAATAACAGAATGTTGTAGAAAGACTGTTTTTGGTTGTCATGTCACTGTCAGGAGACATTGTCTTGGGAACATCTCAGTTACAAAGAAAGGCAGAACTTGTTGAAAACACAAGTGCAGTGGAGTGAAGGTAACCTGTCGTTTCACTGTGGATTAGGGAGTGTTTCTCAAACTTCCTTCTCTAACTCCTCTATGAAGTAGAAATATTGGAGCCATTTAGCAAAGCCTGGAATTCTCAACACATCCACAGTGAAGTCATTTTACAATGAACACAGTCCTAATAAGACAACTCACTTTATTTCACTTTCATTCACCTGATTATCCACTCTAGAGAGGCCAGGTATCACCTTCTGTTCTCTAGGCAGCCTACAGCTGCCAGTTTATACCAGTGACAACCCTTATGTAGGAGCAGCTGATTGGATCATCACACTGAGCCAGAACCTCATTCCATACCTCTGAGTGTGGATCTGAGAGACCTGGGCAGGAAGTTAAGAACAGTTGAGTTTCCTGAGGTCTGATGGACACAGAATCAGGGGAGGGCACAGTGTGACTAAGGATAAATGGAAATAGTGGTCATTCATGTCATAAACACTCAGTTGATGCTGGTCTCCAGGAGAAAACTGTGTGTGTACACACAGAGCAAGAGTAGGAGTTATCCAAGACCCAGGACAGTCCCAAGAGACATGGCAACACATTACACAGCATCTCCTGTCCCGAGACTGTGGCTCTGCTCTTGCCTGAGTCATTTACTTACCCTCTATGACAGTGGGCTCTATTTTCCCACAGCACCCCAAGCTCAGCCTAATCTGAGACTGGGGAATGATCTAGATTCTGAGTGAAATGTTTGGAAAGGTACTTTACATTATTTTAAAGAGTAAATAAAAAAAGTAAATCATCCAACCATGACACCTTACCAAAAAAGATATCTATCTGTCTGTCTGTCTGTCTGTCTGTCTGTCTGTCTGTCTGTCTGTCTATCTATGTGTATGGCTGTATGCCTGAGTGAGTTTATGTTCATCAAATATGTGCAGTATCTGCAGAGACCAGAAGAGGGAGTCAGAGCCTCTAGAACTGGAGTTACAAGTAGTTGTGAGCTGACAGATGTGGGTACAGGAATTGAACCCAGTCCTCTGAGAAATAGTTGCTTTTTTTCTTCTTCTTTTTTCTCTGCATAGCTCTGGCTGTCCAGGAACTTGCTCTGAAGACCAGCTGGCCTCAAACTCAGAGATCCTCCTGCCTCTGCCTCCCAAGTGTTGGGGTTAAAGGTGTCTGGACCACCACCCAGCAATAGTTACACCTTAAGGAGGTGGTTGGAGGCACTGTATGAGAAGTCACAGGTCTGGGAACTGGAGAGATGCTCATTGGTTAAGCACACTGGGTGCTCTTGCCAAGGCTCCCAGCACCCACATGGCAGCTCATAACTATCTGTAACTCCAGTTCCAGGGGATCCAATGCCCTCCAAAGACATGGACATATACTCAAGCAAAACACCCATTTACACAAAGTAAAATAATCACAGTGATAAAAAAAAAAAGAAGTTACAGGTCACAGACTGGCTCTTGCAGTGGAATTGTTTTGTAATTACTCATAATGACTAAGAGAGTTGTTTTCCATGCTGAGAGAGGCTAACCCACCCTAATGCCATCTCAGATTCCTTGCCCTACCACCAACTAACCCAGATATGTGGCTTGAATAGGTCAAAAGGGAAAAAACAAACGAACACTCATTTGGAAAATGCTGCAAATTATGTCTTAAGTAAATGACCATGTTAAATGCATGAAGCTGCCTAAAGGGCATAATAGTTCCCAATATCACAACACAAGCAAAGAGCTTTCCAAGCCAGAAGCATGGGAACCCAGGACCCAGCCACAAAACACAGAACTCATGGCACAGGGAGACGGTCAAAAAATAAACCTATTTTAAGACAGAAGAGCACAAATATATGGAACACTATATGCTAGTGTATGTGTGCATGTTAATATATGTGCAAGAGTGTGTATAAGTGTGTCCATGTATGGTATTGTTCCTCAAGAGGTATCCATGTTGGAATGTGTGTGTGTGTGTGTGTGTGTGTGTGTGTGTGTGTGTGTGTGTGCTGTTTGAGGGTGGTATTCTTGTTTGTGTGAGTGTGAATGCTTGTGTGTATGGCCTCTCCCTTAAGTAAATGCTTATTGATTCAGGCTATGCCCAGATTTTCATAATGGTGCTTAGGATTCTAGCTCATCTTCATGCTTGCCCTTTACCAAGCGAGCTTGAGACCTACCTTCAAAGAGACAGGGTCATACAATTCATCTGAAACTCACTAGTTCTGTGAGGCTGGCTGGCCAGTGAGGTCCCAGGTTCCATTAGCCTCTGTGTAGGATTAAAAGAGCATTCCATGACTCACAGGCTTTTTAAAAAAAATGTGTTGTTGTTGTTGTTTGGCTGTTTGTTTGTTCTGCTTTTGTTTTATGTGGGATCAAACTCAAATCCCAGAAAGCACTTTACTAAGCTCTCTCCCCAAACTAGTACACATTAGTTTTAAATTAGGGCTTTAAACCCTGAGGGCTCAAGCTCATGTCTATACAAACTTTTCCCCAAAAGACCACCAGATCATAAATTTTTTCAGACCTCACACTGTTTGAGGTCTCTGCCCCAGGCTACTGGTTGTTTGTTTACCTCTTCTGTATCATTTACAGCACTTCAGTTGTGTACAGACAACTGGATTTACAGGCTACATACAGCACAGTGGGCATCAAGCCCAGGGATCATAATCCTTGGTTGTGTTTAAAGTTTCCTCTGTGGAAAGGCAGCTCACCGTTTTACAGAGACACTCACTCACTCATGGTTAGACTCCTCTAAAATTTATTGTCCCTTCAGAGAGCCAGTTTCCTTTTCCCTGTAACCCCTTGGGTATCTGCTCTGACATCTGAATTGACAAGTGTTCTTTCTCATCACAGCCTTCTGGGGAGGTAAAGTTTTTTCTTTAGGCAAAGCATCTCATGGAAATCATTGCAATATGGTTCCATGTTTTCATATCTTCCTCTGTCTTCAATGTCACCTTGCTGTCAATGGCCTTTCTAAAGTGTCAGACCCAGAATTTGCACTTCTAAAAAATTAAAAATGACCACCAGAGATTTATTCAATGTGTTCTTTGATTTAATCAGAATGGAATGTCACTGACAGCACTGCTCAGGATGTTTCATTTTAGGTATCTACTTGACTAGATCACAGAATGCCTATAGAACCAATGACATGCTAGAGAGATTATCTGCAATGGTGTTCCCCTTGGAAGCTGGTCTGTTACACAGTGGACTAATGGAGAAAAGGCACCCTTGGTGTGGGTAGACATTGTTCAGTCAGTGGAGTCTCCAGGAAAACAGAGACAGAGGAAAGATAGCATGCATTCATTCTCCTGGAGCTGGGCATGCCCCTTCTGCAAAGAGAAATCTGGGGTCACTAGCTCTGGATGTCATTGGCCCAGCCAGGTTCTCAGGCCTTTGGTCTTGCCCTGACAGTAACACCCTTGATGTCCTTAGATCTAGATCCTTCAGCCCTAAGTGCAGGTATACTGCCAGCATTTCAGGCTCTCTAGCTTTCAGACAGTGTGTTGTGGGACTTGTCATCTTCCATAACCATGTGAGCTAATTGCCCCAGTCAAGACCTTTGATAGTATCTATCTATCTATCTATCTATCTATCTATCTATCTATCTATCTCTCTATCATCTATCTATCCATCTATCCATCTATCTATCATCTATTTATCTATCTTCTATCATCTATCACCTACCATCTATTATCTTTCTATCATATCTACTTATCTTTCTTTTTAAAAATTTCATGTGTCTTTGTGTATAAGTTCATGTGTGGCTGGTCCCATGGAGGTCAGGAGAGGATGTAAGATCCCCAGGATCTGGAGTTATAGCTGTGAACCATCATATGTGGGTGCTGGGAACAAAACTTCAGTCCTCTGCAAGAGCATCAAGTGCTCACAACTGCTGAGCCATCTCTCCAGCACCCCTGTCTGTGTCTGTCTCTCTGTCCATCTGTCTATCCATCTGTCTGTCTTATTGGTTAGATCACTCTGGAGATCGCTCTTGATTTGCTGCCTATGCACTAGCCTTCTACTGAGAGCAGAGAGAGATGCCAGATGGCAGTCTCCATACTTTCTGAAAATGGTTTTTGGGTTACTCTCAATCTAGCACCATGAAGCACATTTGGATGCTGGCCAGTGTGGAGATTAAGGCATCTTCTTTAATAATCTCCCTATTATGTGTGAGAGCCTCCCAAAATTACTTAAAGATCCCTATGTGGTTAGCAAACTCAATTTGGATAAACATATGATTTGTCTCTCTAAAGTAGGTGTGCATGACCTTTTGACATTGTAGTGTGATTTTTATCATCCACAAAGTTCACACTTGAGAAGTGTACAAAAGACCTACAGAAAATGCAAAAAAACTTTCACAATGTTATATCTAAATGCACATTTTGGGGGGTTTGGGCCCCAATCATAGCTTCTTGGCAACATGTATCCCTGAAGCTACAGGCTGTTTTGAGAAGTTCTAGCATCTTCTTTGCTGTTGCCACTGTGTAGCGGTCATGGTGGAATGTCAGGATGGTACCTGACATCACAAGCTGGTCTCAAAGTTGCAAAAAGGCAGCTGTGTCCTCATAGTTTTTACCTTCAGAACTGCCAGATACTCGAGGTTTTACCTCAGCCCAGTGCAGGGTCTGAAAGCCACCAGCCCCTGCACTCCTGCACCCATGGTTTGTGTCAGGAATGGCCCTTCAGCCCAGCAGCACTTCCTTCCAGCTCATGTTCTCTAATGCTGACACTTTGATGCAAGAAGACAAGCCCTTCACTCACAGGGCTAGCTGGGGCACATAAGAAAGACAAACATGTTTACACAATGGAAACAAAGGGTCCAAATGAACCCTCTGTGTCACAATCCAGGAAGATGCTTCCATTTCAGGAATAGATGTAGAAACTGACAGAAAGGAAGATTGAACTTTTAAAGGCATGACTTTAAAACCACAGTGAACTTAAACACATTAGATAAAGAGGCTGGTGAGAAAGAACCCAGTCAGGAAGGCACTCTCACTGTGTAGACAGGGGGACCTGAGTTCAATACCCAGCACACACACACACACACACACACACACACACACACACACACACACACACACACACACACACCAAACCAACCAACCAAAACAAACAAAAACAAAACAAAACAAAACAAAAATGGGTGTGGTGGCCCATCCTTGCAATACTAGCACTGGGAGGTGGCAGGGGTCAGAGATGGCAGATCCCTAGGGTTTCCTAGCCAGTCAACCTAGACTAATTTGTAAACCCCAGAGTGGTCAGAGCCAGCAGATCCCTAGGGCTCACTGGCTAGCCCAGCTTTCAGTGAGAAACCTTGTCTCAGCAAAAAGAGGGGGGATGATGTCTGAGCTGTCCCTGGCTACTACACACACATCCACATCCACACACAAATATGCACACAAGCCAACACACACACACACACACACACACACACACACACACACACAGAGAGAGAGAGAGAGAGAGAGGAGAGAGAGAGAGAGAGAGAGAGAGAGAGAGAGAGAGAGAGAGAGATGCTTCAGCAAAGGCAACAAAGTCATCTACTCCATGATATTCAAAGACCGGAAGAAGGCACTTTGGTTGCTGGTAACAGCATTTTTCATCAACACCTCCACCTCCATCATGGCCTGAGTCCAGCAGAAACTTCTGGAAGCATGCATATCTTTTCACAGAATCCATATTCTGCAGAGAACCTGCTCCCTGGATACCTCAGAAAGATATTAACCAACAGAACCTTTGTCCACAAAGTCTTCACACATTCATCTAAAGAACCAATATAAATTTAGCAGGTTTAATCAATATTCTTGATGAGTGTAGGTATGTATATGCATATATATATGTATATACACACACATATATCAAAATTGAGAATTTACAAATAAGATTTGATGCACTTAGCCCAATGGTAGATAAGTCTTTTGTATAAATTTCAAAGAGAATGTGTTTCCTTTGGCAATGTCAGTGATTAGATTCTACTTCATACGGATAGGTGTGAGGCTTAAACTCAGCTGACTGAAAGACAAGAAAAACAGAAAGCGTTCTGTGAAGTAAACACAGCATGCCAGTGCTGTTCCCTGGAGATCCCAGAGTGTCCAAATTTTGTGCCGGAAGAGTCTTGAAGTCACACTGGATCCGATGCTAGGTTGACGTCTCTGGAATGTGTGATTACAAATAAACAAAGCACAGAGAAATGAAGTTTCAGCAAAACTGAATTCTATTTATAGTCCAGGCCAAGAAATGTGGCCAAATTCCAACTGGAGAGGACCAAATGCCCTGTGTCTACCCTGTGGCCTCCTGATACCCTGGGGCAGCAGGCTTGGAACATTGTCTTTCTCTTGCCCACAGTCCCTAGTGCAAGTTAGTCAAGCAGGCCAGGATGGTGGAGTTGCAGCAAGTTGACCCTGTGGTCACCACTTTCCTGGGATGGAGACTCCACACTCGTACCAGCCCACATAGTAGTAGGGGGTTCCAAAACCAATGTTGCCAAAGCTGACAGGCTCCTGGCGGTATTGGCGATGGTAGCCTGGAAAGGCAATGGAAAAGAAAGGGAAAGAAGATAGGTCAAAGTCACTGACAGGAAAACATCTCATCCTACATCCTTCTTTCAGAAAGAATGCTCTGGCAAACATTTCCTGGATGTTATTTGAGAATACACTGGGTCAGTTCTATGTGTCATCTTCATAATAATAGGTCTACCCCCACCCAGCATGTTTCATGGTGCTTATTCCCGCCTTCCTCCACACAGAAGAATGTGATTTTAGCCAGTCACTAGTGAGCACTCGCTGAGGAGTGTAGCCTGATCTGGGGAAACTGTACAGCGCTCACTCCCATCTTGCCCTCTGAGTTCAGAACTTCCAGCTTCCCAGAGTTGCCCAGCTCCAAGATTTAAGCTACAGAACCTAGAGAAGTCTTGTAGATCTTTCCAGAAAAGAAAATCCACACGATGCCAACTTCTTGATGTAGATGCTCCAGTAGCCTCAAAATATTTGGGGGCACTTGATTGCTTTCACATTAATCCTTATTTACTTTACTCTTGTCAAATAATGGCTAGCTGCCACTTGACCAGTGAGCACATGGTTAACCAGTCATGGTCAGTGTCAAAACCGTAGCACACAGACACAGAAGAACATAGGTAACACAGGACTGTAACAGAAGCTAGGGCACTACAAGAGCTGAAAAGACATGGATTGTATAGATGTTGTATGTTTATTGTGATGAGCTGAGCTGGCTTACATATTTGACCCAATGGTGCTCTAGAAGATCCCACTGGAGCACTGTTAGATTAAGTAGGTTATCTCTATAATGTGGCCCCACCCAATCGGGTGAAAGTATCAACCAAAATGACTATTAAGTCCTAATAGAAAGACTAGAGAGGAAGTGGAGGGAATTGGGCCTCAGTCAGACTTGAAGAATAGCATGAAATCTTCCCTGCATCTTAGTTGGCTTGAAAATGCTCCACCCCCACCATCTACAGTCACCTGAAGCATTTCTCTATAATACATCTAAATAGTAGATAAATACAATTGGTTCTTTATTCTAGATGAAAAATTCTAAATATGCTTATTTTACTGCCTGTGTATTTTAATTATTAGGAAATGGTAACTCATTTTGTTAGTGTTTTTGTCAACTTGACACAGCTAGGGTCATCTGTTGAGGAAGGAACTTCAATTGAAAAAGTTTTTCCATCAGACTGGCCTGTGGGGCATTTTCTTTATTAATGATTGATGTGGGAGGGCCCAGCTCATTGCAGGAGGTGTTACTCCTGGGTAGGTGGTCCTAGGTGTGTAAGAAAGCAAACTGAGCAAGCCAACAAGCAGCACTCTTCCATGGCCACTGCTTCAGCACCTGCCTCCAGGTTCCTGCCCTGCTGGACTTCCTGCCTTGGCTTTCTTCAACGATAGTCTATGATCAGGATGTATAAGCCAAATAAACCCCTTCACCTCTACATTGTATCTTATCACAGCAATATAAACTAAATCATGGCATTCATGTAAAGCACACACATATTTTTCCACAAATAAGAAACTTGATAGATCAGCACATGTCATACCCTGACTGTACCACATCATCCATAGCTGAGTGTATGATGGAAAGATGCTGGACCACTTCCAGCGACTGTTGGTTTGCATGGAAGATGGGGCTCTGTGACATACCATAGCTGCTAGCTTTTGTGTTCCCACCTCGTAAAGCATCCTCAGAGGGCTGATGCCCTGGCCCTGAAGCCACTCCTGATGAGTGTTATGCTTACTCTTTGCTCAAGCTGGGTCCTCTGGAAGGACTTCAGTGTGCGCTGTTGATGTTCATCCATATTATAAGACCCAACTCATATTGCCTCTCCTGGAAACCTTGAATTCATATGATCACAAAGAACACAATTCCTTGACAATAGGACAACCAGGTGGCATAATCCGTTGTTATTTACACACCACAGTGCCTACCGTTATTTGCCTTTCACAGTTGTTTTCTCTTCTGGGGACAGAGCTTGTTTCTGAGAACAGGGATGGGGTCTTATATACTCCTCTGTATTCCCAGCTTCTCGAGGACAGCATATGGTGGAAGTACTTTAATTCCTCAATTCTTTATTTTTACCCTTTATGATCCAAAGTGCTCCCAACATTAATCTCTAAATTTTAGATCAAAGGCAGAGCTTCCATGCATTTTTCTCATAACAAATTTCCTCTCCCACCCACTCACAGCATAAAATACTAGCTTTGTCTTACCTTGAATGGTGGGGAGGGCTTCTACATAAGATTGAGGCCCTGTTCTTCCATCCAGGTGTGAATCCACAAACTGACAGTGGTCTTCCCCTCTTCCCCAGCTGTCTCCGATGCTGTAGAATGTGTCTGCATAAGGGCATATCACAGGTCAGTGACTACGGGAGAGTGTCACAGTTGGATTACAAGTTATAACAAGCTTTGGAAACTGGATTGGGAAGGTTATTTAAATTATGTGTTCCATAGTTTCCATGTCTGAAAAAATGTTGGTAATGGCACAAATGTCATTAAGTCTTGTAAGAAGCCAGCAAGATCACAAGATCTTTGGTATACAAATACCAAAATCCTAACATATGTTCAGTAGGAGAGGACTTTGGACAGTACAGGAAGCTCTACTGTGGAAGTGATAGACATTTTAATCCCAGGCTTTAAAGACAGAACAGAGAAAAACATGACAGAGATAAGAAGCCAAGCAGGCCTGTATAAAGAAACTATTTCCACACCATAGCTTCGGGCGTGAGGCGCTGTCCATGGTGCTGAAGCATAACTGCAAGGTGGAACAATATTGCGAAGATGCGAAGATGATTGTACAATCTCTCCCAGAGATTTGAAGAGAGAATAAAGTTAGTGGAAAAGATGGAAAGAGATGAGTGTAGACACACAAAGATGGAGCTGGGGCGGGGCTAACTATCTAGTGATGAGATGAAGCAGATAAATCTCCAGAGATGGGTGTGGGAAGGAAGACTTTGTTTTGACAAATTTATCCTTTCTGGCAAGAAAAATAAGTAAATTAAAAGCTGACTTTAGCTTTCATTCATAAAATGCAGTGGAAAGGTGTATATAAAGCTAGTAATTCCAAAAAAGAGTCTACAATACTGGTTTGCACCTACAGTTCCAGGCCTCAGATATGCCCCGAGGCACCCAATTTTCAAGTTACTACCCAACAGAAGCCTACCTTTGAGGTTGTCACTGAGGTAGATCTTATACCTTAGTGAGTTACAAAGAACGACTCCCACAAACTTTTTGTACCATGTCCGCTTCACATACTGCCGCCCATGGCAGTCAGTATAGCCAGGGTCATGCTTGAAAGCAAATGGGATCCAGATGGGCTCACCACCTTGAGGACACAAAGCACATGCTCTAAGATACAGTAGTTACAATAACATCTATACAAACCATCAGAAAACTGGGCATTTCACTTGGCCTTTCTTCCTCTTCGGGCTTCTCTGAGCAAATGTGCACGCATTTGTATTCCCTTTCTTTTTAAATACTAGAATAGAATTGAAGTATTGTGGGTTGGATCTAAAAACATCCCCCAAAGGCTCATGTGTTAGAGGATTGGTCTTCTTCTCATGGGCTTGGAGAGATTATTGGATCAAGAAGGTTCTAGGGTCAATCATGGGTTAACTGACTGATAGACTCATGCCTGAGTGAAGGAGGGGTCTGGGGAAGGAAACAGGTAACAGCATAGCTTGGAAGGGATCCCCCTTCTCCCTCCCACCCTCCTGCCTGCTGTGAAGAACAGCTTTGCTGCTCATGTCCTTCCTATATAATGTTGTACCTTACCTCAGGCCTAGGATTGAGGGAGCCAAGTGACTGCTCCAAAATCTCCAAAACTATAAATCAAGATAAACCCTTCTCCCTTGGTTTTCCCAGGTTTTTGTCATGGCAACAAAAAGCTAACTCCCATATTTGAAGGGCACTGTGCTTTTTACCTTAGAATATTTAAAATCTTGGTCTTTCAACAAAGGGTTCTCAAAGCTAATGAAAAATGTAAGTCTCAAGGGAAAATAACTGTATTAGCATATTTGATCCTTGGGACAGCCACAGCACTCCAAGTCCCTACACCTAGAGTCCTTCCCTTTTGGTCACTCTTTGTTCCTGTCTTAAACTTGAAACACAGGGCTTGTTCAGTTAGTTGATGTGGGGGGGCAGTAAAATACCCTTGCACACTTGCTGCATTTTACCATCTTTTCATCACATTAAAATGCTCACAAGCCATGTAAACAAAGTACCTATTGTATAGGTATTGGATAGTCTCCATCATGGTTTTCCATTGATACCAACAGCCATATTCCTACTAAAGCAATTTCAAGTCATTCTCTTCTTCCACAAAGAGAATGGAGGATGGATAAATCAAAGCTGTCACAGAAAATCATGCATATGTAAAATGCCCCACCATTTCTTCTTGTGGGTTGTCATAGTGACCATGCATATTACATTCACATCAACCAGAGCATTAGAATCCTCAAGATGAGAAACTCACCTGGTGGCCTCACAACAAGCAGAGGATTGTCTGTGGACAAAAAATAAATAAATGACTTTGTAGCATACATTGCAGTTGTGAAAATGCTGAAATGCCAACTGTAGCTAAAAGAGCCAGCCAAATTGGAATAGAGATAAATTGTTAGTTTTCTCCTAAACTAGCAGGGGTGGGGGATGGGTGGGGGTTGAGGGTTGGGGGATGCTCACTTTATAAAGAGAAACCTGAACTCACCCAAACAGAAGAGAAGACTTTTCTTGCCTTAATTTTCACTATGTCAATAGCTGTCATTCTAATAATTTATTTCACTTCTCAAAAAAGCAAAACAGAGATGAGTGAACTCATACCTGATTCCGTAACAAATGAGACTGAAGGACTGACAGGTCCATAGCCATGAGGGTTTTTGGCTTGAACTTTGAAGTAATATCTGAAATCGAAAGAAAATGTCTTTTAAAAGAGAAATTGATTTGACCTCTGAGTAATGAGACCGATGAGACAGATTCCCAAACTCCCAAGCATGCCTCTGTAGTATCTCTGGAGTCGTGTTCATCTGTTTTTACATGTACACCCCCCCACCCCCCCACACTTACTTAGTCATCCTCATTTTTTCCCCTGAACTTTTTCATTTTTGATAATCTATTGAAATGGCACAATTATAGCCAGGCAATGGTGTGGCATGCCTTTAATCCCCGAACTCAGAAGGCAGAGGCAGGCGGATCTCTGTGAGTTCCAGACCAGCCTGGTCTACAAGAGCTAGTTCCAGGACAGCCTCCAAAACCACAGAGAAACCCTGTCTTGGAAAAAAGAAAGAAAAGAAAGAAATGGCACAATTAACACAGCACAGACACACGGCTGACAGCTGCCCAGAGTGCTTTTCCTGGAGCATACAGGCTGGCACTAGGTAACTCTCCCAGTCCATCCTTTAAAAGTCTGATTAAGACTTAGATGCCAGCATAAACTCCAAGAGAGAGGAGCTGGTACAACAAAACACAGAGTAGAGCTCAAATGTTAACTTAATCAACATCTCAGCCCCCATGGTGGATTCAACCATAATGTAACTTGTGACTAGCAGGAAAGGCAGGCTGGGGGTGGCCTTTTCGGTGGCACTAACAAGACAACCATGTCTCGAGCTTCTGGACCTCTGGGAAAGAGAATCATGTTCAGGAATAGCAGGTGGGGAAAACCTGAGGAGAGAGGCTCTCCTGCGGGGCCACACTTTGTCTCAGAACAGAGCGTATTCTGGAAAACAGAGTTTGAGTGGACTAGCCCATCGAGAAGGATACGGAGTCCCCAAGCATCTTACTTTGCCAACGCTGGATATGGAAGTCTATTTCTGTATTGTTTTTCCTTTTTAGCATCTGCCGCCCCCCACAACCACCACAAAATAAACTCCATGAGGACAGCACTGCCCACTTTATGAGAGCAGCATATAGTTTACCCCCACCCCTGGTTCAAAATAAACAGGAAGAGGCACTTGAATGAAGTTTGGACCCAGAGCTATGGACCATCACCTGACAGTCAAAATGGTAGAAATCCAATATGGCAGCAAGAGCTGTGGAAAGAACATAGGACACTGACAGGGGAGGTAGGGCAGGGAGAGGTCAGGAGAGTAAGATTCAACTTTCGTTGCAAGTGGTTATGTGGCAAGCCCACAGGAAGGTGCCATCTGGAGTTTTGATATGTATGGTGGCTGTGCTGTGGACATAAGCAGCAGGGGCACATAGTGAAAAAGGATGCTGACCCCATTTCACCTGATTCTGTTGTGTTTATTTCTTCTGGTTAATTTTCATGCCTAGTCAGCATTCATTTCTCCACTCCCTGACTTATTGCTTCCTTTCATTTGCCAAATTCTGCAATTTGTAACATTGTATGGAAGCTTGGTTCCAGCGAGCCTGAGTGGCATGTTAAAATGTCACAGGAAGTGCTCCCAGCTTTGGGGAAGTCTTCTGGTAACAGGGCTCTGGCCAGATTCGGTCTGTCACCTGGCCCACAGCACATATTTGTGTGTCCAGTCATTTGTTCCCACTTTTCTCTGCTCTTCTGCCTATGGTAGAGCTTTGAGCTCTCCACTGCAAGCCTGGGTCTATACAACAGTGTGATACTGTGGCTATGTGGACAAGCTGCAGAAGACAGTTGTGAGCTATTCAGGGATCCTACAGGCCCACTGATACTGTGCAATTGGTTATAGTAGGAGTACCTGAACCACAGCCATTGAAAATGCTATAAACCAGGGGTTCCTCCTCCCCCATGCCTAGCTACTCAGATGGTCAATCTACCAGTACACCACTGGCTGGCCAAGACATGCTCAGTGGCTCACTCATGTTTATCCACCAGATTTCTTTCTGATAGTGATACCTCCCGAATCAGGTGATACAACTAAAGAATATATAGCCAAGTAATCCCGTGTGAACCAGTTTTGCCAATCTCTCACTGAGTGCCATAAACTTTGGCTTCCAGAACAGTTCTCTGTCAGCCAGCCACTGCTCAGTGATGAAGACACACTGTAACCTTTACTAATATGTGCAACACTCCTTTCTAGAATGTTCTGAACATCTGCATCACAAAGATTAAATGTCAGCTAATTAGTATGTTTGACAAAATACTGTCCCACTGGTATTACACAGCAAGGTTGTATTAAAAACTGAATCAATTCTCTTCCAATATACAGAACAATTTCCCTTCCCTTATGGAAGGTAATGTTTCTTGTTTTCCTAAACAAGGAACAAACACAATTGTTAAGTAACAACTGCAACACATGCAGTGATTTCTCTTAAGCAAAAGACATGGTACATGGTAAGCCTTCATTGGTATCCCATGAGCTAAGCCAAGAACTCAAGGAAATGGTGAGACTTTGATTAATCCTTTCTTCCCAACCAAATGATACTGTGACCAAGCTTGCAGGTCCGACTGTTTGTTTGTAAGTGACCGCTGTGTCATACCTTGTGTTTGGCTTCAAGTTCTCAATGGGCAGGTGGGTTACTGAGGAAGTCTGAGTTGACCACTTGTTCCTGATGAAGTCCTCGTAGGAGGCACTGTAGACCAAGTATCCTGGAAACAAGAAGAGGGGAGACCATGGTGAGCATCAAGGAACCTGTTCTAGTTGTTTTCCTGATGCTTCAATAAACATCATGACCAACAGCAGCTTGGGACAGGAAAGCGTTTATTTCACCTTGCACTTCCAGGTCACACTCCATCATTAAGAGAAGCCAGGGAAGAAACTCAAGCAGGAACTTAGGGCAGAAACCATAGAGGAATACTTCTTACTGGCTTGCTTCCTCCTCTGGCTTGCTCAGCTACCTATCATATACAGCACACACCCTAGGAACTGTACCACCCACAGTGGACTGGGCTCTCTCACATCAGTTGTCAATCAAGCTGTCTCTATAGGCCAATCTGATAGAGGCAAAGCCCCAGTAGAGACTCCCTCAGCATCTTTCTGGGCTGTGTCAAGTTGACAGCTGAAGCTAAGGAAGAAGAGAGAGACAGATCACAAGGAGCTATGATTGGGAGGGAGTAATGCATGCATACAGTTCTGTGAGACCCTCAAGGAGAGCAAGTTCCACTTGAGACAGGATAGTAGAATTCAGTAACTTCTGGTGAATTCAGGCAGGGACAGAAAACTAAAATGCTTTCTGATGTCTCAATGGTTCCCTTCTTCTCTACCACCCTCATTCCCTGGCCTCACTCAGATCATCAGGGCTAATTACATCTAATAATGACTTCCAGAGAAGAAAGAAGTGGGAGAAAGAAGAACAGTGCTCTGAACTTTGTGTTTGCTAAGCCAGACTCAGACAAATGTCCTGTTTTTCCTATTAGATGTGGAAGATAGATGATAGATAGATAATAGATAGATAGATAGATAGATAGAGATAGATAGATAGATGGATAGATAGATAGATAGATAGATAGATAGATAGATAGATAGATAGATAGATAGATAGATAGAGACCATATATATGACATGAAAGTAGCAGAAAGGGAGATTAAGGGGTGAAGGGTGAATATGATACATGACACACTGGAATGAAAATGTAATTCTGAAAACTGTCACTTTACAATGAATGCATAAGTAAGAACTCAAAAGATAGTCAAAACCCAACTTTCCTGGTCTCGACAAAACCCAAGTGGTCCTGTACATGAAATGAAGAGTATTGGCAGTGACTCTGAGGCATGCAGGTGTGACTAAAGGACTCATAGTGACCCTCACTCATTTGTCATAGCTCACTTATGACTTCCAGTTGCTGACCTTGACCTAGCTGTTTAGAGACAACAATTATATGAGGGATCTGAAGCCAAACAGCTTAAGATGAGATTTTTGATACACTTTGTCCTATGTGCTCACCCATTCACCAGTCACGGCAGAGGGGGGTGGTGCAGAGGAAAGAGCATTTGTCATGCAAGCACAAGGACCTGAGTTCAAATTCTCAGATATACTTAAAGAGCCCAGTGTGGGCACATGCCTTCCTATGACCCCATTGCTGTGGCGGGGAATAGAGGCCTTCCTATAACCCCACTGTTCGCAGAACACATCGATTCCCTTTCTGTAAGAATTCATTTCAACAGCCTCACTTTCCATTGTCATCTTGGCAGGGTCACAGAAACTCACAAGCATCTCATAGGCCAAGACCCTTAGGGTTGTTCCATTTGTCTCAATGCCCACATAAGGAATTGGGAAGCACACAGGCTGCCATGGGAGTGCCAGCAGGCACACAGGCTGCCATGGGAGTGCCAGCAGGCACGGAAGAAGGAAATACACAGTAACAGTTCAGTAGAAACCTTTTCAGCATCCTCTCCTCCAGAATTTCAGCTGACAAGTGGTTGCCTGGCGATTTTCACGATAATAGAAGGTTAAAGATATGATGATATTTTTACAATAAAGCAAGGTGATGTATTATTAGCTTAAGGTCATAAAAACCAATCTGGAATTATAATTCAGGACTCTGGCTTCCATCCGGTGTTCTTTAACTACTCGAAAGGCTCCTGCAGTAACCTGTGTTCCCCATGCCACTGAAAACGATGTCCACCTTCTCCACCTTACCTGTCCATCTGTGCATCCACCCACTCACTTTCCTCCCTCTAACAGACCCCTGGGAATGCTGAGCATCTGCCTAGGACACACCTGTTACCACGTCTCCAGGGATGGCTTTGTTCCAGTCCACAATGACAAATGAGTGACAGCCTTCCATGGCGACCACGGTGATGTTTCGGGGAGCATGCTGAGGAGGCAATTCATTCTTCGTCAGGTCATTTGGAATGAGTTCATCCAGGCTCTCCACTTGGAAGTGATCCAGAGCATCAGTCAGGGAACACGGGGCCGATGGGTCTTTACTGAGGTATGTCACATAAGGAGCTAGGAAGAACAGAGATGCCTGGTTGGAGCTGGTTTGATGTTGCTGTTTTTTGAAGGGTGGGGGGAGCAGAATCATAGCATGTGCTCCATGGAATCAGATCCACAATTTAGCCTGTCCCTGCCAAGACTTCAGAGACACCTGATGCTAATTCCAGAGCAACAGAGACAGCTCTGTGAATAGAGCACACACTGCACCAGAGTAAGGGCCTAAATGCAATCCGTAGCACCCATGGAGCAGGCGTGACAGCCACCTATAAACCTGATACTTGAGAGGCTAAGACAAGGGACCCCTGTGGTAAGCTGGCTAGCTAAACTATGATAATTGGCAAGCTTTGGGTTCAACAAATGACAATGCCTTAGTAAATAGTGAAGAATGAGCAAGGAAGATACCCAACACCAATCTCTGGTCTCTACACACATGCGTGCCCACACATGCACAAATATGCACACATACAAACACTGCACACTTATAAGCATAATCAAAGGGCAATCCCTGCCTCTCATTTACGGATCATGTACATATAGCTTGAATTCTGCTGGTTGCAACATGTCTCATGGCCTCACCAAAGCTGATGACTATAACCTCAAAGTGATTTAGAAAGATCCTGACTGCAATTTGATGTAATGTGAGCCACCAGCATTCTTCCATTCCTGTGCCCTCAGATTTGGGAAACTGTGAGTCAGTTAGCTAGCAAACCCTCATCACATTTCATTCCCTCAGCCATCTTAAGATCAGATAAACAGATGGCAGCCTCCAGCTTTCCCTAGGTGGCCTCCTGTCGAGCTTTAAACCTCACAGCCCTCTTGGAAGTTTGGAAGTAATGCCAAGGTCCAAGTTGCCCTCGGCAACACTGCTGCTGAGTTTCTCATTCGCACGTTTATGACATGCTGGAGCCCTTCCTATCCACATGACTTCAGGGGCTACAGGAGACTGGGAATATGCAGGTCATGGCCTGGTCCCCCATTCCAGCTGAGCCTCCCTGGAGGAGAATGGGCTCGCTATCCAGGGACAAACAGTAGGCTCTCTGCTACCAGCCCACAGCTCTTGCAACTGCATTCCATTCTGAGAGAAGTTAAGAATGCCAAGGAATTGATGTTAAGGCTTTATATACCCAAGACCCTCAAGTGTTCTCAATTGAAGCAACTAGAAATTTCTGAAGGTCTCTTGGTCTTTAGAAGTAATCTGTGGAAAGGCTAATGGTACCACTAAATGCCTCTTTCTCCTTTAGTTGTGGTGTAGCAGGGAGACTCTCCAGGCTACTGAACACCAGGCTAACACTGGCTCTAGCCCCAGGAATGCTGCCTCAGACTAATGGGTTTGCTCTTTAACTTGTATGGTGAGACGCCCAGTTACTGCCTCTTGGCTAGCAAGACTTCTTCTCTGCTCATGGCAAGACATTTGTTTTGGAAACCGAAAAGTGTGATGTTAATTTAAGCTGTAGCTTGTCTCCACTTAGTAACATATTAATCCAACTGTCTCATTAATGCAGTTCATCAAGGGCATGGGAAAAGAAGGCTTGGGAAGGGAATAGAGCATAGTTCAGCTGCATAGAATTTTCAATTGAAACTGTTTTAATCACTGAGAAAAAAAAGGGGGGGGAAATGAATTTCTAGAACCCGACTCTTTGAGGCTAATGAAGTCGGAGAAGATAACTGCAGAGAGCTTTGGTTCTGCAACATTGCCATGACTAGTGACAGCTTTTACCAAGCTGCCCTGTTCAGAATTTAGGAAACTGTGCAAGCCAAGGTCCAACCACCAAATGTCTGCAAAAGATTAACCACAGGACTGGGAAGATGGCTCAGTGGGTAAGAAGGCCTCCTTGCAAGCATGAGGACCTGTGTTTGCATCCCCCAAAGCCATGTAAAGAGCTTGGCATAGCTGGGCATTCTGTAACCCAGGTATTGGAGTCTGGAGACAGACAAATCCTGCAGCCTCCCTGGCCAGCCAGCTCTACTGAAATACCGAGCTTCTGATACACTGAGAGACAGGGGAACAAAGTAGAGAATGATGGAGGAAGACACCAGATGTCCTCTGGCCTCACACGGCGCACTTGCTGAAGTCCTCTGTTGAACACCAACAGTTCTCTGGCTAGTTCGGACTTTTGCAAATTAATGTGTATCTAACGTGGCTCACTCAATTGCTCCAAATGGAAATTTCACCCCAGAGAAGTGTTTTCTTAAAATGCACCACCTTAGCCAGACCAAGGCTCAGTTACACTGTCTTCAAAGGCAAAAACTAAAACCAACTTCTCTGATTAAGCATGTGACATTCACCGATAAATCGTTTCTTTCCAGCCAGATCAAATTCTTCCTCTGGGAAGGAGCTGACAGTGCCTTGCTCTGGGATGACTTTTGGTGTGGTAGCAGTGGTGGAGGGCATAATGGTGGTCGGTGGTCTCGTGGCCTCAAATCCATAATCTAGAAAAACAGAAAGTCTTTGTAATTGGGTGCTATCAAAAGGGGCACTGGATACTTAAGATTCAACTATAAACACACAAATACTCATACCCGCATACAGAAACACCCCACACACCATACCAGACTCACCCCCTACACAATAACCAACACACACACATACTTAATTATACTTATACACATGCATATATACATATCACACCATACGTGAACTATAACACACACACACACACACACACACACACACACACACACACACACAGATATACACACAACACATGCAAATATGCAGATGTTACATGCAGGCATCCACAACTATACCATATATCACGCACACCACACCCAGACATCCTTACACACAACACACACAGATACACTCACATACACACACATATCCCCCTCCTGCATACACACACACATGCTGAACAACTGCTATATGCAGCTGCATTATTAATAAAGAGAGAGAAAAACAAAGAAACACATATACCCACAAAAATGAAGTCTACGGAACAGAAAATGGGAGACCCTCAGAAATTTCCAGACCATGTTTGTGCCCAAAGTTAGTCCTTACTTGAATTTCTTTTCCTTTTTAAGCCATATAAGATCACACCAGGGTGAGAGAGATGTCTCAGTGGTTAAAAGCACTTATTGCTCAAGCAAGGGACCTGGATTCAGTTCCCAGCACCCACATCAGGCAGCTCACAACTGCCTATAACTCCAGCTTCAGGAGAACCAGCACCCTCTTCTGGCCTCCAGAGGCACTGCACTCATGTGGTATATATACACACGTTCAGACATGACACATACACCTAAAATTTAAAAAATGAAAAATCTTTTTTAAAAAATCTAGGTACAGACTTCTTTTTGGGAGGAGACTGGGATTAATGCCCTAAAAAGAACCAACCTTTTAATATTTAAGAGAGAAAATAAAACTGATCCCCTCCAATTGCTCAGAGATAGACTGTTTTTTCAAGGTACTGAGAAATATTTCTGGGCTTCCTAACACCTAAAGTTTCTCTTTAAGATCACTTAATTATGAATAAAAAAGCATCAAAGACAACATTATTCATTCACAGGATTATGGCTCGAGACACCTGACAGCAGCGGATAAGAGGAAGCATAGCATGAGCTTGGATGGCAAAGGTCCACACCAGGTGGGCACATCTCCAAGGTGAACTTCTCAACTGTAGAGGCAATTACAGAGGAGACAAGACAACCCCAGGGCCCTAAGGGTAAAGACCAAGAGCAGGTGCCACTTCTTAAGGGCTGCTGTAGCTGGGTCAGGGGCATTTTGCAATATTGATCTTAACCATTTGAAAAGTTTCTGTGATGAGAAATCAAAACATCTGTGTTATTTAGTTAGAAAAGGAAAGAGTGAGGAAGAACAGAGCCCAACTAAGAGGCTCCAAGCTAATTTAAACTGTGTGGTTTTGCCAATAGAGATGCTGGTAAGGGAAGTCTGGGCAGTGGCAGCACCAGGACACTTCAGCAGCAAGGGGATTGGAAGGGACTTGCTGTTTTCCTTTTGGTCAAATATGAATTTGAGAGTGACTCAGGGGAGGGGGTAGTTACCACCTGGTCCCTGAGAAAAATGCTTAAATCAAGCACTTAAAATGGAAATGGGATCTTGAGATCAGAAAACAAAATGTGTGTTTTGGGATCATCTCCATACCGCCGTCATACACGACATAGTCCTCTTCCATGGGTGCTGCTGTGTCAGTCTCCAGCCCTGAGAACTCATCTAGGGAGGAAGAGAGATGAGGACAGGTCATCACAGGCCCATGGCTCTTCCCAGTGCCATCTCAGAATCCTGGCGACTCATTTATCCTGAGTGGCTCCCAGAAATCAGCTGCTGATTCCAGTGTCTCCTCACTTTAGCACAGGGAGTATCAGCAGAGCCAGAGAACTCTCTGGACACAATGCCCCTTGAAAGGTGTGGCAGGACGACAGGAGGAAGAAGTGGTGGCTACCAGATGCTTCATGGGCTCTGGGTGTTCTCTGGGTGTGCTGTGTGAGTTATCTACACAGCACATCCTTTGGATAACGGTGTTTATCACACCCACTTCTCAGGCTCCACACTGAGGCTCTGAGAGGATATCTTGTGGCCCGAAGCTACAAGGTGGTGAACAGAGAACTTGAGCTTCTCTCTTTGCCTCAAAGACCACATACTTTATACTCCATCAAACTGCCTCTACTTTTTAGATGCTGAACTAGCCAATCCAACCGTCTCTAAACCTGTGTTGTTTGACTCAACATTTCTCAGTGAAATGAAAGGGGAACAAGTATATAAACTCCCATCTCCATGAAACTATATGCATCAATTTGGCATTTATTTTTAGCATTAGATCTAATTTACATAGCAATGTTTCATTATATAACATACAGTGCCAAGGTGAGCTCCCACAGTGAAGGGCAGGGGCAATCTGCTGTTGCCTGCTCATCTCTTCTGAACATAGCAGCAGGACACTCACAGCTACCCTCAGCTGCTCAAGACAGGCTCCAGCATCCTTGCACACCACCTAAGGGTGACAACCTGTACTGACAGTGACCCTAATAAGGCCAATTCCAGATCATCCACCCTTCAGGGACAGGATTATCATCTTGTGAAAAAAATCCCAAACATGGCTATTAATACATATCATTATTATATACTATGATCACCCAGAGCCTAGGGCAACCTCAATATGCCTGTATCTAAGATAGAATTATTTCTAAGTCAATTCAATCTTTTCCTGGGTTCACAATGCCTTAACTTTGGGTTTATCTTGCTGACACTGCTTGTTTTTCTTTCCTCTGAGTGTTTAGCTGTTTAGGAGCACAGTGTGACTTTCCTACCAATCATTTCCATTCTGTTCTCATTATGTCTCCAGGTTTCAAAAGAAATAAACAAAGATGCGCAGTTTTTCACTATCCCAGGACAGCATGAGCAGGGAGAAGCAGAGCTGTCTTTGTGGATTCCCGTGTCTATGGTCGCTCCTTCAGCGGCTGAAATAGCTGGTGCCTTGCAGGAGGTCACACATGCTAACTTAGATCACCCCTTGTGATGACCAACACAAGGCATCTGGCATAAGTGAACATCCCACCAAGTAATTTAACCCATCTCTAGAACCAAATAAAATCGATTGGTTTCTGAGTTACCACCATCTTCTCCCCAAGGAAATGTCTCTGCTGTGTGTAATGACTGCACATCCACATATGGTCAGAACTGATGACCACCTGACTGCCATGCAAGATCATCTATAGAACTCTGTAAAACTGGATGTCCTATAACCCAACCCAACCCCCCTCCCTCTGTCAAAAGTTTGATCTTCATATAAAAGCGGCTTCCAGTCATTGACATGTTGGTGTAGGCAAGGCTTTTCAATACCTCACCTGTGGTCATGTAAAAAGCAAGCAAGCAAACAAACAAACAAAAAATGAATGCATGATGTCTCCAAGGAATTAGGGCCTCAGCTCCAGAGACATTGACAGTTTTTTTTTTTTTTTAAGTTTGTTCTCCGTAGAAATTTAGAGAAAGGGAGAAAACACCAGCCGTGGGGACTTGGACACATTCTCACATGGTATGACGGGTTCACTGCAAGTGCATTTTGATTTTCTCTTGGTAATTTCTGCCAAAGGGTGAACGTGGAAGGCTGGAACTGTTTTCTATAATGATGAATGTGTTTCTCCAAAATGCAATGAGGTCACATTTCAAATTCTTGAATGTTCAGTTGGCTCAGGGCACTTCCAAATATATGCAATTGCACCCAATCTACTGCAGAAAGAGCCTGGAAAACAAAGATCACTGGCTTTTACTTCCCAGCTAGAAAACCCAGAATCCCTGTGTCTTAAGATATTTAGATGCCTAAAGACGATAACGTGGTACCCTGAAAAATCAGAGCCTACTATCTCTTGACTCTTCTGGTGTTCATTCTGAGCAGAGAAGTCAATTCTAGCTAAAAAAAATTAAAAATAAAACCCATTGCACTTGTGTGTGTGTGTGTGTGTACACACATGGATATGTATGTGTGTGCATGTGTGTATATATATTGATGTGTGTATGTCTGAATACATGTGTGTGTATGTGTGTGGATGGATGCACAATGGTGTGTGTGTGTAAAAAGAGAGGAACCAATTCAATAATATACAGGAAACAAGCATGTAATGCACATCTATGGCTTCGGGGAAGTACGGCATCCATAACAAATGAGGAAGTATCCACAAATAACAGAGTTGCTGGCATGACTGAATGGCCCAAGGTTATTCTTAGAATGTTTCTTGAGGAGGAGGCATGATTTAACCAAGCCAAGACTTGGATGTTTGAAAAGATGCTTTGAAAGCTGGAGAGCTAAAACAAAACACCAGGACTTTATAGAAGGAATGGAACGTCCAGTGGTCATCTGAAGCGGGGTGAGGAGAGGGGTTTGGAAAAGCTCCTCACTGGTATTCTTCACTACCACCAGTGCAGGTTCCAAGTCATAACCACAGCAGCAGTAAACACTCAGGTACTTGGGCTTGGGAGTACAGCAGCCAGGATGGTGTCTGGCTGATTTTAGCTGTGTAAAGAGGGAACCACAGTGTATGCACAAGGAGTGCACGTTCAAAATGGAACACTACTTAGCACGACAAAGAAGGTGGTGTGAAGGGAGCATGACCCTGAAAGGCAAAGCCAGGGCATTGGTGAGGCCCAGGTGTTCCAGTGGCTTTTGTCGGGGAGCCAAGGAACAGACCTTCTTCCTCTGGTGCTGGGGCCTGACTGGGACCACCTCTGCTCCAAGTGTCATTACAATGATTACAGCACATTCACAATTGAGATCATTACAGGTGCTCAGTCAACAAAGAAAGTGTGTGTTATGTAGTTGGTGAGCAGGCTTTCTAGAGCAATCTGACTCTGCTATTTTCAAATCTCCAGCCATCTTTGGAACTAAATTCCTCCACAAGAGGCAAGCAAGCATTGTGACTGGCTTGTGGGCATTTTTGATAACATCTTTCTAAACCAGAAACCAGTGGACAGAAAGCCTTTGGAGTCCACTGTAAGTAACTCAGGAAGTAATAACCTGTGAGTGCTAGGTCAGTGGACCAGCTTAGTAACACAGAACAAAAGCAACTCTAGGACATGAGATAGAGGGAAAAAATAAAAAGAATAACAATAAGGGAGAGGACTCGAGGGGTGATGAACATGCCTGTGGTCTTGATGACCCGATGTGTGCACAAGCCTTCTCACCCAAACTCCTCAGACGGCGATAACATGCACGGCTCTTTATATGCCAACCACACCTCAGTGAGAGGGCTTTAAACTACGATATTAAGTAACTACGATTATAATAAAAGCAGGGAAGAGAACCTTCAAGTTCTAGAAACAGCTGATATAGAATGCAGAGTTCACTGGAGGGTTTTGAAAATAAGGCACAGTCCATAAAAAATGGCAAGGAGACACGCCACTCTCGCCGAATTTAACTTTTTTTTTCATCAGACTTTGTGTTTATTTGTAGTTGATTTTAAAATGCTGCCTAGAGGTCCATTAGCCTTTGGGTTGAGCCAAAGAGTTAGAAGAGGGGTTGCAAGTGACATGAGCACTGTGCATTGTGACTGGCAAAGAAAAGCGTGAACACAAATGCTAAGAAAATCTACTGGATTTTACGTCAAATTAAAGTCTGGAATAGAACAATGTAAATGGAATAACATGCTACAGGGCTTTTAAGATGCAGACAAAGTAAAAATGCAAACCAGCAGTGATGAAAGCCAAATCCTAGGCAATCATTCCTTTGTTTACAACCCTAATTAATTACTAAGCAATTTATCTATAGTTACAGTACTACTTTCAGAAACAAACATATTGATGTATGCAGAAGGAAGAAGTTACTTTAATACTAAAATGTTAAAAGCAAATCCAGGGACCAAGTGACAGTTCAGCAGGTTAAGTCACTTGCGCTGAAGCCTGATGACCTGAGTCCCCTCTCTGGAGCACACATGGTGAAGGAGAGAACTGACTCTCACAAGTTGTCTTCTGACCTCCACATACAAACTATGGTACACGCGTACCCAACACCACCACCCCACATAAATAAGTAAGTAAGTAAAGAAATGTTTTTTAAAAAAGGAAATTCAGATTTGTACTCACCAAGGGAATGTTACAAGGGTTCTCTTCCCAGGGGCTCTCTCCCCTGGTTTGCGTTTCTTTGCTCTCCACTGTGGACTTTGAAGATGTGTCCCGTTTTCCCATTAATTTTACACCTTTCTGTGCAAACAATGCTCTGGAAGTGGATCCTCAATCTTAACACGGTGTCCATGCTCAGGTTCCTCGGGGCTCATCAAGGGCAGCAACGCTCTGTGAGAATTCCTGGCTGGCAAATGTGTCCTAGGAGGAAGGGTCTTCACTGCCTTAGACTAAAAAAAGATCCAGGCTTTAAAGCCTAAATGTGTCATTCCGACCCAAGGGAAGAGCGTGTATCTGTCCCCTCTGCGTCAGAGGAGAGCTTCATCCAGGATAATCTGAACAGAAGCCTGAGAAGAGAGCTCTTCCACCATGACCTGGACCTTCTTGGTTTCCGTTCTTCAGTGGAAAGACAGGCAGATGTCAGTAGTGACTGGAGAGCCCAGATCAGCCATGGCAAAGCAGAAATGGTGTGTTCTTCAGATGGAAACCCCATACTCTCAGGAGAAGCCTCCTCCTTTGACATGGGCATTCTCCAAAAGGAAGGCTGATCACCAGGCTTTGATGCTCGGTGAATTGCTGGCTTTCTTGACAACCTACCAATATGTCTCCCCCACCTCTCTCTCTCTCTCTCTCTCTCTCTCTCTCTCTCTCTCTCTCTCTCTCTCTCTCTCTCTCTCACACACACACACACACACACACACACACACACACACACACACACCAACTCACAGTAGAAAGCACCTAGGGAAACACAGCCCAAACCAATAATACTAAGTTTCAGTTGTTAGGTAAACAAAAGACACCTTGAACTTTTAGATGAACAACAAATGTATATATGCACACACCTACACCGTATATGCATCTCACACTGTATTTCTTAGTTACGGAACCTGACAACCTTGACTGTATCCCAAGATTCCTCTGCCTGACTGCCATTCTGCCCTGCCCAGCACTCACCCCATTTGTCAAGCTCTGAGACCCGCCTCTGACTTGCAGTGTACTAGTCAAGTAAGCTGTCTACATTAGAACAAAGCTGGTTACCTTCCTCAGGGTAGCACTCTGGGATCCCATTTGAGCCCATTATAAGGTTGCCGGCTTCATCCTGATGTTCCAGGGTCCCTGGGGGACAGGTAGGAGAGGGGGTGGTAGGTTCCGGGGTGGTGGTAGTGGTAGTTGTCCTCCGGGTAGCTCGGGTTGTAGTTGTGGGACGCCTGGTGGTGGTTGTGCGGCGGGTGGTGGTGGTGGTGGTCCGGCGGGTGGTGGTGGTCCGGCGAGTGGTAGTGGTTTGGGGTTGAAGGGTGGTGGTGGTGGTAGGCACAGTGGATGTTGTTGTGGTTGGTGGCATGGTTGTGGTAGGAAGATGAGTGGTTGTTTTGATGACCTCCAAACCCACCAAGGGCTTCCCTCCAAGACTCAAGATGGGTTTATCCTGGGCACTGGCCAGAGGTTTGCCATGTCTCCCCTGCCCAAAGAGGGGGAGGCCATCGGGACTCACCATAGGAGTTCCTCCCAGATCTGAAATAAAATCAAGCAAGAGATACACAACAAGGTGAACCGATCTAGGGACAAAAAACACAATGAGAAAGTGCCTTCTCAAGGCTTATGTATGCCTATGCATTACCAGCAAAAGGCAGAGGAGCAGCGGTGTATGTCTGAGGTGGTGATATCTGGTGCTATCCAGAGAGATAGGCTTAGGAGACTGTCCATCACACCCACTATAGAACTATATAAACTCCTAAAGCAGTGTGCACCATTACCAGAGAAAGCTGTGTCTGCTAAGAGAAGTGGTCCTTTGCTCTTTATTTCTACTCCTAGGGGAGGAAACATGTCAGGTTGGGCCAGCGGCCGCAAACATTTCCACTAAAGTCCAGAGAGTAAGTATTTTAAACTTTGCAGGCCAGATGGAGCTATTCAACTCAGCCCTTGTAGTGCAAAACACACAGCAGACAATGCATAAACAACACATACGTCATGGGGCAGATGACACATAAGTGAGTGGTCCTGTATTCCAATGAAGCTTTTGCATATAGACAAGGAAACGTGAATTTCATAAAATTTCATATTTTCTTAACCATATGTCACAAGACATTTTTCTTTGGGAGAAAGGGGAAGAATCATTTCAAAATGTAAGAACTGCTCTCACAGCCTTCCAAATCAGGCAGTCCAGGGGTTGGTCTGTGGGCTATATTTTTCTGACCTGAGCTCTAACTAGCTAAGTTCAAGAACAAACTACAGGACATTTCCAGAGGGGGAGTGGGAAGAAATAACAGTAACTAAAACCATAAGGAAAATGCTGTGTTCTGGCGCCATTTGAGGGCCTTCTTCCCACATAGCTAAGAGTGACAAGACCATGGGCAACCATTAGAAACAAGGAGTGTGGTGAAGACCACAGCTATCCCACAGCGCCCTCAGCTTTTGTTCCTACGAGTCAGTCTCACTCACCCACAATGGTGCGACCATCTCCCCCGAGTCTCACCCGGAGAGGATTGCCATGTGAGTCTTGGAGATATCTCCCTTCAGCATTGAAGACCAACCCACGATCCAGGTCCACAACCTAAACCAAGACAACACAGATGGAAAGAGGTACTGGGGACCCCCAAATGTTCACATCTCCAACTAGGTGTACAGACATGTGAGCATCCATAGACCACTATCATTTGCAAAGTTGGCAAAATCAGGTGCAATTATAACTTGTATTGTATTGCTTGCCTTGCATCACTGCTTACCTACACGATACATAAACTGTTTTGCTTCCCAAGTATGCAAAAGACATTCCAAGTACCTATTTTTAACCATGTGGTACATTGCAAACAGGAACGAACCTCAGGGTCCACCAACTCATGGAAGAGCTTAAATAAAGGCCCATCAGCAGCCAGGAGAGGAATGTGAGAGTCATGTATACACTGACCTAACTTTATGCACACCCAGGTAACAGGACTGATTATTCTGCAAAGAAACCAATGTGCTTTATATATAAGCTTGAAAATGTCAAAGACATGTGTTCTGGAAGAATATCTACCAAGATGTCCCCAAGGGGTCACTTCTGGGAAGCAGTTTGGAGTTAAGAATGTTTCCTTTTCTTGTATTTAATGATTGAATGAACAGATATCACCAGTTGCTTAAACATATGAAATGTTTTCATTGTGCTACTTATGTTTAAAATAAGGTAAAATTTTGGTTATTGAACTAAAAATATTTAATTTATAGAAATACTATAAAATATAGAATAAATACAGGAATTTCTTATTCTAAGAAATGATAAATCTTGCAAATGTATTATTTTCCCTCTAAGGAAGAATGTCATGCTCTTCACTGATAGTCCCTTAAGTGTGGTCCTGGACCAGCAGCATCCTCATCTGTTAGTGACTCTTCAGATGCACAATGACCTGGCAGGGCCACAGTGATCCCATTCTGGAAAAGCATCTGAAACCCATCTCTATGTAACCACGATGCAAGAAATGTCCTGCCCTGACAGTAAAAATGAGACGTTTATTGTAGATCCTACTTTCCAAGTCAGCTCTGATGGCCTCTCAGTCTTAGCTAGGATGGAGTGTAGTCTCAAGACCTTTTCAGTTCACAAGTATTTATAAGGCAATTCTGTTCTGATTGGCATGGCTTTCATCTTTAGTGCATCTCTGATGAAATTTTCAAAAACTCTCAGTATATTTTTTTAAACCTTTTCATTATAAAGATTGGTAATTCCACAGTGAGATTTTTTTATTCTTTCAAAGAATATTTTCAGTCCTTGAATATTGTTTTCTATTCACTGTACTCAACCCACAAAAATCCCCTAAACATTTATCTTAGCCCCAGGCAGGAGTTTAGCGTATTGGTCTAAACAAAAAGCACTATCACATATTTTCAATTTCAGTCAGACAAAGATCAGATCCAAGGGATTAACTGATAAAACTGTCTATTGGTTTAGAGATTTTTGTTTGGATTTAGTATTTCTTTTACAAAAGATTTGAGACAACTAACAATACATGGTAATATCTAATTATATACTAAGCAGAAAAAAAATACAGGGAGGAACATAGGAAAAGCCATTTTTAGACTCTAGGTAAGTGCTGCGGTGGAACCACGAATTTCTCATATCTTCCTGACAATCAAAAAAGATTGACATCCTCACACAGTGAGGTTTTCCAAGGCCAAGCCTCACTGATCAACAAAGACTTTCCAGACATTGAAAGCAATTATATTTAAGGTAGTTAAAACTAAAGATGAAAAAGAAAAAAAGAGAAAGTTTCTAATGTGAGTGGCTATCATATTTCCTGAACACGAGACATATCCTCAATTTACCAATGACTTTTCCTTTCTTAAGCTGTTAAATTCTTAGGTAGACAGGATGGGGCACCTCTACAACCCCATTGCAAGAGAGTCTATGGAGCAGGAGGAGCTCAAGTTTGAGGCCCAGCTGGAGTACACAGAAAATTTATCAGTAAGAGAGGGGAAGGAATGGGAGAGAAGGAGAAGGGAGAGGGAAGAAGAGAAGAGGGGAAGGGAAGAGAGAAAAGGAGAGGTGAGGAGAGGGGAGAGGAGGAGAGGGAAGAAGAGGAGGGGAAGAGGAAGAGAGATGAGAGGAGGGGGAGGGGAGGGAAAGGAAGGGGCAGACCGCTTGGTTTATTGGCACACAGTATCAATGGTTTTCTCTTCCCGACAGCATGGGAACACCTTGTGTGTGTAAAGAAGTTTACCTTACCCACTTTGTTCCTTGAGGACCATTGATGACTCTCTGTCCGTTCGGTTTTCCAATACCACCAGGAGGTATGTGCTCTTCTATATTTGGTCTTCCATTATAGCCTACACAGCAGGGAAAAGAAAGAAAAAGTTCCTAGTAAATTCAACCTTCCTAGACCATTGACTTCATCAAACTGTAAGTGCACACACATCACCTCCAACAAATACAAAACAAAAACAAATTCCAACCAAAAGCATCTGTGTTTTAGCTAATCAGATGTTGGCTACAGAAGGACAGTCAAGTGACAGTCTGACAATGCTGGGGACTGAGAATGTGTCTCAGAAGTACCTTAGTAGTTCTAGTTTCATTTTCAGCTGGAATAATGGAGATGATGTCTAAAGAGTTTTAAATGCCATCAAACAGGACAGCTATTTCCAGCTGACTCATGTCCCAGGGGTCAGTCGTCATGCGGTATTGTCCCAGCATGCTGCTCTCTGCAGTACAGCTTAAGAAGTACTTACTAAGTTGTTTCCAGACAACTCTAGGGGATAGGTGGCCTTTATTCTCAACTGAGAGCCTCTGTGGCCCAGCCTGACTTCAGAAGAGGTGTCATGGCTTCTGACAATGCTGCTGGTCAGAATTACTTCATGCCTTCCCTTGTATAACAAGCTTGTCCAGTTACATTGGGTTCTATTACATGCATTGGTAAACTCTACATCTATTAATATGGTTGTCACTTAAAACAGTCATAGTAGAAAAACTATACCCATATGGGAAAACACATCAAGCAAATTAACATGCTGCCAGGTATGGTGACTCTTGCCTGCAAGCTCAGCACTCAGGGAGCTAAAACAAGAGAAATGCTATAAGTTTTGAAGGCAACTTCAGCTATTCAGTAAGTGCCAGGCCAGTCTGGACTACAGAGTGAGGCACTGCCTCAAGCAAATGAATTAATGAATCAATAAATAATACCACCAGATTCTAACACATTTGCTAAAGATGTTCTAAGAAACTCCAGGTACACGTGAGAGAAGTACAAGGTTCAACTGAATGCAAATTTATCATAAATGCCTTGGACCCTGCCCTGCTGGTTCACATGGACCCTAGTTCATAGCTGTTTACATTCCATTGTCTGTTACACAATTCAGGGCATATGTTAGCCTGATGCAACTCTGTGATGGCTTTACATGTACTTTCTACATGTTGTAGATAGCATTTGGTGAAACAAATGTCTAAGCAATTCCTACATAAGACATTTGAAATTGAGCTAGGGTTTATCTGGTTGAGTTTTATATGCAAAGGATAAGGATGAAACAAGCAGAAGACAAGCCAGTACACACACACACACACACACACACACACACACACACACACACACACACAATACATACATATACACCACATACACACACATATATACACACATACATACATACACATATACATACATATACACACATATATACAAACACACACATACATATATACACACATACACACAAACACACATATACATGCATATAAGCACATGCATACACACAAACATATATACACACATATTACTGTTGGTTCCTTAAATATGTTCTGCCAAGTGAATAACTGAAAATAACACCTGGCTAATACACATTTTCACAGATGAAGGGGCAGTTTGGAGAGTGACAGGATACTGGGCTTCATGTTAGGAGCCCAACTGCCACTCAGACATCTCCGGTCAAACCCATTTAAAAGCCAAGACCGCAGTGCAAACCAATTCCCTCCCCCAATACACAACTGAACAAAGACGTGGGAGCGATGCCTGCTTGGTTATTGTGGATGCTTAGTAATACAAAATAAGCTTTAAAACAGACAAAAACCCACCTTCAACCAATAAGCACATTTTAGAAAGAAATGGAAAAGATTCGGTGACTATAGCTGAGAACAAGTTACCTTGTGCAAGCACGGGTCTCGAGGGGGGCTGGCGCGAGACCGGGGTCCGGAATCTCCGCTGCATCCGCTGGCGCAAGGAAAGCATGGGAGTTGTGGAGGAGTAGCTGGGAGGGGCGCGGGTGGTATACCTTGGCCAGGAGTGGGTGCTGGAGGCGGGACTTGCAGTGGCAGGGTTTCGAGACTGGTACTGGGGAGGTGGGTGTGAGGCTACTAAACGACTTCCTGGGGGTCGCCTTCCAGGAATGGTATTCTCTTCCTGCACAAGGCTCCCTCCTTGGGGAGCCAGCCCAGTGGCAGCCCTGTCCTTCTCAAAGTTTCTGTCTGCATACTTGTTATTCCTGTGGGGGGAGGAAGAAGGCCACTTTGAAACTGAGGTAGTCAGAGCATCTTCCTTGCCTTTTACAATTCCTTCCTTTTCTTCTTCCTCTTCCTCCTCCTCCTCAATGAAGACTGACTGCTGAGATTCAGGCAGTAGGGGACCCTTAGAAGGTGAGATCTTTTTCACTGGTGTGGCCTGGACCCCAGCCCTGCTGGAAACCTGGGCCCGGTGATAGGGGCTGCCAGGCCGGCTGGGTCTCACATGGCTGGGCTGAGGACTGCTATCACTGTTCCCTGGCTGGGAGCCGGCCTGACGATGTCTGAACGTGGAAGGACGGGCATCCTTGGCACGAACAGAGTGAGCCAGAGCCGGGACAACCGGGGCCTCTATTTCGGTGCTGTTGTCCTCATAGCTGCTCTGGGAATCCTCATCCTGACTCTGGGAAGCCGAGGGGAGCATCCCACGCGAGTTGAGTGTGTGTGAGCGGTCACGCCCTGTGTGATCAGGCATCAGCTTGGGCTGGGAAAGTGACCTGTCACTATCCTTACTCTGAGAACTAGAAATCTCTGAGCTACGGCTAGGTGCCAGTCTTCTGGGAACAGTGGATCCAGGGAAGGGCTGCGATCTCGATGCTGGAAGCCGAGCAGGGGGCAACTGGCGGCTGGTAGATCCTGGGGATGTTCGGCGAGCATCCTCATGGGTACTCTGTTGCAAGTCCTGTGCCTTGGAGGACAGAGGGGATTTGCCCCCAGGATGTACATCTGCTCCAGCAGTTTTGGGGTTTTCTGGGATGGGCTCCTTCCTGTACAAGCTGGCTCCTCTCTGGGGGCCTCTTCTTAGGGTGTCCCAGCCCCCAGAGGCTGGATGCCTGGAGGAGGAAGGTGAACGATCATTGACCACAGTGGCTGGAAGCGGCTCTTCATCCTCCCCACCTCCGTAGACATCCGGGCTAGGCCTGGTGTGGGATGTGGGCTGTGAAGGAGCCCTGGTAAGGACTTTTGAAGCTGAAGTAGACTGAGGAGACACAGAGGGATGCAGCCTTAGTCCCCGGAATCTGGGGAATCTGTTTGGATTTCTGCTGTGGGTAGCGAAGGGCTTATTCCGTGTCAAGCTGAAGTGTCCCAAGGCAGGCCGGGTCTGTTGGGTCTGAGCAGTGGCCTCAGCCTGCCTTCTGGTGTCTCCTGCATCTCGGTCACCATCTCCCCAACCATCAGAAGTGTCCTCCTCCTCAGAGCCTTCTGTCTGAGAAAAGGGGTGAGAAGAGCCAGAGGGTGACACGGCAGTCCGGGAAGGCGTGTGGGAACCAGAGGCAGGGGCATCCTGGCGGTCCTTCAGGCCCCTAGAAAGCTGGGATCTGGAGTGTGGTCGGGAGGACCCTCTGTGCAGTGGGAAATGCCCTGAGGGTTGGGCTGCGGCACTGGAATCTTCCTCACTGGTGGAGGAATGGGAATTTCGCGATGCAGATGACTCTGCTTTTGCACCTGGGAGCATGCGACTTTTGTCCCTGAGCATGTTAGAAGCCACATGGCGGCTAGGGGTCGGGGTGGGCTTAGACCCGACTGGATTATTAGGTGACTGGGAAGAAGCAGCTTTAGGATCAGGTGAGCCTTCTTGATCATGTTCATTTTGGCTCACAGAGTCATTGTCTGTGATGGGGTGGGTAGAAGAGGCCGTCACTGAAGGCTCAGCCCCTGACCGAGGATAGGGAACCAGTGAGGGGCCACCCCTATCCATCCCTTCCTTGCGGGGCAGCACTGGCAGGCCAGCCCTTGCTGGAGTCCTGCCGGGAGCTAGAACCCGATGACCAGGTCTACTTGGTATCCTCAGGGGTCGTCTCTGGTCTAGGGTCTCCGACTGTGCTGGACGAGGATCTTCAAGAGAATCCAGTTCCTCTTCACCAGTGACTTCCTGAGGATCCAGCGCTCCCATTTTAGAGTGAAGATGGGTTTTCCTGGGAGGCCCGCCATTAGCCAGGATTTTGTTCTTTAAATCAAGGAGGACATCCTTGGCATTTTTGGCTGGGGGAGTGTGTTCTGAAGAAGTGGCGGCTTTGGGAGCCGGGGATGAAGGCTGAGATTGCTCCGGTTTCCAGCTGTTTCCCCCATTCTGGTGTGCACTGGCCTCCGTGGAACTGGCTGGAACAGATTTTTAAGGGTGTCAGAGGAGGTTTAGGAGTCACCACCATCCTGTGTGGAGGAGTTCCAAATGTCTCACTGTAATTGATCACTTCTAATCTCTTACAACACTAAACATGCACATCCCAGCTAGAACATTCTTTTTGTTGTCGTTCTATTTTACTTTACACAGCAGAGTTTTAGAACCTATGTGTGGACTGAATCAGGGCATGCAACAATTTATCATTTGAAGAAATTCTGGGATGAGTGCTTAGATGTATAGTCAGCCCTCTGCATCCATGGAGCCTGCAGCCTCAGATTCGGCCAATCTTGCCTCAAAAATGTTTGTGGAAAAAAATGTGTCTGTACTGATCAGGTATAGATTCATTTTTCCCCTAAATAACGTGTGTTCACACAGCATTTCCACTAAATTGTAGTGTGAGTAAGCTAGGGGGAAATGTGTGTGCAGGTTCTGTGCAAAGACTTCCATTTCAGAAAAAGGGCTTAATGTCTGCAGAGTTGGTATCATTGGGGGTGTTGGAACCCAACCCAGAATACTGAGGGATGACTATGAGTCACTGGTTTTTGTAAGTGCAAGATCTGAAGTAGGACTTTCTTAAGCTAATCATTAGTGTGTTACCAATGTAGCATAGCTGTTCTTAATGTCAAGTGACCTACACTCAGTTACAGTGGAATGATATATGCAAGTTGCAAATGACTGGAGTGAGCACTAAGCTTGTTCACTCCAAAGCACCAAAGGGGACCCCTGCTTCCCCTCAGCACATTTTCCCTTGCTCCCTCTCTGACTTAAAGTTTCTTTCATAACAGGTGAAGTTGTATCCCTCAAATAAGGCTTAAACTTATAAGACAAAAATAGTATCTTAAACATGTCCTATGATTCATTCTGTGTTGACAGAAGAACTGAGGGAAGGGAGGTTGTATTGGAAATGAATTTATATACCAACAGGGGACCTAGAGGGGACAAACTTTTTCTCAGTGTCTCCCAGCATGAAACTGTGGGCCTTCACAGTGTACAGTGGAGAGAGCTGTACATTGTCCAGAATAAATGTCAAGAAGCAACAAAGTAATCATGGTCCACAAACAGTCCACCCCATCTCCGGATCTTTGTGAACTTGTTGCTTCTAATACTGATCAGACAAACCAGGCAACTGAAAGTCTTCTGAGAAATGCTGCACCCCAAAATAGAGGACAAAGCAAACACTTTAATCCTTCCAGCAGAAGGCTAATAATTAAAATACCAGATTAAGTTTACAAACATGTTATTTCCATCCCAATATAAGCCCCAATACTAATACTAAAGTAATCATATGACTAATATATTGATAATACTATAAATAAATTATTAGTATCAGTAGTAACATTTTAGCCTTTGGAAAGATATATTTCAAAGGGGACTACAAAATATTTTAGAAACAGCTGTGCAGACAGACAACCCTGAAAAAAAATCGACTGAACATCTCTAAACCCAAAAGCATGATTCAAAGTAACACAAAACAAAAGGCAGGAATGAAAGGAGAGAGGAAAAGCGCAAACACACAATGCTTACTTGTTGGTATAGTGACAATGAAGGCTTTGGAGTGCGGCCCCGGGCCTCTCCTGTTTGTGGCCCGGATTTTGAACAGATAGCGTTCCCCAGGCTGCAGACCGTCCACCATGGCAGAAGTAGTGTGTCCAGAGAAGGTGAGGGACTTTGCTCCAAATGGCTTGAGAGCCGGGGCATATGAAAGAATGTATTCTGAAATGATTTGGCAGACGGTTGGAAGGAAGAAAATGAAAACAGTCCTGTAACCAGCAGACAGACCGAGTGGGCAGAATGGATTAGAACACACATTGCTGAAGCTAACATCCTGGCATTGCACACCTGGTCAACAGTTGCAGCAGAAGGATGGGGTGCAAGGGAAGCTCACACTCATTAAAGCCCTAGGAAGTTGCAAGCAGGCAACTTGCTATTTTAAGAAATGAAGCACACGGTTCTTTATACACTTGATCATATATATATATATATATATATATATATATATATATATATAGTTTAGGGAGGTTCTGTCTATTTATAAACTTTCTATACTGGAGTTAACATACCCCAATGTAAGAAACCAAGGGGCCCCCAAAGTGCCAACTCCCAGAAACTGATTCTGAGTAACTGCTCACCTCAAATCTCATTTACCAAGTGGAGTGACTTTGAGTACATTAACTCAGAAAAATGCCATATTTGGCATAAACCTTCCCTCTTATAAGAATTATAAAAGTTCTTATTCACTCCATGCTGCTGAGACTATTTCATAGTATTTAAAACTGTGAGGAAAAAGTCAGTCATGGAGCTGTGTAGTCCCTAATGTTTCCATTTCTATTGGCTTGTCTATAGGCACAGAATGCCTTTGGAGTTTGAAAAACATGGATGGTCCAGCATAAGGGACTGTTTCTTTTACTACATGTGAATTTTGCTTGTATTTATTCATATTTTTAAACTTGTTCTTTATTTTGTATTTTTGAAATTTAAAATATACCCTTCCCTCCTACCCTTCCCAAGTGGCCAGCCCTGAAATCGTGTACATACATATAACATTAGATAGGCTGAGAAGTTTGTATCTATATATTTTGAAATATGTATATATATATATATATATATATATACATATATATATGCAACAATAAAGGCAACAGCATATTTCACAGTATAATTTTAATGTTCAACAAAGAATTATCCTTGCCTATTCTCTCAGTGATTTAAAATTCAAATACCTTACATGAGAATCACCTCAGAAAAATAATGCGAATCACAGGAAAATCAAGCAATTACTTGAGTGTGGGGGAATCTTGACCTTTCTGTAAGGTTTGAGCTTTAAAAAAATAAAGAAGTCTTTCAACCAGGAATATCTTTGCACTGTCTGTCAGGGGAAACACAGCATTCTTTTCTCAAGAACTAGGCATTTGTAGTGACAAAGAGTGAGATATAGGAGAGCCCCATGATACAAAACCTCATAACTGTGATTCATTAGTGGATTAAGTACATCTAGAAAAACGCTTAACCATGTCAGAATGTGTACTGTCTTACTATGCTTTATGTTTCCCAGACACAGAAAATGCCCCCCAATTAATTATGAATTTGAATCTCACAATTATACCATCATGGAAACTAAAACAGGGCTAAGAAACACAAATCTTCCATCTTTAAGAACTCAGTAGCTATCATTTTTGGCAAGATTTTGCTGGCGACAGGTGACTTCCTTCGCCATTAGTTTCGATACACACTAAGACGTGAGACAGAAAAAGCATGACTCAGGGTTACAAAAATAAATCCACTAGATGGGCAGTAACTGCTGTTGTCAAAAACTGAACATCTAATCAGCCGAAAAGGTGACTTTACTTCCTTTTGAAAGGCCTGTTCTAGCATTGCAGTCCTTATAGACAGGGGGTCGGGGCTTATGGCTTCCTAAAAATCACCACTTAAAGGGACCAGCTAAATATGTGTTCTCTCTATTTGTTCCTGTGGGGGATAGGGACAAACTAAAAGAAGAATAAAATGTCATTCTTTCTAAAAGGTGAAAAGGAGATAAGTATAGAAAAATGTCATGCTAGTTATCTTCCTCGAGCCCCATTGTCCTATAAAAAGGCACACTGCTTGTAAGCCAAGTCATCTTATGATTGAATGGGGAAAAAATGAACTGTTCAATAGTTTCCATGAGGAAATTCTCAAAGGAGACTAGTCATGGTTTTCAGTGTTTCTCTAAACCTGAACAAACTGCTCAGAGCTTTTGGGTGTATCAGAACTAAATTTGCCTCTCCCAAATCTAATGTTTGATTGTAATTGGCTCCCATAATCTCATAGGGAGTGGCACTATTAGGAGGTGGCACTATTGTGGGAGTAGGTGTGGCCTTGTTGGAAGAAGTGTGTCACTATGGTGGCAGGCTTTGAGATCTTCTATACCCAAGATACTGTCCAGTGTCTTAGTTCACTTCCTGTTGCCTGCACAAGATGTAGAGCTCTCAGCTCCATGTCTGCCTCCTTGTCCCACCATGAAGATAACGGACTGAACCTCTGAAACTGTAAGCCAGCCCCAAACAAATGTTTCCTTTATAAGAGTTGCCAAGGTCATGATATCTCTTCACAGCAACAGAAACCCTAACTAAGCCACCTAGTAATGATAAAAAAGATTCCTTTCACTAAACAAAGATTCCATCTTTCCTATTATGAGGCAAAATCCAATGTGAGTCTTTAAAATGTCTCTGGATTTCTGAAACTTTTACACTGTAATGAAAAGATGTCTGCGTTTCCTTAACAGTCCCAACAGACTACTTTAAAACTTCACTAGCTGTACATATCTCATTCTATTTTTATTCTTTTAAAACACCAATAATCTTTTTCTCTATTTTTTAAAAATCCTTTCCTTGACCCAAATAAATCAATACAGACTGAAATTTAGGGAACAAATCCACTTACTGGAAGTCATGACTTAAGGTTTTCAGCCCCATTAAAACAATTTATGATCTCATTAAAGATCTTTATGGTTTCAGTACACCCCTGGGTCTCTCAGGCATGATGGAAAACTCTAGATTTAGCACAGGGTGTAAAGGTTATGACAGCACGTACTATAGACAAAAACATCTCCAGCGTGGCTATCCTGAAATGCCTCCCTACCGGAAGATGAGAAGACTAACTGACAGGTGATGACGTACACCTGTACGAAGCCTCCAAGTCCCCCTGGTTAGCACCTCACTAGACATGTTGTTTGCCTAGTTTTCTGTCAGTCACCACAGGAGCTTTGCTCAGAAAGGCCACTCAGAGCCAGGAGGAGACACTTACCTTTAACTTTCCCCTCAGTCTCTGGCAGTGCGTCCCAGGACACAGTAACAGCTGTGGGCTTGCCGCTGACTGGCCAGACATTCAGGTTCTCAGGGGCTATGGTGGGAGCTAGAAGATGATGACAAGAAATCAAACATTTCACAAGGCTCTCATGGACCTTCTGAATGGAAGTAGGGACAGGCCCCTCCCGCTCTACTTACTGAAGAGATAGTGTGTTCACAATTGATGACACACAAGAGATGATTCTACACTAGCTTTTCGTAAAGTGACTTAATGTCACTTCCACAAACTCATGCAGTGAGTTTAGAGACATCTAGATACAGGCTTTTAGGAATTTCAATTTTCTCTTCTGGATCAATATTACAGCATTAGAAATTAAAAACCTGCAACATCCTTTTGGTACAACTTTTGTTTTTCTGACAGGGACTCATTACGTTGCCCTGGCTGGCCTGGAACTTGTTATGTAGACCAGGCTAGCCTTGGATTCACATAGAATCACCTGCTTCTACATCCCAAGTGCTAGGATAAAATCCATGCCACCATATCCAGCCTAGTATACCCTTTAAAGACGTAGTTCTAGCTGTTGTTGAACTATAGCCTTAGCTATAGAAAAGATTTTTCCCCAAACTCAAATATAACCCAGGGACATCAGTGGCCACAACAGCAACTTATATGTGCTACACACTGGAGCTTGGTAGGTTCAACATGCCAGAAGAACATTTTGGTGGAAATCAGCTATCAGAGTATAAAGCATGGACCCAACAAAACTGTTCCTTAACCTCTTTCACCTCTCTCTCTCTCTCTCTCTCTCTCTCTCTCTCTCTCTCTCTCTCTCTCAATTTAATAGTTCTAAACCCAAACTCTAAATTGAATTCTAACTATACATACAAACTCTACTAGGAAGATTTATAGTTATTGAGACTTAAAAGCTGCCGGTGCTGCCCTGTGTCACTGATGACTTCTTGAACTGTGCTAGGTCTCAGTTCAGGAGTGACCCTCGGTTGAAATGCCAAGGCCATTTCAGATACAAACCAGATTCCGGCGTTCTCTGGAAGATGGATGCACTCCACTTGCCATCTCGTTCGCCTTGTGAAATCCGGACTGCGAATTCATATACCGTGTCAGGGAGCAGACCGTCCACCAGTGCACGCCTGTTAGACACTTGCTTGTAATCCCACCTGGCCGACTCCCCCTTCTCTCGGTAGCGCACAGTGTACTGTCTACGAGACAAGAACACAACCATCATGCTGGGGCCCAGAGTCTTCGAAGCTGAGCTCTAGCCTCCTTCCTGTTTGTTTCTCCCCAGTGACTTTTGGAAGTAAGAAGGGAGGGAGATATGAGAAGAAAAATCTAAGCTTTCAACTGTCACTGACTCTTATCTGTAGACGGAGTCCCCAGAAAGATGTGTAGAACAGACCAAGAAATACAGTGTATTGTTGTCCAAGACTAAAAACATCCCAGCATTCCAAAGATCAAACAGAGAAGACAACAGGGATGGATAAAGGGAGGAGGCAGGCAGAATTTATGAGAAACTAATTTCTAGGTGATGTGTGTGCATATGCACTGAAGACTGTGACATGTGTCAATCCCAGGAACCAGAACTGACTCCAGATAGCCAGATACACACACACACACACACACACACACACACACACACACACACACACACACACACGCACACACACATGCACACATGCATATGCATGAGCACAAAAAAGCCTCATTGAGCCTCATGCTCAATTGTACATGTTCTACAGACTCGGAAGAACAGGGACATGTGGTCTTGAATAGACTTGCTGCTGTGAAATGGAACAAAGAGTTATGCTTAGAGAGGTTATGTATGATCTTAGAGATGTATGTGTGATCTTAAAGAGGTTATGTATGATCTTAGAGAGGTTATGTGTGATCTTAGAGAGGTTATGTATGATCTTAGAGATGAGTGTGTGATCTTAGAGAGATCCAGTATGATCTGCAGGGGGAGAAATACCAAATGTACTGATTCTCAAAAACCCCAGACAGCAGACATCCATGACACTCTAGGGGCAGCAAACCCTGAAGACTGGACCTCTTTTAATGGAGCTTTTCTTCTTGGCTTCTTCCCAGTAGAAAGCCTTTGAGGCACTAAGAATGTTCTATTGAGGGATCAGGAGAGATAGCTCAGTTGGTAAAGTGCTTGCCAGTCAAGTGCAAAGCCCAGAGTCTGAGTCACAAAAGCAATGTTAAAAAAGGCCAGGCACAGGGGTACATGCTTGCAATACCAGTTGTGGGGAGGCAGAGACAGGGGGAGCCCCAGGGGCTTACTGACCAGCCAGCCTAGCCTACTTGGAAAGCTTCATGCCAGTGATAGACCCTTTCTCAAGACCATAAGTAAAAATAAAAAGACAAAGGACACCTGAGGAACAACACCCAAGGTTGACCTCTGGCTTCTGCATGCATGTTACATGGGCTCACACACAAGTGTTATTGATTATATGTAGAAGGCAAGAGAAGGCACCAGCTGAAGACATGGAGCAACGATGAACAAAGTAGTCTTTCTAAGGAGTCTAGCTTCCTCTGTTTTTCAGCAAGATGTTGGGAACCACAGCCCAGAGGCAGTCATGAGCACTTCCTGTTGGGGGAGAGTACATGCATAGAGAAACACAGTGGTTCTTCTGAGTCCCTCAATAGAAACATGTGTCATTCTACTAGCAGACAGTCAAGGCCATACTGTACCTACTATGGATCACAGTGTAAACACGAAATCTGAGCATTATGTTTCTTTTATTTCAAAGTACATCCCACTTTCCTGCTGTGGATAGCCTCAAAACTCAGTACATAAACAAGGCCATAAATCTTTGGCTTCTTCGTGGTTGTATAAACTATCAAGTCTTGGAACACAGAAAAAAAACTTTTAACCATATTCAGAAGGTTTTTCTGCAGTGCCGCAAACCATAAAGCTCACATAGAGGTTATTCTAACTTGATAAAATTGTTTTTGTCTGTTGCTACTACAGATGTGTCTAAAAGACAGAGCAGTACAACATCATAAGCTAAGAGAAAAGGATATCTTTGTTACACACAACAAGCAAGACATGACACACTTCAGAGATCAGCGAATGTCTACAGAGGAGTCACGTGTTAGCATTAGACAAACATCCACCACTCTACATGAAAATCCATCCTGCCTTGACTCTTCAAGAAGACTCTTGTCACAGTGATTACTGCACAAAGGGAAACTGAGGCAGAGGAACAACAAACATAGGAAATTTCCACACATAAGACAAAATGGAGCCCGTGAAATGTGAATTCTGTCCTGTGATTTACACACCCAGGCCCTGCTTGTTATGCAGGAAATAGATTGCCACAGAGTACTTCACCATTTAACAGCAAAAGAGAGGTCATTACCCACACAGAAAAGAAAATAAAATCAGGCAGGAGAGATGGGTCAGTGGTTAAGAGCACTGGGCTCTTCCACTGGATCCGGGTTTGGCTCTCAGAACCTTCATGGTGGCTCACAACCATCTATAACCCCAGTTCTAGAATATTTGATGCCCTCTTCCACCTCTGTGGGCACCAATCATGAACACATGGTACACATACATACATACAAGCAAAACATTCAGGCAAAAAAAGTAGAAATAAATACATCTTTACAAAGCTAAAAAAGAAAATTACTGAATTCCTTCAAAGGCCAGAGAAGCTGTATTTCTTGTCCATCAAGATAAGAAAGAAGCATGTGTACCTGGATGTGACAACTCTCTTCTGTTTTTCCACAAGAGGATCCACCCAGGCTACGAGGACAGACTGGGATGACATGACCCGGACACTGATATCTTCAGGTAGATCCAGCTCACTGTCTTCTGAAATGACAGTGGGCACACAAAAAGGCTCCTCTTACCATAGGTTCTGTACTGACTTCCTCTGGCCAAGCACTGCCTAACTTTTAGTTGCTCGTGCTTCATTTAGGTAAAACGAGATGAGTAGAAAGTTAAGTGATTGATTTGTCTGTATAAAGGGGATGTGACGGTTTGAAAGAAAATGGCCACCAAAGGGAGTGGCACTATTAGGAGGTATAGCCTTGTGGCCTTGTTGGGGGAAGTGTGTCACTGTGGGGGCGGGCATTTGAGATCTCTTTTGCACAAGCTACACTCACTCGTGACACACACACACAGTCTCCTTCCTGTTGATGGAAAGATGTAGGACTCTCAGCTACTTCTCCAGTACAGTGTCACACCACACCATGATGATAATGGACCAAGGCTCTGAACTGTAAGTCACCACCCCAGTTAAATGTTTCCTTTATAAGAGTTGCTGTGGTTATGGTGTCTCTCCACAGCAATAGACACCTTAACTAAGACGGGGAGAAAAATCTCCACTCTTGCTTTTCCTAACCATTGTCTGGGAAGCAAGTAATTCACTACAAAAGCTGCCGAACCAATCACAGGGCAGGTGAGGTAAAGGGGCTTCTACACATTGGTAGAAAACTGCAGGAATTCAGCTCGTTACATGCTGTAAATTTCTCAGAAACAATAAAACATGCATGAGCGCACGCATGTGGGGGGAGGAGAAGTTCACTTTGTTATTCCTTAGAGATCATGATGTGAAGTAAAAGTTCTGCTTTAAACGGGGTTATGAATTTCATGGGAGACCACGGTGTTCGTGTTTTAGGTTAAGTGGTTGCGAGGCAGATTGAACGCTATATCAGATATAAGATAGAGGTGTGTTTGCCAATTTCTTACTGGCACTTATTTTTGTCACCAAAAATATAGTCACAATGCTCACTCTCTTAGTTTGGTCTCTAACTAAGATGCACAAGGTGCCTTCAACTATGCTTGTAACTCTCTTTTGTTTTGGTTTTCTTTATATGGGTCATTTTTTTTCAAAAGAATACAGATTTTACCTAAGTTGGGGCACTTGGAATGGACTGTTAGGAAATCTGTCCATTCTCTATGAGAGTAATCAAGGAATGACACAAATGAATCAGGATTTAGGTGGGACAACTCTATGCAACGTGTAAAAGCATAATAGTTCCATTTTACCCTGTGACCTCACTAAAGGATTGGGCTGGAGTTTCCCCTTTCCTGCTTAGTTTTTGTCAACCTGACACAACCTAGAATCACCTGAAAGAGAGAGCCTCAACTGAAGAACTGCCCTGATCCGACTGGCCTGTGGCCATGTCGATAAGAGATTATCTTGGATCCAGCTGGGATCCATCCCTAGGGAGGTGGACCTAGGCTGTGTAAGAAAGCTAGCAGTACGTGGGCCACTGGGTGGACCAGAACCAGTAGACCTCCATGGCTTCTGCTTCAGTTCCTGTGTCACTGTTTGCCCTGACTTCCCTCAACGATTGACTGTCACCGGAAGGGTAGTAGGACATTAACCCTTTCCTCTCCTAAGCTGCTTCTGGTCATGGTGTTTATCACAGCAACAGAAAGGGACCAGAACACCTTAAATTGGGGTTCATGGCCAGAAAATGTATGCGTGTGATTTGTTAATGTTATGGTGATGTAACAAATACTCATCAGTGGATGTGAGAAAAAAATATACTTCAATAAGTGCACAATGATTGGGCTATCAGGGAGCCACAATTATGTATTTTCAGACTACTCTCAATGCCATGGCTTCTACATAAAGCGAGCTACGATGGTGTGTGTGTGCCTCCATGCTGCCCCAATAAACCAGCCCTTTCTCCTCCTTTGTTTGGGGTCTCAACAGGGGCAACTAAGAGAAGGACTAGACTGTGTCTTTCCATGGAATGATGTCTCACTCCCTCTAGCACTGCAAAGCAACTGTGCTAGGAAGCTACCCATACTCCTCAGTGAAATAGGCTTTATCAAAAGAATTAGCCTGTCTCTACACATGAAAGAAACATGTTTGTTCCTTTGACAGTCTGACCTGTAGATCCCTTCATTCCCTTTGAAATCCACCAATCCCATCATCCCATCACAACCAGCACCGTGTGGAAAACAGCATTCACACCAGACCATGGTTTCACCAATTGCATCCTTGAAAACATACCTGAATTCTTGCGTTTTGTGAGGGCAGCCCTATAGACTGGCTGACTCTGCCCCTGGGAGTTGGTGGACTGCAGGGAGACCACATACACCGACTCAGAGGCTGTGGACCAAAGAGCAGGACATGGGACAGTGCCCTTATTCCTCAGGAACCTATCTGCCCAACAGCCTATAGCCCCTCCCCTCACCTGCCCCTACCACAACCATGCTAAACATTTCATGTCAGTCTTCATTTAGTCCTTATTATGCCCTGGAAAGAGGCCCCTATCAATGTCTTTATTTCACAGGGAAGGAAAGGATCAGAGGCCATCACTGCCAAAGTCATAGAGTAGTTGGGCCTTCCAACCAGCTCTCCATGACTTTGGGGCCCCTGTTCTTATTAACTTCAGCTGAGGTAGAAGCAGGCCCTGAGTAGCTGCCACAGAGATACAGCAGAAAGTATCCAGCACTAGATGTGCACATCTCTCTGTGCCTTGGCCATTGACTACTGGGTGGAAATACAGCCTCCACACTGACACTAGCATCACCACCCAATGGCTCCAGGGCACCCCACATTGACCCCATCAGTGCAATCCTTGGCTGGCTCATTTCTCAGCCTCTGTTGCATGAGAGCAAGTGTCTCCTGTCTGGCATTTTCCTGAAGGTCTCCAAACTTGCTTGTTTTCCATCATTTACCACTCCTAGGGCCTGATATTGTCATCCTCTCCCTTCTGTGGTCCTGAGGCCCTCCACCAGCACGGCTTATCCATCTGCTTCTGTGTGGGGCCTCCTTTGACTCTCACTTTGGCATTGCTGCATCTCCCAGGGATTTCACTGACACAGAAGACCACCGATAAAATGTGTTTAATGATTGTCTAGGGGTGAGATGCATCGCTGATGTGACTTCGAGTCAGTCTCTAAGGTTCCTCAGTGAGCGCTCACGTCCTGTCATGCCCCCTGGCCGGTGGCATCTCTGTGGCGAACAGTGTCAAAGTGCTACGTAGAATCAATCACAAAGACGGGCACAGCAGACCCTGGAGAATTCACTTCACCGTCTCCCCGGCTTGTCTCAAAGCAAGCTTCTGTTAAGGCCTTTGTCTTCACAAAAACCCACCACGAGAAATCCAATCTGTTGATGAGATGATGATTCAAAAACTGACACATTGTAGAACGCTTAGAGGGGCCTATCCTGTGAGATCACACTGGGCTTAGAGCTTGTGTCTACCTTAGGTCCAAACTTGCCCAAGTTGAGGCAGCAAAAGAACAAGTTCATATCAACTTCAGATGAGCAGGGGTGCACTGAAGAGAAGAAAAATTAGCAGGGCCAGCCATGAAGAACAGGGTGATGCCAAATTACGTTTGAGTGTTTGATGGGAGTGAGATTAGCGTTCCCATGAAACGCTCATGGGAGCAACACTCTCCCACAGTATTAGACGTGCAGAGTGTCTCTCCTCTTTGGCTGGATAGCTGGGTAGAGTTTGGTCCATGTCATCAAGCCAGGGCTGAACAACGTGCATCACGAAACCCTCCAACGGCAAAGGAAAAATGGTCGTGATCCCAGATTATTCTGTGGTTTCACACCAAGTCTGTTTTTCCACATCTGCTAATCACAGAGCACACCCAGCCTGGATTCTCCTGCTTCCTTGGCTCTCTTGACATTTCTTGCAGCATTGGAGAAGAGAGCTGGCCGGTGTCTTTTTGCTGGAGTCTGTGCTTTGAGATGGCTCAGAGGTTCTGTGTGGCTCAGAAGGGCTTTGTGCCTCCTTGTGGGGACCATGTGGACACAAAGAATACCACACAATTGTCTCATGCTGGGAGCACCCATTCAAGAGGCTTGATAGACACTCTCCTGGAGTGTCCAGCAGGAGGCTGAACACAGCACCTGATAAAACAGAGATTTCTGGAATGCTTCAGAAAGAGGAGCATAGGCATCTGCCCAGGGTCTTCATAAGTTCAAATCTGAGCTGCTCACACTGCAGCATGGTCCAGGGAGCCAGCACTGGGGGTCCTGGGGACTAGCAGACTGTCTGCCTAGGCTCTCTAAGGATCTATACTTATGCCATTAGCAGATGAGCTCTCAGAGCAAACCAGCCGTGCAGGCCAGGGGCTTTCTTTCCAGAACTCTGTGTCCAGGAAGCTGCTCTCAGCCAGGGCTGTTCCCTGAGCTCAAATCATTGTGCACCATGGTCTGGCTGTGAGTCTCTCTCTTCTACACGTCCTGACTCCACTCCCTCTTCCTATCGTCTACATGTTCCTCACCTATCTTGGAGAAGAACTTACCCTTTATGACGGAGGTGCCAAGCAAGACACATCCTACTCCCTTCCTGGTGTTACATCTGTGCTCCACAGGCCTGTGGGTGCCTCTTTTTCTCCTTCCCACCCCAGCCTCTGTTTCCAATGCTGCTACCTTCCACCTCCAGCCTACACGCCCCTGAGTGATGTGAGCCTCCATCTCCACCATCTACACCATCAAGTTTGCAAGAGCCTGAGAGGCACCTGACTACACTTGAGTGAAGAAACCAGATGTTTTTTCTAGAATCTTCTGAGTGGGCCCAGGAAGCCATAGCCTCTTTCTTGCTTGAGTCTTGGCCCCTTGAGAAATAAAAGAAGCATGAACCATGGGGACTAAAATATTTATCACCAGTAAAAGAGCAAGTGGGAGAGCATGAGCTGAGGGCCTTTCCAACTTGAGTTCTAGCACAAGACGGATGTGCTGCCAGGGCCCCCTGCACCCAAGAGTCTCTGTAGCCTGGCTTCCTCCGGGAGGGTATATAAAGGAGCCCAGGTAGGAAAGGGGGCAAGAGCAAGGGCAAGAGTGCATTGGTACTTTCTCCACATGTAGCAGCCTCAGGGGCTACAGCACCTGTCTAGCTTGCTAATAAAGGTTCCGAGCTATTAAGATGGACCACCCAGTATCTCCTGATCCCAGCAAATGTGCCCACCAGCACTCCTGGCAGGCTTCACTCAGCTGTCCTACTGTCCAATCTCAATAGGACTTGGGGTTCAGGGTCTCAGGATTTGAAGAAAAAGCTGCCAAGAACACAGTGATAAAAACAGGACCATATTTTCTCTCCCCACCACACTTCACTGCTAGCAAAGTGTCCAGGCTCAAGGCATCTGCATGTAGAAACAACTTAGACAGTCCTGCCACTGAAAAAAAGGTTACTATGATGGAGGACACTACAGGATGGGACAAAGAGGTGTTGTGGTTTGAGTGAGAACTGTTCCCATGGGCTTATGAGTTTTGGCACTTGGCCGAAAGCCGGTGGCACTGTCTCTGGGGTGGTGGACCTTTCACAGGGTGAGGCCTGCTGGAGGATTGTGTTACCAGAGACAAGCCTTGTAAGTTTTGTAGCTGGCCTCTACTTCCTGTTCTCTCTGCTCCTTGTTCTGCCAAGATTTGAGAAGTTCCAGTTGCACACTCCTGCTCCCAGAGAGCCACCTGCCACCATGCCTTCTCCTCTGTGTTGGGTTCCATCCCCTCAGCTGTGAACCAAAGTAACCCTAAAGTTGCCTTAGCCAGGCATCTTGTCACAGCAGGGGGGAAGTAACTAATACAGATAATCTTGGATAATCATCATGGCGGGAGATGCACCCCACAACTGAGATGGTGTTCTGTCTTGAACGAGCTTCTGAACACTGAAGTGATGGGAGTACTGGAATTTCAAACTCACCGAGCTTTTTAATTTCATGTGACCTCTCATCTCTGGTCAGTGGGACATAATTCATCTTCCGGCCACTCTCCCCATAGCCCAGAAGAAAGCCCCGAGATCTGCGTGGACTCTTGGCTCCAGACAGGCGTGGCGCCTTCCATGCAACGGACAGCCTGTCATCTGAGGCTCGGACGCGCAGACGCACAGGCTTGTTGGGCACTTCCTTTTCTTGAAAAGGATATGAGATAAAAACAATTAAATGATGCGTCGAGTGGGGTTCACGTATGTGAAATCTCTGCACACATTGAGCCTCATCTATTAATTGCTGGGCTTAAAACACTCATTTTGGATGACCTGTTCTGTTAGGTTCAAGGGTGTACTCTCTCCACATGGACTTCTGTTTTCTTGCCAGGAGGTCTCCTGAACTTTAAATGAAAACATTCCATGTGGTGCAGCTGCCAGCAACAGATCTTGGAGACTTTATGACACCCCTTTTCCTCTACTTCCTTTCACCCCCTTTAGGCCAGACCGGCTATATACTCTTTGGTGAGGGCTATGGGTAGATGCTAAAATATAGCAGTCATTAGATGCTATTTATTTAAGTCTCCAGGAGGCCTTTTCTCTGTCATGCTAACAAACTAGATTAGCCAATTTTTGACCTGCAGTCTCTATTCCCACCCCCAAGTAAGCCCGTGACAAATCTTGGCTCTGCCCAACCACTGCCGATATCCTCGGGGTCTCTGGATTTCTTATGAACAAATTAGCCAGTTTCCAAAAATCTTGAAATGTTCCCATTGTTAATGTTCGAAAAGTAATGTGTCCTGGGAACACTAGTGAGTATTGAGAGCTTTGTATTGGCATTGATCGAGAACTAGTATATTGAGAAACAAGAGTTTGTGGGTCATGTGACAACCATGTCTGCCCATCTCTAAGTGTGGATTACCTTGTGGCCCTCATCTGAAGATGCTGCTAAGCAAAGGAGAACCTCTCTGATCGTATAAGGCAGTGCTCCTGAGCATCCTCCCTTAGCCATCTACATTAGCTCCAGCACCAATTCTGACTAATTCTATTAGACTAGGAATTCCAAGCTCAGATATCTGAAGACGGTCATATATTAGCTGTGATGGTTAGCGTGCTACATCAACACATGTGAACAGCCATTTTGGGCAGTTACTCTGAAATGACCATCCCCAGTGTTGTCCCTTTAAGCAGAAGACCATGCTTTTGTGAGGTACCTGGAGCTGCTTCATGAGCCACTGGGTACCCCTCTTTAAAGGCATCTGAGAACGGTATATAACTTGTAACCAAAGTTTTCCCCAGTATGCAAAAGCTTAAACTTTTTGTAATGCAGAATGATCCAGCAAAATAGGATGAACATGGGACCTCTGTAAGCCCAGGGGAGGCACTCGCTGCTATGTAGGTCCCACATTCTCAGCCTGCACTTGTTTTTCCTCCAAGTCCTCTCTAGTCAAGCAACTTGAAAGGAGGCCTGGTGCCCCCTGGACTATTCTATTAGCAGAATGCTGAGCAGTGATAAGCCAAAAACCCTTGGATTCTGTAGTGATGGGATCAACAAAGAGGAAAGAATGAACTTCCCAGAGCAGTGGGCTTCGTCACATAAGTTTGTTGGCCGTGGCGTGCATCCTGGAACCCATAGTATGGTAGTGCATATCAGACATTAACCACACAACCCTATGGCAGAGACAAAAGCTGTCCTAATGTACTGTGAGGCTCCTGCTACCGGCAGTTGCCAATCTTCCTACCAGGGCCCTAGAATTTGGCCAGGCCCACAGAACAGCTGATAACCCAACACAACAACCTATGTTAAATAGAACCTTAAAGTCAGCAACAACCTCTCCCGTCTGCATCCTGGTTGTTGACATCATGCCTCGGGGTTAGGAGGGAAGTCATTCATGTCCAGAAACAAGCAGATAAAGTCACAGGGCCATTTAGTGTCAACCAGAGGTGTGAATCAGCACATTCAGACCCCGAGTGCTCCATCTGTTTAAGCTCGTGACTCACTCCACACACCTTTCCACTAGCCACCAGGTCTCTACTGCTCACAAGCATGAAATAGGAGTTTGGTCTAAACGGCTCCCTGAAGAATGGGCACACTATGCTCTGCCCAGCTGACTCTAAACAAATCAAACTGCAGTCTCCCTGCGGAGAAGACAAGAGAGAGTTTGGCCAGAGGCTGTTCTCAGGACAACGAGAGTGTGGGTAAAAGTTACAAAGCAAAGAGAGGGCCTACCCCTCTGAACACAGCCACTTCTTCAAGGGTTTGACTCGATTCTCAAGCACTTTGAAGCTTTCTTTTCCTTAGTGTTCTGGTGTCTGTGTACTGTCAACCATCTTTCTCAGGCCATCCTCAGAGCCTGTTTCCTAAAGCAGATGCCAGCACCAGGGAAACATTCCATATGGTCAGAACTCATTTTCAATTAAATTATTTGTTATTTTCTCTACTCTATGGTGTGATAGGCTCACAAAAACCCTCTGAAATTTTCTAATAAATTCTGTAGATCTTTTTATCTCGAAAACAAGAAGTCACAACTGCCAAGAGCAATCAGGCTCACACCCACCAGGGCAGAGCGTATTTATTTCAGAGTTGGCAGGGCATATTCCCCCATCGGCCTTAGTGAAACAGGACCAGGTAAGTCACAGTTAGAGCTGGTGGGTCACAGAAGATCCATGACAGCTACATACTGTCCCCCTGCCAGGCACAGAATGAAACAAGAACCCCCTGGCTGTAGACCAAGAGGCCAGGCAAGGCTGGGCTATTCCCTCCTGATTTGTGTCTCCGGCTTTGCAAGTCAGACCATTTCTGAAGTTGCAGGGACTCAAACTTTTTTCACCATGACAGGAAAGAACAAAGGCAAACATTCCATCTGGTGCTTTTCCAGGTATAACTCTATGCCAGTTAAATGTGGCAGGTTTTTAATTAGGCTTCCTAGACTCAGAGTCTACATCAAATCTACTACTTAAGAGGGACTCCAAGAACACTCCAATACATCAGTCTCTTGTTCTGTGAGACTTTATATAGCAGCAGGGTATAGAGCTTATATCTGTAATCCCAGCACTTGGGAGCTGAAGTGAACTGAAGGCCAGCCTGGGTTATGGAATGGGTTCTGGGATAGCTTTGTCTACAGCAATTGCCTCCCCAGCTGATATCCATCATGAAGCCATTCTTCCTGGGCAAATTCTGACACACAGACTCCTAAACTATCTCTGAGTGGATTCACAAAACTCAATACATCCAAGTATTTACAATTCAGTCATGTGTCACTAACAACAGAAACACTCGGGGAAATGCTTTATCAGGTGATTCCGCTGTGTCTATGCTGTATGCTCACTTAGGTGACCATGACATCACTGAGTGACATAATCTCCAGAATCTTGGTTGTATACGCAACCCCCTGTGATGCAGTGCCTGACTGTACATACTTGAAAATCTCTTTAATGCCAGTGTCCTCTCCAATAAATAACCTTCATATGTTTAATTCTTTACTAAATGAGTTTTGGAGTGATACTTAAATAAAGCCAACTACTTAATAATTACAAAGAAGGACTCTTAATTTCTTTATTTTGGGGGAAGGAACTATGGGGATACCACACACCAGGAATACATCCCTCCAACAACCACAAATGGAGAAACGGAGAAACAAACGTGGGTGGAACCTTGCAGAGCCAGATGGCATCAGGCACTGAGCAGGAATTGGAGCCCTAGCTCACTGTGCTATAGCACATACCCAGAACCTCCTGGCTGCTGCAGTGTGAACTTCCCTGTAGCCATACTGGTTTAAACTCAGCAACCACTCTGGGAGAAGACTGTGGTGCCTCCTGAATGCTTCAGGTACAGCGGGAGTCCCTGCCCATTGTATACACACACACACACACACACACACACACACACACACACACACACACACACACACACACTGTTTGTGAGATTCGCAAGGCATAGGTCTCTATCAGGAAGTCAGTCAGTGACATTCTGTCCACTGAGGTCTACTCATTGCCCTATTCCTTTCTGATTTAGAGGTGTACCCAGTGATCCAAGTAAGGACCACTGGATGAAGAGCCAATTTCTTAGTCAACTATGTCAATGGATCCATTGGCTGACTTGTCCAGGAATCACTCAGAACCTGAAGTAGAGAAATACAGCATACAGACATCCTGGCAGCCTCAGAGACACCAGAACAGTGCCTCTTGGCCTGTGCCCGGAGTCAGGAAAGCATTTCAGGAGGGAAAGGAAGATAATAGTCTAAAAATTGGGGGGGTTGGGGTTAAAAAAGAGAAAGGGGCAGAGAAGAACCATGACATTCCCCAGGCTCACTGACGCCAGGTAAACCATTATAGGTTACAGAAGATGAAGAGCCTTCATGAAGGACATAAAACTAACTTCAAACACCCCAGGGCCCTTCATTCAGGTCCCCCTTACTGGGCTTGTGGAATATGTCAGAGACTCTGCCTTCCTGCTTCCTCAAATGAGGAAGCTACCAGAAGCTTGCCCATCACAAGGACAGAAAGCTATGACCCCACAGGCCACCACCAAGCTGCCAGCATCTACACCCTACAACTGGCTCTTGAAATCCAGTAAGCCACCAACCAGAATAAAGGCAAACAACTTGCGCTGTCCTGGGGCCACTCAGAGTACAGCACTTGACCACTTAAATTTTTTCCTCAAGGTTTCTACAGGACAGCAAAGAAAACTATCCCAGTCCCCCAAAGCCTGGAGTGCTGCTGCGTATGCACAATCTGTTTTATCTCAAAATTCTCAAGATCACATTCAAATTTTGTAGACCACACCGCCAAATGTTGGTGTTCACTTTACAATCAAAAACAACATTTTTAGTGTTTGATCATTGACAGGCCACTTCCTCTGGAGGTGGTCAGTTTTCCTCATGCCTCTGATGGTTCTGATCCTTAGGTCCTGGAGGCCACAGTTTGAGTGACTCCATAAATCACAGTCAGGATGGCATTCTGTCAGTCAGCAGGTGGCTTTGTCACTGACCCCACCAGAGTTGACCATCAGAAGCTCTATCAATGCCAGCGTCTATTTCACCATGTAGAAGTGAGGCCCTGCAAGATGCCAACTCAGCCACAGGTTACAGTGCATTGACAGCAGACCGCTCTACACAGGTCAGCGGAGAAGCCCTTGATACGGCGGCAAGAATCAGGGGCTTCTACAGCTGCCTGTGCAGATGTGTCTGCATTTTCATGGGTCACAGATCTTCCCTGGGACATCCACTAAGTAGACAAGGCTAATGTCTACGGACCTTCAGTGACAGTGCTTATCTATACACCCAGGAAATCAATGCCAGATGCTAATGTCCATGTAATTCTGATAGCATCTCACTTGTAAAAGGAGCTCAGGGTTAGCTCTTGCCAAGGCCAGCCTACTGGATCCTGTTTCTGGCCTGATGGCCTCCTAACACAGATAAAGGGATGATCTAGAATCACAGTGTAACCAGCTGTGAAGGCTCCCTGTGCTCCTAATAGGTGAGTCAGATCCCACACCTGCACTGGATCCATCCGGCAGTATGTTAGTTTCCAGGCACACTTCCTGACAGCTCACAGGGGCCACCAAAAGCAGAGAGAGCAATAATTCTTTCCTGACTTTAGTAGTTATGCTTCTGGGCCCCTCAGGACAGTGCAGGGCAGCCTCCTAGACTTTGGGATCTAAGAGGGACCCCTGTGAAAAATTCTAGGGAAAACCGTGTCTCCTTTCAAAGGTTTGGTTTGCTCTGGATTGGTTTTTTTGTTTTGTTTTGGTTTGGGTTTTGGTTTCTTGTTTGTTTGTTTGTTTGTTTGTTTGTTTTTTGTTTTCTGAGACAGGGTTTCTCTGTGGCTTTGGAGGCTGTCCTGAAACTAGCTCTTGTAGACCAGGATGGTCTCGAATTCACAGAGATCCGCCTGCTTCTGCCTCCAGAGTGCTGGGATTAAAGGCATGCACCACCAACGCCCGGCTCTAGAATGGTTTTAATGAAAGTCTTCTTGCATTTGCTTAATCTAGGGGTCGAATGGAGAACAAGGAGTGTGTTTTCTGAAAATGAGAGGCCTGGTCTTGTTGAATAAATGGATGCTTGGTTTCTTCAGCTTGTTGCCTTTAGCTGGCCCACCCTTTGTAATAAAGTCCAACTGCAATTTATAAACAGCTTAGTAAGGAGGGGGCATGTCTTTCCAGACCAACATAGTTTTCAGGGTCCTAGAAAATATACACCAGGCTACCTCTCCTTGGAACACGGAGGTCCCAAACTTGAATTTCTTTTTTCACATCCAGACTTTGAAAGTAGAGCCTTTAGTAGACACAGGTCAGATAACAGCACATGGCCTCACAGATGTTGACTTCCGAACAAAGGTTGACTTTTATTAAACTATGAGATCCTTCTAGAACATCCATTTAAGGCTGCATGAGCAAAGACAACACAGTCTCTCCAGCTTCCAGGCATGCTGGCCCTGGCCTAGGTATAGCCACTCGCATGGCAAGAACCTCGAGTCAAAACAGACCTCTTTTCTTCATAACTTTTCTAGCCTCAGACATTCCGCTGTAACCACAAAAGAAACAACCAAGTAAGCAAGACAGCAAGAAGAGAAGTTAAACTGGCTTTTCATGATTTCATGGTTAAGTTATTTCAGTATCAATGTGTTTGTGTAACAGTGTGTGTCAACCTTTTGTGCCAGGCGTTGGGGAGGCTGCTTGAGGGAAGGCTCCAAAGAGGAATCCAACCCCAGATTGGCCCTGGAGTCTCATTTTGGTTTAAAGACACTCTGTGAAGGAAGCCAGTCTTCAAGAAAAGGAGTGACCCAGCTTTTCCCAAAGAAGGGAGGAGATAGAAGTTACCTAAGGAAGATAAGGAATGTCGCCTAATCACCTTTACCCACAGGGGAACAGAAGCAAGAGCACCTGGCAGAAGGGAGGAGAACACAGGCCAGGAAGAGAAGCTGATGAAAATGGCTACCTTTTGCAACAGCCATCTTGGAAGAACAAAAAGTAACTGCTGAAGGACAGACAGATTCACTAAAGCAGCACTCAGGGCCCAGACTGAGAGACACAGTTGTGATGGTTGAAACAACATAGGTTGGTTAAGCTCTTTATTTCTCTCCCCTGCTCCAGCTATTAGAGGCCAAAGAGGGAGCAGCAAGCAGCTGGATGGTCCTGGTAGGACCACTGAAGGCAGTTCAGAGAGGAGAGACAGTTTGAGTGGGTATCTGGGTTGAAATAGAGACAAAACAAGCCAATGGTGTCAAGGGGAAAGGCCTGCAAAGCCGGGCCTGACAAGGTCTGGAAGCAAGTTCATGGTGTGAAAGATAGAAGAAACAAGGTATCTGGGATAGAAGAAACAAGGGAGGAGTTCAGAACTCCAGCTTCAGCAAGGACCAACGTTAGCCTAACCCTAAATCTATGACAAGACCTAGCAGTTAGAAACTAGGAGATGGGGCTAGCAAATGGGCCATCATGATGGAGATTGATATGGCCTAGAATGCCTGGTGTGTAATACATACTAGTAGATATATGCCTGCATGTTCCTGAGCTGGGGAAGCAGCTGAAAGGCTAGTGGTTACAACCAAAGGGAATGTCTGGACCACAATGCTGGTGGCAACGACCAGAAAGGAATGGTGCACCCACATCCAACTTAGATCAAGCTATCATTGAACTGCTGGAAGGGTAAACAATCTTCATAACTAAAATACAATGCAAAGACGTCATGAAGCAAAACTCAGACTTTGTTTCAGTTCTGGATCCAATTCAGCTCCACAACTTGAGGGGAAAGCACAGAGGACTGAAGTTGTCGAAACCATAAAAATTGCTAAAATAGATATAAGCATATTCTGCACTAAAATTAACTAGGATGTAACATGGTTTTCCAAGATGAAATTTGGCAAATGAAGAATTACTGCTCACTATCAGAGTTGGGACATGGCACAGCCCTGACCCCAGGGGTCTGCCTCTATGTGACCTGGTTACTCTGGAGCCATTTGGTACAGTTCTGACCCCAGAGGCCTGCCTCTATGTGACCTGGTTACTCTGGAGCCAGCTGCTGAAAGAGCTAAGACAGAAGTGAAGAATTCTGAAATAAATGATAGGCACCAGTGTTCTAGAAAACAAACCAACTGTGACATCGCTTCTCTGGGATGTGAAGAGGGGGAGACAGACTGACATCCCAGAAAGTGAATTCTGCACAAAACAGAGGACACATTCAGATGGATGGGAAGAAGCCAGGGCTACTGCCCAGGAACTGCATTTTTGCTTAGTTTATCATTTCTGAATTCAAACTTTTCATATTTATGTGAGTGACCAGACTCAGTGACTTAGGTCCCATCCAACCTCCAGGACTCTCTAGGACATTCTTCCTCCTCCTCCCCCTCCTCCTCCCCCTCCTCCTCCTTCCCCTCCTCCCCCTCCTCCTCCTGCTACTTCACCATCTCAGCTTAATGATACCATCTTATCACCAGACTTCCCCATCTGCTTATGCAAGATTACGATATAGTTTATTTCTTTAATAATTTGTGATTATTTCATCCTGTCCTCCCAAAATTCATGTATTGATGTCTTGACCCCACAACCTCAGAATGGGGCTATATGGGATATAGGGTACTTAAAGAGATTCTCAAGTTTAAATGAGGATACCAGGTGTGCCCTCATCCAACCCAACTGGTGTCCTTTCAGAAGGAAGAGGTATAGACCCACAGATGTGTGCCATCTTGGTGTGAGATAGAAGGAATTCTGGGTGAAGACAGAAAGATGAGGTGACCATCTGCAAACACAAGGAATTCTTGGGGTCCAATCCCGCTCACACTTCATGTTTTGCTGTGCAAGCCCTCCTGGCCCCCATTGGGGGCAGCCCTAGCTAACACTAGTCGATGCATTGTGGTTCTCTTAGCTTACTCCTGGTTTTATTTCCCATTAGTGTGTACATTTCATGCCAATGAGCCCTCCTTGTCTCCCTGGCTAAAGACTTCTGTGCCCTATGTCTGCAAAACCACAGGCACTGAAGGAATAGACTAACAACTAATGCTATTTTTAGGTAAAGAATATTTGCAGCTGATAGGTCTAAGCCCGAAAAAGGAGGCCTTCTGGAATTTGAATTAAAATCCTTGTTTTCAGCAGAATAAAGAATGAATTCTCCCTTGATTTCAAACAGAGCACTGGTGGAATTCCAGACACTGTCAGCCAAAGCACCAACCAACTCCTGCAAGGTCTCTTGCCGAGTGCTGATGCTGAGGTTGCGTTTATCTATTTGTGTTTTAAAGGCAAATGCCTTGTGTGCACACAGACCTGCACCATTCTGAATGCCCCCTTTATTTGTCTGAATTATCATCCACTTAACCATTGCCCTGAACAAGAAATGGCTATTTTTTTTAAGTCTCAAAAGCAAAAGATGTAGATAACATGATAATCACTCATGGATAATTTCCTATAAATCCTTACTATTTTCTTTGACAACAAAATGCAGCACTTTCTGAGTCTGTGGTCCCTGGACCCCATGGGTTATTAGTTAGTGTTTTGAGGTAGGGCCTACAACTCAAGTTCAGTCAGGGATATCTTCTAGTATCTTTTATTCATTATGAATGGCAAACAGAACTCATGTATTCTAACAGGGAGCTTTGCCAAAAGCTCCTACAGAAAGAAACTGAATAATCTCATGGTGCATACAACCAACAAGGAGTTAGAGCATGAATTTCTTTGATTCCCAAGCCCTAATCTGTAACACTCAGGAGGCCACATCACACATGTACAGACATGTACTCATCGACACTTTCAGACACACTCATACACTCCCACTAAAGGTGGCAGAAGAAAGTGGTTACCTATGAAAAAAGCAAGAAAATTCCTAGTTCTAAAACTTATGTCAGATCAAGAGTATAAAATAGACATTTAAAATACAAATATGAGGTTCAAATACAAGACACGGACACCAGTGGGTAAAATGTTTGTGTCTGATGGTTTGCATGTACGTCTTCAGGAGTAACCACATCTGACATAAACAACCTTTCCTACGTGGCTCTTATCTTACAGGTGCAGTAATCCCCTCCATTTGAAGCTTTCCCAGGTAAACAACTATATCCTCCAAAAAATTAAGTGGAAAATTCCAGGAATAAACAATTCATAATGAAAATGTGCATCGTTCCATAAAGTGTAATGAACCCTCCCATTTTCCCACTCCATCCTGTCCAAGATAGAAATGAAGCCTTCATCCAGTATATATATTGTGCACTCGCTGCCCCCTTGCTAATTACCTAGCAACTCTCTGAGTCAGCAAATTGGCCCTTACAAATATCTGGGTCCTTTTGTTCTAGTAACATCTCCTTACACATAGTATCCTACTATTCTTAGTGTCACCATGCCTAATTTGTGTTACTTTATCTAGTCACCTGCCCATTGTATCAGCTCGTATTCCTACCCGGAGAAGAACAAACACAATACAGCAGGTTATTCTAAGAGGGGGAGGAGAGGGCCGCCACATTCATGTGACATGGCTAAAACTTTTGTTTTTATTATAGTTAGTGTTAAAGTTTTATTGTACTTAATTTCCAATTTCTAAATGGCTGTAGATATGTAAATAGAGGGGAAAGCATGATGTGTATAGAACCTGGTACTATCTGTGAGTTCAATTTCTGCTTGGATCTTGGAATATGCTCCCTGTAGATAAAGGGACTTTCTGTATTGCCAGTGTGCTAAATTTGATCCTTGGTCCCTCTTCTTCTCTCTCCCAATCCTCTCCTACCCCTATACTCTCTGTGATTCAATTCTCACTCTGTAGAATGACTTCCAAAGCCATATCTAACTCTTGTTCCCTCTTCCAGCTTTCAACCCCTCATCTCTATTCAGATACAAAACTTTTCCCTTGCTACACCTCGTAGTTGCCTCCAGCCCAGCATACCTAAGGAAGAGCATATGAGTCCACCGTAGGCAGCTTCTTTAGCTCGTTATTTTGTTCTCCCACCCCCTTTTCCTGTATAAAAGACTTTGGCAACTGTCTGCACCAGAGATACTGATTTGAGAAACCTATCATGGCCATCAGCTTCAGCATATACTCACCTTTCTGGAAAAACACCACCAGGTCAATGTGCTGGGACACATGGTGCACAAAAATAACGCACAGCTCTTTGCCCTGTTGCATTTGGTCTATTGCCCAACCACATTCTGCAATAACTGCATTCTTGTGCGTTAGTATTTTTTTGCCATCAATTAAATGTCTTCTAGTAACAGCTCATAGCTACTCTTCTCTCAGTAAGTAAAACAATATGATCAGACAACATCAATGTCCACACGGCGACACACACATAGGCAAATTATGGGGCAGAGATGGAAGGCAGGGATTTGGCATGTCACAAAATATTCCAGAGTATTCCAAGAAAAGTGCAAGACTTGAGGACACAGGGTGGCCAGTGAGAACCATTGTTTTTAAGGGTCTCGGTCAATTATGCTGTCCACAGATAAAAGGCTATAAAATTTCTAGCCGGGCCAGTTCTACCATCTCAGCCACCACATTTGCTTGTTAGCAGGTGACGATCTCCAGATGTAAACGCAGACGTTGCCCACATGGGGACGGGAAGGCACAGGAAGCCACAAACAACACCAGCTGCAGTCTGGGCCACCAGCATGTGCATTAGTTTAGCGATGGGAACAAGATGAAGGCTTGTGAGGACATGTGTGTGACAGAAGCACAACCCTCTTGGGAGATGTGGCTTCAGTGAAGACATGAGCCAAGTGAGCAAGAAGTACCTGTGGCGGTCTCATTAAATGGTCCTGGTCCCTTAATGGGAAAACCATCAATCTTGATCCATTCACCTCCTAAATTGGGGAAATGCAACTGGAAAGTTAGAAACAAGGTCTGAGGGCTTCTCAGAAGTTCAGAGCATCCTTAGCGTCTAGTCAAATGGCCTTTCGGAAGGGTGTGCTCAAACTGCCTACAGCTCCACACCTAAGCTTTAGGGACAGCACAATTAGCTGTAGGGTCTGTGCATGGCTAGTAGCGCCATGGTGAAAAGCATCAGATAAAATATTTATAAACTGCACCAAAGCTATTCCCAAAATGAGGGAAGAAAACCAAAAACACACACTCAAAAGACCCCTCTCTCCTAATTTTCTGAGTTTGATCTTGCGGTACATGCCTACAGTGTGGATTGCTCAGGAATCACTTAGTCATTCTAATTTTAATTTTTAAGTTCTTTTTATGGGTTGGGGGATGTGATCCACACTGTGCACGTATGGATCGGGGCACAACTTACAGAAGCCAGTTCTCTACTCCCACTGCGTGGGCTCCAGGGATTGAACTCAGGTCATCAGTCTTGGTGGCATGTGCCTTTACCCACAGAGCCATCTCACCAGTCCCACAATTCCGCTTTTATAGGCGTGAAGAAGCGAGGAGAGCGAGCTCCCCAGTCCGATCAGCGAAGCACAGCCTCCCGTTCCAGGTCAGACTTACCGGGTGGGCTCTCGGCTCTGTAAACGGGGCGGCTCACTCCACTGTGGTTCTCTGCGGTAACCAGCACAAAATACACCACCCCAGGCTCTGAAACACACGGTTCACATCAAACCACCGTCTCCAGCCTCCAGAATCACACACTCCATTCATTAGCCATCTCACTTACACCACTTATAAGCAAATATAAAAGCCCAAAAGTACAGTAGCAAGCCCAACATTAGCTTTCTTTTTGGTTTTACTAAAAATCGCTAACATTCTCCCCAGGCAGAAGAAACATGGCTGACCCTAAGAGCATCAGCTGCATTTAGTACAAAGTGCAGGCAAGTGTAACAAACCTAGATTCCTACGCCACTGACAAAAGAAAATGTGAGGCCGGGCGTTGGTGGCCAACGCCTTTAATCCCAGCACTCGGGAGGCAGAGGCAGGCAGATTTCTGTGAATTTGAGGCCAGCCTGGTCTCCAGAGTGAGTGCCAGGATAGGCTCCAAAGCTACACAGAGAAACCCTGTCTTGAAAAAAAAAAAAAAAAACAAAACAAAAACAAAAAAGTGAGGTTTTTAATGTGAACTCAGGGGAGGAATTAGGACTCACTGACCACATGGTATCTGAACACAGTGTCACAAATTACTAGCACTGCACATGGAAGCTCCAAATTGAAAGATCCAGAAAAAAAATAATAAATAAATATCAATGAAACTCATAAAATCTTTATTGCTCTACATAAAGCCTCATGGATGTTTTTCTTTTTCACAGTAAAATGTTCCCGGGGCTATGTCGGCATGTGGTTTTTGACTACTAAAAAAAAAAAGAGTCAGAAATATTTCCTGGAATTCTGAAAATGCTAATTTTGAAATAATTAGGCTTTGCCTTTTTACTTTGGTCTCAGGGTCAAGGCAAGTAGCAGAGGTCTCCTTGGCTGAACCCCTGAAACTGCTGGGATTCAAAAGGAAACCGATAGGGCCAGAACACAAAGAAGACACACCCTGGACTTAGAGTGCTCAAAACCAAATCTAAACAACACCAGTTTTCCTCAAAATGAATAATTGTCTCATGACAGGTAAGCAGGGAGCAGTTCTTTAGAGAGGTTAAAGTCTATAAGCACAGGCAGAGATGAAGGGCTGGAGAGAGGGCCGTTTGCCCTATTGAAAATGAGTGGGAATGGCATTTCTCAAAGTCAAGAGCATTCTTCTAAACAAAACCTCATTCAGTCCTTGTGCCAGAAGATCATGGTCATCTGGGATACCTGCTGTGCTCAGACCTGCGTTTTGTCTCTCTATGGCAGGAGCTGGTGGCATTTAGGGTCTGGCACAACCTGCTAAGCCAATAGGAAAACGTTCCAGTCCCCAACAGAATACAGAATCGTGCTTTGCCAGGCTTTCTGCACTCTGGACTCATCTGAATTCCCCAGCAATGGAGGCCACATGTCTCTGACTCCCATCCAGTTAACTAGTGATTTACTTTGGAGATGTTGTTTAGTGGGTGGTATGGCTCTTTGTCATGTGTTTTTCTTCTCCACAGCAATCACAACAACTCAGCATTTAAGCAAATGTAGCCCTCCCTGCTCATGCCTTTGGTCTGATAGTATCTACACTTAACCTTACAGCTGGACTGGGGGTAGGAGCCACAGTGCTGCAGAGGACTGTGTGTTTAGCTGGAGGCAGGCAGGAGGGAAGCTGGATACCTCTATGTCTGTTTTATACATTTTCTGTTCTGTTACCCAAGAATACAGTGGTCCCCAACAGAAGGTGGAGGAGGAATAAGTCCGGAGACTTAGCCACGGGTAGTCTAGAGTTCATGCCAGGATCTAACATGGCACAAGGGATGCTGGTGTTCTCCAGCTGGCTCGGGGGCATCCTTGTGCCCAATCTCAAAGTTGTAACCTAACAGGATGGTAGGAATTTTAGCAGAAGAAAGGAGGGTTCAGAGGCAGCATCCCAAAGCCAGACCCCCTAGAGCTCTACCTGTAAGACAAGCGCTCTGAGGCAAGACTTAAAATGTTCCCATTTTCCAGAATCAACTGAAAATAAAGTTTCAGTTTCAGCAAAGGCTATACTGTCCACATGCCTGATCTTCTATGTGCCTTTGCGGGGACATGATACAGTAGATGTTGGGCAACTAAGGAGTTAGGGGCCCCAGCCCCATGCAGGTGAAAACCTGCAAATAATAACTTTGATCCTCCCAAAATCTTAGCTATTAAGAGCTTGCTGCTGGTAAGAGCTTGCTGCTGCCTGGGAGCCTCGTGGACAACAGGAGTCAAGTGATACCTATACCCGTGTTGTATGTATCATATTGAATGAATGGTAAATCCGAGTGACAATATATATATATATATATATATATATATATATATATATATATATATTCTGAGATGCATGACTTACTGTGGAGATAGACTGCTCATGGGCAAGGGTGGGTGACATCATTAGAGTTTGTTTTCTGCAGTCATGATTAAATACTGCAGCCTTTGTTTATACATCTCTCAAAGACAAGACAAGGGGTGCTGTTCTAGCATCTTTTCTGTTTCTGTGATGATACACTCTGACCCAAAGCAACCTAGAGGGTTTACTCATCTTACACTTCCATCATTGAGTCACACTCCATCATTGAGGGAAATCAGGACAGGAACTCAAGCAGGCACTCAAAGCAGAAATGCTGGGGAAATGCTGCTTGCTGGTTCACTCTCTGGCTCACTTTGCAGGGCTTAGCTTTTTTACAGGGCTCAGGATCACCTGCCTAGGGATGTTGCTGCCCTCAGCGGGTTGGACTCTCCCTTATCAATTAATACCCAAGACAGTCTCCCATAGGCATGCCTACGGGCCAACAAGTTCTTGGCAACTTCTCAGTTGAGGCTCTCCTCTAGACTGTGTCATGGCTTCTCCTCTTAAAGATTTTAGGCTGTGTCCTGCTGACAGTTAAGGCTGAGACAGTGCTATGTGTGGTTCTCAGTGTTTGCATGGGTAACTGATAAATGCTAACTATAAACAGATTTGTATATTACATTATAGTAGCAGACGATAATGCAGAATCATTTATATGTTTATAGTCAGGTTTCCACAAGACCAAAAAGATAAAGGAGCAGTGTGCTTTGCAAGGCACCTTCAAAGACTGAAACTTTCTATTTCATTTTGAGGTTAGGAAGGCTTGAGTTAAGTGTGTGGGCAAGAAGCTTGCGGTGAAAGCAAGAGACCTCATGGTGAAGCCTCAGAGAACAACCTTATGATGAGTCTCAGAATTTGGCCTCCTGTTTCCAAAGAATCTCGGTTAGTCTGGGTCACCTGCACTCTGTCTTACAGACAGTTAATCCTAAGAACATAGCTGCGAGTGTTGACACACAGTCAGCCATGAAGAGTGTGTCACTTACCCACGTCCTCAATAAGGAAGGAGTTTGTCTCCGAATTCACCTTGATGTACTTAAGACTTTTCAGTGACTTCCCATAGGCAATGTTGTAATACTCCACAGGTCTACTGGTAGCATCTTTGGGTGGGTCCCATGTGACCTTCAGGCCCATTTTAGTGGACAGCAGTTTCACATGCCTTGGCTTCAGTGGGTGGTCAACTATACAAACAGTGCAACTGTCAACTTTACAGCAATGGCAGACTGGGAGAATAATTGTTTGAATGTCCCCTGATATTGTTAGCAAGAATGTAAATGACATTTGACCTGTCTAATCCTAAAGACTTGAGTGCAGTCATGTTTGCACATCATCACAGCATGACATCGAGACCAACATGCCAATCCCACATGGGGTTCTGTATTTTAGATAACTGTGGGTGATAAATTTCAACCAAATGAGAAGAAATTCAAAATAAACCCTTGGCCTTCCTTGCCTTGATTATACAGACTGCCAGGGCAAGCAAAACAAACGCGTAATTCCACATATTCTTCAGAAACAGTTGTTCACTACATATGTCCCCGATGTCTTGTATGTTAAGTTGGACAAACTTAACATGCTTTAAGCTTTGGAACACCTCAAAGAAGGCATCATGGCCAGGGTTAGGAAGAACATCCACCATATTCAAAGTGAGGAGACAAAAGTGTTCGTTTCCACAAAGAAAACAAACCAAAGCCAAAACAAGGTGAATGGGGATGTGAGACTCTGATTTTATCTGTATATACTTTATTTTAAATTGTTCCATATTTTCCCAGAAGTAAAAATTAGTAGATCATTGAGAAGGACCATTGTGAAGATGGAATGATGGCTCAGTGCTTACGAATACTGGCTGCTCTTGCTGAGGACAAATGTAAGTTCCCAGCACCCTTATGGTACAAGACTATCTGTAGCCCCAGTTCCAAAGGATCCAACACCCAGTTGCAGCCTCCACAGGCATGGCACGAGCATGGTGCTCTTGCATAAATGCAAACAAAACGGTTATACACATAAAATAATTTTTTAAAGTACCATTGCATCTTCAACAATGAGGTCTTAAAAGTCCCTTCATTTTCAAAATTGCCAGGCTGACACGTAACATTTTATCTAACAAAAATCTCTCAGTTCGCTGCATAACTGGAACTGGAGTGAAAGATCGTGGCAACGTGTGCTAGATATTCACATAGCAATCGAAACAGCCAAACAAATTTTTAGTTAATTAGGATGTAACATGAGGCACTTTCAGAAAAGACTAAAAATAAAAAGTATAAAATAAAAAGGTGGGGGGCTTAATTTTAATAACATTAAGAAAAATGCACTTGGAATCTCATAGAGGAAGGGGAAGACATTTTCATGAGGACACACATGGGTTAGTGATTTTGATACCAGTGAAACTTCTGAACAGAACAACACAGGTGACTGTAACATTCACCACTCATCCTCCTACTGAACATTGCCCCACGGCCTCTGGAGGAAAGCATGTGGGGAGAATTCACAACACGAGTAAAGAGATGGATTTGATGTCTTTTGAATCGTTAGAGGAAGGATGTTCAGTCTGGGAACAAAAAACAAGATGTTAGATAGTGTTCATTGACGACAATCCACAGAGAACCCCTCCCAACTCCAGATATGAAGCTCCCAAAGCGCCATGGGGGAGAAGTCACGGTAAACCATCTTTGAACCATAGGAACAGAATGCCAATTACTTCCTGGGCATGAGAAACCAGCCATACTTGCTTCTCCCAATGCAGAAAACACTCATCATTGCCATCTAGAAAGGAGAGGCATCTATAAACACTCACTTTTCTTCCTTGCTGTGCCTCTGGTTAATCAACTCCTTGTTGCTCTTATAAAATATTGGAGAGAGTCCACTTAGAAACAGGAGGGCCTATCCCAGCACTTGGGAGGCAGAGGCAGGCGGATCTCTGAGAGTTCGAGGCCAGCCTGGGCTCCAGAGTGAGGGCCAGGATAGACTCCAAAGCTACACAGAGAAACCCTGTCTCAAAAAAAAAAAAAAAAAAAAAAAAACCAGGAGGGCCTTCTCTTGGTCATGGTTTTGGAAGTGTCTGTCTGTGACTGTTCGTTCCTGGTGCCCTTGGATCTGTGGTAAGGCAGTCATAGTGGTGGAATCATATGGTCTAACAAAGCAGCCTACCTCATGGTGGCCAGGAAGCAAAAGAGATGGGTCCCACTGTCCCCTCCCATTAGGTCTCACCTCCTACAGATTCCACAACCTTCCAGCATGTCCATGAGGTAGAGAGCACACCTGTAACACAGAACCTCTGGCGACTCCTCTAAGCCACAGTAGCCTTGCAACTTAGACCTCACGAAATAACCCTTTTACAAACCAAAGTTGGCCAAGGCCTCCTCTCTGCTTTCTGAGAGAGGAGCAGGAACTGACCCTTCGAGTGCTCTTGGGGACATGTGCATTCTCATGACAAAAAGCTACAGAGAAATAGCTTTCTAGGCCTTAGTGTGTCACTGGTAGAAGTCACGGTTGAGCATGAAGGCTTTGGGGGCACCCCGAAGTCATGTGTCAGGGGCAGCCCTAGGATCAGTCTGGAATTAAGGTTTTTCAAAACTCACTAGGTCGACATACCACCCCCACCCCCGCTTCCTCCCAGCACACACTGGGCCAGTGAAATGGAGTCTTTGACCTGATTACATGTTTTCATTTCCCAGGTTTCCATCAGCTTTGATATTCAAGACTGACACCATTTCCAGCACCTCCCAGTAAACACGGATGACTAAGAGGACTGGCAGACAAGAGGATGAGGTGGTGAACAAGAGCAATCTCATGGACCATACCAGCCCTGCAACAACCACCTCCTCCATCAACGCCTGGGTAGCAACACAGCATGCCGTGGAGTCAGTCCTTCTAGTGAGTGCACACCAGATTCGGGTCACCGTAAGCTTGAACTTGAACTAGAAACATGACAGCGTGCCCTACTTCTTTCTCATTATCATTTTGAAGGGCTACTCTCAGAGTATGAAGTAAAGCCACATGGAGAAAGTGGTTTCTGGAATTCCAGGGTAGATTTCAGACTCTGGGTGAGAAATGAGTGTCCTGATAGCATGAAGCTGACCAGCCACACAGAGACCCTTATTTGTTTATTTATTCAAATATGCATTTATTTTATGGCACCAGGGATCAAATCTAGAATCTGCACATCTTGGCAAGTGTTGTAGAGTATTATTTTAAGGTGTGTTGCATTTGTTTATGCTCTGGAACATTTGTGTAGTGATGTAAAGATGTGCTGCTTTTGTTTCTGCTGCGTTTGTTTAACTCTGTGAAGCTGTGGTTCTTTGTCTGTCTAAAACACCTGATGGTCCTAATGAAATAGTGAGGCAGGAGCAAGGGTAGGCGGGGCTGGCAGGCAGAGAGGATAAATAGAAAGAGAAATCTGAGAGGAACAGAGATACTAGGGAGGACACTGGGGGCCAGCCACACAGCCACACAGCCAGCCACAGAGTAACAGTGAAAGACACATAGAAGTAAGAAAAGTGGGAAAAGCCCAGAGGCAAAAAGTAGTCAGGTTAATTTAAGAAAAACTGGCAATGAACAAGCCAAGCTAAGGCTGGGCATTTATAAGTAACAATAAGTCTCCGTGTGTGATTTATTTGGGAGCGGTGTGGCTGGCCCCCCAAAAGACCAAAGAATGAAGAGTAAAAAGAACAAAACAAACAAACAAAAACTACAGGCAAGTGCTCTACCATTGAGTTATATTTGCAGCATATACATACATACATACATACATACATACATACATACATACATACATACATACATGACATTTTGTTTGCACACAGGTTTTTCCTAAGCTTCCTTTAAGCTCATTCTGTAGCTCTGGCAGGCCTTGATGCCAGTCTCCTGCCTCAGTCTCCCCAGTAGCTGGGGCTACAGGCCCATGCTCTTCTTGAGTGCCCAACAGACAGCTGGAGCACACAGCCTTTAAAAGAATCGTTTTCTATACATTTCTCCAGGGAGGACACTGGTGCAGCTTTGATGACTGTCTGTCCCAGGAGCTCTGTCTCTTAGGAAACAGACAAATTCAAATGTCAGTGTATTGGGAAATGTAATGGGGAGGGGGCAGACAGATAGGACCCCAACAAGCCACTTTTCATTTCTGGGGCATGCTAAGTGAGGAAGTGCTCTTAAGCCACAGCTGGAGGAAGGGATTTAGGGTTAAATTAGAAGAATTTTCTGTCTGCAACCTGCCTTTCCCCCAGTCCCAGGCTGGTACTTCATCCTGAAGCAGCCAACTCAGGCCAGCTAGGGCTCCAGCAGTTCTGTACTGTGGCAAAATCATGCCAGTATTTCATGCCAGTAGACTTTGTCTAGACTTGAGAATACTTTGCCAGTTACTATGTAGCAAAATGCCGTTCTGATGATCTGTCAGGTAGCCACCCATTGCTACACTTCTGTGTCTCAGCTGCTGCAAGGTGTCTATTTGCTCCTTTAGGAACAGTACTTAGTACTCAGGCTAACTCCTTGCTTTGGTCTAGTCCCAAACCTCAAGGCTTTCCCAAGAGGACTCCAAGAGGGTTATTGGCTTCAAACATCGAAGAGAAAGATCCTGGGAGCCAGTATGGTTCAAGGTCAAAGTATGGAGTTGTCACTAGTCAAGACAAATTCTAGATTCCGGTGGCACCCCTACCATGCCTGTCATTGGGAAGTCTTCAGTTTCCAAGAACAGACCTCAGAAGATCTCCAGTGTTAATGCACAGCCTTAAACCCAAACCAGAACTAAGTCCTTGGGGCCAGCCTGCTAAGGTCTACAGTGTCCATTCCAGAATGGGCAGGGCCGAGCAGCCCACTGGGCCCCTCTCTGCCTTTCTGCTCTGATGCATCTTGGCATCCATCATTAACCACACACTGGCTATGGGTGAAGGAAGGGGTGTGTGATAATCACATCAACCCAGAGGTCTCCTACCAAATGCCTACAAGGGCCAGGAAGATGTAGCAAAGGACACCTGTGGATTCTGGGGTCACAGTCTAGTTTCAGGCATGTGTTAACAACACAGACCTCAGGCTCAAGACTGGCAGGTTCTCAGGGACCGTTTCCTAAGAGGACAGAAATCATTTCAACTCTTACTGTACTTTGTTTACTTTTGGGGGAAGAGACAGGCACATACATATACATTGTGGGGCACGTGTCAAGGTGGGGGGGGCAATCTGCAAGAGTTGGTTCTCTCCTTCCACCACGTGGGACTGAATTCAGGTGGTCAGGCTTTATGGTGGGCAACTTTACCCACTGAACCGTCTTACCAGCTCCAAGACAGAAATCCTAGTTTTGGGTTAAATATCTCAATTTTATGATAGTTAGCAATTAATTCCACTTTTAAAAACCGTGTGGGAACACACACACACACACACACACACACACACACACACACACACACACACACGTCAGTAGGCCAGACCAGGCCCACTGATGGCTGTTAAGCAACCTCTACCTTGGAGTTGCTGACCTAGACAACCTCCCAGCATCCTTTGCAGCACAGAGATGCCTCTGTGAGTATGGGTCCATGAGGAAAGATGACAAGGGATAAGAATTAAAGAATGGAGAAGTTGGCAGAACTCCCCACCTGTGATTGGGAATGTACAGATCGCCCATTTATCACATTCCATGCCAGACATCCCTCCCTTCTGGGCTCTAAGCATTAACAGAGATGAAGGGCAGGGAAGGGGGGAGAGAAGGTGTGGGGTGCCAGCCAGGTGGACATAATCTTCACATTAAACAACATACTGGTTCCTCTTCTGAAGAAACAAGCTCAAGGCTCCAAAAGAGGGCTTATCACAGTTGACATTGGTTCTCTGGGGCTCTTACTTGGGAGCTGTGAAGTATGCCCCTTATAAAACACCATGGGGAGCCTGGCATGGTGGCATTCCCCTTTAGTCCCAGCACTCAGGAGGCAGAGGCAGGTGGGTCTCTGTGTGTTCGAGGCCAGCCTGGTCTACAGAGTTCCAGGACAGCCAGAGCTACATAGTGAGAACCTGCCTTGAAAAACCCAAAACAAACAAACAAACAAACAAAACACCACAAGGAGTTGAAAAAACTTCACTCAGAAAAGGTCTGACCCCACCACAGAGAAGCCATGTCGGATTTTTGCAAAAAGAAACATGAAGACAAGCAGATGTCCTGGGTCCCCTACAAGGACACAGACAGCCAAGGCAACAGCCTGGGAGTTCAGACTTCTTCCTGGTTCATGGTCCTCAGAAGCCAATCATTTTCCACACAGTGCTTAGCAGATTCTGCTTCAGGGCGTCTCTGTGCTCAGCTGCACTTGCGCAGTGAAAGCGCCATACACAATCGAATGCTAGCTTGAGAGACCCGGAGTGACCTGGGCTGCCCCCCTGGCCAGTAGCTGCAGCAACCCTGACTGAAGCATCCCTGGCTACCGTTAGCACTCACTGATGCACATGGAAGCCAGTTGGACCCTCAGGATCACGTCATTGCCACTTTAGCTAAACTTGAATTCCCCCGCTGCCAGCCTTTTGATAACAAAGCGTCACTTTATTCAGAACAGAAGGCTTCGTCCCCCTGCATGCATGCCAAAGCGCTCATGACAGCTTCGAGCAGACTCTGAATACAACTGTGAATAACATTCCCCCCCACCATCGGCCCCAAGAAGCCAAATGGTGACACTATTCAAATCTCACTCCCTAACCCTTACATAGAGTTTGCTGCAGCCCACTCTGCTCCCCTCGTCATCATGTGAGCACCACCAGTGTGCACTCATCGCTGTGGAAGGTGGGCCACCTCAGTAGGTTCACACTTGGCTGTAGGAACTGCACCCAACACCATGTTGCCTGGAGATCTGTATGGGTGCTGCACTCAAGCTGGTCACTTGCAGGCCACCACATACTACTGTTGGGAATGGTCTTGAACAAGAGCCCCAATCTTCATGCAAGACTATCTGCATGATGAAGATGCTGGTTCACAATCACACATGCTCATACTCCCTGGGGTTAGCAGCTTCTTACAGACAGCCAAAACACAGACTACCCTTGATTTGTAGCCAAGGGAGGCTGCGTGGTGAGAACACACTCCCGTGATTCCCTTTCCTTGTCTTTCCGATTCACTTCTCCATCCTCTGTACATGGGGAAAGGGCTAGAAAGTGGAGAAACACAAATTGGAGCAAGAAAACGACACATCTGGGCTGGAGAGGTGGCTGGGTGGTTGTGATCACTCATTGTACAGTCCTGAGAGTCTACGTTCAGATCCCAGCACCCAAGTAATGAGCAAGACAAACACCTGTCACTCTAGTTCCAGGAGAGCCAATCGATGCCTTCTTCTGGCCTCTGCATACACACTTGCACATACATGTGTACATACTAGCATGCAGATACACACAAAATAAAAGTAAATCTTTGGTTTAAAATAGTTCAGGTTAATAGTCCAAGGCCAGCCTGTAATGTCCTGTTTCAAAATTTAAAATAATAATAATAACTAAGAAATTGCCAAGGAATTATTTTGTTTTCAAAAAAAGCAGCAAATGACAAAATTCAAATCAAAAAAACTCTTAAGTTAATAGAGACTGATGATATGCCCAAGGATACTCTTAAAATAAGACCTCCTTATCTCTGAAGATGTCATGTTGGATTTTTATCGGTCCTATTAAAGTTTTCTAAGTACTGTATAACAGTTTAGCAGCTTGGTGGAATCTAAAACTGCCATGATAAGCACTGCCTATGGGCCACCCCAAGGCCATTCCCCACTTCTCTGTCTCTTGCTTTCACCTGCCAGAAAGCTAGACTGCCACACACATGACAGCCCTCACTCTCTGCTTCCCTTGCAGTTAGGGTGCACTCACAAGTGAGTCTGGCCCATGACACTGGTGAGAGAATGTGCTGCCACTTATGGAAAAGCAACTTAAAGGGGACTTGAGGTGCTCGTGTCCTCTTTCTCACCTCCTGGGATCATTCCCAGACAGGCAACAACCATGCAGCAACAGGAGGTGACAAGTGGGAGATGATAACATAATCAGAAATGGCAGAGTGGAAACATGGGAAGACCCTGGGCCCTGTTGGCCTCACTGAACCCCAGAACCAGTCCAGGACTTTCTGCTCCCAAGTTTACAACTGAAGAGATAAACAGTCCCTCATTTGTTTATCCACTGATATCACAAAGGATTTGGGGTTAGCCACACTGTTGCTTGTGGATTTGTTATGTCAAATCACTTCTGACTTACAAGTGAGAACTGCTTTCTCTTTAACTTCTTCCTGTTGATTTCAGGGGTCCACTCTGGAAATATCATCTTGACAATGTCAGTCCCTTTGTCAAAATGTCATTGACTTGACTACATCTGTCCCCAGAACAATGTAATCAGAAACAAAGGCAAATTTAACCAATTGCACTGGCAAAATGTGATCATTCAGATTTAAAATTTTAAAGTTTTTGGACGTTTTGTTTAGAAACTAACATAAACAAAAGCTACTGTTTGGGGTAAAATAAGACCCTCCCCGCCCCCCGCTCCACGGCGTCTACACCATTGACTTTCTAGAATGCATTAGAAAGATAAGTTGGGATGGAGTCGGTGGATATTGTCCTTGTAACAACCATAAGAAGACTTGACACTGCAAAGAGCAAATGCTGAATGCCTTGGAGCCAGCACAGTCCCGTGCCTGCTGATGACAGTGCCACGGGCTCACCACACATCAGGACTTTCCAGGTTTTTACAGGATCTTTTGCACATTCTTCAAATTCAATTTGCAACCAAGAAATTATTTATTAAAGAGTTGCCATTGTTCGCTGGCCCAAGTCAGACTCAGCCCACTACAAACTGTTTGACATGCCAGCCAAAACACACACGCAAAAAAACTCTCTCCAAAAATTCACTTCTTTCTCCAAAATGTCAAAGTCATTGTCTAACTATGTTAAACACTCAGGCATTCCTGTGTCCCTGGTCACCACTCAGATAGCCCTGAAAGCTCCCTGGAAAATTCCCTTAGACAATGTATCAGGCAGAGGCTTGGGGTGGGGCTCGGGTCGTGAGTGCTTGCCTAGTGTGCATGAAACCTTGAATTCAATCCCCAGAACCTCATTAACGAAAAATGGTGGTGTATGCTTATCCCTAGGGCAAGCCTGGGACACAAAGAAAAACACTAACAAGAGAAGCCAGACAAGTGTTATGGGGAGAGAGAGAGAGACAGACAGACAGACAGACAGACAGACAGACAGAGACAAAGAAGGACAGATGTGACCAGACACCACAAAGATTTGACAGTCCAGATTTCTAGTGAATAGTTTTTAAAGGTTTTTATACCATTTAATGGTCATTAATGGGAATAGACAAATAATCTATTAATAAAGGGGTAATATAAACCATATAATAAACCATATAGTGTGTGTGTGTGTGTGTGTGTGTGTGTGTGTGTGTGTGTGTGTGTAAAATCTTAAAGGAAGGAAATGAGCATTGGTTAAACAGATGCCTTGTGTCAACCATGTCATTCACCCAACAACACTAAGTGTCAGAATCTAAGCAAGGCACTGGGCTACAAAAGTGACTAGAGAGACATCCACCTGTGGTAGCCATTTTCTCTCTGATCCTGTTGCACAGCCAGTCAGGTACACTGATCAAACCCAGATCTGGCTGAGATCATAGAACATGCTTTCAAAGTTTCTACAGGTAGAAATCATGGGGTGTCATGTGTGTTGGTGGTGAGTATGAGGAGTTAAACCATGGAGGGGTTAAGGATGGGATTAGACACACAAGCACCGGTCTTGAACTGCTGATGGCGCAAGTTTACAAGCCCTGTTTGAAGAGCTTGTTCATAGACACACCCCTGGTCCATTTTGTATTGGGGACCAGACTCACAACACCTGCTTCTTCAGAGAAGCCCTACTTGAGCTCAGTATACCACAGTGTGATGGGCCCATTCCTTGGGAGCTAACCACAGAAGAAGAGACTCACAGAGGGTGCTGTGCCAGTTACATCTCTTCAGCTTACAACTCTAGTTTGTAGTCTGTCATGTAGGGATATTGAGGCAGCAGGAATTTAGGGGAGACATCACATCAGTAGAGAGAAATGAGTGCAAGAGTGTTTTATTGTTGACTTGCTCCCAGCTAACTTTCTTATCCTGTTTAGGACCCACTGCCTAGGGAATGGTACCACTCACAATGGGCTGGGTCTTCCTACATCAATTAACAACCAGGGCAATCCCCACAGTCATGTCCATAGGCCAGTCAAATCTAAATAATTCTACCTCAGACTCTTGCCAGGTGATTCTGTGTTGTATTTAAGTGACAGTTAAAAACTAATCAGCCATGAGAGCAGCTCAGAAATGCCAGCACTCACGCTTACAAGTAGCCTAGGGAAGAAAATTAGAGTAGCAGTTAATTCCCAAACATGCAACCTCAGGTAGCCTGCAGGGAAGGATTGTAGGATTTCTAAGATTTGAGTCCAAATCCTAGGACAAGTATGTACTAGATTATGCCTTCGGGACAACAGCTCAAGTTAACAGCTTGTAAAATGGCTCCCACAGGAAGATGAGTATCACCAAGTTCACACGGTGACCATGGAGACTAAGTGTAAGAACACACTGGGAAGATCCAGTTATGAAAAGGAAATAGAGAAGTCTACCTACACCACAAGGGCGAAATTCATGTCTTCAGCTTGTGTTTTATTGCTTGTTCTGATGTCACAGCAGAAAGCTACAATGCTGTCTTTTTAAATCAGCATTTACAGCTCTCCAGTTAGGTTGTGTCTTAGGGTTTCTACTTCTGTGAAGAGGCACCATGACCGTGGAAATTCTTATAAAGGAAAACATTTAATTGGGGCGGCTTACATTGCAGAGGTTTAGTCCATTATCATCATGGTGGGACACAGTGGTACTCAGGCAGACATGTGCTGGAGAAGGAGCTGAGAGTCCTACATCTTGCAGCCAACAGGAAGTGGTCAGTCTCCCTGGACTTGGCTTGAGCATATATGAGCCCTCAAAGCCCGCCTCCACAGTGACACACTTCCTCCAATAAGACCACAGCTATTCCAATAAGGTCATACCTCCTAATAGAGACATTCCCTTTGGGGCCACTGTCTTTCAAACCACCACAGGTTGTTACACTTACTTTTAAGTGTAGCATGACATATGATATACTCTCATTATTATAATTAGAATAATTTGCAATACTCTCCCTAGGTACAAAAGTGAAGCTTGAAGCTGAAAAGGAGGGGAAAGCGAGGAGAGAAGAGAGAGGGTAGAGAGAAATGAGAGAGAGAGAGAGAGAGAGAGAGGGAGAGAGAGAAAGAGAGAGAGAGGGAGAGAGAGAGAGAGAGAGAGAGAGAGAGAGAGAGAGAGAGAGAGAGAGAGAGAGAGAGAGAGAGAGAGAGAGAGAGAGAGAGAGAGAGAGAGGAGAGAGAGAGAGAGAGAGAGAGAGAGAGAGAGAAGAGAGAGAGAAGAGAGAGAGAGAGAGAGAGAGAGAGAGAGAGAGAGAGAGAGAGAGAGAGAGAGAGAGAGAGAGAAGAGAGAGAGGAGAGAGAGGGAGAGAGAGAGAGAAGAGGAGAGAGAGAGGAGAGAGAGAGAGAGAGAGAGAGAGGGAGAGAGAGGGAGAGAGAGAGAGAGAGAGAGAGAGAGAGGTTATCATGACCTCCCAGCCCCATGTTTTTTATTCTCCCCTGTGGTCCAGCTTCAACTTTAGCTGGGCCTACAAAGGTACCAAGGGGACCCCAACAGCTAAAGGTTGCAAACTCCAGCTTTAGTCTTAGGCTTCAAATCCCCTTTTTATTAATATTTAATTGACAACTGTTAATGCACAGTCATATCGACCATTAATGAATAATTTGACCTTCCCAACTTAATATTTCAAGGAAGTTCCAACCAGTGGCAAACTGAAAAAAAAAAAGCAGGGCATTAAGGGAACAGAGCAGATAACTGGACGTGTGTGCTCATCTCTCTCTGAGGTCCAGCTGCCAATAAATAAATCCCTTTAAAGAAGCCACGGAAGCTGGAACCGCCTCGGAAAGGCCGGGAGCGCCCTCTATGGGCCACAGAGCAGAAGCGCGGCCGAGCTCTGGATTCAGGGATGAAGAAGCCAAGTCTTAAAGGGGAAAGGAAGGGTTTCTAGGAGGAAGGATACTAGGCTGCTGGTTAATGTGACTAACCAATTGCACCACTGGACCCGTTCTGGCCTCCAATACTGTATGATAACAAATCCCCGTCTCTTTGAGCCAGGAGGGGTGTGGTTATTCCTCACAGCAACCTTTCCCTTCCATAGACAAGGGATGGGCCATCATGACTTTAAGTATCCTGGGGAAACCTTCTAGTGATGGCTTCCTAGGGACATAAATTCTCATTCTGCAATCCCACTACACCCTCTAATTTCACAGCAATAAGTTCTGTGCTCACTAAAGTGGGTGGTACCGGGTACCCATCTGCTAGGCTCCAAAGCACAAGCTAAAACACCAGGGGTCTCCTGCTTGCAAAGACAGGTATGGAAAGAAACACTGGAGAGCTGGAGTAGGCTGGGTCATTGGAAAGTTCCCAAGGCTTCTAGAGATCTCATTGACTAGGTCTATCTGCAAATGAACCAGACTGCAGAAGTCACAATGGCGCTGACTTTGACCCACCATCCTGTCTTCTAAATTCCATTCAGCTGTGTATCCTAGGAGCTTTGACACTGTGTGGCCTCTGGATTTCTTTCTACCCTTAAACTTATAAAATTTCCATAAAACTTATGTGTGATGGGGGTTTCCTCTACCCTTTCCTACTGTACTAGGAAATACAGTAGTTTAAAAGTTAGTTTATAATGGTATGTAGCCAAGAGGCATTATTTGCCTAGCATGTATGAGAAGGCTCTGTGTTTGATCCACAGTGGCAGACAAAAATAATAAGTTATACACTTACTGATTCATTTTTTAAAAGTAACTGTGGTAGAATATTATTTTAAGGTGTATGACTTTTGCTTATGCTGCCTTTGTTTAACTCTATGCAGCTGTGGTTGCCTGTCTAAAACACCTGATGGTCTAATAAAGAGCAGAACGGCCAATGGTGAGGCAGGAGCAAGGATAGGCAGGGCTGGCAGGCAGAGAGTATAAATAGAAGGAGAACCAAGGAGAGGAGGGCATGAGGGGCCAGCCACCCAGCCACCCAGCAATCCAGAGTAAGAGTAAGATTTACGGAAATAAGAGAACAGGAAAAGCCCAGAGGCAAAAAGTAGATGGGATAATTTAAGAAAAGATGGCTAGCAATAAGCCAAGCCAAGGCCAGACATTTATAAGTAATAACAAGACTTTGTGTGTGATTTATTTGGGGTGGAGGACCCCATCAAAAGACTAAAAAGCCAAAAGAGAAATAAAAACATCTTAGGAAAAATAACCATGGGCTGGAGGGATGGCTCAACTCTTAGAAGAGATCGCTGTGCTTGCAGAGGACTCAGGTTTGGTTCTCAGCACCCCCGTGGTGGCTAACAACCATCTGTAACTCCAGTTCCAGGAGATCCAATGTTTTTGTTCTGGTTTCCACAGGCACCAAACACACACATCCATACATGCAGACAAACACTCATACACGTAAGAAATTCTAATTTTAAAATGTTCAGATAACGATATGAAACACTTACATATTGACACAAAGCAGAGTTTTGAAGAAATAACTATGCTTTCCAAACTAAGAGGACAAGGAAGAAGGGCAACTTGTATCCACTGTGATACATTGTTTTTTGGCTGAAGAAAACCTGCTACAGATGCATAGTGGGGACTTGTTCGTGGTTAACTTTGGAAAATAATTCAAACTACACCAAACTCTCCATGGAGCTTCTCTAAAGGTTGGTTGCACTGTAGAATCTGAAACTATGGAAAGAAATTTCACATTTATGGTACACTAAAAAAAATGCATCCCTCTATTACAGGGGCCTATCTCAGTGAGTGGTACAGCATTTACCTGGCAAGCACAAGGCCCCATGTTCAATTCTCAACAAGATAAAATGTTACATAGGCAAAATATTCAAAGTTCAAGATAGACAATCGATCTCATTCCGTGTGTGTGTGTGTGTGTGTGTGTGTGTGTGTGTGTGTGTAGTGTGTGTGTGTATACTCACATGTACTCTGGCAGTGTGCACACCTGAATGCACACTTGAACACGGAACATGACTTTTGGAAGTCTGATCTCACCGTGTACCTCCTTGCTGTGCTGTGCAGTCCAGGCCATATGACTCACAACTGTGAGCGATTTCCTGTGGTTCTCCCATCTCCACTTCCCACCCCGCTACAGAAGCGCTGGCGTTACAGATGCATGCCACCACATTGGGCCCCTGCCTGTGTAATATTTTGTATGACCGACATTTGGACTTTCATCATGTGACATTTCAAAATCACACTCCTCTCATATTGCTATTAAAACCGCATTCACTCACATCACCACTGTCCTAAGAAAGGTTTCTAATACAGATACACCTGCCTACCAGGGAAACCGCTTAGCAACATTCAAGTTTCAACTTAAAAAAACTCAAGTTGTATCACTTGATACAACAAGAAATACTTGCAACTACTTTACTAGAAGCAGCAAGCCCACTTTGTTCATTTTTTGAGAAAAAATATTGTGCTAGAGCTACCCAAGTTAGTAACTACAGTTTGTTTGTAGCCATTTTTTTTTTTTAAGTAAATACATCATTCCACTTAGAAAACAAGTTACTCAACTTCTGACTCGGAGTCACACAGGTGTTTCTCCCTGGGGTGAGTTAATACTTTTACTAAAAATGATAATAAGGATATTCTCCATCATATTCTCTCTCTCTCTCTCTCTCTCTCTCTCTCTCTCTCTCTCTCTCTCTGTGTGTGTGTGTGTGTGTGTGTGTGTGTGTGTGCACAAAGGCCTGAAAAATTCAGCACAGTTAGTGTTTTCAGTATCCCTGCCTTGTCTTATTACACCAACAAGCTTTTGTACCATCCATGTGAACATCAGCACAGAAAAGAGACAAAGAGAGTCCTCATATTACTTTGAGAATAAGTTTGACCTTGAGGATTTATTGAAAAGATCTTTAGCATTAAATAAAAGTCACCCCTATCCATCCCTGGATGTCCACTGTAAATGCATGCATGGCTTCAGGAAAATGTGTCCTACAGACTAGAGAGGACCCCCATAATTTTAATGTTTTCCTGGTAGCCTGTGGTAGTAGTGGATGCAGTGGGGGAGGGGCATCACTTGCTTTTTTGCTTACTCTGTTTTGTTTTAATCAATCCTAATTCTCAGGGCTCATTGGGATCTTCCTCACGTGCTACAAGGAAAAGCCCTGTAGCACTATAAATAGTCTGCTACTGTCAGCAGAGCTCTGGGTAATTTGCCCTCCAGAGACGCTGGACCCAAAAGAGAACAGATGGGGCTGACAGCAGCCACTTGCAGGAAGCATGAATTAAGTCTGCCCATGGCCTTCCCCATCAGACACAAATCCAGGCATCTGCTGCAACTGTGAATGGCAAGACAGACAGGAAGGCTCCTCAAGGAGCCCATGAAATAAATTACATGCTGCTTCGTGATTTCTTCCCCGGCACAGGAGCCATCCTCAGGCTGCTATGCCCACTTCTTTCCTTCACTAATTGAACTTAAGTATGGTAAATAGGCACTTTGCAATGTGCTTGTCTTCTTTGTCCATTTCTAGTTTGGTCATCATTTTACTGCAAATCCCACGTCAACACAGTAGAGAGAAGTGCCAACAAGCCTTCCAGTTCCAACATTCCACAGTGCAGTGATTTGCAGAGCAGAGTGCATAAGAGTGGCCGGCAACACTGTAGAGCCCCGGAGGATCCCAACAGCTCTGCCTTCCCACATTCACAAGCAGAACCCATCCTGCAGGTGACCATGGAATCGGAAAGGAAGGAGGCTGGAACCACCACAAAGTTCCCTTGCTAGTGATTCTGCTTTCACATTGCTTTCTGTAACAAAAACTCTTTCAACACTCGGGAAACTCAGAAAGAGGGAAGCCATGGGACTGTAGTTAGGGAAGCTGGAAGACTAGAATAGGGTTATTCTGTCAGACGTTGTATAAAATATGGAATGAATACTTGCCTCAAGATCCTCAACAGGAGAGAAAAGACCCCTGCTGCCTATATAACCCTTTTATGAAAACGGAACAACTCGGCATCAGAGTATGTGGCACCAAGCAATATGCATGACAGAGCTACCAACAAGCAATAGAGCACTGTCTCCCTTTATCCTTGTGGGCAGAGCAACTCAGTCAACAAAGCAAGTAGCCCTTGTCAGATACAAAAAAAAAAAAAAAAAAAAAATCTTTTTTGCAGCCCTGATGGGACAGGAAAAACAATGTCTGTTTCTTAGTTTTCTACAAATTGATGACATAAATAAAAGCCATACGTTTATGGGAATGCATGCACAGAGGTGGAAACCAAGGCACCACGGACACAGGGATGAAAACCCACTATAAGTCTCTCTCTCTCTCTCTCTCTCTCTCTCTCTCTCTCTCTCTCTCTCTCTCTCTCTCTCTCTCTCTCTCTCTCTCTCTCTCTCTCTCTCTCTCTCTCTCTCTCTCTTTTCCTGGGTAAAACACGCAAGAAAACTGAGCGCCAGCCAAGCCTCTGCTTGCAAACAAGTGTTCATCCAGGCTGCCGCCCTAGCTTAGGAGTGGGTGAAGTTCTCCGGGACCCACTGACTGCCCTGGTCCCTATCCCTCCTCCAAACACAAACGTCTTCTTCCAGTTGCAAAGTTCTCAAGCCTTACGCTCTGGGCTTTGACTGTTGCTGGTCCTAGAGTACAGTCCTGCCTCCCTGCGTCTCTGCTTCCCTCTGGGCTTCCCAGTGACTCTACCCTACCTCGAGACAGGTGAACAAGACAAAGAAGAACGACCACCCACACCCCCAGAGAGAGTCTCACCAAAGAAAGTGTTCCCCCACACACCTCCTACCCCCGTGCGATGCCCAAAGTCACTTTTCCTTTCCTTTGCCTAGATCTCCAGGGCACTTAGACAAGTTCCAGTCCCCGGATTCCTGGACTTTCTAGGACGCAGGTTAAAGCACCCCAGTTCTCTTGTGATGTAGGTGTCCCCAAACCCATCTCCCACACGCGGAGTGTCTAGTGCCCACACCCCGCGCGCCCTGACTCGACCCACGAGGATGCACAAGTTAGTGACAAGACAGGGACACAGGCAACACAGGGACACAGTCAGAGCTGGGTAGTGGTCCCCAGAGTTACAAGCGGGCGGGAAGAGAAAAAGACAGCCTACCGACCGGGGAGTCCGGCGAGTGCGTACCTGGGGGCCCCGCAGAGGAGACCACAGGGAGTAGCGCCGCCAGGAGCAGCAGCGCTGCCCAGGGCAGCGGGCGCGGGGATGCCCCGGCCTCGGGGGCCATCAGGAGCCCGGGATGTACGGGTACCGAGTGCGGGTGGCCGGCAGGGCGCGAGCCGGAGTGAGGGGGGCGCAAAGGCAACGCCGTCGGGTGCCCGTCGCCGGGCGTCCTGTGTCCTATGCGGGCAGCGCTGCAGCCCTGCAGCCCTCGGTGATCGCTCCTGGCCACGCACGGCCGCCTCGCTCCGCCACTGAGGCCACCCTCTGCCGGCCGAGCCTTTTAGACACACTCGGGCGCCCCCTGCCGGCGCGCTCGCGACAGAGGCCCCACAAGGCGGGCGGGGCGCCCGGCGAGTGACCCAGGAGTTCCAGAACCCCACTTGGTTTTTGTAAAATTAAAAGAAAATAATAATAAAGTAGTCTCTAGACCAGAAAAAAAAGTGACAAGAAAGTCCCTCTCTTGTCTAATTCTTCTACTTTCTGGCCCGGAAAGTGACCCATTGATTGATTGCAACCAAGGCGGTGCCAAGACCGGACGTGAACTTCATCTGTCCCCTAAACCCCTAAGGCACTCTGTGTTTTCAACTCCGAGGACCAAGCCAGAACCCTTCACCCTTTTCTGCACATGCAGTGGTCTGCGGGCTCGCAGTAGCCTCACGCAGCCAGAGCGCTTGGGAAACGTTGTTGAACTGTACTAGACAGGGCTGCTCCTGGCTGTCATCTCGCTGGAGCGCGTGATTCCAGTTGAAACGGAAGCAGGCTTTAAAGCAAGCCGCGTAAGCCCAGCCAAGAACTCATTTGACCTCCCTTTCTGTAATTTAAACACTGCCTTGGGGTCCCGCTGTGCGGGATAACTGCCTGGGTTTTGGTCCACGACCGGCTGAGACACAAGCGGAGTAGGAGCGCCCCTAGAGGCGACAAAGATGCATGCTAGGGAGCAGAGCGCTGCTCTCTGCAAACCTACCCGATGTGGCTGCAAAGCGACAAAACATGGGCTCGCCGACGTGGCAACCCCAAACTTGAATGGGTTTGTTTCATTCCGCGGGAATAAAAGCTCGTTAAACTAAGTGTGGAATGATGGCAATAGGACACAGAATCCTATTCTGAAACAAAATGACAAAATCAAGACATCCCCACGCTGAGCCTAGGCTGACACCTCCTGCCTAACTGTAGCCTGCAGTGAAGTCTCCAGGTTCTCCAAGGAGGGCTCTCCATCGATCCCCTCTTTAGAGTTTGGGAACATTCTACTGTCAACAGACGCTCTTGCCTCACGCCTTAGGACACATGCCAATTAGTGGCACGCTGGCTTTTGTCACACCAGCATGGTCTTCTTTCAAGAGAGTCGGGTTCCCTCCATACTCCCCACTCTTTCTCAGCTGTTCACACCAAGCTGGTCCAGGGCTCCTGTGGCTCTTGCAGGTCAGTTAGAGGTGGGAATCTCTCCAGGTGGAGCTGGTGGGAAACTCTTCTCTTCCCCCTTGGTCCATGGATGGTGAAGGGCGGTGGCCATGGTTTGAGGAAAGGCAGTCCCCAAAACACATGTCTCTCCTCATCACTGGAGCCTGTGAGTGTTGGGTACCCCTCATGGGGGTAAGGATTGTGACTGAACTGGGCATTCTGAGATAGAGAGTTTAGGATATGGGTGTAACGTGCGTTTATAAAGAGGAGAGAGAGACTTGATCTCATGTAAGGAAGGACATGTGACCACAGACTGTGGAATATGACCATGGGAGGGAGGTAATCGAAAGCCAAAGGAAACTGGCATCTCAGAAGCAGGGCAATGCAGAGGGCCGTCACCATCAGAGCCTGTGCACAGCGCTGCCAGCCCCCTCTGTAAGTCCCGCGATCTCATTTCCCACCTCTCTGCCTCTCCAACTGTGACAAAAACACTTCCAACATTTATGCCACCCAGTGTGTGATCCTCTGTTATAGTGGTCAGAGAAGCCTAATGTAGTAGCCAAAATGAGCTGTGGCTCTGGTTCCATGGGATGCAACCTGAGAGAAGGGGACCTCCCACAGAAAACCACCAAATGGGAGGTTAGGAGGGGAGAGGTGGGGAGTTGTTGGGCTCAGTACTCTGAGCTGGAGACTGGAAATAGGCCCTCATAATCCAGGGAAGACTGTAGAACCAGCCTGCCTCCATCTTAGGGCTTAAAAGCCAACTTACAGTAAAGACAAACTAGGTTGATTCCTGTTTATAATTAAAATCTTTCTCAAGGATTGGGCTAAGCCCCACCTCTAACCTTAACTACAAATGGTTCTGCACTGTGTGTTCCAGGAATGGCGATCATGCCTTTGTTTCAAAAAATTGTTTATAGCCATCACAAAACCCTAACTTTGTTTCAAAAGGTTATATGACCACCTATGACTACCTTGTTCTGATCACCCTGTTATGGTCTGCTCTTGTAACCCCCGCTCATTTACCCCCATCTGGAAACCCTACCCCTGAGCTGTAAAGGCCCTGTCTTCCTCACATGCAATGCTGACCTCTCCAACCCTGTCTTAGAAGGAGGCAGCCCGTGTACAAGGATTTTTTTAAAGCTTGCTTTAATTCATTGCTTGTTTTAATTAATTTGGCCATGATGATTTGGATCGGTGGTCTTTCTTCTCCCATCTTTGGGATTAACAAAGAGCAGGGCACACCGCTGGGACAGCAGTGGAGCATGAGAGCTAGAGACATCCAGGGTCATCTTGAGAGGATGGCTAGGAATGACTCCATAACTGACCGGCCATAGGAAAGAGATTAGCAGTGCACATAGACATGCTGTCCTCAGCCTGGCCTTTGGGGCTTCTGTAATTCCAAGACTCCACTCCTCAGTTTAGACTTAATAAAATTATCCAATGTGACAAATATGCAGTAACTCAGCAGACACTGTGTCCCTTCTTTTAGTGACACACACACACACACACACACACACACACACACACACACACATCTCCCACCCCAGAAGGTGGCTTGTTAGAATAACTTTCTCATGTGGACAGCACAGGTCAAATCAACTTGCAGTGTTAGACTTCTGGAAATCAGATCAGAAGTCAGCTGAGGGCTGTGGACACTCAGTGAAGTAACCAACAATTACAAGTCCTGGTTCAGATGCAATACAAATTTGACCCAGGTGTGATGGTACACACCCTTAACCCCAGCACCTGGAAAGAAGCCACAGGTGGATCACTTTGAATTGGAGTCCAGCTTGGTCTACATAGTGAGACCCTGTCTCAAAAAAAATTGACAATGTATATGCAATTTTAAAGTCATAAAAGAGATTTCTAAGGTATCAGAACGTTCTGATAGGTAGGGGTGTGTGTGCATGCGTACGTGTGTGTGTGTGTGTGTGTGTGTGTGTGTGTGTGTGTGTGTGTGTGTGTGTGTCGACAGTGAGCTCCAGAGATCCTCCTGTCTCTGCCTCCCCAGTGCTGGGCTCATGTCACCACACCTGGCATTTCCATGGGTGCTGGGGATCTGAACTGGTCCTCATGTTTTCACAGAAGCACTTTACCAGCTGAACCCCTCCCCATCCCAGCTTGTAAAGACACACAAGGGAAGACAGTAAACTGACTTGAGTCACTGCCATCTGTCTTGCAAGTGGCCATCTCAGAAATATAGGCATGCTGACATGTTCCTTGTTTATTTTCCAGACAGGGTCTCATTTATTCCAGGTTGGTCTTGAACTGGACACATGGTAAGGATGACCTTGAACTTCTGCTCTTCCTACCACTATCTCCCAAGTGCTGGGATTACAGGTGTGCGTCACCACCACACCAGGCTTATGAAGGGCTAGGGTTAGATCATAGGGCCTCCTGTGCGCTAGAATACACTCTACCACCTACCTACATCCCCATCTTTTTTTTTTTTTTTTGAGACAGGGTTTCTCTGTGTAGCTTTGGAGCCTATCCTGGCACTCGCTCTGGAGACCAGGCTGACCTCAAACTCACAGAGATCCGCCTGCCTCTGCCTCCCAAGTGCTGGGATTAAACGCCTGGCCACCCCCATCTTTTTTAATCATTATTTCTTTAATGGACACTCAAAGTAATGTTTTTCAACATGGTATTTTCCTATATGTGTGTCATATATACACATATGTACATATATATTGTTCATATTTATCACACACACACACACACACACACACACACACACACACACACACACCTTGTTCTAATTTGACTCCCTCCATCATTGTCCTGCCTCCTCTCTTCCCTGTCCCACACAGTGTCCCCTTCTGCTTCAATTTTGAGTGAACTCAACCACCAATGCTGCCCTAACACATTTTCTATCTTTTCACACACTTTCTTAATCCCCTGATTGTTGCTTTGATTTCACTCATCAAAGTAAATCAAAACCTGGGCTTTGTGGTACAGGGACTAAAATTTCAGCACTTGGGAACTAGAGGCAAGGGGATCAAGAGTTCGAGGCCAGCCATGGCTACATGAGATCCTGTCTCCAAAAAATAAATGAAGAAATGTCTCCAAAAATGAGGGAGGGAAGGAAGAAAGAAGGAAGGAAGGAAGGAAGGAAGGACGGAAAGAAGGAAGGAAGGAAGAAAGAAAGAAAGAAAGAAAGAAAGAAAGAAAGAAAGAAAGAAAGGTTGCTCTGTGGTTGGATAGATCATTAGTTACCTGATCCCCTGCCAGCCTGCCTCCAGCTCCATTCTATGGTTTATTTTCAGCTTCACGCATCAGGCTGTGTCCACATACACTATCTCTGGTTCTAGTTATGTTCTAAATAACCATACATCAAAAGAGTTCAGAACTCTCCCTACACATTGTCATGGCATTCCTATGTGGCAGGGCAGGGATTAAAGTGCTGTTCTCGGGCTCCTCATGGGAAAATGGGAACCAAGTCCAAATGGACTTGAGCAGAGGTCTGAAAGTGTCCTCTTGTCCCTTTCATAGGACATCCAGTCCTGGGCAGTCTTGGGTTTGCTCTTTAGACCCTCTGGAAACACCGCCTTTGCAGATGGACCTCGTCATGGCAACTGTAGATACTGTGGAACACATTGCACAATGGCAGTGTGCACACAGTCCTTAATGGTTATGGGGAAAAGTAGAATGTACCTACATGATTAGGGTGAGTGCAGTGAAAACAATTTCATCATGACAAATCAGGAGGAAAGTGGGTTTCTCTTGGATTCAATAAACAAATGGAAATGGCAGAAAAAAAATAAAAGTTGATAGTAGACTCATTCTTTCCTCTCCATTATGTTGATATGGAGCGGGGGAACTTGCTTTTATCTGGCAGTAAGAGATGCTTTGCAACCTTTTCCTTGAGCTGTGTTTATTTGTCCTTGAAAGAATCTCATCAGCGTCACTCAGCTTTTATGGAGAGATCAATGATCCAGGGAGTCTGGCATGTCCTGGGTCCTCTAACCGGTGGGCATGACAACCCAGCCAAGTTTTGACTCCAAGCTCAGGTCTCTCTCCACCACAAATGACAACTTAGAATGTGATCAAGGCAGAGGGTGCAGATAAAAGTCTATTTCACTTGCCCCAGTACCTCTATAGATTTGAGAAAATCATTCTGGTAGCATCCAAATGGAGCCCAGTCCTTTCTAAGATGTAATTATGTAAGAGCTGGTGTTACACCAGTCATCTTCTCTGAGTTTGGAAGGGACAGGAGCAATGGTGTCTGGGGTTAGGGAAGCATCTCGCTGCTCTGTCAGATTCCCAGCCTAGCATGTGTATCCTTAGGAGCTCTATCTGAGCCTGCTTCTATTGGCCCCACATAAAACCATAGACCGTTCTGTTGACAAAGCATTTGCAATACAAGCACAAAGACCAGGTAAGATCCCTACAACCCATGCCAGAGAGAAAGAGAGATCTTTATAATCCCAGTCCTGGGAGGGTTAGGCAGATGGGTCTCTTGGACTTGCCAACCAGCATAGACTAACTGGCAAACCCCAGGACAATGAGAGACTTTGTCTCAAAAAGCAAGGTGGATGACTCTAGAAAAACACTACCTGGTGTTGATCTCTGGCTTCCAGGTACACATCATGAGAACACACACACACACACACACACACACACACACACACACACACAGACTCACAGACTTGGGTTGTACCCTTCTGTACAATGTCCAAGGTCAGTTGAGCACACATATCCCAAAAAGAAGCTGACCATCCAGCTCTGTCACCTACACTCCTTGGACTTTATAAAGAGAGAGTTCAGATCCATCTCCTCCCGTGCATACTCCCTATTGAGCGTCTATTCTTGTTCCACGAGTAAAATTTGGTCAAGACAGTTTGTCCTTGCCTCAAATGCAGTGAACCAACTTAGTGCGATCAAAACCAAACTACAGTCCAGTGCTATGAAGGCGGCGGCATTGTACGAGGCCACGGAGCTCAAAGGATATGTTACTCACATCGTCTACCTCCCTTCACCCTATTTACCCCACAAGGAGGTGTTTGACCCCATGTGTACAACACCATGTGTGTCCTGTAGGTCAGTGGTTCTCAACCTTCCTCGTGCTACAAACTTTTAATGCAGTTCCTCATGTTGTGGTGACCCCCAACCATAAAATTATTTTGCTGCTACTTCACAACTGTAACTTTGCTACTGTTATGAATCACAGTGTAAATATTTTTGGAGATAGAGGTTTGCCAAAGGAATTGAGAACTGCTGCTGTAGGTAGACACAGACACAGTCACTTTAATCCTAAGGAATTAGCAGGAACATGGCATGAGTGGGAGGCACTGGCAAGTTTGGGTAGAAGGAGGACTCAAAATGTACAGTCCTTAAGTTTCAGTCACACTTTTAAAAGTTGGCCCAGGCACTGTAGTAGGGAAACATATGTCTGGCCACATTCCCAGCTGCATGTCACTGACTCCCAGCCCCTTGCTGAGAGTAGCATATATCCATGAAAGAATTGCTGCAGCTGAGTTGTCCACACAATCCTAAGCCGCTGGGCCATCCAGAGCATGTCCACAAGCCCATGTCCTGCAAGTCCTGCATGAGGACAGACAGTCACTCTTCTCAGACTGGGGGAACTAATTATTGGTTCAGTAGTCATGTGATGAGCCCTATGTACCTGGCCCACAAAGAAGGCATGGGCCTGTGGTCATCTATGAAATGACATCAGAAGCTGCTGGCAGTTGACTGGGAACCCGGCTGTTACCACCCCAGTGTGCTGCCCCATAGCAAGCTATGGAAAGGCCAAGGAAGACCCTCAAGCCCTGATAGAATAAATAATCCTTCCCTCCAAAATCTCACTCAACCTGATGAGAGGTAACCACCTCTTTCTGACTGGGTTGTGAATGGCTAGGAAGCCTTCAAGTGTTCTCTATACACACGTGGTACTTAGCAGCTCACAAAGCGCCCACTCCTTCATGCTCACCAACTGTCAGTGGAGATGTTTTGCAAAGGTAGAAACTAAGGGTTTGTAGTTGACCCACTTTTACTCAGTAAACAGCAGTCAGGGGAAGTCAACCTGATCCCCCGTGGACAAGCCCGGTGATCTTTGCACCATCCCAGAACTGAAAGAGTGATTCTCTAACATGGCATTAACGGAAACAGAATGTTGGCTGGGAGGCATCAGGGCAGGGCCTCTTTTATTTCTCCTTGCAGTATTTCTAACCTCAGCAAAGGTTAGAAATTTTCCACATCTGTGTTTTAACCAGCCCGCTTAGACACGGAGGCTGCCTTCCACTACGGCTCTCCACACTATTTTTGACACAGGGCTTCTCACTAACCCTAAAGTTCAGTGATTAGCTAGACTGGCTGGTCAGCAAGCCCCAGGGATCCTGTCTTCCACAGCACTGGAATTACAGACATGCTCTGGCATGCCCAGGTTTCACATGGATGCTAAGGACTTGACTCAGGCCTCCACGCCTGTAGAACAAGCACTTTGCTCACGGAGGTGTCTCATCAGCACCGTTCTGTGGTTTTTGTGTCATCTGAGTTAAAGCGCCTCTCTAACACAGCTCACGGGTGATTCTTTGTTCTTACTCACATGTTGCTCTGGGGAAGAAAGGGGACACATGAGCTCCTCTCTGGTCTCCTCCACCAAGGAAAGACCTGTCTGCTCTGCCTTTGCTACAGTCGTGTGTTGCAGGCTTTCTTTGGGGCCATCAACCAGCTCCCAGATCATGACACGGAGACTTATTATTAGTTAAGAGTGCTCGGCCTTATCTTGTGTTCTTTCATTGCTAGTGCTTATAACTTAGCCTGTTTCTCTTCATCTGTGTTTTGCCTCGGGGGTGGCTGGCTGGTGGATGCCTGCCTGCCTGCCTGGCCCCTGACAACCCCCTCTCTTTCTCCCTCATTCTCTCCTCCTCTTCTTTCTTGAGCCTAGATTCCTCCTACTTATTCTCTCTGCCCAACAGCCCCCCTATCCCTTTACTGACTACCTATTGGCCATTCAGCTTTTTATTAGACCAATCGGATGCCTTAGGCAGGCAAGGTGAAACAGCAACACATCGTTACATAATTAAATGCAGCACAAACAAATGTAACACATCTTTGCCTAATTAAAATAATATCCCACAACAATTGTGACTTAATGAACCTGTAACAATTCAGCCCCAAGGCTTCTTCTTTTTCTGGAAGCATCTGTGTCCTCCAGCTCCTCTTCACACACCTCAGCCACTCCTCTATCCCTTCTGCAGTCTGTCTTTTCTGTCTGTACTCTTGCTGCCATCCACACCCTGGCTGCTGAGGTCACAGCCATTGGATCTCCTCATGGCTTGGGCCTGGCCTTTACTTAGTCTTTCCAAATTCATCTGCCCACCAGAGTCGCCCAAAAACATCTCTGGGTCAGAGAAATCTGCTTGTACCCACTCTAGATGTCATGTTTCTCCTTTGTAGTAGCTCTCCTGGCTGTGAAATTACACTTACCTTTGAGGTTAACCCGTGTTTCCCACTCTGGCTTGACTACAAACTCCATGAGAACAGGCGCCATGTCTGGTTTTGCTCACACCCTCCATGTTTGCCAGCCTTTCCTCCATGTAACAAATAGTTGAGATAATCCGATCTTTAAGAGAAAAGGATTGTTTGGCCTCATTGCTTTGGGCCTGTAGCAAGAAATTGTATCTCAGTGGAAACTCATGGAAATCTGAATCATCTACCTCACCAACAGAAAACATTTTGCTTGAAGAAAGAAAAAAAGGCCAAGGTCCCACTATATCCCTCTAGAACATCTACCCCATGACCTTAAGACCCTGACTAGGCCCCACCTCTCAAAGTTTCTACCACCTCCCAGCAATGCCAATCTGGGGACCAAGCTTTAACACAAAGACTTCCAAGGGACATTTTCAATCCAAAGTACACACCCTATACCCTACATCCTTAAGACCTGGCGCAATCCCTGCCCTGTAGCAAAGTCTTACAGGTCTGTGTAGGTTTGGTAGCATGGCCCTCTGCAAGAAGTCAGTGTAATCTGGTCATTCCACACCATCCCACCCCCCTGGCCATGGTGAAGGCCCTGCATGATTCTGTGAACTGTAGACAGGTGACTTGGGGCACAGAGATGCTGTGACAATTACATTTTAGAAATACTCAAGTTTTTCATTCACTAGTGCAGTGTGTCTATTCAGTTACAAGAGGCTGTTTATTTGTTTCCAAGGTTGGGGTATGAATGGAAGGTTCTTATTGACCAGATTCACTATTCTTGTAATTGGTGACACTCACCCTGTTCCCTGTTTCCTTCCTTCTGTCAGCAGTTGTATATGCATTACCTGGGGGTATGCAGACATGGCATCTTGGGCCTCAGGACAGCTATGTCTTGGATGTGGTTTGCTGCTGGAGGATTCCTATGTTGGAGTTTGGTTTTTCTATGGCACAATGTTGAGAGACAGTGAGAATTTTCAGAGATGGTTCCTCATGGGAATTCTTCTGGTCACAGGGTAAGGGTGGTCCTGGCTACTGATGGAACAGTTTGCCCCTAAACCATCCTCGAAATACATCCCTGTCCATCCCCTCTTCCACCCAGAAAGTCTTGGGGTGCCTTGGGTGGAATCAAGCAATTATGAACACTGCAGTTTCTCCATCATGTCTCCCTGGGCTCCAGAAAAACATTTAGGATGTTATAAAAAGCATTTGTCTTCATGATGAAGATTACTAAAGATGGGGCTGGAATGAGCCAGAAGAGAAAACCGGTTTACAAAGATGAAACAGAGCTAACTTCAAAGACAGACAGCCTCAGAAAGAAAGAGGGGGTAGGAAGGGCAAAACAAAAAATGGAAAGAAAGGAACATGATGTTACTTTCTAAGACAAAGACATCTGTTCATGTGCACACATGTTTGTATGGACATGCGCAGAGCACAGCTGAAAGCTCAGGGGAGACGGAAGACAATTCACTCATAGGGGCATCTTAGAAGGGTCATTATTTAAATATAATATTCTATTAATTCTTTCAGAGTTCCATACGTGACCACAGTATATTTTGATGATATCTGCCCCCCCCCGAAACTTCTCCCAGATGCAATCCCTCTCAGCTTCATGTTCTCCTTTTGTTGGTTTTGATAGCCCACTGAGTCGGATTTTTACCACCCATATATATGCAGGTATGGGACCATGAACTGGCTTTGTTCAGGAGGAAATCTGGGAAGAACTAGAGTTTTGGTTGTCGCACATGGCAACACTTGAAAAGTAACAGGTGAAAATATAGAGCATATAACTTCAAAATGGAGAGACGCGGCTTCCATTGTCCCTCCCAGCACTGTGGGTGGGTAAACTAGATGGAGTACCAGCGTTGTGGAAACCATTTGCCATTAGCTGAGAAGCTGGACATCACAGATACAAAGCACATTGCTCTCAAGGACAGGGACCTTTTATTAGAAAAGGTGACCATGAATTGGGTCAAACAGGAGCAAAGTACATGTCACAAACTTGAAATCATACAGATCATGCTCTCTTTTTAATTCAAGATAAAATTGGAAGTTAAAATTGAAATTCTAAATGATTTTTTTAAAAATTAGAAAATATCATAATAGATCTAAAAACATGAGCAATAATAAACTTTGTGTATACAGTAGCTTGTAAGATTTTGAACATATAGAACATGTGTACACAGGAATTTAAAAAGCAGACGGCATATAGCTTCAGTGTTTGAATATGAGAGAAATATGTGACTTTAAATCCTTGTGTTTAAATATGTAAGAAACAAAGAAATCTAGAAAATGCACAGATGAAGACTAACTGGATTTTAAAAATAAACAACCATAAAGCAATAGATAATAAAAAGAGTAATTCTGAATTGTCATGATTATTTTACCTGATTAAAATTACTCCATCAGATCTGTTGGTAAATTTGAAGTGTTATATAAAATAAGAAAGTTCCTGAGCTGAGTATGCTGGTGCACACCTGCAGTCCTGGCACCCAGGGCACTGAGGTGTGAATATCAAGACCAGCCCAAGCTATATGGCAAGATCCTATACAGAAAAACCAATGGCTGGGAGTGTGATCTGGTGGTAGACTGTTTACCCAGAGTTCACCCTGGACTCTTATCTCTGGCAATCATAATAATAAACAAAAAGTTCCCAGAAATGATAGCTTCTAAATTTCACCCCAGAAGAAAGGAAGTCCTGAATGGTCCTATAATTAGACTTGATAACAAAACTAGACAAAGATGATTACCATAGGAAATTAAAGATTAACTGATGAGCTTTGATACAGATATCATTTTAAAAATTAACAAGTCAAATCCAGGTTAATTTTAAGAAAATGGAAACATATCCAGATTCCCTCTGTCCTAGGAGTTCAGGGGACATTTAACATTAGAGTAAATGTAATTTACCACCTTCAGGAGAAAAGCCGTGGGGTCTTTTGACTCGGAAAGTACTTGTTAAAACTCCACATCTCCTCATGTTGAAGAAAATGAAATGATTCTTACTAAACTCACAACCCAAGGGAGATCTACAGACTGATGGATTGTCTCAACCGGGACTCTCCTGCAAGCCATCCTGGATTGAGAAACACAGGAAGCATGGGATGTTCACGGTCCTCAGTCCTACCCGAGCTACATGAGAGCTTTGGCATGGGACACTTTATCTTTTCCAGGCACTTGGAAATTTCTCCTGCCGTTAGTTGCATGTCTTGGCACGTGGAAGCCAATCTTCCCACATGTCCTAGCAACAGAACAACACGCCTCTATTTACTTAATCAATCCTCCTTACAGAGGAGACCGTGAAGCACGTGCTGGGGCATTGATTTCATCGAGTTTGATGTGTTCATTTACATGATTAAGATGCGTCTCAAATTTTGTGAATGGCACCCTTGCTGTTAGGAGAAGCGTGACAACACCCTGGTTCCCGTTCTGTGAATCCCTCTCTGGATATTTTCCATTGTCTTTAAAAGTCTGGGCAAAAGTAAGTAGCATTAGGAAAATGGACACATGTCTGCTCTTATGAAATATTGTGAGGGGTTTCTGGGCATGGATTCACTTCTTCACACTCTTCCCAGGACACATGGTCCTTATGGTGGTTCACCTTTATATAGCGCTCACTTTTTGCATGAGTCACCTGGAAATGTCTCTTTACCTAACATAGGAAACCCTATTACATGATTTATAAGTGGAGTGATAGTTTCGACCCAATTGATGAGTCTCGTCAACCCAAATGACAAATTTTTCTACTTCCACACTTGTTTTTGTTTTTGTTTTTTTTTCTGATGTATACTTAAAGTAAGGATATATAGTAACTGGTAAATATGTTAATTGAAGAAATTCTTGATATCGTGTTAGGCTATCCTTTTTGCCAGTATTTGTTGATTATGTCATTGTTTATAGTCTCTAAGGTGATTGTGTAAGAATTCTGTGTCCAAGTTTTTGTGGCTTAGCATCCTTGTGAATCACCCCACCTAATAGCAAAATTAACTCGACACTAGATCATTTCATCAACGGTGCCTCCAGCAAGTTAATTCAAACCAGTTGTACTATGGCAGCAACAAATGAGTTATTTGTTGGCCAGTCCAAAGCCATCATTGTTGTACTAATAGATAAAACAACTAACAAGAAATCAAAGTTGCAGAAGGGGGGTTGGAGAGATGGCTCAGTGGTTAAGAATGGTTGCTCTACACCTGAGTTCTGTTCTGAGCACTCATACTGGGCAGCTCACAACCACCTGTAACTACAGCTCCAGGGGATCTGATGCCCTCTCCAGGCCTCCTCTGGGCACTCACACACATTTCCAGACAACACATACACATAAATAAAAATAGGTAATGAAAAAATAATAGTTGTATTATGTAGGAAAACTGAGTAAGAGAAGATTCTCTTACCACAGAATTGTTAAAAGTAAATCAAACTAAAACAAAGCTCAGATTCTTCCAGATGTTTCTAGAAGTTTCCATCCCACTTCAGAGTGGGGGGCAATAAGGGTATTTGTTAAAATAATAAGTAAACATAACTCTTAGTGTTGTTGGCCAAGAATTGAGAAATTAAGCTTTCAAAGAGTGTTAGAAGAATAAGTCACTCAGTGGGTTAATGAAAAAGCTAAATCACACAGGTTGGGAACAGGACCCAGGAAAGCCCCAGGGCATCTTCTTTAACTCTCTCTCTCTCTCTCTCTCTCTCTCTCTCTCTCTCTCTCTCTCTTTCTCTCTCTCTCTCTGACATCTCCAATTATTTCCCATTTTTTTATTAGCTTGTCCAAGATTCATGTTCCCAGGAAGGAGCTTATGATAGGCTTAGTTGAATCACATGACTTCCTTCTTTCTTTCCGAAAGAGTGTGGGAAGCAAGGTTCTCTTCCTTAGAAAGATGGGGTGCTGGGGGTGCTGGCTGGTTTTATGTCATTTGACAAAAGCTACAGTCATCAAAGAGGAGGGAGCCTCAAATTGAGAAGATGTCTCCAAAAGACTAGGCTGTAGGAAGCCTGTGGAGCATTTTCTTAGTGATTGATGGAGGAGGGCCTGGCCCTAGTCCTGGGTTCTATAAGAAAGCAGGCTAAGCAAGCCATTGAGAGCAAGCCAGTAAGCAGCAACCCTCCATGGCCTCTTTATCAGCTCCAGCCTCCAGGTTCCTGATTGAGTTCCTATCCTGACTTCCTCTGATGATGAACAGTGATGTGGAAGTGTAAGCCAAATGAACCTTTCCCTCCCTGAGTTGCTTTGGTCATGGTGTTTCATCACAGCAACAGAAACCCTAACTGAGACCAGAGTGACAGTCATTCCTTAAGAAGAGCAGTAAACGAAGGCAGCAGCATTTCCTTATTATAGTCCCACCGGGGAAGGGGTGCTGATATCAGAAGGAGGGAAAAGGGAGGCAGAGATCAAACAACTTCTATTCACTCCCATATTGAGTGTCACACACTCGATGGACAAGGTGACAGGGAGCTCAACAGGGAGGAGAAAAGTTGTTAATCTCCACTGCAGAATCCTAAGCTGGTAGACCTCAGCAGAGTGAGTCAAGCTGCAGTGAGACCGACGACGACGCACTAAGCTCTCCAACACTGCTTAGGTGAACTGTTTGAAAGAGTTACACAGAGCAGGGAACACCCTGGGGTGCACTCCACAGGGAACACGCTTAAGCTCAGTAGGAATCCACTACTCTTTAAAGTATGTTCGTTGGATAAAGTCTTCTGCCTCAGAGAGAAACTCAGACAAGTCTAACTCCTGAGTCTGCTAAACACTAAATGAGTCTCCTTTTCTGTCAAGCCACAAACAGTGTCAATTCAGCAACCAAAACTGTCTAATCTAAACTTGACATAAAGCCGTATTTTTGTTTTGTTTTTTTGAGACAGGGTTTCTTTGTGTAGCTTTGTAGACCAGGCTGACCTGGAACTCACAGAGATCCACCTGCCTCTGCCTCAGGTATGTGCCACCACCGCCTGGCACAAAACTGTATTTTCTTTTTCCTTGCTGCATCTGGAAGCATGCAAACTATAGAAGCCTTTCTTCCACAGATGTTTCCAGCTTGATGGTTTCTGACCTTTTGGGGTCAGGGTCAAAGAGATGGAGAGAGGGACCCAAACGGAAGTTCCTGCCCCACCAGAGTGACACAAACTCCCACTTTTGAAGAGTTTGTGGAGGAAACAGTTTCACAGCACCTCACACGATGCTGGCTGGATGTTTCTGGTTTTGTTCTCCGGGTGACTGATGACATGCTGTGTCTCCAGGAATTTCCCCCATGTAGACATCCCATTAGAATTAAGATCCATCAGATTCCTTTGGACTTCTGGTCCCCAGGTCGGCTGGACAATAAAAGTGTGGTCTTTGTTTAGGTACCAGTAGCAAACACACACCCTGTGCCACCTCCAGCATTACTCCCACCCCTGCATCTAGGTAAGGAGTATAATGACTGCCTTCTGGCCAGTAAAGTGCAGAGTGAAGTATTGTGCTGTTGTCAAGTCCTGGCCCCTGAAACATCCTCGCCTCTCTCGCCCTCTGGTGGTCAACCTGTAGAAAAATCAACAGAGGTTTCAGGGCCCGTCCCCAAATGACTGTTGGCTGATGCGAACAAGAAATGGACCTTATTATGTATAGTGAGTCACTAAAATCTTGGGGTTGTTGAAATGGTGTTATGGAGAGTCACCACTGGCAATTTGGCTCTATCTAGACTCATCTAGGAGACATACCTATGGGTCCATTTCCGGAGAGATTTCACTGAGGAGGGAGGGTTCACCCTCAGTGTGGGCAACACCATCCCTTCGGTTGGCGTAATAGACTGGATAAAAAGGGGCCGTGATGTGAGCACCAGCATCCGCTTCCTGTCTGCGCTCAATGAGCAGCAGCCTTGGGTTCCTGCCATCATGCCTGCCCTGCCATCGGACTGAACCCTTAAACTGTGAGCCGAAATCAACCATCCATCCCGAAGTTGCTTCTAATCAGGTATTTGGTCATAGCACTGTGCAAGGACCTAACTAATCCAGACAATTAGTGTGAAGCTACTATGGCTAACACAAATTCTGCTTAAGAGGTTAAGAACTGCATAAGAAAGAGCTCCAGTTGAGCTTAACCCAACCACTTTACCGCAGTTCATGTCCAAGTTTACTTCCCAATGACAAATATTTACAAGCTGATGGGCACATGGACTCCAAAGCCTCTGGCTTTTGGAACTAAGAGGCAAACAGTGCTCGATGTCAAACAGTTCTCGGGCAAGTACAATGATGCCATTATCCTGGTTCCAATGTGCTGGTCCACCTATTACATGACACTTACTTATTCATGACACTTATTTATTCCTAGCACTCCAGGGGGTGGTTTCTGGACATGTGAAGAGTGGTGAGAACTTTGAATCCCCACCTAGGCATGTTCCAGCAGAGCACCAACAAAGCAACCGTCAGCCTTCTTGCCTCGGTGCTCATTCAATAAACATGTACCACACTGTTCACATTTCTCTGCCCCTTGTTGGTGAGGTCTCTACATCAAATGGTCCCCAAGTATAATGCTGAAGGCCAGCTCTCCCAAATGCAAGAGCTCCTAAATGTGTTAGAGACGGTTCATGTAGACAGAGTATATGCTTGCTATGTGTCATCATGAACTCTATAGTGGTGAGTGGACAACCTATGATAAATAGAGACACTTTAAAAAGAAACGCCCATTTTAAAGCAAGTCATGCAGGGCCAGAGAGGTAACTCAACTGACAAAGTGCCTGCTGTATAAGAGTTGGCTCCCCAGCACGCTGTAAAATCTGGGCATGGTCTTACGTATTAATAAGCCTAGCACTAGCCAACTGCTGAGCTTGGTTCAGTGAAAGACCCTATCTCAAAAGATAAGATGACGAGAAATAGTAGAAGGTTCCTGGTCATCAGTCCTGGCCTACACACACACACACACACACACACACACACACACACACACACACACACACACACACTACTATTCAGGGAGAGGGGAGAGAAGGATCATGGATTCGTTGGCTGATGAAAATGCTTTACTAAACACTCACAGGAACATAACCCTGTGTTTCCTCACAGGAGTAGCCCCTGAGGACTTGCTAATGCAATGTTCATAGCAAATTCACTGATCGTAATTACCATGGAAAATGAAAATTTTCTGTGCTTCGCTTGTTGACAGTTTGCAATCAGAGAGAAGATGGCCAGCCTACCCTGGCTTGTTTACAAACTTAAACTAAAGGAAAGTTCCTGGGAATCATCCTACTTCAAAGCTTCATCTTTAGCCCTTTCGAAGATGGGTAAGTGTTCCAGCCTCTGAGAGCACAGCCCTCCCCTCTCTGACTTCCCCCTGGATATTTCCACTCTAATATTCTGTTATAGAGTCAACATTCAAATGAAAGGCATCCTATATAATTTTCTATGTCATCTCCCAAACCCTGTCCTATAACCATTAACTCCTCCTACTTCTGCCAGTGGCCTCCACTCTGGAAGGCTCTCAGACACAAAAGCTTAGGCACGATCTTGCCCTCCTTATCCAGCCTGTTCTGTACTTTAGGAAAAGATTTGATATCCTACAACACCCCTCACCAATGTCACACACCCCTTGCAAATGTCATACGCCATCCCAAATGCCCTACAGCTGATCAAATGTATGTTTCCACTAGCTGTCTTTGTTTGTTTTTCTGGTTCAGTCCTGACTTTTACAGCCCATTTGTCGTTCCTAACTGGGTGTCTTGTGGGTCTTTCAAATCCACCACTTTTTTTTTTTTCTGGTGCTTTTCTTTATCATAGAACATGATACCTGTAATGTATGCAGAGAAATGAGGGTGGGAGAGGAGTCAAGCTGGGGAGGCCAGCAGCCAATTCACTTCTTTTCTTTCGTCTTGTCCTTCTCATTCGAAGCCAGGATCAGCGTGAGCTTCCTGAAGATCATAACAAAATCTAAGAAGAGGTCGATGCAGTGCCAGATGTAATCCTTATCTCCATTTTCACCCTTCTCAATAATGAGCTGAGTATCAAAAAGGGCAAGTCTTCACATGACTAGCAGCCCCGTACACAAGTTTGCCTGGAATAGCCAAATGGATCCAAAGAAAAGGTTCCCCAGAGAGGACAAGAACATGAGGCTCATGGCTGACATCAAGATGCCTCACAAGAAGAGATAGCTCTGGCACCTGGCACACCTGGGAGGATGCTGGGGTAATAGCAATGCACAACTCCAACGCAGGGCCCAAGCCAACTCCTGTGAGGAAAGCAAAACCAGTGAGAAGTCCCAATCTTTTTTGCTCAGTTTCATGGCTACGAGGCGTTGCCATCAGCCACATCATCAAGCCCAAGGAGCCCAAGGCAGAGAGTAGGCCAGACTGAATGAAATGTGTGACCACATGGACATAGGCCCCTGCCGCCACCACAAACATACAGATTGCAAAGCTGGCATAGACCTTCTTCAGATGCTGCTGTGTCAAGGGAGTTATATGGGAAAATTTTAAGAGGGCGTCAAAGTTGATCTTCCGATCAAATATGTTCATGGTTCCGAACTCTGCTCAGCACACCTACTTCTCAGTCCCCAACTTGGAGCTTCCCAGCTCTGCTAAAACCGGATGTGCTCTGAAACCCACCACTTTTAAACTAACTCCATTATCTACTGTTCCTGTTTCCCCACATCCCTGAATAAACGTGCTTAACTACCCAACACACTTCTACCACCACCAATTAATATGGGAAGAATGTTTTTAAAGTTCAATGAGGTGTTTGTGGGTAAGGATTAACTTTAGGTGTGTCATGACTTCAGACCACTGTCTACCAGAAACCGGTAAAAACGGGTAATGCAGTTAGTTACTTTAGCTGTTAATACGTTGTTGTTGTGTTTGCTCTTCATGACAGGCCTGTGAAGTTCCATCGATATTTCCATTGTTCAGGTGACAAAGCTGAGACGATAACACTGTCCATTTTAATGCTGTCATTTTCAGCTGCCAATAAATTGAGTCAACCTAATCCTAATAGACTTCAGGGGCCTTCAGAGACTAAAAGTATCTCAAGAATTGATAATAATGAAGATTTTGTGGAGAGATGTAGTACTGCAGTCCAGATTCGACATATTCTTACAGAGTTAGAGTCATGATGAGGTATTTATTTTGGCTCCTGTGCCATATCTCTAATAACCTAAAAGCAATCAGCATTAAACCAGAAGCAAGCTGGCTTTAGCAGGACAAAAGCATAGACTACCAGGCTTCCAGAGTTGAGCATTGCAGGTTGCCAGTGACACACCTAGCCCAGCTCCCAAAACTGTAGAGTCTCAAATCTCTGTGACCAAGTCCTTAATGTGTATTTGTGTGTGTGTGTGTGTGTGTGTGTGTGTGTGTGTGTGAACCTATTATATCTATAGATAATTACAAGGTGAAGATGGTAATGTGAGCTGTTTCTGGCCTGGCAGGTCCCGCCGCCCTTCTCAGCCCCAAAGAAACACACAGACACTGTATTAATTATGAAATATTGGCTGGTAACTAGGGCTTCTTATTGACTAGCTCTGTCTTAATTATTAACCCATAACTACTAATCTATGTATATCTATATGGTCTTATCTTACCAGAAAAGGAGTCTGGACCTGTTACTCCTCTCGTGTCCTACATCATGACTGACTCTGCCTACGTTTCCCAGAATCCTCCTCCTCTCCTAGCCCCAACTATCTTGTTTCCCTATTGGCCAACAGTGCTTTATTCATCAACCAATAAGACAAACATGTACACAGAAGAACATTTCCCATCAGAAGATAGATAAATGATAGGTAGGTTGGTAAGTGAGTAAATAAATACAGTTAAATGATAATAGCTAGGTTATTAATAGAAAATTGGTAATTGGTAGATAGATAATTGATATGTAGATCAATAGTAAGATAGATGATTGATAGGCAGGTGATAGATAGATAATTGATAGATACACATAAACATGATTGATAGGTAGAGGATAGATAACTGATAGATAGATGATAGGCAATTAGATAATTGATAGGTAGGTGACTAATAGATAATATATAGATGGATGATAGATAATAGGTAGAGAGAGAGGAGTGAGAGATGGATTTTAGATCATTTCCCCAGTGACACTGATGTAGGCTTTTACTAGCATCATCATTGCCAACATCCCTGCCAGTATCAATCAATGCTCCTGGAGCCCAGTCTGAGGCCATGCTCACTGTGAGATGGTTTCTCTTTTTTCTTGCTTTCATGACTAGTAGAGAAACCCTTCCCAAGCTACAAATAAGGAAGTGAAACAGGAAGCTCTAAGGAACTGGGGCTGGCACTCCCATCCTTCATTCTGAGAGTTAGACAAGGAGCAATGGCTAGGAACTAAGCCTGCTGCCCTTAATTATCCTCACAGGGGGTCAAGAGGCCCCTCAGTGCCAGGAACAGATCAGGGACTCTGTAAATATGACACATTGGTGTTCATGAAAATTAAACTCCTGAGTCCTTTGCTTCTGAACAGATGACCTGCCTCGGCTTTGTTAAGGAAGCTGCTCTACCCAACCTTGGGTTGGGGATTACAGGGCCTCAAGGCAGGCTTAAAGTGAAGCAAGCCAAATCAAAGCACAAAAAGAGGGTGTGATTTTTGCACAGGATTTTTCTTCTTTATTAGCTTAACCAACTCTTTTTTTTTTAAACCTCCCTAAGGGCCCAAAATGTTAGGGATTTCATGCAAGAATACACATGCATGCTGGCACCTTCCTGAACCATAAAAGTTTAATATGACAGCCATCACAGGGTGCATTTTTGTAGCACTGTTCCCATGTGTCCTGTGCAGCTAGGGGCAGGTGTCACAATCCCCAAGCAAAGCTTTACTTTCTGTCCCTCTTAGTTTTCATTCTAACAGGATGAGGGAGGCACACTCCCACTCCTTACCAAGTTCTAGGATGCTAAGATGGTGGTGAGGCTTTGGGGGAAGTGCCTTTTAGCCCTCATCTCATCTATTCCCCTGAGTCCCCCATGGTCTTTGACCTTCTCACTTGACAGTGTCTTCCATGAGTTCTTGGCCAAATCTAAGGGCACACAGGACCCATTTGGTGGTTTGAGCACCCTACAGGTGTGCTAGGCTCAGAACCAGCCTACCACCCACTTATACAGTGTTAGGGGTGGGGGCAGGGGGAAGAAACTGAGTTGAAAGGAGGAACTAATGGACTTTAAACAGTGCCCTGCCCTCTGTGACATTCAGCTTCATCTCCTCTGTGTTTGACATCTTCCAGGTAAGGCTGTGACTTATCACTGTCTAGCAGGGGACTCTCCAGGATCCTGGCATTGCTGGGAATAATCCCACGTAGAATACACAGATTCATATGTCCCATAGTTTCCACTATATACTAAATTACACTCCATAGAAGAATATCCTACAATGAAGGTTTGTGCATAGGCAAATTATTGCTCTGAGACTGGCACTCCCAGGAATGAACAAGAAGGAAGTAAAGAGAGAGCAGGCTAGGCCAAGGTCAAGCTCATGGAAAAACCCTATGGAGGCAGCCCAGCCTGAGAAGCCCAAGGAGCCCCTGTAGGATAGATGGATACCCTGGATGCCCCACTGGGTGCTCCCATGGCTATCTCAGGGCATCTGGGCCCTAGGCTGCTCCCACACCCTGAGTAAGTGGTGAGGATAAAGAAATGGGGGAAGGAGTTCCCGAGGGCACCAGGCAGAGCCTGGGCATTGACAAATGTGCCCAGTACCCTCCACCAGACTGGGCAGACGAAGTGGAAAAACTTTGAATCATGGAGGGAGGGGCCTGCAATCAAAGGCTGGGGGTTGGGGGTTGGGAAGCTATTCGTGAACAACCAAAGCTTGGAGAAGAAAGAGCTGCTACAGACTTCAAACAAGGCGTGCACGCCTCCGGTTCACTGAGATTCTTCAAGGTGTGATGTCAACCATGGTGTGACTTTATGAGTAATGGCTTCAGGCCAAGAACTGATGAAATGTAAAAAAATCACACAATGTAAGGAGTGACACAAATATCAGTTGTCACATACCAGGATTCAGGAAAGAAAAGGGATTTTAGCTGAAATTCAATTTATAGGTATCCTATAAATTGAGTCTACAGTGGATTTTATGTTTATTTTTGTTTGTGTGTAACCTACTTTAAGGGGAAAAATGATCTCAAAGAACTTGAGGCCAAGGAGATGGTTCAGTGTAACCATGCCTTCAGTGTAAGCACAGGGACCTGAGTTCAGATCCCAAACACCCACATAGAAAGCTGGTCCCTGCGGCAAGCCCCTGTAGCCCAGCTCTGGAGGAGGGCGAGCAAAGACTGGCAAATGTCTAGAACTTTCTGGCAGGTCAGTTTAGCCATTGAATCTGCAGGCTCCAGGTTCAATGAGCCAGACCATCCCAAAGTAGTATCAAAAAGAGAAGATGCCCAATGTGGATCTCTGGCCTTCACACACACACATGTACACACACATACACACTTGGTATTCTTTCACATTGTTTTATGTGTTGTAAAAGGAACACTGCTTCTAGACAAGCTGGAAAAGAGATCGTAATTTCTGGTTTTGAATGCCCCTCTCCTTCTTTAGAGTAATGATTCTCAGGGTGACAAGAGAGGCTCCAGGCAGCCTCTGTCTCGCCTGGCCAGAAATGCAAGCTTCCAGGCCTTGCTCCAACAGACTGGATCAGAAAAGTGATGTGCAGCCCAGAAGTCTATGTTTTCAAGAGCTCCCAGGTGACGCCCAAACATGCTAAAGTTTGAGAAAAAAAGTTGTTTAGGAAAACAGACAAGGGATAGGATTTTGGAGTTGTAACCAGTGGCTTTTCTGTCCTGCCCAACCCTGCAGCCCTTTCTAAATATTCACCGAAACTTCATCCACGAATGCATCATAGCCGTCCCTGGTGTCTACCCAAAGGGTTGCATACTAAATGTGCTGTTCTGTAAAGCTTTGCAAGCTCCTTGTCCTAATCTCACTTCTGTTGCTGTGATTATATATATATATATATATATATATATATAATATATATATGTCCTGGGGCTGGAAGGATGGCTCCGAGCATTGGCTGTTCTTCCCAGAGGTCCTCCTGAGTTCAATTCCCAGCAACCACATAGTGGCTCACGACTATCTACAATGAGATGTGATGCCTCCTTCTGGTGTGCAGGCAAACATGCAGACAGAACACTGTATATACAATAAATAAATAAATAAATGTTTTAAATTTTTTTCCTGACAAAGAGCAACTTGGGCAGAAGAAGCCCAGCATAGTTCACTTTTCCAGGTTGTGGCCCATTATTGCAGGGAAGTCAAGGCAGGAACTTCATGCAGGAACTCACTTCATACCTACAGTCAAGAGCAGAGAAAAGAAATATACTCACTCGCTTGCTTGCTTGCTTGCTTGCTTGCTTGCTTGCTCTCAGTTTGCTTCCTCTATTCTTACACAGTTCAATATCCTTTGCCAAAGGAATGAAGCCTCCCACAGTGGGCTGGGTCCTCTTACTGCATTTAGCAAATCAAGGCAACCCCTACAAACATTAACTCCTCACAGAGACTCTCTTTCCAGATGAGACTGAATTGAGTCTGCTTTGTTAAACTAAAAAGCAGATCAGGAAGGCGTTTTAGCATCAACAAATACCTGTCCTACTTGTGATTTTATGTCATTTTCTATTCCTTTGGAAGAAAATCTGTGGTAGTTTGAATGAGAATGACCCCATAGGCTTAAATATTCAAATTAAGGATTGGGGTGTGGCCTTGTAAGAAGAGGTGTGGCCTTGTAGGAGGAGGTGTGGTCTTGAAGGAGGAGGTGTGGCCTTGTAGAAGGAGGTGTGGTCTTCAGTCTCTCAGTCCCTCTACCTCTCCCCAGTTCCCTCCCTCCCCTCATCTTCTCCCTGTCTCTGCCCCATTTTACAGATAAGATGTAAACTCTCAGCTATGGCCCTGGCACCATGCCTGCCTGCTTGCTTGCTGCCATGATAGTCATGGTCTAACCCTTAAAACTGTAAGCAAGCCTTTAATTAAATTTTTCCTTTCCTAAGTTGCCTTTATCATGGTGTCTCTTCCCAGCAACAGGAAATAGGGCGACTGCTCTACTTGCTGACTGCATAGGGAGCTTCCTGTGTCTCCCTGTCACATATGGGGCTGCAAGGCCAGCCTTGTACCAGCTCCTTCATGTGCTTAGTTGAGTCAATATTTTGCAAATCTTATGCCCAGATTGGATGGTCCAAGCTCCACATGGAAGCCAGGCTGGAATGCAAACTTTTTACTTCCTTTGTCTCCTGTGGTGATTTGAACAGTGTCTTAGTGAGGGTTGAACAGATCTTAGTTAATATTGCTGTGACTAAACACTAGGACCAAAAAGCAAGTTGAGGAGGAAAGGGTTCATTTGGTTCCCACTTCAACATTCCTGTCTATCACTGTTGGAAGTCAGGACAGGAACTCAAGCAGGGCAGGATCCTGGACGCAGGAGCTGATGCAGAGGCCATGGAGGGATGCTGCTTACTGACTTGTTTCCCCTGGCTTGCTCAGCCTGCTTTCTTATAGATCCCAGGACCACCAGCCCCATGATGGCTCCACCCACCATGGGCTGGGCCCTCCTCCATTGATCACTAATTGAGAAAATGCCTTACAGCTGGATCTCATGGAGGCACTTCTTTAAGTGAGGCTCCTTCCTCTCTGATGACTCTAGTTTGTGTCTAGTTTTGACACACAAAACCAGCCAGTACAGCTGGTCCCTTGACATCTTGACACACAAACCCATCACTATTAAGCCACAACTCTTCCTTTCTTATTCAGCCCCAAGATCTCACATTAAAAGCGTAACTCATTTTAAAAGTCCCATAATCTTTACACATTCAAACACATTAAAATTTCAGTCTCTTTAAAATGTCCAGTCTCTTTTAAAAGTTCAAGTCTTTCAGCTGTGGGCTATTTAAAAGTCAAAATTACATACCTTCCTCAAGAGGGAAGAACCAGGGCTCCATCACAATCTGAATCAAGCAAAATCAAATTCCAACAGTGTAAATAACTCAATGTCAAATAGCTGGGATCCACCCACAATCTTATAGATTCCTCCAAGGGGCTTGGGTCACTTCTCTGGCTATGCTCTCTATAGCACACACAGTTTCTAGGCTCTGGCTGACTCCACTCCACAGCTGCTACTGTTCTTGGTGGTTTTCCTGTGGTAGTGGCATCTTAAAACCCTGGGGTCTCACTACAATACAGTCTTTAAACTTCCTTCTGAAACTTCACAAGCTGGGCCTCCATCCTCTGCACTGCTCTCAACATTCTTATCTTCCAGGTTCCCATAGGACATCCCACAGAGCTCTTAACAATCAGTGGCTCTTCTAACCCAAAGTTCCAGTTATTCCACTATCCTCCCCAAAACATGTTGAGGTCTGTCACAGACATACCCCACTACATTGGTATCAAATTATCTTAGGGTTTCTATTACTTTGATGAAACACCAGAAAGCAAGCTGAGGAGGAAAGGGTTCGTTTGGCTTAACACTTCAACACTGCTGTTCATCGCTGAAGGAAGTCAGGACAGGAACTGAAATAGGGAAGGATCCTAGAGGCAGAAGCTGCTTGCTGGCTTGCTTCCTATAACTTGCTCAGCCCACCATCCTGTAGAACCCAGGACCAACAGCCCAAGGATGGCATCACCCACCATGGCCTGGGCCCTCCCAGGTTGATCACTAATTGAGAAAATGCCTTACAGCTGGATCTCATGGAGGCATTTCCTCAACTGAGGCCCCTTCCTCTCTGATGACTCTAGCTGTTGTCAAGTTGATACACAACACCAGCCAGTAAAAATAAGAATGGCTCCCAAAGATTCATAGATTTGAATGCTTAGTCACCAGGGAGTGGCACTATTAGGAGGTATGGCCTTGTTGGAGTAGGTGTGGAGTAGGTGTCACTAGGGATGGGCTTTGGGGTTTCACAAGCTCAAATCAGGCCTGGTGGCCCACTGTCTCTTCCTACTGCCTGCTGACCTGGATGTAGAACTCTCAGCTCCTTCTGCAGCACCATGCCTGCCTGTGTGCCACCAGGCTTCCTGCCATGATGATAAGGGACTAAATCTCTGAAACTGTAAGCCAGCTCCAATTAAATGCTTTCTTTCGTAAGACTTACCATTAGTCATGGCATCTCTTTATAGCAATGGAGCACTAAGACAGCTTCATCCTTTCTTCTCTCTCTCTCTCTCTCTCTCTCTCTCTGAAAAACAAAACCTGCCTACACTTGTCTCCCACTAACTTCTTCCCATCCCTTTGCCCTGAGACAGAAAGGATTCTGAAAAAAAAAGAAAAGAAAAGAAAAGAAAAAATAAAAGGCTTTGTTAAATGGGTAAATAAATAACTCTCCAGTTTCTAAACTACATTCTTGTCTTTTTCCTCATATCCTGAGAAAACTTGTGTCTGGCTCTGTGGAAAAGTGGTCTGTAATCTTTCCTGTCCCCACTGAGCCAAAAGGCAGGCCTTGTCTCTATCCCTCTCAGAAGTTATGACCAGGGTTTGGGGAAGGGCACACCTTAACCACTTACTTGTTGTGAAAGAGAGGAGACCATGGTTGTAACTCAGTGGCAGTGTCCAGCCCCAACACCACATGGCAGGGGAAAGCTAGGAAAACAAAAGGTACTGCCTGTGGAGCCATGTATCTGAAAATCCCAGCACTTGGAAAGGGGAGACCTGCCTGGGCTACACAGAAAGTTCCACACTAGCAAAACTCAACCGGACAGGATGAGAGGGAGAGAGAGAGGGAGGGAAGAAGGGAGAATAAGGAAGGTAGGAAAAGGGGGGAAAGAGAAAAAGGAATTGAAGCCTCGGGATTGAGATAGAAGCAGAAGAGGGGGAGGGGAAAGGCAATCTTACAAGGACCACACCTTGCCCAGCTCCACCTCACCTCGCCCAGAGCCGGGATTATATTCAGTGCCCTTTACAGAGGTAACCACAAAATTGTGCTTCCAGAAGTCTTCAGGCCTTTTCTGTTTCTTTACAACCTCAAACAAAATTCCATTTCTACTGCAGTGGCTGCAGGCCACAATAAATATATCGCCAGCAACTTGCAGCTCCTCATGCTCCTTCGATCCTTGGGCCAGATTTAATCAGAAAAGCCAAATTAGCAACCCTCTCTGCTACAGAGGACTCTTCCCTGTGACCATCTAATTTGGATGGTGCAGGGGAACTCCCAGGGAAATAGCAACACATGTCTGAAATTGAAAAGGGATGAAATAAATAAATCACCCTCAGACTCCGGGATCAAAATTCAACCACATACTTTCCATTCCACTGCAGCAATGACAGTAATAAATGCCAAAGAGCGAGGGGAAAGGGGGAGAGGGAGAGAGAGAGAGAGAGAGAGAGAGAGAGAGAGAGAGAGAGAGGAGAATGAATGAATGAATGAATGAATGAATGAGGAGGGCAGGAAAGAGATGGGGAGGAGAAGAGAAGAAAGGGAAGAAGGAGGAGGGGAGGGGCTAGAGGTGGGAGAAGAGAAGAGAGGGGCTGAGAGCTGGGGAGGGAAAGGAGAGAAGAATGAACAAGTCACCTTGGTGGTGGTCTAGGTTCACAGGCCGCATCCTAGCCCCTCCCACCACGCCACAGACCTCACCTGCTCTGTGTCCCCTCTACTCCCTCTATGGTGGGACTTCTGAACCATCTTCCCTGAGCCTCCCAGTCTGAAATCTTCTTTGCTGTCTAATAGGGCCCACTGAGGGTTGACAACCCTAACACTGGATCACGGGAACTCTTTATTAATCCTCACTTGGCTTCTAGCTCTGACTCTGAGCCCTATGAGGGGGGGAACCCTGTCCTAATCTTCTCTAGGACTCAAAGTAGGTTCTCGAGGTCTCCCTACATCCCTCACCCTGGCCTCTGTGCGTTGTGACTTGGCACCAGCTCCTGGATTTACAAGAGGTAAATCCACCCCTTCCACCACTATAAAGCTAGGTTTGATTGTGTGCATCTGGTCCAGTGGGATACAGCAAAGATGGCAGCTGAGGTTCAAATGGTGTAACAGAGGAGAGGTCATACCCCAGCAGACACCAGACAACGCTGGACACAGTTAGAGGAGTCATCCTGAACCACATAGAAAAGTGATGGGGAATGTACTGTGTATGTTTATCTTATTGATTGTTAAATAAAATACTGTTTGGCCAATGAGACAGCAAGTAGACGGGACTAGGAGCCAAAGAGGATTCTGGGAAATGTAGTAAAGAAGTGCTGATCCAGGCAGGAAGTGACATAGCAAGGAGACTCATATTTAAGTGAAGGAGAAACAGGAAGGCCCTCTTTTCCCCTCGGCTCCTGCTCCAGCGGCACAATGTGATCCACCAGCAAGGAGGGACGCCAATAAAGCGTCCGATAAGATAAGTCTTATAAAATATATAGATTTATGATAATTAAGACTGAGCTAACAGATGAGGAATCCTAGTCATTGGCCAAGCAGCTTTAAACCTAATACAAGTTTCTGTGTATTCATTTAGGCCTAACTCGGGCAGGCGGCTGGTAAAGCTCACACGTGGCAGTGGGGCTCAGGCGGCATTTGGCAGAAAGATTTATCATAACAGAAAAGACCAGCAACCCAGAGCCTGTGAATATGGGGAGAATCAGCTGGTGGCAACAGCTGAAGTGTAGCAGGAGCAGAGCAGGGGCCATCTTTGTTTTCACGAACTCTGTGGCCTTTGCATGTGCATTTCCTTTTGTTGTAGACATGCGTTCTGTTAGATCAAGATTAATGAAGTCAATGTGAAGATAAAAGAAAGAAAAGCCAGACTCCTACAGATGCAGGGTGCCCTTTAATCAGAACAGTGTTGGCAGCAGTCTCTCTTCAGGTTTTATGGGGCAGAAAAGGGAGCTTTGGGGGTGAAAGATTCCATCTGCAGATTCCATCTGCTGTCCCCTGCAGCCTCAAGGTTGTAAATACCAATGGAGGTTGGCATGTTGATTCAGGAGCTGCTCATGCTAACCCTGCAGAAGATGGTATTGGCATGCCAACTTCCCTGTCCAAGTTTCTCAGCTCACCTAAGGCTTTCGGGTCATCACCCTTTATGTCTACCTCTGTAGGCCCAGGGATTTGACTTCAAAGGACACTCTCCAGATTCAGACCGGACAAGCCTAGAGTCTCAGAGTCCAAACAGAGCCGGGAATACCCAGTCCTGTTCACAGAGTCCCGATAAATATTGTTCATGATCTGAAAAACCTGTATTGTACACAGAACTGCCCCCACTGCACTGCACTGGCCTCCCATGTGTGTGTACACACACCTGTGCACACTAGCAGGCATTCCCGAGCAGGTGCAGTCTTGTATGGCCAAAGCACTGTTGGTGAGCACCACCCTGGCCGGGTACTATGGAAGCAGACTCAGAGGGGCAAGCTGGGCTGCACTTGCTTCTCCTTGGGGCCCTCACACACCAGACCCTCAGGCAGAGTGTTTGTGAGATGTCCTCCTCCTGAGGCTCCAACAGCCAGGCCACTTCTAGAAGACAGGGGCACACTGCCCACAGATGGGCAGATCCAAATCTACAGATTGGGAATTGCTCATTTCCCTGCGGGACTCCGGAATACAATAAAAGTGTTGACAAAAGGTGGCATTCTATACTGTCGTCTGCTGCCTTGCCTTGCCACACTATTCCTGGGGCTCAAGAAAAGACACCCCTATGTATGATAGATGTCTTGAGATGTTGAGCTACATTATTAGCCTTGGGTCTCTTTACCTCCAGCCACTAAATGTCACTCCTACTTCTGCACCATTGTGCTGGAGGACTTCCTTATGGTGTCCCCTCCTACCTAAAGACCAGTCCTTCAGAAGATCAGCTCTGGGGAAGAAAACCAAAGATGATGGCCTTGCCCACACCAGGGGACTTTTGGCCTCCATGCTAATGGGTCCATTCACCAGCCCTAACGTAATTTCTGCTGCTTCTCCAGTTGGAGTCCTTGCCTCACTCTCCACTAAGAAGGGATCTCTTGGCTCTGGCTATCTGAACCTCTTGGAGTTTTCTTACTTTGTGTGACAGCCATGCACCCGCATGCCCCATGTCTATTGTCAGTTCATTTTGACAAATTCAATTACCAAAGTGTCAAAGGGGAGGGGAAAGTCCCCTTCCACACTCACCCTTAGCTACTGCTCCACGCATCAGAACATTTACAAGGCCTAACATGTAATTACACCCCCTTCTTGGGCAAAAGAGCTCATTATCCATTTTATGCTATTGAGAAAAGTGGTGTTGGACTTGAATTGACATGGTGGATTATTTCATTTTTACCCTAATAACACATAAGACATAATTAGGGGCTGGAGAGGTGGCTCACAAATTAAGAGCATGTGTTGCTCTTGCAGAGGACTCAGTTTTTTGTTCCCAGTACTCACGTGGCCACTCACCATCATCTGTAACTCCAGTTCCCAGGTATCTGACATGCGCCATCTTCTGGCATTCTCAGGTACTGCATCTGCAGTGTATGTAACACACAGGCAAAATGCCCATGTGCTTAAAATAAAAATGAATCTTAAAAATACACAGTTGGCACTCGGGAGGCAGAGGCAGGAGGCTCTCTATGAGTTCGAGACCAGCCTGGTCTACAAGAGCTAGTTCCAGGACAGCCTCCAAAGCCACAGAAAAACCCTGTCTCCAAAAACCAAAAACCAAAACAAAACAAAACACACAATTGGGCTGAAGAGATGACTCAGGTATTAAGAGCACTTGTCCTCTCAGAGGACTTGGGTTCGATTCCCACCACCCACATGGGAACTCACAACTATCCATAATTCCAGTTTCCGGGAATCAGATGCCTTGATTGAGCACCAGGCACACACATGATACACATACACACATACAGATAAAACACCCATAAACATAAATAATCTAGGAAAATTTAATACACAATTACAAATAAATGTTAAACTATTTAGGCTTATAGCACACAAGGAAACACAGTAGATCCCCTTCTCTGAACCCTCGGTTATAGCAATATACGTAAACCAAACAGTGTCCCAAGTTCAATCCCCAGTATTGGAGTTATATACCTCCAATTTCACTACCATGGAGGTGGAGGCAGAAACTCAAACTCATTCTTGTCTATAAAGCAAATTCAAGGCCTGCTTGGAACACCTGAGATCCTGTCTTTAAAAAATTATCCAGGCATGGTAACTAATGCTTGTAATTAAATACTTTAGAGAATGAGGCAGGGGGATTGCTACAAGTTTGAGGCTATCTTGGGCTACATAGTGCGATCCAGGTTAATCTGGGCCAAAGTGAAACCCTGTCTCAAAAGTAAAGAAAGAAAAAAGGGGGAAGGGATTCCTAAAGCACTGGGGCATTTGAGGGAGACAGTGGTCACACGCATTTTGACACAGCACATCATTAAATCTATTGTATTTTATTATTGTTTATTGTTTTTAGTCTCTTAACCTACCTAGTTTATGAGTTAAGTCTTACCATACATGTATATGAATCAGAGTAACTTAACATATATAGGCTTGGGACTGCCTGAGACTTCAGGCACATGGGGTGGAGGGGCGCCTTGGTATCCCTCTGGGTGGGGTGGCTTCTGTACCAGTGTCACTAGAGTTCAGTGGGCCAGACTAATATGAGGGTGCTGAGCCGTCTCTGGAACCATTGTCTCTCCGTGTCTAATACAACACAGTGCACCTAACTCCGCAGAGTGCCTGTGCCGATTCCAAACACCAGGCTCCCGTTAGTACAGGAGGCCCCCACTTCACCAAGTCTCCTAAGACTGAACTGTAGTATTTAGCACCATAGTAGTCATGAACACAAACACAGCTGTGTAAACAGCCTCATCTGTGATTAGGAATAGGTCTCCTTCACATTCCAGAATCTGTTTCTATTTATTAGATAACCACCAGACCTCAGATAATATTCAGATTCTCCCAAATTTATTACAGATGTCAGCTAAAAAATAATTCTCTAATCACGGGCCTCTGAATCCTTCCTGCTTTAAAATATTCCTAGCTAACCTGTTCGTTGGCACCTCAGAAATGTCCATTGCAGTTCAGGACATGGCCACCAGAGAGAGTTCCAACTTGAGAAAGAGCGGGCAGCCCCTCCCTGTGGGCAGAGGAGAGCTAGCCCTGCACCACTGCCCTGCTCCCTGGCTGCTGGAGTTGAGACTGTCCGTCCAAGTGATGTGTGTGGTGGGTGGAGAGCACTAGAAACTCCTTCATTTGCTTAAATAAGAGCGGTTTTATTTTATTTATGTTTATTGAACAAATTTTGAGTGCCTGCCATGTACAAGAAAGAGATAAACTTGCTAAGTCCCCAAGGCTGGGGTTGTACACAGAATTCTCTTGAGAGTCTCCATTCACTCATAAGTACACATCATTATCTCAACAATAAAATGATTGCATGCCTAAAAAATTCAGGCACCTTAACTGGTCCAAAGCTGCAGAGAGGAATCCACACAGCCAGTGCCCTGTAAAAACTTTACATTTTTTGCACTGGAAGCAGGTATATCACTCACAGTCACAGGCAGAGGCCAAAGAGCCACAAAGTAGATCATAATGTCAGCGGGCTCCCAGGAAGTCCCAGCAGGACTGAGAGGAAGGGGTGTCCCAGGTCACTTGTCGAGTAGTTAGGGGGAATGGCAGAAGTCACAGCAGCAAAGAATGACAGGAAGTAGCTGCTCTAGGTACCAAAAACATAGGCCATGAATCAGATGCAGTGATAACCAAAGATGGCCCGGCTTCTAGTGAAAGACAGACAGACCAGAGCAGAACATGGGTGAGCCAGCCCCACACATAGGGCTAAAACATCCAAGTTTGTCTTCTCCCAGCTCCGAGTCCAGAAATCCAGAGTTGAGATGTCTGCTGCATTGATTTCTTCTGAGAGCTCCTCCCTTTGGCTTGTAGAAGGCAACTTTTGCACGCACATCTCTGTCCTGTGGGTGAGGGCTCCCCATGTGGCCACATTTGATTTTAATCTCCTGAAAACCCTACTGAGGTGTGGACACAGTTCGAGCTCCCAGGATTCCTGTGTAGGATGTCCACACACACACTCACTCTCTAACTCTCCTTTAGAATATGCCCCCACCCCCACCAACACAAAGACCACCTTCCAGGCAGTCTCACCTTAGGCTGGAACTCCTGTGTCTTCTCTGCACTCTCACAGCAGGCATAACACTCTTCCGGAAGTTCTCCCCCGAGTTATAGTTGTTTGTATACACGTGTCTTCTCACTGATACCACACTGTGAGTTATTGTAACTGTTACTCATAAGGTTGAATTTCTTTCTTTGGTAACCTCACAGGAGATTGCAAACAATAACTAACATGTGTTAGCCAGCCGTCCATTGCCAACTCGTCTATGCCATGACCAGCAGGCTTGCCTAGCTTGATTCCTGGCTGTGTGGTCTTGGGCACATTACTAGCCTCTCTGTGCTTTGGTTTCTTCGTGGATAACATAAGAATAAGAACAATACTGACCTCCTGAAGTCATGTAAGAAAACAAGTTAGCACATGTGCGTGTTCCTAGGAAACTGTCTGACACTTGGTAAATAATCAGCATTATTCCTTCTGAAGATAGATTTCCAGCCGGCTCCTATGTGCCCAAGTCTAGGAAAGGCACATTAGATGCCGTGATTACTGGCTCTTGCCAGCAGGGGGCGCGTGGTGCGCGGAGATTGTGATCAAATCTTCACGCTGGAGGTCAGTGAGAGGGGCGGTGAGAACAGAGGCGCCCTCATAAACATCAAGAAAACCTGCAAATATAAAGGTCACCCTAAGGCCCTCTACAAGAGGGCATTTGTCAAGTTCTCCACCTACCACTGTTCAGAAAGAGCAATGGGCCACCGTGGTGGAGAGGTGAAGGAGGGGAGCAGGAGGAAGCACTGGGAAGGGGAGGAGGGAAAAGAGTCTGCAGCTGGGACCCATCCTACTGGGGCCTCTGGGCCTTCTCCCCGTGGGCCTCCTCCAGGAAGTCTTTCCAGACCTCTCTAGACCACTCTGTCAGTGCCCTCTCTGCAGTCAGCCACCCTCTCCAGCGTGGCCCCTCTGTAAGGCCAACATAGAGCATCGAGATGGCATGACTCCAAACTCTGCGCTGTCAGTCGAACTAATCACATACCCACTCTGTTCATTCGTAGTCAGGAAGTGCTTGATTAAAAATAAACAACAAACAAAAACCTGCTCTGTGCCAGGCTGGCTCTGGAAAATGAAGAAGAGGGCATGGCCTCGCCCTTGTGGACACACTATCAGGGGCACGCACGCCAATATGGCTTTGGCAACAACCCTGCCCACACACTTCCATAAGCCAAGAAGCCCGGTATATTGCATCCCAAGAAAGGGACAATTACCCTTCATCCACCTCCCTGAATTGTCTCCCAACTGGCCTCTGATAGTTTCGTTTTCTTTTGTGAGAAAATAAAGTTTCACAAAAGATGTGGTTCAGAAAACTGGCTATCTCTGATAGGAGCAAGAACATGCAAGAGAGAACACATGAACAGGAGCTCCAAAGCACAGGCTGAGTAAGACAGCAGGTGGCAACACTCTTGCTGTGACCCCAGGAGAGGAATGACAACTAACACTGCAATGGCGATGACAACACCAACCCGTCACCTGACTACTCGGAGTGCTACAAGGGACTCACCAGCAGAAAACTCACACTGTCCTTGGGGCTGCAATTCAGCATGGTCCACTGCTTGCCATGGCCCACTTTAGTTGCTGTCCATCGGTCCATCCATCCATCCATCCATCCATCCATCCATCCATCCGTCTAGCTCCATTGGCAGATGCCTCTGCAGCTCCACCTGGCACCTCCAGTGTCTTTGCGACTAGACTGGCTAATGTCTGACTACACAATGGTGTTCTTTACCTGTGTCAGCAATGTGCGTCTGCCCTCAATAAGGCCTCTTTAACTGTCTATAGCCTGCATATCTACACACATGCTCATTACTGTGTGCAGTGTAACATGTGCTCTTCGTCAATATGAGTATTTAAGAACTGAATCAAAGATCCTGTGGTGGCCAATGGCCAGCTATCAAGGGAAATGGGGATCTTGCCAAATCATAGCCAAGGAAACTGACATAGCTTATTAATTTTTTATGATGTTTCTGACATGGTACATTCATGACAATTCTCCATCTATCTGCTACTTCTCCTCCAAGCAGACCTCCCTGACCCTGACTGCATCACAGGTCCAACATGTCTATCATCCACCAACATGTTTATTCTGATTTAGGCTAACTCCCTGTTGGCTGTGTAGCAAGACAAAGAGTATGGCAGAGATCTTTGTAAGTGCTGTTTGAGATATGCTTTGCATGGATCTGATGGAATTGTTCACCGAGTTATCTGGGTAGTTATGGCACCACGAGGACATAGTCCAAAAAGGAACCATCAAACATAAGCAAAAACATCACAAAAGCAACGAGGAGTCGACCTAAGAGGGTTGTTTAAATTCTTCTCAACAGATGGGCCTAACGGTGTTCAATGCCCCAAGCAAGTCAAACGCATGCCCGACCTCCAAGCGTTCAGCACAGGCAGTCCAGATGCAGCCCACCTCACGGAGCTCATTCTTTCCCCAGAGATCACCTTAAGCAGGAATAGCTCACATTGGCTACTACCCGCCCCAATGAGACCCTGGACAGCGGGTCACTCAGAAACTCGGGGACCCAGACCTGGTGTGGGTTTGCCTGAAACCCTTTGCATGGAGTGGAGTTAGAGGACGTGGAAACAGCATGGCTGTGAGACCAAGAAGAACGCAGATGCTGCTCCGGTCCGGACAGTGGAGAGCTCTGAGAAAACAAGAGTGGCTTCAGAAAAGGGGGGATTCCTAGGACTACACTGTAGCAGACCTCTCTCAAAGCCCCATTCCAGGCTACACAGGCAGAGCAGAGAAGTCGGCCGCTCTGGAGGTCCAGCAGAGCCCACTGCTGCCTGTAGAGGGCAACCTTGTTCTCTCCGACTAGGTGGCTGCAGGAGGACTACCCCAGCCGCTGAAACGACCTCGTACCCAGCCTTGGTCGGCCTGGCAGTCTAGACCCGTTCTGCTTTTGCACAGCTGTTGGGAGTCCTTACAGGAAAGCCACCGCAGTGTGGGGCAGAAACAACCGCCTCCGCTTTCTCTCCTGTCGGAATTAAGGCCATGCAGTTGTAAAGCCCTGCATCCCAGCAGCCTCTCAATCATTGCTAACACCGTGACATCTATACACGGGTCGTAGAAGAAGAAAGGCCTAGGGGGCACCAATTGCACGCACAGCCCAGATCTCTGTGGCAGAAGTCTCTTGGCATGTGGCTTCTCGTAGCTGAGTCAGGATGGTGGGATGGCAGGACACAGATGAGAGGAAAGGAGGGGAGAGGAAGGGAGAGTCAGAGAACAGAGACTAGTGCTTTTAGGGATCTATTTGAAGCTCCATGCAACAGAGACCTGACTGCGGTCACAGGGGCTGGGGAGTACAAAGAGGATGTGAAAGATGGTGCCGGATTCTCTGGGACAGTGACAGGAACTCACTGTCTTCCGCCAGCGTTTGTACGCCATGTTCCTAAGCTCCACAAACAGCAGAGAAACTGGAGCAAAAATCTGAGTAAGACCTAATGAGTTGGTGAAGCCTTCAAGAAAGTGAGTGTGTCTGTCTGGGATCACAGCGTCCCCAAGCAGTGTTTGTCACCTGGGAACACCTCTCTTCTGCATTTCACAGGAAGCACAGCAAATCCACAGACTGGGGAGCAGGGAAGATGGCTCAGTTGTTAAGAGCATGGACTATTCTCAAAGAGGACCCCAGTTTGACTCCCATCCCGGAAGCTCACAAACACCTGTAACTTTGGGGGTCTGATGTACATATAATTAAGAAATAATTTTTTTAAAAAATAATTGGTTTCAAAAAGATACGTGATTAAGGTTTGTTTCAATTCACTAGCGAGGAACTAAATACTTGAATCTAAATACCATGATGTTCCAGGTTGTCTAGCCCTCAGGTCAAGACAGCTATAAATGTGGGCCAAAACAAAATCATAAATGTACATAAAAATACTGTGAGGATGTTGGGGTTTTTTGCAATTTTTTACTAACTGGATTGTGCATTTCTTGAGCTTGAATGTTGTAGATGTCAAATGGGCAGAGAAGCTAAAAGGTTGGACACATGAAACAATCATCTTTGGTGTTCAAACTTCAAAGGCTTCAGGGGTCTGTCGATGCTAAAAGTGTGTCACAAACTGTTGGGAGGATCCCTTCCCTGGGTAGACCCAAATAACATCCATGGTCCACGTCCACATCCAGCCCTCCTCATGAGATCCTAACGACACACCAAAGTACAATTCACCAAAGTCCACCCTTGTCAGATAAAAAGTAGGCTGGGCTTCCTCACAGAGCACAGGTGAAGGGCTAATGTAGCCACATAAAAATTCTTCACCCAGCATGGATGATGGCTTCCCCACAGCTGCATAGATGTAGGCCCTCCCCCAGCCTAAAAGCTTACCAACTCCCAAGATCACAGTGCCACTTGCAATTAAAGCAGAGTGGCATACAAGTGGCAGGGAGGAGCCGCTGGACTCTGAGGTCAGAGCCATTGACTCTCCCCTCTTGGGAGGGAATGTCAACAGTCAACAAGCACTCTCATCATGGATTCTTCCAAGCAGGCATAGCGGATAAGCTAACATCACAGCAGGGAAGAGGGAATTAACAAGTCCAGTGATGTCCAAGAAGCCAAGTGACACTAAAATCCAACTGCTGCTTCTGGAAGTGGGACTTAGTGCCTGTTCCCTGTAGCAAGGCTCAGATCTCCCAAGCGTTGTCAGGTGCTGTCTGTAATTGGCCAGTAGAGGCTCAAACATGCCTCTTGTCTTTTTCTAAAGATGCTTGAAAACATAGGTGATCTATGTGTTTATTCTAAGCACACGCAGAGCTCTGAGACAGCATCCAAGCACAAAATTCTGCAGACATGAACTCAAGGAACTGAGGCTGAAGACCCTAAGTGCCCTCTGGCTTAAACCCAACTGTACTGGCTGGTTTTGTGTGGCAACTTGACATAAGCTAGAGTCCTCAGAGAAGAAGGAGCCTTAGTTAAGGAAATGCCTCCATGAGATGCAGCTGTAAGGCTTATTTCTCAATTAATGATCAATGGGGGAGGTCCCAGCCCAGGGTGGGGCCATCCCTGGGCTAGTGGTTCTGGGTTCTATAAGAAAGCGGGCTGAGCAAGCTGTGGCGAGCAAGCCAGTAAGCAGCACCCCTCCATGGCCTCTGCATCAGCTCCAGCCTCCAGGTTCCTGTCCTGTTTGAGTTCCTGTCCTGACTTCCTTCAGTGGTGAACAGTGAAGTGGAAGTGGAAGCTAAATAAACCCTTTTCTCCCCAACTTGCTTTTTTGGTCATGGTCTTTCATTAAGCAATAGAAACCCCAACACACCAACCAAATGGCATTCCTGCATCTCCTGGAAAAGCGGGTGGTGCCACTGTCCTCTATAAAAAATGCTCCAAACCCAACAGGTCCCCAGCGATTGATTGAAGGTTCTACTGTTTGCTTCAGGGACCACACAGCCCAGATGTCAGCAGTGACCTTTAGTGCCATTTAAGGAGTCTGTGTGAATCACTCGAGCCTTATCCTTGCATCCTGACCCCAATTAGCTGAGATTTGGCTTCATAGTTGTACCTAATGGCCTGACTTCCAGGTGATGCACCTCAGGGGACTTGCTGTGTGGCTGGCACAGCAATTGATGCTGGGGAGGTCAAAATGAATATGACACGGGCCCCACTCCAGAAGTGTCCCATATAGAGACAGGTGAACAGGTCACCACAAGACAAGGAGATGGGTGAGAAACAGGGTGGGTACTGGGCAAGTTAAAAGTAAGGTGCCAGGTGAGCCCTGTAAAGTCCAAGGCTCCTTCCCACAGTAGAATTGAGTTACGCCCTAATACACCACTCAGAGACTGCCATTGTACGAGGGGGTTACTCCAAGCAGAGAGGTGCCCTGTCCTAAGAACCATGATGCTTTAAAGAACACTAGTAGAAGCTGCTTGGCTTGGTGAGTCCCCAGAGGAGGATGAAGATATCCATACCTTGGTTGCAGCATTTTATGTATCCATGAGATTCCTATAAAAATGGAAAATCTTAAAATACAAAGTAGGGCATATTTGAGAGTCAGTTAAAAACAAACGCACAAGCTCTGCCCTTCTGCCCCTGCCAGCATCCTATCCAAAACCAGACAGATGTTTGCTGCCTCTACCTGGAGTCTGCCTCTACCTCCCCACTTGGCTTCTCTTCCAAAGCACTACAAGTCTTTTCCACCAAAGGATGTGACAGGAAGAGTGAAATGTCACAGTGCTCAGCCCACCCATGCCCAGCGTCTACAGACTCCCATGCAGGCGTCCGGGCCTTGTTTCCTGTCGCTCACGAGTGTGTGGGTGTCTTCTAGCCCAGAGGTATTTTCCCTGAGCCAACTCACCCCACAGCAAATAGGGTCTGCAAATAGAACATTCCATCTGGCCTTAACACCAGTGGGAGGCTTTGCTGGTGACACGGTGCTGAGATCAACAGCTGGTATCTCAGACATGTTAGATCCAGTGCCCAGTCCAGACTGAATCTGGCCCTGTCCTTTGCTCGTTCTACTGCCCTCTTCTCTGAGCTTCTTTGCTGTCCCTAAACAAAGCTGAGAGATTTCTGTCCTGTTCGAGAGAACGATGAGAACTAAAATCAGGTAAGGTGTGAGGGCAAAAGTGCTTTGAACTCTGAACCTCCTAAAAACCCAGGCATTAATATTATCACAGAAAATCATATTACAGAATAGGTAGCATCTTAGGGCAGGAGAGGGGACAGTACTTTATGTTAATACAAAATCAAAGTATCAGCAGAGTAACAAATTTTCAAGCTAGATATCCTGTCCAGGGTGTCCATTGTCATTTATGGTAACATCAATGTGTTCATCTTTGTGATCACCAGACTATATCGCTGTGGCGAATATCCAAGGGAAACCACTCAAAAGATGCAAAGGTTTGTTTTGGCTCCCAATCCCAGAGGTTTCAATCGCTTGTCAGCTGGATCTGTTGTTCTTGGGCCTGTGGTGAGGCAAGAGCAGCATGGCCAAGGGGAAAGAGATGCTGTCCTTGTGGTAGCCAGTGAGGGGAGAGCAGCTGGGGATAGGGGAAAGATACTCTTCAAAGACACACCCCCAATGATGTCCCCCTCAAGGCCTCCCCTTCCACTGACCCTTGATAACGTCATGTAGTTATAAGTCCACTGAGGAAGTCGAATACTCATGGTGACTGGATCCACCAGCTAGTAGCCAAGGCTTCAACACATGAGCCCTTAGGGGACACTAAGATGCCCTAAGTTACGGCATGCATTACAGAATTTCAGAACAGAAAGAATAGGACCTTCCATACACTTATGGGGTGAAAGCTAAGCTCAGCTTTCTCGAATCTGGTTCTCTGACTGGCACACAGTGGGTGATCAGCAAACATTCCCTTCTGTCCAAGAGTGTTCCGACATTGGAAAGGCTGTGGTGATGAAAGTGAGCCCAGGTAGGCCACTCAGGATAGCAGTTGCTCACTGAGTTGCTCTACGGCAGGACCTGGGTGGATTCCTGCCATTCTCTTGGCTTCCCCCACCAGCTGTTCTGCCCATGCTCAAAGAGAGTGCTCGCTTGGCTTCAATCTGATGGGAGAGAGGAATGGCTGTGGGAGTGAGTGAGACTGCTTGCATGTGTGACAGAAGGGAAGACAGATGAGCAGGACAATGTGATGATGGGATTGCAAACAGTCTGGAGGTGGGGGTGGGACACGTGGAGAAGGAAAAGCCCTGGCATACAGATTCTGACTCCAGACCTCCCTTCCCCTGGATAGCTATGGGATCGGCAGGCTGTTTAACATCACTTAGTCTCAGTTTCTTCGTCGGCAAGTGGGCCTGATTCTATGGGATTGTTTTGAGGACTGAAAAATAATGAGAGTGAAGGGGTTAGCTGGGTGCATACCAAGCAGGCTTACCATAAATTTAGCCCACTGAAGGAAGAGCTTGAAAATAAACCAGGCTTGGCTGCTCATGTCTACACCCCCAGCTACAAGAGAGGCTGATGCTGGAGGACCAGAGGCTCATAATCCTGACCAGAGTGAGTTCAAGGCCAGCCTGAGCACTCAGCGGGATCCTGTCTCAAAACAATAAGTAACACAAGCTGGAGTGTAGGTCAGTGGTAGAGCTCTTGTCTGGCATGTGTGAGGTTCAAAACATGAGTGTGTATGTACACGTGCATGCACACACACACACACACACACACACACACACACACACACACACACACACACACCATTTGAAAATGGATAGTAAGAGAGAAAGATCTGGCAAAGTTCAGAGGCTCTGGACCTATTTCATCTAGGATGACCCATGCACAGAAACCTGAGGGGAACATGCATTGAAGTTAGGCACTTTGGAGATCTGAAGGCACTATTTTTACAGAGGGTCTCCACATGCAGGAACCCCCAAATCTTTCAGAACACTAGAGCCATGCCTGTGTGACCTCCAGCCCTAGCCCACAAGAAGGGGGAGCTTTCTATTCAGTCTTCAGACTGCCAAAGACAGTTTTTAATTATGCTTCTTTCTTTTTGCAAAGACACCAGGCCCTCAGAACCTGGCACACTGAATCACTGTATACGCCAAACCTGCAGTGGGATGAGGGCAGTCCAGATGCTCTGGGTACCGCCCTGGAGGCGTCTGCCCCCCCTGTACCCCTGCCACAGATGCCTCTGACACCTGCCTCTCCCTCTCTAGTGCCTTCCCAAAGTTCATACAGACCGGGTGCTGGCCACACACCAAATCACTTCCCATGGCTCGGGATAGTGAGAAAGTAACCAGCCCGACCCACTGACGCTGGAAATTTGTCACTGGTGGAGAGACCATGGGCAGAGCTGTTTCCGTAGAAAAAGTGTTTGCTACGTCACGTGTTTCCTACTTCAATGACTTTTAAAATTTCCCCTCCAGTGAGAGCACTGGGGCCTTTGTTGTGAAACACAGTTAACACTGGGGTTGGGGTTTTCTTTTTTCTTATGGTGACATCACTCGCTTTAGGTTTCTGTGTGTGTCAGAAAAGTAAATGCCCTGTGAGTACACAGCTCTGCTGGGATCTTAGAGGAATGAAGAGAAAAGGGTAGAGGAGGGTTTGGGGGACAGGAGAGAAATGAGAGAGGCTAGAAGAGAGGCAGGGTAGAGCCCTCCCAGCTGTCTAGCAAGTACCTGGCAGAGCAAGGTGCTCAAGGGATGAAGTCTTCCTCATTTCCTTTTTTCCTATTCCTTCTGCTCTCCTGGGAGTGGTTTTCTGTGTGCACATACTCTCTCCAGTCAAACGGATATGAATCTGGCAGGTGTACCCTCAACTTGGTTTATAACATCACATAGAAACATTCAGCTCTTTCACCAATATCACTAGTAGCCCTAAGGCAACTGGATGTTTTCATATTCATTGTATCACGATAAATAAAAGACCCAGATAAATAAAAGAAACAGATATTGGGATTCAAGCTTCAAGCTGAAGATCAGAGAAGCAAAGCAGCCAAGCCAGTAGATCTGACCTCTACCCAGCTGAAATGGCAATCCTGTCTCCACGAATCCTCAGAGGCAAAAGGCTCTGAATTCCTGTCTCCTCCTCCTCTTTAGATTCCTTTCTTCGCCCAACCATATCCTCCTGTCTCCACCTCCCTAGTGCTGGGATTAAAGGCTTGTGATTCCAAGTTGTTAGATCACCTTTATGTGAGCTGTTTCTTTTAGGACTGGATCAATTTGTGTAGTCAGTGTGGCCTTGAACTAACAGAGATCCATCTACCTCTAAATCCTGAGTCCTGGGATTAAAGGTGTACCACCACTGCCTATAGTTTGAGGCTGTCTTTGCTCTCTGAATCCTCAGGCAAACTTTAATAGATCATAAATATCACCACACACAGTCTTTATAATCACAGGAGGCTGGGATGAGCTTGGCCAGGGATTGAAGCTCACCCCACCACCAACATTGTGTTCAAGTATTTATTTAAGGTGACAACATTGGCGTGACTGAATGGAGTTTCAGCTTGCTGGCTTTGTAAAAATCGACAAGAACACTGGGCCCGAGTTCCTGCTTGAGCTTTTGAATGCAGGGAAACTTCTAGCAGCTCCTACAGTCCTTAATTACTGCCCCCTCAGGAACTGGCCATGTAGGTTAGGTGACATGGCAGGCTCTGAGGGGTGTAACTCCCTAGTGTGGAACTATTGAGCCCTCAGTAAAAAAAAAAAAAAAAAAAAAAAAAAAAAAAAAAAAAGGAAGGAAGGAAGGAAGGAAGGAAGGAAGGAAGGAAGGAAGGAAGGAAACCAGTCATTTCTCCCAGTTGAATTCTGGAAAAGTGGAAGACCACTAAGTCTGAGTTGGGAGTCCAAATTTATCCAATAAAGGCAAATTCCTCTATAAATGTGCCATCGGCACCCTTCCCTTTGTTTTCTGCTAAGACTTTACGATGCAAACTGAGCTTACTGGGAAGCATTCCCGCCCATCAATTCAATCTATTAAAACGTGCTGTGCTCCGTGACCTCGGATTAAGCACGCCCCCAAAACGTGTCCACTGTCTTCTTAAATCATGACCTTAACCTGGGCATGTTCGAGGATATGGCCCCTAAACTGAACAGGCTCGGGAATGGACCAACCCCAGGAAGAGGACATCAAGGCTCAGGGAATAAAAGTGCCAGCTTCCTTTGCTGGAGGGCGGAGTGGCTTTGGGAATAACTGCCTGGCTCTTGTCTGTGTGAAATAAATCCCTTCCCCCACTCTTCAAGCGTTGGCTCTCTTGTCTGGACTTTACATTCACCATTGTCTCCAACTACACCTCTCCTGTTCCCTCTTTGGTGGTTCAGCAACCTTCAGCAAGCGCTGAAACCCCCAGTCACAGCCCGCCCAGGCTTTCCTCTGGGCTGTGTCATTTATGGCCAGCGCTGGGCTCTGAGGCAGTGGGAGGTGTCTGGTGGGTGGAAAGGCCAAAGAAAAGTTTCAGAGAGAGCGGTAAACTGTTGCGTGGGGGGGGGGGAGATCCTTAGGACCCAACACACCAATATTTGGATGTTACATTTGAATAAAATACAAGTTTTTCTGTGTGAAAGATTTGCCTCATTTTTACCATCGTTAGGATGAAAGAACTTCTGGAAAAACAAGGCAATGGGTAGCCATCCCCATTTCCCCTACTTACACACACACACACACACACACACACACACACACACACACACACACACGAACTCTCACACTCATGCCCCTGTACATACATGAATATGCACACAGAGGTGTGAACTCACAAACACACATGCTTACAGACACGCTGTCAGCTGACATGACTCACACTCATGTCCGTGTGCACACATGAATATGCACACATAGTCATGAACTCACAAGCACACATGCTCACAGACTCGCCGCCAGCAGACATAACCGTCCTCTACCAGAGATGAATAAAAGTCTGTGATTGGAGCTGATCTGAGACTAGCAGAAGCTCAGAAAGCCTGGACTGATACTGGAGTCAGCTCGTGAATTGTGAATTGTGACTACTAGAATCTCGTCGCTGATAACATGAGCTCTGCACTACAGCTGAGGAAGCAGCCATGGAAGAAAGCCACTGATTTAGGGTTATTTGTTCAGATTTCACCGCAGGCTAAGGCTGGCCCTTCTAACCTTTCAGGGAACCATTTGCTAATTAAGTGGGTAGGCTTGTCTCAGCATTGATCTTCCCAATTGAGAGTTCTTTCTGAGGAGCTCTTGGGTCAGCTACCTGATGCCTCTGTTTACCTCACAGTGATGTGAACATTACCACAGTCATGTGTGGATGGTGTGCAGAAGTATTGGGAAAGTATTGTCCATGGTTAAGTCTCATGTCATTCAGATCCCTTCCTGGAAAGCACACACACACACACACACACACACACACACACACCAACGAAAGTCTCTATCCTTTAAACACACACACACAGTGTCTCAATTCCATTAAACACACATGTGCACACGCAAACACACAGGAAATTTTTTCTATTTCCCCCCCCCAAAAAAAAAACATGTGCAAGCCCCACTCTGAGAAACTCTTAACATGGTCTTGAGGAGCACTTCTGACCTATTCCCCAAAAGAGGTTTAGCAACACTTGCTTTGCTCAGTTTTGAAGTCTGCACTGGGAGAAAACTGTGTGTTCCATCCTCTGAAACAGCAAAGGAAGACAGCAATGGGTAGAACCTACCCATCCCACCTCCCTGCCTGCTCTCCTCTCTTCTCTTCGTCCCTGACCCAGAGGTCTGAAGGAAATGAACACCAACCTCATAACTGAGCCGCCTCTCCCAGGATTCTGACTACCTTTCAGATAAAAAGCATCGCCTTATAGAATGTGTGCAAACCTTCCAAAAATTCCACACTAGAAGGCAAACCAGGGGGCTATAAAAGCAGTGATGGTGGGGGGGTGGGATTCAACAGAGGCCTGTAGAAGTGGGGGTTTAAGGTCACAGTCAATGCCAAATGAAGCCCAGATTTGGGGAGAAGAACCATCTTGTACACATGATACAACCTAGGGGAGGGGGGCCTGAAACTATAAAACTTCCATTTTATGGAAAGGAGAGTATTTACATATTTTATACTTTCATTCAATTTCCCTTGAAAAGCTCTAATTTAAGCTCAGTGGGAAATGTGCCACACTTTAAAGGCTTCTCACACCTACCCATCAGGATTATTTTTTGAAGATACTCAGAGATTTCAAAGAATTCAGACCCAATCTGCCCCACCCCCTGTATCCCAGCCAGGATGTGTTGTTTTGAGAGTGCTAAGAAAGCCCCCGGGGAGAAGAGCAGCTGCTGGGGAAATCCTGCCCCTGTGAAAGCGACAGGGCCTCTAGGTTGCCTGCCACAGTTCCACAGAACACGGGGCAGCTTGTAGCTCAAGTGCACTTGGCTTTGTGCTCATCGCCCAAGCATGGGAGCACTCGTGAATGATTGCTTGTGTGCACCTGAAGTCAAGGGGAGAGGAAGGATGGAGGGTGGGGTGTTGGGGAGAAAAGCCTCAATGTGGAAATGGGCAGCCAGCTGTCAGTAGTAGGCCAGGGAGACTTCCCCAGTCTAGCCATGCAGGCTTGCAAGGCAGGGTGCCAGCATTACCTCGGGTATTGTGTTGGTATGTGTGTGCTGGGATTCATGTAAGTATGGGGATGTTTGTGTATGTGGAGGTCAGAGGATAACCCGTGCTACTCCTCACCTTCTACCTTGTTTGAGGCGTGGTCTCCTGTCTTAAGCCATTGCTAAGACAAACTTGCTGGCCTGAGAGTTTCCATAGGTTCCCAAGACTTCTTACCATTCCCCCATAGAAGTGCCTTATCACAGAGCCATCTCCCCAGCCCCTTATTCCAAGTGTGTGTGTATGGTGTCAAGCTACTGTGTGTTTAGGAAATTTATCCAGTTTATTTAATCTTAAGGTAAAGGTATACTGTTTCTTCTTGCTACTGGGGCTCCCTGGGATGTGGAAACTTTTCTTCCTGTAGCTAGATCTTCCCTATAGGATGTGTAAGTCACAAAGCAATGACTCAAAGCTCCATATACTGTCAGTAGTGCTCCATATATTCTCAGTGGTGTTCCATATGCTATCAGTGGTGCTCCATATACTAATTATCAGTGATGCTCCATATGCTGTCAGTGGTGCTCCATATACTAATTATCAATGGTTCTCCATATGCTGCCAGTGGTGCTCCATATGCTAATTGTCAGTGGTGCTCCATATGCTGTCAATGGTGCTCCATATACTGTCAGTGGTGCTCCATATGCTAATTGTCAGTGGTGCTCCATATGCTGTCAGTGGTGCTCCATATACTAATTATCAGTAGTGCTCCATATGCTGTCAATGGTGCTCCATATACTGTCAGTGGTACTCCATATGCTAATTGTCAGTGGTGCTCCATATGCTGTCAATGGTGCTCCATATACTGTCAGTGGTGCTCCATATGCTAATTGTCAGTGGTGCTCCATATGCTGTCAATGGTGCTCCATATACTGTCAGTGGTACTCCATATGCTAATTGTCAGTGGTGCTCCATATGCTGTCAATGGTGCTCCATATACTGTCAGTGGTACTCCATATGCTAATTGTCAGTGGTGCTCCATATGCTGTCAATGGTGCTCCATATATTATCAGTGGTACTCCATTTGCTAGTTGTCATTGGTGCTCCATATGATGTCAGTAGTGCTCTATATACTAATTGTCAGCGGCTCTCCATATACTTGGCAGTACTCCAAGGGTCTCCAGCTCCTCATCTGTACCTAGATAAAACTGGGCCTTCTTAAGAGGGATTGGAGCCAGGGCTGACAGAATCATTACACATAGTCCTTGGGACTCCTTGTAGGGTTTTTGCTACGGAATGGAAACAAGTTCTGTTGTGCTTTCCAGGAAGGCTCAGGACCCTGTGTCACAAAAAGGGCAGGGAGGAGAAGCTTCAGGCCCCTCTACTAGCCTGAATTTAAAGTTATTAGCTCATCACAAATGGTGTGAGTTAAGGGGTCTGTTTTCACCCCGGCTGAGTCAGACACCAAGCTCATGATTGGTCTAATAAGACAATAGAAATTTTGAAATCTACCAGCCTTGACCGACAAGAGAGTGCATGAGTCTGACTCCAGATAGATAACACAACAGACAGACAGACAAACAGAGAGTATGTGTTTGGCCAAACTGCTACAAGTTTGGGAAATGTAACCGTTTTATCTAATTTTAATTAAAATTGAATTTTCTGTTATGTATCTTAAAGTTATACATGAAAACATTCAGATTTGCAGTCCAGTGATTAAGAACTACCCTCAAGAAGTTTTATTTTATGTTTACAGGCTTACAGGAGCAATTTTTAAAAAGGACATGGAAAATGACACATGAGGCTATTTTTAGATCTGTATGAAAAAAATCTAAAATAGCCTCTAAAATTCATTGACAGGACTGCCACACCCTTTGCCTCCTTGGCCAAAGGGAAATGTTTCGGTTGTTTTTTACTATAAATAATACGAGGTACAAAGAAATGTGTGGTAACTTTCCCCAGTGATTTTGAAACATCCCTTTACCCTTGAGGCAATAGCCATTCACACTGGTGATAGCTGTCCTGAGGACGGACTACAGAATTCAAAATTTCCAAGGCCGGTGGTGAGATGAAGATGGGGGGTCTGTGTTTCAGAAACCAATAGAAATTCCCAGACAGCAAGGGAAGACTACTAACCCCAGAACAGAGGTGTCTGAGCACAAGGCCGTGGACATGGGGACATAGCTGTGATGCTGACCCCAACTGAGCCTGCTGTGGATTTACTATGTTTTAATCACCAAACCCATTTAAGCAACTCCTAAGTTTAAGGCCTTTATTTAACGACATTAATTTTGTTCTGAAAAAAAAAAAAGAGCCAAAATTCGAGTTTTAGAATAAAGTGGTCATGATCTCAACATAGTTCTTTGAAATACAAATTCACATTTTCTGTGAATTTAAATGAATGTTTTCAAGCTTGCAGGAATTTGATGTAGATGGAGCCAGGCATCTTCTGCCACCAGCTACCCTAACCTGCCTTTCTCATTTTACAAAAGCTGTCAGGTCAAGCAGCAAGAGTTTGAACAATTAGCATCACTTGCTGCTATTGGCTAAAATACCAGATGGCTACTTATTCCCCTCTTTAGGAGAATCCCCCACCCAGATTGCAGACTTATTCAAAGTGTTCCAAAAGAAATCTCAGGACTTCTCAGAAAGTAGACCACAGGAACATCACAACTTAAAATGTTTCTGCTTTGTATGAGACCCTGTTCAAATCCCTTTACTTCCTTCAGTTCTGATCAAAGTTCCCACCAGGTCAGAGGTGAGATGCCACCCTTCTGCTGCCAACCCAACAGATTCGAGGAGAAAGACCACCAAGTCAAAGCATCATGGCCAAATTCATTAAAGCAAGCCTTTTTATTTGTGTGCACAAGCTGTCTCTCCCTAAAGGTGGAGTTTAAGAGATCAGCATTGAATGGGGTGGGGGTGGGGGATGATGGTTTTATAGGTCAGGAGTAGCATGCTTCCAAATGGGGGATTTGGCAGGCAGATAGGCAGGGTTACAGGAGCAGAACACAAGAATAACAAGTTGGTCATAACAACCTCCTGCATCAAAGACATGGTTACAAGGTGGCCATAACAAGATGGCCATAGCAAGATGGCCATAGCAAGGTGGCCATAACAACTTTCTGAAACAAAGGTATGGCTGTCATTTCCGGGAACAGGCAGTACAGAGCCACTTGCAGGTAGGTTATATTGAGACACAGAGATTTAATCACAAACAGGAATGAACCTAGTTTGTCTTTACTGTATGGTGTCTTTACCTAAGATGGAGGTATGCTGGTTCATCATTGCCACAGTACAACCTTAGAAGCAAGTCAGCCAGCTCCATCCACACTATCGGCAGAGAAGAAACTAAGATTCAACTTTCAAAAGAACAGCTGGGCGAGTATAGAAAGAAAAGGAGACCAGGACTGAGCCCCAGGATGCCTCAATACTCACCTCCCCAATGTCACTGAGTTGGTGGCCCGAGTTTGGCAAACTCATGAGTCAGTGGAGGGGCATGAACTTGCATCTGTGTTTGCTTTGGTGTGAAGGACCCAGGAAGGCTTCGATTCCTTCATGAACTCTCTAGGTCTCTGCCATTAAATAATGGGGCTGACCAAGCAATCAACAGTTCATTCATTTGTTCGAGGGGTATTTGGTGGGTATTTGTCTACCAGACACTGTTCTGAGAACTTTCGATGACACTTATCTTGTAGCACAGAGAAATGATAAGCATAATAAATCATTTAGCATATCAGAAATTACTATATGCTATGCAGCAGGAAAGGAAGTTGGGTAAGAAAAACTGACAGTTGCTGCCAAGGAGGGATCTGCTACAATATTAAGCAGAACCTACACCAAGGGTGGAGGCCCAAAGTGTGGGGTGTGTCTGGAATGTTGTGGGAGCAGCAAACAACTAGTGGGGCAGAAAGAGAAAATAAGGGCAAAAAGTAGGAGATGAGGTCAGCAGGGACCAGGTGTCAGATCAAACTTGGCCTCCTTTGGCCTGTCTATTTTGTTGAGCGAGCTAGGAAGCCACCAAAAAGGGTACAGAGATAAGTTACTCTGGCTTGCATTGCTGCAAACAGTCCAGGGCTCAAGGGAGACAGCAAGGGCAGAGAGGAGAATCGTGGGATGGCAAATTCAGGAAAGAGACCTGGGAAACTGCTGCTAGAGACAGTGGCCTTTTACTGGATTCTGAGTAACTACATCTGGAGGAGATGGCTACCTGTTGGAGAGTAGGGGACATGGGAGGATTGAAATGGCCCAAGGAGCCGGGAGACAGATTGGCCTTCAACAGAGATGTGAAGGACTCTGGAACCCTGAGATCATCAGTTAGGCTTTCGGTATGTTGACCTGAGATGATGTCAGGCTTCTGAAAGAAATGCCTCTCTACATGTTGTCATGTCAAGTAAAAGATCAGGCCGCCCTCAGCCTTGTTGAAGAATGGACTTGGGTTCATTTGGGGCTATCATAGGAAATGAAAAATTGGCATTAAGTTGAATTATTCAGTCTTAAGAAAAATTTCTTGTTGTTGCTGTCTTGATGGGAAGGGGATCTCATGGCCATGCTGGTGAGCACTGACAAGAGAGAGGAGCAATGGACTTGGGTTGCTCATGCAATCATCGTGCTACTCTGAGTGGTGTCCTCACAGCAACCACCTGAAAGCATGGGATAAATCTATCCATACAGAATGCCTGCTATGGGATCTGCCCATGACTTGGGGGTACTGAGCAAGGAGGGACCAGTTCCAGGAATCCGCCTGAGGTCATCACCACCATTACTGTGTAGAGCTCCTTCCACTGGCAAGTCCCAAATCTTTAAAAATGAGAAGACACTGTTAAGATGAAATCTTCAGCCCAGCCCCTGGCATCCATACACCCAAAGAGTCTGGGATGTTATGGTGGAAGCCTCACCCCAGCCCCTGGCATCCATACACCCAAAGAGTTTGGGATGTTATGGTAGAAGCCTCACCCCAGCCCCTGGCATCCATACACCCAAAGAGTCTGGGATGTTATGGTGGAGGTTCCACCCAAGCCCCCTCCCCCATCTCCCTCCAAACCCTGCTACATCTCAGAAAGCCTGCCAAATGATGACCCCTCCCCCAGAGATGCTCAATACCACAGGGTATTTAAACTGTTCCCCAGAGAACAGATTCCTGATTTTTCTGGCCTCCATTTTCTGTCTCCTCTTTGGGGGGGGGGGCTGGAAGGCCACCCGGGAGCGCTGTATCCATTAAATGTGGACTTTTGCTAATTTGGTTTGATTTGGTCTGATTTGAATTGCTGCATCGGCAGAGAGGCTTATCAGGGTGCAGAAACTTTTCAGACACTCATCTCACTGTTGGTTATGAGCAGTTGCACAATGCATCGTTATTCAAAATATGAAAACAAATTACACTGTGTCCGATTAAGATTAATGAAAAAAGTGATTTGTATTTAAGATTTTTAACCTCTAAGTTTTAAAATGAAGTTTTCAAACCCATAGTGGTTTGAGCAATATTTCTGAAAATGTCAGTGAAATCCAAGCAACTATCTTCTATCAATCTGCTTTTATTCCTGACCAAATCAAATCCAAAATAGACTGAAGAATTGTGAAACAGCAACTCAAAGAGGACACCATTAAAGGAGACACGGCAATCACATTTGAATCCAAGAATAGATGAGTTTCGGCTATTGCAAAGATGACACAGCACTCTCCCATTCATAGAGACACAAAGAGCTGTCATGTAACCCTGTCACTGGTGTTACTCATCCTGATCCACTGCACAACTTCTACTCATTTTTATTCAGCTGCAGATAACTGCAAGTAAGAATTTTATATTACCTATAAAAGCCTTGAACTTTAATTATGACTGGCTGGTTTAGGGGCTTGGTGGGTTAAAGGGCTAGCCTCCAAGACCAAAGGGTTTGTCTTGTTCCCAGAACCCAAAATAGAGGGAAAGAGTAGACTCCCAAAAGTTGTCTTCTAACCCTGATCTCTCTCTCTCTCTCTCTCTCTCTCTCTCTCTCTCTCTCTCTCTCTCTCTCTCTCTCTCTCACACACACACACACACACACACACACACACACACTTTGAAATTAAATAACAAATAAAATAAATAAGTATAATTGTGGCAAAAATTCCACACATATTAACAGTAAATATACTATTTAAAAATGGAAGCTTTGCTACTAAACCAAAAACTGGCTTGTGTTACATAGCATCACATGTTTTTAATTCGATAATTTCGGGGCCACAGTAATGGCTCAGCAGGTAAAGGCATTTGCCACCAAACCTCAGGACCCACACAGTAGAAGAGAACGGACTCCTTCAAGTTGTCCTCTGACTTCCAAATGCATTCCATGGCACCTGTGCCATGCCCATATGCACTCGTACACACAAACACACAGAGGAAGATTAAATAAACAAATATGTTTAAAAATAGAAATACAGTGACTACAAAATAAGAACCAACAATGCATGAATCCAGCATTTAGCAAAAATATAGACAAGAAAAACTAAAATACATTAAAAATAAAAAGCAAGAAAGCCTTAAAAGAAATTTAAAATTGGGAAATGTAAAATTAAGCATGGATAGCATGATCTTCTATCATTCAATCAATAAAAGATTTAATCTGAAATCATTTTTGTTTTTGTTTTTTGGTTTTTGTTTTGTTTTGTTTTGTTTTTGTTGTTTTTTGTTTTGTTTTGTTTTTCGAGACAGGGTTTCTCTGTGTAGCTCTGGAGCCTATCCTGACACTTGCTCTGGAGACCAGGCTGGCCTCGGAACTCACAGAGATCCGCCTGGCTCTGCCTCCCGAGTGCTGGGATTAAAGGCGTGTGCCACCAACACCCAGCTGAAATCATTTTTGAAATGCTAATGTATTCAAGGAAAAAATTCAAGACTTTTATAACAAGCCTGGCGACCTGGGTTTGATTCCCTGAACCTACATAAAAGTGGGAGGAGAAAGCCAACTCCACAAAGTTGTCCTCTGATCCCCACACAGTGCCATGGAACATACAATAAATAAGACATGAAAAAAAAAATTTTAAAGGAACCTTAATTAAATGGGAAACAGAAGATGACCATATTCATGGATAAGGAAGCTTGACTATGAAACTGTCTTTTCACATATCATTGTAAATTTTGTGCAGATCAAAATCCTGGGGTGACCTTTTAATCATCTGGTTATTAAATTCTTCAACCTGCTAAAATATCTAAGGGAGATAAACAGGGAGACAGGCCCTGCCACCTCCATCAGCTACAACAAAATGTAAACCACAGAAATCATTATGACAGACATCTTCCGGTCTTGGCATTATGGGTGATGGCTGATTTTCTTACAGTTTTGTTTTCTTAAGTCATTCTCTCTCCCAAAAAGGGGAACACACAAATATATGGAGTTACTGGCAATATGAGGAAAGGGGGGAAGAGAAACTAAAGGAAGATCAATGTTTTTTGTCACTTAGCCAGTGGCTCTCAGCCTGTGGGTCTCGATCTCCAAAAATATTTACATTACAATTCATAACAACGGCAAAATTACAGTTATGAAGAAGCAACTAAAGTAATTTTTTTTTAGTTGGGGGTCACCACAACATGAGTTGCAGAATTAGGAAGGTTGAGAACCACTGATTCTGATAGTCCCCATGCAACAACAAGAGACCCACATTAGAACACTTTGTGTAACTCTATGACCAGTCACTAAGGTGTACTTTCTGCAAACTATCTGGGAATGTTCTGCATCGCCTCGGACTGTATTTCCACACACAGAGAGATGCATATATGGATATGGATATCTATAGCATCGGTAGATTTCAGTTTTACCATTTTCACTGAAGTAAAATATTGCCATTGCTGGGCTACAAGTCCAAATGAGACCCACTTACTAAAAGTTTTACCCTTTTTCATTCAAAATTTTTAATGTCAGAAATCCTTTGTAAGGGTTGTTTGTTTTCATGGTGCTGTGGATAGAGTCCTGGGCTTCCTGCATGCCAGGTAAATACCCCACCACTGTACACCCCAGCACATTTGGGGTAATGATTTACCCCAAATCATATAACAGTTAAGTACAGGTGGGAGATTTTGTTTTCCAGCCCTCTTCTAGGAATCAGCAAGTTCATTGCTAAAAACACTTCATTGTATCCTCTTTTCCATGGGAAATGAGACTTCTGTCCTGAGGTGCTGGACAGTGTCAGTCAGTGATGGCATGGCACAGTTTAGGGTGAGTGTGACCTTCAGGGACGGTTTCCAAGCCCTTCAGGGAGGGTTTTTTATTGCTGTGCTCTGTGAGTTTGGACACTTCTCCTTTGCCTATGACATGAAGTTACCTGATCTCCCTTACAAGAAACAAGTAAATATTTAATGGTAATGTGTTAACTGTTGATTTAAAAACTGAAATGAATCCGGGCGTGGTAGCACATGCTGTAATCACTGCACTTGGGAGGTGAAGGCAGCAGAAGGTCAAGGCTTCCTGCGTTGGGTACAGAGTAAGCATTACAAGAGACCTCGTCTCAATAAAATGAAATAAATGTTTTAAGCCTGGAATTAAATGGATTTCAGAAGAGTAAAGGGCGTGTTTCCAAATCCCTGTGCACCTTCCACCTCCACATATTTCCTTGTTCCTGGGCTGCTTTTCTCGGTGACACCAATTGTAAAGATGCTGCAGACTGCCAGGACAGCCTGAGTCCTGGGAACAGGAGGGACCAGGCGTTAGGTCTGCACCAAGGACCCCCTTGAGTTCTTTCTGCTTCAGTCTGCATTGTGTGTGCTGTCGATGGGACAACTGGAACAATAGGAATGAGAGTTGCAGTAAAACAAATAAGAAACAAAATCCTTAGACCCTTTCTTGCCTTCAGTGGACATTATCAGACTGAACCAAACAGCTAGGAGGGAAGCAAGGAAAGGGACCGTTTTTTCTCTAGACCTGTGGTAAGTTTTGCTGTCCTTTCTGTTGGAGGGGAAACCCCTGGGAACACAACTTCTGTCCACTCACTTTCCCCGTTTGGTGGATGTGGCAGCTACATTGTCCCAGCATTGGCGAAAGGCAGCCTCCACCGTGCACACAAAGGTGACAGAGGCCCAGAGCCCAGGAGTGGGTGGAGGATGTGGGGAGGGTTTAGGGTTAAGGTTCCTGAAGGCTTGGTGTCTCACTGTTAGAAAGTGCCCTAAAACAAACCGCTACCGGGTCTTGTTGGAACACCGTTCTTAGCGGCCCTTGGTGCAATCTCTTTCCAGAGTTCACAGACCTACTGCAGCACACACATTCAGTCTCTGGAGATGAACAGAGTGGGCAGCTTCCCAGGACTAGGAACCCTGTGCTCCCCAGAGCTCCCAAAGCCCTTGTGTGACTTTGCACAGCAAAGAGTTGCCTTCCTAGACTGTGTTTACTCTGTGCCAGGCACAGCACTGATGTTTTCCCATTATTTAGATTGTAGGGTTCTCATAGCAGCCGGATTGTGTAGTTTTAGCCTCAATTTGAGGACGGAAAAATGTGCTCTTGGACTGGACCAGGTTCTTTTGATGTCGATAATGAAAACAAAATTGCAAAACAAAATTTAAGGCAAAAAAGAAAAAAAGAAAAAGAAAAACGAAACAGTTAGTACCAAGAAGCTGTAACTCAGTTTTACCAAAGTATTCAAATTAAGAAAATCATTTGTCTTTTCCTTCCCCACATTTTGCAGCCCATGTGTACACAAAGGTATAATTAAATTCTCGATAGTTCAAGAGGAGGTTTCATTCTTCAGTTGGCTGGAGGTGACATTTCTTCAGTTTGGGTCTGTTGGTTTTTTTATTGAATGCTGAATGCACTTATCTTTAGCCAAAGTATAAACCCCAGATCACTGCACCCTGTAACATTGGGAGCAGCTCATCCCGTGGATGAGAGGAGCTGAAATACAGAAGGAAGAGGAGGCGCCATCTTTGACCCCTGAGTCGGGCAGTCTCTTCAGCGACCTCCAGCTTCCCCCACTATGGCTTTCACATGGGCTATAGTTCTACTTGCAGGTTTGTGGTAAGAGAACAATGCAAGTGAGAAGCAGAAGCAAATATAGGAATTGAAAAACCCATCCCCTCTCCTTGTACAATGGCCACTGAGAAAGCTCACCTGACTGTCTCCCCAAATCTACCTGATGACCAAGATCATATCATTGTACCCATGCCCTGCTCTCCTCTCCTAGGCACAGTGATCATTCCTGGGGACTCACTCATGCCCAAGGCAGTTCACTCCTTTCATCGTCTACATTACCCCAAAGAACAATTACTCTAAGGCTGCCTGCCTGTCCCCTCCACTCATTCACATCCCTCCGAGCCCTCATCACCCATCAGCTCAATTGAACACCAAGATCCACACCTTCTCTACAAAGCCCACCAGCTATGTATTGTGGTGAGCGCACTGTTACAGTCTGCCCATCCTCTTCTCATGGTGTTGTTACAGTCTGTTTGTCTGTCCTCTTCTCATTGTGCATAGCAACACAGACTTTCCAGGACTCACTGAGTCTCAGTTCCAAAGCCCTGACCCTGCCGATTCCCCTTCCAGGAATCACGTGGCTCCCTTACTCCTTTTGGCTAGACTCTAATTGCTCTTTGAGGGTTCACTCGAGTGTGTCATTGCACTAAGATCCACCCCAGCTACTGTGGATACAGCGATGCTGCCCTCCAAGTGCCCATGGCCTCAGCCTCACTCTTTATAACCACATGATTCTACAGGTGCCTCGAGAATAGGGCAAACCTGACCTCTCAGGGATTCCCACAAACAGGAGCGCCACCAAGATCTACTGAGTAAATGAACCAGCACTAGCCAACAGTAATGGTCAGTGCTAATGAAACGGCCACAGTTTCCTCCTCTAAAATGCTGTGGTAACAATACTATTCTCACATCATAGTGATCAGAAGGCTAAAAAAGTCAACACCGGAAAATACACATGACAGTCCAGGCAGTAGAAATGCCTCCAAAAGACCAACGTAAAAGTCCAAGTGCCTAGATGGCTTTATTATTACTTTTTTTCTTTCACTGATCTCTTAGAAATCAAAATCCAATCTTCTTCCAAGTGCTTCTTGTTTCAACAGAAGGATCCCATTGTCCACTTCCTGGGGACCAGTGGGCAACCTGTGTGTGGTTAGAAGATGGACAATAGCCAAGCATTGGTGGCGCACGCCTTTAATCCCAGCACTCTGGAAGCAGAGGCAGGTGGATCTCTGTGAGTTCGAGGCCAGCCTGGTCTACAGAGCGAGGCTCCAAAGCTACACAGAGAAACCCTGTCTCGAAAAACCAAAGAAAACAAAAAACAAAAAACAAAAAAGAAGATGGACAATAGGTGGGCCCTGAAACCAGAGGTCTGGAAACCCCATGACTTACCACGGAAACCATGACAGGACCTTCTTGTTGACACCCAACCCCTCTTTTCCTCCACTAGGCCTCCTGAGCCCCTCAGGGTAGAAGGACAGAGGCAGGCAGGTGCTGCTCGAAGCCCACTGTTTGACTTACACTTCCTCCCACTCACTGCTGAGTGGGCTGCACCACAATTACTCAAGGGCCACGGAGGGCAGGGGAACTACGGGGCTCTCATCTTCTGACTGTCCTGAGTCCCCGATGAGCGTTATATCTAAGGCTGAGACAATTCCCGGCAATCATGCTCTTTTCTCATCTGAGCATGGTAACAGTCACACAATTGCTTCCGAGGGCAGAAGACCCTGAAGCAGGTCCATCGTCCCCAGCCGCCACTTCCTGTAAGAAGTTGCTATTGCTATCTGTCTTAAAGGGGTTCAAAATGTGCTCTGGGAGCTGTAGGCCTAGGGAAGCCTTTTATTTAAGCAAAGGTACTTTTAAAATTTTAAATAAACTTATTATTAAGACTTACCAATAAATTTAAAAAAATTACACACCAAAGGTAGCCAGACCCAATCTGTATAACTCAACGAGCTTCTTTACAATTAGAATGGGTGTTTAGAATGAAATCTATAAAGCCTCATATTAAATTTTACACTTTTACTTTCAAGTATATTTTATTCATTTATCTACCATCAAAATGACAAGAATGCATGACCTTGCCTATCGCTGTACATTCTAAGTCCATTCATTTTTCTCCAGATTTTTTAACTCTCTCCCCGTCAATGGAGACACCACCGGAGTCCCTCGTGAAACATTTCTCCCTTCAAAGCAAGATGTCCTAAAGGAATTCGGGTTCAAGACAAGAGGAAACAGAGATTCTTCAAGGTCATTGTTGGGGACAACACTGAGATTTATGACCCAATAAACCTAGCTACACCGTGAATGGTGGATCTATCACCTGAGGAACAGCATTGGCCTTTTGGGGCATCCTGGGTGTTAGGGCGGACATAGGGCTGACCCCACCCCCTGATGACAGGCGGGGCACGCACAGGGACTGCTACGTTAGCACCACTCATGCATTATGGACCTGTGTGAGGAATTTGTGCATGCGTGGAACCTCAGTGCGCATGCTTGGTCTTCCCTTAAAAAGTTCCAACTTCCTTGCTTCTCTCTCTCTCTCTCTCTCTCTCTCTCTCTCTCTCTCTCTCTCTCTCTCTCTCCCCTTGGCGGTCAGCCATTAATTCTCTCTTCCTCTTTCTTCTCTCTTCTCTCTTCCTCTCTGTCCTGCTCTGTTCCATTTTTCTCTCACTCACTCTCCCATGATATAATAAACTATCGTTAATGTATCTCTTGTTCTCATGTCTCATCTTGTGCCTTTTTCTTATAATTTAAGGAGAAATCTAACACTGGGTGTAGAGGTGACATCCAGGTTGTACTGTCCTCTACTCCTGGCTACAAAAGGGTGTATCCCCAGAAGCAAGGTGGTACTTTCCAGGAGCATGTGAAAACTGTCATCTGGTACTATGAACTGGGGGGGGGGGGGGGGTTGCGGAGGCTGAAACTGCAATGCATCACACTGAGTCAAGTCTGTGTGAGTTCAAAGCCATCTGTGAGTGGAGCAAGGGGTCCGTCACAGTAGGGAGGGCAAGCGCTGCACCACAGCATGTATTGTGCAGAACCCTCTCTGGAACTGTGATGTGCTCCACCCCCTCCCCCACCCTGGACCATCACGCTCCTCCTCCTTGACTCCATGTTTTGAAGAACATATACAGATGGTGGCTGCAAACAAGGACATGGTTTCTCTGGTGGTTTCTGGCGCTCATACTGTTCTGGCGGAAGCTCCACCCCAGTGTCTGGCTTCCATACAACCAAAGAATCCCCCTCCCCTACCCTCTCCCTCTTCTTCTTCCCCAGATCCTGCCCCCCCCCCCAAGCCCACCAAACAGTAGCCCCTCCCTCAGAAAGCCTCCGGGAGCGGCTCCTCCCTCGGAAATGCCGGGGCCACGCCTACCAGCTATTTAAGACCCAACCCACAGATCTGCCATGTGTGCCCTCCAGTTTTGCCCCCTGCCTTCTTGAAGGCCACCTGGGAGTGCTCCGGTTTGCGTCGCCCCGCTTATTAAATCTGGATTTATTAATTTGGTTTGATTTGGCTTATTGCTTCGGCAGCGGAGGAACCCCGCAACCAGGGATCCAATACTTATCACATACCATTACTTTATGATTTGATCATATTTCACAGCTTATATGTTCATATTCTGTTTGGGTAAAGATAAAAACTAAGACCAAAAACAGCTTAAAATGAACTTAGGGGGATGAACCTGCATCCCTGAAGAGAAAACGTTAGTCATCGTTCGACTTTCATATTTCTTCGAAAGAACCAAAGCACCATGGCGTCTTACTGGGAGGAAGTGTCCTTTGTCCAGCTTGCTACTGAGCTGGTAGAAAGGGGGAGATCATGCGCCTGCCTTGTAGCCTACGAGCTACCCAGAACACAACATGGCACAGATGCGTTCAATCACACAGTAACACCACCAAGCATGAAACACCCCAGGCTGCAGTCCCCTTAAGTTGGTGGGTCTCTAATACTCGGCCAAGAGATCGGAAGGCACAATGGATGGTGCCTGCAGTTACTGAAGGGTGAGTCACTCTGAGCATTGAGAACACATGATTTAAAATTTCAAAAGTTAAGAGGAGACTTCCAGCGGCCCTGGAGTCACTGAGCCTGCCCTTTTGCTCTCCACAGACCATGAGCAAAATGCCAGCATTGCCAGCAAGATGCCAAGATGGGTGGAGAGGTGACCTACAGGTCATGGAGTCAAGGAGGAGGAGTGTGATGGGACAGGGAGGAAGGAGCTATGTTATTTGTAGAGGGTGTACGGCGCCAGGCATGTCAGCCATAGAGACAAAACTGTGCCTGCTAGAACATTGTCTCACTAGCAGTCTCTGGACCCTTGATTTACTCCAACCAACTCTCACAAAGATAACATTTTGGAGGAGGGACTTGGCTATTTGCTGTCAAATAACAGTCTGTGATGGCATGGTATGGGTATCCTTTGAGGAACTAAATTGCCACAATGGTATGGGCTTCAGGGCAACATGCGGAGACCTCATCTGTGCGTAAAAGAAGAGCTGCCTAAAATCTCAGTAGTCTGAATAATCCAAGTTACCCTGGTACTGGCATGAGAGGGGAGAATGGAATGCAGCCATATTTCTTGTTTATTGTTGCAGGAGAAAATTGTTGTTATAAATACATAGGCTTAGGACTGACAGGTCAGCCTGCCCTAAAGAGTAAGCGGGCTTTTGCTAGGCAGTGATGGAATCCCTTTAGTTGGTCCTTGGGAGAAGAAAATGAGTGTTAGGATGACCTGCCCCACCCTCCCACCTCCCTCAGCCCCGACAACTCCCAAACCCGCCAGAGTCCTCCTGGCCTGTGTTTGCTGCTTCAGCTTGCTAGCATGCCCCAGTGCCTCAGGATGGCTGAGATGTTTTGAAAATACGCTGAGGCTAAATGGGATTTATGACGCCTTGTTTTGCACTCCCCAGCTATTCCATTCCTCTTACTCAGCTCCGATCTACTCAGACAGATAAAGCAGTCCTCCCCTCCTAAATCGAGGGACGATGGAGGCCGTTCCCCACTCTGGCTCTCCACTTCTCCACTCCTAGCCAAAGCTACAGTTGTTTTCTGGCCAAAGTTCTCAAGTTGAGTTGAAACTAGGTACCTCATAGAAAAGAAAAGCCTGGTGAGAGCCAAAGAGCACACTGCTACGGGGCTAGATGACTCCTGCCTTCAGGACTTGTTTTTCCCTACAGAATGGAGTCTGTTATGGTAACTGGTGGTGGTCACAGGGGTTGAAAGGGATACTTTCAAGTTTGTCCTTGTCAGAAAGGAATGTTTCAAACATTCTTTGTACTCTCAAGTCCTTATTCTTCCTTCAAAGCTCCTGATAAATCCCGATGCCTCTAAATTATCCATTATTAAGTGCCTCTGTGTCTTGGTGCTGTGCTCCTCTTTTTGATCTGTTAAACTGCTGTTTTTATTTACAACCACAACAAAGCTAGTGAGTTCCTAAGCAAAAGGAGACATCTTTTCATTGACTTTAATGCTTTCAAACTGAAAATCATGGAGAAAATTACGGTCCTTGTTTATTATTGTTGCTTTCATAATCAAAACAGTTGACTGCAAGCAGTCAGTATGGTGGGGTCGGGGTGGGCATCCTCTTTCAACTCGACAAAGGATGCTCTGTCACTGAAGCTGTGTCCAGTCTCAGCCAGGGTCCTCCTCCCCCTGGACTGGGAGCCTGTTAGAAATGGGTCATCCATGGAAGTACATTCCGTGTTAAAACCAAAGCCACTGGTCACCAGGTACTCACACTAGCAGATTCTGCTACTTTCTGTTTTTCAGATGCTGTGTGAAAACTGAAGAGATGACCAATCAGGTGTCAGAATGGAGAAAAAAAGGAGGAGCCAAGCTTTTAAACTGGAACATGTCAGACATTGCTGTGGAACAGTCTCTGTATGTACACTGGAAATACATATTGCTCTTGTTGCTAATAAAAGGTTTATTGGTGGATGGTTAGGCAGGATTTGGGGGGAAGAGAGAATGCTGGGAAGAAGGGTAGAGTCAGAGAAGATGCAGAGGTAGCAAGACATGCTGGAGGACAGGTAAAACCACAAGCCATATGGCAATACATACTTAATAGAAATGGGTTAATTTAAGTTGTAAGAGCTAGTTAGTAATAAGCCTGAGCTATTGGCCAAGCATTTATAATTAATATTAAGTCTCTGAGTGGTTAATTGGGAGCAGCTGCCGGAACAGAAGAACTCCACCTACAGAACATCTCACAAGGTCTTTGGCTTATCTCTTGGAACACCACCGCTGTACCCTAGCTGAAAAGTCCAGCAGTCAAGTAGGACTCCAGACTTGACATTCTCATTCTATGTGACTTATAAGAATGCAGGATGAAGTCTAGTCATTTGCAGCAAATGGATGGAGTTGGGGGTTGCAACATTGAGATGTAGTAGCTTTGAATGTAATTCACTGCCAATTCCAGAACCCAGACAATTAACAGCTTGATATTCCTGTGAAGGGTTTCATGTGTGAACAAAGGCTTTTCCTTCAGGCACTCTTGAAACCACATAGGCAAAGAGTGAATCTATCACTTAGAAAGATGGGTACAGGAATGAGAGCTGCTCCCATTTCTCTAAAGTATTCTTCCTCTCACCTATGCCCTCAGCTAGTAGTTAGCAGCCATTCAGTGAGGAGCCTCATGGGAGCAGGACTCCCTTGGTACTTCCAGGTATGGAAACAGGACTTCCTTGATGCTTCCAGATCAGACACTGGTCAGTATTTGCAAAGATACTTCATCCCCAAACAGATGCTAGGAGCTACAGATGCCTCCAGAGAGATCTTGTTTATGAAAACTTTTCAGCATACTTCACCAGCCCTGTCATTTCCAGTTCAGGTAGTCATCCCACCCCTCCTCTCAATGCTCCTATGGGGATTTAGAAATCACTAGCAATCACAAAGACTCAGACAGACACACAACCTGGTCCTCTCCTTTACGATTTCACCTGGGCAAGTTCTTTTGTTTCCCTACCTGTTAAAAAAGTGACTATAGGAACAGGCAAGATGGCTCAGTGATTGACACACTCATTGTGCAGAAGGTCCAGGTTTGGATCCCAGCACCCACTTGGTGGCTCACAGCTGTCTATCAGTTCTGGGGCACCTGGCACCCTCTTCTGACCTCTGAGGGCTCCTGCACAAACATGGTACACATATATGCACTCAGACACATGCACATACACACAAAATAAAAATATATTTTAGAGTAACTGTACCTGCCATATAAAATGTTGGGGGCATTAAAGGAGTGGCTGCCACATATTGCCAAGGACTGAGAAATGAGATGGTTTCAAAGAAGATAGCTAATCCAAAACTTCTAGCTCTTGGCAGGCCGGCAAAGTCACTAGCTGCCAACTAATTATGATTGGGGGGGAGGGAGGAACCAAGGTCAGTAAGAGGATGACTGATACAAATAAAACTCCCAACAAAGTTTCTGATCCCAGAGGATAACCTAGGGAATTTTCTCATCTGCCCCCTGATTTGCTTCAAATTGTCCTGGCAAAGCATTTAATGGCAAAGACTGGAGAAGGTCTCTCTTGGCGTTATCGAAAAGATACACACACCTGCAAAGTATGGGCAAGAGGAGAGTGGACTTTGCAGCCCTTAAAAATGTCCAGATTGTGGCTGAGATGTCTGGAATCTCATCCAAGAACCCATCACCAGGGTAGCGGAGCTGGCTCCCAAGGACTCTGCAGCCACCGATCCTGAGCTGGAGGGAGAAGTGGTTGATTTTGTATCACTCCCCTTCGGTTGCTATGGGGTTCAAGAAAATGTTTTGTATCTTGTCTTTAACATAGGTGGCTGTGATCCTAAAACAACTTCATAGAATCAACTTGTGCTAAAATAAACTATCTGCAACACATTCTCTTGGCAGAAAAGACTCGGGTAAGTCTATATACTGTGATGCTAATAACTTCTGTCCCTCAGCACTGTCCTAACACCATTGTGCGTGTGTGACACTTGAGTCACTCACTTCCTTTCTGGCCCAGATTCTCTGGCATTACTTGAGGTAAGTTTTTCAAAGCAGGTGGCACTGACATATCTTCTTTCCAGAAATGTTTCCTGTGGGTTGCAGTACCTGGTTTCTCTTACCACTGTGTGAGTCCTTGGCCTTCCCTACCAGGGGATGGAGAAATCTGCTGGAAAATCCTTTCACCCTGGCAGAGGATGGCTGTGCCCAGTGGCCTGTTGCATCCACTGGGTAACAGAACCACCTACAAGCCTGCTTGGCTTCTTGGTTCACCTGGGATCTGTTTCTGATGGCTGGCCAAGGTCAGCAGCATAGGCCCCATCCCAGGCTTATGCTGAGGAGCAAATGAAAGCAAGTCTATAAAGCCTTAATCAGGGAAGCCAACCTACAGGGAGGTACCAGCAACAGCAGAAAGTAAACAGTACAGGGACTGGGCAGTCTCTCGTGGACTCTTTTTTTGTTTTTGTTTTTGTTTTTGTTTTTGTTTTTTGAGACAAGATTTCTCTGTGTATCTTTGGAATCTGTCCTGGAACTCGCTTTGTAGACCAGGCTGGCCTCGAACTCACAGAGATCTGCTTCTCGAGAGCTAGGATTAAAGGTGTGTGCCACTACCAGCTGGCTCTCCTGGACTCTTGGCAGAGAGTGAATCTTTCACTAAGTAGTTATTTTTTTTAAAGCACTGTACTCCACCCCCAAAAAAGTATAGCATAGATACAAAGACCCAAATGCACACCGTCATAGTGCTCTGGAAGGGCTTGGATGTCAGCCTCAGCAAGTTCTCCTTTATCCTGAAGCTGCTATGAGATCTTCACTACTGAGGCCATGTTGTCAGCTAATGGGAAGCTGATGCCATGAAAGTCAGCAAGGGCCATATTTTACATCAGGAGAGCCAAAGACAAACAATTACTTGGTGCCTTAGGAAATGCTTGGGGTGGGAACAGCTCAGTCTGTCAGTTTTGATGTGAAGGCATGGTGACCAGGGCTCTATCTGTGGAGACCACATCTAAAAAGCTAGATGTGAAACCCCACATGCCTTTAGTCTAACACTCAGGAGGCAGAGGCAGGTGGATCTCTGAGTTCAAGGCCTGCCCTGGTCTACAGAGTGAGTTCCAGGACAGCCAGGGCTGTTACACGGAGAAACCCTGTCCCAAAAAACAAAAACCAAACAAATAAAAACAACAACTATAAAAAAAATCTGGAATGTGGTAGGGCACATTTTTTGGTGACAGGCAGACCCCTGAAACGCACCAGCCAGACAGCTTGGCCTACTTGGTGACTTCCAAACCAGTGAGAGACCCTGTCTTCAAAAAAACAAAACAAAACATTAAAACCACAGAGGTAGACAACACCCGAGCAACACCACCACCAGAACTGGTCCCTGGTCTCCACGTGCATGTACACACAGGTTATCTTAGCAAATGAGACACACTTCCTTTGCCACACGAAGAAGGGTTATGCCATCCCTAGAGAGACGTGTTCGAAAGACCAAGCCACCTGTCCTTACCCGTCCTTGCTGACCAGGTAATCTGCCCAGTTAGTCACTGGGTGGCTAGTCATCTTGTCACCCATTTATGCTCTTGCTGTCACAGTTTGTTAATTTCTTCTTTAAATCTCACATTGAGTCAGCATGAGTTAACTCTGCCGTGGGCATTTCCATCGCTAGACACTGAGCTCTTAGCAAGAGCCGGAGGTGGGACTTTTTGGTTAATGCTGTTTATCCATCTTTGAAATGAGACTTGCATGACAAGTGAAATTCCTGTAAAGGCATTTTGTTTTCAATGATAGTCTTCTTTTTTTTTTTTTTAACTTGCCCATAACTTTCTGAAAATTCTATTTTGGTTGAATTTTCTCCAAATTGTTTTCAGTATAGCTTGATTTGTTTTTTATTAATAGAAAGGGGTAGGGGCTTGGGAAATCCCATTGATAATTTCTGAGGGTGGATATTTTTAGAAATATGAATTATTTGATCTTACTACTTTTTAAATGCAAACCATTACTTTTGAGGACTCTGGGGTAGACCTTAAGTACTGGTTCCCAGTGCTGTAACACCAGATTCTTCAAAAAATAAATATTCCCAATAAGCTGGCTTGGGTTTCCTTAGCTCCTAGGTGGTTAAAACCCTCTCTGGTTGGTTCTAATGTTCAAACTTCACTCAGAGGTATCCTAGGATACAACCATTCCAGTGTCCAAACTCAAAAATGATGCCATGGTCTGGAGCTTGCAGGAGGAAAACAAATTCCTACCAGCCATAGTTTTCTTCCTGCTGAGAGAAGAGTTCAACTGTTACTATCTGAGGTCCACAGCTCTATGGGTCTAGTGGCTCAGGTAGGAAATCCCAGCTACCCAGGAGGCTAGGGCGGGAAGATTTAAAGTTTAAAGTTCTACTGAGCTACAGTGTGTATTCAAGGAGTCTTTTTAAAGGAGTCAGGGGTGTGGCTCAGTAATAGAGCATTTGTCCATCTTGTGTGACATCCTGGATTCCATCCTGAGTATCAGAATGATGAGAATGCAGGAAATGAGAAGGGAGAGAGGGAGGAGAAAGGAGAGAGAGGGGGAAAGGAGAGGAAAGGGAAGAGAGAGAGGGAACAAAGAGAGGGAGGGGGAGGAGAGGAAAGGGAGGGAGGGAGAAAGAGGAGAGAGAGGGAGGGAGAGGGGAGGAAAGAAGGAGAGGGAGGGAAAGAGTGAAAGAACAAGGAAAGCAATGTGAAGGAGATTTAACTCAGACTTCCATCACATACCACTTAATCCAGTGTCCCTTACTTGTTGTTCCTTTGGGAGAGATTGGCTGTCCAGCTCCTAGTAACATCAAGGAGTGTCCCTGACCAGCACTGGACAAAGGACTTCTCTTCCTTCTTCTGGCTGTCAAAGAACAGGAGAAATACCAGCGAAGTGGCCACTTCCTTGGTTCCTTGACCACCTTTTCCCATCCTTCTGAATCACTACTTCTCCCACGAAACTTGTCTAAATGCCCCTCTATGAAGGCAGCCAGGGCAGAGCTCTGCCCTCTAGTCACACCGAGAAATGTGGCTTCCAAGATAGGCCACAGAGAAACCAGACTCATGACCACGAGGAGACAGATTCTCCCTTCCGTCTGGACAGGGTTTGAGGGCATACGTTCCAGAAACCAGAAGAGGGTTCTGTTCCTCTTCCTGAATGACCCCAACCTATTGGAATGAGCCCATTTGATGTCCTCACCGAGATCGGCAGAGTGGTGGCCAGGTGTGCCTTGTACTCACACATGTCCCCTACAAGAACGTGTACGCAGCAAGCCTCTGCTGAATGCCAGCTGTATGCCAGGGGCCATGGGGATGGGGTGGTGGCATTAGTTTTAATGAGATGCAGATGGGCAAACCCCAGTGTGAGCCTAGCCTTGTTTGCAGGTAGGAGTGTCTAAAAGAGAGAAATTTTTTGTTCACCATAAAAATTTAGTGTGTCGACTGCGAAGTTCTTACATAGTCTTGTACTAATTCCTTCAGAGTAGATTCCCATGCTTGTAATAAATATGGGGACAAGGACAAGCTACTTTCATCTCTCCATTGAATTTAGCTGTGAAATTAAAAAAGTAAAAGTAATTTAAAAAAACACTACCAGATACTAGTGTGGAAAACTGGGTGAGGCTCCTTAGGACAATTTTTGAAGACCCTCCACCCTTGAGCTTGTTGCTGGGTTATCCCAGCAACAGCTCCTCTGGGATAGGGGGGAAGGGGCTTCCAATGAGGAAAGTGCAAGAGCTGAACCGTGGGTGCCCAGGGTCACTGCAGGGGCACCAGAAAGGTCTGGGGCTCTTCCTTCTTTTCTCTTTTCCATCTTCTCCACAGCCAACCCAAGTAAAGGTGCCAAAAAAGCTGAACTAACAGTAAGTTAAACCTGAGTGAGGAAGGTCTCCCATGGGGGACTGCTATGGGGACTTGAGAAATAGTTAATCTTTAACTCATCTCCTTGTGCTGGTTTCCATGGCAGTGGGGGGGGGATGATGGATGGGGAGGAGGGACAGGGTTCAAGGTTAACAGAATTTGTGGTTTCTTTTGGCAATTCTGCTTCAGGACTGTGATGTTACCATCATTTCATTATTCCTTCCTGGGAAGATTTTTCACATTTCTCTTAACCCCCACTTCTTCCTACTCCCCCCCCAACAAGGGCATCATCTTCTGCTCCGTGGCTCCAGCCCTTATTGGGGAAGTTATGGGATGTCCCCCTCCCCTCCTCCAGGCCTCTTCCACTGTGAAAGCTGAGCAGAGACCACATGGGGAGCAGCTGTCTCTGACTCCAATATGGAATAAGGGCTAGGCCATTCTTGCTTGAATTTGTAAACTAACACGTCTCATTGGACTTGGGCAAATCTCCTGAACTTCTGCTCTTGAATACCCAAATTATCTGCAGAATCCCCCTTCAGTTAGAATGTGGGTTGTTTGTTATAGTCCATCTGGTTGCTTGGCTTTTTATTTGAAATGCTTCCAATGACAGAAAACAGGAACCTAGTAATTTTCATTTCAGGAAGGAGAAGTCCTGATGGCCTATCACATTTAGGAGAAATTTTTTAAATGAGAAGAAAAGAGCCGCCAAAAAAATGTAATTTCCCTTTTGACAGTTATTTCTGAATACAGACCTGAGCAACTATACTCAAGAAAGTGGGAATTCCATCCCAGCTATTTACTCAGAAAATCTGAACTTGGTGCCCCTCCCTACAGACCCAGACTGGCCCACCATTTTGCTTAAACACCTTCAGGGTGCATCACCCACCTTGTGCCCCACCCCCAGCTCCCAGCCTCTGCCTTCAAGGACTAAGCTCAAAAACTGTTGTTTTAAAGCCGCATGCTTGCCTCTTCATTTCATCTTCATCTGTTAAAACTTAGGGTAGCCCAGAGGGCAGAGACCTGATATACTTCCGAGCAACTAAAGGCACACATGTAAGTACATACATTTATACATTTGTGTATTTAGGGGCTGAAAGGTGCTTTCCTCGAGAAGTCCAATCCTTCAGCTCCTCAGAAAGCGACACAGGGAGGCAGGACCTTCAGGAAGATTAGTTAAGCTGATGCCATACAGAAGGACATTTGGAGAACAGGACACCCTACTAATGAGTGCAAACAGAGAAGCCACAGAAAGAAGGCACCCATCTCCAAGCCAAGGACAGAGAGAGGTCTTGAAAAAAATCAAATTTGCCAACATCCTGATCACGTCTATGGTCTAGAACTGTGGGGTCAAATTTCTGTTGTTTTAATCATTTGTTTTCATTGAGAGAGAGAGAGAGAGAGAGAGAGAGAGAGAGAGAGAGAGAGAGAGAGAAATTGGAGAAAGCGGTCACAAGGCAAAGCCTTCTCTCCAAATCTGTCTTTGAACAGCTCAGAGCATGGTTCTGGAGCCCAGTGGAAGCCCCTTGTCTACAATGTAAGGAGTCTCACCCTTACCTCTTCCACTCTCAGGGGTGTAGTGATAATATGGTGGGCCTCTTCACTCCACAGAGCCCATAGGAAGGCAGGCCACTCCCCCTACACTGAAAAGCATCAAACATTTCAAAGCTGAACTGAAGTCACCTTGCTAAGATGGAGACATGCCTGTCAACAGCAGCCAACAACTTGGAAAACTGGAATAGCAAGATTGGGATATGTCCAACATTCCTGGTGTGGGAGCCATGCTCTCTAGCTTCCTCGGGCATCTCACACACAGTAGAGACTCAAGAAGTATTTACTGACCCACGATGGGTAATATGAATCAGGTACCCCGGATCAGCCCTGGAAGCCACCACAGAAAGACATTCTTTTCTGGAGTCTGTGAAGTCCTACTCAGAACTCTGTGACTCCAGTGGGATTTAGTATCCTCAAGACCCCCTTCTGTGTTGCTTGTACCCATCAATTCTTTTCACACCCATGGATGGCTGAGTCTTATTTACTGTCTCTACCATCGACTTCAAAGTTTATTATCCTTTCCTTATTGCATGGGGATGGGGGTGGGTGAGGAGGCAGAATCTCCATGTAGCTCAGGCTGGCCTCAAATTTACAATCCAACTGCCTCAGCTTCGAAAGTCCTGAGCTACAGTCTCGTACCAGCACACGCAGAGATCATCATCTTGAAAACACTTAAAAATGCATAAGGAAGGGAGGCTAGAAAGATGGCTCCATAGGGAAGGGCATTTGCTACCAAGCCTGACAACCTGAGCTGGGTCCTGGGAGCCCATATGACAGAAGGAGGGAAATCAACTCCTGCAAGTTGTCCTCTGACCGCTATGTGTTCTTAGCACATGCACACACATGCACATGTACACACATGTTAATAATAAATAAATCAACTTGTACATGGTGCACACTATGAGAAAGACTATCAGTGACTCAATAAGCTGTTTCAAAATAAAGCTGTATGGCTGAGACTGGTGTTTTCAACTCATTTGCTAGTTTGGTGGCTCGGCTGCAAATGTGACAATGATTTACAGAGTCCATTTGTGTTGTGGGCGACTGCCACTGGATCACAACCACCTGGAGACTCAGTCTGTGAAGACAATGCCAAGTGTCTGGTTTGTCTGGCCTCCTGAGTCATCACGGCAGGGGCTCTGTGGGTTTCACGTGGGCTTACTCAGGCAAGTCTTCTAAGTGCTAGTGCAGGCTTCACGAAGGATGCCTGACCTCTCAACCCTCCGAAGGAGAGACTGGTGTCCTCACGTGTTATCTCGGGGCTGGGTTGAAGATAACAAAAGTAGAAGCTGTGGGCCCCCCCCCCCCCAGAGGCCTGGGCTGCAGGCCTGCACAACATTTGTTCTGCTACATTCTACAAGTCATGAGACCAAGTGGCTTCGAGGGTTAAGGAAGTGGACCAGGCCTCCCGATAGGAGCAGCTGCAAAGAGTAGTGGCCACATCCAATCAACCACAGGATTGCAGCAGAATGGGTCGTTCTATGTTCTCATTTTATGAGCAAAGAAGTGGGGCGGGTGAATTAGGGAAGTGGTGCCTCCCTCTGAGGTGGTGCGCTCTTTGGTGAAGAGAAACTGAGACCTTTATCTTTTCCAGTAAGAAATGACCTGCTTGTTCATTGGGTTGCCCAGTGCCCATGGTTGCAATGGGAAAGAATCTAGGCACAAAACTGCCAGGTCAGTTTACTCAGAAACTGTTTCCAGGTCAAGCCTGGCTGCCTACTGTGGTTGTATGTAGAGTGCTGGCTCCGGTGTGGCCTAGTGGCAGCTCGATTGCCTAGCATAGGCAAGTCTATGTTCCATCCCTGACACCATAAGAAACTCTGATGTCTGGACCTTTCTTTATAAATTCTGACCTTGTTCCTGTAAGATGTAGCAAGGGCATTGGTTTGGGGTTTTTGTTGCTGTTGTTGTTTTTGTTTTTGTCCGAATGCCTCTAAATCCCAGCAAGAAAGCTTGAGAATGAACCATGTCTACACTGCCTTTGCTCACTTAATACCTGTGGTAAAAACCTAATGTGACATGCACCGTGTACTTGTGGGTGATATTGAGGAAGCTTACCTTCCTGTGTTTGAGGAACACTGAACGACACTTCAGTGCTGAATGAGGGGTAGCCAGCCACCTTGGACACAGGTGGCTCAGGCTCAGAACACACTGGCACAACTTGAAGTTCATTTGGTTTCCTTAACTCAGGGCAACTGGGGGTGAGTCACCAGTAGGGGAATACCAGATTTATTTAAGGGAAGAAAAGACAAAGTTAACGAAGTCTATTTAGGTAGATCTTGGGCTCTAAGTGAACCAACGGGAGGATATCTGTGTTCAGTCACCTAGCAAATGTCCTGGTGATTGTTCCTAGAAGTTTGTAGGGTCCCTTTGGAACAACCCCCATGTGGTCACTGGGAAAACAGAGTTGAGCACGACACTGGGGGGCAGAAATAAGCCCAAAAGCACAGAAGTTTGTGTTCTGCAAGGAAACTTGTCTCTTCGCTCATTCTCAAAACTGAGCATTTGTGAACCATGGACAGGACTCCTGGGACCCAAGTCCCAGGGTCACAATGAGTTCCTCCATCTCAGGGGCCCATAGTCTAATTTGGGAAACAGGACATAAGTGCGAAACCAGCAACGAATGGGGGAATAACCAAACAAGCAAACTCCTTAACTCCCCCAAACACTAGTAAAACACACCAGAGTAGTCCTTCAAGTGTGGCTCTGAAAAGCTATCTGCAGCAGGCTCCCCAGACATGCATATTCCCAGGCCACCCCAAACCTGCAGAGACAGAAGCTATGGAGTGAGGTCTCTGCCAGTGTTTCATGGAGTCCCTCACCCAGGAGGTTGCCACACACGCTACACTTTGGACAGAACTGCAAGACATTTGAAAACGGCTGCCATCTGAGATTTACTGAAGCCCTCACACAGGTCACAGCTTAGAGAAGTGGTGTCTGTGTGGCTAGAGAGATGGCTGAGTCAGTAAAGGATGAGGACTTGAATTTGGAACCCTAGAATTCACATTTGAAACTATGTGGGGTGGGGGAAGAAAAGGAAAAGGGAGGGGGAAAAAAGAAGAAAAATTCTTTAACTTTACAAAAAAGAAAAATTCATTGAAGAGGTCGGACATACAGCATAGAGTAGAGGTTACCAAGCCACGGAACAGAACATAGATTAATAGAAATGGTTAACTAAAATTGTAAGAGCTAGTTGGAAAAATGCCTAGGCTAAGTCCAAGCTTTTATTATTAATAATAAGCCTCCATGTTGCTGTTTGGGGCTGGGGGTAGAAAAGAAAGCCCGGCTACATTTGCTCACAGTTTTCCAGTCAACATCCGAAAATCAAGGAGAGATATGAATTTGCACAGCTATGTCTAATAATTTCAAGAGTTTCCTGTGCAATTTTATGGACCAAAGGCTGGCAGAGTCATCCTTGGATTCTTATTTCTGTGGGGAAGGGCCCAGGAGTAGTGGATCCCAAAGATCACAGCTGGGGCCTCCTCTCTGCCATTCCAGGAGGACCCTGGAAGAGGGAACTGAGCATTTCAGCATGCAGGCAACTCTGACAGACAGTCTCCATGTGCCCTAGCTGTGGGTCATCCCTCTCTGGCCATCAAGTCGGGCTTATTGTCAGCTGTCTGCTTGTGGGAAATACCCACCAGCCCTAACTGCCTGTGGAGGAATCACTTAGTGGCTGCCTATGCCACCCAATCCCTGAATCTACCACAAGAGCCCATTGCTAAGGATTTCCCAAGTAAGGCTCAGAAATTAAGAAATGAACCATATGCCCAAAATAAAACACTTTTTAAAAGTGCATGGTGATGCACCTCTTTAATCCCAGCACTCAGAGGCAGAAGCAATTGGAGCTCTGTGAGTTCAAGGTTGGCCTGGACTACATAGTGAGTTCCAGGACAGCCAGGACTAGGTATTGAGACTCTGTCTCAAAATAAAGAAGCAAGCAAACCTTCAAATACTGAGATAAAACCTCTGGGTGAGTTTCTCCAGTGTTTTGTATTGTTTTTCTTCAATTACACTATAAGGACTGGTATTCAGGGTTGCTGTGGTAACTTTGCTCACTTTTTTCAGGTCCAAATGGGCTCAGTTTTTTTTTTAAAGGCGGGGTGATGCTCTGGTTCTTCAAGTGATACATGATGTGAGTTGAAGCTCCACCCATGGCACTGTGGAAGTCTGCAACATCAACATCTCAGATTCTAATCTCCTCCTTGCAGGGTGTTTTGTTTCTAATTCTTCATTTGGATCCCCATAACCAAGAAAGGCAATTTTAAAGGATCATTTTGTACTAACCTTTCTTGGATTTCAAGCTGGCTTTCTGAATACACAAAGTTCTTCAAATATTATTTTATAGTGAGTCCATTTTATATTCTGACACAAAGATAAATTAATTATCATGAAATCTGGGGTGAAAATTTAAACCATGTGTACTGGCATTGTGGGTATGGGGGATGATTCTGCAAGGATGCAGTGATGTCGTGCATCCTTTAAGGGACCCTGGGATCCCAGCAAACTCAGAGACACTTAGGTAATCCTTGTTCCATAACAAGAGTTAAAATCTGGCTGGAGGACAGCCTTTTTCCTACCAAGGATGAGACAGAGAGTTGTGAACATCATTTATTCTGACCCAGATTGGGCTATTAGAAACCTTCCTGTTGCACACCGCCTGCTCATCAACTGTCCTAGAAGGTTCTTAGGGGACATGCAGATAAGAATTCACCATATAAGGAAACTCAGGGAGGCCAGGATATGGGGAAGCCTCCTGAATCCCAAGTTCTCACTTAAAGCTGAGAACCAAGACCCAGCCTGGCTACAGGACCCATAAGGATGACCAGGCTGTGTTGCTTCCCAGCAACCTCAGACCTTAATTCTAAGTCTTGATTCCCAGGCCTCTTCTGTCTCATCTAATGAGGATGCCCCCATGACAGTGGGGAGTCAGAACTTGGTACAAAAGGAATCCAGAGAGACCCCCATGGGAAGTTTCTTTCCCTGTGACAGAATGTTGTGGAGAGACCAACATCTACAATTCTAAGCCTCAACTCTGAAACTACATGTGACAAGCCCCCCTTGCTCGCCACTTAAAGGTCAAGGGTCAGATCTAAAATGTGGCCATTCACAGACAACTGATAATGTTAAGGACAAGTGGCAAAGGCTGACTTTCACTTGACCAAATGCCACTCTGTCGGCCTTTGCTGTATCATGTACATAGCTTTCTCTATGAATCAAAAACAGTGACGGAAGACTACATAGGAATTGTGAGTGTGTGTGTGTGTGTGTGTGTGTGTGTGTGTGTGTGTGTGCGTGCACGTGTGTGTGCATGTTCATTGATGTGGATATATAGACACATGCATGTGGAAGCCAGAGGTCAACCTGGAGATTATCCCTCAGGTTACAACCCACATTGCTTTTAAGACAAGGTCTGTCTGACTTGGAATGTGACAATTCAGCATGCTGATGGTGAGCCCCAAGAATCCGCCAGTCTCCACCTTCCTGGCTCTGGTATTATAAACACATGCCATCTCACCTGGACTTTTTTTAACATGGGTTCTGGGGTGCTCATGCCTACACAAGCTCTTTACCCACTGAACCACCTCCCCAGCCTGGCAATTTTTAATCTCAGGAAATTCACAGTGAGCTCTCAATGCTCTCATCTCTTCAAAAGTCTTAGTAGGAAAATAGTGAAGTGCAGTGTGACTACTGGATGCAAAACACTATTCTGGATTTGTATAAGGATAAGGCAACCACTGCTCCCTGACTTCTAGAGACTACCCAAGGGGGAAGAGTCTCTTTATAGAGGAGATGGAACTTCAGCTAGGTTCTGGGCCAAGGTGGGGTTTCCACCAGGCAGAGGCTGGGGTGAACCTCACATCAGTTTACCAGGTGTAGAGGATTGGAAGATGAGTTTAGTGAATGACAGTAGACTGCAAGCACGTGAGAGGAGAGTTTCTAGGGGATGCTGGTTTCCCCTTTAAAATAATCCATAACTTGAACTTTCTAGAAGATGAGCTTCAGTCAGTCTATAGGTGACCAGGCTGGGGGGGGGGGGTGCTGAAATCTTGTAGGAAACCATGAACTGTTTGAAAAAGCAGGATATTTGTGCAGAGATGAGAATAAGGAAAAGGAATACAGGGACCTGAAGCCCTAGGTAAGTGATTCCCAACTTTCCTAATGCTGCCATCCTTTAATACAGTTCCTTGTGTTGTAGTGACCCCAACCATAAAATTATTTTCACTACTACTTCATAACTGTAATTCTGTTCTGTTATGAATCGTCATGTAAATATCTGGGTATCTTATATGAGACTTCTGTGAGTCCCCCAAGGGGTCTCAACCCACAGGTTGAGAACCACTGCCCTGGCGGTCCTGAGAGGAGAAAGGGTCTCTATTCAGAACAAGAAGACTAAGCAGTAAGCTGGTGCTTCTCAGGGATGCAGGGCAAACAGTTCATGGTAAGTGATTCACAAAGTCTTATGTACCACAGGCAGGACAGAAGTGGTCACTGAGACGGGAAGTTGGAAAAGGAACGAAAGTACTTCCCCACAGAACACACACATACACACACACACACACACACACACACACACACACACCTAACTCATTGTGTGAGGCACAGGCTCCACAGCAGAGCCACCTGTCCTTACAAACTGGCCTCCATGAGAACAGAGCTGGGTCTCGGGGAGGAGAGCAGATTGGAGCCAGGAAGCAGGTGATGCGAGTCCTGGAATCAGAAGCATGTCTACAAGTGTGGTTCTCATTCCACAATGAATGAGAAGACCTCTTTCTTCTTCAACCTGACCCTGCAGAAGCCATCTGGGATCCTTCCCATCAAGTGAAGACATTTTGTCATGCAGGAGGGTGCAAGTTTGTTCCTCAAAGAAATGGTCTGGAGAAAGAGGTATTAAAAATAATAAAACAGATCATTTCATATTTGAAAAATATGATAGGAGCTGGAGAGATGGCTCGGTGGTTAAGAGCCCTGGCTGCTCTTGCAGAGGACATGGGTTCAATTCTCCACATCTACATGGAGGCTCACAACAACCTGTAGCTCTAGCTCCAGTGACCTTGACACCCTCTCTGTAGGTGCCAGACACACACACATGATGCACATACATACACAAAGACAAAACACCCATACACATAAAATAAATATTTTTATCTTAAAAAAATAACCAGGCATTAGTGACACATGCCTTTAATCCCAGCATTCAGGAGGCAGAGACAGGCAGATCTCTGTGAGTTCAAGGCCAGCAGGGTCTACAGAGCAAGTTCCAGGACAACCTCCAAAGCAATACAGAGAAACCCTGTCTTAAAAAGCCAAAAATAAATAAATAAATAAATAAATAAATAAATAAATAAATATAAAAAATAAAGACACGAATACTTCCAAATTTCACACTCTCTTTACAAATATTCCTACTGCTTAGAATACTGCCATCAAAGTTATTGTGAGCTTTTCCAAATCAGGGGACAGGCATGTCTTCCAGGCAGCTATTTCCAACTCTATTCCCACTGCATAGCATTTGGATAGTGCCACATCAGTGACATAGTGTTTCTTCAGTGCCACAGCAGGACCATCTGCCAACGACGGCTCTCCAACAGTCACACAAATGTACCTATTAATTAGATGACTATTAGAGTTTCCAGGGGCACCAAAGTCAATGAAAGTCTTACTTCTGGGTTCTGTTATCAACAGCTGGATCCTATAAAAGCCAACATCTTTCTGCTTTAGAAAAGTAAGGTCCAAACTTACTCTTTGCTATTGCATGGTTGCTGCTATATTTTGGCCATAGTAACTCAACATCTACCTTAGTTAGCAAAAGTTGAACATTGCTGGCCCGTGGAAAGTTGTAGATATATGCATAAATTTGTCAATGTAGAGGTCTGGAAAATGGCTCCTTGGGTAATGGCCTACTACATAGGCATGGATAACTGAGTTTAGATCCCCAACAGCTATGAAAAAGCCAGAATGGTAGCATGTTCCTATAACCCTAGCTATGAGCAGAGGATGGACAAGGGGTTCACCGGCTAACCTAATCTAGACAGAATGGTGGACACTCTAAGAGACACAGTCCCAAATGTAAGCTAAAATAGAGAAAGAAACCTAACTGTGCCTCCATAAGCACACCTGAGCACACATACAAAACACATACACAACACATACATACCCCCACAAAGCTATAGATGTAGCGGCTTCTGCAGTTCAAACCACTGATGATGTGGATTGCGTTTTATTAATTTATTATTAGTGAAAGTGACAAGTGAGGGTTCAGAAGTTTTAGGATCATGTCCCAAATCTGACTCGCTGCTAGAAAAGTGTCCCTCGTGAGGACCCCTGGCTTGTCTGTAGGAGGCATGGGTACCCTGGGACTTCGCATCAGAAGGCACATTTCAGCACAGTGTGCTGGTAACTACGTGATGAGGTACTTGAAAATACTCAACAGAGTGTGTGGCACACATAAAGGTGCTAAGTGTGACTTGGCAAGCTCACATTTTAACCTCAGAATATGTGTAGAGTTCGTGACAATGCCAAGAATGACAGCTGGGGTCCCCGAGGACAATGTTTACACAAAGGTGCTGAAGTCTTTCCTCTCAAGCAGAGTTGAGTTGTGTCCCATAGGGTGACAACACAGATGTGGAATTAAGATGAAAGCCCTTGGAAAGTGGATTCCATTTTCACATCACCAGAGCCCCCTTCTCAGTGAGGAGAGAAGGCTTTCTCCAGGGCAGCAGTGACCTGGACACTAGTAAACCTCGAGTGTGTTCTCAGGGGCAGGTTTCAATCTCCAGCCCTGAAATGTGACAACCAACTTAGACAACTGGAATTCTGCAGAGCCGAACATCAAATTATGGGTCACACGTTCAAAGCCATAGTCCTGAGGTGCGATGTCAGCCGGCAGCCACCGGGACATGATTTGATCCCAAAGAGAGAAGAGGAGGTGATATAGCAGAGGATGGCAAATAGTAGGACACTTTTGCACGCAAGATAGTTTACAGCATTTGCACTGCCACCATTTCCTTCTTTCTGTTAAACTTTCCAGAGACGCCCTGATATTGACAAGCATGTGACCCTTCACTTTTCAAAAGCATTGATCCTAAAATGAACCCAGCTGCGCCAGTGTGACTGCCTCTTAGTGCATTTTACAACAAACTTAGTGCTGTGGTTTTCTACATGAGAAATAAGGATAATTCCCAGTGGGAAGTTCCCCTCATCCCAAAGAGACCGAAGTAGCTTTTGACAGTGATCATTTTTCAAAGAGGGAAAACCATTTCCTTGATCTCTGTTCTGGTTTTACAGCAACATCTTGTACTTAGATGTGCCAATTAATACCTAGTCCTGGTGGACACAGAGGATGGTGGGTGAAAGGGACGAGGCACCCAAACAGGACAGACAAACGGGGGGGGGGGGTGAGATGACCACTTTTGAAAGTAAAATGATGTTTACACACAGAATAACAAAATTTCTCGTCCGCACACACCACCTTTGACATTCAGTAATCAAAGCCTTCTCCTTCTCCTATGTTCATGATGTCATGTTTTCCAGCCTTAGTAGTTTGTAGAAATTTTTACTTTGAAATGGGTGGGAGGGGTGGCTGGAAAGAACCATCGCTGCCCTAAAAGGAATGAGGAAGTGAGAGCCGTGCACTGTCTGGCTGGCTCTGTCTGTGTGACAGCCCGTGATGTTCCTTCCGGCCCCAGTCACATTCTGAGTTTCCACCTGCCCGCCCCCCACATATAACGCCCAGCACATGAGGCTGAGGGCTCCAGTGTCGCGTCTCTGTGGGTGGATTCCTAGGGTCAGAGTACCATGCTGTGTCTCCTGTTTTCCATAGTTCACTGGAGGTAGAAGAACTCTGGCAAAAGACCCTCTGGGGGTAAGTACTGTAGAGGAACAGGACAGAACTTAAACTGCCCTGAGGGCAATGGATCTTAGATCCCTGAGATTTTATGTCCCTGGGAAAAAAAAACAAAAAAACAAAAACAAAAACAAAAACCTCTGCCGAGAAACATGTGTCTGTCTTAGAAGGACTCTGAATGTAGACTGCTCGGCTGCCCTGGCTGTGTGACAGCTGCAATTTGGGGATTCAGGAACTCTGTAAATGTTGGATTTAGTTTCTGTATACTGTAACTAGTATCCTAGAAATAAATTTCTTTCCTACTTGGGTTAGATGAGAGTGTGTAGAGCATTAATATAGTATGTATAAACACTCAAAAAAAAGTGTTAGTTCCTACAATTTTATTCAGATTCTTCTGATAGGAATGCAATAACAGACAACAAAGTTTCGCAGCAGTTAAGACATCTGGCTTAAGGAATGTAGGAGCAAGTTTCTCGGATGTTCTTCTTAATAATAGGTGACATTGAGTAAAAAAGAGTGTTTTTTATCTCAATTCAGGGAAATGTAGGAATTTTTATTTCTTGTGGATAAAATAAATGCAAACAAAAAATTGGATGGGACTCTCATGCAGCCTCTTAGTGGCAGGTTGGTTTTAAATGAAAACTCTGTCCAGCTGCTTTAACCTGGGGGGGCAGGGAGTTGGCAGCCTGACTCTGAAATTTGACTGGTTATTCTACTTTGTAACTCTTTTCCTTTGCCATTTATTGTAGACAGAATCAAAGCCTCACACTGGTGTAATCCCCCCTTGGACTGTCAGCCCCAACTCCAATGAAGTTGATAAGCAGTCTCCATGTACGTGAGTCCCTCACACCTTACTCCTTCCTCTTACCCACAGACAAGAGCCCAAGAACCTTTGCTAATGTTATTTTTTTCCTCTCTTTTAGTCAAAAACACTTAATGCCAGTAACATGGAGACATTAATTGAATGTCAGTCAGAGGTAAGAGAATAATGTTTTCAACTTTTTATTGCACTGTAAGAAGATGGAAAGTGTTCTTTTTGTTGAATGTTTGGGTTGTTTATCAGTGTAAAGTGAACATCAGATTATAAATTAAACACACGTACAAAGCTCTTCTACAATAATATTGACCTGAGAAGAATGCAGATTCAACACAATTGACTTAATTTCTAAGGTGAATAAGAGGCTGTCTGTGCGTGTCTTAGGCAACTATTTTAACTTAAATACGTTTTCAGGGTGATATCAAGGCTCTTCCGCCGCTGACATCGTGTGCGAGTGAAGACAGCATATGCCAGCTAATTGGTGAGTTTTGAAAACATACTGATCTCTTCTGCCAGCCTAACTAGAGCTCTGGGTTTGCAAAACCACAGGGCTTTTACTTTACTAGGAATTTGTTTTCTAAGTGTTCTGAGAGACCGCAGAACATTAACCCTTGACTAGAACAGCTGGTGCTGTAGGAGGGGAGACTGCAGGCAGTGCCCAGCTCCACAGGGGGTCTCCAACCAGGCTGGCAAGTCTCAGGCCTTGGAAACCTTGAGGATGGAAGTGTGCAGGCATCGGAGGAACACACACCACTCTTCCCACCTCTCTTCCTTCTTTAGCAGAGACTGCATCTAAGAGTTCATGAGGCAATGGTCATTGATCTCAGGCATCTACTCATACTCTCTTTTGAACCATATTTCATTACGATGAGCGTCAGATCTGGTCACACCTCCCAAAGCATGAGGGTGGGCCTCATTGTTCTTGTCTGTCTTCCACTTGCTGGTACAAACAGTGTAAAAACATACGACAGTTGTTTAGGGAATACAGCCTATAATATTAGAAGGAATAAAAAAGAAAAGATTAAAGGGGGACTATTGAGTTCTGACACACATTGCACACAAGTTTTCTGGTAGACAGAGGGTCGGATACTAGGGAAAGTGCCAAGCCTGGGTGGCCACCTTCCTGGAGAACTATGTATTATATATTAGCTTCTGAAACTCACAGGGTGACTGCAAGATTCCCTGGGTGACGTAGCCCCCTCTAGTGGTGGCTAAATGCTAAGATGGAGGTGACCAGCCAGCCCTCCACAGAACCTTCCAGAGGATCTTGAGCAAGACACTTCCTCTCTTTGTAACTTTCATATTCTAGGATATAAATTTAAATAATCACATTAATTAGGAATATTCTCTATAGTTATTAGGAACAATACACTAAAATGGGTGGTGTTGATCCACAGTTAAATTCTGCTAGTTTTCTGTAGCTAATAGTTGTGAAGGTAAAAACAGGAAAGGTGGGGCGTTTGAGGAACCCTGGTGTTGATGTTTAGAGACTGGCTGCCCTGGAAACAATGTGGTTGTTTTGGGGTTGATTTTTCTAGATCAAGGGTTATGCCCTTGGTCTTGGTTTCTCAAGTTTTCAACACTTTTGCACTTTTGTTCTTTTTTTTTTTTTCCAACGTGGCATGCTATGGACAGACGATGTGGCCAACACCACCTATGCTCTAGTATGCATCTTGGCTTATTATTAACATTGATTTTTCTCTTTATCTCCTTGTTTCCTTGGCTATAGAAGTTAAGAAGAGAAAGAAAGTGCTCTCCTGGCCCTCTCTCATGAGGAAGCTCTCTCCTTCATCTGACTTCTCTGGATCATTAGAACCAGAGCTCAAAGTGTCACTGTTTGATCAACCCTTGTCAATCATCTGTGGAGAGAATGACACACTCCCCAAACCCATCCAGGTAGGTGTCTGTTGACTCATAAACCTGAAAAGTCTTTGGGGATGCTGATGGAACGCCCCACACCTGAAGCCTCCCCCTGCTTTCCAGTGTGGCAGGGAAGCCATCCGCCTGCTGTTATCCACCCATGTGCTCTGACTTGTGGGATGAAGACGGTGGAGCGTGTGTCACTTCTAAAAGCTCTGCCGAGAGGGAGCAGAGAATGTTTGTGGGAAAGCTGGTGTTTCTGTGAGAAGTTCTGAGAGGAGAGAGGGGGCCCAAAATAATTTTCAAGAGTGCACAATTAGTGCTTTCACAATTTAGTTCCTCTGAGGAAAATGAGTAAAAGGCATCTTTGGTAGCACTGACTTTGGTAGCTTGGAAAGGCTCTCTTTGTAACAAGAACCGATGAATAGGGTTCTGTGCATTAACAGCAATGTGTATGTCTCCATGTGACCGTTGTGTCTGCTCCTGCAGGACATCCTCGCCATCCTCTGCCTTAAAGGCCCCTCAACTGAAGGGATATTCAGGAAAGCTGCCAGTGAGAAAGCCCGCAAGGAGCTGAAGGAGGAACTTAACTGTGGGAGCCCCGTGAACCTGAACCAGCTCCCAGTACACCTCCTGGCTGTGGTCTTCAAGGTGAGTCTGCTGCATCTGGGTCAGATGGACTGTTGGGGGTGGGCTAACAAACCTGTCAGGAACCCAGGACCTGGCACTGCCCCCTGCCAGGCAGAGCCAGCTGATCTGGGAGTTTAGCCTTTCCTCTGTTTCAACAGAAAGGGGGACATATGATTCTCTCAAAACATTTGATTGCTCCATGGCCAAGTCCATTCATAGATCTGGTCTCCCCAGATGCACCAACCTATGGACGGTGCATCTTATCACACTGGTTACTGGGCAGTTTCTGAGTTCAGTGTGAGTTTGGAAGAGGCTGCCTAAAGAAAGCAAATACAGGGATGTGATGGTGAACAGGGGTGCCTGGCAGAGATGGGACACAAGGAGGAAAGACTCACTGCATGGCACAAACAAGCAAACACACCCCTTTCCTCCCTCCAGGACTTCCTCCGAGGAATCCCCCTGAAGCTGCTGTCCTGTGACCTCTTTGAGGAGTGGATGGACGCCCTGGAGAAGCCAAGTGAGGAGGACAGAATCGAGGCCCTAAAGCAGTAAGTCTCCATCTTTACTCCTTCATAAACCTGTGCAAGTGCTTCTGGATTCCTGCCTCACAGAAACTGAGGTACAGAGAATCTGAGTGGGGTTGCGCCTCTGCTCCCATCACAGCAGCCAGAGGAGCCCTGGCTACTTAAAGGAAGTAGTTCTACCCAAACGAGAGAAAGTGCACTTCAGTACTCATAGACCACCAGACAGGAGAGAGCCTAAACACAGGAGTAGTTTGAAAAGACACAGATTAAACTCAGACATGTGAATGCTTTACCACAGGCTAGCCAATGCGGTTGGAGCTATCCTTAACTCATTAACTGGTGTCGTGACAGCCGCTGTTCTCACAAACCCTTGGCACAGCTGAGCAACTTGGAAGGATTTGTTTTGTTTATTAAACTCCACAGTAAACTCTAAATTCTTATGGTTAATAAAAAGAAAAAGAAATAGAAAAGAACAAAGTCCAATAGTTAGCAGAAATTTTATTTATTATTATTATTATTATTTAAATTATATTTAAAAATGAAAGTGTGACCTCTGCATAACTAGAGTCCCAATGCCTTTCGTTAACATGTCAGAACCTTCATCACATCCTAAGAAAGCCTACCAATATGCAATTGGCTGTCCCCCACAGCCAAATATTTTCCATGAAATATTTACCAAGAGGAGGATAGTTTCTGCCCACCATTACCCCCAGAATTCTAAGATTATCACAATAAGTTTCTACTTGGGCGTGAAACTTGTTTATGAAAGTAACACTAAGAGACAAAAAGGATCCATGTGTTGGATTCACTTCATCTTCTGAAGTGCCAAAATGTAAAGAAACAATCTTAATTTGCTATCACTAGAACAATGTTTGTGTTTAAGTACTGCATGCCTCTAGCTATAAATGTGCTTTTATAGACAGATTCTATCTAAAGATTTCTCAGAATGATATAAAAATTACAGTCCTAAGAAGTGTAAGAAAATCAGTCTCAACAGGACTCAAAACAGAACAAATCTGACACGGTCATTTAATGGGGCAACAAAATTGTTTTCAAAATGTAAAGCAGACTGTGGGGGTTGTACAGGGGGAGTTACTTCATAATCAGCACCCGTGTGTATAATACAGAGAGGTACTAGTGGAGTCCCAGTTAATATGACCTTGTGGCTTATTGGCCCCGATCCATGTCAGCAGCTGCTGCAGGAGCCTAAATGAGTGTTTCACAGTGTTTCTTTTGAAGATGCACCTTCCTTGCTTTAGAGGAAGTCCAGTTTGGGTAGAACCTCCTGAGAGGCCAGGTGAAAATCACATGAAAGCCATCATCCCTCAACTTCTTCCAGGGTTGCAGACTGCCTCCCCCGGCCCAACCTTCTACTGCTCAGGCACTTGGTCTATGTGCTGCACCTGATCAGCAAGAATGCCGAGGTCAACAAGATGGACTCTAGCAACCTAGCCATCTGCATCGGGCCCAACGTGCTCACTCTGAAGAATGACCAGAGCCTGTCATTCCAGGTCCAGAAGGACCTGAACAGTAAGGTATGGCCTGCCTCTGTGTGTGAAAGCCCCTGGGCATGAGCCCACCCTCTGTAACAGCTAAGCACTGAAATGCTGAGTTTCTCAAAGTGACTCAGGGCCCAAAAAGGAAGTCTCTACTGCAGGATGTGTTTCTTGTAGTTCCACTCTCTTAGATACACATATTTGCTGAAGAGTGAGATATATGCATCCTGTGTTGTCCTAGGAGATGGGCCAGAGTAGCAGACATTAAAAGCAGTAACTCCCTGGCTAGAAAAAACACTTTGTTCTTTTTCTTCTGTGTATCACATTTTGTCTGTTCAACTAGAAATCTCGACAACTACTTTCTAAAATGAAATTTTCAGTTACTTCAAAGTAATTTTCTTTTAATCCTAAAACAAAACAAAAAGCTTGCCTCAAAAAAAAGCCATAAAATAATAAAGTGAATTATCACCACCAATCCTAATGTGCTTTTTGGGCACATAAAAGTATCTATTTCTACTTCTGCCACTTCCCTAGGAGTTGGCCCCAATAAGTCCTCATTCTTTTCTACCTTCTTTTCTACAAATGTACTTAAGCTGACAAACTGCTTACATTTTCCTCACAGGTTAAGACATTGGTGGAATTCCTCATTGACAACTGCTTTGAAATATTTGGGGAGAACATTCCCACACATTCCCGTATCACTTCTGACGACTCCCTGGAACACACTGACAGTTCAGGTACGGAACATTCTGTCACTTGACTGTGGTTCTGGGGAGAAGTGCATGCTGGTCCTCAATGCTCTGCTCAGTGATGTCAAGCATCCCTGGTATTAGAAGCAGGACACGCCTTCACAAATCAGAAGTCTGTAAGAAAGTAGTTAAGCACGGAGGCCTTGCTCTTAGATTTACCTGCAACACCTCATGCTGTACTCTTTATCGATCTTTAATTTTCTCCTTCCTATTCTAAGACACAAATAACTCATGAGTCTACTTATTAAACTTTAGCTGTGGCATTTGAGTAAGAAGGTCCCAGCTCTATAATGGAATGTGAGTCCATTAAAATGGAAAATGGTCCAATACAAGAGCTACTCAAAGGACCACTTTAGACAGAAACCAACTGTTGCTAAAAGTGCTTGGACAAAATGCTCAATTCTGCCTTAACTTTTCCCAGATGTGTCAACTCTGCAGAATGACTCAGCTTATGACAGCAATGACCCGGATGTGGAGCCCACAAGCGCCATCACTTCTCCCAGCAGGCAGCTGGAGGGGCCCACTGCCACAGTGACTGGCCCAGATAACCGGGCTTCACAGGACACCTGTGAGTCAAATTCAGAACCTGCTGATAGCATGGTAGCCAGGTTGAAAAGCTCCATTGGCCAGCCAGACAGACGGTTCTCTGAACCCAACATGTCACCCTCGCAAGAGTGCCTCATGGACCAAATGACGAAACAAAAGCTAACCAAGAGCGAGGATAACTTCACCATGCCCCAGGAAGTCTCTTGTTTTGAGGGTCATGAGGCTGAAGATCCATTTACAGAGGAAGTCTTCCCAGCAGTTGAAGGCAAGCCCAAGAGACCAGTGGATTTAAAGATAAAGAACTTGACCCACGGTTTAGCATCACCACAGGGATGGGTACCCAAAACTTTGTCCAGAGTCTCCCCAGGTAAATCTTTGGACAGCTCACCCATACCTTCTCCTTCCTTTCCCAAAAGAAACTTCTTCACTAGGCACCAGAGTTTCACCACAAAGACAGACAAGATCAAACCACAAAGAGAAATTAGAAAGCACTCCATGTCGTTTTCCTTCACCTCTCACAAAAAAGTGCTGCCCCGGACCTCCAGCACTGGGTCTGAGAAATCCAAAGACTTTTCTAGAGACCAAATCAAGAAGGGTTTGAGGAAAGACAGCCAGCTTGCTGGCAGAATCATCCAGGAAAATGAGTCAGAAATCCAAAGCTTCAGCTTGTCTAGAACCTGGGCCCTCTCGGTTGACAATGTGTTCCAGCTAATTGATGTGAGGAAGCCAGGAAGCCCACCATCCTACGAAGAGGCCATTCATTACCAGGCATCTGGATTCACAGCCTACAGTGGCCAGACGGTCAGCAGTATGAGAGCAAGAATGCTCAAATGGAACACGGCTCTGCCTCCTCTGCCTTCTCGCCTTGGAGGTGACCACAGTGAAGGGACACCCGGTGGACACAGACTGTCTCCCCTGACTGAGTGCTGGAAACAGAGTCAGACTGTCAGTGTCTCTGTGGAAACTCAGGGGAGATCTGAGCAGCACGGATTGAGGATGGTGTCTGAAACGATGCAGAAGGCTAAGTTAGACTGTCTCAGGCGACAACACAGCCACATGGTCTTTGAGGTCGACCAACTACAGGGTGCTAAAGAATCCTACATTTAGGAAAGGAGACCTTGTACCATGGCTAACTTATGTGAATATATGACTGGACAGAGAATTGCCTGTCGATTCTACTTTCCAAAGAGTCATGAATAAGCTCATTCAGGATGTTGTATAGAGCTCTCCTCTGTGAGGATGGCTTACACAGCAACACACCGCATTGTGTGTGTGTGTGTGTGTGTGTCTGGGTTTGTGCAATATGTAGTAAATGTGTAAAATGTACCATAGACAAGGTGTTAGATGAAAAGGGTGTCTACATACATCCCTGCATGCATGCATTTGTGTATTTCTATATATTGCTGGGGGGGTGTCTCTAGGTGCATGTTTCTATTGATTAGAAAAAAAATCCTTACTTTTCTTAGTTACCTCAAATATCTTGCCAATGGTCACATTTTCCAAGCGCTGCACGTAGGTGGAAATGTCTGAACCTCTGATATGTTTGTTCTCCTAAGTATACTTGTGACTACTAACCAGCATAGTAGAGGGAAGTAGACTGAAAGGCACTGTGCTCCCAGCGTGAGCAGCCGGGAGAAGGTCTCCCAATCATTGAATGGAAAGTGGGTGGAGGGGTGGAAATGCGTTATGTCAGTATTAACTCAGGCAGAGCACCTTGAACCTCTGGGTTCAAGTGATGTCTTGCGCAGCAGTGTGGAGGTACATGATGTGGTATGCATTGGGGGTCGTGTATAAAACTTCAGTGAGGTTTCACTACAATAAACTGCCCTCCTCCTTTACAGTGCTCATTCTTTGCTGCTGTTATCTCTTTTCCTTCAATTAGTAGGAATCAATCAAGAACATTATCCACATCTGGTCCATTCAGCCAGTATCTGTTCACTATATGCTCATTGTTCTGGGCTGTCACACCCTGGGGAGCTTGTGTCCAGGGGATGTAGTCTCTGTTCTCTGGGGATTTGAGACACTTCTTTTAGCAAGCCATCACTCGGGGGACAGAAAAAAACTTGAAGACACAGGATAATCTAGCAAATGTAATGGTTTCCGTCTGTAGTAAATTAGACTTTCCAGTGACTTTACATATCTCACTTCTGTGATGCTCAGTCTCCTTTGTTACTAGCTATCATAAGGATAAATGTTTGTGATCTTAGAATTTACTACCTAATAACTAAGTTATTTATCCAAATGTTTTAGAGTACTGGGCTCCAATCTTCCTAATTATGTCCATTTTTATGACACTGTGTACATTTCTGATTTTGGTGTTTAGATAACACGTAAAAAAAGACCTGATTCTTCCCCAGAGGTGATTTACTGAGAATTTGGTCAGCCATGTCGTAAACTGGGTTGTTCAAGCAACATGATCAAAACTAACATTTAAAATGCTCTATTAAGCTAGGCAGTGGTGGCACACACCTTTAATTCCAGAACTTGGAAGGCAGAGGCAGGTAGATCTCTGAGTTAGAGGCCAAACTGGTCCACAGAATGAATTCCAGGATAGCTGGAACTACATAGACAACCCATATCACAGATCGAGAGAGAGAGAGAGAGGAGAGAGAGAGAGAGAGAGAGAGAGAGAGAGAGAGAGAGAGATCTATTAAGGGCCTTCTGGCCTCCAGGAATGCACATAGTGAACATGTAGACAAAACATAATATATTAAATAAAATCTTTTTAATGTTCTGTTTTTAAGCACTGATAATAATTTGATATCAAAGGGCAGGCCTTCCACCTCACTGGTAAGTCAACAAAAGTAACCCCTTCTCAGAACTGAAAACTAACAGAGGTATGACTTTAGTACCTACCACATGCCAGGCACTATGCCAAGTCTTTCAGTGTTAGGATAGGATTATCTCCCACCAGATTCTTAGTGATACAGATTTGTATAGGTAGGTGGAAATATATATATATATATATATATATATATATATATATATGTGTGTGTGTGTGTGTGTGTGTGTGTGTGTGTGTGTGTGTATGTCTGTGTGTATAAATATATGTGTGTATATATATATATGTATGTATGTGTGCTTATATACGAATGTATACACACATACACATACATATATATAATTTATTTGATATAGGATTTTCCTGCTGCCCAAGAAGTAACAGAATGTGAAGAAACCTTACTGCCTTAGCCTGCTAAGCACTGGGATTACAGGCATGCAGTCCCACAATAGCTCTCAGTGACCTGCTCATGAGAATTGGAGCATTGTCTCCAGTGCCTAACCGAGATGAGAAGTCAGGAAGTTTTAAACGTATTCCTGCTTAACTATCGACTCCACCTCCATGTGACCCTTCCTCTGGTCCTGAAAACACTCCTCAAATATCCTTATATGTATTTAAGACAGGGTTTCTCTGAGCAGCCTGGAACTCGCTGTATGTACCAAGCTGACATCAAGCTCACAGCAACCTCCTGCTTCTGATTCCCAAGGGCTGGATTAAAGACACAGGTGCACTGTCATGCCCGACTAACTGTCCATATTTTTAAAAGTAACGATGAGACTGGAAGCCCTGTAGTATGGCTCATTGTCAGATACCTATGGCTCCTGGCAGGAAAGCTTCTGCCATTCTTGTTGATGTCTTTGACTAAGGAGAAGGCAGGTGACCGTTTAAAATATCACACCTCATGGAACCCACTAGTTTCCATGTGGCCCTCTGATGCTTCCAAAGTGGGTTTCCTAATTCCATTTCCAAGCATGTTCATTTGTGGAGGCTGCCACAAGAGTACTATAGCTAGAAGGGGGTGCTTAAACAGCAGAAATGCATTATCTATGGTCCTGGAGAATGGAATTTGGAGACCAAGGTGTTAGCAAGGTTCATTCCATGCTCTTCTTTGACACAGATGGCCAGCCTTTTGTTCCTTCCTGAGAATTTTTCTCTCTTCCTATAAAGAGAGGGGACAGGAGGGAGGTCGTGACACACAATATACTGTAATTATTTCCAAAGACACATTCTGTCCCTGACCCTAGGACTTAAGTAAACTGAATCTTCCCTAGATATGTTGGCTTAGGGAAATTTATCAACATTGGACACTTTTGCTAGAGATAAAAACAATTGCTTGAAACTTATACCCAATAAACACAGCACAATGGCGGGGCCTACAGGGGGTGACTCAGCAGCTAGGTCTGTAACATTAATATACCAAGCAATGGCTAACGGCCACAGTGCTCCCCAGTGCTGGGGATGGGAATGTCCAATGCTGTCTATTTTAATGCACATTTGAAAGAATAATTAGATAAATGCCTGATTGTGATCCCATTGGGAGAGCTGCCAGTGTATGCTTTCTCTCTAAATGGTCAACCATGAGGGAAGAAGCCACATCAGATAGCATCTCAAATTGCTGAAGATTCTTCACTAACTGAATTATGTGATTTTAACTCTTCTTTTGCCAAAGGAGAACTACCAAGAAGGTCAAAAATGTACACAGTTTGCTAGAGGTGAAAATGAATCGCTTTTAGCAATATCTTGAATGTAAACTGAGACACTGTGTTTTGTCCACTACAGAATACAGTTTAACAGGAGGACCAGAGAGATGACCCAGTTCATAAAAGTGCTTGTCACACAAGCACGAGGACCTGGGTTCAGATCTAGCACTCACATAAAAAAAATCTGGGTGTGGTTATATGTGCCTGTGTTGTTTCCGTTTGTTTTATGGGTTTTTGTTGCTCACTAGAACACAATAAACTGATCTAACTACCTTTTTTTTTTGAAGGGGGGCTGTTGGTGACAGCGGTTCTCTGTGGCTTTGGAGGCTGTCCTGGAACTAGCTCTTGTAGACCAGTCTTGAACTCACAGAGATCCACCTGCCTCTGCCTCCCGAGTGCTGGGATTAAAGGCATGTGCCACCACCACCTGGCTTACCCTAATTCTTAACTTTAGCCTAGCTACATAATTTTAAAAGCTCCAAAAACAAAAAAACTTTTCTGTTTTTGCAAAAGTTGTTAGGAAGTGATGCATTCAAAGTGTGTGGTTCCCATTACAAAATGATATATACCATTTGATCTTTCTCTTTTAATGCATAACTCGTGTATATAATTCAAATTGATGGTCTTCAATTAGGGCAGAAAAAGAGAAATGAGGAAGGTATTTTAAAATGTTGAAATCATTCATAAAGACCCATCTTAAGCATTCTGGGTGGTATTTTGATGTCAGTGTTTGGGGCAAGCATGGGAATTTGGATAGCAAAGGTCAATTCTCAGGAGATTTACTTTTCTCCTTGTTACTTCCTCTCCTTTGTTTGCACCTTCTGGTCTAATTTGAAAGAAAAACTATCTGGGGTAAGTCAGAGCTAAATCTAATCCTAGCTGTTTACTATGGAGACAGCATTTTAATAACTGCTTAGGCATCTGTACATCCTTGGTCTTTTATCAAGATAGTAAACAATTTTATTCTTCCATTGACTTATTTTTTATCAAATTTATTGCAGTCTGACCATATAATAAACCTCATCTATTCAGAATGCATGGTGTGGTTAATTTTATCTTGCATAGATATTTAAGAGAACACTGTCACAATCAAATCATAGAGTACAGTGTTATCAATAAATTCTTAGCACTGCCTGCTTGGTTTGGTTTGGTTGGCTAGTTTACTCTAGTTAGCCACTGTTGATGGGGGAGGTCCTTCTGTATGTATGTTTATCTTATTGGTTGTTGAATAAGGCACTGTTGGGCAATAGGGGAGCAAATTAGGCAGAACTAGGAGTCGAGGAGGATTCTGGGAAATGTGTAGTAGAGACAGTCATCACTATGTGATCTGAAGAAGAATGGACACATTCTGCCAGCATCCTCAATAAGTCTTATAAATATAAGGATTAATGATTATGGTTGATAATTAAGACTGGGCTAGCAGATAAGAAATCCTAGTCATTGGCCAGCAGCATTGTATCTAATATAAGTCTCTCTATGTTATTTTGGCCACCCACGTGGCAGGCAGAACTGGGCAGCTGGCAGAAAGATTTATCGTTACAGAATGGTGTCAGGAATGGGATAAGAACCCTTGCCTCCAGGGGAGACTAGACTTATCGTTGCACACTGTAGTGGGGGATATACTAGTATCTCACTGTGGTTCATTTGAATTTTCCATTGACTAGACAATGATGGGCATCTCTTCACATGTTTATTGTCTATTTAGGAATTACCTGAACTTTCCTTAAAATCATCCTTTCTTTAAGTAATAAACTTCAGTAGTTATATATTCTGAAACTTTATGCATTCTACAAATTCTTTGGTTCATAACTCTCAGCCACTGCTCCAATGCCATGCCTGCTGCCTGCCTGCCTGCTGCTGTGCTTTCTGCCATGCTAGTCTGGAACTGTGAGTCCCAAATTTAACATTTCTAAGTTGCCTTGGCCATGGTATCTGATCATAGCAATAAAAAAGTAAACAAGACATTCCCTGCATCTTGAGTCAGTGCCTTTGCCGAAAACTGAGGCCTGTGGATATATTCAGTGGAGCAACATTTGCCTAGCCTGAGCAAGGTTCAATCCCCAGCAGCCCTTACACCAAAAGTAAACAATTGACTTTATAGATCTCCTTAGGGACTGTATTCTCTTTCTTTGATCTATATAACTATCTTGCTTGCGTTACACTGTGTTGACACTGGAACTTTACAGGAATTCCTGAATCTATGTCCCAGCCTTTTCCTTCTCTCTGACTATTCCAAGTCCTTATATCCTTACATATTTTCAGTAGCCAAGGATGACTCGCATGTCTGGTCCTGTCTTTATCTCCAAAGTATGGGTGTCACTGCCCTGTGCCACCACAACTCTACGGCACCCTGCAAACTGAGCTATATCCTCAGTATAATATCTAGAAACTTTGATTGGAGTTTAGTCTAATTTCTACATCAATTGGGAGAATTGGAGCCTCAAAATTGTTGAGTCTTCCATTCCATGAAAATAATATGTCTTCCAACTCATTTAGGCCCTTTTTAAAAAAATGGTTTTAGGAACTGAACCTAAGGTCTCATGTATGTGAGATCTGACAATGAACTGTACCGCAGCCCTCATTTAGCTATTTTAAAGTTTCTCTCAGCAATTTAAAGTGGTTTTCCATGTTCAGCAAACATTCACTCACCAGTCTACCTCATCTCCAGGAGTGACAAGATATTTTGGAAAATTCCTCTCTCTTCTGTGGGTATGAATAGTCAGACATCAGTTTCTACAAACCAGACCTGAAACCATTCTAGAAACGATTTGTTTAAAAATCCAAGTAACAGAAGGAATCTCTTAAATGCAAATCAACACCTGTGACAATTCTTCAGCAAGAACAGCTAGATTTAGAAACAGCAAGCCCAGAAGTTTGAGAGGGGTATCTCTCTATGGCAAGATGCACAATTTTACAACTTCCAATTTCTTTTTTGTTACTAGGGATCTGCTGTAAGTTTTGCTGACTAGAGAGATGGTCCCTGTCTTTAAACGAGCTCTTAGGCAATCCTTCTCAGTAAAGTCCCCAAAGGGACAGATTTCAGCTATATACATCCCAGTGTGCTCTGGGGCCTGTGGCTGTTTACACTTGAGTTATAATATGAAGTTATTCTTAGGAACAACAAAATTCAAATGCCATACCATACTAAGTATCATTTCCAATCACAATGAAAATCCCATAACACTTTGCTGTAAATACTCAGATACAAACACCTGGAATCATGGGTGAAATGATCAGCCGCCCTATCACCTAACAGTACAGCCCTCACTGTGCCTGAAGAGAAGGGGACAATAATCTGGGCTGGATTCTGATTCTGTGTGCCTTCTGTAATAAGCCTGTTCGAGTTTACGGACCTGAAATGTCTTTAAAATCACAGCATAATCCCATCAGTAGAACTTAGAAATGATCTGGTATTAAGACAACTTAAATTAAAAGATTTCTCAAATCTTAAACTACTTTCATTCCTCATGCCCACATTTCCTGTGTTTTGAAATGGTGGCACACAGCCTAGGACTGTACTGAGGTGGTGTGTAAGGGAAGAAGGGTCCCAGTGAATGCAATCACAGAATTACAGGCCCTATAATAACCTGTCAATTAAAACAAAAATACATGTTCGGGTCTCATATCCTTTGACAAAAATAACTCTCATTTTCAAGAATAGAAAGTGTCGGGGGTTTTATATCTTCTTATAAGAAATTTCCGCCCACTGGATGTAGATTTTACTTTTTCATTAAAAAACACAACATGTTTTGGTACTGAAAACTTCCCAAGAAGGGAGCCATGCTACACCCTCTGAGTCACGGTTTTGCTCTGACTGGGAATCTCTGCCCCCCCTCTGGCTCTTACTAGAGAGAATTTCTGAAACCGTTAGATCAAAAGGAAGTGATCGGAACATCGTCTCTGCTTCTCAGGTCTGTAGGAAACTGAAAAGCAGTGTGTCTACAGTTCTGGGTATTACCACCGGGTTCAAGGAACCACCACCGTGCAGAATACCATCAGCCTGAAGGCCGGGCTCCTTCAGGCCAGAACAAGGTTCTGAGGCCCCAGTGTTTACATGATTCTGGAGTTTCTCTGTAGGAAAAAAGAAATGCTTGCAAATACAAATTAATTCACTTCTTCAAAAAAAAAAGTTTCTTTTTTTTTTAATGTCTCCTATAGAAAGGATGGTAGTTTTCTTTCAGCTTGGTACTAACTCAGGGTACACTTGCAGAGGGATTTATTTGCTTTAGCTTTTCAAGTTGGTCATAACACATAGATGTTTAGAATCACCAATGTAGAAAAATCTGACATACTTTTCATACAGGAGCTAGAAAATCTAGGAGAGCTAATCACAGACCACTCTGTTTCTTGTCTGCCTCTCATGTCTTTGGTCCTCTGCAAGTACCCTGTTCCGTCATAGCTATAACCTACATTACATGTGCACATGAATTTCAGAATTAGCACATCCAGAACAGAACTCTGGGCTTCCATTGCCTCCAACAGATCACTGTATCTCAGAGAATCATGTGATTGTTGTGTAATTTCACTCAAGCCCAAAACGTGGTGACCATCCTATATCTACCTACTCCTCATTCCCACATCTAACCCTTTATGAGGTGTTCTAATTTCATTCGGTTGCAGTGACAAATACCATGACCAAAGCAGCTTAGGGGAGGAAAAGGTTTATTTCACCTTACGGGTTAGTCCATCATCGTGGGAAGTTGGGGCAGGAAACCAAGCAGGAACTTGAAGCAGAAACCGTGGGGTTTCTTGCTGGCTTGGTTACAGACCCATGCTTACCTTTCTCCTCTGACTATGGAGGAGCTGGCCACCCTACTTGTGCAAAAAGGCCAACTATTACCAACTCTTCCCTTCCTGTCCCACATCCTCCAAACCCCCACTGAGTCATCCCTATAAGCACACACCAGATCAATCTTCTCATTGAAAACAGAAACGTTTCTCTTGGTCCAATTCATCTCTGTCTCCTGGACTATTTCTCTTCCTTCACAGTAAGCTGGCCTAGTCACAGATTCCCTCCCACTCCCCTCTGAATCCACTGTAACTGGGCCTTCTCGTCCATAGTAGCACAGATCAACTCCTTCCCCTTTGCTGGGTCCTCACTTAGACCTGTGGATGTTAGACCCTGTGGTCCTTCCCTCTCCTTCGCTTCCCTCTCTTGACTCCTAGGTGACCAGACTTGGCATTCTTCCATCTCTTTGGCTACTCCTTTTCAGTCTCCTTCGATAGTTTTTCCTCCATCTCCTGACTTGTATTGGAAGAGCTCAAGGGGCCTGTTCTTTCTCTACACTCCTTTAGTAATCTTAACAAGGTTTACAACTCTAAATACCATCTATATGCCATTGTGTCAAAAATCTTTCTTTCTGCCCTAGCCCAGTCCCCAGAAACTTCACACTCGCTACCCACCATTTGCTTAGTCATTCCCACCTGGATGAAGGGTGCACACCTCTATCTTGATGACCCAACTAGATTTCCAAGGACCACTCCTAAACCTGCTCTGCTTCAGGGTTTCCTGTAAATGACAACTCATTCTCCCAGTCACTCTGGTCCATAACCTGAGTAGCCTCTACCTATGACTCCCAATCAGAATAATCATTCTTTAGGAATAAGTATAAAAGTTCAAAAGAAAACAGACTTTTTGTTTTGTTTTGTTTTAAATTCAACCTCACAAAAAAAATATAAGTTGTTGTTAAAAGTGCTGGAGAGTGGTTGGTGTGGCCGGGTGCTGGTGGCGCATGTCTTTAATCCCAGCACTCAGAAGGCAGAGGCAGACAGATCTCTGTGAGTTTGGTCTCCAGAGCGAGTGCCAGGACAGGCTCCAAAGCTACACAGAGAAAACCTGTCTTGAAAAACCAAAAAAGAAAAAAAAAAGTGCTGGAGAGTGGTTGGTGTGGTCATGGTGTAAAGGACCAGAGTCCAGGTAGGATGGAAATATAGAAAGCAGTACACAACTTTCCATTGGTTTTCCTCAGGGCATTTTCTTGGTTTCTGTGCAGGGCATTTAAGTCAAGCACAAAGCCATGTCCTGGAGACTTCAGGAATATTTCCAATGTAGGGAGAGAAAATCTACAATTGAGAACAATAGACAAGACGTAAAGGGACAAAGCCCAGAGATGTGGAGAGTGTAGTGAGGCCAGGCTGACAATTTGCCTGGCTTTTAATAGAGCTATCTGCTGAATTCTATGCTAGAGAGGCACTAGCCAACAAGAAACAAAGAAACCACTCCACGGCTAGAGAGCTCCGTAGACCGTTCAACAATCTCTAAAAGCTGAAAAAAGGAATATATATATATATATATATATATATATATATATATATATATATATATTCAAGTTCATCCAAAGATAGGGACCTGCTGAACATCCTTGGCTTTCTTGAGGAAGGACACAAAGATCTATGCTTTAGGGTAACAGCAACTAGGAAAAACAATGTCTGAATCCTTCCTTTAAAGTCATCTTCTCCTACTCTGTCAGCTACAATAAAATCAAATGCTCAAGCTGGGGAAGTACTTCAGTTGCTAAAGCGCTTGCCTAGCTAGCATGCTTGAGGACCGGAGTTTGATCCTCAGCATCAAAATAAATAATTTAATCCTCTCTGGAGACAGACCATGTCAGTCAATGTGTTTTTCTGCACACTGAGCAATATTTACCCACACCCCTTAGGAGTCATCACTGGGGTGTAGGTAAATCTTTGGATATGTGGGTCTCTTCTCAGGTCTCCCTGCCTATGCTTCACAGCAGTCTATTCCCAATGAAGAAACTAAGTGGTGTGGCTCTTTTTAATCAAATTGTCAAATTCCTACTCGAAATTCTTCGGGGCTTTTAAGCCTGGAGTAAACACCCAGGCGTTCAGTGGGACATGCAATCTGGTTACTGACTTCATCTCCCCTCTGCTCTCCTGCTCCACCCACTCTTACTCCTTAGCCTTGTCTTCAAACATGCCTGATGGGAGGAGAACTCTGTTCTTGCTGCTTCCTTGATCTGGAATGTTTTATTAGTCTTAAGTTTCATTACTTCACCCCTTCTCATCTTTGCTGGAATGCCACTGTCTGCATCCTTCCATGGTCTTCTCTAACCAGCCTAAAATCCCTGTATCCCTAGACCTAGTCTTGCACGAATTTTTTCCTGCTTCATTCTTATAAAATACAAATTTTATTCCCTTGTCTTAGTTTTTATGATTCATCCACTAAAATATAGATTCCAAAGGCAAGACTGTTAATTTTGTTTTGTTTCTCACTTCTATACCTCTAGTTTCCAATGCCCAGTTCTTGGCATATAGCAGATACCCAAAACCCTTAGACCAAACCATTGCATTTCAGACCATCCAAGACAACCATGTAGAACACAGGTATCTAGGACCCTCAGCTGAGAGAGACTCTACACAAAAGGTTTTATCACAAATACATAAACGCTACTGTAACAAAGCAAGTAAATGAGATTGCCCTAGGGGTCATAGACAAAGAACCAGACTGAGGATACAAACTTACAGAACTTTCAGTAGCGATCATACTATTGATAAATCCCAGCTATGGCCTAAGACATCACTATTGGCTACCCACTCAGTACTCATTCTCCTCTGTGTAAGCAACCAATCTGTTCCTCCTGTCTCCTGGAAGACAGAGTGCAGAAACCCCAAGTTATCACCCTATCTCTGAACCTAAGAGAGATGACTATTGTTTCTGCTGTTTGCAATGGGTTTCCTGCTCCGAGTGGGTAAAAACACTCTGATAAGCTGTCCAATACTTGTATGAAGTTATGCTAACTCTTCTTTAGCATCTCTACAAATCTACACAAACCCTTCTGGATCTCTACCTCTCAGACTTTTGAACCTTTGATCAAAGTCAAACGTTTTCAATTTATTAGTGTGTGAATGTATGAGGTTTATGGATGGAGCTCGGACAACTGTCAGGAATTGGGTCTCTCCTACTGTGGGTTCCTGGTGCCCAGACTCAGGTCAACAAGCTTGTTTTTAGCCTCTAAGTTATGCCCATCAGGGCCATTCTAAAGGTACATTTTCCCAGACGCTAACCTCAGCATTATATTCATTTACTTGAATGTCACTTTCTCAAGTGTTTCCTCAAAAGTAGTCAGATCGAAAGTCTTAAGCAGTGTCTGTCTATAGCATTTATTATAACCTTTTTAAATACTATTACTTACACTACTTTACACTGTAAACTACATTTGCCAGGTACAGTTCTAAGTACACTTTCAATTCTCACAAATCCAAAGCGAAAAATTCTATTACTCTCATTTTGTAAATTAGAAAAAACAGAGCGTGCAGCACAAAAATTACAGCTTGCCCCGGTGTTGCTGCGCAGAAGCTCGATTGAAGCCTACCTAGATAGGGAGCAAATAGCTGAAATGAAGGTGTAAATGCAAACCCGAGTAACTAACCACAGGGATGCATACTTCCTAACAAAATTTTCAACATCTCTGGTTCTAAAACTAATCCTAAAACGCTCTGCTCTAGGGCGCCTGGAGCGTGGAGGATGAGAGCGTCGGGGAACCTGTTTAATCCTGCCCGGCCCTGTCCCAAATTTAGGTGTCCAAAGGGCGGCCCGAGTCGCTGCGGGAGCCCAAGGGTCCTGTAAGAGCGGTGAGCGAGCGTGAAGGCAGGTGGAGCGGAGGAGGAGCTGAGAGAGGAGACGGCCCGCCTCCGCCCGCCCGCCCGCCCTGCGCGTAACAGAGCTGCGGCCGGATTGCCAAGAGCACGTCACCGCCGGGTAGCGGGAAGGAGACGCGCAGCGGCGGCCAGGGGCAGAAACAACCGCGGACGCCCCCGAAAGAGCAAGAGCACGTGGCCCTGCGAGGATGGCGCTGATAGCAGCCCCGCCAGGCGGCGCCCCGCAGCCGGCGTCATCTCCGCCCCAGTGGCCGCCGCCAACACCGCCATGGACGCCGGGCCCGTCAAGGAGCGGCCAGTGCACAGGCGCGCCCGAGGACCAGCAGGTGGGCGGGGTTACGAGCCGGAAGTGTCCATTACTGAGGTCCCTTCCGGAAACCCGGCCGGCCGGAACTGCCTGAAATTCCCGCCTCCAGGCGGAACCTCGCGTTGCCCGGCAACCGGCGGGGGCGCGGCAGACTCGCTCCAGGCTACCCGGGGCAAGCCTAGAGTAGCGCCTCCCTGCTGCGCGGGCCCCCTCGCGTCGCACCCGCTTCCCAGAGAGCCTCGTCCTCGCGCGTCGCAGCATCCCTGCCCTTGGCACTATTTACACGTCTCCGACTTCCACGACTCCTTAACCCCCACCTGCCTCAGAGCCCACCTCCACCGAAGGGGAGGTAGTTCGACCCCCGACATGGCGTCGGCGATGACAGACCACAATCCTCGCGCGGCCGAGGCCTCTGGCACCTACACCTACACCAGCAGGCCCCGGGCCGTGCCTTGCCAGCGCCGCCGCTACCGGGACAGCCTGTTGCAGCCGTGAGTGACCCGAGTAGCTCCTGTCCGGTCCCCACTCTGCATGCCCATCTGCTTTCCCATGTGTACACGCGGTCAAAACCCCCTGCCCTGAAAGAACGCAACTGTGTGGTTAAACAGAAGCACAGCTGGCCTGAGCCATGGCGTGGACACGAGTGGTTATAGACAGCCACCACCAGACACCACGCGGCGAGGGGGCATTCTCATACACACTATTAATCCACAGTTCTGCCAAGTTGGGTTCGTGTTTCCTCCCCTCCCCCCGCCCCTTCCTGCAGACGAGGAAAATGAAGCATGGAGTGATATATAGTACAATGAGAGAGCCCGCCACCTAAAGCTCTTTTCACACCCGTCTGGGTGGAATTGGGTTAGCCTTCCATGCAGGACCACAAAATGTATTGTGGCCCTAGCATTTACAGTTTATGTAAGAGACCACAGAGTTTATAGTTCTCTTGGAGTTAAGTTTTGGAATAGCAGAACGTAAGAGTTCAAGCTTCGGTGGGCGTTGGTGGTGCACGCCTTTAGTACCAGCACTCGGGAGGCAGAGGCAGGTGGATCTCTGTGAGTTCGGAGACCAGCCTGGTCTACAAGAGCTAGTTCCAGGACAGCCTCCAAAGCCACAGAGAAACCCTGTCTGGAAAAAAACAAACAAACAAACAAACAAAAGAGTTCAAGCTTCAGGAAGCAGGGATCTCTGCACCCTTCCTATACCTTGGACCTTGCCTGTCACACAGGAAGCTCTCAATGTAAATTGAAGTGGTGATTGAACACTTGTAACTCTTGGCCAGGTCTGGCACAAACCTGTTACCCTAGCTCACCCAGAAATAGAAGCAGTAGGGATGGTTGATTTTTTTTTTCTTACAGTCAATTGATTTTTATGTTGAAATGTGTTGACTAATAGGTCAGTGTATCAAAGTAATACAGAAACCACAGTAAAATGTTTCATGGAAGTAGTTATTACCAATCAGAATATGTGAGACCCTTACCATAAAAAAATGATTACCTTCATGATACCCTTATAAATGAACATATTGGGGGGAATGCCATTAGCTGAATCTGCTGGCCAGTGACTATCTATGTAACCATGTCCAAAGAGTGAATGTGTTTAGGTCAGTCTGCCTCTGCTCTACAAGGTCCTTAGTCCAACCAATCTTGTTCAAAAGTTTCTGTATTGACCATAGGAAATAACTTCTCCAGATAACACATCGATAGACTAGATCACAAGGTGTCTAAGGGGAGTCAAGATTATAAATTATCTTGATGAGGTATATAACTGGGATGATTCCCGGTTTTTTATTTAGGTATGAGAAGCCAACACAAAAATAGGACTATCTCATTTTTCTCTCAGTAACTTAAAATTTTAAGATTAATACAAGCCTGATGTGGTTCAAGGGCGTCTGCCCATTTCTAACACAATAAATCGTAAAAGTGGAAGAAACCATTATAATACAAGTTTTCTTATTTATAAGCCAAAAGTTTTAACAGTTTGAGCATCCCTAATCTGGAAACCTGAAGCTTTTTTAAAATGTGTATGTGAGTGTTTCTGTGTGTGTGTGTGTGTGTGTGTGTGTGTGTGTGTGTGTGTGTGTGTGTGTGTGTGTGTGTGCATGGGCGTGCTGGTGTCAGTGGAGCCCAGAAGTGGGCAGCAGATCCCCTGGAGCTGGAGGTGCAGAGGGTTGTGAGCTGCCTAACATGGGTGCTGGGAACCAAACTCTGGTCCCCTGAAGGAGCAGTATGAATATTTAGCCCTTGAGCCATTTCTCTAGTCCCCAAACCTAAAGATTTTTGAGTGCCATGATGCCACAATAGAAAATTCCACATAGGACATTATGTGACTGGTCATAGTCAGAATACAGGCACTGTAAAAATATTGTATATAATTACCTCCAGGCTATGTATGTAAGGCATATATGGAACATGTTTACATTTGAGTCATATATTCCAACTGTGAGAAAAAATGTGAAATATTTTAGTTCAGATAAGAGTACTCAGTGTGTACACATTATATGTATTTGTTGATAGTTAACAATCACAAATACATAAGCACAGTAACATCCACCAGTAGGCTTGTGCCCAAACCAAAATACGGCATCCTCCTCTTACAAATCTGTTAGTAAAGAGCATACAAACCTTAGTAAGTATTTTTAATACAAAGAACTAAAAGAATTGCACTGTACCTTTTGTTTGACTCTAATCAAATGAAGCTTAGCATTGTCATGGTGGACAGAATATGTTGTTGGTTCCCTAGAGATGTCCTCACCATAATCCCCAGAACCTGTGAATGAACTGCCTTGTATGGTCAGATGCTCTTATCAGTATAATTAAATTTCAGATGTTAAGATGGGGAGGTTGTCCTGGATGTCTAGGTGGGGCCAGTGTCATCTCAGTGAACCCATACAAGTGAAAGGAGGAGGCAGAGGCTAGAGGAAGGCTCTATTAGACACTCCTCTCTGGTGGCTATGATCCTATACCTTATAGAAGAAACAGAATGGAGGAAAAGTTGACTTTGGCTTCTGATTCAAGGGGATGCCATTCATCATAGCAGGGAAAGTGGCTCTTTATTGTTCATAGTGTGATCAAATATCCCACAACACAGATGGATTTGTGTAACTTTTTAATTCAGATTTAAAGAGACCCCCCCCCTACACACACACACACACACACACACACACACACACACACACACACACACCACAATGAGAATTGTTCCCATTTATTAAGCACTGCTGTGGTGCCAGGAATTAAAGCCCTCACAACAGCTCCAAGAAGTAGGTAGTATTACTTTCATTTCCCAAGGTCATGCAACTAATATGTTATAGCCACAGTCTATGCACAGATTGATTTCACAATCTAGACCACTTGTGGACCAGTTGGCTGTACATGGAAGCAATTCACTTCTTTCTTTAAGTCATCTGTGTGCAGTGTGTCAGCATGCTAGAATTCAGAGGGAACATTTAAGAAAAGACCCTTAGGAGTCTACCAAATACTGAGAAAGGCAGGCACTAAACATGTCACTGTACACCAAGAGAGAAGCAAGGCATGCTGGGAGGGCATAGAAGAAGGCCACTAGCCCTGTAGAGGACATAGGACATGTAGTAGGGCCTGAAGAAATAGTCAAATGAGTTTGGAGATTGGGCCAAGGCATAGGGGAAGGAAATGTTTCAAAAGAAGAAATCACATGTTCAAAACTCCCATTAAAAAAAAAGTCAAGACTCTGTAAGACCAGTGTGGTTAGAAAACAGGAAGACCCAGGAGGTGAGAGACCCAGGTAGGCATGGGAAAGCAGTGGAAACAGTCTGTGAAACCAGAGGGCTACATTCAGCTTTCCTTTTTATGCCACTGGTGTTGGAAGCAGAAAGGCCAGGGAAGAGAATGGGGAATAGCTAAGAGGGGGGCTTAAAAATGACCCTCATTGTTGGTTTTCAGCTTATAAAAGTATATTATCCTTATAGAAACAACTGTAAATAAAAGATGGGTGGATAACAACAATTAATCGTCTTCTGATCACTCTGCTTCTTCTGTGTTAAAATCAGATTTAACCATTTTTGATTGTTCTTGTTTGTATTCATATAAATGACCATATATATCAGAGAGATTTCTTTCCAAAATAAAATAAACTAGTATATAGTTAGCTTTCCCCTCTTATTAAATAAGCTTTAAGTCTATTTTCCTCCTATTTTCTTGTTTGTACAAGCACATACATATTTATAAAAAGCATTCAAAAGAATCCGTCATGCCTAGGGCATTCTTAGGACTTATATTTCAACCCTTCCCACTTTCTTGCCTGTAGGCCCACTCCTGTCCTTAATGCAAGCCATGTTATCAGTTTTGTATGCATTTTTTGTACTTCATTTTTGTACTTCTTTCCAGGCTCTCATATTTATTTTCAAATTCACGGCTTATTTGTGACTACACAACAATAGCGCTCTCTCTCTCTCTCTCTCTCTCTCTCTCTCTCTCTCTCTCTCTCTTTCTCTCTGTGTGTGTGTGTGTGTGTGTGTGTGTGTACTTTCCATCACTGAACAGGGACCAAGAAAACTAACAGAGGAGGGAGCAGACTGATTTTGGCTCACACTTTGGGAGGCTTTGGTTACACGGTCATTTGTTTCTGGAGGTGAGGCAGAGAATCATGGTGGAAAGAGTGTGGGGAAACAGAAATGCTCATTTCATGGCAGCCAGAAAGCAGAGTAGAAAATAACAGAAAAGATCCAGAGCCAAGATTCACCTTCAGGGTCATACTCTAATGACTTCACTTCATCCATTTAAACATAACTTTCTATAATTCCACTTCTCCAATGTCTGTGCAAATTTTGAATCCACCAGTGGTCCAAATTATTGATAAGGTCGGAGAGCTCCTGACTAGTCATCTCTAGGACATCCACACAGACACCTACAAGTTTGCTTTATTGATCTCCTAGGTATCTCTCAAGCCAGTCAATCAAGATGAACATCACAGTTTGTTTCACAGCAACAGTAGCATACACAGGTTTGACCCTCTTAATAATTGGATTGCTCACTGTCTTCCATGGCATTGTGATAATGCAGAGTATGGGTGTAACTGTCACTGTTAAAACTTTGCACTGACAGGGCGTTGGTGGCGCAAGCCTTTAATCCCAGCACTCGGGAGGTAGAGGCAGGTGGATCTCTGTGAGTTCGAGACCAGCCTGGTCTACAAGAGCTAGTTCCAGGACAGCCTCCAAAGCCACAGAGAAACCCTGTCTCAAAAAAAAAAAAAAAAAAAAAAACAAACAACAACAAAAAAAAACTTTGCACTGTTGATACATACTCGGTTTGCTTCTAGATTTCCCTACAAAGAATGAGGTTTTAACAAACAACTTCTATGAGGTAGGTTCTTAGGAATGTGATTATTAACTATACATATATTTAATGTGGACAAATACAATATACCTGTCCTTCAAGAATATTTAAACATATACATTTCGTCCATATCAACAGTAGGTGTCATGGATTTTGTTGTTTTGATAGTGTGAACCCAATATTTTCCCTTATTATTTTAATTAACAGTAGAAAGCATTAACCAAATCAATACTACTACTCTTCTAAAATGTTACTGGCCTCCATGGATATAGAATAATTTGAGGAAGAAATGTTGTTCTGGTCAATTAAGAGAAGTTTTGTGGCAGTCCAGGTAAAAGATATGGATGACAAGTGAGTACTGGATAAGTGTAAGGAAGACCAGCCAGGGTGTGGTGTGGAGTCAGAAATTCTTGCTAGCTGTAGGGATGGGGAAGAGAATGTAATCATACATGACTCCCAGTGTTCTCAAATAAGTCACAACTGTGGTCATTGGCACCATTTAGTGAAATATAAAACACTTAAAGTAATAAGTTGGAATGAGAAAAGAATAGTTCAGTGTTGAAATTGCCTTCTAGACATCTTAGTAAGATTATCTCTGGGCAGCTGGATGTGCCTGGAGTGGAGAGTAACGAACTAAAAATAAAATAAAACTGTCCTGTAAGTTATAGGTGAAGCTTTGCTCATGGATAGAAAGCTGAGCCCTTAGGAAGTACAGATAAGTAGCTGGAAACAACTCTTGAGTAGTATACAGGGCTAGAAAAAAAAGAGTGTTCCCATGCAGAAGCTGGGCACAACCTGAGGCCGGGGAACAAGGACAGAAAAATATGTCTGTGTGTTCAGGAAAGGCATCAGTCTGTATCAGCAGCTCAGCTCACTTGGTCACTTCTGATAGCATATCACTGGTGTAGGCTGTGAACAGAAGTGCACTAAAGGTCTCCTCAGAAGTCAACTTTATATTTGTACTCTTCACTGTCATGATTCCTGACATTCAAAATTTGTTTACATTTCAACAGTTCCTGGAGCTTTAAAGAACAATGTAAAGTCTTTTTAAAACTTGATTCCTTTTTTAAATGTAGAAGAGACTCTGACTCATTGGCCCTTTTCACATTTGCTGGACAGTCTTGAGTGTTTACAGCCTGAGCCCAGCTCTGTGTCTTACTAGGAGGGGAATCTGGCAAAGTCTTTTGCATTTTTCTTCTGTGCAATAGAAGTAATAGTTCCCAACATGAAATTTTTATTGTTAGTAATAAGTAAAATTTGTAAGGCCCAGCTATTGTAACTATTATGTAAACGATAGCTATCTGTCTCCTTATTTTATAGACTTACTATACTTTCTTTTATACATTTTTAGATATTTTTATTTTATGTATATGAGTGTTTAGTCTGCATGTGTATGTACCACATACTAGAGACACGGGGTCCCAAGAAACTGGGAATTGTAGATGGTTGTCAGATGCCATGCTGGGAACCAAACCTGGGTCCTCTGGAAGAGCAAGTGCTCTTAACTGCCAAGCCATCTCTCCAGCCCCTGTAAAATATTTTAAATCTAAATTATATTAAAATGGGTTCATCTATACTATTCACTTAGAACTTTCTGTTTTACAGAGTTGACGAATCTATGACCTATGGAAACATAATGTATGACAGAAGGGTGATCCGAGGCAACACCTATGCACTACCCGCAGGACAGGTGGTAAGCAGTCGGAATAGTTGTCCTCATTCAGTTCTGTTGCTGTAACAAGCACCATGACCAAAGTAGTTAGAGAAGGAAGGGCTTATGTGGCTAACACTTCCAGGTCACAACCCATCATTGAGGGGAGCCAGGGCAGGAGCTCATGCTTATACAGCCTAGGGATGGTGCCCCCCACAGTGGGCTGGGTCCTTCACATCAACCATTAGTCAAACAGTCTTGTGCAGACAAGGCCACAGACCAATCCTATCTGACTAGGTACTCAGTCAAGCTTTGCTGCTCCCAGGTGACTCTGGGTTTGTGACAAGTCGACAATAAAAACTAACGGGACAGCTGTCTACCAGTGCTTTCATGTTACCTGTGGTGAAGGGTCAGTTATATGTTTGTGTCACATTTTGATCTGCCACCTAAAACATTCATAAAATAAATAAAAAATTACTTGAAGAGTGAATTTTTAAAATACATAGAAGGTGGGGGTGTGGGCCATGATAGAGTAGTTGCCTAGCATTGCAAGGCCTTCAGTTCAGTCCCCAACACTGCCCCCCAAAGTATGTGTGTAGTATGTATGTATGTATGTATGTATGTATGTATGTATGTATGTATGTATATATATGCATATGTATGTGTGTATATGTGTATATATGTATGTGTGTGCATGCATATATATGTAGGTACTTGCAGGAGCTAGAGAGGAAAGGAGTTATTGTTTGATGGGCCCAGAGCTTGAGTTTCAGAAGAGCAAATAGTTCTGACGGTGAGCAGTGGTGGTTGTCACTGCAGTGTGGCTGTTCTCAGGACCATGGAGTTGTATACTTAAGGACAGTGGGTGTAATGGGCAGTTCACTGTTTCTGCCCCATCTGCCACTGTTTTCTTCAGTATTCTCTAAAGGTTGAGCCCTTTCACCAACCAATACATTCCCCAGCATAAAAAGGAAAAAGTGGTAACTTTTACATTTTATGTATTTTCCACAATTATAAATAATTACTAAAATAAGTCCTAATTTTTTATTCAACAGGATCCTAGTGGACCCTCTGAAAGTTTCTAAACTTTGACTTTGGATTTTTGTACTAAATGTTGTAGATCAATTTAAGCAATTCACAGACACCACTAGTGTGAAGCCATGTTCTGGCTGGCATCTGACAACATTTAGTTTGGTTTAGCTTGTCTTATCCCCTCCTACTGATATTATTTAATTGAAAAGTCTGAATTGCATATTGCCCAATCAAAAGTACTTACTTAGTTTCAAGATCTAGCTAGACTGAATACCTTGGATACAGAGATGAGTGAGACATGCCATAGTAGTAAGTGGTGATTTCTTGGCATAGACTTCACATACAGTAACTCCATAAGCCCTGCAAATGGCCATCTGTGTAGCATTACAAACTAAGTAGTAGATCCCATGCCTGGGTCTGCGTCAGCATCACCTGGAAAACTGATTAAAAAGATGTGTCTCAGCCTTGCCCTTTGCCCCAGTCTCCTGCATCAGGACCTCTAGGGCTTGAATACCTAACTATGCTTTGTTTTCCCGAGACAGAGACTCACTATCAAGACTGCATTTTTAAATAAGCTTCTCTAGACACTTTTGGTACAGCTGGCTCAGGAAGATCCACACATGGGATCTATTGGGTTGCTTTATTTAGTAGTACAGTGAGCACAGTATACCTAAACAAAAGTGGAAAAGAAAATAATTCTGGGGGCTGGAGAGATGGCTCAGTGGTTAAGAGCACTGGCTGCTCTTCCAGAGGACCCAAGTTCAATTCCCAGCATCCACATGGCAGCTCACAGCTGTCTGTAACTCCAGGTCCAGCAGATCTGGCATCCTCACACAGATATATACAGGCAAAACATCAATGCACATAAAATAAAAATAAAAATTATAAAAAAAGAAAATTCTGTTTTTACAACTTCTTTAGTCAAATAATCAGTACCTTACTATAAAAACCTGCCCTAAAACGTCCTGTTCTTCCTTGTTAGGACTAAAATCCCCTAAGTCACATTCTCAGAAACCCACATACCCAGCAAGAGTGCAGATCCATACCCTACTCAGCATGTGGAGGCACTGGGCACAAAAGTAGAGCAGAAAGCTGAATTTCCACCCTCACACACCCACAGTGAGGTAGGTAGTAGGAGACACACAGGTTGCTGCCCTACTTTTTCTGAGTGCTGACAGCAAAGCCAGTGTAGAGCTAAGTTTGTTCTAATAGTAATAAGAAGAAACAATAGGATAACAGTCGGTGCTGCAGCTCCCCCCAAACACCAGACCTACACCCCTACCAGTACCATTAAGGTTGTGTCAGTAGAGCCTAGCAGGAAATAAGGCTCCCATCCCCGTCAAACGCACACCTACTGCAAAAAGAGTGACCTTGTACTGAAAAGAATTAAGTTGGACCTGAAGTGTCACAACATAGGGCTCCAAATCTCTAACAGTAAGAAGTTATTCATTATAAAAACCAGGACAGTCTCACATGAGATAACACAATCAAGATGACAATATATGATAACTCAGATGGAGGAATCATAAGACAGTCAAAATTATTTTAACCAGAGGTGAAAATTTGTGAATACTTTATACAAACAAATAAGCAACTTAGCAGAGAAAAAATAAGTCACTTTCAAGAAGTTATATGCTGTAGAATTCCTTGTATGTAATTTTTTTTAAAAAAAATTGTTACATAGCTAATAGGATTTTAAGTGTTCCCAACTCAAAAAAATGTCACACATGCTCATTGTGATAATCTAATCACTACACTTTATATATGTGTGTTGAAATGTCACACTGTGACCTGTGAATAAACACACTTGCTTTGTGTTGATTAAAAATGAAAATGGGAACCAGGAATGCTCAGTTATCAAAGTGTGTGCCTTTCAGTCGTTGTGAGGAACCGAGTATGTCCTCCAGCTATAGCATACATAGTACATGTCACACTCACAGACATGAGCATTCCCATATACAAATGTACACAGTTACACACAAGATTTAAAATGCATTTCAATTTCAAATTTTAAATATTGAAATTTTTCATACAAAATAATTTCCAAATTTCCTTTTTGTAATTGTCTTAACTTAAAACAGGCAGTGTTTTCAGCCCTTTAATCAACTTATTTTGTGTACTTGAAGAAGCCCCCCCCCCCTTTTTTTTTCCGAGACAGGGTTTCTCTGTAGCTTTGGAGGCTGTCTTGGCACTCCAGGCTGGCCTTGAACTCACAGACATCCACTTGTCTCTGCCTCTCAAGTGCTGGGATTAAAAGTGTGTGCCATCATGGCCCGGCTTGAAACTTTCTTTGGACTCAAGATGCTTTCTCTTTGAACTAAAAATTTTTAAGGGAAATATATTCAATTGAATTCAGATGTTTAAAAAAAAAAAAAAAAAAAAAAAGCCCTAGTGGTTTTCAATTTCTTAACTATCCAGCAACATTTACTGTAACAGATTAAATGTATCCTTACTAGGCACCAGAGGAACTGATGGTAAAAGTGCTTGCTTGAGGAAAAACAGGTGATTAACTAGGATTCTACACCCATGTGTGCCAGTGTGGATTTGCTGTTAGCTTGGTGTCACCTGACCACATCCCAGCAAAATGGCCACATGGCACCACTGGTCAGAGGCATTAGCTGACACATGCTTTGGCGGTAGCCAGGAATGGCTTTGTCAGTGGCAGTGGCCATCCACTTTGAGAACTGATGTCTGATGTTTCTAAGCCTCATCTATCCCTCTCAGCCCGGACAGCCTGATCCTCTGGAGCTTCAGCGACAGCAGCAAGCCAGGAGGAAGTCTCTTGCCAGGAAACGAGCCCAGGCGCAGCTCAGGCCTCGGACACCCGAGCCTGTGGAGGGCAGAAAGCATGTGGATGTACAGACAGGTAGCTGACCATGCCCCTGGCACACGGTTCACTTGGAACTTATGTTTCCTTTCCTTTCTATCATTTGTGGATCTCCTGTGTTTATTAGCCCTTCCCCAGTCCCATTGTGGGGAAGTGTGTTCAGTAAACAGATGCACAGAGCATAGGTTGTTACAAAGTTGGGAGTGCTACAAGAAGGGGTTTGGATTTGGTAAGAGTTCCCTGAATACTAACTCTCTCTCATCCCTTCCCCCATATTATATGGCTGTCTTAGTTGAGGTTACTGTTGCTATAATGAAACACCTTGATCAAAAGCAAGTTTGGAGGAAAGGATTTATTTGATTCACATTTCCCCCCTTGTAGTTCATGAAGGAAATCAGGACAGGAACTCAAACAGGGCAGGAACCTGGAGGAGCTGATGCGGAGGCAGTGGAGGGTGCTGCTTACTGGCTTGCTCCCTGTGGCTTGCTCCGTCTGCTTTGTTATAGAACCCGGGACCACCTGCCCAGTGATGGCCCCACCCACAATGGACTGGGCCCTCCTCATCAATCACTAATTAAGAAAATGCTCTCAGCTGGGCAGTGGTGGCACACACCTTTAATTCCAGCACTCCGGAAGCAGAGGCAGACGGATCTCTGTAATTCGAGACCAGCCAGGTCTACAAGAGCTAGTTCCAGGACAGCTTCCAAAGCCACAGAGAAACCCTGTCTCAAAAAAAAACAAAAACAAAAACAAAAGGAGAAGAGGAGGAGGAGGAGGAGGAGGAGAAGGAAAAAGAGAAAGAAAGAAAGAAAGAAAGAAAGAAAGAAAGAAAGAAAGAAAGAAAGAAAATCCTCTCTACAGTCTTGCCTACAGGGGATCTTATGGAGGCGTTTTGTCAGTTGAGGTTCTCTCTTCCAGGTGCCTGTGTCAAGTTGATAAAATTAGCCAGCACACTTTCAAAGTAGGATTATTACTCACAACCCAACAAAAGTCACCTTTCTTTTCATCAAGACTGACCAGGGGGGTTGCGGATTTAGCTCAGTGGTAGAGCACTTGCCTAGCAAGCTCAAGGCCCTGGGTTCAGTCCTCAGCTCTGGGAAAACAAAAGAAAGGAAAGACTGGCAAGAGAGCATTGCAGCTCTGTCTGCACATTTTACTTGTCTATCAGTAAGAGTGAGCCACTCATATTTAGTCACCTGCCTTTCACACTGGCCTCTCTCCTTTGCTCTCCATGACTTTTCATGTAGGTGCTCCTAGGTAAGTTCCAAGGTTTGCTGCTTCTCTCACTCTGCTCACCTGTGCAGACTTTCATTTTAGGGAGCTGAGGAGGCCCTGACTGAATGTGTAAACAGCAGAGGAAGGCATGAGTGAATGTGTAAATAGAAGAAGCCCTCAGAATGTGTAAACAGCAGATGAAGTTCTGAGTAAATGTGAGTTGTTGACATAGGCATAACCATGGCAAGGCCTAGTACTGCAGACCCACAGGACATTGGCAAAGCCTTCTACTGGTCTGAATGTGAACGTGGACAGTGTCCAAATATGAGTGTTCACAGGTGATTGACCAGTGTGTGCAAAAACTAGCAACTGAAGACTTGTCCTCCCAGATGTTTACAACCAGAGACTGCTTGCCGAGACTAGCTAACCACTTCCCACCCCCCACCCATGGGGTGCATAATAAGTGTGCTGAGATTCTGGGTTGCTGTGATAGTAGGTGCTCCTCCATCAGAGTGAGCATAGCCCACCTGGCCCCAGCTTTTCTGGACATGTGTCTGTGTGTCTGTCCTTTCTTCATTCACTTGCTGCCCCTGTCAAGTTTCCAGGACCAAACCCCTACTGGACAAGGCCTTTCCTACTGACAGAATCTTGGTGAGCTGACAATACTTGGTGTTTTCCAGAGACTGGTGTGACTTGAGATTCTTCTTCTATCCAGTGGAGACCATGAGAAGACTCACCAAGGTTATTTCTGGAGTAAAAGCAAAAAGAATAAACCACACTGCTTCCCTGGCCCTTGTCAGGGATTAGCCATCTTTGGGATTCTGACTGCTAAGGCTTATCTTGGTCCTAGGTGTGTCCAAAAGCTATAAATGTGGCCAACACAAAACTGTAAACTCAAAACATGAGAGGTTTTACTAACTTTTATTTTGTACCTTGATTGTGTGGATCTCAACTTTGTAGATGCCATGTCATGTCATAAGCACAGAAGACTGGACACAGAGTTTGTTATCATCTGAACATTAAATGATACAGCCCTCCTTTTTATTTACTGCTCCCTCTGCCCCTTTACCTGTGACTCTGTTGTGTTAAAAAGAGTCCATGTGACAGGTAACTTTGGTCCTTTTTACAAAGTGAGGGCAGAGAACACTATCTTGACTGGACCCTGTGTTCAGCCTTTGACACCAGTGTTGAAGTCTTGTGTGATGTCACATTGCCCTGCATCACCAAGTTACTAATGTGACATTTACTTGTGTCTGTTTCTAAACTATGCTATAGAGAATACCAAAGAGCAAGTTAGTTTGGTGCATGATTCTTAAAATTCCCAGAGTCCTTAAATTCTTAACACACTATTGCAAATCCTGTATTTACTAAAGATGCAATCTCTTACTATAGACCCTGAGTTGACCTTAAATATGAGATCCTCCTGCCTCAGCCTCCTAAGTGCTGGGATTGCAGGTGTGAGTCACCAGGCCTGGTAACTTAGTTCTATTTGTGGAGAGCTGACATTTCAAATAGATGTCTATGCCTAAAATAATTCATAATCAATTGTACATAATGTTCTTCCTAGAATTATACCTTGAAGAAATTGCTGACCGAATAGTTGAAGTTGACATGGAATGCCAGACAGATGCATTTCTGGACAGACCACCAACACCACTCTTCATTCCTGCCAAAACTGGCAAAGATGTGGCCACTCAGATACTAATAGGAGAGGTACGGTACATCCTTCTGGCTTCCCTCTTCCTTCAAAGATGACATACAGTTAGGCTCAGGTAAAGCTTCATAGAGGCAAGAACCACTTCACAAACAAATTCACTGTTTGGATTTCTTTCTAGGTATTACCTACAGTGGTTTTATTCCTGTAGTACCAAGAAATTTTTTTGTTTGTTTTGCTTTTTGGGTTTTTTTTTGGGGGGGTGTTGTTTGTTTGATTTTGGTTTCCCAACTGTCCTGGAACTCGATCTGTAGACCAGGCAGGCTGGTCTCGAACTCACAGAGATCTGCCTGCCTCTGCCTCTGCCTCTGCCTCCCAAGTGCTGGGACTAAAGGCGTGCACCACCACCCGGGAAGAAATGTTTTTAAGTATACTATTTTGATTATTCCTACTTTCACAATTAAAAAAATCATTACAAACATTTTTACACATTCCATTTTGCTTACATAATTACTTATGTATGTACTGAAAATTTGTACCTCTCTCAGTGACTCCAAAAGTCACTTGTGGAGTGCATAACTTTTATGAAGGGACTGTATGTTTAAAAATTCTGAATGACATTTTCATCTCCATGTAGAATGCATGAATAGGTCAGTTTATGGAATAAAAGTTAATAACTACCTGAATAACGATGTAGAGAAGTGAGAATAAATGAACTTTAAAAGCTGTCACTAAAATTGGGAGACAAGGTTAGTTTTCAGGCACTGCACAGGAAGTATTGACTGTTAAACACAATGTGTACTGTTCTTGGTCCTTAGTAATGTTTAGCAGAAAAAAAAAGACAATATGAAAGACAGGAAATTTCCCTTTAGTTTCAGAATTCTGTCTTAAAATCATTGAGAGTTGGTGTTCATATTGATACATGTAGACTTCTTTCATTATTTTAACTATTATTAATAGAGTTTTGCCTATACTCACAATCCTCTTCTGTGTGCCTTGTGGGACAGCTTTGAGAGTGAAACACAGTGGCTTTGCAGAATCTGACACACAGACAACACTGTCACCCTCCTTTACACAGATAACACAGCCTTCTTCTCCTGTCATCCTCCTTTACATTCTTTTACACATTTGGTTCAGGATTAAAATTTTGTTTGCTTTCTTCTGTATTTAAGCTCTTTGACTTTGACCTTGAAGTCAAACCAATGTTACAAGTTCTGGTGGGGAAGACGATTGAACAGGCCCTTCTGGAAGTGATGGAAGAGGAGGAGCTAGCCAACCTGCGGGCCAATCAATATGCATATGAAGAAATACGCAATGTTGAACTGGCTGAAGTGCAGAGACTGGAAGAGCAAGAGAGAAGGCACCGAGAAGAAAAGGTGGAGCTGTCTGTCTGTCTGTCTTGCTCTTTTATTTCTCTTATTTCTTTGGGAATGAACCCAGGCCTTCCGTCCTCTATGTATAATATCTGGAGCTGTTCTTTAGTCTTTTGGCTACCTAATATATTACATTCAAGCTTACATTAGGCTAGTGATCTTTTTAAATACATGTGAAGAAGACCTGCAGTATGTGTCGCTCAAGCCTTTCCTGCAGATCATAAATCTCTCGTGGTTGACTTATATTTTGTAAGTTCCAACTCCTAGTAATGTATTTTAGTCAGCTTCCAAAAGCTCCCAGTGAAATGCAGGTTCCTATATTACATGTGTCCAAACTGGACGATGCTGTTAACTAACAAGAGTTTGGAAGGAGCATTAGAGAAAGAAATACCATAATTAGCCATCATCCAGTAGCAGAAAGATGAAAGGAAGGAAAGAAGGAGGGATGCTGGGGGCTAGTGGGGTAATGAGCAGAGACCTGAAGAGAGTGCTAAAAGTCTTTCTCTTGGTGGTCAGGACCTGGTTTCCAAATTATGTTTTATGAACCTTCAATAAGAAAAGTTTTATAACTCATTTTAATAAAGTGTAGCCTACAGCTACAAAAATCTATATTTAATCATATTTAAGGGCCTTTCTGTTATTGACAGTGGCTGTCACTCTTTCTTGTATGCTGCATAAACAGAAAGTAGTGCCAGAATACTTACACAGTGATAATGACTTCCCAAAGAGCCCAAATCACTGTGAAGAAAAGTATGTATATTTTCTGGAAAAGTCTTCTCAATACTTAATCAACTGGATTTTATATTTTCTTCCAGAATTACTAATAATTTTATGAAGAACATGGGACTCATAGTGAGAAATGTTCCTGTGCAAATCTTTGCTTGCATATATAAAATAAACACTGACTGCAGAAGCTATGTTGAAATAATATATATATATATATATTGAAAAACTAGAATATAAGTCATCTAGATTTGTACATGTTTTTAAACCTTGAAAATAGATTATTTGAAAAATAAGTTAATGCTGCCACTTCTATATAGGCACATAGAAAAGCATTCATTATCTCTATAGACGTTATGTGACCTAAAGGAGAAAACCACACAAAACAACAAGCTTTTGTGATCTTCAAAACCATTTCAGCTTTATTAATTCAAATAGATACTAAACACAAATCAAACCATTGGCCTGTGTTCTTTGATGGAAGTACATAAGGATAAAATTTCGTATTAGTACTACTTTATGATGTTACTAATAAAAATGCATGTGATTATCTATCATAGTTTTAGACAAGGTCTAAACAACTGTATAACCCAGGATAGCATTTAACTCACCCTTCTCCTGCCTCAGTCTCCCAAGTACAGGCATCAAATATCAAAGGTGTGTGCCATTGCATCTAGCTGCCATTATTTTTTTAACAGCTTGCATGCAGTTAAGCATAGAAATTATTTTACTTGAAAATGGGTCAGGAGATGAGTTTTACCTCAGGTTCCTTTATTTCTTCATAAACTTATTGCCCACTAATTGCTCAAACACGTTGCATTGCAGTGAGTCCTTGACAGACACTGTGCTGAGCTCTTTTGGCAGCTGTAGACTTCCACACACAGCCTCACTAGTTCCAGTGCTGGAGAGGACAAACTGTTCAGACATCCATTTGCAATGACATCTCTCCCTTGACAGGAACGGCGTAAGAAACAGCAGTGGGAAATCATACATAAGCACAACGAGACATCACAGAAGATCTCGGCGCGTGCATTTGCGCAGAGGTACCTGGCTGACCTTCTCCCATCTGTCTTTGACAGTCTCAGGAACAGTGGCTACTTTTATGATCCAATTGAAAGAGGTTTGTGGAGATTTTTGTTAGATTCATTCTGTTATACTGAAAATATTCTCACTGCTTCAAATTTATTTAATGTGTATGATTACTGTCCTAACTTTTTTTTGGTAATCTAGGTCAGCCTTAAGCTCATGATCCTCCTGCCTCCTCCTCCTCCTCCTCCTCCTGGGGGCTGGAAATACAGGTGTGTGCCGCCATGCACTGCCTCATGGCCGTTTTTATTTTAAATTGGAATTTTTATATTTCTGAGACAAAAAGTCAGTTATAGTTGTTTAAATATTGTTCATAATAGGTATCATGCCCTCTAAATAGTGCCATTATTGGATATCAAGAAAATTGTAAATATTTAAAGCAGTGTATTATAAAAGTGTCAGTTTAGGACATTAGCATCTCTTTATTGAGAAGCAGGATGATATATTAGAACAATGGACTTGATGTCAAATCATGAGTTTAGGCTCCAGTTTCATTAACTTTTATGACCTCCAGTTTCTTCATATTTGAAATGGTGAATTTTTAGGAATTAAATCATAAAGTACATGAAATTTTATATGCATAGATTCATTCTATAAGTTCTATTTCACTAGAGAGCCTTGGCTACCACATTTTTTGGCATTAGATGTGGTTCTAGAGCAACAAAAGTATAAGGATGAATATTTTTAATTACTTGGAACATTCCAGGCAGTAGTGGCACAGTCCTTTAATCCAGCACTAAGGAGGCAGAGGCAGGTGGATCTCTGAGTTTGAGACCAGCCTGGTCTACAGAGCAAGTTTCAGGACAGTAAGGGCTACGGAGGGAAACCCTGTCTTGAGAAATCAAGGGAAAAAAAGTATCTGGAACAATTTTCTGATTCCAACACATTCAGTTACTAAAGTCTTTTTTAGAATCTGCATGGAGGGCAGTAAAAACCTGTGACGTGAACTGTTTAACAGACTTATCTAGACAAATGCACTAGGTTGGCCTACTGTAAGAATCAAAGAATTTATTGACACTGTATATGAAACCTAGACAATTTGTGGAAAAAATAGGAATGATTATGCTGGTTGGTTGCTCCTAGCTTCTCTGGGTAAATTGACAAATTTACCCAGTGGGTTCCATGATAAAATTAGCCAACTGCTACCATCTCAGGTGACAAAGGACAACAGTGAACTCAGTGATAAAATTGATTTGCGATGCACATAAGTTAGAGGTTTCTGAGTAAATGGGAAGAGAATCTTTCTCCAACAGTCACAGAGCTGAAGCTGCAGAAAATCAGACGGAAGCCCTCACTGTAAGATTGGCCAAATTCAACAAATATTCAAGTGCCAGTTTCTGGCTGTTGATGGCTTGAAAACACAGGCACTATTGGTAAAGAAGGACACGCTGTCACTTGGGATGGAGATGTGTGGGAGATCCCCACTGCAGCTGAGAACTGAACCCTTTAGTTCTTGAGCATTTATCTCACCCTCAGAAGTCTCTGCACCCTTAGCAAAATATGGAGCCTTACCCCTGTACCAAGATCTGTGTTAGTCGGGGCTCTCTAGAGAGGCAGGGCTGATAAACACAATGAGTCTATTATATAAAAATGGTACTTGTCAGAGTGGCTTATCCAATAAGTAGTTTGGACCATGAGGCTGGATGTCTCATCTGGTCTTCAGTAATCATTGAAATCCTGATGTAGGCTCTAATACCAGGGAAGGGATGAACTTGCCAGTGAGCCTGAGGGCAAGCAGACAAGAAGCAAAAGCTTCCTCCTCCCATGTCCTTTGTATAGGTTGCCACCAGAAAGTGTGACCCAGGTTTTAGGTGGGTCTTTCCACCTCAAATAATCCAGCCAAGGAAAGAGCCCTCACAAGTGTGCACAGTTGCTTCTGCCTTAGTTAATTCCAGATACAGTCAAGTTAACAACCAAGAATAGCCAGTTCAGCTGTGTTTAGGTATCAAGCTGATATGGAACTGCAGCATTGTTCTGCTTCCATCCTTTCTTGTGTTCTAGCTAGGTGTGTCAGTCAGCTGTCACCATGACAAAACACCTGGGGTCATCAGTGGAAAAGGGTGAAAGATTGATATTAGTTCAGGGTTCAGGAATTCCAACACAGATCCACACATAGTCACTTGACTCCATTGCCTCTGGGCCTGTGTGGGAAATCAAAGCTGTCACGGTAAACAAAAGGGGCGTGGTCCCAATGTGCCCTTCAAGAACACACTCTTCCTCAACTAGGCCCCACCTCCCAACACACCATCATCTGGGAACCATGAGTTTTGGGGAAATAGTTAAGATCCAAACCATAGAGTAGACTTCTTACTATCAGTCACAGAAAATAGTAATGTTTTAGTTTTTTGACTGTACCTCAGATATGCTATATATAAGAGCAAATACTGCATTCTATCACTCTCTGTTATCATCCTATTAAATAGATGCCCTAAAAACCATCTTGAAACTTTGAGTGTAGATTTAATGGGCAGTCTTGTGCTTGCACAGTGGGTTTCCCACTGAAGTTGGAGCAAAGTTTCTACTGATAGAAGCACTTAGTCTCCACCTCACCAGCAGTGCTTTTTAGATCACCCCTTCCCGGATACCCTTTCAGCTGGTCAGTTTCCATTGGCTCTGCCCTCAAGGGTGACTTCTCCTTCCCAGCAATGTTTATGTCCTGGCTTTCACTCCACTTCAGTGGAGTTCCCAGATCAGCATCTTCTCTCTGCCCTCCCACATTGACCCATCCAGCTCTGGTTGTGCCTATGGGCCCAGCTGTATTTTGATTCTGTGGAAAACCTCATGATTTGTAAAATACCACTTCTAATGAGAAGGGGAGTTGAGCAGAGCATATAGAGAATATATATGGACAGAATATGGCAAAAGTTGTTCTGTGTGAGTCTATTAATGGTTTATGTTGGGAAGATAGTGCTGCTGAGCAGTTACATTAGGAAGCAATAATGTCTAATGACTTGCAGAAATGGCTTAATGAAATTCTTTATTGCAGACATTGAGATAGGATTCCTTCCATGGCTAATGAATGAAGTTGAAAAAACTATGGAACACTGCATGGTGGGAAGAACTGTGCTTGACAGTAAGTTATTTTATATGAAAGCTGTTTCTAAACTTCTCAGTGGGGAAGAATAGTTGAGGAGGAAACATTAGAGTTGGTGGTGGTTCTCAAACTTGGTTTATCGGTTGCATTAACAAGGGTGCAGTTTCCACCCTCTGTTGATCTGGGCTTTCTATAGTTTCATCATAGAATATCTTCTGTTGTTGCTGTGGACTTGGTATTCAGAGAAGCCAAGAACATAGCCTTTTCAGTGCATTAATTGATAGTCGTTGAATATGATAAATTGATAAAGCTTAATGGGAAAGGAAAGGCCTACATGATGCTTTCTGCTTATCGATAAAGTGTGGAAACTCATTATGACCTCTGAACTTTTCAGTGCTGATCCGTGAAGTGGTTGAAAGAAGGCTAAACAATTATGAGCATAAGGAAGACACACAGCCCTCTATGAGGTCGGATGATGTGTTTCGTGGTCCTAACACAGTGGCAGATCCCTCGGTGAGTTTAGAATTACAGGAGTCAACCATATCCCAATCCCAGAAGTCACTTTTAGACAAACACTCCCAAGAAAGTAATCCCACGGAAGAGGGGGAGCCTGTTTCGAAGAATGACCAAGGAGAACCGAAGGAGTCTGGACAGGAGGAGCTGTCACAACCAGAAGGATCATGGGAGCAAGAAAGCAACTCAGCAGGTGGTCAGTAGTGATACAGTCAGGTACTAGTGCATGTGACCCCAGACTTTAGAAATTATGGGATATTTATCCACCAAATCTTTCTGTCTAATTGACTGAACAAATTATGATTAAAAAATAAAACTAATAAAAAAGACATTTTCATTTATTTAACAGAATATTCAAAGACCATATTGTCATACTAATAATCTTGTGTAACCTCTAGTTTCCCATCACTGTAAGTGTATTTTTTCTTAATCCTCCTAATTTTGTGAATTAATTCCTTTTTGTTAAGTCTCATATCTCATGTTAGATAATCGTGCTGTCAGCCATTAAGCTTGTCTTCTCTGTAGGAAACTAGTATACCCTCACTGGGTAAAGAAACCCTGTGTGTTCCTGAAGGCTGAGGTGCCTCCTCCCTGTGAGGAGCAAAACCCGAGCCATGTTTGGCTAATTAAACACCACCCTTCTACCTTCAGGATATAACTAAAGCTTACTGACTGCTGTCAACCCATTACAGAATCTGGCTTCTCTTTTTTGAATTAGCAAAGGTTCAGGCAACAGCAGAAAAGCAAACACCATCTCTCTCCCTCCACACACACAGCCTCTGTTGTCAGCTGGTTAGAGGTACCCAGGCCTTTTGTGGGTTATTTAGGTCTATTCCTGTTTCAACATTTAGAAAGTATAGGCTTTTACTTTGTAACTAATAAATGTGTTGTTTACATATTTTATTCTTGGCCAAATAGTATGTCTTCTTTCCATACTAGCTTACATAAATGGCTTGTCTCTTTAAAATGTGGCAAGGTATTGGGTACTGTAGACTGCTGTGGTGTACACAGGGGAGTTACACTTGACTATTAGCTCATTTACACCATTTCCTGCAGTAGTGAAAAGCACAAAGACTTCGTCACAGTCTTAACTACTACTGGCAATGACTGAAGTCTTGTGTGTCATCAGGCAGGCATTCGGTCTAGCCTTAGACTGCCGGAGGAGATAGAATCTGCAGTCATTTGAATGGGGTGACTTATTTACGTATCTACTCTTAATTTCTGAAGACCAGTGCAAGAATGTGTATGTGATTATAAACATGGGTGCTCCTCCTCCCTAAAAAACCCTTTCCCAAATCCATGTCTGTTTTGTTCTGTGACCCCCCTGAGCTTAACTGGGGTCATCTGTGTGACCATGGGTTTGGAACTGTCCATTGGAGCCTGAAGGGCTCACCAGTTGGTACAACTGAACAAATGACTCCCGTTCTCCCAGAGTCTTGTCAGTAGCCAGTAGTCAGGGGGCCCCATGACTTCCTCCCGTCTTCATGACTGTGACAGGGCAAGTCTTGTGCAGATCCAGTACAGATAATCGCAGCTGTTGTGAGTTCAGGATTACAGTGGCTGTGTTGTATTCAGAAGATGGATTTTCATACCCCTTGTCTGTCTTCCAGCTCTTACAGTCTTTCTGCTCCCTCTTCTTAGTGGCTCTTCAGGAGAGGTTAAATACCTTGTTAGGGCTGACCTCCCAATCATCAGCTGTTCTCAACAGGGTTTCTTTATTCCCTGTAAAGAGAGACTTCTCTGATAAAGCTTAGAGTCCCCTTTGTCTTGTGTGCGGGTATAAATGAAGTATTTAGAAGACAGCTTAAGCTGTGCCAGTTTAACTAAACAGTAGTCAATCCCTGCTAGAGCTTGGGACTTCCTCGGCCATTTGCTCTGATCGCTTTGCAGATGTTTCACTAGACATACACTGTATGCTGTATAATTCAATGATTTATTGAAACATGTGTAAATCCAGAGTCCCCACATTGAGACAGGCTTAGCCTTGTCCCCAATCTGCTGATTCCTAGAGAGACAAAGGTAAGTGGGAGGTCAAGGTATTGTACCGGAGAGAAAGAAACCAATTTTTTATTATCTAGAAACAAGAATTTTTTTAATAGTTATTTATTATACAGTGTGCTGCCTGCATATGTTCCTGCAGGCCAGAAGAGGGCACCAGATCCCATTACAGGTGGCTGTGAGTTAAACTCAGATCCTCTGGGAGAGCAGTCAGTGCTCTTAACCTTGAGCACTGACTCCAGCCCCTGGAAACAAGAATTTTAAGTGGAAAGTTTGAGTTTTCATTAAGTTTATGAAGTTACTTCAGTCTCGTTCAGGGTGTTATAAAAGCTTGTGTCTGAAAGACTTGAGTGTAACCACCAGCTGTTGTACAAAGGGGTAGACTGTAGACACTTTGATGTTATTTATTTACCAGGAATCTACCCCTCCTCCTATTTCAGCTAGCACTGAGGTAACAGGAGGTAAGTTTCTCATGGTGCTGCCCAGATCTAGCCAGAGTCTGGCCGTTTTAACTCATATCTGAAAATAGAGTTCAAAACAAGTATTTGTCAGTATGATTTTTAGAAAACAAACTTTAGAGTATATTAATGATCATATTTACCACTAGGGGTCAGTAAAGCCCTGTGTCAGTTAACTTTGAATTCAACTTCATATGTAATTTAATGACCATAAGAAAGCTTGGTGTGCAGATAAAATCTCATTATGTACTTGTGCCACAAGTACATTCAGCCATAGAGATAAATGGAGTCATCCCACTGGTAGGAAAAGGGACGCAGCTGGTTATTACTATTATGGTAAGCAAAATAAGACAGACTCAGAAAGACAGGTGCTGAATTTTTCTCTTATCTGTAGACTTTAGCTTTAAATTTGTGTGTGTACATCTGTGTATATCTGTGTTTGTGTGTATCTGTGTGTGTGTGTGTGTGTGTGTGTGTGTGTGTGTGTGTGTGTGTGTGTGTGTTTTGTCTGTGTTTACCTGTGTGTGCGTAAAGTAGAAAAGGAATTGTGAGGCAGGGGAATGACTTTAAGGGAGGCGAGGGAGTAAGGAGAGAGTAATGTGAGAGGTGAACACAGAAGAGGCAGATGGTGTTCCTGGAGAGAAGGGGACAGTAAGAGAGGGAAAGAAGGAGGGTGTGGGAAGAGGATGGATGTTTGAAAATGAGCTTCATCATTTTGTGTGTAGGGAAAGCATTTTAAAATGCAGTGCAGCCCTTGCAGGTCCAGACTCCCATTGAGTATTTGCCTTGTTGTAACGTCGTCTGCCAGCTTTGTTGTGGTGCCAGGCTCTTAGATGATAATTTAGGCTGGACTCCCGCTGTACTCACTACCTTCAGTCTTCATCCCAGTCTGGACCCTTCAGAGACCCCATTCTAGCCAGCTCATTTCAGTGACCCCATCTGTGCAGGCATGCCATGAGCACTCTGTGAGGCACTCTGTCACAGGACAGCTTTCATCCTGAGGGCTTCAGACTTGGTAGCCAGCACCGTCACATACCAAGTGACCTCGCAGCCCTAATCCTTCTTTACTCACTCTAAAAATGAGGGTGGTTTTTTGTTTGGTTGTTTTTTTGTTTTGTTTTGTTTTTTTGTTGTTTTTTTTTAGTTTTCTTTTTTTAATTAATTTATTATATATACAACATTCTGTTTCCATGTATATCTGCACACCAGAAGAGGGCACCAGATCTCATAAGGGATGGTTGTGAGCCATCGTGTGGTTGCTGGGAATGGAACTCAGGACCTCTGGAAGAGCAGTTGGTGCTCTTAACCTCTGAGCTATCTCTCCAGCCCCCCTTTTTTTTTGGTTTTTCAAGACAGGGTTTTCTGTATTGCTTTAGAGGCTGTCCTGGAACTTACTCTATAGACCAGGCTGGCCTCAAACTTGCTGAGATCCACCTGCCTCTGCCTCCCGAGTGCTGGAATTAAAGGCGTGCGCCACCAACGCCCGGCTAGGGTGTTATGTTTTGCTTTTTACTTCAAGAGCTAGGAAACAGTTCTTTCATACTCAGTTCTGTCTCCCTGGCCCAGGCAGTGGTAGATGCTTAGTCAGTTACTTGCTCTCAATGTTAGGAGTCTTTGTATATCAAATTAAAAGCTATCCCAGAGCCCAAGTAAAGGCAACTGCCATCAAGCCTGACACTCTTGAGTTCAAGCTCTAGGACCCACACAGTAGGAGGAGAGAAATGACTCCTTCAAGTTGTCATCTGACCTCCACGTAGGGTCTGTGGCATGAACATGCACACACACATTTACACTAAATATATAAAAAAAATGTTTAAAGCCTTCCCATTTCTAACCTTAGTTGTAATCATGGAGACATGATTATGGGGGGGGCAGAATTTTATTATCATATCACACAGTCATCTACCCCAGTAAGTTTCTCTTTTTTCCTTAAGTGTTCTCTCAGTGAACTATCACTCTTCCAGTTTTTCCTCATATGGCATAGCCCTCACCCTCTACTACCGTGCAGCTTCTGTTTATTCAGGTTCCTCTCATGTCTTTGCTCATATGCTATTGTAGCTGTAACCTAATGCACCAAGGAGTATTATTAAGACCCTTACTCCCATGACTTAGATACCACCAACAAACGTCCTCTACCTCCAATATATACAAACACATCTACAACAGTGGTTCTTAACCTGTGGGTCGTGACCCCCTTTGGAGAGGGTGAATGAACCTTTCACAGGGCTCTCCTTAGACTATTGGGAAACACAGTTATTTATATTACAATTCATAACAGAAGCAAAATTACAATTACGAGGTAACAATGGAAATAATTGTTGGGATGATCACAACATTAGGAACTATATTAAAGGGCCAAAGTATTAGGAAGGTTGAGAACCACTGTTCTAGAACACAGGGAGAAGGTCAAAGTAATATTGAGTAAGTACAACACCACAAAGTCCACACACAGTGCCTTGAACCTTCATGGCCTACTCTAACATATTGCTAAACATTTTGACTCTTGGTAAGTAACTCCACAGCAAGTTAAAGGTGACATATAAGGTCACCTTATTGCTATGAGCATACCCATAGAGCTAATAATCACAAGAGAAAAGGCATAGAAAGACATATCCTAAAGTATAACAGTCTAGGCTAAAACAAAACAATCTTCAGTCCATCCTAAACATGCCATTATATTAAGGGGCAGTTCAGGAATTATCATAAATAGAGAGGAACACACCAGCACCACCACCTCAAATGGCAGAATAAGGACTTCTCAAAATTTGCTCCTCCACAAAAGCAATGGGGGCAGGTGGGCAAAAATTACCCAAATCAGCATGTTTGAAAGTCTGGACTTTAGTCAGACTTGCAGCAATGATGCCTGCTTGTTACTGGAAACAGCAAGCTCGATGGCATTTGCCCTGTCTTAGCCTTGTTTCAGCCCCACGGCCATGAAGACCAGCGGGCTCAGGCCATAACAGCTGACACAACAAGTAGCCTAGCAGTCACTGAAAGGAGCAAAGTAGGCTCAGTGTCCCTCAAAGCCACATTCCAAAAACATTTGTCACTATTTGACTTTGTGTCAGCTCCCTGGAAAAGCCCATTTTTAGGGCCTGACTTTATTTGATTTGACTCAGTTTGCTCATTAACAAAGATCCTAACACCAGGGCATTGTTATTAAATAGCTTAAACCAAGAGTGAGTATAATATGACATTTACCTAAGATGTAGACAACAGCAGAAGCAGTAAGAAGGGGATAGAGAACAGGTAGATGAGATAGCCATGGGGAGATTTGAGAACCGCTGACATACCTGGGAATCTGTGTGTAGGTGACTGTGCAACACCCAGAGAAGACTTGAGATAGGATCAGTCCTGTCTGACTGACCTTGAAGGTTGATACAAATAGGAGTTGAAGGCATACCCCAACCCATACAGAGCTTCTCAGCAAAGGGTGGGAGACAATGATTCCCTCAAGTCTAGGGCCAGCCACACAGCTGGGTGGGTAAAGCCACTTGCACCAAGCAAGTTCAATTCCCTGAGATCCACATAGTGGAGGGAGAGTACTTTAGAGTAGCATGCACTCCCCCAAAACACAGAAGAATGTTTTCTTAAAGAAACACTTTTAGTATGTATTCTAACTGCTGACCCACTAACTTTACTGAACAGACCCCAATGGTCACAGACATCAGAGAAGTGAAATTGACAGCAGTTTTGCAGGAAGGTTTTTATAACTAAAATATAAACCACAACAAAAAGCCCAAAGTAGGGATGGGACAGGAATCTATCTTCCAGTATACTGTGTTATACTTAAGATGTCCAGTACCGGAGGGGGGGGGGTGCTCGCCTTTAATCCCAGCACTCAGGAGGCAGAGGCAGGCAGATCTCTGTGAGTTCAAGACCAGCCTGGTCTACAAAACCTAGTTCCATGATAGCCTCCAAAGCTACAGAGAAACCCTGTCTCGGAAGAAAAAAAAAAAAATGTCCAGAACACACAAAACTCAGAAAGTGTATCTGTGCAAAAGTGCAGTCTGCAGAAGCTGTGTAGGCAACTCCAGATTTTCAGATTACCAGAAAAAAATACTTGAATCATCTCTGTGTTCAAAGAGCTGAAGGAAACAAAAATGTCCAGAGAACGAAAGTATGAGCATGTGGTCTCATCAAATAGCAAAATGAGTGAAAAGTGAGAACCAGTGTGTTAGAGAGATGGTTCAGAAGTTAAGAACACTTGCTGTCTTCAGAGCCTAGACAGCAAAGGAAAGAAAAGGAAGCTCTTGCACACTGTTGCTGAGAAGGTAAACTATGACAGACATTAAAGAAAGAGTATGGAGGGCCGGGCGTTGGTGGCGCATGCCTTTAATCCCAGCATTCGGGAGGCAGAGGCAGGTGGATCTCTGTGAGCTTGAGGCCAGCCTAGTCTCCAGAGCCAGTGCCATGATAGGCTCCAAAGCTACACAGAGAAACCCTGTCTTGAAAAAAAAAGAAAGAAAAAAGAGAGTATGGAGGATCCTTAGAAAACAACAGAACTACTGATCAGCCAGCAATCTCATACTCAATATTCACTCAGTGCAACACCTGCATTCCCATTATAGCAATCCTCACAGGAGACAAGATACAAACCAGCATGGATGGATGGATTTTTTTAAATGGAGGATGTATATATAATGTTACCATATTCAGCCACACAAATGAAATCCTGTCATTTGTAGCAATGTGGATGGTGTTGGAGACACCAAGAACAGGAATATACATTTACATCTTCATGATCTAAAAGCTAAAATTTTATCTTCTAAATGTAGAGACCCTCACAGTGGTTATTGGAGTGTGGGAAGGATAAAAGGACAGAAGAGAGAAAAGTTGGCTATTGGGTACCAAACTACAGTTGTTAGGAATATTAGTGTTCCAAGCATAGCACAATTGGGAGATTATAGATTGTAACAGTTTATTAGGCATTTGTAGATAAAGGGAGTGTGCAAAGAATAAAATGTTTATTAAAAAATAAGTGATAAGATGTTAAAGACTTCCAACACAAATGTAAAAGTTTGATATAGAAATATTCATTAACTTAATCATTACAGATCATGTACATATATCAAGTTATCACACCTACCTCCCATAAGTATGTAATTTAATATGTCAATAAAAGTAAACTTACCTGTCATAGAAAACAAGAGAACATATTCTAAAGAAAAACCTGCATCCCAAGCCAAGATGTACCAGCTCCTGGACATGTCTTTGATGAAGTTAAAAAAAAAAGAATAAAAATCTCAGCATTAAATAAAGAACCAGTTGGTATTTTAGAACTGAAAAACAGCTCAGCCTCCCATTTGTCTATAAAACAAACTCAGATCAAGGGCCGATACTCTGTAAAACCTTCTTGGGCTTCAGCATCCGGCAGCTCACACATTGGGCATGGGAAAGAGGAAAACTCATGAAGAAAAGAGTAGATGCAAGGATAGTTTCCCCTCTGTTCACAGTGACTGTGGCTGAACAGAGCTAGCCTTTTTGATTCCAGGACAGGGAAGTTGGTCCTGCACCCTTCAGTGGACGCGACCTACCACAGATAGAAGTACCATGCCTCCTTTGGCCCAGTCAGGTCTTAGAACAACAAGCCTTATTGCTTTAGCTGTATATGTAGGTGGGCCAGTGGTTTCCAGTGAATTACACCAGGATTTACTTCACTGTCTTAAGACTTTGGCTATTGGCAGCCTCTGGAGTGAGACTAGCTCCTAATGATCACATGACACAGGACCAACCCCATCTCTGGAAGGCTGGTCTGCAAGAAATGAGTACTGGATAAGTTGACTCTGGCCAGGCGGTGGTGGCGCACACCTTTAATCCCAGCACTCGGGAGGCAGAGGCAGGCAGATCTCTGTGAGTTTGAGACCAGCCTGGTCTACAAGAGCTAGTTCCAGGACCAGCCTCCAAAGCCACAGAGAAACCCTGTCTCAAAAAACAAAACACAAAAACAAAACAAAACAAAAAAAAAAAAGTTGACTGACATCATGGTTCTCCTTCAAATCCAAAGTATGCATCATTCCTAGATGTCTCAACTAGACCTTCTCTAACTCTAAAGCAGCAAGCACTACAGGGCAGAGCATAAGCCACCCAGCCTGTTCCATCAGTTGACTCTAATGGTTACCTGTGGGTCCAACTCCATGACTTGCAGATGTCCAGGCCTTTATCTCATGTCCTGTTTTACATTTGGTTTCCTGTTGATGGTTCCCACAGTGGACACTTACTGTTTTTTCACACAGATCAGAGATCTAGCCTCAGAGGTATGTGACCTTCAGAGCCACATAGAACCGGTACTCAGAAGGGTTCCCAACAACACTTGATGTTCTATGCCATGCTCTTAAAACTCTTAATCTTTAAATAAGGGTTCTGTGTTTTCATTTGGCACTGAGCTCCTCAAATAGCATAGTCAGGCCTGTCCAGAATGTTGTAGGGAAGCATCCAGCCTTCTTCCTTATTCCTGGATTTTTCTTCCTCACCTCTGAGGAAGTGTTGACCCTATCCAACACTGCAGGGTAGACACACCCATGACTGGCCCTGAGTCTGAAATGATCTTGTCATCTAGAACCACCATGCCCAGTCCAATCCACTCAATATTAGTGACTTGGTAAATCTTACTAGCCATTGATCAAGCATAGCTGAGAATGGTATTATTATGGTCAGCTCAATTACACAGAACCAAGAATGGAACCACTTATGGAATGCAGGCGTCTTCTATGTTCCACCAGAATATTCTCCCATTACAAAGGGAGAATACCTTGCCCACTGAAGCTGGCTTCTCAGAGACCATGAGAAGGGGCTGCCACAGAGCACTCTTGGATGGCACCTTGACAGGATGAGTGTGGCCTGCTCAGTTTCAGGGCCAGTCATCCACTCCCAGCAGGCAGGCAGTCTCAGCTGTATTCCACAATGTTATCAGCGTTTATCTGCGAGTTTTTACCAGTTTGACTAACCCATGAGGCCCTTGAGGACCAAGATACATTTTGTTTGCATTCTCAGTATCCACATAGCAGGGATCTAACAATATTTGTTGACTGGATAAAGGAAAGGAGGATTAGCCAGGCAATGTTGACCTTAGTGTGGTCAGACTTTAATCCTGTCAAGCTCAATTCATTTGTTTTCTGTCTTTTTCTAGCCCCTCGATGTGAGATAACATGGGCTTCCGGCTCATCTCATTTCACAAGTCATATTTTTAGCTTGCAAATGGCAGCTGGTCAAACGACCATTCCATTTGCCTTTTTGTTCCATAGAACTTACAATTCTGTTGTGCCAGCCTGGCTTTCAGGTCTTTCCCCTGCCCTTGATTCTCCCTGTATCTGTTCTCCACTTGTTTCTGAGACAGGACGCTAATACATTCTTCAGGAGCTGGGGATGTGGCTGTCAGCAGAGTGCTTGTCCAGCAGGCCTTTAGCCCTGGGTTTCGTTCCCCACACTGGATAAAGTGGATGTAGTGGAGAATGAAAAGTTTAGGGTCATCCTCATTGACTTAGTGAGTTCAAGGCTAGCCCTGGGCTATATGGAACCTTTCCTCAATACTAAAACTATTACTACTAACAATTTATTTTAGAAATTACGCACATCATAAAATTCTTCAAAACTGCTTCTCCGTTAACTCATGCCTCCCTTTTTAGTCATCTTGCTGGAATGAACCAGCAAGTGCCATAAAGTGCCATAAAGGTGATTGCATATGGCTACTGGCTTCCCCACCCCTGTGATGGCCATGTCCCCAGGTGTTTAGATGAGACCCCCTTCTCAAAGGAAGCGGGGTCCCCAAGGCCAGGCATCATGCGGCTTGTGCTTTGTGCTGCCTGTCCTACAAGAAGGTCCTGGCTTCCTGAGGCAGCAAGAGAGAAGGAAGAGCAGGGTCGGCCTGTGCAGAAGGTGCTGTGTGTTGTACCGTGTCCAGGCAGGAGAGGCTTCGAGGGCAGTGCTCAGGAGTCTGACCTAATCTCCCACAGTTGGAGTTAATTGCCCTTGAATGGGTTTATTGCAAAGCTTAAAGTACTGCCCAATAATAAATAATGCATTTATGTACTAGGTCACAGCAGCCACACTCAGGGTATCTATCCCACAGCAGGAAGGACATCTCAACTACTCTGCTCCACACAGCTACGTCCTGTTTCCCATGGTCCCTGCTGGCAGAGCTGGCTGCTGCGCTAAGTGGCCAGCAGTGGTACAGCATCCAGTTCATCAGCCCAGGTAGCTAAAGGGACTAGGTTCCCAACCACCAGTGTCAAAGTGGAGTTCTCGCCATCAGTGTATGCTTCAAAAGAACCTCAGCCAGCTCCCACCAGGGGCCAAGACTTAAGATGCCAGAGGACACACAGTTGTGCTTGGATACTGAACAGAACACTGGCAGCTGCCAGACAAGCCTTGCCCTACCCTGCCTTCTCTGCGGTTCCAGGCTAGCAGTGCCTTCCTGTAGAAGGGAAGCGGCAAGCACATGGCCACCACTTCACCTGGAGGACCTTGATGGCAGATTCTCCCTGCTGCTTGCCCACTGGCTTCTGAAGGGCAGAGACAACAGGAATCTATAGCAAGCAAGGTAGAAAGAGACAGCACCCTGCCTGCAGCTAGCTGATGGAGAAAGTGGGAGGTCTCCAGGCAGATGGGGAGGGGGCATTTGTTTGTTTGTTATGTGTTTCACTATAATTTTTAAATACCCAGAAAAGTTGCAGACTCTGTCTAGGACTTCATCTGAGAGGGAAGAGGGAGCAGCTCTCCAGATACTTAATTGCTGCTGCCAGCCCCTGTCTCAAGTCCAGCCTGTCCTATAATGTGACCACACCATATAGAGCAAAGTGTACTGTTAGCCAGCGACGAAAGTGAAATTCTTATATCTGTTGTTTTGTTCTTTGCTTCACAGCCATTTATCTTCTCTAAACATAGCAAGAAGGGAGGGCAAACAGACACTCATAGAGCATTGGGTTTCTAAACAGACAACGCCATCAAGCTGCCACCTTATCATGGCCAATATTAACACTTGGCATCCAGCAGTATCCCAACAGGTCCTTTAATTGTATAACAGAGCCATTGTGACCTTTGGGGGAAACACAGTGTGGCTCCTCATGCTTTACACTGACCCCACTAGGAAGGTTCTGTAGAAGTTTAGACACGCCGCTGTGTAACAGGAACTGGAGCGTTTTGTACAATGCTGAACTGAGTTCATTTATGATAGTTATGAGATTTTATCATTTGTCTTTGTAGAACTACATCTGGTTCCATCATTTTTGAAAACTGAATGGAACGTTCATAGCCTGAGGTTTCATAGGTAACTGAGAGTCTCTGAAAACAAATTTTACTTTAAGACTTAATGTCTGACAGCTGAGAATTACATTAAAAACACTCATGAGCCCAGAAATGCAGGACAGGCAGACGCCATACGTGCTTGGCAGTCACATCATTAGAATATAGCACCAGTGTGCTAACATGGCATCCACCAGGGTCAAAGCACTGGCCAGCACTATCCAGACAATGGAGTCATAAAACACTATGGTTTTATCTGCACAGGGTCTGGGATTATGACAATATTATCTCTGATGGGTTATACAAACCATTATGGCACATTGTGTGTGGTTAGAAAATGCTAATTTTTTCCATGGGAACTGCTGCCTACTTAGACCCACTAGGCCTAAGCAACTTGCAGATTGGTTAGTCTGCTACACACCTAAATGAATCTATTTGATGGGTTGCTTTTGTCAAATGATTAAGTTTAGAAATACCAGTTCTTTCCAAAGATTATCTGCTTCATAAAGACTAATTGAGTATGTATGTACTACCGCTATTTTACTTCACTCCTCATCCTGGGTTGTAGAAAAGATTGCTTCATTCTGTCTTGTGTAGATTAACATTTTCTGGAGACAACTGGGGTAGATCTTGAGCAGGAAATGATATCGTGTTTCTATTTTTTAAAGATAGCTATAGCAAATCTGTAAGATTTTGGAAAAGAATGGAAATAAGAAGGTTAGTTGGTAAATTCAAAGTGTTGAGACAAGCGGGTAAAGGCTTTTCGAGGGTAGTGCTGAATGCTAGGGCCAGAGACACGACTGGGAGAGATGAGAAGATGTCTATCTGAGACAGGACCTGGGAGAGAAACTAGGTTCTGGTGAAGAAACTGGACTCCAAACTCAGTCTGGTTTTGCATTCCTGAAGTGGGTATTTGACAGTGTGGCATGTGCCTGATCAGGCTTCCCAGTCAGTGAAACAGGTGCAGGTCAAAGGGCCTTGCTGTTTCAGGCAGACCCAGTTTCTTTCCTCCTTTCAATGTGAGAAAGTCTAAAGAAGCAACTTAAGGAATTAATCTGGCTTGGAGTTTAAGAGATACATTCCTTTATAATGGGAAAGGTGTGGTGGCAGGAGAGGGAGCCCACTGACTGCATCTAAAGGCAGTGGGCTACCAGCAGTAAGATTCAAGCATCTGTGTGCAAAGTGCCCAGGATGATGTAAGTCAATGCGTAGGAGGCTTTGCCAAGTGTGGGCAGAAAGAGCCTGCTTAGTTCTCACTGCAGCCTCCCAAGAGCCCATGAGTGCCAAGGACAGAGCAATGGTGAAGATAGTTGATCCCCCATAATCTCGCTCTATACCCAGGGGAAGCTGAGACTGTCATTGGCCCAAACTCAGAGAAGCAGGAACTCAGAGGTAAGACCAATGTGCCTACCCTGCTGCTGGTCAGTAGTGATCAACTCCACAGTTAGAGAAACAGGAAATTTATCTAGGAAAATTGTGTTAATATTAGTCTTTAGAGACTTAGAAGTGACATACAAGTCCTGAGTTTCCAGATTCCCGAGAATGCCGCTTTATGGACCGTATGAACAGATGTCAGGTGGACCTTGTTTGAAATTTAGAAGTGACTATGTTCACGTGTTTCACACAGGACTTAATTACCTTCGTGTTAGTGAAGAGATGGAACAGGAGCTTACAAACATAGACTTCCCAGGATGGCAAGAGAGCAGCTTGTCAAGAAGTGTGGCTTTTGGTGGGGTGAATCCTAGCATTTGGGAAGCAGAAGCAGGCTAATCTATGAGTTTGAGGCTAGTCTGGTCTACACAGTGAGTTCCAGGACAGCCTGGACCCTGTCTCAATAAGAAAAGAAAAGAAAAAAGAAAAGAAAAGTGGCTTTTGTTTGTTTGTGTAGTATTTGTAAGTAAAATATCCCTGGTTCTATGAATATTTATCATTTCAAGCATGTGGATGTTCAAATGTTTAGGAGTGCCCATGTGGGGATGCTTATACATGTATGTGTGTGTGTGTGTGTGTGTGTGTGTGTGTGTGTGTGTGTGTGTGTGTGCGCGCGTGCGCGCGCGCGCGTGTGTGTACCTCAGTACTGGAATTAGAGACAAGTTGCAACACTCTGCTTGGTTTCTGTGTGAAAGCCAGAGATCCAGACCAAGTTCTCACATTGGCACAATCGGCATTTTGTTGATCAAGCTGTCCTCTGCCCTATGCCTACAAACCTCCTTAAATCTCAGGTGTCTATTTTTCAATCAATAAAGGCAACGAAGTTTACCTGAAATGGCTCACCTACTTCTGATCACTATATAAATAAGGAAGGTGGGCAGGCAGACAGACACAGACAGACAGACAGACAGACAAAACAACCTTATTTCCTCTAAGGGGAAAAATACTTAAAATTTGCAAACCTACTGTAATTATTATGCCTAACAAAGCCACAGTGCTGGAATGTTAATATGAACTATCATAAAGTATACAATAATTTTAGAAGATCCATTCATTACCTCATCAGAATTGCATCAATATTAGCCATCCATAAAGCATAAGTCATTATTACCTTTTTGTTTCTAGATTGGGATTTTTCAGAAGAGTCTAGCTACATAACCCCAGTCTGCCTAGACCTCATGATCCTCACGCCTCAGTCTCCCAGACCCTGGTCTTACAGGAATACCTTACCACAGTAGGCTGAGTCTGTTGTGCTAACACCCTTAATCCTTAACAATGAAAGCTCTGTGTCCTTCCTTCTGCTGTAGTCTGTCTCCTTGTCTACTTCCATGGAACTCTTGGCTGGATGCCAGTTTCTGAGAAGAGGAACTCATGGGAAATCACATTACCTGGTTACTGTTTTAGCTTTCTTCAGCAAATGACTGTCCTTCATTAATTCATATATTGTTTTTCTGTTTCTTACAGGCGTATTACTTTTTCCAAGACCAAGCTTCATCCTTACCATCAAGAAAATTTTAACAGTAGCCTTCCAAACCATCGGCTCATTTTTAATGGGGGGAGGGAGAAATGAAAACATAAAGGGTTTGTTTTTTCTTTTGTGTTTAATTTATTTACCTATTGTAATTATTCATTAAAATCTTTTTTAAGCATCATCGTTTTAATTGTTTTTAAGGAGCCATAAAGCGCCATCTACTCCTTTCAAAATGAAGAAATACAGATACAAAACCATTGTGTGTGAATCATGGTGATCTCCCACTGTGTACTGGGGGAGCTGCACACTGAGGAAAGAGCCAGAGGGAGAGGGTGCAGCTCATCTGTAGGCTTTGCCACTGAGTTAGTCAGCAGACACTCGTGTGGTGTGTGCTGTGTGTTGGGACCCATCATGGTGACTTAGAACACAACAGTGAGCAGACAGCTGAGGTGACACCCTTGCCTGCACTCTGGGCATTGCTAACAGTCCTGCCTCCCTCCCTAGGCAAACTTCTTAAGCCTCCTTACTGAGTTGACATACTCCTGAAGGAGCTCTTGGTTGGTTGGTTGGACAGTTGACTTGGGTACTGAAGACAATGTACCCAAGGCCACATTTAAAAAAAAAAACACCCCAAAAGTACTTTATTTTAATGTGTATATCTGTGCACTGCTGATACACCTGTGTCTTTGGAGGCCAGAAGAGGAGGACTGAAGTTACAGATGATTATAAACTAGCATGTGGGTGCTAGGAATTGAACCTGGGTCCTCTGGAAGAGCAGCCAGTGCTCTTAACCACTGAGCCATCTCTCTAGCCCCACTGGAAGCACTTTTTAAAGCAGTACTTTTTTTTTCAGTGGATACAAGTTATGATCCAGCCAGTCTAAGGCAGGGTCTGAACATTTTTTTTTTAAATCTTCATTTTGTGGGATGTGGAGTCACAGACAAACAGTTAAAGACCTCTGCAAACCATCTCTCAACTCAAGCACACTGCACAGGAAGCTGGCCTTCTGAAGAGAGACAGAAAGAAATGTCTTGGCAAACCCAAGTGACACTAAAGGCATCATGTTGAAGAAAGGGCATAGGCCTCACCCTTTTCAAAAGTAATGCCCTGAAATGGCAGGACTTCCTTCCAGCAAATTCCCTTCTCACTCAAAATACTTACAGATTTAGTTTCTGGAACCTGAAACCACACCATCTCAGCAAATCACAGGGGGGTGGATTACCCCAAAGCTAGAACGGACATGGGAGGGAAAGAAGGGTGATGAATTAAGAAATCTACCAGGGAGAGTGATGTCATGCTTGACATTAATAGCCAATTAAGGATCCCTTCTCCCGCCACCAGTATCTTCCCAGGCAGAAAGTTTAGAGATCGCCTTTGGAGTAATCCCCTTTGACTATGCTAGCCTTAGCTCAAAAGCTGATTGTACTTTCCTGGCCTACTTACTAACCCAACCTGACCATATGTTCAAAGGAACTACTTCTCAGTAATTACTCTAGTCTGGAGATCTAGTCTGGAGTCTAGTCTAGTCAGTTGGTACAGTGAGCGCCTAGCAGGAATAAAACCCTGGGTTCAATCCCCAGCAATGCATAAACCAAACACAGTGGTGCATGCATCACCAGCACTTAGAAGGTAGAGTCTGGGGGAACTGGAGTTCAAGGTCACCCTCAGCTATAACACTCCAGTGTCTGCAATCATGTACACAGATACAAGAGGATTCATCCTTTGGTGTGTTGTACAGATGCTCACAAAACCATGATGCTGTGGCCTTTTCCCACTTTAGGCAAAGGGTAGATGAGCTCCCACTATTGAAATACTTGCTCGTATTTAGTGGCTAAAACGAGTGAATTAGAACATTCCATCCAAAATATATTGATTTTAGCTGGGTATGGTGGAATACACCTTTAATTTCAGTATTGCACAGGTTGTTGAGGCAGGGGGTTCTCCAGGAGTTCAAGGCTAACCTGGACAACAGAGTAAAAACAAAAACAAAAAAAAAAAGTGTTCATTTTTATTATCCTGTGTTTTCATAAATTATGGCTCAATGATTGTCCCTTCATAGTTCTCCACACTCACTAAATGAAGTTTGTTCCAGCTCCATCCATCTATTCAGTCATAAGAAGGTGGGCTGAAGAGGTGGTGCAATGGTTAAATCATTTGTTGCTCTTCTGGAGGACCCAAGTTCAATTCTCAGAACTCAAGTTAGGACACATCATTAAAAATTTAATTTTTAAGTAAATTCCATTTTTAATTTTAATTTTTAATTTTGCACATAACATATTAGGTGTCATAGTGGGATTTTAAAACATAATTCTTTCTGTTAACCCTTTGGCCTTTTCTTCTTCAACCTCCTGCCACCCCTTGTTCTACCCTTCACATCCTCTTATCTGTTTTTATGTCATATGTTTTATTACCTACTCTCTGGTCATTTGATCTACACACATTCACACACACACAAACACACTCTCTCTCTCTCTCTCTCTCTCTCTCTCTCTCTCTCACACACACACACACACACACACACACTTAAAGTCAAGATATGCACCTGAGAGAGTACATGTAACTTGACTTGGGAGGGGGGACTGGGGTTGAGACAGGGTTTCTTTGTGGCTTTAGAGACTGTCCTGGAACTAGCTCTTGTAGACCAGCTGGTCTCGAACTCACAGAGATCCACCTGCCTCTGCCTCCCGAGTGCTGGATTAAAGGCGTGTGCCACCACCGCCCAGCTGTGACTTGACTTTTTAAATCTGGATTGCCTAAATTAATATTTTCAAGATCCATCCACTTTCTTATAAATTGCATGAACTCATTTTTCCTTATGGCAAATGAATTCACATTGTATAGATCGTGTAGAACACAATTTAATTACCCATCCATCTGCTAATGGACATCTTGGCTGATTCCATTTCTTTACTATCATGACCAAAGAAGTGATAAACATGAATGGGCAAACATCCCTAGGGATGGATACAGAGGACCCAGAGTCCCTTGTGTGTGTGCACAGGAATGAAATAGCTGGGTCATATGGTTGTTCTAACTTCTGGAGAAACTTCTTTACTTATCACAAAACACCTGAGAACATGAGAAAGGAAATGTTTATTTTCCCTTACAATTTGAAGGTGGAGTCCTTCACAGCAAGAAAACAGCAGCACTTTCAGTCAGAAAGAGATGAATGTTGGTGCTAGGTCACTTTCTGAGACTAAGACAAGGGGTGTCCCCCACATTCAGAGTGGGTCTCCCCACCTCAGCTCAGCATCTCTGGAGATGTTTACCTCCCAGGTTATCCTTACTCCCATGAGGCTGACAATAAAGATTAGCCTCCACTCGGTATTAGAGTTTTCACCTGGCCTCGTCTACTCAGAAAAGTTAGCGTTTCACTCATTTTCCCATGCACAATAGCCCAATCCATTTTGTTGCTAGACAGGATTCTATTCCGTCGATGAACCTTGATTCACCACTTGAGGGACACTAATGCTACACCCCAAACATTTGTCTCCCCCTCCCCATACAAAATGCAAACTTGGAACCTAGTACCCAGTGTGTAAGTATGAAGAAAGGGCCATCTACGGAAAATGATTAAGCCATGTGGGCTCTCGCTCTCATGAATGAGATTTATGCCTTCATAAAAGATTCTTAGACAAGCTCCCTGTCCCTTTCTGCCATGTAAAGGGGAAGCAATAAGTTGTCATTTGCGGAGCAAAGAGCAATCCCTTACCAGCCAGCCAAACGCAAAATCATCTTGGATTCCTCAGCCTCGAGAAATATGAGCAATTCATACCTGTCCCCTATAAACTATGCAGTCTAAGGTATGTTGCTATAGCTGCCCAGACTAAGATCACCTGGTCTTGTGACCCAGTACTTATTAGATATATGAGCTTCTGATTCCTATTAACCAAGTTAGTCAAACAGGCATGATGATTCATTTCCTCTCACATCTGAACTGTGGGCTGGTATCAAGTGTGGCAGGACACTCCCACAGGCGCTTCACACCAGAACTTTGGTAGCAGGCTCCCGCATCAGTAACAAGTTCCCAGGAGGAAACAAACCATCTTATAGGTCACCAATCCTCATCTAGCTGTGGTGTGAATTCGGATGAACTATTATTTCTTTTAAAATATCATAGTTCCTAAAGAGAAAAGCAAGTGGTAGCTGATGGATGGTGAGATAGATAGATAGATATAGATAGATAGATAGATAGATAGATAGATAGATAGATAGAGCTGGGCATTGTGTTCATGCCTCTAGCCCAGTCCTTGGGTGTATAGTCAGAAGATCAGGAGTTCAAGGTCATCTTTGGCTACACAGAAACTTTAGGACCATATGAGCTATATATAAGAGGCAGTGCTTCAAATAAAAGATACATACATGCAGGTATATATACATACATATGCACATAGAGATTACACAGACGTCTCTTGGTGTCCATGAAGAACTGGTTCCAGAATCCTATGCAAATATTAAAACCCCATAACACTCAAATCCTTAAATAACATGGTGGAGTAGTTTCATGTCCTGCTGTCTATGTTAAATCAACTCTAGACAACCTATAAAGCCAAACCATTTACAAATGGTAAATCAGCAGTTGTACTGCATCAACTAGGGAATGATGAAATAAACAAAATCTGTGTACATTCAGTGAAGATGCAAGTCTTAAAAAATATTTTCTAACCTTGCCTGGTGGAATCTGCCAATAGAGAAGCCATACCGAGAGAGGGCCAAGTCTATGTGGATGTGTGTATGGGGTGGGGCAGTGGGGAGATCTTGCTTTATGAGATTCTTATCAAGAAATTGCTGACAAAGTTCACATGAAAATGCCCTTGGCAATTTTGCATGATTGTCCTGCAATAACCACTCAGCCCACATAACTAGCCTAGGTTCAGGCTCCATACCACAGTCCACAGAACAATGGGTAATTTGATGGTCTTCCAATGGTCTTCCATAATAAAAGGGTCATCGTAAACAGATGCGTATGCTAGCAGTCACAGCCAGCCATGCCCAAGCAAAACCTGGCAAACTACCCGTTTACTTCAAGGCCTTTCATCTAAGATGAACTTTCTTAGCAAGGCTCCAATGGGTAAGGCCATAGAAGTTCTTCATTTTCTAGACAATGGAGATGGGGGGTGAAAGAGGAGGAGGAAGGAAGGAAAGGATAGAGACAAGAGGAGAACAGAAGGGGAGAACTGAAAAGGTTGCTCTCTCCCCTATTTGTTTCTTTGGGTCAAGAATTTAATTTAGGTACAGTGTAGTGGTGCACACCTTTTTATCCCAGCACTTGTAAGGCAGTGGATATCTGTGAGTTTCCGGCCAGCATGGCCTACATAGAGTTCCAGGACAGACAGAGCTATATAATAGGGAGACCATGTAGAAGAAGAGGAGGAAGAGGCAGAGGAGGAGGAGAAAAAAAGAGAAAACAAGAAAGAAGAAGAGGATGAGGAGGAGGAGGAGGAGGAGGAGGAGGAGAAGAAGAAGAGGAGGAGGAGGAGGAGGAGGAGGAGGAGAAGAGGAGGAGGAGGAGGAGGAAGAGGAAGAGGAAGAGGAAGAGGAAGAAGAAGACCTGATCTGATATTCCGCTTACAGGACCACCAGCCCAGGGGAGGCCCCACCCACAATGGTCTGGGCCCTTCCACATCAATCACTAATTAAGAAAATATCCTATAGCTAGAAAATGCCCTGGAGGCATTTTCTCAATTGAAGGCCCCTCCTTTCAGATAACTCTAGCTTGTGTCAAATTACATGACACGGGATTGCCAGGTCTAGCACGGGGCTGGGCCCACAATAAATGCCCAGGATGTAGCATGGAGCAGTGAGCACATTCAGAGCAGGGAGATCACTGTGTGGATGTGAAATGATGGGTGCCTAACCTCCCCTGCATCTCTTGTGGTGCAGAATTGCTGTATGTTTTGAAAACAGGGCTTTGTGTGAACCTCACATCGAGGACTGTGCCACTGTCTACATAGAAAGGTAGCCAGACAGTAGGAGCTGTCACCCAGGTTGTGCCAAGCCAGCTCTGACACCTGAGTCACTGCTCCTGGTCACCAGACAGGCAGCACACAGAACAGGGCCTCCTGCATCCTAAGCTGAGATGTGGTGTCTGCTGGTGCTGATGCAGAGTCCTGGGGCTTGCTGAAAGTGCGTGTTCGGAGAATGTTTCTCCAGCAACACGGGCAGGCGGGCAGCTCGTGCCCTCAGCAGTTACCAAAATGGCTTCGCTTCTTGTCAGCCCCAAAATATCAACAGGACAGTGGCTCCAATGACTTGCAAAGGTCACAGCCCTTCCTGCAGAAGGCTAACACCATGGAAATGAATCAGCTCTCTTTTCCCCTACACCATCTACAAAAACAAAACAAAAACTGTATTTGTTTATTTGAGTGTGGGGAGTGTGCTGGTGGAGGTCAGAGGAAAATGTCCATGAGTCAGTTCATTTCCTCCACCACGTGGATCCCAGGGATCAAATTCAGGTCACAGGCTTGGTGGCAAGTGTCTTCATCCTCTGAGCCATCATCATCCCCTAACTGTGGTGAATCATCTTAGCATATGCTAATGCATGGCTATTGACTCAAACACCCAAGCCCCAGTTCTCACCTCAGAGAAAACGGGAGATGGCTTACTCAAGAGTTAATTATGAGTGGCTGTCGCCCAGGAAAGCAGATTCCAATTGCTCCAAACACCACGTTCCACGGTGGCAGCAGCTTCATAAAGGGTGGTTGATTTTACTGTTGTTCTGGAAGCTCTAGGACACTTTTATTAGAGTTTAAAAGTCTCCACAGCAGGCAAGCTGTGACTCTCAGCAACAGCCTGGAGAAGCATGGAGAGAGGGAGAGAAGGAGGGAGGGAAGGTGGGAGGGCGGCCATGCTGTATAAGCTGATGTGGGGGTCAGACGCATGGTGGAGAAGCAGCGTGCAGTGGGCAGGGAGGCCGTAGAGAAAGAGCAAGCAGGCTCCAAGTGTATGAAAACGGAAAACTGTTAGGTCTCCATTTGGACAGAGATTCTTATCTCTAAACAGGCCCAATTGCCACTCTAACCTCACCCCCCTAAAAAGGTAAACCCAAAATCATTTAGGGATCAGATTAGGAATCAGATCCCTCAAACACTTCTGGTATTTCTGGCCTCTGGCAAGGACAAGGCTGCCAAGAGGCCCAAGGATATTTCTGGCTTTTAGCTGAGAAAGAAGCTAGCTAATTTCCTTTGGGGTCTTTTTATCCTAGACTGCCTGATCTGTTTGTACATTCTATTCTCCTCATTCCCCATTCTGAAGAGGTAACTCTAACTGCCATTATGGTATTGGGACAATGACTGATCTGGCTTCTTCCTGGTGAATGGGTGTATAAGGTGTAGCATCCAGGGTGGCTCCAGTAGGTCTACCTAAAAGTCCCCCAAGCACATCACTAGTTCCCTTCATATAACAGCCAAGTGACAGAGGAAACGGGGTCCCTGACTGGTACCTGGAAAGAGACGTGAAAGAGGACAGGCAAGAGCTGTGAGTATTACAAGGCCTAGACAGGGACCAAGAGAGGTCAAAACAAGGGGCGCTTTTCCAGCATCCAAACCAAAGTCCATGAGAATTTCTTGATAGGATTGTGAAAGCATCCATTCACTGGGTTCCTCCTTGGTTTTGTGACTTTTGTTTGTTTGTTCATTTTGGGGTTTTGTGCTTTTGCTATTGGTTTTTGTTGTTTTGTTCCAAGGCTGGATTTAAGACTGATGAACACAAGGTCTGCTTTTAGACACTTTGATGGTTCTTGAAGTGGCTAGAATCAGTGTGGGGCCCCTCCCAGATGGTTTCTAGAGAAGGAGCAAGAAAAGAAACGTATCCATCAATTGTTGTTAAAACAGTAGAGGTCCTGTCTTTCTTGGTTGCAGATAGGCACTATGGTGTTGAAACTGAGCCAAGATCATGGTATCCTGTATCTGGGCTCATGAAGTTTTTATAGTAACAGAACAAAGAACATTAGTGGAAACATCATAAAGACAGGTTACAGCAAGTTGAAGAATCTCTGCTATAGGTTTTATATGCTACCCAATGACAGAGTTAGCTTTTGAATTTGTAGAAGCTAGTAGTCGTCTGATAAGTTCATCCCCCAAGGATTTATGCCATATTAGGTCAGACAAACATGGGCAGTGAATGGCTCTTAAGGGAGCCACAGATAGCCCAAGGGAGTCTAGCTCTGCATCTGACATTCCAGTTCTCCGTAGTCACCAGGTTCTAATTGGTCAATCATCTTTATAGAATCCTCATTGTAGATGTGTGTACTGGCCGGCTTTGTGTGTCAACTTGACACAAGCTAAAGTCATCAGAGAAGGAGCCTCAGCAGAGAGGAAAGGCCTCCATGAGATCCAGCTGTAAGACATTTTCTCAATTAGTGACCAGTGTGGGAGGGCCCAGCCCATGGTGGGTGGTACCATTCCTGGGTTGATGGTCCTGTGTTCTATGAGAAAGCAGGCTGAGCAAGCCAGGGGAAGCAAGCAGCACTCATCTGTGGCCTCTGCATCAGCTCCTGCCTCCAGGTTCCTGCCATTTGAATCCCTGTCCTGACTTCCTTTGATGATAAACAGCAATATGGAAGTGTAAGACAATTAACCCTTTCTTCTTCAATTTGCTTTTTGGTCATGGTGTTTCATCACAGCAATAGTAACCCTGACTAAGACAGTGTGGCTTATGTGGCTCTTCCTTCTTTCTCCTTTTCTTCTTCTTCCTCCCCCTCCTCTTCCTCCTCTTCTTCTTCTCAGGGACTGGGTGATCCACCTCATCAAGAGTGCTCAGTGTATTCCAGGATGATTAAGATTATAGAGGAAAAAAATCTAATTGCAAAGACATACAACCAAACATAAAGCTGGAAACCAATTTCTTTAAAAACAATTTGTGAAAGGCATGTATAACAAAGGCCTGATTGATATTTGTGGGAAAGGAAAAGAGTAATTTTTTTTTTTTTTTTTTTTGGTTTTTCGAGACAGGGTTTCTCTGTATTGTTTTGGAGGCTGTCCTAGAACTAGCTATGTAAACCAGGCTGGCCTCGAACTCACAGAGATCTGCCTCTGGAGTGCTGGGATTAAAGGGTGTGCCACCAACGCCTGGCTAAGAGTAAATTCTTATTCCTTTTTTTTCCTACACACACAATGAAGACACCAGCCCCCTGCTTCAGCAGCCATGGCAGGCTGCAGAAAAGACTCAACATGTGCTTGCCTGACCTTGCTGGGCCTGCCCTAGTCACTAGGAGGTCAGATACCCTCTTCACAGTAAGAAACCAATCAGAAGTTAGCTGGTGGGGCTGTGCTTTATAGCTCTGGGTGTACTTTATGGTACAAGCACACGACAATCAGGTGCAGAGCATAGCAACCACCTTGGGAGGGCCTATGGGCCATAACAACCAGTTGACCAATCAACACAGGACAGTTTGTCCAAGCCTGGAAGTGCATAAAATACTGAGACTGTTGCATATCCCTAGACACTCCCCTTGCTCTACCCAATATCTAACCCCCAACACCCTGCCTGGTGGCATCTCCGGGTCTTTCTCTAGCCATCTGCCACAATGGATGGATGAAGGCCCCAAGCTAATGGGGTTAGCTTGTTAAACAATAAAAGACTCTTTGCTTTTACATAGGAATGGGTCTGTTGGTGATTTTGGGGGGTTCAGAATTTGGCCACAACACCACACACACACACACACACACACACACACACACACACACACACACACTCCAAAAAAAGAAAGCCAAGAAGAGAAATCCTTTATTTTATTGTTTTATTTTTTTTAGAAAAGTCTCATGTAGCTTAGTGTGGCCTTTAACTATTTAGCAAAGATAATCTTCAACTTTTCATCCTCCTGTCTCTGCCTCTCCCGTATTGGGGTTGCAGGCATGGACCACCATACCATTTTATGAGATGTTGAAAATCTAGCCCAGGGTTCACACATGCTAAGGACTCTATATCCCCAACCCCAGGATCCTATGCTCAGAAGAGGAAGTTCCAAACAGAAATCCTTTATTCCTGACACTCTCATGATCTGATGTGATCTCTGGAGAGAGAGCTCTGAGGGCATGCACCAGCCTTAATTAATAGCTAACTGTCTCACATTGGAAAAAATGCTCTCCTCCAGTGGAATTTTCCACTGGATTGGCTACCAGTATCTGATGCCAGTGAACTATAAAGAACTTGAAAAATCAAAGACTATGCAAGTGTAAGAAAGGAAGGCTAATTGGAAGGGCAGAAGGCAGACAGCATAACACAATATTGACATCCTGATGTCACAGATCACTAAAAGGCATCAGTCAACATCTTTGAAACCCCAAAGTCATAAAAAGCAAGGTGTTCTCAGCCTTGATTCAATAGCAGAGACCACTAAGAGGAGCTGCTCGCCCTCAAACTCACTTGAATGTAAACAGCTGGGTTATCATTCAAGGCCCTTCCACTCAGCCCCCTGGAAATGAGGCTCCTCAGGAGAAATAAGCCTCCATTCCACCAACAGGATGTAGTGTTCTGGACCTCATTTATTTTCCATATGAACAGCCCTTTTTGAGAACTGTGTGCTTAGCAAATGCTATTGATTTGTTTCCATCCTAGAAGGTTCTAACACTGCAGAGGAGGTTCAGAATAAAAAGCTCCCAATAGGGCCTGGATCGATGCCTTGGCAATTAAGAGCAATGGAAGTTCTTGCAGAGGACCTGGGTCTGGTTCCCCCACCCACACGGCAGCTCATAACCACCTGTAGTTCCACTTCCAGGGGGATTCTGAAGCCCCTTTCTAGACTCTACAGGAACTGCATACACAAGGAACATAGGCATACATGCAAACCAACACTCATACACATAGAACAAAATTTAAAAACTGCATAATAAAATGTCCTCTGCTTCCAAGTTCTAAATGCAAGCAATGAAAAGGGTGTCATGAAAACATTAAACTCTATTTTAAGCACCTGGAGTTAAGGCACTAGGATGAGTTAAACTAAATGAGAGCAATAAACCCAGTGGGCTGGACAGAAGAAACTGGCAAAGCATCTGTACAAAGAAACCTGGCCGTACGGTTTCCTAAATTCTGCCTCAGTGGGAAAAAGCAACATGGTGTCTGAAAGCCTAGAATGCACACCAACGGCAAGTGCTTGCAAAGGAGAAAAGCAATCTTTGTATGATGACTTTGACTTCATCTTCAGAATCCTCAGGTACAGACCAGTACCTGAGTGCTAACACGAGTGCTAACAAATAGAGATGCCCGGGACATTTTCTGTCTCTCTTCCTTCTCCCCTGCCTTCTGCTTTCCTTCTTCCTTTCCATAGTAACTAGATATGATTTAGTCTGAGCTATGTTTTAGGTATGGATTAGTGAGCCTTTTGTCGCTGGGATAAATCATCAAGACCAAGATCAGCTTGAGGAGGGGAGGGTCTATTTCAACTTATGGGTCACAGGGAAGTAGGGCAGTTCCTCACAGCAGGAAGCTGAAGGCAGAAACTGAAACAGAGTCATGAAGGAACACTGCTTACTGGCTTGCTCCCCATAGCTTGCTTAGACTGCTTGCTTACATAACCCAGGACTGCCTACCTAGGAGTAACACTGCCCACAGTGGTTCTTACATCAATCATTAATCAAGAAAATGCCCCGTAGACATGCCCACAGGCCAATCTGATGGAGGCAGTTCCTCAGTTGAGGGTTTGTCTTCCAGGTGATTCTAATTCATATCAAATTGGCTGAGAGTGACCAACACAAGGTTTCCTTTAGATATACCTTTGTGGACTCAAAGCAGGTACTCCTGGGCCTGTGTAATTCAGAGACCTTGGAGAAGGCCTGTGGCACCCACTAATAACCTGAGTGGCCCTTGCAAAGGTGACTCATATCATTCTTTTCCTGACTGGGACACTACTAAGGTCAGAACCAAGCAGCCTAGGCTTTCAGATATCAGATAGGGCTGGGGACTCTGTGGCTCTGAATGAAAAAAAAAAAAAAAAAAGGAAATAAAAAGAAAAGGAAAGGAAGACTTCCTAGGTGTGGTGGAGGAGAAAGTATATTGTAGATAAAAGGGAAAGTATAGGCAGAGGCAGAGACATCTGAGAGAGTCCAGAGTGAACATGACCAGGCCAAGCTGAGCCATATAGAGAGAGGAGAGAGAGGGAACCAGGTGCAGCAGCCAGGAGGTCAAAAGTACAAAAAGGGGCGGGGAACCAAAATGTCTGGATCATATCTGGATGAGCCTCTGTGGAAAGGGCAGCCCAGCCCCTAGACTGGAGGTTCAGGATGGAGGGCTGGGTATGCCAGCCATACTCTGTAACAAGTAGGGACTGAGGGATGCTGGGAGAACCTGAAGGCCAGGTCCACTTTAATATGTTAAATAGGCACCTCAGCCATTTGTCCTGGGTTTGAAACTTAACAATATCTGAGACAGTGCAGGCACACAGCACATAGTCTCTCTCTCTCTCTCTCTCTCTCTCTCTCTCTCTCTCTCTCTCTCTCTCTCTCCCAAAGGCCCATGAGGAAGTGGGGCTGACTAATGTTGCTCCACAGCAACACTACATTCCCAAGTCTTCAGTGCTGCCTACTGGGACACCAGGGCCCCTTCACAAACCTGCATCACCAGCCAGTTCCCATAGAGGTGAACTGGGCAATCCTTGATGTAAGCCCTTAATGGTTTGGCTGCCTTCTGGAATCGAGAAAAATAATGAATATCTTTTCCCTTATGGTAAAACAAAGGCTTTTAATAAAGTATCTCTTGGTACTCACATGGATGCTCATTTGCAGCCACGACCTTCCCTGGCAGGCTGCAACTGCTCTCTCCACGTAGAAGAAACAGTGAATGATCTTCAGAGTCCTGGGGACTTTGGAGGTTGGTTTGGGACTTCTGCAACACAGGGGAGGACACAGGTCTCAACTACAAGGGACAGTGGAGAATTCTGCCAACACGGCTGACGGGTCTCAGTGGATGAGGGTGATTGTGGCTGCACTGACCCAGCAGAACTCTAGCTGTCAGCAGTCTTGATCTGGTGTTTGGGAGGGGGAGGGGGGAAGGAGGGATTTAGTCAGAATGATTATCAAGTGGCAGTTGATTGCGGTTAAACTGACCTACCAGGATTCTTGCTAGAACTAGGCTCTTGGAGATATGCCCAAAGACGGGGTACCTAGTTGGAGGAGCCTAGTTAGTGTTTGGCCAGGAAGGAGTCTCTGTCACACACCTCCCTCTGAAGGACCATAGCAGCAAACCCAATCCTCCTCACACAGTTCTGGGGGCTGAGATGGGAAGGGGAGAAGAGAAGAAGGGAAGGAATGGGGAGGGACAGGGTAAGGAGAGCATTCTGAAAAGCACTCTGAAAAGCACCCTGATCCCAGAGCAGCAGGGTAGGAACACAAAAGGTGGTGCTGAGTGAGCAGAGAGAGACTTTCCTCTAATGGCGAGGGACGACAACAGGAAGCTGGAGGCCTCCCGAGGGCCAGCCCAGGTGCGTGGTTACATCTCACACTATACACCAGCTACAGAGTCCCAGAGATACCATGCTACGTAGCTTTGTGATTTTACTACAGTACAAAAAACTACAAGAATGCCTAAAATGAAAAGGCTAGCGGGTAACTTCGGAAAACACATCCCACTCCCTTCGTCAGAATGGCACAGTCCGGGAAGACGCTGGTGAGGGATTTGTCTATCTTTCGGAGAAGACTCAAGCAGAAGCAGGCTCCCACATCACCAGAGGCACACGGAGCCAACATCTTTCCCCAGGGAGAATGGATAGGAACAAAATCAGCTTCGTTTCTCTCGGTAACCATCATGGACTCCACAGTCAGCACAGCAAAATCCCTCCTCACCCGCTCTGCAGCACTCAGAGCTAGCTCTCTGGGGCTGTCGGGGCTCAGAACACAGGAGGGACTGGATGGGCAGCCGGCTGAACGAGAAGTGATTGACAGTAACGCAAGGCAGCAGGAGGCATCAAGCATGTTCTCTGTGAAATGCTCCATGTGAATCACTTTGTAAATACTGACCTGTACAAGCTTCACCCGGTGGAGCAGGGGCTGGGGTTTGAGCATGTCCTTCACTCCGTGAGGCAACCAGTAGCACTAGGATTTGAACTTGTCTCTGTGAATGCCAGAAAACAAGGAAAGAATAACAGAGAAAGAGAATCAGAAGCCAGAGACAGAAGGGGAAAAACCCCAAGTGACTGTGGGAACCACTAAGGACATTCCAGGCAGAAGTGGTGCTGAGCTCTGTCTACAGGACAGGAGGACTGAGCCTCAGAGGGGCTGGGAAGATGACAGCAGAGGTGACGTCTTACTGAAGCCTGATGGCCCAAGTTAAACAGTATCATGATGAGAAATACAGGTCAATGAAGAAAGAGGAGGATGGACACCTCCACCAGGAAGCCAGGCTGTGCAATAGGAGCCAACTGAAACAAACGCTTTGATGTGGAATTTTACTGTAGGCCCAAATAGAGAGAGGAAAGCCACCAGGAGCCCAGACTGAGAGTAGGCTTCCCACGAGATGTAGATGTAGCAGACATCGCCTGGCATGGACCATGCTTCCCAAATCTGCCTCTTCTCTAGAGCCCCTCCCTGCAGCATCATTAGAACAAAGGCCGCACTGTTGGTGCTCTTGATGTCCCCTTACTGCCGCCAACATGCTGAAGCACATTTGCAAGTATAATCTGGCCAGCCATGTGCAGCAGCCCTCTAAAGGGACAAAGCATGTCCTGTGACCATCACTGTGGGCTTCCTGGGTCCCCATGAACTGCAGTCACCACACTGCATTGCTCTCGAGGCTTCCAGATGCTGCCCACAATATGATATATAACACGGTCAGTGAGCAGAGTGACTCCCCAGGGAGGCAGCTTTCAGTCCCACTCCCAGCCCTCAGATCTTTGACCTCCATCCCGTTAGTTTGCCGTTCTGACAAAGCATGTACAAAGATCAACTACTATAGAATGGACAACTGAGCTTCTGGAAAGCTCTGTCTCCCTTACAGGGCCCCAGCAAGAGGTAGGCTCTCCTCTCTCCAGCTGCTAACTTCTAAAATCACAACTTTAGTCAGCAGCATGATAAGACCTTGGTACCCAAACAGGTCAGAAAGAAGAGAATGAAGGAACAATGGAGAGGAGAAATGAAGGAACCATAGAGAGGAGAAATGAAGGGATGATAGAGAGGAGAAATGAAGGAACAATGGAGAGAAGAAATAAAGGAATGATCCTTTTATTTCCTCCGATGACACATCATTTTTACCAAGAGAACAGTGGTCGGATTTCTCTGAGATAACCCTGAAGTACAAGAAAGGCCAGGAACCACATTCAAAATAATGATAGATTATTAGAGAACACCCCCATCCTTCACCCCACCGCTTACTCCAGCCTGAGCACTGTCATCTGCTCCAGGAAGTCCACAGGGCGGGGAAGATAGAGACAATGAAAGAAGTAAAGACTTGAATGGTAAACTGAGGCCTGGTTAATATCAGACTCTTAGAGTATGACCCCCAGATCATCCTTGCTCCTTTAAAGAAAACCGCTGTCTGGTGTTTCAAAAAATGGAAATGAATAGAAAATGCACATTCAAACATAGTTTACACTGAACTAAAGTGACTGAGCATTTAAGAAGGAAAACAATAAAAACCCTGTTCTGGGTTTTTTTCTCCTAAGCATTGGGAGGGAGATGCTGGCGCTGGATGGAGCTAGAGAAAATGTGAAATACAAAGGAGGGAGGGGGGCATTTAATGCCCTGTCTGTGAGAAATAGAGCAGAGGAAAGAACAGGAAAAAAGAGAGAACTAGAGGAAGAAAGAAAGAGGGAGGGAGGGAAGGAGGGAGGGAGGGAGGAAAGGAGAGAGAGACAGAGAGAGAGAGAGAGAGGAAGGAAGGATAGAAAAGAAACAGGGAGGGGAGTGGGGAGTTTTGGGCTCTGACCCAGGTCACTATTAACTGGTCTGGTTCCCCCCTGTCTCTCAGAGCCACCATTTTCCCATTTGCAAAGCCCCCTTCCTCTTGAAAAGTGACCTCAGGAAGGTCAGCGAGGTGCTAAGGTGGCACACTGGCCAGGTCTCCAGGGTTCTGGCTACTTTTTAGATGTTAATTCTATGGTCTACGGAAAGCTTTGAAAAGATGCTCTTAAGTAATGAAAGAAACCAAAGGGGTTTAAAGTCCTGGCAAGCTGATACCGCTCAGTCCCAGAAAGGGACAAAAGCACGCTGCAGAACGGGTTTGGCCTGGAATTGAAACCACTCCGGGAAGAAAATGTTTGCAATAGAGGCAGGTGTCACTTCCAGAGGGAACTTAGCAAGGGGCCAGTTTCCCAGTATAGTTTATTTAATTCAAGAGGTTTTGCTCAGGCCCGTGTGTCATTATCACATCTCGATATCCCAGACACCAGAAAGAACTGCCAGAAGAGAAGGCAACATTTAAATATTTAAGAATCGAGGTCAAGCAGTGGAAGTTTTCTATGATTGCATTAAATACATTAAGTTACACTATCGAACTGTTTTTAACCAAGCTCGTCCGCAATCGAGTCGTATCATGGAATTTTCTTTCCATCTGTGAGACTGAAGAGTTTCCAAACAAGTATCTGCTAGTCAAGGGTTAAGGAGAATAGGAGCCCCAGCAGGATCTGTTTACTCAGAGGATGTCTGAGATTGAAGGACACACCAAGAAGGAATCCTTTTAGGGGCTCAGCCCAGGCTCAAATACACCAGCTATGAGAGGAGATATTGGCAGCCCCAGCCACCCAGCCACCCCAACTACCCCAGCCAAGCCACCACAGCCACCCAGCCACCCCAGTCAAGCCCCTCAAAGGCAGGAAGGGTTCAAATGACTTCTCCCTCTCCCTTCCTCTCTCTCTACTGCACCCCTTTAATATAGATAGATCTTCATGTTGTGGTGACCCCCATCATAAAATTATATGTTGCTACATCATAACTGTAATTTTGCTATAGCTATGAACCATAATATAGTTATCTGATATTTGACCCCCAAAGGGGTGGTGACCCACTGTTTGAGAATCACTGAGGCACAATACTTAGGAGAACACAAGGCAGGAGCCAGAAATCCCTTCCGGAGTTCCTGCCTCCAGCAATCATGTTCCTAGAACTTCTGCTTGGAGGTGGGGAGTCCCTTGCCCTGCCTGACCAGTTTCTACTTCCTATCTCATCATTATCCCAGCTTAAGAAAAAAAACCTAAAATCATCTAGGAATCAGGCCAGAGACCAGAGTCCCCTAACACTGACTCTTCTGACCCTCAGCCAGAAAGGTTCAAGAACATTTTTAGTATATAACCAAGTATATGAATCAAGGCCCTTACCCCTGAACTGGTTGTTCCATCTCAATCTTCTGTCCTTATTCCTGTTTTTGAAGAAGTCACCGTAACTGCCATTAGAGAGTTAGGACAATGCTCTTTTTGGCTTCTTCAAGCTGACAGTTAAGTGTCCCAGTCTATGTTTGCCACCCTGGCTCTGGCTCATTGGTCTCCACTGGCCCTCATCACCCTTCTGTACCAACAGACACGTATCCACCTTCCCAATGACCAACAGTTCATCTGCTTCCTGTTTCCCACTGAGTTAAGGTGCACAAATTATCTAGATTTAAGCCACTTCAGTTGCTTTTAGTTACTTGCTTTGCTTCAGTTTGCTTTTGGTTGTCTTTAGAATTTACCATCTCTAGAGGTCACATAGTAAAGCCAGATATCTTAGACCGCTGTAAGTGTTGCTATATGTAAATCCCCTGACATGTAAATCCTGATCATGTCTCCTGGACCGTCTCTCTGCCAACCTCCACCCAGGTCTGTGCAAGTGGGACACATGTGACTTGCATGTCAAAGGGCCAAAACTTCCATCTTCCAAGTAAGGAGGTGCGGGAGGTCCTAGGAGGAGTTGGGGGAGGGGAAAAACATGATGAAAAATACTGTATGAAAAAAATGTTAATAAAAGAATTCCACCTACTAATCTTGCTAGTGCCACCATTTTCTGAGCATGTGCCCTGTGATGAGACATGGCGTTTGACCGTGCGTGTGATGAGCACCCATCACTTCACCTTTCCTTACCGCCAACCACCTTGCCCCATGCGTCAAGCTCCCCTGTGTCTTTAGCTCCTAAGTAGCCCTAACCCGTCCTTGGAGAAGTGCATTTGAGACTTGCTGTCCTGTCTCCTCAGGCTTGACTCATTCATAAAATAAGCCGGGTTTGGTGCTGGAGTCATGGCTCAGCCTCGGTGTTGGTGTTCTGTCATAGCAGCCCAGATCGGCTAAGACCCTGCTGTAGAACCTGAGAACTTGCCATTCACAGACACAGCCCTCTGGCAGGCTGATTAACTCCATCAAGAAGGATTTGACGATAAAGAAATAGACTCACGCATACTTAATACACAGACCTCTATGCTGTGGTTGCTTCCAACACTTCCAATGCTAAAATATCAGCCACTCCAGGAGGTTAAAACTATGGAGTCTAAGAGCCTGCCCAGCCCACAGATTTGCAAATTGAGGTGTGGTTAGCAGTGACCTCTGTTATGCAAAGAAGGGAAGCTACTCAAGAGAAGACAGCTCTGGTGGGCACTAGACACTTGTCTACTACAGGACTTTTCCAGTGAAAACTCAAAGGAACAGCAAGAGTCTATAAGTCCCAATCAATGTCCCTCCTGCCCTGCTTAGAGGTGGAAAGCCCCAGTTTTCAAAGGTTGAGAAAGAATACCCTCCAATGCTTCATTTTTTTTTTTTTTTTTTGCTTTTGCCCCTTAACTTTCTTCTTTTTATATTTTAACTATACTTTCAGTGGTAATTTTACTTTATTATAGTTTTTTAAACTATTTCTTATTCCCCCTCATACATTTACCTAATTTGGTTTATAACTTTTTTCAGTGTCTGTTATACAATCTCTTTTTCTTCTAATATCATAAACAAACACTGATGGTCGCAGAAAGTCATCGAGGTCCTGATACAATAATAGTGAAGACTGTTGGCCAGGTGGTGGTGATGTACACCTTTAATCACAGCACCAAGGAAGCAGAGGCAGATCTCTGTGAGTTTGAAGCCAGTCTAGTCTACAGAGCAAGGTCCAGGACAGGCTCCAGAAAAAGCGACACAGAGAAACCCTGACTCGAAACGCCCCCCAAAAAAGTAAACAAATAAAAATAAATAACAGTGAAGACTTCAATACCTCCCTTTCACCTTTTTAGATGGATCATCCAAACTGAAACTCAATGAAGAAATTGAAGAATCAATGAGTCATTAAAGAAACAGATGGGATATTCTAAAATTTCTAGAATCAAATCAAAACACTAAAACCAGAACTTTTGAGATATGGCTAAGGAATTCTAAGAGGAAAATTTATAATTATGAGTGTTTAACATTAGTATAGCAGAGAGATCTCAAATAAACAAATAAACAACCTAATGTTGTAACTCAAAATCTCAGGGGAAAAAAAACAAAACAAAACAAAAACAGGAACAACCCTGTTAGGTAGCAAGAAATTTTAAAAGATCAAGGCAGAAATTAATGAAATGGAAACTAATAGAACAGTACACAGAATATAAACAGGTGGTTCTTTGGAAAAAAAAAAAAAAAAAGATTGACAAGTCCCTTGCCAATCAAACCAAGAGAAAGAGTAGGCCATAATTAATGAAATTAGTAATGAAAAAGGGACATTATAATTCATTCCAATGAAATCCAGAGGATTATTAGGGAATACTTTGAAAACCTAAATTTCAAGAATACTAAAAAACTCTAAAGAAAGGGATAAACATCTAAAACATATGACCTACTAAAATTAAGTCAAGAAGTTGCAAACAATTTAAGCAGATCCATAATAAACAAGACTGAAGCAGTAATAAGAGTCTCTCAACAAAGAAAAGCTCAGGGCTAGATGCAGTCACTGGTGAATTGCATCAAACTTTTAAAAAAGAAAAAATAATGCTTCTCAAACTGGTCCATAAAACAGAGAGGGAGGGCTGGAGAGATGGCTCAGCGGTTAAGAGCACCGACTGCTCTTCCAGAGGTGCTGAGTTCAATTCCCAGCAACCACATGGTGGCTCACAACCATCCGTCATGAGATCTGGTGCCCTCTTCTGGTGTGCAGATATACATGGAAACAGAATGTTGTATACATAATAAATAAAGTCTTTAAAAAAATTAAAAAAAAAAAAAAACAGAAAGGGAAGGAACACTACATATGCAGGAAGTAAGTCAAAATATATGCTTTCCCCTGATTGGATGAAGGTGGATGTTAATAGAAAGACCACTGCCACAAACCATCATGGCCAAGTTATTAACGTAAGTAAGTAATTAAAGCAAGCTGTTTTATTAATGGGCATAGGCTGCCTTCCCCTGTGGTCGGACTTGAGAGGTCAGCATTGCAAATGAATATGACAGGGCTTTTACAGTTCAGGGGTAGGTAGGGGTTTTCAAATGGGGAATTTGGTGGCCAAAATAGGTGGGGCCATCATAAGGAGTTAATCCTAACAACCTCCTGAAACAAAGACATGGCTGCAAGCTGGGCATAACAAGATAGTCATAACAACAGGTAGTCATAGGTGGTCATATAACCTTTTGAAACGAAGGTAGGGTTGCTGGCTGATTATAAACAACTTTTTGAAGCAAAGACATGGTTGCCATTACTGGAACAAGAAGTTTAGAACCATTTGTAGTTAAGGTAGGGCATAGCCCCATCTTTGAGAAACAGGTTTAATCACAAACAGGAATAAACCTAGTTTATCTTTACTATAAGGTGGCTTTTAAACCTAACATGGAGGCAGGCTGGTTGTTCATGGGACCTATATGGCCCTGTGGGTTTTGCCTTTATAAGACCCTGCCTAATATAATTGCGGGCCACACTCTGGGAACTCCAGGTATGGACCTGGCCAGTATCTATTGTCCTGGCCAGTTTTTTGTTGTTGTTGGTGGTGGTGGTGGTGGGTTTCTTTTTTTTCTTTTCTTTTTTTCTTTTTTCTTTTCTTTTCCTGAGACAGGGTTTCTCTGTGTAACAGCCCTAGATGTCCTGGAACTTGCTTTGTAGACCAGGCTGGCTTCAAACTCACCTGCCTCTGCCTTCCAAGTGCTGGGATTAAAGGCATGTGCCACCACCATCTGGCCTCTGGCCAGTATTTAATAAAGCTTGCTCAAAAATTATGGTAGTGGTCTCATTCTCTCCTGGCAGGATTAACAGAATGCAACAACAACAACAAAAAACTATACATCAATATCCCTGATGAATATTAGTGCAAAAAGTCTCAAGAAAATACTTGCAAGCTGAGTTCAAAACACATTAAGATATCATACGGCATTGCCAAGATGGGTATTGGTACAGAAATGCTGGTAGATCTTGTAATGAAGGAACCTAGACTTTACACCGGAGAGAAAGCACCTTAGGGGGACAGTTTTAAAGGCAGTCACTGTGCAGTCAGAACCAGTAAATTTTAGTGTTTAACTAGACATGAGTGGTCCACGGTAAGGAAAGAATCAAAGAGAGTGGGACTACAGACCCAAGAAATTCAATCCACCTTCCTATCCCTTTCTCTCTCTCTTTTTTTTATCATTTTTTATTTGAATTAGAAACACGATTGATTTACATGACAATCCCAGTTCCCTTCTCCCTCCCGTCCTCCCCTACCACCCCCCCAACTAAAACCTTACCTATCACATATCCTTTCTTCTATTCTTCCCTACTCAACCTTTCTGCTCCCTCATGACCTCTGCATTCTTCCTCTTCTTCCCTTCTCATTCTCGTAGCTCCCTCCCCCCTCTTCCCATGCTCTCAATTTGCTCAGGGGGATTGAGATCCTTTCCCCATCTCCAGGGGACAATGTTTGTCTCTTTTAGGGTCCTCCTTGTTTACTAGCTTCTCTGGCAGTGTGGATTGTAGGCTGGTAATCCATTATACTATGTCTAAAAACCACATATGAGTGAGTACATATCACGTTTGTCTTTTTGTGATTGGGTTACCTCGCTCAGAATAGTTTCTTCTAGTTCCACCCATTTTCCTGCAAATTTCAAGATTCCATTGTTTTTTTCTGCTGAGTAGTACTCCATTGTGTAAATGCACCACATTTTCTCTATCCATTCTTCAGTTGAGGGACATCTAGGCTGCTTCCAGGTTCTGGCTATTACAAATAGTGCTACTATGAACATGGTTGAACAGATGTCCTTGTTGTATGACTGTGCTTCTTTTGGGTATATGCCCAGGAGTGGAATTGCTGGATCTTGTGGTAGATTGATTCCTACTTTCTTGAGGAGTCGCCATACTGATTTCCAAAGTGGCTGTACAAGTTGGTACTCCCACCAGCAGTGGAGAAGTGTTCCCCTTTCTCCACATCCTCTCCAGCATAAACTGTCATTGGTGTTTTGATTTTAGCCATTCTGACAGGAGTAAGATGGTATCTCAGAGTTGTTTTGATTTGCATTTCCCTGATGACTAAGGATGTTGAACACTTTCTTATGTGTCTTTCAACCATTTTAGGTTCCTCTATTGAGAATTGTCTATTTAGTTCTGTACCCCACTTTTTAATTGGATTGTCCTTTCTTTTTTATATAAATAGATTTTATTTATTATGTATACAACATTCTGCTTCCATGTATATCTGCACACCAGAAGAGGGCACCAGATCTCATAACGGATGGTTGTGAGTCACCATGTGGTTGCTGGGAATTGAACTCAGGACCTCTGGAAGAGCAGTCAGTGCTCTTAACCTCTCTCAAGCCCCCCTCCCCACCTCCCCCTTTCTATCCCTTTCACATCTATTCATCAACCAAATACTGTGTTGAGCACTTACTGTGTGGCAGGCCCTGTGGTGGAGGCAGGAAAACTAGTTCAGACTACATAAACCACCCCCTGACTGAGAGTGGGAGAAGAAGGGGAGAAGGGAGGAGGGGGAGGGGGAGAGGGAGAAGGAGAGCGGGAGGGGGGAAAGAGGAAGAGGCTAGAGTTAAAACAAAACAATATCCACCCTGGAGACTAAAAGCCTAAAGTGAGAGAGCAAAGCAACCAGCAGCTGTGATGCTGAGCTCTGAACACACCAAGTTGCGGGGTAAAGGAAAGTCTCTAATCCCACTTGATGAGTATTGCCGTTGACTCCCACACCCCTGGTTTTGGCAGCGCCCTCTGGCAAGGCTTCAGAGAGATCAAAGACTGGAAAAAATTCAAGGAGCCAGGATCAATGAGGAGAGGCCTCTAGGTAGAAGGACTCCCTCACAGGAGTTGTGGTGGAGGATCTGACCAGCCCCAGGCACCACTAGCTTGATCATAGCTCTGCTTCTCACCTCCCTCCTCCCACTGGGCTGCAGGTGTTACTGAGAGCCCCAGCTGTAGGAGCTGGGAATGATGCGTTAGTGTACACTCCCTTATTCTGCAGATTATGAGATTCCCTTGGCGCTGTCTCTTGTCTTCATACCATCCTACCTGTTCTGCCAACAAAACTATGCTGAGTCATTAGAAAGCTAGCTGATAAATACATCATAGTGTGCTAATGAAGGCTGGTGCTAAAAGCTGGTAATGAATTAATGGGCTTTTTCCTTATAGAGTCATTTACATTTTATAACAGAAACTTTTCACAGTCCTTGATAACAACAAAAATAATGGAATAGAAAACCAGGGAAGAGGGCTGGCGAGATGGCTCAGGGATTAAGAGCACTGACTGTTCTTCCAGAGGTTCTGAGTTCAATTCCCAGCAACCACATGGTGGCTCACAGCCATCTGTATTGTGACCTGGTGCCCTCTTCTGGCACACACTGTATAAATAAATAAATAAATAAATAAATAAATAAATAAATAAATAAATCTAAAAAATGGGGGGCTGAAGGGATGAATATATTTTTTAAAAAAAAGAAAGAGAGGAAGAGAGAAAGAAAGAGAGAAAGAGAGAAAGAAAACCAGGGAAGAATGAATGCCCCTGAGTGGAGAGTTTGGCTATGGAAGATCTGCCTGTAATAAGTGAATTCTTCTCAGCTGTCACCTCCCAATCCAGGCCATGTTCCCTTGACCTCTAAATCCAGCTGACCTGGGACCAAGCACATGCATGCTGAAAGGGCATGTGAGGGGTCGAAGAGAGGAAGCAGAAAGGCACTAGAGACTGAAAAGGCGATGATAACCCTCTATCTTCCTAATACTGGGATTCGAAATTATTTTCTACGTAATTTGAGGAATGTAGTATCTTTGTGCATCAGAGGGTGGCATCCATTGATTTGGGTCAGAAGCCCTGTGAAACACTCAAAGACTTGTCCTCTGTTTCACAGAACTGGAAGAGGTAGGTCCTAGCCCTCAAGGAAGTTATCATGTGTTCCTGGTCCCCCTGAACTGTTCAGTGTGTCCAGCACAGATCCTTCCAGGGGACAGAGGGAGGGAGCCGGTCCACACTCAACCGACTGTGTCCTGAGAGAGACCTGGCTAGTCAACAACAGCCCAGAGAAAAGATCACCGACTTTTATGATCAGACCAAAGGAGTGGATATTGACAAAAGAACTAAGGTACACAGAATTTAGGGCCTTTTGCCTCCCTGGAGCCTGCCAAAGGCTGAGTTAACATCTCAGGAAACAATAAGGACCCATGTGAGACCATGCTAACCAAGACAGAGGCACACACGTAGGTAGGTGGGGTAGCCTTTTCATCCTTCCAAGTCCTTTGCCGGGTGGTTGCTCTCAGCATCTCTACTTACCATTGTACCAGAGTCCCCACACAGTACATTAAGGTAAGAAACAAAATAATTCAGAGCCAGCTGCCCCCTAGGTGGCTGCTCACCATGTTGACCTAAGGCAACAATGAATATTGTAGGACTCCAACTCCCTAACATGAAATATAAGGAAATGGACATCAATGAAGGAGATTTTCTCTGGTAAGCAGATGTGTACCAGGAAGAAGGCTGCTCTCAAACAGCTTTCATCCACATAGGCTCTTGCCTATACACAATACATTTCTTTCCCAACTGTGTAGGGCAAGTCTGTTCCTCTCTATAGGGCAGGCTCATGTATAAGCCTCAGTGTCCGGTCACTCCCTTGAGTGTCACAGTTTTGTGGGACTCCCCACAATGCATAACCATGTAATTTAAATAATGCTTTTCCTGTTAATCTGTCTGCTGTCAAGTCAATTCCTTCATCAGCCGCAGAACCTGTAAGGGTAGGGAGGAAGCACGTTTTCATGTCCCACCAAACAAAGGGATAAGGGTTGGGATGAAGGATGCAAAAATATTTAGAGATGACATGATTATAAAAATAGAAAATAAACCACAATCAGGATTAATAAGTAAATGTTGGGCTGGAGAGATGGTCTAGTGGTTAAGAACTCTTATTGTTCTTGCTTATGTCATTTACATTTGGTTATTGAAATCTTAGGAGTTAGGTTATACTTATTCTAGCATTTTAAATTTATCCCCTTTGTTCTTTTTGTTTTGTTTTGTTTGTTTTTGTTTTTTGAGACAAGGTTTCTCTGTACCTTTGGAGCCTGTCCTGGAACTAGCTCTGTGACCAGGCTGGCATCGAACTCACAGAGATCCACCTGCCTCTGCCTCCCGAGTGCTAGGACTAAAGGTGTGTACCACCATTGTCAGCCCCCCTTTGTTCTTTATTCCTCAGTTTCTCTTTTCTTGCCTTACTACTGATTATATGATAATTTTGTAGCATCCCATCTTAATTTCCCCAGATAGAATTAGGCCAGATCCAGGGCCAGACACAACCTTCAAAGATGGGACATGTTCTCTGTTGCAATATGCTCACTTCTGCTTTTGAAAGCAACCAAGATAATACATACGCAAACAAACATGACTGTCTTTTCTGAAGATTTATTTATTGTTTTTTATGTATATAGCTGTGTTGCCTGCGTGTATTCAAGTGTACCATGTACATGAGGCGCCCTTGGATCAAGAATAGGGCATCAGAGCCCCTGGAACCATGTAGATGCTGAGAATTGAACCCAGGTCCTCTGGAAGAACAGCAAGTACTCTTAAACCCTGGGCCATCTCTCCAGCCCTAACATGACTGTCTTTTGATAAAACTGTATTTATAAGATGAGCAACTGGCCAGGCATAGTTTGATAACCCTTGATATAAACTTACCAAAATAAATAAAATATTTAATGACAAATTATATGCTATCTATAAAACAACAACTCACAAGCACATACACATACCCCACCTTAAGTATTTGATAGGCAATTTAAAAATAAATGGAGAAAATATATATATCCCAGAAATATATAATATATCCCAGAAATACTAAACCAAGAGAAGTTCAAATAACTACAGATAATTGTTTGTGTATAAAATGTCCCCCACAGACCCAAGATTTTGTTTGTTTGTAAGATTTATTTTATTTTCAAGTGTGTGTATGTGTGTATCTACATGTAGGTGTGTGCATATGAGTGAGGTTCTCCAGGAGGTCAGAGATGTTGGACCCCCTGAAGCAGGAGTACAGGTGGTTTTGAACCACCCTATAGGGATGCTGGGAACAAAGTCCAGGTCCTTTGCAAGAGCAGAACCTTGAGACTCAGTATGCTGGCATTCAAATTCTGAATGCTTGGTCCCTAGCTGGTCAGGTTAGGGGAACCAGGAGGTGGGGCCTACCTGCACAAAGTAGGCCACTAGGGCATGTTTTAGAAGTTGCACCTGGTCCCTAGTCCCTTCTGTCCACTGTGAGGTGAAAAGTCTCCTGCCTCACCACAAGCCCAGAACCACTGTGACCCCCAAGCAAACAATCCCTGTAGATGGTTCTCTCCGGTATGCAGTCACAGCTGTGGAAAGCTGACTAGCACTCTGTGTTCACATCCAAGCAGATTTCTGGGCAAGAAAGATTACCAGGGCTAAAAAGCATTACCGTTGAAGCCTGTTCTCCGAAGACCCTCTCATTTCCGACTGTCTTGTGACTCACTGTGGCTGCCCATGACTTCCTTGGAACTTGAGTATCTTTTCAAGGATGTTTACACAGTCAACACCACGGGAAACAGACATGGGCTTCTCTCCAGCAAAGAGCGAGTTTGTTTTGAACTCAGCCACTGCACCCTGCTCCCCCTCATAAAAGTCTGTATGGAGTCCTCTCCCACAATGAACTACTGCATGGAGGTGTCATTTTGTCTCCTCTGGGTGGGACTCGAGGAACTGATACAAATGCTGACACCATAGCTGATCTCTTGTGGCTGATGAAGTCCTGACTTTTTCAAACCTGCTGGTGTCTTTTCCAGAGCCCCTGGGGCTGTGGGATGGTCAGTGGAAGGCACACACAGGGAGAAACACACATGTTCCTGCATTCACGCAAGTGAAAGCCACTGACACTGTGCTAAGAGCCACCTGAACCCACATGTGCCTAAGAGCATGGAAAGGAGAACAGAGAGTTCAAGACCCCTCTCTGAATGTCAGTGAGGACACTGACCTGAAAACTGCCAGCCACCTAATCTGACATTTGTATAGTTCTTCAGCCAACCCTTTCTTCCCAGGACATACCATGGAAAAGAAGCCACACTGAGCTTCAAAAGAACGGATGTCTAGGAATATGATAAGAGAAAGGTAACTGGAAAATCGCCATACTTAAAGTTTAAACTGTCATGGGACACATCTTAGAAGGTCCCATGTGTGGGCTGTACCTGCCCCATGTGTGGGTTCTATTTCCACAAACCACACAAGAGCTGCAGGCACAGGCAAGAGATCATACTGAGAGGGCGGGTCCTCCGTGGCACAGGCCTGCCTGCTGAGGCAGACTGCTCTACCAGAGGCTCGTCCTATGTAGAGGAATGACAGTCAGCCAATCCCTAGCTTTTCCCTTTCAGTCAAAAACAAAACAAAAAACAAACAAGCTAAGAAATTTTCAAGGGAGGGAGGGAAGGAGGGAAGAAAGGGTATGTCACATCTTCAAGAATTAGGATCCAGCCTAATTCTCTCTGGGTATTTTTTCATTAAAATTATTTTTTTATGTGTGCGTTAGTGTATACATATGTGTGTGTGTTAGTGTATGTATATATGTGTGTTAGTGTATGTGCATGTGTATGTGTTAGTGTGTGTATATGTGTATATGTGTGTGTTAGTGTGTGTATGTATATATGTGTGTGCATTAGTGTGTATGTGTATATGTGCATGTGTGTTAGTGTGTGTATATGTGTATGTGTATATATGTGTGTGTTTTAGTGTGTATGTGTGTATATATGTGTGTGTGTATGTGTATATGTGTGTATATGTATATATGTGTGTGTGTGTGTGTGTGTGTGTGTGTGTGTGTGTGTGTGTGTGTGATATGTGGAGGTTAGAGACTAACCCGTGGTTGTTGGTTCTCTTCTACCATGTGGATTCTGGGGCTCAAACCCAAGGCATTATGTTTATTGGCAAGCGTATTTCTCCATTGAACAATCTAGCGGGTCCTACTTTCTGTTTTCTGACCCACTGCCACGGGAATAGCCACCACCACAGACTGCCACTTCCACAGACTAAGCCGCTGACTGTGCCATGCCATCCCTGCTACAGTGGACACCCTCTGAGACAGAGTCAAAAGAAACCTTTCCTCCCTTAAGCCTTCATGAGGCAAATAAAAATCGACAATGTGTAAGACAAGAAATAACCTCATGTATCAATAACTCTCATGAACACAAAGGCAAAGCACATATTGAAAACAATAATATAAAGAATTACACATTAAGTGGGATTTATCCCAGTGCAATATTTGAAAACCCCTAAGTATCTGAACAAAGACTCCATCAAGGGTATAAACGAGACATCTGAGAAGGTTTAACACATGATCCTTAGTGGGAACTAGTGAGGAACTGAACCTAATAAACACACCACTGCTCAGTGCATTGGAAGCTTGGTCTTCTGCGTTTTTATTTTGACAGGCAGGATCTTTAAGTGGGAAATCTTTAGATGAACTGAGATCAAAGCCTCAAAAGGAATTTTGGGAAAGATGACCTCTTGCTTGGACAAATGTGATGTCAACCAGGTCATCATCATCTCAGGCCAAACTGATAGGGCCTCCTGATCTTGAATTTTCAGTCTTTAAACGTGAGTTAAACACTTTTTCTTTATAAAGTCAGCCTGCCTTGGGTAATTCCTTGGAGTAATAAAAACAGACCAGTAAAAAATCAGACTAATACACACAGGCACAAATGCCTATAATGAACATACTACATGCAAAGACTAGATGTTGTACTCTCCGTAAGACCAGGAACAAGGAGAAACATCCAAATCACCTCTCCTAGTCAATATCACAATGTTCTATTATGAAATAAGGCACTAAAAGTTAATACAAGTTATAGAGATTGGAAAGGAGGAGATAAAACTATCCCCATTCACAAACAATGTAATTGTCTATGTGGAAAGTCCCTGGATTCCAAAAAACCTTCCAGAACAAACAAACCAACCAACCTTGAGTTTGGAATATATAAGATCAACACTCAGAAACAAACCACATTTCTTTAAAAATAACAAATAACAGACTTAGGAACTAAAATTAAGAAAAAATAGAAAGAATATAATTTGAAAACATCATAAATCTAACTAAGAAGGTAATAGAACTATAGGAGGAATACTTCTAAATGTTGAGTGAAGAAATAAAAGGCAACCTAAATAAATATACAGGCACATTATATTCACAGATTGAAAGATACAGTGTAGTTAAGACATCAATTCTTGGACTACTATAAAGTAGCAATGAAATTAATTTTATGGGTGGAAGCCATCATAACATGAGTGATGGAGATGTCCTTCTGTATGCTGTGAATATATGTTTCTCTTATTGGTTGATGAATAAAGCTCTTTCAGCCAATGGACAGACAGGATATACCCAGGTAGGAAGTATAGGCGGGACTACCAGACATGGAGAATTCTGGGAAGAGAAAACAGAGTCTCAAGGAGATTCCATGTAGCTGCTAAGGAAGCAAGAGGGCTAGGCATCACTGGTAAGCCAAGACCACATGGAATTACAAAGATTAATAGAAATGGGTTAATAATTAAGAGATAGTCAATAAGAAGCCTGAGCCATCGGCCAAACAGTTTATGATTAATATAAGCCTCTGTGTGTTTATTTGGGAGTGAGAGGAACAAAAACTTCTGTCCACACATGAGGTTGTAACATTAGGAAGGTTGAGAACCACTGGCTTAGATGAAAGATTCCCTGGGTTCAAACTCATACATACATACATACATAACCACCAAGCAGAAAGATGTCAGTTCCCATATAATTAATCTATAAAACAATAATTTTTTAAAGATTGCTTGTATTTTCTATGGAAAGTCAAAGGAAGTAGAATATGGAAATAACTGAGAAAGGACAAATTGGAGCACTCTAGGAATCACTTGAAAGCCATGGTCATCAAGTCAATGTGGTAGTGGAAAAGGGGCAGATAGTTTAGAGGAAAATCCCCAAAACAAATCCCTACAAAATGGAGCCAGTGGATTTTTCACAATGACACAAAGTCAATTCAGTAGAAGGATGATTTTCATTAACTAAGTAATGACTTATATCCCAAATACACAGGGGACTCTCAAAATTCAGCAGAAAAACAAATCAGTGTCTTAATTTGGTTTCTGTTGCTGTGATAAAAACGAAACCAATTTGAGGAAGGAAAGCATTTATTTCATCTTGCACTTTGCAGTCCTTCATGAAGGGAGTCAGGGCAGGAACTCAAGGCAGGAACCTGAGTCCAGGGACCATAGCGGAGCCCACAGAGGAACGCTGCTTACTGGCTTGCTCTCCAGGCTCACATTCAGTTTGCTTTTTCATACCTCCCAGGACCACGTGCCCAGGGGTGGCACCACTCTCAATGAACTGGGCCCTTCCACATCAATCAGCAATCAAGAAATGCAACCATAGACTTGCCTACAGGCCAACGAGATGGAGGCCTTTTTCTCAACTAAGGTTCCCTTTTCCCAGATGACCCAATTTGTGTCAAGTTGACAAAAAAGAAGACAAACAAAAAAGCTAACCAGCACAGCCAGTTCTTTGGCAGGGCTAGGGCCAGGGGGATGGGTTGCTATGCTACTGACAGAACCCAGAGCTTGACATGCGCTCTATTACTAGACTACGCCTGAAGCTCTTGACCTGACTTTTAAAAATAGCGTTAAAAGGCTTGGGCAGGACCTTTCACAAGTGAGAATGAACACATGGTGAATAATCATGTGACACAGCACTCTACACCACCTGCCCTTAGGAAGAGGTTCCTTAAAGTCATGAGATTCCAGGCTGGTGAGCTGGCTCAACTGTTAAGAGCACTGGCTGCTCTTTCAGAGGTCTGGAATTCAATTCCCAGCAACCACATGGTGGCTCACAACCATCTACAGTGGGATCTGATGCCCTCTTCTGGCATAAAGGTGTACATGCATATAGAACACACACCAAAAAATGAATAAATTAAAAAAAAAGATGAAAAGTCATGAGATTCCAGTATCAGTCATTAAAATGGCTAAAAATAGTCGTGAGAAGTGCTAGTAAGGACACAGAATGGGTTACAGCTCTGCTAGGGGGTGTAAGTGTTACAGATCTGAAGAGAAAGGTTTCCTTGCAGTCAGGAGCCAAGGAATACCACAAAGTCACACCACACAACAAACGTCACACAAGACATTTATTGGGAGGGGAAAAAATGAGGAAGGTGGCTGCCTCTGCTCAGGAGAGAAGCAACAGAAAACTGAGCAGAAGACAGGGTTTATATAGGGTTTCTTGGGGGGTGGGGGTCGGAGAGCCTGGAACTTTCCAGGGTGGGCATTGGTGGAATTTCAAGCTCAGGTACTCCTGGGTCTTCAAATCCTATATTTAGGCTTTCTACTCTGTAGGGTGGAGCTTGACCACCTGCATCTGGAAGGGCTTAGAGGCTGGATGTCCTCAGGGGTGCTGTGAACTTTTACCTGTGGCTAACAAAAGCACACAATGGCCCTTAGGGAAACACTTAGAAGACTTCTGTAGAGTTAAATATCCTCTCCTAGGGATTAAAAGAAATGAAAGCTGCTTGTGGTGGAGTTTCCCTGTAATCCCAGCACTGAGGACACTGAGGCAGGAGGATTACTGTGAGTCAGAGACCAGTAAATTTAAGGCCAGTCTGGGCTAAATGATGAGGTCCTCTCTCAAAAATAAGAAAATGAAGCAAACAAAAGCATGCCTTTAAATGAGAACTGTTTCTGGCAATTGCCCCAATTGTCCTAAGTGAGACTGTAATGTGATGCATGCCTGCAATTCCCAGCACTCAGGAGGCTGAACCAGGAGGGCTTTCAGTTGAATGACAGCATAGGCTAAATATCAAGAGACTGGCAGAGAGAATGGGGGAGATAAACAACTCAAATTTCCTTCTAGAAGTGAATAAAGTTATAATCACACTATGGAATATTACTGACCAATGAAAAGGGAATGACTGTTGAAACATGGAAGTTGAGACAGATCACACAGGCATGCAAGAAGCCAGATTCAAAGAGTCCACTGTCTGGTGCTTTTTAAAGTGACCCTCCAGGAAAGGCAAAGACAAAGCAACAACGAATGGACTACTGTCTTTCAAGGGTGACATGTAGGAATGACATGTCTACAAAGCAGTGACACCAAGGACTTTGGAGAATGAAGGACTGTTCTGGATTCTGATTTGGTAATGGCCATACTATTTGGTGTATATGTGAAATTTCACAAAACTACACATTTGTTTCTGTTTTGTTTTGAGACAGGGTTTTTCTGTGTAGCCATGGTTGTTTTGGAACTCACTATGTAAATCAGGCTGGCCTTGAACTCACAGAGATCCATTGCCTCTGCATCCCAGGTGCTGGGACTAAAGGTATGCACCACCACCTGACTGTTTTTCTTAAAGGCAGTGTTATTGTCTGTAAAGATTTAGAAACAAATAAAGATATCAAAAGTGAATAGGCATAAGCTAAGAATGGTTCCATGGTAAAGTACTTACTCTGCAAACATGAGCATCTGAAATTGGGTCCCTAGGATCCATGTAAAATGTGTGCACAGTGATGCATGAAGACTGGGATGCAAATCCCCAGCACCACAAGAAAGGCCAACCTAAAACACTAGCACTATGAAGGATCTTTGAGACAAGAGGATCCTTAGAGCTTCCTGCATACCAGCCCAGCTCCAGGCTCACTTACATCAAGGGAATAAGGTAGAGAAATAGCACTGAAACAAAATAACATCCTTGTCTGGCCTCCAGGCATACACACACACACACACACACACACACACACACACACACACACACACACACACCACATAGACACACACCCCACACACATACAATGTACCACACACACCCCACACCACATATACACACAATACACCACACACACACACCACACACACCATACATACAATACACCACACACACATACACCACACACACAAACTCCCAGGATTTTTTAAAAATCTGTGTGTTTTCACCAAAACTATATAAATGTTCACAGCAACTTTATCCTTTTTTTTAAAAAAATAATTCATTTAACTTTATTTTATGTGCATTGGTGTGACGGTATCAGATCCCCTGGAACTGGAGTTAGAGGCAGTTGTGGGTCCTGGGAATTGAACCCGGATCCTCTGGAAGAACAGATGGTGCTCTCAACAGCTGAGCCATCTCTCCAGCCCCGCAACTTTGTTCTTAACAGTCCCAAACTGAATATAATCCAAAATCCACCAATGGTAGAATGGATTAACTACAGTATATTCACACAATAGAACAACATCCGCAGTAAACAATCTACAAACTAGTGGTTTATTCAGACATGGTTGAATTTTTACAGTATACTGAGTAACTGAAAGCAAAAAGAATAATGAACGTGGCTTGATTACAATTATATGAAGTTTAAGAACGGACAGAAAGCAATGCAAGTCTGAATAGTGGTTATCTGTGCATAGTACTGGCTGGACAATGGGGAACCTGGAATGTTTTAGCGATCCAGATCTTGGCCTTGGGGCTAATTCCTCTTTTACTCCTATGCAGATGTTTACTTGGCTGTATTCTTAAGATCTGTAGTTTACTGTGGGGGAAACTGTGTATTTTAAAAAGTGAGTAACGACGGAGAAAAATCGAAAGAGAACGAAGGGAGGAAAAGGCTCAAAGGAGGGACTCAAGCAATGCCCTGCATCATTCTATTGAGTTGATGTCATTAAATATATCCAAAATACTGGCTCATACATAATTTCGAAATATATTAGAATTTCACATTGCTGATATCCTATTCTTTCGTTTTTAGATTTATTTGTGTATGAGTGGGTTTTGTTACATGTACCTTCATGCGCCAAGGTGCAGAAGGCACAGGGGACCTCCCTTAAGAACCCTGGAACCGGAGCTATGAATGGCTGTGAGCAAAGTACGTGCTGGGAACCGTACCCATTTGTTCTTAATCGCTGGGCCATTTCTCCAGCCCAACATCCTATTCCCAAATAATTTTAAAGCCTCCCTTATAAAGGCATGTTTAAATGTTCTGCAGGTAACTGATAACCGACAGGACGGGAGGATGGAGGGCAGGCAGAGACCGAAGGGAGGGAGAAGAGCGGTGAGCTCGGGCTGCGATGCAGTGACGTCACAGGCAGGATGGGGATGATGGTGAAGCCCGCTTTTGAGGTGTGCTCCAGGGTCCTTTCTCACCCTCCAGAGCTCCGGCCTTCTAGAAGGGCCAGGAAGGGCGAGAAGGAACGCTCCCGGGGTGGAGAAGGGGCTCGACCTTCCTCAGTACCCGGGTGGGGCGCGTCCCCACCGGAAGTGCGGCTGCAAAGCGCGCTAAAGAGCGTCCTTGATGACGCACGGCTGCGGCGGCCTTCTCTCTGAAGAGAAGCCCGTGAGGCGGGACAGGCCGAGCCCGAGCCCAAGCCCAGCCGACCGCCCGTTACTCCCTCACAAGCCCCAAAGCGTCAGTGTTTGGAGCAGTTTCCGCGGCCACGTCAGACGGAAGCAGGTGTGCAGTGGGCGGGGCAGAAGGCCCTCACCTGCGCGCGCAGCCCCGCCCGGCGCTGCCGCTGCTCGGCCGGCGCCCGCCGGTCGGTATTTATACGGCGCTATTTTGGTCGCGTGCTCTGATTGGCCAGTCGGGGATGACGACACGCCCCCTCTCGCCTAGAGGTGGAGGAGGAGAGATTCGCCGGACGTGAGCTTCCGGCTGCCTGGTCCGGGTGGCGGCGCGGTACCGCCTTACCTTTGCGGAATGTGGGGCGGCCTCCAGCTGCTGAACAGTGTCTTCATGTTGCCATAAGAAAACCTGTGTGTTCCCGGGGCCTGGCTCGCCTTCGTGGGAGCAAGCTGCCAGATGGCAGAGTCGGGAGACAAAAGTTACCCGGGCGTGAACCCAGAGCTACCTTAAACCCTCTGCCTGCGGTTTTCTGAAATCCTGACTTGGCCCTTCGCTAAACCAGCCGTCTGGGCTCAACATCACAAAATGTTCTCATTTCCACTCCATCCTCATCCAGTGCTCAGAGAAACCAGGGACTTCCTGGTGGTATTGTGATTCAGCCTGTTTCATCAGGCAGTGTTTCTTTTCTGAGTATCGAGGCATGTGAATGTCTTTCCTGGACACACAGGTTTCAAACCTGTCCATAACTCACAGGTTAGTGAGTTATGGACGAAACGAACTACCCTTGGGATTCGCTAAATATCCTTAGGATACTTTTAAAGGGCGGGCAAGATGGCTCAGTGGGTTAAAGCACTTGATGCCCAACCATGAGGACCTAGGTGAGTCCCCAAACTACAAGTCTCTGTTATCTGTGTCTGTATCCCAGAGCTCAGAAGACACAAGAATCCTTGAAAGTTCCACAACCGGCTGTCCTGGCATAGGCACCTTAAAACAACAAAGAAACCCCGTCTCAAACAAGGTGTAAGATGAAGATAACCTACGTAGGTTATTCTCTGATCGCCACGTATGCACCTCCATTCACATAAATGCACACACACATTTTTTTTTTCTTTTTTTAAGATTAACGAGGCTATTGAGTAGCCTGTTATTGGATGGGAACTTTGTTTTGAAGACATTCTGTTCAGGAATTTTTTCTTCCTCAAAATAAGGAAGTAGAACAGGAGTAAAAGAGAGGTTAGATCCTGAGTACACAACTTTGAAGATCATTGTATTTGAATGCAGGGAGAAATGTTGAACTATTCAGAATTTAGAACAGGTGAGTATTCAACATCTCTAAAAATTACAATTCTTGGGGCTAGGAGATGGCTCAGTGATTAAGAGCACTTGCTGTTCTTCCAGAGGACATGGGCTATGTTATGATAAAGTGTGGTGAACCTTGCGTGGGGGACTTTGGAGGATTCCATGGCAGGTGAGGGTGACTGAAGCAGAGGGACAAATATGCCAGGCAGACAAAGCTTAAGTTTTATTAGAAAGAGGAGGGCAAGGGGGAAGGAAAGAGAAAAGAGGTAAAGAGACAGAGCAAGGACAATAGAGAAGACGGAGACAGGAAAAGTCCTATCTGCCCCAGGGGAACCACAAAGAAGAGAGCAGAAAGAGAGGAGTGGGGTAAGAGCTGGAAAAGACTGTGTAAGTGGGTGGAGGCTGTCTTTTAAAGGGGTTCTTTGTACCTGGGCTGACCAGGGTACTGACTGAGTGCATTCTGCTAAGTGACAGGGGCAGGCCAGCATAATGCCTGAGTCCTTACAGGCCAGATTCACAGTACCCACATGGTGCCTCACAACCATCTACAACTCCAGTTCTAGGGCCTCTTACGTCCTCTTCTGGCTTCCAACGGCACTGCACACAGGTGGTATGTAAGCATACATGCTGGCAAAACATCCATCCACATAAAACAAAACAAAAATGTCATTCTTTATGTACTTGCAAAGTGCCAAGAATTATGGATCTTTAACGGTCATTTCACTTAACTCATAATATAGATATTATTGTGTCCCTTTCCCAGAAAGGGCTTGAATATCTTGACAGAAATCTCATGTTAATAGGGTGCCGTGCCAAGGCCTTTTGACTCCATTTGCCTTCAACTACTAAAATGTGATTTTTTTTTTCTTTCCTTGTTGTTTGTTTTGATTTTTGAGACACGGTCTCACTATTAAGTAGTTCTGGCTGTCCTGGAACTCGATATGTAGACCAGGCTGACCTTGAATTCAACAGAGATCTACCTGCCTCTGCCTCCTAGGTTCTGGGATCAAAGGCATGAACCACCACACCTGGATGTTGTCTTACTTTTTTATATCATTGCTTGGATCACAAATATCTAGTTGAGGGCTGGAGAGTTGGCTCAGCTGGTAAGAGTACCTGCTGCTCTTGGAGATGAATAAGATTTAGGTGCCAGCACCCACAATGGTCAGCTCACAGCAGTCCTGCTGTAACTCCAGCTCCAGGGGATGCAATCACCCTCATCTGGCCTCTTTGAGTACCCGCATACAATGGTCCACATACATGCATTCAAAATAAAAACATTTCTAATCTTTAAAAAACAAAACCGGTATCTAGTTTGGTCTATGAGTTTAAAGTTTGGTCTGTGTTTTAAAGACATTGAACCTCTTGAATATTCTTTTTAAATATTTACTTATTTTTATTTTATGGGTATGAGTATTTTGCTCGCATGTAAGTATGTGTACCACCTGTGTGCCTAATACCCTTAGAGGCCAGAAGAGAGGGTCAAATCCCCTGGAAATGGAGTTACAGATGGTTGTTGTTAGGGTCCACAAGAAGCCCCATAAAAGACCATCAGACATGTTTGCGATCAACAAGAACATTAAATGCTGGAGAGCAAAAATTCCAGCTGCAGGGGTCAAAGCATCTGACATAGTGACAAAATGGCGACCTGAGAGAAGCTCGAAGGCTCCTTTTAAAGCAGGATTAGGGGAATTCCAGCTGTGGTTAAGCATACTTTGAAGTGATTAGGTGTAGACCCTTACTGGCATAAGAATCATTTTATGATTGGCTCATGACTGTGGTTGCAGTGTCGGGGGTCTTGTTTTATTGTGCCAGGGGTCTGTTTGCTGTGTCAAGAGTCTGTTTGCAGTGCTAGGGGTCTGTTTGCTGTGTCAGGGGCCTGTTTGGCTGAAAATAGCAAGAACAGTTCCTGCCTGTGGCCAGGTAGGACCCTGATTGGGATTAAAGGCATGTGTCACCACCCCGCCATCCTAATTTCTTAGAACGTCTGGATTTGGTAAAGCAAATCCAGATTCAAACTACAAGGTCACCTTCAGTGACCACCTATTTTCCACTAAAATGACAAATTATTCCCTGGCCTTCCTCACAGTGGCTCCAGTCACTATAGAGGTTACAGACTTCCCTATTCAGCATAGCTCTGTGAAAATCAGACATCAAGAAGACATCTGCCCCACTGCTTGCTGATGTAAGAGAGGGAAACTGACCGACAGATCACATTAAATCTACAGGACAGAGTTTTTAAGACTTCGATTTCTTCCGTGTTCACAGTTCAGGAGACCGAGCTGTTTGTAGAGTGACCTCAGATCTGCTCAGGATTAGGAACTAGGAAGAAAACAGGTCATGAGCATGACTTGAAAATATTCTCTGCTTTCCTGCTCGCTGACGGAGGTTCTAAGTTCTGACTACATCAGAGATAGCTGGGGTGGGAACTGCCTGGAGCAAGGCCCGTGTTTAACCCCAACCTCCTTTCTGTCTGATTTTGTGTGGCTTTCCAAACCTCTGAATTTCTGTTTCCTTACCTGTAACTTACTATACTGAAAAGATTGATGAGACCTGTGGCGCTCCTATATTAGTGAATGAATGGCATGCATTGGCACTCAAAACTGTGAACTTTCTTGCCCTTTCCCCTGAATGATTAAGAAGAAAACCCATCTGAGCTGTGATGATTGTAACTTTATTGCTTCTTTTACATAGATGCAGTCATTGACTGTGCTGGCTTCAAAGTCGGAAGCAATGTGCAGTAATGCCCAGTTGCCATCCATTAATCCAAATGTCCTTACTGGAATGTCAACAAATGTCAACCTAACTTCCAGATAGCAACTTCAGACTTAATTGTCTGTCCTTCGTTTGACAAATGGTTTTCGCTAATATGTCAGGCATAAGACATTTGGTATTTTAAATTAAAAGTTATATCACACTTGTCTATTGCTGTGAAGAGATACCATCACCACAGCAACTCTTGTAAAAGAAAGCATTTAATTGGAGCTTGCTAACAGTTTCAGAGGTTTAGTCCATTATTGTGACATGAAGCATGACTGCACACAGGTAGACATGGTACTGGAGAATTAGCTGAGAGTTCTACATCTGGATTCACAGGCAGCAGGGAGAGACAACAACACTGGGCCTGGCCTGGGCTTTTGAAACCTCAAAGCCGATCCTCCAGTGACACACTTCCTTCAACAGGGCAACACCTCCTAATCCTTAAGTAGTGCCACTTCCTAATGACTAAGAATTCAAATCTATGAGCCTATGGGGACCATTTTTATTCAAACCACCACAACAGTTATTCCTTTATTTGTGTCTGTCTCTGTGTGGGCTATGATGTGTCTGTATAGATCTCAAAACAACTTTTAGGAGTCGATACTCTTCTTCCACCATGTGGATGGCAGGGAGAAAGCCCAGATGTGGGGGCAAGTGCCCCCCCCCAGCATCTCACATACTATATTTGTTATTCTTTAGTAGAACTTTGTGAAAACAGTTTAGTCCAAGAGCCTGGTTGATGAGCAGTCATCAGGAAAATAAAGCCTGCCTTTATGGAAGTACCATGTTTTCTTTTCTGTTCTATGGTTCTAACCTTACAACACTTCATGAATATGACTCAAACTAGCAAGAATAAGTACATACAAAAGAAACCAAAACTTTGCTAAACAAAAAACACCAGAACAGAGAGCAGATTTTAGCAAAAAATAAAGATGTTCTGTTTAGTATAAATATAAATACACACACACTTCAGAGGAGGTTGTTTTTCCCCCATCAAAGCTATTGAAATTTCTTGTCAGTTGATTTTGTATAAGAGATATAAAAGATTATTGTCAATGCTACTAATCAAAGGGCAACAAGTCCTTCAAGTACCAAATTTTAAAGCATGCAGTGCATGAGTGGGCGTGGTGAGCGCTGGGCGGTAGTGGAAGTTACTAGCAAACTTGACAAACTTGACATCAAGTTTGTGGTAGTTTGAAAGAAAAAATGGACCCCAAAGGGAGTGGCACTATTAGGATGTGTGGCCTTGTTGGAGCAGATGTGGTCTTGTTGGAGGAAGTGTGTCACTGTGGGGGCAGGCTCTGAGGTCTCACATACACTAAAGCCACAGTCAAAGTGACAGACCACTTGCTGTTGCCTGCCTATTGAGATGTAGGACTTTCAGCTCTAGCACCATGTCTGCCTGCATGCTACCATTAGCACAATGATGATAAGTGAAAATGTAAGCCACCCCAATTAAACACATTCTTGTTTTGTTTTATTTTATAGGAGTTGCTGTGGTCATGATGTCTCTTCACAGCAATAGAAACCCTAAGACAAAGCAATACCTTACTCTTAGTCACTCCCTATTTATACTCCTTTCAGACCGTGTCTTGTCCTAAGTGACTCCATTTCATAAGAGCAGTTGGCCCCATAGTGCGTAGAATGACTCTGCATCTTGCTTGTGTAAGTTAACAGTTACTGTCTAGTGCAAACCATGAGGTACAAACTGATAAGATATTTACACAAATAAAAAGAGCACCAACTCTGAACTAACCAGATTAAATCAAGAACACATGGATATATCAAAACCATATGGAGGGGGTGGAGAAAACTGGCCAGTGAGTTTACTGAACACATTAGACCAGTCAACATGCAACCCCCTCATCTGGACCACAGCTAACGCCCACCAGCCATCATCAGACCATCTGGTGTACAGGTCAGTGGCTCAAAAAAGAGATAAACTTCCAGATTCTGTCCTTGGGGCTTCAGCTGAGCAGACCCCTGCCTTCCCTACCTGACTTAAGACTACTTGAATTGTGGTTGGTGTAGATCCAGTAAACCTGGAGCCAGCTCTTTAATTGCTCTTCTGTTACTCAACCAAACAACTACAGTGGCCCCCAGTTTGTCTTCAGTAAACCCTTTGAACCCCACAGCATTTGTTTCACAGTCCCACTTTGTAGCTGTGGCTAGTCTGGAACTCACTCTGTAAATCAGGTTGGCCTCGAATTAGAACATTCTTCTTTCTATCTGATTAAAGATGTGTGCCACCATGCCCGCCCCACTCAGCCCACCCCACCCTCAACAAGAGTTTTAATTAACCATTTTAGCCATTTTGTGACCTATATACTATTGTATGGAGTATGTATGATCTCTGAGTTAATATTAGTAATTAGGATTAGAATAAAAGAATCCATTATTCAGTGGCCATAAATACTAAGTGAAATCAGGAGTACTTGGTGAGTTCAAGTCAACGAAATTGATGTACCTTTTGGATTTTTTGTTGTTCTGACATTGTGGTAAGACAAACATGCTCATTTATGTTTCTGACATTGCTCAGTCAGGACATAAGCCATTATCCATTAGTGACAGTTAATCTTGCTTGTCAGCTAGATTGGATCTGGGATTAACTAAGGCACTACAACTGGGAAAGTCTGGGGGGTCTGAGAGGGTCTGAGAGGGTGTTTATAGAGAGGATTAACGGTGTCCAGAATAAAGAAGTCAGAGGGAAAGCAGGACTTTCCATTGCCCATCTTTGCTTCCTGCTGGTGAGCACATCTACTCTGTTGCTGCATCCTTCATTGCCATGGGAACCCAGTTTCTTAGGCCTTACACTGTGGGCTAAAGATTGGGGACTTTAGTGCCAGATCTCGAAAGAGGCATCCATAGACTGAGTGGCTACTGTGTCTCAGCCTCTCCAGCATATAGGCCAATTTAATAAATATATTTATAATAAGTATAATATAATCCAATCTAATAAATCCCTGCATGTAGTGTATACTCGTTCTACAAATTCCAGCCTTCTAGAGACGCCTAATACAATATCCAAATATGTTTTAAGTAATCAGAAGCAAACAAAATATTAACTGAGTGGTTTGAATGTAAGTGGAATAATTTTTTTTCTGACTCAACCCATGTGACTTATATTTATATTTAATACCCACATGCTGATTTGGATTATTTGATTCCATCAGCTGAGCAGCCAATTCAACAGAAAAGAAGTGAGACAGGCTCACTTCTTAGACTACATTATCATAACTTTTAGTTTTAGCAATATTACACAAAAATTGCATTTTAGTGATGAGAAATTAGCATCCACCATATAATGACTGACAAATTATTAACTATAAAAAAATAGTTACACAAACAGAGCATGAAATAAAACAGATGCCCTGTGCCAGTATGTCTGAATATAACTTATAGCCTTGTGGGTGGTGATTTGGGGTGTGGCTGACCCAGGTGATTTCATGCTTGTCATTGCTTCAACCAAGTGCTACTGTTGAAAACCTTCCCTCCCTCTCTTTACTGATGCCCCAAAGAAACATCTTTTGTTGACAAAACTGAGAAGTCAAATAGTAGAGAAAGCTTGCTTTATCTTTTCCTAAGCAAAAGGACACAGCTTTCACCTTAGAGCTCAATTTACATTAATTTTTTTTGAAATTTCATGTGTTTGTATATGTGTATAGTGTACAGCTGCAGGAGTCGCTTCTTTCTTTCTACTGTGTGGGTCCCTGAGGTTGAATACAGGTTGTTAGCCTTGATAACAATGCCCTTACCTGTTGGGTCATCTTGTCAACCTCCAATCTACATTTTAAGTAGACTCCTTAGAAGCATTCATCCATCCTACAGGTAATTCTTGATCTTTTGCTATGTCCCAGGTATATACAAACAATTGTGACTTGTGGCTCGTGCTACAGAAAGGCAGGGATTGAAGTCAAGTGAGGATGAGAGAGACAAATAAGCAAGTAACACACATGGAAGAATTTAAGTGTACTATGTACAAAGTTGAAAAGATGGAAGAAGCAATGGAGAAGATAGGCAACACCAATCGCAAGGCCTTAGGATCCTGGAGTGTCTATGATGAAGCAATCAAACAAACAAACAAACAAACAAAAAATGTCTTCAGGCCTATACTAAAAGGCATTTTACCTCATCCTGAAGTCAATGTAATCAGAAAAGCCACTTCCAGGAGTGGCTGGCTTTCATGGTGGAGGACCGGATGTGGTGTACAGGTCCCCTGAGCAGTACTATTGTCCCTAATACCTTCCCTATGGTATTTTGTTTCTTTGATTTTCCATAATGTACTTTGCTCTCTTCCTTAGACCTAGAACTTGAGGTAACTTTGTGGGGCTTGGGGGCAACCATTCTGTCAGAAGTCATTGTTCCCAAAGGGCAAGCAAATGCAGCAGCAGCACTGGAGACAATTATCACATTAAACACATTCAGCTCTGATACCACTGACATGCAGACTTGGCCTTCTGTCTAAGAGCTGCAAGTTGGAGATTTTTTTTTCTGGCATTACAAAGGGCAAGATGGGGCTCTCTGTTGGCACCTATCCAAGAACTTCACTGAAGGCTCTAGCTGTAGAGGTGATATTGCAGAATACTATAGTCACTGAGGGGGCACATTCTTAACACTATTGGTTATACAAAGACAGAGTTCCTTTTAAAAAGATACATCTATGCCACATCTAGACTCTCTAAGAATAACTATCTGTGAATATGGCACATAATCCATTCGAGTGACATTCAGAAATGCTCACACTCACTATTCTGGCATGGGGAAACCCAATGGAGTCTTCTTATTTATTTGTGTGAGTTTTTTTGGGGGGGGGCATTGGTGTTTGTTTTGGGGTTTTTTTGTTTTGTTTTGTTTTTGTTTTTGAGAAAGGGTTTCTCTTTGTGTGTAGTGCTGGCTTCCCTGGAACTCACTCTGTAGACCATACTGGCCTCGAACTCTCAGAGATCTGCTTGCCTTTGCTGCCTTTGCCTCCTGAGTGCTGGGATGAGAGGCATGCATCACTACCATCAGGCAGAAGAGGGAGTCATAGTGGAGGAATTGTTCATATCAGATCATTCTGTGGACATTAAGACATCATTTCTTAATTGTTCCTTGATAAGGAGAGCCCAGCCCATAGTGGGCAGCATCATTCCCTGGGTAGTCCTAGGCTGTATAAGAAAGCTAGCTAAGCATGAAAGGGAAGTAATGTATCAGCAATAGTATTTCCCCCATGTTTTCAGATTCAAGTTCCTGTCCTGACTTCCCTCAGTGTTGGACTGTGACCTGGAGTTGTAAGGTGACATAAACCCTTTCCTCCTCTAAGTTGCTTTTGGTCTTGGTGTTTTATCACAGCAACTGAGATGAAACTGAAACAATCAGTAAAAGTACAAGATAAACTTAGAATACCTTGTCAAGCTAGAACATCAGAAAGTGTGATGGAGACAAATCAGGAGGACACAGAAGCCAACTTGAATAATGTGCTTTCATTAGCCAAATCTGGAATAGTTCAAACAGTAAAATATATCATGGGGGCTAGAGAGATAGTTCAGTGGTCAAGAACACTTGATACTCTTGCAGAGGACCCAGGTTCTGTTCCCAGCACCCACCATCCTTAATGCTGCTTCCAGGGGATCTATTGCCATCTTCTAGCCTCTTCAGGCAGTGTATAAAACATACAGGCAAACACTCATAGACATAAAGAAGTAAATCTTAAATATAAATATATATGTAGCAGCAAAAATTATAAATCATCAAATAATTTTGGAGTCCATAGTAAGAAGATAGATGATAGATAAATAGATGATAGATAGATGCTCAGCCTTACAATAGCATGCCAATCAATGTAGATAAACTATAAGATTAGAAAGTCACCATTTAGTGCTCATTTTGGCAGCACGTATGCTAAAATTGGAATGACACAGAGAAAATTAGCATGGTCCCTGTGAAATTGACAAGCAAATTTGTGAAGCATTCCATATTTTATTCCATAGCTTTATTGACAAATTTGCATGGTCTCAAGTCCTTATTTAAAAAACGAAAAGAAAATAGGTAGTTTCTGGTGAAAAAACCTTACTTAAAACCTGAGCCAGGCCAATCATTGCTAACATTATTGTCCAGCTACTGAGTAGACACAGCCAAATTTGGAGACCACAGCACAACCCTCCCACCCCCCAAATAGAAATCATAGCACAGAAATCATAGAAGAAATTAAACTACAGAAACCATAAGCAGTTCTTGAAAAACACATGGTTTGCTAAGAATCAGAGGGAAGGTTCCAGAAGCTGTAGGCCAAGTGCCTAGGCTGTGGCACATGCCGTTACTATCCAGACCCTGAAAAATCCCAAGGAAGTCGAAATCAACAGTGGCTCAGACACAGGTCCACATTGCCCACCCCAAACTGTAGAAGCACATCACAACCCAGATGCATGGACGCCTACATCACTAGTGTCTCCACTCTGCTGGTCAGTGCCGAGGCCAAGAATCCTTGGGACAGAGGTCTTCACCAATCCATGTGAGGACAGAAAGACTGCTGTCGCCAGGCGTTGGTGGCTCATGCTTTTAATCCCAGAACATGGGAGGCAGAGGCAGGCAGATCTCTGTGAGTTTGAGGCCAGCCTGGTCTACAGATCGAGTTCTAGAACAACCTCCAAAGCTACACAGAGAAACCCTGTGTCAAAAACCCCAAAACCAAAAACCAAACCAAACCAAACAAACAAAGACTGCTGTCTTCATGGGCGGCTGTCTACAGAGAGTTGATATCCCTAAGTGCGATTTGTGTAAATAAATCTGAACCAGGAGCTGTCATGAAAAATAAATAGCATCGATAACAAGACACATGGGCTCATGTTCCATCTGATGAGCTGCAATAAGAACATGAATTGTTTCTGTGGAATTTCTACCCAAACACTTAACTTACAGTGAGGAAACATCAGACAAGCCCAAACTGAGGAAAGGTCTACAAAATCCCTCTTCCATAACCCTCAAAGATGTCAGTGTTCTGAGAAACGAGAGAGAGAGAGAGAGAGAGAGAGAGAGAGAGAGAGAGAGAGAGAGAGAGAGAGAAAGAGAGACCAAGCCAGGGGCCTGCTGGTTTGTTGACCAGTCACACTCGTTGGTTTGGGGACCACGTTTCACATGCAGATAACAAGCCGCCATAAAGAATAAAACCCCAGAGAAGAGCTGTGGACTTCACACTGGAGTCTGTAGAGTCACGTGGGAGAGTGGAGCAAGATGCTGGAGCAGTGTTTCTCTTATCTGTACATTGGGAAGTATCACCTATGATCCCCAATGGATGACACACTGGGGTGTGTGTGTGTGTGTTCGCTTGAGCACTAAGTGTTACATAACTCTTCCCTCCAGGGAGTCCCTGGTCTTCTCTTCTGATCTCCCCTGATCACACTTCCCTTGAGGTCCCTCCCAGGTTCCTATTGATGGAGCCACCGTGGCTCACAAAAGCCACTGTCCTGTTTAGTTCCTTGATGCTCACAGGACAAGGTTCTGGCTCCTGCGTGGTGCAGAGGGATGTCCCTCAGTTAGCTCCCTTGTACCTTTCCCTTCACCTTTATCTCCTGTCCACACTCCACTCCAGCCAAGCTAGAGTAAGCCACTCCCCAGAGTCCTTACTCTTCTCTCCTGTGACTCTCTCTTCCAAGATGTCCCTTCCTCTTGTCACTCTCTGGAGAGAAAAGCTCAGGTCACCTTCTTGCTATGGTCTCTCTCATTCCTCACAGTCACACTGTCTCTTGGGCACAGAGCCCACCATTTCCCATTTCCATAATATGAGCCCTAGCAATTATTTCACAGTGACCAGAAGGCTGCCAGAGGCAGGGGTCACATCCTGCTCGGGCCTGCAAACCCAGCCCACAGGGCTATGTCTGCTGTGGCTGGCCCTGCATTGTTTCTATCGGTTAACCTACTGGCGTTGATAATAGCAGCAAGTATTCTATTTACTGTTTATCTGCCAGTCCCCTGTCGGTTAAATGCATCCATGACTCAGGGTGAGAGGAGGAGCGTAGGGAGTCCCTTGCCTCCAGTGAGATGACATCTTTTATGGCACGAGTCTTGAGGGATGAGGAAGTCCACAGGTGGGAGGGCCTTCTAGCTTCAGTAAACTTTGTTCACTGAAGCTACTGTGCGAATGTACAAGCAGTTCTTTCTTAGGTGGGGCTCCACAGGAGGGTGAGGCAGGTGTGGATCTCTCTAGGAAGGCACTGGGCCAGGGACAACCACTCACAGGGAGTGGGGCTCTGTGCTCAGCATGGAAGAGTAAAGGTTGCTCATGTTTTTCTGCCTCTCACCTGGGAAACATCCCTATCTGGCCAGTTCCTGAAAGATCAGATAAAAAACAGGAGCAGGAGGCAGAGAGATAGCACAGTGCTTAAAATGCTTGCTGCTTAAACATGAGGACCTGAGTTCCATTCCCAGAGTCCAAGTAAAAAGCCAGACATGATGGTGCACACCCATAACACCAGTGCTGGGGAGACAGAGACAGGAAGAGCCCTGGGGCTCACCAGCCAGCCAGCCCAACCACATCAACAAGCCTCACGTTCCAGTGAGAGTCTATCTCAAAAAAACAAGGTGGATTAAGGTCTCAACACTACACAAAGAACTACAGGCAACTAAGGAATTCTAAGAGTGGGAGATGTCATCTTTCCCAGGGAAGAGCTCACTGAGTGATTACCCAATACCAGGTGGTCAGCCCTGAAAACATACATACAAATAGCATTATAAAGACAGAGCAAGTTGCATTTTTACACACACACACCACCACCACCAACAACAACAACAATTAACAACTAACAAAAAAAGAGGCCATGAATTTGAGGGACAGCAAGAAGGGATACATTGGAAGATTTGGAGAGAAGAAAGAGAAGGGGAAATTGTGTAATTATTTTATAATCTTAAAAAATAAAATATTTACAGCTAGGAGTGATGGCGAACACCTTTAATCCCAGCACTCAGGAGGCAGAGGTAGGTGGGTCTCAGTTTGTGGGCAGCCTGGTCTATGTAATGAGTTCCATGGCAGCCAGGACTATGTAGAGACCTTTGTCTCAAAAACCCAATAATAGCAATAACAAAGTAATAATTTAAATGTAAAAAAATTTTAACATTGACAAAATATCCTTTGTACTTTTGTTTTTAAGACCATCAAAAATTTAAAACCTATTAAGTATTATAATATGTATTTGTTTTTCAGGATCAAAATAAATGTCATCAATATAAAGAAAAAAAAGGTGGATGGCAGGACATCCCAAGTTGACCTCTAACCCCCACATACACACACACAACAGACACAATTAAAGAATAGAAGAAGAGGAGACACTTTGTACATTACCATCCATCTAACAGACTCAAGTTTCATGTACAAATACATTAAAAAAAAAAAAAAAAGTGGAGCATTGCCAATTGACCGAAAGATCGTTTGCTCTGCCCTGCTAGACAGGAAGAAAAATGGAAAGATGAAAACCTGCCAGGGAGGTGAGGGAATAAATCACCTCTGTTTAGATTCCTGTCATGCCATCGAGAGCCTGGCTGCCCCTCCCCAGCAGGGCCCAGGCGGTGCCTGATACCTTCTGGGCTGGTTATCTGTCAAAGGGAATGTTTGGAAAATGCATCTGTCCACCCTCTGTTGCCAGACCCTGTTCACGATGCTCTTGCTCTCTTGCAGAGAGCTAAGCTGGGAAAGGAGACATTACATAACCCAAAACTAAAGAGTCACTACCCTGAGCTGGGCCCCCCTCTGCCTACAGCTCTCCTGTGTTTCGAGATGTAGACAGCCTAACACCCCTGGGCAGAATGGCAGAGCAATTTAAATTGTTTTGGTTGCATTTTGTCGTTGTTGTTGTTGGATGGTTTGCTTTATTTTTTTAAGGCAGGGTCTTGTTCAGCGCAGGCTGGCCTCGAACTCCTGCCTCTACTCCTCCAGTGCTGGAACTGCAGGCACATGCTGCCATGCCCATCTTAGAGGGTTTGAAAATAACTTTCCACCCCATATGCTCATCTCAAGTCCCCTGCTCTGAAGTGAGTTCTGCCCAGTGCCAAGGCAGCTGGGGCTTCCCTTGGCCTCAGGGGACAAAGCTGACATATCCATCCATCCCAGAGTCATGGCTGCCCTGCACTCCAAGAACCACAGACAGGGAGAGGACAGCAGGTGACTCAACGGAAAGTCATGAGTTGTGGAGTAGGCTGACCTCGAAAGCCAACAGGAGACATGCCACTCCCCCGCTCCTAATAACAAGAGGACAACAGTCCTCAACCAGGCATCTTTTTATTGCTCCTGTGCTCTGCCAGGCTCTATGGTAAGCACATTGTTATGCCACTTGGTTCCATCCTTGCCCCGATCCTTGGGGGCTGGGGATTGTTACCTTCATATTTTCAGAGAAGACTGAATATGAGCCTGCTTAGTCTCTCAGGTAGTAAATGGCAAATCTATTCACCAAGGCTTGTTTAGGCTTCTCTTTCCCCCTTTCAAGGGTCTTGAGTCATTTTACCCTTGGCTTGGATTAGACAGTGGCCATGCATGATGAAGACTCATCAGGTCACATATAGGGTAATCTGGGTATCTTTATCACCTTCTTCATGCAGTCTTACAACAGAGTACAATACAACCCCTCCTCCAAGAAGCCTTCCCAGCTGCCTGCTAACAAGGGCAAGCACTCACTGACTAAATCCTCCCACATACTCTCTGGGCCCTTTGATATTCAAAGAATAGTCCAAGGCTCAGAAGCCTTGGCACTGCCTGGTAGAGATAGAGACCCTTCTTGAAATACCTGTCTCTTGGTGTGTACATAATGTGCCTATACATGTGTGCAAGTGTGTATGGAGGCCTCTAATATCTTCTTTAATTGCTATCCACTTTGGTTTTTTGTTTTGTTTTGTTTTTTGTTTTTTCGAGACAGGGTTTTTCTGTGGCTTTGGAGGTTGTCCTGGAACTAGCTCTTGTAGACCAGGCTGGTCACAAACTTACAAAGATCTGCCTGCCTCTGCCTCCTGAGTGCTGGGATTAAAGTTGTGTGCCACCACTGCCTGGCTTCTCCACTTTGTTTTTAAAAGATTTTTTGATACTATTGTTATTTTTGAGACAGGATCTCACTATGTGGCCCTTGCTGGCCTGGAACTTGCCAAGTAAAATAGACTGGCTTCACATCAAGATCCACTTGCCTCTGCCTTCTGAGTGTTGGGATTAAAAGTGTATGCTACCAACCTCCGGGATATTTATATTATTTTTAAGTGTGTGTGTGTGTGTGTGTGTGTGTGTGTGTGTGTGTGTGTGTGTGTGTGTGTGTGTGTGTGTGCAGGTACATCCAGAGGCCAGAAGTGTTAGATCTGGAGCTAGAATTATAGGCGGTTGTGAGCTACCAACACAGGTGCTAGAAACCTAACTTGGGTCCTCTGCAAGAGGACTAAGCCATCTCATTTCTCCAGTCCCTCCATGTTGATTTTGAGACAGGATTCTTACTTCTTTTTGGAGCTGGCCCATTAGAGCAGGCTGGTTGGAGAATGAGCCCCAAAGATGCTCCTGTCCCTGCCTCCCCAACCCAGGAATTGCAAGCACATCACACAACACCACATCCAGCCTTTCACATAGATTTTAAGACTCAACCTCTGTTTCTCATGATTGATTGACAAGCCCTTTATTGCATGAACAATCTCCCCAGTCCTGAAACTCCCATTTTAACAAGGCTCCAGGTGGGACCAAAGCACCTTGTACTCTGAACTCTGTTTCCCTCTACACCAGAGCCCTTAACCACCAAACCTCTGATTCTGGAGCTATCTCCCTGTAGTTCTTTGATTTTTTTGTTTGTTTTTGTTCTTAAGGGACTGTAAGTGCTGAGACCAGCTTCTACAAATCCAGATTGTATTCTGGCTAGAGGAGAGCTGGCAATGGGAGCTCCTCATCCTCCAAGTGATGGATCACAGCTCCATAGATGGTGGTATGCTGTCAACCACTCCTCCAAGACTCCTAGCCTCTTGGGTCCCACCCTCCTCTGGGTCCTGAAGGCACATAAACAAGCCCTGTTTTTTATCAGGCCCTCTGAGATACAGCCCCGGGTTCAAGGAAGATATCACACTTTGATTTTCTTAATGCCAAAAGAGCCCAGGCCCAATCCTGGAATTCTTCCCGAGGGCCACCTCCCTGACCCAGAGCTCAGGTGTCCCAAGGGCACTGAAGGCTCTGTGCATTCTTGGCAGCACAGCCCCACTGAACCGAAGAGGGAGCCACCTCCTGCGGGCTCTGGAATTTCAGAGCTCTGTTCATAAAAGACTTTACAGCAATCCTGAGGTCTCTGCCTGGCTGCTGCCTGGTCCCTGCCCTATTGTGCTTACCCAGAGCTGTCACTACCTCCTAAACAGCTCTCTCCCTCTCCCTTTAATCACTTATTTAACATGTGCACCAGCCCTTGAAGAAAAACTAGCTATTTGCTCTTTCTTACTTCCTGTGAGAAAGGGTGGGGACCACGGGCTGGCTGCTCTTTGGCAGTTGCTATGATTTAGTGTGGGAGTTAGGCCTTCTGCAGGCAGGGGAGTGAGCTGTGCAGTCTTTGGAATGCTAGTGTAGGCCATGCCTCCAGAAGGGCTTGCTGATAAAGGAAAGTGGTGGGAAGCACGTCGTGCATGTGTGTGTGGTGTACAGAGTACACCTGTAATGAGAGTGTGATGTAAGGTAAGTGGTGTGTGTGTGTGTGTGTGTGTGTGTGTGTGTTGGGGTTGTATTATGTGCCCCCTCACCCCTTCCCTTTCAGAGATGGTCTTCTGTGTTTCCAGTGGTCTTCAACAAGTGCAGAGAGTAGAATGTTCCCTCCAGTGATTGTCATCACCTCTCCTTGGGTGCAGGAGACAAACTCTTGTTGGGTACAGCAGGCTTCTTTTATGGCTCCCTATGAAGTCCAGTCCGGGATGCTGAGGCTATGAGTCTGCAGGGGCGGGTCTCAAGCCAAGCCCAGAGAAGATAATCTCCACCTTGGTACCATCTCAGATCAAGGCAAGGAGAGTCCTGGCGTTGAGCTGGACCTGTGCACTGCCTCGTGTGTGCAAGACCTTTGAGCCTTGGGTCATGTGAGCCGTCAGGCCTATCCCAGAGCAAAGTCAAGGAGAGCACAGTTATAAAAGACAGTCTTGATGACTGCTCTGAGTAGGTATTTCTTTTCTCTTCTTGATTTAGAGGCAGAGACCTAGAAGGGTTATGAGTATAAACCCTGGACCTTGCCAGTCTAGAACCAAACAGTTCTGTCACACACTACATAGAGTCCTTAAGCGATTTATTTAACCTTTCTGTGCCTTGCAATTTATCTACAAAGTGCAGTAGAAGCACACACACACACACACACACACACACACACACACACACACACACACACACCCTGTGGGACTGCTGTGAGACTCAGGGGGTTCGGTAAAGAATTTAAAACCTCAATGGCTATTAACCATCACTGTTGGGGACTATAAATCAGAATCCCATAGTCCACCAATGACCTATTAGAGCATGCATTTTAATCCTCTGAAACCCTGAGGGCAAAGTTCATCCATGGATTTTCGTATGCAGTGGAAAGGAAGTAAGACCAGCACACATCTTACTTCCGGCTGTTGCAGATACCTTTTCAGATGATGTGGCGATGTGGCACAGCTGTGGCTCTACTCCAGGAAGCACACACACTGCCTGAGGGAAAGCCACTGACCCAATGGACTGGCCTGTGAGCCTGCATGCCTTCCTTATGTGGGGTGCTGGGGATGGAGCCCAGGGCTTCATTCATTAGCTGGGGAAGTCGTCTGACACCACAATAGACCCAGAACCTAAAATTTTCTACTTTGAAAATTCATTTCATGAGCCTAAAACTAAGAGCATATCCACATTCTGAATCGATAGCTGAGAAGTTTCTACTGATGTTTCTACCTAAATACGTGGCTTCATGAAGACAGGGCAAGACAGGACCCTAAATTAAGTCTGTGGAGATTTGCTTCTTGGAATATCCTTAATTCCAATCACCACACTGCTTTCAGAGCCCCAAATCTATTAAAGAAATCCATTAAAAAATCGGAACACACAATATTATATTAAACATCTGTTCATTCATCTAGACAATTATTTGTTAACACATCATATGTCAAATATTACATTAGCAGATACTAAGGTTGTAAGGATTCATAGATATAGTACAGAGATTAATAATAATATATACCATTTTATTTTATGATAAAAAGTCAATACAAGTGGACCCAGGAGATGGTTCAGTGGGTGAAGATGCCAAACCCTGATGACCTGGGCTCTACATGGCAGAAGGCAAGAAGAGACTTCTGCAAGTTGTCCTCTGGCCTACATACATGTGCACACATAAAATAAGTAAGTAAGTTGAATGTAATTAAAAAGCAGCGAAAGAAGAAATGCATTAGTGGCAGCAGGGAGACATAGCCCAGCACAGACACCACAGGGACCTCCCTCCACTCAGGAAGAGACAGAGAATGTATTAAGTGTTTAGACAGAGTAACACATAGGGAAAGATAATACACAACCCAACTGATAATACACCCAACTGAAATGGGTGTAGGTTTCTAGAGAGTCAAGCTTAGGTGTCTTTATAGTGGCCATATATAATTGTGCCATTTCATTCATTCTTTTTTTAAATAATTTATTTTTATTTTATGCACATTGGTGTTTAGCCTGTGTGAGGGTACCAAATCCCCTGGAACTGGAGTTATAGACAGTGGGTGCTAGGAATTGAACCTGGGTCCTCTGGAAGAGCAGTACTCTCAACCTCTGTGCCATCTCTCCAGCCCCTCATTCTCTCTTTAAATTGAAATTTCTATTAGGTATTTAGTTACACTTATGTATGCATGTATGTATGTATTTGAATGTATGTCTGTGAACACGCATGTCATATGTGAGGTCAGAGGACAACTTGCAGAGTACAGTTTCCTCCTTCCACCCTACACATGGGTCTTGGGGATGAGCCCAGGTCTATGGACTTAGCAACAGGAGCCAGTATCTACTGACCCATCCTGCCTGATCCTGTGGCTTTCACCGTTACATTCCTCAAAGGATGCAATTTGCAAGGTTTAAAAATTAAGCAAAGCTTAAAGTTTAAAGAATAAGTAAAAATACAGGAGTTGGCTTAAATCTGTTTCTTCCATTATTTTCCTTCTGTATAAGAAACTGTAAGGTGGTTTTGGTAAGGAGTACTATTTATGTTTAGAGTTGAGAGAAGAGTACAAATCAGGAAAATTCAGGGCCACAAACATTCTCCCTCTGCATAGACATGGCTCCGTTGTCTTTAACAGACCTGTTAGAGGTGTGTTAGGCAAACACATGCTATCTCTGGAAGTGAGTCTTCCTTAGGGTTTCTATTGCTGTGATGAAACACCTTGGCCAAAAGCAACCTGGGATTTGCTTCATCTGACAGTTCATAGGTCCATTATCAAGAAGGGAGGAGCTGATGCAGAGGCTAGGGAGGAGTACTGTTGACTGGCTTGCTCAACCTGCTTTCTTATAGCACCCAGGACCACCAGACTGAGGTGGCACCACACACAGTGAGCTGGGCCCTCCCACATCAATCATTAATCAAGAAAATGCTCCGAAGATTGCCCTTAGGCCAATCTGGTGGTGGGGGCAATTCTCAGCTGAGGTTCTCTCTTGACTCTGGCTCATGAGGAGTTGACAGAAAACTAGCCAACACAAGGCAATTCGACTTTGTAAATTACGTTGACGTTTCTTGGCTAGCAGTCATTAGGACAGGCTGACTCAATCCCACAGTGAGGAGTGAGGGGCTTCATTGCCTTCTCATGTGCCCCCCCCCACTTCCAATGCTGAGAGGCTCAAAAGCAAGCTTGGAGACAATCTATGCCATGCAGGCCACAGCCAGACATGACAAACAAGAGGAAGAGGCAGTCTGTCCCCTCAGGCAAATGATTTCTATGGTGGTGGTATAAAACAAACAAGAATTCAAGAATAGACTAGCACTCTCTCACACAAACCCTGTTTACTATACTATCACAAATTGGCGTAAACTGCATGTACTGCTTGTACCAAGAAAACGCACTGCTCTCATTAAACCAAAAAAAAAAAAAAAAAAAAAAAAAAAAAAAAAAAAAGCACTCTAGTTCTTGAGAGGAAAGGAATTGTTTTCACATAAAAACTATCGCCTAGCAACCAAACAGGGAGTCATCACACCTTGTCTCCAGCAGTAGACGCACAGCCCCACCCTCTTGCAGGCTCATTCCTGTTAATTCACAAATAGGAAGGAAGATCTTTTAATAGGATCTGTGGTTGCTGTTCCTGGACTTTACGTTTCCAGTTTAAAACACCAAGCAGTGTGATGTCCTGCCAGCTCCTCCTCATGCAGTCCCATCACGCCTCGGGAAGAGCCAGGGCACAGCAAGACCGGAGGGAGGACCTTTGGGCTGGATTCCTTTTTCTGTCTTTTTCCTGCTCTCAAAGCCTGGTGGTGGTGGTGTCACTGTTTGCTCTTCAGCCTGGGGGCACGGGGATCCTTTCTCTGGCTTCCTTGCTTGGAATGGAGGCCCACACTAATAGCGCTACTTTTCAGAGTCGAAGCCCAAGTCCCTTTCCGTGCCACATTCATCTCGCTGCCTGGTACCAGGTCTACATGAGTGACCCACCTCCCTTTCAAATGTGATGTGTAACAACCATTGGACACAATGTTTGGAAGCGAGTTGCTAACCAACATTCTATAGAACACAGTGATCCATCGATGTGACTCACAGACAAGTCACTTCACCCCCATGGACCTCACACTGGGTGTGCCATTTGCTCTAGGTTGACTCAGGGCTTAACCCTTCCACATCTGGGAAATTCCACTCACCTTCTTTTTTCCACGAAGTCTCACACACGTCTGAGTGGCTCCGAGGACATCTGTAGGAGGCAGAAACTGCCAGCCAGGAAGGGTGGAAGTGCATGGCTTACGGTTATTCCTCCACAGTTTTCGGCTGTTGGTAGGGACTACAAAGGAGGGGGAATGCAAACTTCAGTCCTTCAGCAATTAGACCCAGCAATTAAACACTAAAGAAAGTGTGACTTTCAATCTAGCCATGTAGGCAGTTTTAGATTCAAGAAGAGTTCAGTATTCCCTGAGATTAAATGAGTCATCCCACCCATGAGCCTGCAGAATGTGAGTGTGCATGTGAGCATGCATGCCTATGTATGAGCATGCAGAGACCATAAGAAGACATTAGATGTCTGCCTCCATTGTTCTTCACCTCATTGCCTTGAGACAGGGACTCTCACTGGACCAGAAGCTAGCTACCTTGGCTAGGTTGGCTGGCCAGTAACCTCCAGAGGTCTGTCTGGGTTAATAGGTGCCCACAGCCAGGTTCAGATTTTTTTTTTTTTAATAGAATTTGAACCCAGGTCCTCACAGTTGCAAAGCAAGTACTTTTATCCACTGAGTCACCTTCTCAGCCACTATTAAGTTTGTTACTGTTGTCAGTTGTTTGTTTGAGATGGGCTGACCTAGATCAAACTCACAGAGATTTGCCTGCTCATGCCTCCTGAGTTCTGGGATTAAATGCATGTGCTGCTATGCCCAAGCCTGTTTTTAAAACAGACGCTAATTTGTGTTTTTTCTTTGTCAGCTTCGAAGGCTCCAAGGCCTGGACGTTAGTTGAAGTCATGTGGTCTGTACACCCCAGTCTATACCTATTCCATCGAGTGTGCATAAAGGTTCTCTCGTGTAAACAGACAGTAGCCTCAATATGAAGGCATCCAACCCTACTCACCAAAGACAGAGTGCCCAGCTCCTTTGTGATGTCAGGACATGTCATTTTCTTCCCATCTCAGGTCCTCTGTTTAAAATCAGGTTTGTTTATCTGTTTCTCTGAGACTGGGTTTCTCTGTATAGTCCTGGCTGTTCTGCAGCTTGCTGCATAGACTAGGCTGGCCCAAAATTCACAGAGATCCTCCTGCTTCTGCCTTCTGAGTGCTGGAATTCAAAGTATGTGCTACCACAGTCATAAATAACTCCAAACATTTTTTTGGTTGGGGGACACAGCTCAACCCATAAATAGGTTTGGATAGATTATCTAATTTGGTTAAGCCTTTGCCAGAAAGTGAGTCAGCCTTTGAAAAGATTGGGGGGGGTCGTCTCTGGTCTCTCCACTTTCCGGAGTGTCTGAAACAGGGAGCTAACAGGTAACTTTTTTTTTTTTTTTCCCGAGACAGGGTTTCTCTGTGTAGTTCTGGCTGTCCTGGAACTCATTCTGCAGACCAGGCTGGCCTTGAACTCATAGAGATCCGCCTGCCTCTGCCTTCTGAGTGCTGGGATTAAAGGCATATGCCACCAACGCCTGGCAACAGGTAACATTTTAATTAACTAGATCCGTCTAGTACCCACTTGCTGTCACCAGCATGCATAGCTCCTCCCTGCCCCTCTCAAGAGATGAACTGTGCCCCCCCGACCCCAATAGGCATATGTTAAAAGTCCCACTACTAGTCACTTCTAAATGTGTCCTGTTTGGAGACAGGGTCTTTATAGAGCTCATCGAGTTCAAAACGAGGTCATAAGGGCAACTCGAATCCAATATAGCTGGTGCCACAGAAGGATAATTTTGGATCTGGAGTCACACACACAGAAAGGGAATGTGAGACACAGGAGAAGATGGCCATCCCCAAGGAAAAGAGAGGGGCTTGGGAAAGACCCTTCCCTCAGGAAGAAGCATGCTGTCTGTCTGGGACTCTAGAATGGTGACGAAACAAATCTCTTTTATTTCAGCTAGCTAGCCTGTGGTACTTTGTCACAGCAGAGCCAGTAAATGAACACCCCACGAATCCTTTCTTTGTTTGGATTCATCTATTCAATATCTGTGGTATGCTACATCTGAGGATACAGAGGGGAAAAATGTCACCCTATCCTTAGGAAGACTGGACAGATACTGATCCTCCAGGCAAGAGTTACAGCATTTGAAAGAAGTACAGTATCAGTGAATGTGGGCAGGGCCAATCTAGATATGGGTGTCACTCTAGAAACAAGTTTTTCTGTTTTTAATTTAAAAGTATGTCTTTATTTGGAGAGAGGATTTCCAGGTGTCACAGTGCGTGTGTGGATGACAGAGGACAGTTGTGGAAGCCAGGTCTCTCATTCCTACCATGTGGGTCTGAGAGACTGGATTCGGGTCATTATTGGGCTTGTTGTCGCTGCTGTTCCTTGTATTGTTGTTTATTATTGGGTTTTTGAGACACAATTTCTCTGTGTAGCCCTGGCCATCCTAGAACTCTCCGTAGACCAGGCTGGCCTCAGGGATCCTCCTGTCTGTGCCTCCTGTGTACCGCCATACCTGACCGGAGTTGTTTATTACTATGAAGTTCTCTCTGTGAAAATGAAATTTCTTCTCTCACCACCTGGATATCTCCTGAATACCCACCCGGTTTACTACAAAATCTGTTACAGTTTTAGAGAGCTTTTCAAGAAACTCAGCCCTGTCTTTCAGACAACCAGACCGCAGTTGACTGGAGACAAACAACCACGTTACAGTGCTGACCTAAGGATTTTCAAAACCTTAGTGTTTACATTTTAAATTCATTGCATACTGAATGGTTCTGTTCTAGTGTTGTTTCTGTTGCTGTGATAAATAAAACGCTCTGAGTTTTCAAAGCAACTTAGGAAAAGCAAAGTGTTTATTTGGCTTACTCTTGGAGGGGGGCACAGTCCATCACTGACGGAAGTTGGGGCCAGAATTCGAGAACAAACCTGAAGGCAGAAGCTATGGAAGAATGCTGGCTGCTGGCTGGGTCCTTCCGCATCAATTAACAGTCAAGAACCCCACCGCCACCCCAATACATCTATTCACAGGCTAACCTGAGACAGAAAATTCTTCAGTTGAGGCTCCCTGCTCAGGTTATACCATCGCCGGCTTTGACGAAACTCCAGGGCAAAGGTGCACCTCCCTACAAGGTCTGTAAATGACCTGCCAAATGTTTCGTGGGCTGTGCTTGAGGATAAGGAGAATCATGAGTCCAGAGGCCCAGGCCTAGGAGAGTTTGCAATCTACCAGGGCACACGCAGAAGTGTAAACAAATGCTACCGGCAGCAAGATAAGTAGGCAGGAGCAGAGGAACATGCAGAATGCCATCAGTTGCACACAACCAGTGGGATTAGAAGGCTCACTCAGCTACCCCAACCCCCACCTCCCTGCAGGGGCAACAGCTGGAGAAGGAAATGGAGAGAGACTTCATTTACCCATTGTCCACCAGCTGAACAATTAGTTTGATGTTGGCCTTGCTGACCTTTGAGGAAGACATGAGTTGTCAGCCCCCCAGGCACTGCCAGCTCTGGGGCAAATGGCACCCCTGGTCTTCTCATGCCCTAGTACTTGCCCCTCTTCTGTCCACCAGTGTCTCCCCCAGGGTATAACTCTACATTCACTTTCTCGGTGGTCTTCTGGCATTGGTTCCCCAGGAAAGATGGGCTGGAGTTCCCTAACTTCTGACTTGATTGAATCCGCCATGATTTCTAACTTTCTCAAAAACTACAAAACGAAACAAAAACAAAACTTTTTTTTTTTTTTTTTTTTTTATTGAGAGTTTGTAGGGAGTAAGGCAATTAGAAAACTGTGATAAAAAGCTTGACTTTCCCCTTAGGTTTTGGTCCATATAATGAAGTTTTCTAGAAAATCTAGAAAACCAGGCATGATGGCACATACCTGTAACCCCGGTACACGGGAAGTACAGGCAAGAGGACCAGGAGTTCAAAGCCATCCTTGGCTACGTAGCAGATTAGAGGCCAACCTGAGGAGATACATGAGACCCTGTCAAAAGGAGGAAAATAAAAGAGTAGAATTATGCCTTAAGTTAACACCACCACCATCAACAGCAAATGTCAATTCTGAAAGAAGCAGCTGTGCAGGTGACCAGCAAGTGGGACAGGAGCCTCTGTGGTCACAAAGTCCATTTCCTTAGATCACAGCAGTGACTCCTCAGTCAGTCATCTCTTGAGTTATAGAAAAGCCAATTTGTCATTCATTCACTCATTCCAGCGATGCTCATTGAATGTTTTCTGTTTGGCAGGTACTGACTGGGGCCCTAGAGCAGTGGCCGAGAATGCAGCAGGCAGGGTGCCTACTTTAATGGGGGGTGCATTCTAGAAAACAACACAGAGCATGGACATGCTAGCAATTCTATGCTCCTTAAGTCTGAAGGCACTGAAGCAGAGAAGGGGTTGGAGCTGGTGGGAGTTGTTCTATTGGAACAAGCAGGAGCTTTCTCATCGATCTTTATCAAGCCAAGGACAAATATCATTTCATCTTAGAAGGCACCGACTATTTCCCAGCTTTGGAGTGGCAGCTACACAAGTTCAACATGGATCTGTCAGTGCAGAAAAGTTTTGGATTATTTTTTAATACCTCATACTTCCTAGCATCCAGTGTGTGTGTGTGTGTGGGGAGGGGTAGGGTAGAGATCAAATGTAGATCTACCCAAGGGAATAATATTTGCTGGATGGTTCCCTGGGAAGATTGCTTAGAAACAGACAAAGTCACTATGCCTGGGCCATTTGCCTGGTGCCCTTTGCCTCTGCTGGCCCTAAATTCAGAAATGACACCAGGGTCACAGCATTTCTCTTGTGTAAACAGCAGTGCATGCCTTCGGCCTCAACATTTCTATGATGATCCAAATTTACATCCAGGTTACAACTGGCTACAGTGAGCTATAATTAGCTGAGTTTTTAAAAATTAAAATATAATTATATTATTTTGCCTTTCCTTTTCCTCTCCCCAACCCTCCTGTGTACCTCCCCACTTGCTCTCTTTCAAATCTGTGGCCTCTTTTTTTTTAAATTTTAAAAAAATTTTTTGTAATTATTTTTTTTTAGTTCAAATTAGGAACAAGTTTGCTTCACATGTCAATCCCTTCTCCTTCCCCTCCCCCAACCCCCCACCCTATCCACCCTCCACTCCCTAGGCAGGACAGGGCCCTCAACAGGGCTCCCCAAAGTCCACCACATCATCCTGGGCCGGTCCTAGGCCCTCCCCCATGTGTCCAGGTCAAGATTGCATCCCTTCATGTGGGATGGGCTCTCAAAGTCCCTTCTTACACCAGAGAAAAATACTAATCCACTACCAGGGGCCCCCTAGAGTGCAGAGGCCTCCTCATTGACATCCATGTTCAGGGGTCTGGATCAGTCCTGTACTGGCCTCCCAGGCAGCAGTCTGGGGTCCATGTGCTCCCCCTTGTTCAGGCCAGCTGTTTCTGTGGGTTTCACCAGCCTGGTACCGACCCCTTTCATCTTCATTCCTCCCTCTCTGCAACTAAGTTCCAGAGTTCAGTTCAGTGTATATCTGTGGATGTCTGCCTCTGCTTCCATCACTGTGGCCTCTTTTCTTACACACATCTACATTCCTAAATGTACAGAAACAACTTGTTCGATTCTACCATGTTACTTGTATGTATATGATTTCAGGGCTGACCACTTAGTCCTTGCTTCTTTCCCTCCCTCCTTCCTTTCTTCCCTCTCACCTTCCTTCTCTCCCTCCCTTCCTCCTTCCTCCCTCTTTTCTTCCCTCTCTTCCTCCCTCCCTCCCTCCCTCTCTCTTTCCTTGAGACAAGCTCTCTCACCCTGTAGTCCTGAGCAGCCTCACACTCACGGTAACCCTTTACTACAGCCTCTCCAGTGCTGTGACTCCAGTTTTGAGGTATCTCATCTGGCCCACTGAATTTTCAACTGAGTTTTCTACCATATGGCATTTCTTGGCATCACCAGGCTGACCGCCTAATACTTAGGAGACCATGTCTTAAAACAAAACAAAATAAAGACAGAGTCTCTTTGGAAGAGCTCAGGAAGGCTGCTCAGTCAATGTTTGTGTGGGAGGATCCCATTGGCTGCAACTGGGTCACTTGTCCAAAATTAGAGCTGAGGTTTCCTTCAGCTCACACAGTCCTTTGACAGAGACTGGTGGGTAGACAAGCAGTCCAAAGCAAACACTATTTCAGAAGTGGGGAAATTCTGATCAATGGAAGACAGAGCATATATGCACAGCAAGGTGTACTCCAGACCTCTGTTTTGACACCGAATTGCGACTTCCCCCTCTATTCCCATTCAGTTATAAAACCCTTGAAAGAAGGGAATGTGGTTACTTGACTATTATAGTCTTTCCATCTCAGGTCTTTGTTGAGCAATATCTTCCAGGCACTTAGCTAGCTCTCTTTGAAGGGCTCTTGAATGAATGTTAGTTGATACCAGCAAGAGCAATTACTTACAGTAACAGGGAGCTATGTTCTATTTAGAGGCCACTAACTTTCTATTTAAACCACTTTTAAAGCCCGGATCTCTTCAAGGCAGAGTGAGTGTCTTAAGTGTGATCATAATGTAATCTTGTGTCTGTAAGGTATAAGGTTTTTCTGTCTAGATTTGTCTACACCCACGAAACACAGCAATTAAATTTGCTCATTTTTGCATTAGTGACAGAAAATAGACACGAAAAATAACAATTCATTAGGGGATTATTTGTTTATGTTAAAAATGTATAACACAAAAGTTATCATCTTAACCGTGTGTGTGTGTGTGTGTGTGTGTGTGTGTGTGTGTGTGTGTGTACACAAGGGAATAATACATTGGCACTTGTGCATGTGTGAATGTGGGAGATAGACATCAATCTTGAGTATTATTCCTAGGCACTGTCCACTGTCCATTTTTGATATAGGATCTCTCACCGAGTGGGCTAGGCTGGTGGCCAGTGATCCCCAAGGATCCACCTATCTCTGCCTCCTCAGGGTGAGATAACAAGTGTGTACACAGCTTTTAAAAACAGGTCTGGGGAGTCAACTCAAGCGTCTGTGTGCAAGGCAACACTTTGCCCATCGAGCTATCGCCAAAGCACCATCTTCTACCTCTTTATGTGGCTCTTGGGATCCAACTCAGGTCTTCAAGAACAAGGCAAGAACTTCCCCAGATGAGTGGGGTGATTTAAAAGTGCTGGGTGATAACCCAGCATTCCACTTTAACTATTTTTAAGTGTGCATGACAACAAGATTCAACATTTACATACTGTTTGCAGCAGATTTGATTTGTAGGACTTTTTATCCTACAAAACTGAGAATCACTGATCAATTCCTTTCTCCTGCTGACCCCAGGCCACCATTCATCTAAGAGTTTGACTATGTCAGATACTGACATGCATTGTGAAGTATCCTTTCTTTCCTTTTTATGACCGAACAATATCGCCCCCCTCTCTCTCCACATTCTCTTTATCCATTTAGGCATTAAAGCACATTTTGATCATCTCTACCTCTTGTTATTATATATTAGTTACTTTTCAATTGTTGTGATAAAATACCATGACCAAGACAGCTTACGGAAGAAGGGCTTTATTTGAGCTTATGGTTCCAAAAGATTAAGAGTCCATAATGACAGGGAAACATGGTAGCAAGCAGCAGGCATGGCAGCTGGAATAGAAACTGAGGGCTCCCAGTTTGAACCATAAACAGGAAGCAGAGAGCAGACTAGGAGTAGATGAGGTTTTTTTACTCTCCAAGTCCACCCTTATTGACAAACTTCTTCCAACAAGATGACCCTTTTATTTTAGTCAGTGTTCTATTGTTGTGAGGAAACTCTGTGACCACAAAAACTCTTACAAGAAAAGCATTCAATTGGGGCTTGTTCACAGTTTCAGAGGCTTAGTCCATTATCATCATGGTGGAGCATGTGGTGCTGGAGAAGTAGCTGAGAGTTCTACATCTGGATCCATGAGGAGCAGGCAGAAAGAGAGGGGAGAGGGGGAGGGAGAGGGGGAGGGGGAGGGAGAGGGGAGAGGAGGGAGGGAGGGAGAAAGAGAGAGGAGAGGAAGAGAGGGAGGGGAGGGAGAGAGGGAGAGAGGAGGGAGGGAGGGAGGGAGGGAGAGAGAGAGAGAGAGAGAGAGAGAGAGAGAGAGAGAGAAAGAGAACTTGGCTTGAACATTTGAAAATTTAAAGTGACACATTTCCTCCATCAAGGCCACACCTACCCCAATAAATCCATGCCTCCTAATCCCTCTCAAGTAGTGTTGCTCCCTGATGACTAAGCTTTTAAATGTATGAGTCTATAGGGGCTGTTCTTATTCAAACCACCACAGCTTTCTGAAACAGCAACACCAATTGAGGACCAAGTATTCAAATGCCTAAGAGCATAGGGGACATCTCATTCAGACCAAAACACATAAGGATTGCACAAAACATTTTATGGCAATTTTTTTTTTTTGGTTGTAATATTTATGGGGAGACACATATTGTGGAGGTCGGAGAACAACTTGTGGGATTGGTTCTCTTCTTCTACCATGTGAGTTCACTATGCTTGCTGGCAAACAGCTTTATCCACAGGGCAATCTCAGCAGCCCATGGCCTATGTTTAACTGATAGCTATTTAACTTCAGTCATATACAAAAGCTCTATCCCTGTATATTTCTCCTTCCTGCTGCTGTCCATATCACCAACTATTCATTCTCCTATTTGTATTTCTTCTTCTTCTTCTTCTTCTTCTTCTTCTTCTTTCTTCTTCTTCTTCTTCTTTTTTTTTTTTTTTTTTTTTTTTTTTTTTTTTTTTGGTTTTTCGATACAGGGTTTCTCTGTGTAGCTTTGGAGCCTATCCTGGCACTCGCTTTGGTATTTCTTAACATACTTTTATGTAGTTATTTTTAATGTTTTAACTTTTACTTAGTTATATTTTGACTATCACAAAAAAGTTTATTTAGCAAAAAGTTTCACCTGAAAATGTACATGATCCAATTCTACATCACAGCCAGACAGGCCTTTTGGGAAGAGATATGGACTCCTTTGCTGAACAACCATTGTTTAGACTCTTTCCAAGGTTTTTAAAGTGATGGTGCTGTTTCCTTATAGGACCACCATTCCAGTGTCATTCGGCTGCCTACTATTGCCATCTCTACACAGTCATCAGTCACAACAGTGACAAAGGGGTCAAAGCCTCCCAGTATTCCTTTACATGTCTGCCACCATTTAACTTCAATGGTAAGTCAATACATTTCTTCATTTAGGAGGGCGGACCTTGCTCATGGTGACTTCTAGCTCAGTGGGCTCAGCACCACAGTGGTAAAGGATATTTTAACTTTTAAATTCTATACCAGAAACAAAGATGATTTGCATGCCACCATTATAGTATTACAGTGTTTGGTATCTGTCTATAATATTTATCCTTACCAGTGTGCTTCATATCTGCAAGTTTTGGGGGTTTTGTTGCTTTGTTGTTGTTTTTTCAAGACAGAGTTTCTCTGTTACAGCTCTGGCTGTCCTAGAACTCACTCTGTAGACCAGCATGGCCTCTAACTCACAGAGATCCACCTGCCTCTGCCTCCCCAGTGCTGGGATTAAAGACGTGTGCCACCACTGCCCTGCAAATTATTTCTTTTACAAGGAAAGAATTTGTATTTCGTGATGACTTTTGCAGTACTCAAAGTCCTGGTATTTGGTGATGGTCAGGGAGTAGGGGTGGAGTGGAAGGGTGGAGGTTCCTAATTGATGCTGTTGTCACCTTCACAAATGTCTACTCTTTTCTCTCAAGGTGCATCATCTTCCAAGGTGCCTCCAGGTTCTTGCTGGATTTTTGCTCTTCGAACCTGAGCTCACACAAACCTAGTCCCTGAACTCAAAAGACAAACCTCAACCTTTATGTAGTCAAAAGTCGTAAGAGCTCGGAGCCTTAAAAGAGTTGTTTTCTCTGTAGCTATGACACTCGTGGCCACACACTCCTAGGTCCTGTCAAAATGCCATACTTCTCAAGATCCTGTTACAGGGAGCCCTTGGCTGCAGCAAGCCTGGCACAGTCCTCTGTGCTGGCTTGTTCATTCCAGAAATCACTTGAAAGACTTAAGCAGGATTGCTTGAGTCCTTGAGTTGGAGGTCAGCCTAAATAGCATAGTGAGGCTCAGTCTCAAAAACAAATAAATAGAAGCAGAAAGAAAAAGAGAAAAAGAGGAAAGGCAGAAAGGAGAGAAAAAAGAAAAGAGAGAGATGGGGACACACTATGGCTCAGGTGGTAGAGTGTGACTCACATGGAAACCCAGCTTCTTAAAAGCTGAAAGCAATTATGTTTTGATCATTCTTTAGTGCATTTCAGACCCCTATGTTATAAACAAACACAGGGCTTGATGATAAAAATGCATTGAAACAGTTTTTATAAGGGTTTTCCAGGTTCACTTGAACTATCACAGTGGAGCTGGGGACATAACCATCACTTGTCTGACATGGACAAGGCCCTAGGTTCAATCCTCAATACCAAACCCCAAAACATTGGAATATTACGAGTTTTATAAGTGTGGGCACCTGCTAAAAGTTACATCTCACCCCTTGATGCCATCCAACGCACAGCTGAAGATTTGGGTACTCCTTAATCTGCAAACTAAATGCTCCCTATAGCCTCTCATTGGTGACATTATGGGATGACTTTTGCTCAGATCGCCCAGGCTTCTGAACTCGGAGACCAGTATCTTTACAATGCCCTGCTACAACATAGACTGTGTAGTTCACTAGAGGAGACAATAACATGCCCTGCAGTGCATCATCTCCTTACCTTGAAAAATGCAAACACAACAGATGGATGCAGAATTAGAATACAGACACTTTATTTTGTTTTGTCTTGTTTTTATTGAGGTCTCACTATGTAGCACAGCCTGGTCCTGTGCGCAAGAGATCCTCCTGCCTCAGGTTCCCAGCAGCTGGAGCTATGGGGGACTGGGAAACTGGAGGACCCAGATCACCCTCGGAAGCTGGCTTTCCTCCCAAGCTGCTCACCTCAGCTCTGTTCCTCTCTCCTTATCTGGCTGCTTCTCTCCCACAACAGAAAGGGACTTTGGATGCATTCCTTATTGCCCTCAAGAATGTCAGCTCTTTATTCTTTGACCTCATCAAACTTTGAACTTCTCTCAGGTTATCTGTGTGCATCTGATCCTTAGCCCTCGCTAGGTGGAAAATTTAAATTCAATAATAAACTTCCCACGTCAACAGACTGTATTTATTTTGCTCTACAGTGGTATTTCTGAAATGTCTGGTTCCCCAGACCATATACTTTCTTTTAGTATGTCTATGTTTCTTTTTTCTTCTTATTACATTTAATTTACTTATGGAGGAACACAAATGCCATGACATATGAGTCCCAGGTGTAAGGATTCAGGTATTATGCTGGCCTGCCCCTGTCACCTGGCAGAATGCACTCAGGCAGTACCCTGGTCAGCCCAGGTGCAAAGGACCCCTTTAAAAGAAAGACCTCTGTCCACTTATTCTCTCTTTCCACTCTCTTCTCTTTCCTGCTGTCTTCACCGAGGTTCCCCTGGGGCAAGCAGGACTTTTCCTGTCTCCCTCTTCTCTTCTGTCCTCTCTTTGTCTCTCTGTGTCTCTGTGTCTCTTTACCTCTTTTCTTCCCCCCCCATCCCCTTTCTAAAAAACTTCTCACTCTGTCTGCCTGGCGTGTTTGTCCCCATCTTGGTCACCCTCTCCTGCCATGGAATCCACCAAGGTCCCCCACGAAAGGTTCCTCAGACTTTATCATAACACCATGGATCAAACTCAGGCCATTAGGCTTGATATCAAGTACCTTACTATTGAGGCATCTTGTCAGCCCCAGTATGAAATGATTACTACACTTATTCAAGGTGTAAAGAGAACACACATGGGTCAACATCTGTGTTTAAGGACAGGAAAGACTTCCAAGGAGAGGTGAGAAACTTGGTGTGTTAATGAAGCACGGAGAGCTGATGGGTGACCAGTAGCAGGGTTTTTTGTTTGTTTGTTTTGTTTTTGTTTTTCAAGACAGGGTTTCTCTGTGTAGCTTTGGAGCCTATCCTGGAACTCACTCTGTAGACTCAAACTCACGAGATCCACCTGCCTCTGCCTCCCAAGTGCTAGGATTAAAGGTGTGCACCACTGCCAGGCAACCAGTAGCAGATTAATACCAAGCCTTATCCCCCTTGCTTCAAGCAGTAGTTAGCAAATTAGCAGATTATCCACCCCTCTTCCTGGTTGTATCAGTGAAAAGCACAGTGAAGCTGGGGAGTGCTGTGGAGGCCTTGGCGTACTTTGGAAATGTACTGTCAGGGTTGGCAACAACTGAACATAAATATTAACAGCTGGCATTTGCATCGGGTTCTCTGATAGGGCAGATTTTATCACCCCACTCGACAGAATAGGGCTGTTGTTGAGGTCACCAGCCACTCAAAGATCCAGTTCTCTGATTCCAAATGCTGGGTCCATCCTCACCCCTTTCTGCAAGAGAATCTGGGTCTCAGAGAGCAGGAGGGCTCCGAGCTGAAGTGTACTTTGGTGCCATCTTGCAGTCCAGCCTGAGACACATTCCTTGAAAGAATGCATGCTTCTCCTGTCCCAGTTTACACACACACACACACACACACACAGAGAGAGAGAGAGAGAGAGAGAGAGAGATACACACAC